>NW_026622797.1:58461604-59701188 GCF_023065955.2 Ursus arctos | reverse complement strand
GAATTAGTTGAGAAGCACAAGTTTTAGAGCAATAGTTGCTCACCTGAGGAATTTCACTGAAAGGGAAATCAGGATGATATGAGAGCAAAAACTAGGAGGAAACTATTCCGGCATGTTGTGTCAGGGAAGGTTCCCCTAAGGTAAGGACTGTAAAACTGAAACCGGAAGAGTGAAGAACAGTTACTTAGGTGGAAGAGGAATATTGAAGCAGCTCAGAGATTAAAAAAAAAAGTGAGAATAAAATAAATCCAATATAAAGGAGCTGAGAGAGAGCAAAGGAAGAGACTGGAAGAATAGGCAGAAAATGTTTCATTAGAAAAATCTACTTCCCTTCCAGTTAACACGTATTTGTTTGGTGAGTACCAAGTGTCAAACAGTGTTCTAGGTGCTGAGGAATAGATCAGTGAACAAATTAGACAAAATTCTTACTCTTGGGAAGCTTATATTCCTTTCTCTGTCAATAAAGGCATATCAAAGTTATGTCCTTTGATCTGTCAATAAATGCAGTAGGACATGTTTTCTTCTTACCTTCTAACGTCTTTTAAGTATTTCAGTTTAAAAGACTCGTGACTATTTAACTTTCTTTTCTTTTCTTTTTTTTTTTTTTTTGAGAGAGAGCGAGTGCTTGAGTGGGACAAGGGACAGAGGGAGAGAGAGAATCCTAAGCAGCCTCCATGCTCAGCACCATGTGCAACATGGGACTAGATCTCACAACCTTGAGATCATGACTTGAGCAGAAATCAAGAGTCAGGTGCTTAACTGACTGAGCCACTCAGGTGACCCAAGACTGTTGATTATTTTAGATAATATTTACTTTCGCTTGTTTTTATCATGAAAAATCTATGATACCATTTTATTTTTCTAATTTAATGATCATTAACATGTTTTCTCCTATATCTTATTGACTTGACTTGTATTTCCTATCTCTAAATTCCCAAGAGAAAACTGTAGCCACTGATAATATTCTAAGCATGAGTTCATATGCTACCAAATAAAATGTTACACCATAATTGATTTTGTAATACATTATTTTGCAGAAAATGCAAATAGAAACATTGATTATTTTCATATTAATCCATAATAGAGAATGGGAGATTCATGGTGAATTCATTATCAGAAATTTAGAAGCAATACTCTTATTGTAGTCAATATGTCTTATACTCATTGTAAAAAAAAAAAATTAATGTTAAGTTCCATAATATGCAGGGTAAAAAAAGAACTAGGCTAGGAGCTGTGTAAAGTGACTAAAAATGGAATACAGCTAAAAACTGGCAGATTGAAATTCTGTTAACCTTTAAAAGTGTGGAGGTTTCTTATCACAACCAATTGTTTATCTGGACAGAATAAGCAAAAAAAAAAAAAAAAAAAAAAAAAAAAGTCCTATCCTGCAGAAACGGATCTAGGGGGGAATTTTCACAGCAGATATTATTGGTCCCAATAACTGGTTGTCATAGGAGACTGTGGGAATCCCAGTTTTGTAACAAAAAGGTGAAATTTTACTATATTGCCTCTAAGCAAATCTGTGTTCCAAAAAGAAAAAAAATTAGGCAATACTGGTCCATAAGTAGTAAAACAATCAAATAGCCATCAAATTATTTGGTTCTGAGAGCAAGTCATGAAACAAAGTATGGAAAAATTTTTTAAATGAAAATTTGAACTTTTTGAGGAACTTGTGACCACAATAAAGGTTTTCATTTTTTGTAAAATTTTGATGTTCATTTTAATTTTTTGTTCCATAACCCAGAAATGGGGCAGATGAGCAGGAGACAACAAGAGTAAAGGAAAGGAAGAAAAATTGTATTGTAGTATCATTAACATTTCAAATAATAAAGTTACAATGAGCCCTGCTTTTATAAACCTTTCAAACAAAATAGATATTCCTCTAACTGGTGTGGTTTGGCAGAAGTCCTGCTAAAGGCACAGAAGACCTATGAAATCTGTAAAAGCAACACTGAATTTTCCAATTCACTGGCTATAAATTAATGATAAAATACACGTTCACCTTTGTAGTAATGGATACTAACATAAACTAATAACCTACTAGTATTGGGAACCTTCCAAGGCAGTAAATAAAAATTATCTCTTGGAAGCAGTATAATGGACACATTATCAGTATTAAGGTTTATTTTTAACATCAGAAGATAACAAATGTAAATGGACCTTTTAAAATCCAAACATGCTAATGTTTTTACTTGTACAAAGTTGATCAATACAAAGATGATGTTTCTGTCTCCTTAAAGTCAAACTGATGCCAGGCATTTAAAAGCATTCCATTTTCATGGGATAATTGCAAGCATTAATTTGTATATAATTTCAATAACTTAAATTCAGTTGAAGAACTTATGCTATCTGGCTTAGTGTTTTGAAGTGTATGCGATTATGACCTGAAAGGCAGATTAATAGCAGGATTATGGTCTTATAGATCATACAATTCATTATGTTCTCAGTAATCAATATCTGGCATCAGATACTACAACTTCACTGTACATGTTTCATTCATTTAGATGGACAGATCTATATTTTTGTTACTTTACTGTGTTGCATATATCATGAGCAAAAAGGCCTTTTTGAGATCTTTAAAGCTATTAGACTTGTATTGCTTTGCAACTTAAGAATCTAGTATTTGAAAGTTTATACTAAGTCAATAACCTTTAGTCCTAAAGACCATAAATCAAAAGATCATTTGAAATAATATTTTCTTATGTTCAGCTATTATAAATCTTTAATTTTCTCAATCTATTTTCATCATAGAAGTACTACTAACCAAATAGCTTATTTTTATTTCTTATTTATTTTTATTTTTTTAAGTTTCATCTATTCATTTGAGAGAGAAAGAGAGGAATCTAGTGGGGCAGGGGCAGGGGGAGAGGGAAAGAATCTCAAGCAGACTTGAGCCCAGAGCGTGAAGCCCAATGTGGGGCTCATTCCCACAACCCTGAGATCATGACTTGAGCCAAAATCAAGAGGTGGGTGCTCAACTGACTGAGCCATCCAGGTGCCCCAAAGTACCTTATTTTTAGTTATTAAGACACCTTATTGAAAGACACATTTTTAATATTCAGCTTCTTGCTGTATTCTGCATAGTGGGAACAATTAGAGAGCATTGGGGAGAAATGATTAACTTTTAATCATAAAACGGACCAAAGCATTTGAGTCTATGAAGTAACATTAAGACACTAAGAAAAGCACCATTAGTGATATGGTTGTCTTTTTTTGTGTCAGTGTCTGAACTGAATAGGGCCATGTTAGAGATAATACTTAACTTTGGCAAAGAAACTAACCCAGCATTATTGGATTAAGATCTAGCTCTTTTACATGAAAGTTGTAACTCCTTGTAAAAGCTGAAAGAAGAAATTGCTGCCTTGACAATTTTACTATATATAGCCCAATTCTGGGGTTCCAATGATAAATGAAATTTCAGAATACCTCATCAATTTCAGAACCACAGGATCCTTCCAAGTCCTAGAGTGTTTTCCAGTCTGAAGTACTCCTTACACTGCTGCCAGTTACCGTGGTTTGCCATTGCTCAGCCAGGTTCCCTCTCCCTCCTTTGTTTTCAGGGAATTCTTGAAGCTGCTTAAAGCATCTTTTAATTCTTTATCTGCTTCTGGATGGAGAACTCATTTATCTCTGTGATGATCCCAAGGGAGAATGGAATTATTCCTACTTTATCCCAAACAGCCAGTCTTCTTGATGCTGCAGAGGAAAAGATTCAAACCCTCTATCCAAGGACATGCTTGAAGAGCCGGTTCACTGGTATGCATATGACATATCCTCTGATACAGTCTACTGATGTCCATGTTAACTAAAGTTCTAGTGTATCATCTCCAAGACACTATGTTAGTAAAAGGACACATCTGCTAATAATATCAACATAACATAATAATGCAACCTTCAGATTTCTGATTAATAAAACTCTTGAGGAAACTACATATAAACCCTGGGGCATCATCATGCCTCTTCCATGCCCTTTCAAACACAATTATTCTTAGACTTGATATCCTTTGAATAACACTTGCTTGAAGATAGCATGATACATAATATTCAAATTGCTCTATAAATTAAGCTGTATTAGATAGTGACTTTTAAAAAATTATTTTTCCTCTTAAAGTGTACATTGTAAAGATCCTTCAAATGACCTTACCCATTATTGTTTTATTTGATAATTTAGACTATATAGATATTTATAAAATATTTGCTGCTGTTTCTGTATACATAGAAGATAGTTAATAATCATTTGTTGATTGAAATTTTAGTACACCTATGTTAGGGAATAAAAATAAAACTTTGGAATAATAATTCTGAAATAAAGAATGCTATATCTGGGGTGCCTGGGTGGCTCAGTCGGTTAAGTGTCTGACTCTTGATTTCAGCTCAGGTTGTGATCTCAGGTTTTGTTTTTTTTTTTTAAGATTTTATTTATTTATTTGACAGAGAGAGAGAGACAGCCAGCAGGAGAGGGAACACAAGCAGGGGGAGTGGGAGAGGAAGAAGCAGGCTCCCAGGGGAGGAGCCTGACATGGGGCTCCATCCCAGAACTCCAGGATTACGCCCTGAGCCGAAGGAGGCAGACGCTTAATGACTGAGCCACCCAGGCACCCCGTCAGGGTTGTTAAGATCAAGTCCTGCATTGGCCCTAAGTTGGGCATGGAGCCTGCTTAAGATTCTCTTTCTTCCTCTCCCTCTTCCCCACCCTCTCTCTCTTTCTCTCTCTCTCTCTAAAACAACAACAAACCCAAATTTATATATATATATATATATCCCATTTATTATAGCAAAGTGCCTTAAATCCTGCATATTCCAAGTGTACTATGAATGTATATATTTTTATTCTTTGAAAACCCCCAAAATAATGATGATTCTAGATAATGTTTATTAAGCTCTTACTGTGTAAGATATGTATATAAATTAAAGCACTAAATCTTTTACTTAACAAAGTAAGTATAATTATCCCCATTTAACAGATAAATACACTGCTTTCTAAAGAGGGTAAGCAATTTATTGAGGTCAGAGAGCAAAATAGTGGAAGAACCAATATTCAAATCACAAGATGACTCCTTTTAGCCAAAATGCTATTATGCGTCCTGTTATATTTAAATAAGTTGCATTCTATCATTACAGTTCAATGTAATCCATACATCTTTTATTGAGTCCCTACTTTGTGCCTGATAAACAGTCCAAAGGAAACACAAACGATTCAGGGATGTGAGACATTCAACTTAAAAATTCATTTCACAAATTTTGAAAATTATTTAAAATTCTTAGTTTTTTTGATAGAGCATTTGAGTTACTAAATATTTAAAAACTCCAGAATTTAAAAAAATATCTGTAACTTTCTAATGTAGCTTCTAGCTAAGGATTGGCTTGGTGGGTGTGTCTAGGTTGGAAATTCACAAATATCTAATTTTCATGACTTGTTTATTGCCTTAGGTTGTGTGGCCATGGACTTGTGATTCACCCCATGTCTTTTACATCATAGAACCTGTTAAGCCAAAGCCACATCTAGGGTAGGTTGTACTTTTAAATTTTGACACTGTGCCTTTAATTTTCTCAGAGACAGTGCCAAGATCTTCCATTATTATAGAGTTGCTTTATTATATAATATTTTTGTCTGATATTCTGAAACATTTCAGAAGAAGCATGGGATAAGCTTTTTTTGTTGTTGTTAGTAAGATAAACCTTTGTAGTAAAATAATTTGAAATTTTATAACTTCTCTATCACAATTCTTTTCTTCATTAACAAGGTATATTTTGGGATGTATATATTATGAGTAACCTATATCACCAGACACAAATGAGTTAGAGATTGCCATATTATGAGGCTGGCGGTTGAATAAAAAAATAAAAAGAAATATCAGACAATAGGTTATCACATTTGTAGCATTAAATCATTGAAGATAAAAAAAATCAGCTAGTTAATGTCATTAGAAGTAATATGGCATTCAAAGAAGCATTCAAAATATATTATTGGGATACATGTCAGTCAGAGATATATGTTATTATCATGGTTTTTGCAATTGATTGTCCCAGGGTAGAAGAGAAACTAGCACCTGCAAACATGAGCTTGGTTTTTACAGTGATGTGTGAAATTAGAAAAAGGGTCAGAAACAATCTGAATGAAGTCACATCAGATAAGTTCTGGGTACATATGCAATCACATCTTGAGGAGTGTTATTCCATATGTCAATCCAGGTGAATGCAGTACAGCTTCATCAGAGGAAAATCTAACATTTAAACAGAATAATTCAGCAAATATTTTAAAATTACTTTCCAACCTGTTTTCGAATACATTTTGTAGCAATTTTCATAGCTGTTGATCTACTTTAGGTTGCTTTAATGATGAGAATGAAGCATGTAGTAAGGGTAAGCTAGGGGAATGTGCAAGGGGAGTAACTACTTGAATTAGGAAACTGAATGCAGCAATTGCTTAGCAATTCTTCCCTAAAATGAAAGTGTGCATTACTTTTAACTTGACTCTGGTAGTAATAATTATCAATGAAATAATCCTAAACAGTTTCTGAAACCTGTGTGCATTTACTCTATGAGTTTTACATTAACAGTCAATCGAGTGTGAGTACAACTGGTCTCCAAAGACTTGTGGAAGCAGGTTCTTGAACAAATCTTTTTGGTTTAGCTTAAAGATATGGTAGATTTTCCTTCCCTCCCTTTTTATTCCTAGGTATTTTATTATTTTTGGTGCAGCTATAAATGGGTTTGTTTTCTCAACTTCTCTTTCTGCTGCTTCATTATTAGTGCATAGAAATGCAATGTATTTCTGTATATTGATTTTGTATCCTGTGAGCTAACTGAATTCATTTATCAGTTCCAGCTTTTTGGTAGAGTCTTTAGAGTTTCTTTTATATTTATTTATTTTAGAGAGAGAGAGAGTAGGAGGGAAAGGAAGAGCGAGAATCTCAAGCAGACTCCTCACTGAGGGCAGAACCAGACATGGGGCTTGATCTCATGACCCTGAGATCATGACCTGAGCTGAAACAAAGTTTTGGATGCCTAAGCAACTAAGCCACCCAGGCACCCCTAGGGTTTTTGTATATGTAGTATCTTGTCATCTGCACGTAGTGAAAGTTTTATTTCTTCCTTACCCATTTGGATGCCTTTTATCTCTTTTTGTTGTCTGATTACTGTGGTCTTCCCTCCCTTTTGGTATGTTTTCACTCTCATCTGCATCTTTATGTATTGATGGGTCATTTACTGTATATGTTATTTATGCAGTTGGAGTTCTTTGTCATTCCTGGAGCTCTTAACAGAAAATATCCATTAAGCTAAATAAATACATGCAAATGTTTGCATCCTCCTGCAACACCTTGAGGGTGACACTTCATTTTGATAATGACAAAACATTAGATACTATTTTTTAAGTTTCCCTAAGTTACAGAGTTTTTTACAATGGTTTGGGCCATCCAGAGATTAGCTGGCATTTTTGACAGTGCATATTCCCCATGTTAGAGAGATTTGGAAGTCCTCTATTCTGTACCATGGGAACCACATGATACTTGATACTTTGAACATTCATACATGCACTGATTACTCTAATTCCAAAGAATGGCCACTTACAAATTGTAAATGAGTTATTTTTCCACACATCAATATTCTTGAAACATGTGAAATATAGCAGACTAAGTATTATTTTTATTTATTATGATTGGTATTCTCCACATTAACTTGGATTAAATATACATAGCCACAGACTCTGGAATAAGTTTCCTCCTGTAAATAACAATTTAAAAGATGAAAAGGACATTTTAAAGTTGGTATGTTGAAATTATTTTGAAGTTTATTTCACAGAAAATTGCCTGAGAAAAAGCCCCTGTGGCGTCCAAAGGAAAAAAGTCTTCTTTGAATGTGAATATGATGTATATCCAAACATGGTCTACTTCCATTTGTATGTTAGGTTTAAAGCCATTTCATTTTTCACACACTAAAAATACCAATTTTGTAGGAAAACCTTGCACATTTTACTTCATAAAATATCTAATCCAGATTTAGTACCTAATACATAACTAACACTATACTGAGGATTCCCCACTTATCCCACCTCATGATTTGAAAACAAAACAGGAAAAAAATGTCCTCCCATCTAACTCGATGCCTATCCTGAACAAAGATGTCATCAAAGAAACACCTACTTATTTGCTAGTAGTTTGCAGAGGAGATGGAATTACCAGTCAGACTTCACTCCCGTTTACAACTGGATTGGCTTTTAGTCTGATAAACTGAGATCCATATTGAAATTCTACAAGCAAGGAATAATAGTATGGCATTTTCGGCATTCACTCTGTATGGGTATAAATTTTGGTTCACGAACCTAGAGTACAGGAAATTTCATGTTCCTTTTTTAAAAGTCATATTTAAACCATTTTAGTTCCTAATAGTCCAGGCCTATAGTGACATCATGAAGAGATGCTGATCTTATCAGGGGCCAGACACATTGTGGGATGGGTGAGCTACATCCTAAACCAAAAGTTCCTTTTCTGGCTTTCTTTTACTTGCCCTAACAGGGCAGTCAGCTCTTGGCATAGTCAGAAATGCTTTTCTAACATTGCGGGGACAGGTACAGATGACTTTAGGTCAGCCCTCAGATTGCTCTTCTGCTCCTATCCAGCTCTGGGTAAAACTTCCAGCTTCTAATTGTTTAAGCCTTCCAGAGTAATTCCTCATCCAGGATCCTAGATGCAGTGAGTAAATCAAGGCTTCAAAAGCTGAGGACAAGACTTAGGCCAAGATGCTCATCTCTTTTTCAGTTGTCTTATTCCTTCTTATCTCAGTAGGCAAGCTTTCTTCTATTAACAAAAGCCAGGTTGTGGGGTTTTTCCCTCAGGTTTTGAAAACTTCTGCTTCCTGCTCATAACACACCCACTTCCTCAAATAAAGAAGTTTAGAACTTAGTATATAAAACCAATCCATCTTCTAGGAATAGGAGAGGAAAAAAAGACCTACAGCAGTGACATAATGTAGGTATTTGCATGTTTTCAGATTATTATCCAGGTAAAGTTCAATGGTTTGGTCATTCACTAAACACTTATTATCTTCCACATAATGCTAAGTGCTGTGTTGTGTGTACACAACAGAGTTCTCATAGGACCTGGAGTCTAGAAGACTTCTATAACCTAGAAGGTTGACAATTGAGCAAGTAACTCTTGGATTCTGTGAGAACACGGGCAATCTGTTTTGCACCTCTTCTCAAGATTAAAACCCCAAACCTGAAAACTGGAAAAAAAAAATTAAAGATAAATTTTTTGTTTCATCACTTTGTGAGTTGTGTTTCTCTTCAACTTTTGCTCCAAATATCAACTTTCAGAGTCTGTATGTAGAAAGAAGTCATAAAAGCCTCATTTTGCTATTGATTCAATTTCAACTAATTTTGCTATTCATTCCGTTAAATTTATATGAAAGAAGCCATTTTAAAAAATAAATGAAGTATGTTTAGTTTAAACTCTAAGAAAACAATCTTGATTAAGTATAGCCACTTATTAGATTTCACATACTTTCACTTCTTTCCAATAATTTTATGAGAGAAAACATATGTCTTTGTGGAATTTTTTTTTATAAATTTCTTTTTCTTCCTTTCTTTCAGATCCTGTAAACAACAACTGAGCATAATCAAATATTTTAAAGTTAGCTTATAAGTATTTTATCTAAGCTTATTTTAGAACACCCTTTCAGACATCTTATTTAGATAATTTCTGCTAAGGCAAAGACTCCTTAAATATCAGAGGAAATACAGCATTTCAGAGAAAGAAAACAGTTTGTTTTTGATCTTGAAACATAGGGATTGTCCATGTTAAATAAGTGTTCTCTCTAATCATTTATTTTTGCCGTAATTGCTTATCAAATGATAATTGACAACTCTGTTTTGTTTGCTGGAGGGTATTATAGGGCTACTTGTCCTCAAACAACAATAAGCTATTCAGAAAGATCTTGCTAAGCGCAGCACCTCCCTGGATCTGGGGATAGAAAAAGGAACAAACATATTTGAATATATTCAGTTGACCAAAGAGTGGGTTTGTATTTCATTTTATATCTAGTCAGAAAGATGACGATGGATGTGGGATATGGGAGGGAAAATACTGATGGTGTTGATAGCCAACGGGGTGAGACTGGGTTCTAGAAGAATTTGAGAGGTAGGTTAGTGGAATTTTTCAGGCTGAGATTACTGAGATTTTGAGTCAAACTACTCCTTTCTTAAGACTTTGCTTAAAGGGTGAGAGTTTAGCCCAGTTCTTGCACATAAAGGTCTTAGCATGATAAAAAATGAAATCAGAAATCAGAGTTTTCAGCTTCATAAATAAGTGACATTGAACAGTTTCCATCTCTCTAACTTTGCTGTGAGGAATGCAATGACAGATTCTGTGCTGTGTTTGCCTATGAGATGATTTCCTTGAAGTCCCGTAATGAGTTGTTTTTGGCAGGATTAATGAGTATTATAATGGTAAATGGATGTTTGCAGCTCAGTTGTGTTCCATCACGGAGTAACATGGGGTTTCTGGTCCCTTGGAGGCCATAATTGGTGGCATTAATGCAGTTTTTAATTACACTTCTTGAAAAAAAAATGAATTGGAACCAAAACAAAAGCTAAGTGATCATCTCTCCGCTGTTTCACATGGTGTAAACAGAAGACCGTTGCTATCTCTGATATCTATAATTTGAATCATACTCTCCAGATAGAACATATGCAGTATATTTTGATGATGATTTTGTTTAGAAGTGACTTATTTGCCTTTACTTTTCCTCATTCTAATATATGGAAACAGCCTTTATCATATGAATATATAATACATACGTATACAGTTCTATTTGATACATGAATATGAAATGTATACATATGATAAAGTTATAAATATTTTAAATGTGGAAGGCAAACATGGAAGGCAAACATAAAATAATAGGCTCACTTCTTATATTTATACCCCCACATTTGTCTCTTGATCCTCACTGTTAGTGTTGAGCAGTATAAGTGTAATTAATTCCCACAGCTCTATGAATGAACTAGAATACACTAAGCCATTTTTCTTTTTCTCCTTTCACACACATATGTGAGAAATTACTAATAGCTGCTGCTTCAGCATATCCCATCTTTGCAGTATTATGTTTGTTTGTGGTCTGCAGTGGCAAGCCCAACATTGATCTATAGGATAAAATTTACAGAGTGCTCTATGGAAAGGATAAATATCCCATAAGGTGATATGGCATACATATGTAAAAAAGTAAAATATGCATATTTTAAAAATCCATAGTATCAGCCATTTATTCCTAATCTATTTAGAGGCAGCCTCAGCTGTATTGGTTAACATATATTTCCTGCCAGCAATAATATAATCATTATTTAACTTTTCTGTATTTTTAAAATAAATTACATGGAAAAATATAAGACAGCAGTTAATGAAACAGTTACGGGAATATATGAGTCCTTGAGATTAACTTATTATGTTACTTTTTCATGTTCTTGCTGAAAGCCAGTCAATGTGGAAGCTGTTCCTTATTCCTCCTCAATAGCCCTTTATAAAGATATTCTTGGTATCTTGGTTATATTTGAGTTAACAAGACATAGGGCAGAAATGCATTTGGATCACTGGCAAGCAATGATATCTATGGAGAAGTACAAAAAGCTTGAAGCTATAGAGTTGCTCCTATATAACTATGTGTGAGTTTTGGTGAGGCTTATCTTCACATCTTAGAATTGCCAGGATTTAAGAAAAGAAAGCTACCTTTCTCCACTGTGTGTCTTTGATGCTTAATATCTGTGTCATTTCAACTCTTGCCAACAGATAAAATTCTTCATTTTAGGCTCAAATGTATGGTTTCAGGGCTTTCCACAGTTCAGTTAAACAGTTTCATTTTTCCATTTTTAAGGAAACAAACAGAAACCACATAAAAAACAGACATGCAAGTAAACCAAAATACCCCTTTGTGATATTTATAAATAGGGGTTTCAGAGTTTGGGAACTGTGGAGCAAGTCATCAGTGACTGCAAATTTTTAACAACATCGCCTACCAGAGAATGGGGACCCAGCCTCGGTTTTATGCGGCTCCATTCTCTTCGTGTTCATGATGATTGAGTGTGCTGAAGTTGCTTTGTTTTTTCTTTAGAAGAGTGATGATAGTGATTAATTCAGTTGATGCATCATTGTCCGTCCCTACCACTTTAGGAGTTTCCACAAAATGTTTTAAAATAACTAGACAGCATTTATACATGTGAGAATTCTGTGTGCTTTTGCATATTATCATTCTATCTAAATCTGATGCTGATCTTGTCAGCCATGCCATCTAAGAACACTGGGGAAAAAAGAGACCAAAATGCACATAAAAACTGAATGTTTAAGTAGATGTTTAACACCAGGTAAATGTGTAAGTGTATATACATATACACATATGTACACATAAACACATATACATACACACACATATATGTATAATATACCTGCACACATATACATATAAAAATAGAATTTTAAAATTCTCAGAGAACACTAGCAGTGTCCTTCTTATTATTATTGCCTTAATTATGTTTTTGTAATTTTTCTAGTGATTTAACATATATTGAATAACATAACCTCACTGTTTCACAATATAATAACAAAAATAAAAATAGTTAACTTTTCTTAAGTTTACTTTGTGCCAAGCACTTTTACGTTTATTCTTTCCTTATACATCCTTTAGAATAAGTACTAGTATTTTCTTCACATTATGGATTAACAAACTGAAGAATGAACAGGTTGGGCCTCTTCCCCAAGGTCACAGCTGCCTTAGAAGAATGGGGACAGGATCTAGCTTTCCATGATTCTGGTCTGGTCACCCTTAATACCTCTGTAATGCCTATGGTGAGGAGTAGAAACATTAGTAAAACAGCAACAAACCTTTGGTTATAGTCTTAGCAGCACTGTTCAGTTACATAAATGAAATGCATTAACTGATCTTAATAATCTTACTGCTTTAGTGGATCTCAGAGATTACCTAATATACACCATTCACTTTTGAAATGAAATAATGAATTCTCACCGAGTTAAAGGAGGCAAAAGCCAAGACAGGGATGCAACCATTGCCTTCCTTCCTAAAGGCTCAGTCTGCTGATACGTATGATGACAGGCCCATACCTTAGTCTTTGTGTGGAATCTTGAATGATGTCCACTCTTAAAGGCCACTATATTAGTGCAGGAAAGCATAGTGGTGCCCGTTGGACTTTGGAGCTGGGCAAATTTGGAGTCTCAACTAGTCTAAACTTCTTATCTGCTTGGCTGTGGGTAAACTGATTAATGCCTTTGTGCTTCAGTTTATTTACCTGCAAAATCTTGATAATAGTATTTTTCACAGGGTTATAGTGAAAGTGAAATAATGCATTTGAAGCACTTAGCCACCCACAGTAAGCATTCAGTAAATATGTATATTTTTATTATTAAGCAGAAGTGTAACTCTGCTCTGTGCTGGATATTATACAGTAGTTATCATAGTACAGCTACCCCTTGTTTTTCAAAAGCAGCCTTAAACAGATGTTTGAAAATGAAATTGAAATCACTTCTGTCTCAACTAACACAATTATACTACAAACAATGAAGTTTTAAAATTCAAACTTTGGGCATTGTTAATATCAGCAACGCAATCCCCAAATGTACCTTAATGAAGCTTGTGGTTGGTTTGTTGTCAGATATGCCTTTTGAAAACATGTTAATTGATAGTGAATTTTGAAAAATTAGGGAGCATATTTGCACATAATTTATCATCAATGAATATAGTCAAAGCTCCTAGACAGAAGTGAGAGAGATTTGAGTTTGAATGCCAGCTCTTCCACTTGTTCGTCCTCAGGCAAGTGCTTCCCCAGACTGAAGCACAGTTGCACCAGCTGTAAAAATGAAAAAAATAACCTGTACCTTGCAGGGCTGTTGTGACTGTTAATAATGATATATGCAAAAGGCCTGGTATAAGGGCCTGGGACTTAGTAAGCATATAATAAATGGTAGCTATTAATGTTGTTAATATTTCTTGTCCAAGGTATGTGTAAATCTTTAATAATAATGCTAATCTATCACTCATAACTTCAGTTGTACAAATTATGTACCTGTATTTTATAATTTAAATGTATTATTCTAGAATCAATTAATTTAGTCATAGTATCTTTGAAGTATGTGGAGGACAAAGATAATTGTTATTTTAAAAATTTTATTATTTTGTAGACTAATATTTGGAGTTCTTTGTGTTTAATTTATTTAGAAAAAAAGGGGAAATTGTTTTTAAGGAAGTTAATTATTTTTGATAAAAATAATTGTAAACTTGGGGCACCTGGGTGACTCAGTCGTTACGCGTCTACCTTCACTCAGGGCGTGGTCCCGGCATTCTGGGATCGAGCCCCACAACGGGCTCATCTGCTGGGAGCCTGCTTCTTCCTCTCCCACTCCCCCTGCTTGTGTTCTCTCTCTCGCTGGCTGTCTCTCTGTCAGTGTCAAATAAATAAATAATAAATTCTTTAAAAAAATAATAATTGTAAACTTTTGACTTTTTCCAAGTGAAATACAGGCTATAGTTAAATATACCTGTAGACCTGATGATAAAAAGAATAAACAAAATTTTATTTAAATAAAGGAAATTTGTTTAACTCATAGAACTGTATTCGAGAAAAGACAAATGATTACTTAAAAGTAGTAATTATATCCTATGACCTATCATATTATAATTAAAATAGACATAGTTTTGTTTTTTAGTGAAAGAAGTTTCCTGTTATTAAACCCCTGAGTCTCTACACTTTAAAACAAATAAAGTCTCTACACTTTAAACAAAGTACTAAGTAGTACTCTGAATATCATGGATAAAATATAGTAAATAAGCTAATTGAATAACATTTTTTTCATTAAATCTGTTTGAAGGTACCAAAGACTTTAAATTTTAGATACCAGAATGCATTAAAAAAAATAAAGCCTGAATAGTTTTGAGGGATAATCTGAGATCAAAACTGTAATTTTTTCTTGGGGGCTTCATATCCACATTGGGAATATGAATGTTATATTTCAGTTTACAGGGTGTAGAACATTATCAAAGTTCTTTTCTTGCTCTCCAAGGGAATAATGGTCCTGAGCATAGGGCCAAGCATATCCTTCACAAAGGCAATTTTTAATAAATGTTTGTTGAGCGAATATTGAATATATATATTTTTTACATCATTGACTGAATTGGTGTGAGTTTACTATATAAAAAGAAAATGAATTGAGGCAATGTGGAGCTTTTAGTAGACCATTGTAGAAACCAAGATAATTTTTTGCTCTTGTTTGATTTATGTTTCCTAAATCAATATTCATATTCTCCAACTCTAGATGAATTCTGTAGTACCCCTTTGGTTTTTGTAGCTATCTGATTTCTAAAAGAATTAGGCTTTTTTTTTTTTAGATAGATAAATGATAGATAGATATAAATAGATAAGTAGATTTAATTGGTATATTTTAGGTTCTTGCTTATCTTTTAAAAGAGTTCTCTCTGAAAGATAAGGTCAAAACATATTTGGTAAAGAATCTGAGAGAAAGATATTCTCACAGATAATTCTTTTGGAATCTTGTTTCAAGGAGCATGGGAAAAATGCACAAGAAATTTGTGTGTGTTTAAAATTGTTACTTTCTAGATATTGTATCAATGATTGACATGTCTTTTCTTTTAATATTCTTTTATTCTGGCTGATTAAATTAGTTTTCTCTTTCCTCTATAAGCATTCAGAAACCCAGGAGAAGAGAAACATTTCTCAATCTCCCAGAAAGACGAGGTTACTTTCTGCCCCTAATAAAAGGCTATCTACTTTCTTCTACACTTATTGGTACTTCCTATAAGATACTCCCTGTTGGTCTATATTAAAGAGAAGAAACATCATCTACTTCATTTGTAGTTTGTACTTTCCATTTTGTTCATTTATGCTCATGATTTTTCAATATTCCAATTTATTCTCCTCCACTCAGGGAAGTTGGGTTATAGCAGATCAAATCAAGAATAATCTGCCCTTTCTTCATGGCACTTGGTTGGTATTCAAAGCTCTATTATATTGGAAATAGCCAATTATCTGATAAGGTTTATAAATTAAAGCTTAAATTTAAAAAATAGGTTTATGTAATGGATAAACAGATATTACACCATATATAAACTAATGACCATATTTTTTAGTCAGTTAAGTTGACCACAACTAACATTGTGTAGTTTAGGTGCTAATTCCTCCTTTTAAAACTTCCCCATGCAATAAATGCTTGGTTTTATCAGTAGATCTCACCCATTTTCCCACATGGGGCAGGAGGAAACTTATGGATTACTTTTTCAGTGTTTCATTCTTAAGTTCAGGTTTTTGCTGCATTTACTGCTAGCCCTTTACCTTCTTCCACTTTCCCTACACAATTCTCTCTGGAAATGGCATATTAAATGGATGTCCTTTGCTATTCTCCCACCACTTTCTCTCAAAGAGGACACTGTCTCTGGACTTTCTTTGCATCTATTTTGCTCTTTTCCTGTGGCCACTACATGTTCCTGCTCTGCATTTCCCACCTCTTCACTGCAGCTTCTGTGTTCTGGGGCCGGCTGTACTTCAAGGAAGCTTTTCATTTAAAGATTCCACCATGGCCAATGAGTCACTTAGGTTCACTGACTTTGCTGGTTCCGTTTTTCATACCTCATGCTTGATAGGGCCATTTTATTTTCTTTTGAATGCCACATTAACTACCATTTCTGAAAGGAAGGTATTAACTTTCCAGGACACTGTCATCACTAAGCATTATCATGCATGGAAATGAAAAGTTAGTTTTTGTAGGGTTCTGTCATTTTTCTTCCTTTGATAAGACACCCAAAGCTCCTAGACAGCATCTACTCAAAGGGAGTATTTGTTTCTGGGGCTATGGGAGCTGACCAAAGAACCTCTAACCCCTTGTGAATTACAGAGCGATAATGTAATTTGCTATGCCCCCCCACTGCCCCTCCCCATGCACACAGTTAGTGGCCGTCTGGTACAAAGTCAAGATTTTCTAGGCACTAAAAATCCCAGCATCTGGTGGTGTTACATGTGGCTGCTATAAACTTGATTAAAGGAAACAGAAGACTGTAGTATGAATGCCTGTTTTATTCTTTAGTGTTCTTCCCCGGAATGGTTGCCATATCAAGAGACAGTTCCCTAACCTTCCAATTAGTTAAAATGAAAGGTGTAAGAACTATTATTCTATGACAAAATTTTGCATTCAAATTAGTGCTTTTCTCTTTCTCGTTTTCTTCTTTCACCATCAGTTTTTGAATTGTTTTCTCATAAGTAAAGCAAAAAGAGAAAAGGAAGGAAGGAAGGAAGGAAGGAAGGAAGGAAGGAAGGAAGGAAGGAAGGAAGGAAGGAAGAAAGAGAAAGAAAGAAAGAAAGAAAGAAAGAAAGAAAGAAAGAAAGAAAGAAAGAAAGAAAGAAGAAAGAAAGAGAAGAAAGAAAGAAAGAAAGAAAGAAAGAAAGAAAGAAAGAAAGAAAAAGAAAGAGAAAGAAAGAAAGAAAAAAGCAGAAACAAACACTAAGAAAATGATATTTTGTGGGTAAAATTACTTTAACTTCCACATAAATGTATCTTCCAAAGAGAATTCATTCATTATATATTAATTGACTGCCTCCTATTTGCCAAACACTGTTTTGGATTCTAGGAATGTAGGGTAGACAACATTGAAAAGATTTCAATATTTTGACAATATACAAAATGTCCTAGAGGAAGTGTGACAGACAATGCACAAGAAAATATATTAAGATACAATGATGATGAAATGAGATAGTGGTATAAGGGGTGATGGAGGAGTGCTAATTTTGATTTAGTAGTCAAGGAAAATTAACTAGAGAGATGATATTTGAGCTGATGATGACTGAATGACAAAAAAGGAACCAGACACTGAAGAGATCTGAAGGCAGTAGGTCTGATGGAAAAGCCAAAATGTGAGAATAAGCTTAGAGTATTTGAAAAGCATAAAGAAGGACAGTGTGTACAAAACAGTGAAAGAGTTGACTCGGGTATGGGACAGCCAGAAACTTGATGACCTAGCCTATAGTATGGAGTTTGGATTTTATTGAAAACGCAAAAAAAAAAAAAAAAAAAAAAAAAAGTCATTTGGATGGTTTTAGGAAGCGGAGTAATATAATCTAATTTGGATTTTGTAAGGAGTTTTCTGGATGCCGTAGGAAGAATGGACTGTAGAGGTTAGGTTTTTGAGTGGATATAAAGAGAGCTCTTAAACCTTTATTATAGCAATATAATGAGGGGTAATGGGAGTTTGGATTAGAGAAGTATTAATAGACATGAAGAGACCTGGACAGATTCTGGACACATTTTGGAGGTAGAGACAACAGACAGATTAGATATGAGGGACAATGAGAATAGTGAAGGAAAGGAAGTTATTAAGTAAGATTGCTAGAATTTTGGGTCATGTGACTAGGTGGATATAATGCTATATCCAGAGATGGAGAAACATAAATGAGAACTACTTTTGAGAGGCTAATCAAGTAAGTATTGGACGTACAAATTTGGAATTCAATGGAGGAGCCATAAAATTGGAAGTCAATGGTATATAGATGGTATTCAAAACTATCTATAAAGGGTTGGGAGCTAAGCATTGATGGACATTATCCAAGCAAGGAGGGTTCTTTTCTCTTAGCCTCAAGCTTGGTAATGATAGTCTTATAATAAAGTCAGTTTAAGAACAGTTAATATCCATTGGGTGCCTGGGTGGCTCAGTTGTTAAGTGTCTGCCTTCGGCTCAGGTCGTGATCCCAGGGTCCTGGGATCGAGTCTCGCCTCGGGCTCCCTGCTCAGCGGGAAGCCTGTTTCTCCCTCTCCCTCTGCCTGCTTGTGTTCCATCTCTCGCTATCTTCTCTCTCTGTCAAATAAATAAATAAATAATCTTAAAAAAAAAAACGGTAAATATCCAAATCATGTGATAGGTGTATCTTTAACTTTTTAAACAACTGCCAAGCTGTTTTCCAAAGAGGTTGTAACAGTTTACATTCCTACCGGCATTGTATGGAAATTTCTAATTTCTCCACCTCCTTGCCAACACTTGATTTGGCCATTTATTTTAATTTAATTTCAGCCATTGCAGTAGGTGGTATCATACTGTGGTTTAAATTTACATCTCCATAATGACTAATGATCTTGAGCATCTTTATGTGTACTTACTTGCCATCTGTATAACTTATTTAGTAAGGTGTGTGTTCAAATATTTTACCCATTTTAATGGATTGTTTGATTTCTTATTATCGAGTTTTGAGAGTTGTTTAAATAGTATGACTATACGTCCATTATCAGATATATGCTTAGCAAATATTTTCTCCGAATCTGTGGCTTTTCATACTTTTAACAGTATAAAGAGGAAACATGAATGTTTGTAGCACCTTATCTGTAATAGCTCAAACTAGAAATGACCCAAATGTCCATCAAGAGGTAAATAATTTTTAAAAATATAGTATATCCATACAATGGAATGCTACTCAACATTGACAAGGAGGGAACTGTTGATAAACACAACACCATGGATGAATGTCAAAATAATTATACCGAATGAAAAAAGTCAGATAAAAAGGAAGATATACTCTATGATTTCATTTATATAAAATTTATAGAAATGCAAACTAATCTACAGTGACAGAAAACAGATCAGTAGGAGAGGAGGGGCAGGTGAGAAGGATTACAAAGGAGAATAAAGAGACTTTTGGGTGTGATGAATGTGCTCATTATGTTGATTGTGGTGATAGTTTCATGGATGTATGAAATATGCCAACTCTTATCAAATTATATACTTTAAACATATTTAGTTTACTGTATATCAATTATACCTCATTGATAACAAAAGAAAATAGGAAAATCTTTATACATTACATTTTTAATTTGAGTAGATACTGTCATTGACACTATTAAAACAGTCTAAAATTCTTAGGACAGCAGTATAGTTTTCTTATTTCCACAGTATAGCATTATTGTACTGCTATTGAGAGGTCATGTATTTAAAGGTTATATTGACTCTCTCTTCAATATATGGTTATTTGTAGGGGTTTACACATACACCACTATATCCCCCAAAATATAAACTTTTGGGCAATGTAATAATGAGAGTTCTCTATAGAACATAGCTTTCTACACTGATCTACTTACTTGCTTGCCAAAAGTCTCACTGTAGAAGAAATAGAAGGAAGAGGAGAAGAAAGAGGAATTACTTCAGAATATCCATATGAATTAGAGGAGATGCCTGCTAACCTTAAGAATCTAAATACAAAAGATTAAACATATAAAAAGACATTAATAAATTTCCCTTCTTCATTAAGTCTTCCAAGAAGATCAAAACCAAATTTCGAGTTCAGTTACAGCACACTTATTGTTATTGTGTTTAAATTTCCATTTGGTCTTCAGACATGATTTTTTCCCTACTAATATTCCTTCTTTATATAAGAAAGTCATGGTCCACTAAAAATAAAATCAAAAATGTTTCCAGTGTCCCAATAAATACACTAAAAATGCATCTATAAAAGGAAGGATTAAATGAATTCTTGAGGAAATTTCATTGAATTGAATTTATTCGAGAGTTAGATTTATTCTTGATTACTTACAAAATAAATACTTAAGATCCTTAATGTATATCTTAATTATATCTTACAATACTTAGTGAAAAAATAATGGATGATATTTCGTGGTTTTGGTGATCACTGGTAAAGTATAAGAATTATTTATCCAGAAGATAAAGATAAAAATTTAATTTGACTAAAACATAAGGACCTACTTTTAAGAATTAGAAATAGTCACTTTGCCTACTTTATCCATGAGGAGATGGAAGCTGAATGCTTACCCTATACCAAACTAATGTATGTTGAACCACTTGTAATTGTGATAGTCAACTGTTTTTGACCTACAAAAATGATTTCATAAGGTCCAACCTAGTATTAATTAGTGGCAAACCCAGGTCTCCTGATTTCTGAGTCTGTGATATTTCATCAAACCATGCCAGTATTTTGCAGACTTCCCTGTGATTAAAGTCAGGAATCCACTAATGAGTTCTTGCCCTGGGACCCTGAGGTTTTCAATTTTGATAGGCAATAAAAGAACCACAACAATGAAGCTCATAAGCAATAGCTACACATTTTTTTAAAGGTAACTCCCTGAAAAACCATAGTAAAATACTAGTTTCAGTAGAACATATTTTTATAGTGTCCTGACTAGGCAGAAATCAGTAGTAACATTGAAAATGTTTACTGTCTTGCAAAATTTGCACCTAGCTTGTGTTTAAAGCACCCCAATATTTGAAAGACAGATATATAAAGGTTTATAGATGGAATGTCAGAATTTACCCAATTCAATACCACAATTCTAACAGCCTCAGTACTCATAACAAAGTCAAGTATGAACATGTTTTTCCCCCTTTGATGGAGGGGCAATTCTATTGTATGAATTCAAGTTAAATTAACTGTACATTTCTTACAGCAGACTGAGATTGAATGACCTTCTCTCCTTAGGAAATGAAACCCACATAATTTCACTTTAGCCTCTGATAATAGGAATTATCCTTTCTTCATATTAGCAGTATTGTTTGTTTTATTCAGTGGATGTTGCAAATTTAGCATCTTTTAAATGTACATACCAACCACAATAAAATATTCTCTGGCATTCAAGTATGGTTCTTTTGTATGTAGGACCCCAACTGAGCTGTGAATACCCATTTAAAATGTCCCTCTAAATGACTATAATGACAGGGGAGTTGAATAGTCAGTGAAATTTTCTATTATTTTATTTTGTGTGTATTTTCATTAATAATTTATTGATATAAAAGATAAGAATGTTTTACCTCCACAAATTTGTATCTGTAATTTGTTCTTGGTGCACAGACATATTGAGGATGCCACTCGGCAGTACTGATTGAATATTTATTTAAACAAATATCAGTATAACCCAACTAGCTGGAAAATCCATGAGTTTGGTTTTGATAGCAGAGCATTTCTCAACAATTTATGTGCACATGCAAATTTTGGTGCTTTGGATATAGGCTAAAGTATTTGCTTTATATGTATTATTTTGTTTGAATACAAGAAAGCTGGTTTGATTTGTATGTTTCCCCCTTATAGAATTGTTCCAAGGCTCTGTCAGAGATCACGTAGAGTAATTTTTCCCATCAATCTTTGCTGTGCAGCCATGCACGAATGCAGTAGGAAAAAGGGGGCAGAAATCAAATCACTTAATTGCAGCATTTTTCATCTACATCTTTTGTTTTATGGTGGTAAAGGCCCCGGAGTAGCCTACCATGATTCATGGCTGTCACTGCTGCCGTTAGCAGTTCAATCCTTCATTCTAGGCATTTTGGTACTGAAAGTACCTACACAATTACTTTGATGAATATGACTTGTTTGTTTTTTCCCCATTTTTAGCAGAGAGTGGTTGTGCTTAATACAGACATTTAAATAAGATAGTATTCGTGCCCACTGTGTGGGCACTGTATTTCAAAAGTTGTGTGTTGAGTTTAACGATAATATTGCCATTGTCACCCAGGTATTTAAGTTTGCTGAGCTTATGGGCTTTTACTCCTATTTTTATGTTTATATAATGGGAAGGCCTTAAAATAACCCCCACTCTATATAAAAGGAATAACTCACCTTTAAAGATCTACGAGGCTGTGACAGATTCCTACGAAACCTCATTTTAAAAAAAAAGTCATTTCATGAGTGTGGCATTACAAAGCCAGCAAACTAGTCTGCCTCTGCATTTATGCCTAGTTGATCATAAAATAATAACATTTTTGGAAATATATGCATGCATCTTAGGAAGTGACTTACAGTATTTGCATATTTGGAGAAAATGTCAGTGATGTCAGCAGGGGTTCTGAGAGTAGCTAAATGAGCAAGCTTTTCAAAAATTGCTATTTTATCAGCTATGCACTGTCAGCACAAAATGCAACCTCTTTAAGAAAGAGACAAGAAAAAGGCAAATGATTTAATTTCTTCATTAGCTTACTTGGAACTGAATTACTGGTATACCTAGCAGCAGAGAACTGTATGCTGTAAGCTTGAGGAGAACCCTTTAACATCCATCTCTGCCCTCATGATAAAATATGTTAGAAGTTTTTAGACTCCACCCTTTCTCCAAAAACAAAAAGGCAATTGAAGTTCTCCTAATACCGGAGAAATGGCAATTTGTCACCTCCCCCCTTTCTCTACTCTGGTACTGTGGTTGAAGATCATAGTTACTTTTGTTGTTGTTTTGGGGGCATTGGGGGCATTTTGGGGTTCCTTCTTTTCATTTCTTTGTTTACTTTTGATTACAAGCTCTAAATATACGTTCTGCCTAATATGCTCATGCTTAATAAATGTGTATACAAGTTAGAGATAGAACACGTCTATTATTACCTAGCCATAGTAACAGCTCTCATTGTATTTGTCAAAATAGATTAGTAAAATTGTTCACTAGATATTTGAATGAAAGTCATCTCATACGTAACCACAAATAAACCACACAATTGAAAAATCTGAAACATATCCTTAAAACACTAACTGTTAAAATTAATTTCAAACCCTAAGTGCAACCATATTTTAAATCCAGTACATACAGGCTTATTTTGTGTTTACAACTTGTTGTCTTCACCATGTCCTAACATGGTCTATGTGAATTTCAAAATAAGGAAAGAGGAAGAATTTCATTTCTTTATTAAAGTTCTAGAGGAAAGTGGCAGGATGCAAGAATTTTAATTTATTCTAATAAAGATTTATCTTTTGGACTCTTCATATATATTAAAATATTTTAACTTTAGGTCAAATGCCCCACATTTGATGATAATTATTTGTCACTGTAGGAAATGAATATTTAGATTTTTTTTTAGAATCGAAATAAAAAAATTAAACTGTAATATGAAGTTGGGAACAAGAATTAATCATCAAAGCAGGAAGTTACTTGTTACAATACTGTAGTAAACTTATGAGCCCTAAAATCCAAATCTAATTACTGGTGAGTTAGGGATGCAAGGATGCAAAGTAGTTTTCGCAGTGATGAGTATTTTATATTGTAATAGAATTTGGGGTCAGTGTTCAAGTTCTTTCCTGAGAATTATAAAGTACCAAGGATGAATATGTTATGTATACTCTTTAGAAATGTGTAAACGTGATATATGAGAAATCATGTCTTCACTGAAAGAGCAATATTATAGATCCTAAAACTAACTGAAAACACATTAATTATTAAAATCAATTTGTATTATCATGTAAGGACTTAAGCATGCCACAAAATGACAACTCTAATTTAATTCAAGAGATAAAAATTCCAGATGATGTTCGCAGTAAAATTATAAAGACTGAAAAGGGGTCAAGGAGAGAAAAGTCCATTGATTTCTGTAGTGTAGGACACAGATGCAGAGGCAGAGTCAAATTATTTTCAGGTTACATTCAGCATAACCTGTTCATTGGTCTTGGTAACAGGGTTCTGCCTTCAAACCCTTATTTCTGCTTTTCTCAAAGCAGGTGCTAAGGAATGCATCGTGTGCTCAAATTAAGTTCTTAGATGACAGTTGTTTCAGGTTGGGTAGAATCAAACTCTGACACAAAGTTTGGGAAATCATTTGTGAAGGGCAGGGGAGGAAGCAGGACTGGACACAGGAAGAAGTGGAGTGGTCATGTATACTGGAATGAAGCATGAGCAAACCTGGAGGGACACCGATAAAGAAGGATTGCTTGCCAAAGTGTCTTGCATTGGGTCAGAATGGTGAGAGTCCTGGCCCAAACAACAGATTGGTGCTGTCCTGTAGTAGCTAAAGTCTGGGGCTGTCTGCTGCATGCTCTTCCTGAAGCTGGGAGCACATGCTTCCTTGAAGGGGGATCTGGGTGATGTATCCCCATGCCTGCCACAGTAATCAAAATTCAATTTGTTTCTTTCCTGGGGAAAATGGCAGAACTTTTAAAATATATTTGAGTATTAATCCATGTAAAACTTCAAGAGAGGTTATAGCGTGCAGTGTTTAACCTCAGAACCTATATGTTTTGTGTGCGTTAAGCATCTCTAGTGTTCAATAGATCCTGTAGAACCTCCAAGGGTTACCACTGCCGTTGTTTGAAGCTAATTTCTGCCATTAGTCTGTTTTCCTTCTCCTCCTTCTCCTTTTCTTCCTTCTCCTTCTTAATTTTTGTCTTTGCCTTTATGCCTTCATTTATGGAGCTGTGTCAACTGTAATGCCCACTGCTTTGTAAATAGCAAGCTTAAATAACAAAAATTAAAACAAACAAACAACAACAAAAAAAAACTTTAAAAACATAATATGTATTAGGAAACCTATGTGATAACATTTATTGATTGAGAATTCCAGGAACGATAGGAATAGGTTTGGGAATAGGAATACAGATCATGAATACCTGGTGCTGCAACAATCACTTGCAAAACAAAACAAACAAAGCAAAGCAAAACAAAGCCTGAAAGGTGTTTCATCCTAAGTAATATCAACCCAAGATTTGGCTGAATACTTACCTGCTAAGTGATTTGGTGGCACATATATACAACTGACTGAGACATTTTACATAATTATCCAAAGAGTAACATGAAAACTAAATTAACTATTAAAGATATAAAAATGGACATTTGGAAGAAAAACATTCCATGTGACTCTCTATAAATATATAAATTAAGAAATGGTAAAATATAAGCTAAAGTGAGTGTGTACCCCCTGCTGAAAATAGGCCATGGACATTGTTGTTCTTTAAGAGAATGTTTTTGCCTTATTCATGAAATATGTCTGTGAAAAAGTAATACATGAATTTAGTGTCATGTTAGTATACAATTTAAATTAGCTATATTCTATACACTGTTTATTATATTATAAAAATCAGTATTATAATATTTTAAACCCCCAATATATTAGAGTTCTAAAGATGGTATCTCTTTTGGGGAAAATTTCTTTTAAGAAAATGTCTTTGTTTTCCTCATGGCTCTTGGTATGATTTACATTAAAAAAAAAAAAAAAGCAAAAAACACAGATGTGAAATTGGAAGAAGCATATGGATTAAAAACTCACTAAAAATCTAATGTTTTCTTTTCTGTGGATTCAACAAAACCTTAAATTCAATTGATTACTTGAATCATGATTATGTAATATGCATTGCTAAAGTATAGGCTTTATGTAATGTATTAATTATCTCCTCTAGGGCAGCAAAACTGGACCTTTTAAGGATATGATATCTCTTCTCAATAACTAGGTATAGAATAACAAACAAAAGTTCTAACCTAATTTTGTGAAATAATGAGATTAGTTTATCATAGAGCCCAAAGCACCCAGTATTACCAAATTTTTCAGGATTTCACTATGTTTATTCTCATTTTTCCATCTGTAAGGGATGTGAGAGATTATGGTACTTATGCTTAAAATTGTCATCCATGTAATTAAATCTGAGTTCTGAAATTTCTTTTGTTAGAAAACCCTCATGTATTCTATATGCAAGGAAGGGCAGGTGGAGGCTCTGTGTGAACCTCTCTGGACTTGTCTCTTAGTAACGCTGTATCCTCAGAATAAAGGTCTAGTAGTAGCACAGGTACTTTCTTAGTGTAAAACTTCCTCAGAATCCCACTCAAATCCCTAAAATTCTCATCTGAAACCTAGAATCTTAAGACATTTTTTTTTTTCCTGAACTGGGCTCAACAGAGTCCCATTAGTGGTATTTTCATTCAGAGAGCTTGAAGTGGATGCTATCCTGATCATATATAGAACGTAGATTGGAAATATGTTTTTGCTCTCTTCACATACGTAGTTCACCCTTCATTTTTAGTTTCAGTTGGCTAATGCCAGAATACAGCAACATATTTCAATATCTGGTTATAAGAATAAAAGCACATGCACACACAAGAATCCCTACTACATTTTACAAAGTTTAAAATATCATTCAGGATGCTTATCTTGTGCATAAGATGGTCTCCCATACTCTACATTCTAATTAAGTAGAGCAATAAATCAAAGCATGCTGGATGTTTTGTGAGGAACAGCTGGATTAAAATGTGCTTGAGAATAGGGGCTGGTGTCTTGGATGTCTTTTGGCAGACTGCCTGCATTGGTGCAGCTACAGAGTACTGGAACGCTTGATAATTTCAGGGCAAGTTCGTTTTCCATGGCTTACAACCTGCTTAATGCAGGGAAGAAAGCTTGTAACTGTTTTGCCATCTCATCAGTATGTGATATGGAATAATCACAGTGGTTACCTAACAGTGATGGAAAGCCAGAGCAGCAAGGGAAAAGGGGACTGCAAATCTGACTGAACATGGGCATTTCAGGTTTGGAAATATGTGCTACCTACTAAAATGAGCTATCGACTAATTCAGGAAGAAATGGTATATGGGCTTAATGTTCATCTTCATCCACACTATAATGAGAAGGATTAGACTGGCTTCCATATGTGGAATATTTATTTCAGCAATACAAGAAAATGTATTTCCCTAATATTTTTTTCTGTATGCACAAGGCCTTAAATTTTACAGATGTGATTAATGTTTTAATTTGCTGTTCTAGTTGGATACAAGTTTACCATACGATATAAATTACTTATAAAGAAATTTGCTTATATGGAGCTTAATTCATAAGCTGTTTAACCACCTTGTGTGGCATTGCAGCTATTTCTTTATGGCACTCTGCAGCTATGGAGCTTATTTTAAAAATAAAAGCAATCATCGTGTAAAATATTTTGAAATCGTTCAAACTGAATTATTAAGGAAAAATAACATACACACAAAAGATTGTCATTTAGTTAAAATTAAAAACAAAACAAAACAAAAAACAAAAACAAAAAAACAATGAAGATTAGCAATTAAATCCTGGCTACGTTTTTTTAAAATTCAAAGTAATCCAGATAAGTTGAAGTTCACAAGCCTGATATGTTTATTGTTCATTTTTCAACTTTCTTGTTATGTCATCATCTAGTATTCTTTTGGCATGCATTTAGTATATGGTGGGTAAATCAAATACTGGTAAATATGATGCAGAACCTGGTTTCTTTCCAAATTAATTCTCACCTTAATGCTGTCAGAATAAACAATGCATTTTTTTAGAACTGGAGAATCATGCCGAATTAGCACTAACCCACCTTTTTACCTGTTCTCAACTTAAGCTCAATAGAAGTTGTCTATGTAAATTTAGTATGTGTGAATTTAAGTTTTAAATCTGTAATAGAAAGGTGATATCAATATTCCCCTTACGTACATTTTTTGAAGGCCCGTCCCATAGTATATATGAAATGCATTGAAACTTTAAAATTAGATATTTGTATTTGTGACTGCTACTAGTACCAATAAGTTTTCATTCAAATACTAAAGAAATCCACTGCAGGAGGGTGAATTATCATAAGAAATCTCAACCACTATGGGAGAAAGGGATAGATCTAGGTGTTGTGGGATTAGAGGCATATACAATTTATGAGAGGGGACCTCACCCTCTTAAATAAAATAGTACAATACTGAATTTACAAAATTACTCACAGTAGTGAATATTCCTTTAGAATGAAAAAAATAAATAAATCACAACAAATTAGTGGAGGCTTGAAGATATAGGTTCTGTTCCAGAAAACTGAGGCGATTTACTAGAAATGCTCACATAGAAATGCTACTTGAATATGACCTTGCTGTCTCTCCCTACCTGGAACCCTCTTCCAGCTCCCAGTCCTCTTGCCCTTTCAACAATAGCCCAGAGGGTTAATCATTAATTTCACCTAGATGGGCTTCTGATGGGAGCTTATGTTGGTAAACACAGTACTGATCTTTGCTGGTTTTCTCGCTTAGTTTTCATAATTCATTTGATGCTTCTCAGGTTGTTATTTAAAGTTGCTTAGAACAGGGGAAATGGTAACAAAAAAGGCAAATATAAAAAGGAAGTGAGGGAGAACTATATAGTATCAACTTGCTTGAAGACACCTGATCATATTTTCCCAAGCTGCTTAAGGATTAATTGGGTGAGATGGATTGTAAACATACAAGAAGAGCAGACACCCATGCCCCACTGGTTCCAGGTGCTTCCGTGTCCAGGTTGTGTGTAATGAATCCAGAAACATATATTCATCACAAGATCCCATTTACAATGGGCAATTTGCATTAATAGGGTGGGAAGTAAATTTCTGAGAAAAAATCTGAACTCTAGAGTTGGGATCTAGAGTACAATGTCTGTGGCTTGCTTTGCACTGTTAAAGATTTCTTTAAATACATTTTCTTTTCCTGACTTTCTTTCCTCAAATACTGTTTGCTTTTACTGAAGCCCATGTTGGAAGTTCTTGCTACTTTATTAAACCAGAACAAAATAATGGGGATAATTGAAATCCAATGGAATCCAAAATTAACACTCACATATTTAGCTTTTTTCTATATTAAAAAATAAAAACTTCCCAGAGTGTCAAAGTAACCAAATGTTTTCTGGAAAAGCCTCTAACAAGAAGCTGCAAAGAAATATAGGAATCTCAGAATATTTTGTTCTGAATAAATTGCATCTTTACAATCAGATTTTAACTTTTTAGCATGACCAATATATTGTAAACAGTGAAATTTGCCATACTGAAAATATCTGATCATTTTATTAAGTTTAGAACGATTAGTGTTCTCTGCATTCATGTGTGAAACATCTGTGATTTTACTGCTTGCCCTTGGGCCTCAGAAGACCAGGAAATATAGTGTGTTGTGTGAGGGGGGTGGGAAAGAAAGAGCTGAGCCACAGATCTGGGGGAAGCAGGTTGCCATGAAGGCAGGTAAGAACCAGAAGCAGTGGTGAAGGGAAGAAAGGACAGTATATTCTAATGCAAAAGAGGATTCTCCCCCCTCCTTTTCCGCCTGTGTACAGCAGTGTAGCCATTATCACCTTGACCACAATGTCAGTTCAGTATTAACTTTGCAACCTCCTTAAGGGGGCAGGGAGGAACGATGGGGGTAAGCAAGTTTGTGGATTGGAATTTTATAGCAAAAAAGCACAGCCCACAAGGAACACTGTTTTAAAGAAAAGCTGTTGTTAATGAGTAAGAAATATATTAAGGTTTTGCAATGCTTGAATCATTGACGATTGAATTGATCTTTCTATATTCTTCCTTATGATGAACACTGTAACAGTGAGTGTCAAAACATGTGCAATGCTAGATTTTTATGAAAACTTAATAATATTATTATATTATATGTGGATTATAAAAAAAAATAAAATAGTAATAAGTAGACATGTATTGAATATTTACTATATTCCAGACATTCTTCTAAACACCTTAAATGTATTCAGACATTTAATTCTCAAAGTATTCTTCTTTCACTTTACTGGTGATGAAACTGAGACCCAGAGAGGTTAAGAAGTTGCCCAAGCTCACAAGCTAGTAAGTAGTAGCAAATTCAGAATTCAGACCAGACATTCTAGCTGCAGAGTCCAAACTCCTCCTATGCCACACTTCTTTGTAAGATACTAAGTACTGAATTCTCCAAGCTCGAGTATGTTATAGTAAAGGCCAAATCAAACATGCATACCAAACCCAGAAAATATTTAACTGCTTGTGTTGTACTAGGTCTGTTAAGATTTGTTTTCTAGTCCTCTATTTTGCCTCCTAAAGATACAGCTTCTGTGCATCTAAAGATGATCATTAAAAAGCATACTTTTTGCAGCTGAATGATTGACTCATATATGTTGCCCAAGTCTATTTGTCTGATGAAGCCCTTGATAATTACTCACTTTGCTCTTCTTAGAAATAATTTGTTGGCAGTGCATTAGAACAACTTTATACAGCCTTTCAACAAAATATCAGCATAACCTAAGTGTACAAATGAGATGGTTGAATAGAAACATAAGAGTAGGATTCCAACATTTCTCTATATGATGCAAGATCCATCTACATTTTTAAAACAAAAATTTAGGGATTCAAAAAATATAATTCAAGAAGAAATATAAACAACATAATTTTTGAGTAAAACAACCATAGCTTCTATTCCCTAAACGTACACTGAAGCCCAAAAATCACCTGGTTAGACTTAAACCTACATGACCTCATCATCTAACTAATAAACAATTATTCATAACCTTTGACATTTTTATATTGTGTTGGAGAACAAGTATCAGAGTAAAAAATAAAGACTGGTCCACTGTTTTATATTATTTACTGATGTATCATAAATGATACTGTCTTGTTTCAAAAAGGGTTTGTCATATAATCTGATTCTATCATCTTACTTTTATGATTGAGGAAGAACAGAATGCAGAGAGTCCTAGGTAGAGACATAGAAAAATTATAAATTGGAGGAGACTGGGTGGCTCAGTTGGTTAAGCATCTGCCTTCTGCTCAGTTCATGATCCTGGGGGCCTGGGATAGAGCCCCATGTCAGGCTCCCTGCTCAGCGGGGAGTCTGCTTCTCCCTCTCCCTCTGTGCGCGCATGCTCTCTCTCTCTCACAAACACACACTCTCTTTCAAATAAATAAACATCTTTAAAAAAAAGAAAATAGTAAATTGGTTTAAAATGAAAAAGACACTTAAAAAACCTTCAATTCACATGTTACAGTTTTAGTAAATGACTACTATGTATGATATTAATAAATTGGTAAACTGTTGTGGGATATACAGGTGATTCTTGGGAGAAAGGAGAAGCAGGGGATATGGACCTTTGGATGATAAACTTAAAATTTATTTGAAAAGAAATGGCACGCATGTGGGGCAACCTGAGATAATGCAAAGGAATGTACGGAAGTGTGAGACCAGTGGGGAAAGTTTGCTTAGTAAGCAGCACATACACTGTGGTAAAAGGATGGCCTCAGTCTCTGTAGGTGTCTCAAGCATGTGAAGTTTCACCTGCTCCTTGGAAAAAAAGATACCTACTGATGGATAGGGAAGGACTGGGGGAGAACTCCAGATGGAAAAATAGGCCAGCAACTTGTGGATTTCAATTGTGTGTCGGCAGTTCCTATAGCCTTTATGGGTGTATATTAGAGCTTAATGATATCACAGAAAATAAATAATATTATCTCTTCAATGAATATAGTTACTTTACTTGCTTTTGTTTGAAAACAAATTACTTTGTTTAAAGAGCTCTACCAGTGCATTCAGTGCAATGCAAAGAAATAAATAACTAAAGGTAAAACCTTCCATAATATTTATATGAAAGCTAAATACTATTTTAACATCTAGTCTTGTGTTGGGGTGCTAGTTTTAAATTGTTCTGTGATTGAGAGATGTGTTTTATTAACAGAAACTTGACCTAAATACAAGAGCTTAATAGGGCTGGAGAAATCAACTGTGATGTTTTAGTGGATTATAAAAAGATTTAATGATCAGTGACTGATTCCTATTTCCTTTTCATTGCTGATAACACAGCAATGAAATTGCTGCCAGTACTGCTTTCTGTAACTTTACTAAGAATCATTGTTTTTAAAAAAAAGGGGGGAAAAAAGACAAAATGAGATTAAGATTATTTGTTTGGTTATATAAGCTTTGCCTGATCCTGTTTAGAGTCACTTTGGGGATCTGCAAGTTTTTATTTCAAAGTTATGCCATTTGAAACCCTTTGGTGGCATAAACATTCCATTATATAGAAAAGCAGACACGTATACAAACTTAACTTGGCAGAAATATATGTTTGCAGCCAACAGACTGTGCACAGTAAGCCCAGAATGAAATATAATCAGGGGTCTGATGCTGACATGGTAAGAAGACTGTGGTCTCCTTAAAAAGTGATGAAAATGTTTTCCCTTAGAAATCAATTACAAAGAAAAGGGTTGGGGGAAGCATTGATGTTTTCTCGGGAAATGTGTTTTTAATAATTGTTTAATGTTTGTATTTATAGAAAAACTACCAAAACAAAATAAGTTCATCTTTGGAATGTTGAAGACCATGCACATTATGTCAGGGAGTTGTTGGGTGATGCAGGCTGACCACTCAGAGGTCACCGACATACTATGTCTCCATTGATACATTTGCCACGTCCCAGGGCCTGGTCCCCAGCCTTTCAGGATCAGCAATTTGTTTTGGTCAGTACACCAAGAGTTCATAGGTCCCACAGAGCTGGACACCAATTTATCATGTTCATAGAGAATGAAATATCAAACATCAAATGACGATTTATTAATTTACAATGAAAAATACAAATGTTGGTCAGTCCAGAATTCTCAAGTTGGCTTTTTCTCATTTTAGCAAAGCCCCTACATGGGAGACTGAAATATTAGATAGTTTCTTGATTCCCTCACACAGATGACGAATGATATCTGTTATGACAGGTCTTGCTAGTTTAAAGATAATTTAATCAACCTGTTTTTACATGTTTATCCTTATACAGCACCAGTGGTGTCTAAGATGGTTTTTCACAACTTTACTTTTTCCTGAGCACCTACAGATACATATGTTTAAAATCATTAATAGTTTAAAATGAGCAGACATTAGGGATCCTAATAAATGAGGAAGCAAGTCTGTTTAACTACAGGTGCATTAATGTGACACAGAGAATATACTTTGAACATAGAACATCTCCTCCACATATTAAAAGACGAATATGGAAATCATTTGTTGAAATTCACTTGGTAACAACTGGATAATCCTTATTATTATTATTATTATTATTATTATTATTATTATTGGAAGATAAATGAAATTAGCATTTATGCATGTAACTACCTAATCAGATTGCTCACCTTTAGTTGGGAATTACCTTACCCAAATGATATGCCAGCTAGCCCTCCAAACATTCACCCTGACTCAAGCTAATCCATCATAGTAATCTCTTACCATGTCCACTGTCGGTCCAGCAGTCGACACTTGACCCTGGTCTGACCTATCATATAGTCTATTTTCTGGAAATCTGGGACTTAAGAAGGTCTCTCTCTCTCTCTCTCTCTCTGGTGGCTAATACTGGTAAAATGTCTAACTTGGGAACTGTCGTTGACCATGTGGGAAGCACAGGTCTACAAAAAGAGAGTATGCTAATAGTATGTAGAAAGAATCAAAGAAGATAAATGAAGGAAGTGTCCCAGGATCATTAAAATTTCTGGGTGCAGTGGCCTCTGAGGTTCAAATCCCTGAGCTTCCTGTAGCAGTTTTGGTTTTGGTTTTCATTTTGAGTATGAGATTTTGAGACACACACTATTTTTGTGAAGCAAATGAGAGTTTAGTTTGCGTTAATTGGAAAAAAATAATTCAAATAATACAAGAAAATTACTTGGAAATGTTGAGATTTATACTTTTAGCTAGATAAAATTCAAAGAAACAGTGATAAATAAACATTTGTGATATAATAATATATTGTAAGTTATGTAGCATTTTCTTCATTCATAAAGGGGCCTTAGTGACTAACACTTACTACAAAAACCATACAATTCCGTATAAAATTTCAATAGTCATGCCTTTATATGTACCCAAGAGATATATATTCTCCCATATATATGAATATATTTATATAAATATAAATATATTTATATATTCATATATATACAAATAGTAATATTCAATGGCATATTGATTTTTTATTTCTTATAATTGAAAACATTGCATTAGTAAGATAATATCTAATTACTAGTAAAATCCTAAAGGAGCTGTTATTGCCAATATTTTCTTAATCACAGTCCTAAGTAGGAAATTTATTTTTACTCATTAACAGTTAGCATATTTGCTAAATGTGTACTATTTTCAAAGCACTCTTCTAGATGAGGAAGGTGAGATAAATATAAAAGGAAATGCATAACCTCCAAGAAGAATTATAGGATAGTTGAATATGCTTCAATAAATGTAAAAAATTACACAGTTCAACATGCCAGCAACTGTTTATTACCGTGTTTATTTTTTTTAATTTTTTTTTAAAGATTTTATTTATTTATTTGACAGAGATAGAGACAGCCAGCGAGAGAGGGAACACAAGCAGGGGGAGTGGGAGAGGAAGAAGCAGGCTCATAGCGGAGGAGCCTGATGTGGGGCTCGATCCCATAACGCCGGGATCACGCCCTGAGCCGAAGGCAGACGCTTAACCGCTGTGCCACCCAGGCACCCCTATTACCGTGTTTAAAGCATCCATGTCTTCAGTGGAACACTGGTAAATGCGGAGTGGGGATTAATTGTGGGTAATCTGCAATAAAAGTTTTTGTATCATTTTGAATGAAAGAAAGACATAAATTGAGGGTTCACTGTGTAGCTATATATGTGGATTTAGTTATTGTTGCAAATGGGAGCATTAACCTGAAGAATCAGCTTCAGAAATGCTTTTTCCCAACTCCAAGCTGATGATCAATCTGCTCACCGTCTGCCTAGAACAACTTTTCCCCACCCCACCCCACCTTTAACCTCTGACTTGTCTAGTTCCTATTCATTCTTCGTATCCCAAATGAGGAAGCCTCCTCCAGGATGCCTGCTACTAGTTTCCTAAAACTGAGTTAGATGCCACTCTGAGGACAGTTGATTCCCACCTCATGCTGGGCATTCTCACTGACTGAATGGCCTGTTTTCTCATCATTCTCTCCTCAATAAATTGTAAATTCCTACGGAGTAGACACTGTGCTCATTTTGAACATACTATCTTCAGAGATTAGCACAGTGCAGAGCATATAGCTTCTCAATAATAAATAAAGCAGTAATGAACAAATGTATCTAGGGTTTTTATATAAAAATTATTGAATAACTGTTTCATGGTAGTAAAGAAGGTGGTAAAATAGTTAAAGTAAGTCTGAAAGAACCCCAAGTTTGGGGCGCCTGGGTGGCTCAGTCGTTAAGCGTCTGCCTTCGGCTCAGGGCGTGATCCTGGCCTTCTGGGATCGAGTCCCCCATCGGGCTCCTCCGCTGGGAGTGTGATTCTTCCTCTCCCACTCCCCCTGCTTGTGTTCCCTCTCTCGCTGGCTATCTCTCTCTCTCTCTCTGTCAAATAAATAAAATCTTTAAAAAAAAAAAAAAAAGAACCCCAAGTTTGTTTTCTCAAATTGAAAATTGATATTTCTTTTCTCGAATTGAGAATTGAAACTAAGGCTTTGGTTATGATATGGAATCATAGGATAAATTATTACATTGGTTGTGAGGGATCTTATATTACTTAAATTGTCCCCCAAATGATAGGCAATAGTGAGACTTGGCATGATATTTATTGGGGAGATTGTAAACCTAAAATAAATTGCACCAAGCTTCCTGGCCTGTATAGCATACCAATATGGAAATCATGATTAGGAACAGAATATTTCACACCAGTAAGCTGAGTGTAAGCATGGTATTCTTGCTTCTACTAGTCCTGCCAGAGCAGTTGATGATGCACTTATCTGCTTTGGTTGAAAAAAGAAAAACATTTCAGGTAAACTATTGTTAATAATGCCTTAATGAACAGTGAAATTCTTTCTTATTTTTTTTTCAGAGTAAGTTCTTTTGATTCAGAAAAGGCTACTGAATGAAAGAATTCTTCTGCCTGATTTATGGGGCTTTTAAATAGCAGACAGCCCTTCCAATCAGGAAGCAGGACTGTGATTTTTAAGATTCACAGTCTGTAATGAGGACATAGCACTAAGCTGTCATTGCGCACAGATTAGAAATAAACTGCAGTAACATCCCTTTTATATTCCTGCCTGTATGTAGTATAAAAATGCATTATTTTATATAAGTATTTGGTTGATTATCCCTAATACAGATTATTTTTAAAAAGGACAAAAGAAGAGATTTGGTCTCAAATAAAGGGAAAAATATTGATATGGTTTACTCTTTCTGTTAACCACTTTTCTTAAAATGTTAATTTTCTTTCTTTTTTTTCACTTCTTAATATTTTTTAAAATAATTTTTATTTTGTTATATTAGTCACCATACAGTATATCCCCAGTTTTTGATGCAATGTTCCATGATTCATTACGTGCATATAGCACTGTTAATTTTCTTACACACGTATTATACTAGGTATATATTAATTCCATCTACTGATGATATATGTGTATATGATAATCTGTGGTCAGAATTATACCTACATAAATGAATAAATAGTCATTGATGTATTTTAATTATGAAATATATTAGATATTAGAAAGCATAAATTATATAATTACCACCCACCAGCCTCAGTAATAAAACTTGAGAATCATTAGAAATCCCTGTTTGTCAGATCTCTCATTCTCTCCAAGAGTTAACTTCCATCCTGAATTTGCATCTCTTTATATTTAAAATAAATATATTTAAACAACATATTTCATTGGCTATATGTTTCTTTTTTTTTTGTTAAAGATTTTATTTATTTATTCGGCAGAGATAGAGACAGCCAGCGAGAGAGGGAACACAAGCAGGGGGAGTGGGAGAGGAAGAAGCAGGCTCAGAGCAGAAGAGCCTGATGTGGGGCTCAATCCCAGATCACTGGGACCACGCCCTGAGCCGAAGGCAGACGCCTAACCACTGTGCCACCCAGGCGCCCCTATATGTTTCTTTTTTAAAAAAGATTTATTTATTTTAGAGAGGCAGAGAGAGCACGTGAGTGGGAGGAGGGACAGAGGGAGAGTATCTTCAAGCAGACTCCTCACTGAGCGCAGAGCCCCCAGGGCTTGATCTCACAACCCATGAGATCAGGACCTCAACTGAAACCAATAGTCTGGTGTTAAACCAACTGAGCCACCCAAGTGCCCCTGGCTATATATTTCTAAATTAACATGGCTCATACTACAAAAATATTTGAGCAACTTACTCTTCCCACCAAACATATTTTTGAAAATCTGAGACTTGTGGCTCCTTTTATTTTTGCCCCTTAAACATTCCACTTTGTGCCAAGTTTTATTTATCCATCTATTAAAATACAGTTGGGTTATTTTCATTAAAAAAATATTACAAATAATCATGCTATGAGCATCTCGTACATGCCTTGTGCAAACATGTGAAACTGTATTTTAGTGTATACTTTTTTTTTTTTTGCATTTTATTCTCATGATTTGTTCTTGCATAACTGGAAGCCTGTATCTCCCACTCCCCTTCATCCATTTTGCCCATTTCCCTGCCTCCTCCCCTCTTGAATATATAGAGAGTGTATATACTTTGACTAAAGTTAAAGAATTTGAACATTTATCTGTATTAAATTTTGTTACATTGATTCTCTTAAGTGATTTTAACAATGAACTCTTACACTATCTGTAACTAAAAGTGAGTTTCCTTTATATCCTTGACAACACTTTATATTTTTAAAATTCCAATTTTTGCCATATCTTTTGGATATGAAATAATATCTCACCGGATTGTTTTCTGATTACTGGGGTCAAGGGAGAGGGAGTTGGAGAGGTTCAGATTTCTTCTTTTCTGAATTATCTTTTCAAATCATTTGCTTAATAAAAATATTTTAATTAATTTTAATATTTTAGTGTTTTTCCTTTTTTGATTTCTGAGTTCTTCCTATACTCTAGATACTAATTCTTATTCCTGTATATTCACTGCTTCTCCCTCTGCCTGCCGCTCCCCCTGCTTGTGTACTCTCACTCTCTCCCTCTCTTTCCCTCTGACAAATAAATAAATAAAATCTTAAAAAAAAACAAACAATCCTGTGAAGTGCCATTTTAAAATTGAATTTGTAAAAAAAAAAGCAATAATTTCCTATCACAACATAAAATATTATCATCAAATTAATATCTTTAGCTAATATTTCTCATTTCTACCCTGTTCAAGCTCATAAAACATGAACAAAGAGCAAAAATAATTATGAGAAAATATCTTAAATTAAAAGGCAGAAATAAAAGTTGGAAAATTGGGCAAAATTTGTAATAAAATTATCACAAAACATAAATAAATGTATTTTGTATTTACGTGTAGAAATATGAAAATTAATATGGATATTCTTGATTATGACACCCAGTCCATTAAGAAATATAACCAATAAGATGCATATAATAATAACATACTGTATTTTTAACCATATGAGACTGATATTTGAGGCTTATTTTTGTGGAACACAAAAATAAAGTGAAATATTTAATTGGGATTCATATATTTTATGGCCATGTAGGTTGTGTAGATGTATTACTTAAGGGGCGCCTGGGTGGCACAGCGGTTAAGCGTCTGCCTTCGGCTCAGGGCATGATCCGGGCGTTATGGGATCGAGCCCCACATCAGGCTCTTCCGCTATGAGCCTGCTTCTTCCTCTCCCACTCCCCCTGCTTGTGTTCCCTCTCTCGCTGGCTGTCTCTCTCTGTCAAATAAATAAATAAAATCTTAAAAAAAAAAAAAAGATGTATTACTTAAGCTATGATCAGAAACAACCATTTGAAATTATCATTATTTGAAAAATTGTAAGACTGATACTCATGCATGATTATTTGTCCCTATACTGACAATTTCTGTTGTTACAATTTCTTCAGAATGATTCTTTGAACTTTGTGGTGTTTGATTTAGTCAGTGGGACTAATGCATGATGTCTTTGAGCAAAAGTACTCACAGTAGTTTTCTTCCAAGTCAGTACAATTATTGGAAAAAGTGACAAAAGTGGATTTAAATATCAACCAAATTTACATTTTTTTACAGCAATATACTTTAGAATATTTAACAGTTTGTCTACCAGAAGGGTTATACATTGCCCCATTAAATATATGTGAACACACTTAGCTATAGCCACATTAATTTTATAAAACATAATAGAAATATGTAAATAAAATATCACCCCACTCCAAACATTTGTCTTGGGGCATTATTTTATTTTTGTTGCCATTGAAAATATATTAGGCAATAAAATTTTGTTAAATGGGCAAGTGTGCCACCAATCTACTGCAAAGAGATTTCTTTAAACCATTTAGAAAGGCATTATTAGTTCTTAATTCATAGGATTGTAGTGATAATAAATGGAAATAATTCACAAACATCAATAAGTACTAAAGTACTTGTTATAATTAATATTGTTACACAATCAGTTAAAACAAAATGAAAGATAAACTTATTTATAAAGCCATGATTCCCTCCCCAAGGCCATTTGATTTCTCTAACCCCCATACTTACTCATTTACATATTATACATACCATCTTGTAGTTACAATTTTGTATTAAGCTCTAAAAAATGTACTTTGTGAAAAAGTTTCATGTTGCTAAATAGACTTCATAGTTTTCATTTTAATGTCTGTATATCAAATAATATGCAAAGATTTATATTTGGTTTTTAAGTATTTTAACATTTTAAATAATATTTAACTTTATTAATAAATAATTCTGCCCTTAATTTTTCATTCTACCTCATCATCATTAAGGTGACTCATAATTTTAAAATTAAGTTTGATAGACAAATAATGTCACTTAGTTGTTTAAATTATAAACATATTTTCTTCTGTCTATATACTAATTGTATTTCTGTTATGTGAATTATTCATGTTATTTGTCCCTTGGATTTGCATATATCTCTATATATGCATATATATATTTATCCATAATGTATCTGAATATATTTCTTATCAATTTTATAAATGGTTTATATAACATAAACCCTGTGGCCATAGTTGCTGTAAATATTTTTTTGTGTAAGCCATATTCCTTTTTATTCTGAAAACATAAAACAGGGTTTTAATTTCTATATGGTAAAGCCTGTCTGTCTTCTGTTTTCTGCTATCACTTCAAAGCTTAAAATTGTTGTCGCTTAGGAGATCTTATAAATATTCAAATATATTTTCTTCATTTTCTGATTTATACATTTTAAATATTATCTCAAAACAATGAAATTTATTTTGATGTGTATCTATAGGTGGAATTCCCAATTTTAGTTGATTAAAAACCACTACATAAAAAAATCCTGTATTTTTCTATTCTGTTGTGATTCTCCTTTTAAGATATGATAAAAGTACCAATAGAATCTACTGTTAATTTTTTATTCTATTTATTTCTATGTCTATTTTCGAATACTAGTTTTAATTCTGTCTACATTGGTGTAATCTCTGACGATTGAATTAAATGTGTTAAGATTCATCCTTATGGTTTTTTTTTTCATGAGTTTTCATTATTTAAAAAAATTTGTAAGTCAAAGCTCTACATGTTTGAGGTAAGCCTTAAAATAGATTCTTTCAGAATTCTAAAAAATTATATTAGTTGTGAAATTTCGATCTATTCAACTGTGGAAATTAATGTATTTATACCATCCCTGAAACATTTTTTTCAACTTTTTAACCATTTTAGTATGATGTTTTTATGGATTTTAAACTTTTAATGTAGGGGATACTAAGTTAAACACCAACAAGCATTCTGATAAGGAACAGGATTCTTTAAAAAAAAATTCCTCCGAAAAGCTGCAAAAAAACCATATTATTATGTCAAACCAAGTTTATATTCTACTTAAACACTTTTACATTTGGAAAATAGCTGATGTAAAGACCCTATTTTAATCCAGATTTCTCCTTCATGTTAGTGGCTCTTCACCCCTTTGGTCTGCTTCTAAATGTTAGAAAAATGCTAGCGCAATGTTCAACCTAAATTAGAAAGAAAAAATAGCTCATTTTATAGAGGTTTTCTGCAACACTTGCATGTGAGTGTGATAGGACTATAGTCGAAGGAAAAAAAAGAGAAGAAATGTTTTCTAAAATGGAATGACTTTAATGAAACTGCTCAATCTGTACAACAGTATCATGTATTTTACTTGAATGAAGTTGTTAAACAAAATCTCTGTTTACATATACTGTTGTGCAATTATCAATCCAATCAAAAACTCACTCATTGTTTTTTTAATTCAAAAGTGATTAGCAAATGCTGAGAAGTCACCTTATCTCACTAAAACACAGGTACCAACTCAGAGTAAATATTTTGGTAAACAATTATTCTGTCCTTGCATATTCAGCAGTGTGCTAAATTATGCATAATCTTGCATAAGTAATAAGTGAAGGTAGCTTAAATTCAAGGTTTTTTTTTTTAACCTGACCTATTTCTTTCAGTGCTGTTAGCAGCTTAAATCATGTATGAGCTTTCTGTAAGGCTTCAATGAGTAGCTCGGGTGGAGAAACTTCAGTAATAAATTTCAGGAGAAGACAAGTTTTTTGACAGGCATAATGCAACACATACAGAGTCTGGAACTCACACTCTGGGAATTTAGAGCAATCCTCGCAAAGCAGCTTTTCCCTGTTACATTAATAGAGAAAATGAAGTATGAAAGTCCTCAGGAATTACTGCTAGGTGTAATTTAAATAATTTACCAGAAGACAGTTCAGCACATGCATTGAACAGGGGCATACAGAGTTTGCCATAAGCAGTTTATAAATAAACTATATTCCGCTGAAGTAAGTCAGGCATAAATTATAACTATTCCTTTTGTGGCTGCACCCTGTTCCTCATTGTAATAGTTATTTAAAAAAAAAATCAGGGTTATGACCTTCTCCTGGAAATCACACACATTGCCTGCCTTGTACCTTGCTTATGAGCTTCCTTATGGTTAATGGTTTCGTAGCTATGAGATCAAAATAAAAATACTATTGCTAGGGGAAAATGCATCACATATCTGTAAACAGAATTCTGCAAAAATTCTTTAGCCTGTTTGGGGGTAGGGGGAGATATGTGGCCAAAGACCATTAAGGAGATACAGATCATTTTATGAAAGCTTTATACAGTATATGTGGAGAAAAAGAGGATGTACTTTCTATTTCTTGCCTCTGGTGTTGTGCCTTAAATTATCAGGCCAAAATAAAAATTCCAAAGGAAATATATAATGAAGACTCAAAACTATGTAGAAATTATTTGTAAAACATGCATGTGGAGGCTAAAAACTTTTATTCTATGTGGCCTTGAGTTATTAAAGAGCAAATGGACTATAATGGTTTCAAAATTTTCCTAAAATATACTGGTGGTGCTTTGGAAGGAGACTTTGTAAAAGGCAGGCGATATGGAGTGCTTGCTCTATTCCTAAAACATCAAATTATAAACCACCATTCTGTAACTTTTACTTTCACTTGGCTTCCCTTTGATAGAAAAATGGACTCCTTGGGAAAAAAAAGAAAAAAAAGTATAGACTAGAGACTGAAGAGCTATGTTCCTGAAGTTATATAACACAGAAAGATAATGTACATTCTCATAAGTGCTCTTTTCAATATACATGAATCACACTTCCCAGGTTGTCCTTTAGAGTCATATACACTGTAGTTTCCCAGCTCTCCATTCTCCATATACATGTGGATATGTATGTAGTCATGTTATATATAATTTATATGTGTGTGTGTGTGTGTGTGTGTGTATGTGTGTTCGTCAGAGTTAACATTTTTTCTGGGAATGCATACTCTCCTTTCAGGTGTTATAACTAGAACCTAAATGCTGTTAGAGGAGATAGTGGGGAACATAGGAGAAATTATTGCTTTAATAATTATGCTTTAATTTTCAGAATCAATTTTGTAATAATGACCTCATAACTTGAAAACACCTATCAATAAAGGAAATTCTTTTCTGAGCCTGGATCTGCAATGTGAAATGAAAATACACTTTTGTTTGTCTATGCCTTTAATGGAGAAGAAATACTTAATATAGTTGCCATTCATACATTCAGACCTGGACTGTCATTCATTCATATGATCTTCATATGTGATTGTAGGGGTCTTCATTGGAATATATTGCTTGTGGTGATGGAGCTGCATTGAGAAGCTTGGCCTATGTTGTGAGATGAATAATTTCTGAGAGTCTAATGTATAGCTTGAGGACTGTAGTTAATAATTCGGTATTATATACTTGAAATTAGTTAAGAGAGAGTCTTTTAGGTGTTCTCATCAAAAGATGAAAATAAAAAGTAACTATGTGAGGTGACAAATGGGTTAGTTAACTTGATTGTGGTAATCATTTCACAATAAATACATGCATTAAGTCATCGTGTTGAACACTTTAAATATATTACAATTTTATTTATCAACTATACCTCAATAAACCTGGGGTGGGGGGAAGCTTGACCCAGAACCCTAAAATAGGCAACTTGTCTGATATGGGTTAGAACCTTAATCTAAATACAGGGCTGTAAGTAACTAAATTAACCACAATAGATACATAACCTGTAGGAAAATTGTGAAAGCTTTGTAAAACTCCCTAAGACTTATTTGCCTGAATACAGGAAAAAATAAAGAAGTTCTGATATATGTCTCCCCTTAATACTCAATCAAAATTAACTCATGTAAAACTATAAGATCGTTGTCAAAATAATTTGTAATTTTCTATGTGTATCATTCACACAAAGTGAGTACATTTTTACATAGCTGTTATGGATGCTATCTCAAAATATAGTTTGAGAAATGTTGAAAGTCCCTCTATATTTAGGTAAAGGCATTTGGAAAAGTCTGGGAAACGACCATTCCAACATCTAAAGGAAGTATTATAAGAAATATTATAAAATATAAATGCTATAATAAGTGTGTACATAATGCTTACTTACATATTCTAATATTCATACTCATATAAGGATAAAGTTTGATCCTGTGGGTGTGAGGTTAGGTACAGTATCTGTTGATGGGACGTGGGAGGCAAGGTTGGGCATTGGGAAAGTGTTATTAGTACCTTGTGGTGCTGAGGAAAGGAACCCCCTTTGGACCACCAGAGGCAATCCTGCAAAATAGGAGATTTTTAGAGGCTCTGAGGCTACTTGAAAAGTAGGGGTATATAACCAAGATAAGGAAAGTAGTGTCGCAGGAATATAACAAATTCACAGTCTCCCTGTTTTGACTTTGGCCAGTCTAGGGTTGGCACTTACAAATTCAACTTCCTAACATTTTATTTAACCATTTATAAATCTGCAATCAAAACCCATATTGATAGTAGAATCCTTCTTTACTTGTTGATAGATTTGACACTTGTATGAAAATCTAAGTCATTTATTACTGTAATAGAATTCATCCCTCCAACATAGCTTCTTTATCAGTGATTGTTTCCATGTTAACATGTTGAACTTGTTACTCTAATGGAAAGTCTGGCAGCTTCTCTCATATTACTATATGAAAGGAACATTCTATCAGAGAAATAAATCAGGTTAAGCAATGTGCAAAGATCCATTATAACCTATCATGTATCCACCAAATGTAGGATATGCATGTGTGTACGTGGTGTGTGTGTGTGTGTGTGACATTTTTGATAGTTGTCTGGTTAGTCTGCTACCATGGAGGTATTCATATTACAGAGGGTTCTCTGAATTGCTAGTGCTAGCATACAGGTATTTCTCCCAATATCTTCTCCTATTCTGGTTTTACAGTGAAGCTCAAGAAATTCATTGTGATTGAGCAGAAGTAAAGAAAAAAGCCTCTGTTTAACTGTTCCCATGTAAGGTGCCTGTGAATAGATCTATATAATATCAATTCAATCAAAGCAGGAATTTGGTCAATAGGATTTTGTAAGTTTTCCAGAAACTTTATACTCAGAGTCTGGAAATACAATTTTATTCTCATTTCTGTCCCCCTTATAGACTCCAAGAACTCTGCTTATGTTTAACTGTTTTTAAATGTAATCAACACATTTTAAAAACAAAATAAAAGAATGAACAAACAAAATAAAAAGCATATGCAAATACCAATGTCACACAATACTATTTTTCTCAGGAACATAAAATAGCACATTGTAGAGACCGAATAAATGTAGAATAAATGTAGAATAAATAGGCTATACTACAACTGGTTGTAGTTGTAATATAGCCTATCCCTGAAAAATGAGCTAAAGAATCAAGCATATTTTCCTATTCATGCTGCTTTTCTGCAACTAAATTTTAGTTTAGTTATAGAAATGTTGATAGCAAACAATATCATATTTGGTTTTTTTTATTAATTCATTTCTTAATTCAAGGAATTTTTACCCAGGGAACTGTGTGGTGGGTATAGTATACTACTTACTGGGAGTCTACCATGTACCAGGAAAAACTATACTGAAGTTGTTTGAAATTACTAATGATCCATCATCAATAGAAAATTTATCATGTAATTTACATTAGCAAAAAACTAGCGTTAGATTTACCTCTGGAAAAATTTTCTTTATAAGGTACTTCTTTTTATGCATCCTTAAAGGTAAGCGCTAAGTCTCCAATCATTTTTATAATCAAATGCAACTTAAAACATATGCTGTTTATTAATGAAGTGTTTCTTTGATCTATAATTAGAACTTATATAGACATATTATTATAATTTTCTTTATTTGTTCCAATTTCTACTTGAATTAGCTGTAAACAGTAAAAACATAGCATCATTTAAACTCTTTTAACCAATGATGTTCTTTGGAAAAGCATTTTTTTTTTATTATTGAATTGAAACTTCAGTAGATTAAGTAATGTTAACATGAAATTTTTTCTTAATATGCAATAAATAGGTTGTAGACCTGATGAAAACAGTTTAGTTAAAAGAATTCCATTAGCATCATTACAATGATAGAGAAAATAATGTGCAAAATAGAGTCACTGTCATGATCCTGACCTTGTGATACAAATTAAAATAAAGAAAAGTGTCATATTTCTCCATGGTTCAACTTGGGTTCACCTAATAGAACTCTGACAAAAGCAAATGTTTTGTCACTTAGTCTGTTGCCAAGAACATTTTAGTGCATAATTAATGATAATCCACTCTTTAATATGTGTATATGAATGAACACAAAGTTGCTGCTGGTGCCACAGAGACAATATCATGTTCGGTGTGAAGAGAGCAGCACAATTTCTACTAAAATAATGAGCTGTGGAAAGGATAATGGAAGGTGTCAGAAGCACAATAAACATGATTAGAGTGGACGAGGGAAAAAGAACAATATTTAGCACCGCCAGGATTTTTCTCTTAAAAAAAGAAACGTAAGTCGTTGATAGGTTTTTCATGACTCCTCTCACCATGTTGCCTATAAATATCATGGAATATGCAGCCTATTGCTTAGCTTATACCTCTCTCTTATATGCTGACCCCTTCTTCTCTAATTGGCCTTCAAGATTTGGTGTTTTCTAGAGTAGTGTTTATTATTTTACTGTGTTTACAAATTACCTGAGGAGTATGTTAAGATGCAGATTCTGATTTAACAGATCTGGGGTGGATCTGGAGATTTTTCATTTCAAACTAGCTTCCAAAAGTTGCCCTTGTTGCTGGAGACATGGACAACATTTGACTGGCAAAGCCTAGGGAACCATCCTTGAGCCTCTTCTCAGTAGACACAATCTTCCAGGCCAGTTAATCCACTTCCACAAATTTAAATATATCATGTATGTACATGATTTGTTACTCTTTATCCTCAGCCTCATAAATTCTAATCTTCAGAATCATTGATTTATTTAACATATTGTCATCCTCAAACCCAATCTTTCTGCTTTATGTCCTATCATATTAATGATACTACCATTTCTCAAGTTGGCTGAGATGGTCATATTATATTCATTTTGCAGATATGGCTTTGAAAGTTAGGTAATATATTAAAATGATTCTGCTGGTAAGTAAGGTAGCCAAGATTTGAGCACATGGTAGTTGATTTGAAAGTCTGTGCTCATTCACTATGTTTGGTTACCTCTTTCTAGAATAACCTTCCTCTTCTTTTCCTGCTGATGAGCTCACTTAATCATAAAATGTATTTTTTCTGTTTAACTTCTTCCAGTTTTTCATGGCAATGTGATGTCGTCTTTCCTCTATGATTCCACAGCAGTTTGATATACATTCTTATCAAGGAACATATCATATTGCATTCCAATTATTGGTTGAGATGTCTGTTCTCACACCTTGTGCTGTAAGCTCCTGAAGTCTGGGATTGTGTCTTACTTATCTGTTAATTTTTTAATTAGAAAAAAACAAATACATGATAATATTAAAAATAAATCAAATGATATGGAAACATACAAAAAAAAAATTTCTTGCGAATAACTCTCCAAATCCTACTTCTCTGCATTAGGTGACCATTATTCTGAGTTTGGCATGCTATCTTTAAAAGCATTATCTATGCACATCTACCCATATACTTATATATAATCTCTGTATCTACATAGCTATTGGTACATGTACATAAATACGTACTATATAAATTGGATCATATTGTACAAATTATTCTGTGACTTGCTTTTATTTCCATTAGCAACATATCTTGGACAACTTTCCATATAGTTATATATAGATATGACATTATTTTTAATGATTATAAATAATCCATGATATAGGGTTTATAATTTAAAAATATTTACATATATGGACAATTTAAAGTTTTCAACATTTTTCTATTACATATAAGTTGAAAAAAGATATTTGTTTTTGTCCTTGTTCAAGTATTTTCTTTATGATATATATCTAGGCTTGAAATCACTAATTCAAAATATATTTGCTTGCAATTTTGATGCAGACAGCCAAATTGCCTGATAAGAAGACTGTACCAATGGATGCTGCCATAAATAGAATGACCATTATTTTTTCCTAAAAACAATATGTACATGTTTTTCTTATCCACACTGAGTCTTATCAAACTATTAATTTTTGCCAGCACAGGTGAAAAGTATATATTTTTATTTATTTTCATTTCCCTGATTACTTGTGATCTTAGCATTTTAGGGGGAGTTAGGGGAAGCATCTTTTTCTATTTGATTTTTTTCTCTATGATGGCCATTCTTACCATTCAATCATTTTTTTTCTATTGAGCTTTCATGTTTTAATGATTTATAGAGGTTCTCCATACATTTAGAAATTTATCGTTTTATATGTTGAAATATTTTTCTCAGTCTCTTGCTTTTAAATTTATTTAAAATTAAATGAAATATTCAGATTTCACATTTTCTTATGATGTTATTTTTATGTTCTCTTGTTTAGTTCTTTACACATTTCTCTTACTCTCTAGTTTCTTATTTGTCAAGTTTATTATGCTATTTTACATACAGTAAGTTCATTATTTTTCGATGTATAATTAGATGAGTTTGAATAAACAGAAATAGTTATATAATCATCACCACAATAAAGATATAGAATATTTTTGTCACCACAATAAGATGAAATTATTCTCCTCTGTAGATGAGTGCGAACCCCTGACTTACTTGCTTTCTCTTCCTATTCCTTTATCTTTTCCAGAATGTCATATAAGCAGGATGATATAGTATACAGAATCTGGTAACTAGCTGTTTTCTTTTAACACAATGATTTCGAAATTCATCCATGTTATGAATCTATCAGCAGTTCATTCCTCATTCCTCATTGAGTAGTATTCTCTTGTAAAGATGAACCACATTTTTTAAATACAGTCACCTATTGATGGACATTCGGGTTATTTCTAGGTTTCGGTGATTGTAAATAAATTATAAACATTCACAAAAAGGTCTTTGTGTGGACTTATGTTTTCATATTTTCTTGGATAGACTACTAGGGATGTAATTGCTGGATTTATAGTGAGCCTCTGTTTTCCAGGTGGCTGTGCAATCTGCATTCCCACCAGCAATGCACGAGAATTGCAGTTGCACCTCGTCCTTGCCAGTACTTGTTATTGCCTGGTTGTTATTTGCTGAGCCATTTTTATGTGTAGAGTGATTTCTTATTGTGGTTTTAATGTCCGTTTCATGTCTAATGAGGAGGGGGATCTGTTCATATCTATTTGCCATTGGTACCTCTGAATAGAAGTGTCTGTTCAAATCTGTAATTATTTTTGAAGATATTAGATTATTGTTTTCCTTATTATTGAGTTTGGAGAGTTTTTCTAGACACAAGTCCTTTATCAGATGTGTGTTTTGCTAATATTTTTCTCTCAGTCTGTGTCTTGCTTTTTCATTTTTAAGTGATTTTCAAAGAGCAGAAGTTTTTAATTTCAATGAAGTCCAATTTATTTAGCTTTTCTTTTAAGTTTGCTTTTTGTGTTCTATTTAAGAAATAATCATGCAATCTAAAGTTGCAATCATGCTTTATTTTGGTACATTTTCTTTTAGATTAGAGGTTTTTGAGTTTTAGGCTTTACTTTTAGGTCTAGAATTCATTTCTAGTTTTGTTTCATATGGTGTGAGGTGAGGATCTAGGTTCATTTTTTTTTTGTCAGATGTACAATTGTATCCCCACAAAACTTAGTGGTGGCAAACATTAAACATTTATTATCTTACATTTTCTGTGGCTTAGGGACCCAGGAGCAGTTTTGCTAAGTAGTCTGGCTCGGGTCATCCACAAGGCTGTAATCAAAATGTAGGTCAGAGCTTTAGTCAAGACTCAAACAAGGAAGGCTCTGCTCCCAAGCTCACTAACATGGCTATTGGTAGGCCTTCAGTCTTCACTGGATATTGGCCAGAGATGTCAGTTCTTTGCCAGGTGTACCTCTCCACAGAGACAGCTTTCTGTCTCCAGAACTGAAGATCCACTTACAAGAGAACACCCAAGAAAGAAGCTATAAGCTGTTTACAACCTAATCTTGGAATCAGTATCTCATCACTTTTGTTGTGTGCTGTTAATTAGAAATGAGGCAATAGTTTAACCCATTATTAAGAGGAAGGGATTCCTAAGGGTGTTGATATCTGGAAAAAAAAAATCATTACAAGCCATCTTAAAGGCTATCCAGTACATATGAGTTTATTTTTAGACTCCCTCTTTGGTTCCGTAGATATATAGGTCTGCCCTTATCCCAATACCACACTATCTTAATTATTGTAGCTTTAGAATCAATCTCGAATTTAGGTAAAGCGTATTCTCCAACTTTTTTCCCCTGCAATTGTTTTCATTTTTTCTAGATCCTTTGCTTTTTCATAAACATTTTAGAACCAACTTGTCAATATTTACAAAAAACTAGGGGGGTTTTGTTCAGAATTGCATCAAAACTACATAAATTTAAGAAGATTGACATCTTAATATCAATCTTTCAGTACAAAAAAATCCATTACTCCCTTTTTAAAATTTTCTCAAAAAAGTTATGAAATTTTCTGTAGTCTATCTTATATGGGTTTGTAGATACAGCCCTTAAGTATTTAATGTTTTTTAATACTATGTCAAATGGTATTCTGTATTTCAATTTTCAATTATTCACTGTTACTACATATAGATTCTATTGATTTTTTAAAAATTGACCTTTTAAATTGAGCCCTGATATACTCACCTATTCACTCTTTTCTAAATTCTATAGGATTCTCTAAAATGATCATGGTATCTGTGAGTTTAAAAAAAAAAGTTTGCATCTTTCTTTTGAATCTAAATGTTTTTGGGGTTTTTTTTCTTTATTCATTGACTAAGATTTCCACTACAGTTTTGTTGTTGTTGTTGTTGTTGTTGTTGTTTTTAAGATTTTATTTATTTATTTATCAGAGAGAGAGAGAGCACAAGCAGGGGTGTGGCAGGCAGGGGGAGAAGCAGGCTCTCCGCTGAGCAAGGAGCCAAATGTGGGGCTCAATCCAAGGACCCTGGGATCATGAGCTGAGCTTAAGGCAGACCCTTAACTGACTGTGCCACCCAGGAGTCCCTCCACCACAGTTTTGAATAGGATAAGTTTAAGTAGACCTAATCATCTTATTTCTGATCTTTGGGAACGCATTCAGTTTTTAACTATTAAATATGATTTGCTATAGGTTAGTTATAGGTTTTTAATAGAAGCCTTTTATCATATTGATGGAATTCTCTTCTAATTCTACTTCACTGAAAGTATCTTTATCATAAATATTGAATGTTTAGAAATTACTTTGTGCATCTGCTGAGATGATTCTATGTTTTTTCTTTTTCAGTCAATTGACATTGGTTGATATTGAATTGACTGAATTATGAATGTTGAACCAACTTTGCATGCCTGGGATAAACCCCAGTAGTCATTATACATTTGGCACATAATTTGGTGCACAATACATTATACATATATACACTGTGTATTCATATACATATATGCATATATATACTCACACATGTAATAGTACATGTATATATATGACAACAAATATGTACAATAATACATATGTACAATAATATATATAGATGTTTGAAAGGCATATATCACACATATATAGCACAATATATGTTATATGTGTAAAATTATGCATATATATTTGAGACAAAGAAAGCAAGCCCTGGCTGTGAAAATTCTTTTGTACTAGTCTGGAGAATCTGAGGTTAATACATCATGCCATGTAAAGGCATTAAAGTTTTAATATCAAAATAAATAAATAAATAAAAATTTTAATACAGTTATATGATTTGATCACTACAGTCATGTGGGAAGAATAATCTGGTTTTAGTGGAGAGAACTTTTTAGAGAAGAAACAACCTAAGATCAAGGATGGACTTATTTAGAGCATTCAAAGTCCTCTTGATGGATAACATAGGATGACTTGCACCATAGAATAAATAGAAGGAGAGTAGTGGAAATAAGATTTAGTAAAAAGAACTTAAAGCAACTTTTGAAGCAAATTAAACAGTAGAAATTTGTCAAAAGTAGGTGAAAGGTTATGAATGTTTCTAAAATGTTAAATATGGGTGATCAGGAGAACAATGGTACAATATTAACTTGAATATTTGCTAGTTTAAAATATAGCCAACTCATCAGCTTGGTAAGGGGTAGGGTGGTTGGGAGGCTAAATTATTGGTGAATTAAACAGAAATGGAGATGGAGATTACAAAAAGGCATCTGAGCAGGTGGGAGTGGAGGAATTCTAAATACTGTTGGGGAAATACATTAGGGCCATAGGCAATCCCAACCACAAATTATTAATCATGGTTTCCAACTGTTGGAAGTAAAGAACAGTAGACTGATCAGCCTATAGTCAGAAATGAAGGGACCTTATAAAAATGGCAGGTAGTCAGGCAAGAAAGAAATCAAGCGCATCAAGGGAAGCAGGTGTATCTGTGTATATTATGAGTGAAAAATCACAAAATTTGACCTTAGAAAGTCATTTTCAAGGAAGTGGGGAAATGGGAACTTTGATGTATATTTTATAAGTTAATTAAAGTGTAGTGGGTATTACAGCAGTTCGTTGGCCAGCTTTATTTGCATACCAGCATCAGCATTAATGGAGAAAAATACAGAGAAAGTTCTGCATATTACATATATATATATGTATATATATACTCTATGTAATATATTAATGTATTATTTATATATTAACATTTATTAACATTAATTACTATTAATATTTTATATTGATGCTGATATTAATTATCATATTTTAGCATACACTATGTTAATGCATACTGATTATCTATATTAATACATAAATATTAAAATTACTTTTAAAAATAATTTCAACCCTGAAATTATTTCATCCTATTTTAAAATTACTGTATCAAATTGTAAACCACGTTATTCTTTGAAACACTTCTACCGTTATTTTCCCCAAACTTCAATTTCTATCCTTTTTTGCGTCCTTTTATTTTCCTGTTTATTCCTTTTTGAACCCATTTAAAAGATATTTTATAGCCATTTAGTGCTTTTCTGTCCCCAGTTCCTTCCTTTTATCTCCCTAATTTCGTGTGGAAATAATTTTTCTCAGATTATAAGTATGTATTATGTGTTCGTTTGACAAATAAATATCAAAGATCTACTACCAAATAGCAGCAATACAGACAAAAGAGGACTGTTTTCAATAAGATTATATTCTAACATACAAAACAATATTTAAAAATAAACAATGAACAAAATTTAAGTGGAAAAATAGTATATTAGATAATATCTTCTATGAAATAAAAGCAAAAATGAAGTAGGGCCATAGAATAGGAGCATAAAGAGGGTGAAGGGTGGAAGGCAGGTTACAGCTTTAGGTAGGGTAGTCGTGGTAGGACTCACTGAGCATGAATTATTTCAGCAAACCACTCAAAGCTGATGAGAGAGCAGTCATCCATCACCTGAGGGGCTGTCATTGAGCACTGGGAGCAGCAGAACCAAGGATCTAAGCCTGAGTTATGGCTACTGCTCGAGGATCAGCACGGTGACCGGTGGGGCTGGAAAGGAGTGAGCAAAGAAAACACCGAAGGACATGAGTCACACAGGTATAGGGACTACGTGTAGGGCCTTGTAAGCTACTGGCCCTTACTAGAGAATAAAAAGTAAAATTATTAGAGTTTGGCAGGGAAGTGATAGATTTAATACCGGTTTTTAAAAAATCATTTTAGGTGCTGTGTTGGAAAGAGGCCATAAGGCAACTAGGAAAAAAATCAGGGAGATAATTTAAAAGGCTGGTCTCAGAGAGAAAAATCAGAATTTTCTGATGATTGGATTTGGTGTGCGAATGAAAGAGGGAAGTTAAGAATGACTTCAAGTATTTGGCCTGAGGAAGAAGAAGCGGGGGTTGTCATAAACTGATATGGGAAAGTTGTGAGTAAAGTAGATTGGAGGGGTAATACCAGGAGTCAGGTTAGTACATTTTGAATTTGAGATGCCTAATAGACATCTAAGTAAAGATGCTGATAAACAGTTGGATATAAGAGTCTGGAGTTCATGAAAGACATCTGAGCTAAAGATATTATATAATAGTCATTTGCATATAGATGGTAGTTAAAACCTGGATGAGATTTTGAAAAGACTGAATGAGACTTCCAAGAAAATGAATGTGGGTAGAGGCATGAATGAAAGACTGAGCCCTGGGATGTTGGGGAGCAGGAGGAGAATTGGCAAAGTGCATTGAGAGGAGCTATCACTGAGGCTGGAGGAAAACTAAGGTTAAAATGTATTAAGTATGAGAGAAAGATTCACTGGGTTAAATTCTTCTGGTGGCTAAATAAATTGATTGAGAAATAACCACTAGATTTGGTATTGTGGACATCATCTATGACCTATAAGGCCATTTTGGTATAGTGGTGGGGAAAAAAGCCTGAGTGGAATGAACTTTAGAGAAAAATGGGATAAGAGGAATTAGAGAAGGATTATAGGTGGTTCTTTTGGGAATTTTTGCTATGGTGTGGAAAAAGGGATCAGAAGGGAATATAGAGCCAGAAAAATGTTTTATTATTTTTTAATGGAAGAAATAAGAGCATATTTGTATGACTGAAGGGCAAAATAAAAATTGATGAAGCATATCAAAGGGGAAATTCTGGGAGCAAGCAGACCACAACTTCCAAGATCTAATGCAAAAGTGGAGGCGATGGCCTTAGAAGCTCAAGGAGTCCATCAGTTTTAACAAGAAGGGAGGCAAGTACATCAGTAGAAATTATGGTGGCTAGGGGTATGGTAGTGGAAGCTCGAGCAGGTTATATTTTGTGTGCTTCTTTTTCTCAGTGAAATAGAAAGCAGGGTCTTTGGCAGTGAGTAGAAATGGAGGAGTAGGTGTTGGGGATTTAGGAAGAGAGAAGTTACAGAATAATCACCTAGGAAGGTGGATCAGTGAATGAATAAGTGAAATGTTGTAGGATTGCTGGAGACCAGTACAGAGCCCTTAAAGTTCATGGTCATGAATTTAAACTGCATTTAAACACACAGTCTATGTGGTTGTGGTACTTTTCTCCAGCTGCATTCAGCATGGCTGCGGGTATAAAAATAGACTTAAGAGTAAGAATTTTTCTCAAAACTATGCTGAAGGAAGAAAAGGGCAAGGAAGTCAGTGGTGTATGGAAAATGAAAGGGAAGGAGGCATGTAGACCAATGATTTCATTCCTAGCAAAATCCAAAGGGGCAATGACTTTAGATTCTTTGCAGATCCGTAGTGAATTTCAATATACAGAATAATTTTGCTAGGAAAAATAGGGAAATGGCAACAAAATAAATGTAGGTAGGAGATGATAAAAAAGAAAGAGACAAGGAAAACTGGAGCTATAAAGTAGCTGAATCTAGATAGTTTCAGTCACACTTGTGATCTTCTGAATGACAATCATCCCTCTGTCGTTCCTACTTGTTTTTTTACTTTGCGGTCTTTCTGTAGCTCGAATACCATGTTCTCAGGTGGTGAAGTCAGCTGTCAATAAGTATGTACTTTTACTTGAAATAGTCAACAACATTTCTATCTCCCCCTATAGCACTATTGCAGGCACCCATTTAAAATGTGAAACAGGACTCCTCAATAAAATATGCATGTGGACACAAGTTCAAAAGTTCAGCCCACCATGCTGCTAAAATTCAGACAGGGAAGTAGTAAAGTGCCATTCATCAGTCATTCAAATTGGGTATACTTAATGGAATTATGACAAAAGCCCATGTTCTTTTCTTTTCAAGAGTGTTGCCGTGTTAAATTGTACAGCCTTGTTAATGATATTCTACTCATGTCATTCAATTCAGGAAATGTTACAATAAGCATTAGAATATGATTATTGTATAATATAATAATTTTTTTGCTTCTAGCCCTATGTCAAACCAGACGCCCATCCAACTTCAGTGCTGTGACTATTTGTCACAAATCTCAATGACTTGATGTTCCAGGTGCTACTGAACTTGTTCAGAATACTTCATTCATGATATCAATCCTATGGCTAGCTAAAACATTGAAGTTTGTAAATAAGACTGCATGTACTCATTTGAAACATGACCATTGTTTTCACTTAAAAACTGGGAAGAGAAGGCTTGGCAGGGAGCCACATCCTTTCCTGGCATTACTTAGATGACCTTTAATGTGCTTGATCAGGATATGAGTCACTGTTTCTGAGAACTGGAGTTCTTGCAGAGTGGTCACCTTGTTGGAAGGGAACTGAAGATGTAATTCTTTAGTCACACCTATATGATCTCAGTGTCTGCTATAAAGTGGATAGAAAAAATTAAACAAAAATAAAAGAATCCAAAACTTAATACTTGAGATGATAAGTATTTCCTGTTTAGACAAAGGGAAATGCTCTATCATGGAATATAAGATGTACTTCTGTTGTAGTACCTTAACCATAAAGAGTTAAAAAAGAACCTCAAGCTATTAGTCTCCATTCTAGCTTTTTGAATGTCTTCCTTGATGGTTATGAAGTTAGGTATACTTCTGCCTGCATTTGATTATGTAAGTGTTAGACTATAGAACCTTATCTGTCAGTGTTGCTAGCAGAATAAAAGAAGAGGAAGAAATGAAATGGAGGAGTTGATGAATATTTAATAATGCTTTTAATCAGTCTCAGCAAATAAACATTTCTCAGGCTGCTTTGCAAATGAGATTTCCCCATCATAGGAGCTTGCAGATGTATTTTTTCTTCTCCCCAGTGAAAATCTTGGGAGTCTGGTTGGACTAGTAAATGATTTTATAATCATTAATGAATTTTAATGACTGACAACTTAAAGTAAACAAAAATAATATTGAAATGTGTTTTCTTGATGAAGTTGCTATCAAAATGTACATTGCATATTTTCCTAAAGTATTCACTTATTAAAGGCATAATCTTTTACATTTTGATGTTTAGCTTGTATGATTCCTTATATATTCCCTAATCACTTTAATTGGTACATTTAGTAGTTGTGGAAATCAAAAGCAGCAGAGAGAAATGCCAACCATAGGACACAAGCTATAAAGATCCTTTCAGATGATGATGAGATTGGAAATGTTAATAAGTCCGCTGTGACCAGCGATGACCAGATATCATCTTTAGACTTTCAATGAAGTCTAAAGATGATAAGACTTCTAAAAGATTTGGTGATACCTCTCTCAGTAAATGTAAACAAAAATGAGCCAGGTATGCCATAGCTGGGAAAACAACCAATATGGAGAAAAAAAGAATAATATTGCGTAAAGTATTGTTGAAAAGCAAGACCTTATGTTACATTAAGCCAACAGCACATATCCAGAACTAACTGGATATTTTGTGGTCTGATCCACTGCCTTCAGGATCACTAGGAATGTCCTGATTGGATCTTGAAAAGTCAAACAAAATTCCTATAGATATCCATTTTTTCTCATGGTGACCAATTTTAATCCCTTGTAATTCTTGCACTCCTCTATAAGTAGCATTTTTTTCAAAATCCAGTGGATTGGATCCCTTAGGGTTTCTAGAAAGGCATGAAATGAAATGCTGATTTCGATATTGTTTTATTATATAGTAGTGTGTGTGTGTTTAAAATAATTGCCAAAAGACTCTTTGCACTCTTATTTTTATGGCAACTTGTGTTATATGGAGGAAATGAGCTCTGCACACAGAGAAACAGTAGAAGAAGTATCACTTCTACATTTGGGCCACCATGGACTTCCTTCACAAATAACTATGACTTATTTATGACTTTATCTGACTTTTTTAAAAAATCAGGTGCTACTGGTGGAGGTAGTTGGGAAGGTGATATCTACAACATTTATAAATCAAATATCATTTACTACAAACATATCTGTCTTGCGGTCGATATTTTAAATCACAGTAGCCACAACTTTTCCTAAACCAAGTGTTTAAATCCAAATTCTACCACAAAGGAATGTAGACCACATTTTGGGCTTAGTACTGTACCTTGACCTGAGTCATGCTAAACAGTAGCTTCCAGTTCACTATCACGGACTGGAAATATTTCTCTGAGGCACTATGTAAGCCAGATTGGTAAAGAGAGGCAGGGATAAATCTATTGGAGAATAATTTTAAATCTTTTCCAGTACCTGTGTTCCTCTTAAATCTCCTGCAATTCTTCTCAATCTTCCAGATTCATTTTCCAGAAGTTTTCAGATGACTTTTGATTGGAAGGCTTAAAAAAAAGCCTGGATTTTCACCAGAAAATTACATTTACAGTTCTACTCTGAAAGTGTTTATCTGTGGAATTACCCATGAGTTCATCTCCTAGGTTAGTTCCACCTTTCACCTCAATCAAGGAAAAGCCATCTTTTATGTCATAATCCAAAATCCATATACCCCAGAGAGGTGCTGCCCAGTCATTGTGTTCCACTAAGAGGGATCTGAAATTTTATCTTTTCGACAGCTAAGAATTTGAAAGATAGACAAGTTTTACTTTCATTCTATAACTAGCATTTTTTTTAAAAGCCACTTTAGCAGAGATTGAAGAGAAGCAAAGGATTATTCTCTCACTTTTAAAAATACTCTCTATACAATCCAATTTATTTAAATGTCTCTTGGCAAACTCAAAACAAAGAGGGAGACAGAAAAGTTCTGGTTCAAAGAGGGCAACACCTAAGTACAGTTACTGTAAAAGAGATCTGTTCCTAAATAAAACACTTACTAAAAGGATGAATTAATGGATATAGGAAGACAGACTTTAAAAATTCTAGCCTTTTCTTTTGATTATTTTTAAAATGAGTAGTTAGCTGTAAAGTAAAACTGTGAATTTTATTGATAAAAATTGGTGTTGGAGAGCTTTTTTAAAAAAATAGACTATTTTTAAGAGCAGTTCAAGGTTCAGAGAAAAATTGAGCAGAAGGTACAGAGTTTTCTATATACCCTCTCCCCTGCCCCCCCCAGCATATGCATAGCCTACATTAATATCAAAATCTTCCACCAGAGTGAAACATTTCCTACAATCAATGGGCCTACATTGATATAACACTATCACCCAAGTCTACAGTTTACATTAGAGTTCATGCTTGATGTTGTACATTTCTATGGGTTTTGAAAAATGTATAATGATATGTATCCACCATTTCAGAATAATAGAGTAGTTTCACTGCCCTAAAAATTCTCTCTGCTTTGTCCATTCACCCCTCCATGACACCTAATCACTAGCACCGCTAATCCTTTGACAGTTTAAATTATCTCCAGAGCACCCTGGTAGAGTCTGAAATCATCCCCATACATGGGGGTAAGGGAGAGTCTGAAGAAAGAGGCAGGCCATTCCAGGTTGGTAGGTGGCAGTTTTAATAAGCAAAAGGAACTTACATACAAAGCTTGTCTTGGGCAGCAACAAGATGAATAGATCCCTGCACCAACCTGCCAAATCTTAACGGGGTTCAGTCACATATACCATGTAAGTATTCTCAATACCACATCAATATCTCAAAAACATGTCTTTGGAGCAGCCGATAAGAGTGGGAAAGACCAGCAAAACCCACATTTCAAAAACAGAGGATAGGGTGATGAGCCTCTAATTGTTTGGGTCCAGCTCACTCATCAACTGTTCATGTTTTTTCAATGACCTTCTCCAATATCTTGGGGAGACAGTAAAGTCTCCACAGTTGTGCCTTTTCTAGAATGTCATATGGTTGGAGTCATAAAATATTAGCATTTTCAGATTGACTTCTTTCATTTAGTAATATGTATTCAAGTCTCTTCCACATCTTTTTGTGACTTGATATAGCCCATTCCTTTTTAGCACTGAATACTATTCCACTGTCTGGATGTACCTCAATTTATTTACACATTTACCTGCTCAAGGACATCTTAGTTGCCTCCCGTTTTGTCAATAATAAAAAAAGCTGCTATTAACATCCATATGCAGGCTTTTGTGTGGACATAAATTTTCAACTCCTCTGTGTAAATATTGATAAGCATAATTGTTGGATCATAAGGTAAGATTGTTTCGTAAGAAATTTCCCAAATGTCTTCCTTAGTGGCTGTGTACCAGTTTCCATTTCTATCAGCAATGAATGAGAATTTCTGTTGCTCCACATCCACATCGGCATTTGGTTTTGTTAGTGCTTTGGTATTGGCCATTCTAATAGATGCGGAGTAGATCATGTTGTCTAAATACATGTGATGTGTGAGGCTCCTAAGTGTTTCAGTTGGTTAAGTGTCTACCTTGGCTCAGGTCATGATTTCTGGGTCCTACGATCGAGCCACATGGTGTGGAGCCTGCTTCTCCCTCTCCCACTGCCTCTCCCCCAGCTCATGCTCACTTTCATGCTCTCTCTCTCTCTCTCAAATAAATAAATAAAATCTTTAAAAAATACATGTGATGTGGGATATCTTTTCATATGCTTATTTGCCATTTTTATACCTTCTTTGGTAGGTGTCTGTTCAGGTCTTTGGCACATTTTTAAATCAGGTTGTTTGTTTTCTTATTGTTGAATTTTAAGGGCCATTTGTATATTTTTTACAATAGTCCTTTATCAGAAATGTGATTTGCAAATAATTTTTTCCAGTCTGTGTCTTGTCTTCTTATTCCCTTGATAGTGCATATCACAAAATAGAAGTTTTAATTCTAATTAGGCCCAGCTTATCGATTCCTTCATTCATGGATTATTCCTTTAGTGTTGTATCTGAAATCATCACCATACTGAGGTTATTGAGGTTATTGAAGTTTTCTCCTATCTTATCTTGTAGGAGTTTTATAGTTTTAATTTTATATATAGGTCTATGATGCAATTTGAGCTAATTTTTGTAAAGGTCTATGTTTAGATTCAATTTTTTACATATGGATTTCTAGTTATTCTAGGACCATTGTTGAAAAGACTATCTTTGTGTCATTGGATTGCCTTTACTCCTTTGTAAAGGTGACTGTATCCATGTGGGTCATATCTATTACTGGGCTTTTCATGCAGTGCCATTAAGCTATCTGTCTATTCTTTCACTTGATAAAACACTGTCTTGATTACTGTAAGCTTATGATAAATTTTGAAGTTGCATAGTGTCAGTCTTCTGGCTTTGTTCTTTTCCTTCAATGTTTTATTGGCCATTCTGGGTTTTTATCTGTCCATAAAATTTAGAATTAGTTTGTTGGTTTCCACCAAAACCTTTCTGGGATTTTAACTGGAATTGTTGAATCTGTAGATCAAGTTAGAAAGAACTGACATCTTTCCAGGGGTCAGTCTTCATGAACATGGAATATTAGCTCCATTATTTAGCTACGTTGATTTCTTTCATCAGAGTTTTGTAGTTTTCTATATATAGGTCTTGTATAAATTCTGTTAGATTTATACCTAAATATTTCATTTTGAGGGGTACTAATGGAAATGGTATTGTGTTTTCAATTTCAAATCCCACCTGTTCATTGCTGGTATAGAGAAAAGTAAATGACTTCTGTATCATACAATCTTGCTATTTTTAAAAAATTATTTATTTATTTATTTATTTATTTATTTATTTATTCATTTATTTATTTTTTTTAAGATTTCATTTATTTGTCAGAGAGAGAGAGAGAACACAAGCAGGGGGAACTGCATGAAGAGGGAGAAGCAGGCTCTCTGCTGAGCAAGAAGCCCAATGTGGGACTCAGTGTCAGGACCCTGGGATTACAACCCGAGCTGAAGGCAGATGCTTAACCGACTGAGCCACACTGCCATCCCCACAATCTATTAATAACTCTCTACTTCCAGGATTTGTTTAATTGATCCAGATTTTCTACATAGAGATCATATCATCTGGAAAAATACACAGTTTTATTTCAGCCTTCCCAATCAGTGTATCTTTTTTTTATAATAATATTTTTTATTATATTATATTAGTCACCATACAGTACATCCCTGGTTTTTGATGTAAAGTTCCATGACTCATTAGTTGTGTATAACACCCAGTGCACCATGCAACACGGGCCCTCCTTACTACCCATCACCAGCCTATCTCATTCCCCCGCCTCCCTCCCCTCTGAAGCCCTCAGTTTGTTTCTCAGAGTCCATAATTGGTGTATCTTTTATTTCCTTTTCTCATCTTATTGCATTAATTAGTACTTCCAGTCCTGATGTTGAAATGAAGTTTTGAGAAGGAACATTCTTGCCATATTTCTGATCTTAATGGGAAAGCTTTGAGTTTCTCACCAATAAGTATTTTGTTAGCTGTAGAGTTTTTTTGTTTGTTTGGTTGGATGGTTGGTTTATTTTCAGCTGTAGGTTTCCAGTAGATATTATCAAATTGAAGAAGCTTCCTTCTATTCCTAGTTTACTGAGAGTTTTTATCATGAATGCATATTGCACTTTGTCAAATGCTTTTTCTGTATCTGTTGATATTATCACGTGATTTTTCTTCTTTAGCCTGTTGATGTGATGGATTACATTAATTGATTATTGAATGTTGATCCAGGCTTGCATGCCTAGGATAAATCCAACTTGGTTGTAGTATATAATTCTTATTATACATTATTGGATTTGATGTGTCAATATTCTGTGAGGGATTTGTATCTGTGCTCATGAATAATACAGTGTTGTGGTTTTCTTTTCTTGTAATGTCATTCTCTAGCTCTGGTATTAAAGTAATGCTGGCCTTAGAATAAGTTAGGAAGTATTCCCTTTGCTTCTATCTTCTGGAAGAGATTGTAGGGAATCAGTATAATTTCTTTTTTAAAATCGTTGTAGAATTCACCAGTGAACCCATCTGGGCTTCATGCTTTCTGTTTGGGAAGATTATTAATTATTGACTCAATTTCTTTAACTAATTTAGGCCTGTTCACTTTGTTATTCTTGTATGGGTTTTAGAAGATTGTGTTTCAGAACTGCTTCTTTTCATTTAGGTTAACCAATTTGGGGACATAGAATTGTTCATAATATTCCTTTATTATCCTTTTAATATGATAGGAGCAATAGTGATAGCCCCCATTCCTTTCTGACACTAGTAATTTGTTTACTCTTTTTTTATCCTGGTTATCCTGGCTAGGGCTTATCCAAAATTGATTTATTGATTTTCAAAGAACCAGCTTTTGGTTTTCCAAAATTGATTTATTGATTTTCAAAGAACCAGCTTTTGGTTATCCTGGCTAGGGCTTATCCAAAATTGATTTATTGATTTTCAAAGAACCAGCTTTTGGTTTTATTGATTTTCTCCATTGATTTCTTCTTCTTCTTTTTTTTTTTTTAAGATTTTTATTTATTTGACAGAGAGAGACAGCCAGCGAGAGAGGGAACACAAGCAGGGGGAGTGGGAGAGGAAGAAAGAGACTCCCAGTGGAGGAGCCCGATGTGGGGCTCAATCCCAGAATGCTGGGATCACGCCGGGAGCTGAAGGCAGAAACTTAACAACTAAGCCACCCAGGCGCCCCTCCATTGATTTCTTCTTTTCAATTTCATTGATTCTTATTCTAATTTTTATTATTTCTTTTATTATTCTTACTTGGGAATTAATTTGCTCTTCTTTTTCTAGTTTCCTAAATTGGAAGCTTAGATTATGGATTTTAGATCTTACTTCTTTTCTAATATATGCATTCAATGCTATGACTCTCCCTCTAAATACTGTTTTCACTGCATCCTACAAATTTTGACAGATTATATTTTCATGTTCATTTAGTTCTAAATATTTTGTAATTTCTCTTGATCTTCTTTGACCCATGTGTTATTTAGAAGTTTATTGTTTATTTACCACATATATTGGGATTTGCCAGCTACTTTTCTGTTTACTGTTGTCTAGTTTAATTCCATTGTGGTATAAAAGCAGACATTGTATGATTTTTATTCTTTTAGATTTGTTAAGTGTGCTTTATGATCCAGAATGTGGTCTATTTTGGTGAATGATCCTTATAAGTCGGAGAAGAATGTATAATCTGCTGCTATTGGATGAAGTATTCTGTGCGTTCCATTGTATCCAATTGATTGTAGGCACTGTTAAGCTCAACTATATCCTTACAGATTTTCTGTCTGCTGGATCTGTTCATTTCTGGTAGAAGAGTGTTGACATCTACAGCTATGAGAGTGGATTCATTTGTTTATCCTTGAAATTCTATCATTTTTTGCATCACATATTTTGATGCTCTCACATATTTTGATGCATAGATGTTAAGGATTATTACATCTTTACTGTTGACCCCCTGTTAATATTATTTAATGTTTCTCTTTATCCCTGATAACTTTTTTTTTGCTCTGAAATCAGTTCTGTCTGAAATTAATGTAACTATACCTGCTTTCTTTTAATTAATGTTAGAATTGGCATGTCTTTCTCCATTCATTTACTTTAAATAGATACATGCTTCTACGTTTAAAAGTGAGTTTCCTATAGAAAACATATCATTGGATCTAGTTTTTTGATCCATTCTGAAAATAGTTTGTCCTTTATTGGTGTATTTAGACCACTGAACTTTAAAGTGGTAATAGATATAGTTAGAATAAGATCTACCATATTTTTCACATTTTTAAAAATTTGTTGCCCTTGTTCTTTCCTTCTATTTTTTTTTTTTACCATTTTTGATGATTCACCTATAGTTTGCAGTATACATTTACAAATAATCCAAGTTCACTTTCAAATGACATTATATCATATACAGTATGTATGTGTTGTGTGTATGTACATACAAACGCACACACAGTGGACCCTTGAACAGCATAGGTTTGAAATGCAGGGGTCTGCTTATACTTGGATTTTTTTTACAATACAGTATCTTAAATGTATTTTCTCTTACTTATGATTTTCTTAATAGCACTTTCTTCTCTCTAGCTTACTTAGTAAAGTAAGAATAATACTGCATAAGAATGCAATATATAATACATATAACATGCAAAATGTATGTTAATTGATTATTTTTGTTTTGTTATTGGTAAGGCTTCCAGTCAATAGTAAGTTATTAGTGGTTAAGTTTTTGAGGAGTCAAAAGTTATATATAGATTTTTGAATTCATGGGAGTTGATGCCCCTGACCCCCATGTTGGTCAAGGGTCAATATATACAATATATATAGTTATACACATGCATACACATATATAATATGTATACTTAATAAACACATTGTTGCTATTATTATTTTTTTAAAAACTGCTGTCTGGTAAATCAATTAAGGGCTTGAGAAATAAGTGTTTTTATTTCACTTGCACTTATTCCTTTTCTGATGCTCTTCCTTTCCAGACTGGAAAGTAGAATTCCCAACTAACTTTTTAAAATCTGTTTTGCTGCTTCTTAAAATGGGATTAAAATCTAGGAGTGTTCTTGAGATATTAAATATAAGTGTTAAGTTCCCCTTTCATTCTACAACTCCCTTGTATGAGTAGTCCTTCACAAGTACATCACCCCTTTTCATGTGTGGGTTTCATTTTTTACCTTTCTCTTTAAAAGGTTATTTAAGATCAATGAGGGCAGCTAAACTGATGGCTAGAAAGAGGGTTGGATGGGTATACCGATAAATCCCCAGTCTTTCTTTGGAGCTAATTCTTTTTGTGTAGGAGGGGGAAATTCTTGTATGGAAATTTCTATTCACAGGGCAACACTTTTTCCATTCTGTTACCATTTATTAAAGTATTTAGTGCTTCGTTGGTTAATTCCATGAATCTTCCAGAATTTATACACATTTTGGAGCATCACTCACATATTGTCAATGGACCATGATTCAGTCTAATATTCTTTAATATAATGAGGTTTATATGCCTTGTGAAGATATGCTCTACTAATAACACTAAGAAAGTGAAAGATGTTGTATATTTGAATAGTTTCTTACTCAGCACAGGCTTTCTGGATAAACCATTTCTCTGGGAGATGCTATAGCTTCATGGACAAAAGCACATTTTCAGGAAGCAGACCTTTATTAACTATATAATGACTCAGTTTCCTCAACTTTCCTAAGCCCTATGATGATTTGGTTTCCTCAAGCAGGACTTATAAGGAAAGTGTTTATAATAATGATACAAAATCTTATTTGTAAAGTGTTTTAAACAGTGTGGGGCATGTGGTGAGTACTTAATGGATATTAATTATCAATAATCATGACAGTAATATGGGTATAGACAGGTTGGTAAGAAATCAGTGGCAAAACACTATCAGGATTAACCTAGAAAGATGGAGCTCTTAGATATTGATTTATTCAGCAAATATTTATTATGTGTCAGACACTGTATTCCATGCTGGGGTTATAAATAACTGTGTTATAATTTGATTGTTTTAAAAGAGACACATAAAATCTACTCTGGAAGCACTGTGTAGGGATTAATTAATTCTGTCTAGGAGAGTCACAGACGACTTCACAGAGGAAAAAGCCATTGGAATTAGGTCTCTAGAGATGTGCAGGAATTAGCTAAGGAAAGAATGAAGAAAAGATAAAAAGAGACTTTCCAGGGAGACAGCACAGTGTGAACAAGAGAATGAGGCATGAAAGTGCCTGGGGTGTTAAGAAGGTAACGGATAGATTGATTTCCCTTTCTGCTTGGCAGAGTATAGAGGGACAATGGTAAGCAATGACTCTAGAAAAATCAGTTGAAGATACGTTATGAAGGACTTCTAATGATTTGCAAAAGAGTTTAAGTTATACTAAAGACAATTAGAAGCTAATTTGAGAGTTCCACATGTATTGTTCTTCCGCTCAATCACTCATTAACGTATTCATTCCTTCAAGGAGTACTTGCTCAACAGTTATTACTAAGTGCCTGACCCATTCTAGGCACTTGGAATTGAGCAGTAAGCAAAAGACAAAAAGCCTTTCCCTTACAGTCCTCACACCTACTGTGAAGCAGCAGACGGTGAGCAAAAATAAAATAAAATATACAGTTATCAATGGCAGTAAATGCTAATGTGAAAAATAAATACAAGAAGAGAGATAAGCAATGTCGATGGGAAACCTGCAATTTTAGATATGATGGCCAAAGAAGTGTTGGTTAAAGGGTAACATGTGAGCCAAACCTGAAAAAGGGAGGAAGTGACCCATGTGGATATCTGGAGAGAACAGGAAGTGGGAAGGCCTTGAGGTAGAAGTGTGCCTGATATGGTTGGGGAGCAGCAAGAAGGCCAGTATTGCTGGAGCAGAGTAATCAAGGGAGAAATAAATAAAAAATAAGGCAGAAAGATGATAGAGGAGTGAGGTAAGAAATGCAGATTACAAAGGACCTTGTGGGCCATTTTTAGAATTACATTTTAGTCTGAGCAGAGAATGACGTGACCTGACTTCTGTTTTAAAAGGATCACTCTGACTGCTATGCAGAGAATAACCGGGAGTGTGGGGAAGGTGAAGGATAGAATTAGGGAGGAGAGTCTGGAGACAGCTGGAAGAATCAGGCAAGACAGGATAATGGCTTGGGTGGTAGTGGTAGAAAAGGTGACAAAAGAAAATGATCTGGAAATATTTTAGAGTAAGACCCAATGAGGTTTCGTGATGGGTTGACTTGACTGTGAGGCATTAGAGAAAGTATTCATCTTGGCTTGAAAGTTTTAAGCCACTCTGATCTTACTTCCTCTTCTCTCATTTCTGTCTTCCTACAGACTCGTGGACTTAATCAGCTTATTTTCTTCCTTTAAGTTTCTACCACTGCCTTTTCTAGTCCTGTTCATCTGAGATTGTCTCTGGGAAGGACAAAGGCTTCCTGGCTCATCACAGGCTTAAAGACAATTTTGGGTATTTCACTGCAAATCAGTATGTGGAAAGAAGCTATGTATAATACAAATTTTTAAAAAATATAATACAAATGCAAGTAAAAAATATATGTGGTTTATAAACTACTTATAGTAATACTTGTTAAACTGTACTTCATTTCCTCTAAGAGGGTAAATAAAATCTTGTTAGGAATTCTGTACTATTTTTACCTTGAAGTGGGGTTCTGCATTCTCACTCCTTGGTAAAAGTCTCATAATCTATTTCAAGAGATAGTTTTTCTCCCCTGAAGAGGATACAACTCTGGCAGACTAATAGGTTCTCCTTTTTTTACTAAGGAACACATTCATCTCTGTAGACTTCCACGGGGTAACACCTAAGGGCAAATCCAAGTTTTATGGTTCCTGAAGTTTACAACTTTGGGAGACCCTCTTTAGGAAAATGACTTCATAATTATGTATATAAGATTTTTAATGCTCCTCTCAGAACCTTGGAAGATAACTGTATATATGAGGACCTAACTTATACTTCATTAGCAACTGGGTAAGCCTGACTTTAGTGATACCCTTTCACAAGCTCCCCAGTTCACCCAGGATTAATCTTAGTCTGATCACTTCTTCATAGGATCCACAAGCTTTGGGCTGGGAGAGTGCTCTGATCTGAGCTGATCTATGATTTAGAAGGAAAATTGTTAAGCAGTGTAAGGGTATTTTGGTACTATAGGTTATAAATAAGGACGATTCTTCAAAATTGCTTCACTATCATTTTCCCATTCTTAAATAAGCATGCTTTGATATGGAATTATTTTTAGAGCTTTATCTTTCCATGCAATGAAAATTATTTTCACATACTCTCTTCAAATGAAAAACTGACATGTTTTTCAATTTAGGCATGCTTTCCAACCTTAAACTTTCCAATCTTTAAACTTATTAAATACCCATATATGTAATACGTATCCACAAAAGCAAAACACTGCTGAGAAATTACATTGCACTGTCAGTGTACTCTCCGTGTCTTTTGTTTTCTGTTCTTTTCACAGAAAACAGTTACACACAGTACAACACAGGAAATCATACAGGGCAAATTAGTAACCCTAAAGCACCAGATAAGTTCTTGCCTCCTATGAAGTGGTAACTCAGGGGTGGCTGCAGACTTTCGTGGTTTCCATCAAGAAATGCTGCTGAGGCTCTTCATCTGTATGCACCACTAAAAAATATTTTTACCATTGATTTTCCTCTGTCACTGATTTACCACCTGACGCCGTCAATAATGAGGTTTGTCGGCTGATTTCTTAGGCTGTCTGGGAAGTTTTTAAAATTTCTTTCTTTCTTCCTTTTTTTTTTCCCTTTCTTTCTTCTTTCTTTCTTTCTTTCTTTCTTTCTTTCTTTCTTTCTTACTTTTTTTTTTCCTTCTTCTTGCTGGCAGAAGAGTTGCTGGTAACAAGTAGTAAGTGAGGCAGGAAGAAAGGCTGATCATTTGAACTTGGAAATTTGCAACTAACCCATTGACCCCACTAAGCCATTTCTCCCGCCCCTTTCCCCTCCCTCTTATTACCTATCATTTTATTACTTGATGGGAAGTCTTCCATCGGGTTGGCCTTCTGAGTATTGCTAGTTTTCAGTTTGGTATGCATTGGAATGCAAATTAAATGGGACAATTATCTGTGGTAAAGTGTTTTCTTGATGCTTGGAAGAATGCTTTTTCTTTTGCTTCCCTTAAAAATCTGAAGGCATCTAAAAAGCTGATTCAACTCAAGTACTTAGTGAGAAACCAATTCTGTAAACTATGCCACTTTCATTTATTGAAGTTAGCCCATGTTTGGGCCTAAAGGGAGAATTTTCTGAAGCACATGTCTATTTCACTGTGGCAGAATGCTTTCCTTTACAAAGCAATAATATGGTGACAAAAGTAGAAAGTGGATAGTCAGCATTCCCATATCCCTTGTAAAATAAAATGAAAATGCAGATACCCTTCTGTCAAGGTCCTGATCTTGGACAAAATTATATACCAAAATTTGACAAAGCACGTTCTGGGAGATATATATTCATTATTATGCATGAACTTAACTAAATATTGATCACTCTGAGTGAAACAGATGGAAACAGCCATTTTTCTGGATTCCAGATATTGAATTATGAGAGGTCAGGGGAAAAATTCTCACTGGCAGGTCAGACAAAATAATTTAAAAAACAAGATAAGAAAAGATACAATTTTATGTATGATGTAGCTATTTAAAAATAATTCTCTTTTCTTGTCCCCATACATCTTTAAAGACTTCAACCGTAATAGATGACTTTTACTGAAAACAGATTAGACATGAAGAATTCTTAGTATTTCACTTTTATTAAGAATGAATATAACCATCTATTTCAATTAATTATATGTATTTATATCAAAAGTCTTTTACACATTCATTTTATCTTTTAATTTGTTATCAATTTAACAATTTAATATTTGTTTGGACTGTGTACTTTCATATGTAAATTCATATATAGTACACATTTGCATCACCCATGTGAAAGATGATCCCTGGAATTGCATAACACACAACCTAGACAACTGTATAACCATGTCCAATGGCCCTGATATGCTCAGAAGCAGAATTGATGAGTCATTGGGTATTTGAATACTTGATTTCACTGAAGACTGTGAGATTGCTCTTGAGACCAGCATTTGACCTCCTACAACACTTAATACTACCCTATTCTCTAGTTTGGGGCAGCATTTAATGTTTTCTTTCTGGTGTTTGCCATTCATGTGAACTGTGTCATGTGGGCCTCTACTTATTTGAAGTTACTGGTTTTCTCTGGTGCTAGAACCCAACTACCTTTTATCTCCCCAGGGTTTCTCACAGTCTTATATTAGGTTCCAGGACCTACCATCCCTGTTCCTTCTGAGACTTCACCTGGTTTGGGTTTAGAGGAGGAAAATTGACCTAATAAGCCAATTCTAGATCACCATTATTTTGGAAACATTCATTGTCCATTGTGTGTGTGTGTGTGTGTGTGTGTGTGGTGTGTAAACATTAAATTTGAATCTCCTTGGCTGATCTTATTTTTTATTTGAGCTGTGTTTTTCACTCCATTTCAATTCTACTTCAAAAGGAGTCAGCTGTTTTGAGTGTTCTGATTATGTTCTGCATTCTTCTGAATCCCCTTAGATGTGTTGTTTTCTTCTGTCTAGGTATTGGGTCTCAGGTCCAGCTGCTGGGATGCAATAAACAGCAACAATCCAATTATTGAGGATAAATATAGGAGCCAGTTGGTTTGCCAAGTCATCCTCCCCTCTCAAGGTAACAGGACAGAGCTTCTCTACTCCCTGTATCTGGAAAGACTTAAGCTCTCCCAGCCTCCATCACAGCAAACATTTAGTGATCCTGGCCAGCATCCTGCCTGGCATAGAGGCCAGGTTGATCATCCTTGCAGGCATGCTCATGGAAGATACCCCACCCATTCTCTCACAGGTCTGAAGATTGCTGAAGGCCAAGCAAAAGTCAAGGGGAGAGAAAATTTAAGAGGGAAGGTACAAAAGGGTCAAATGTTGAAAGGATTTTCTTAAAAGCAATCTGAGAACTAGAAAAAAATCTTTGAAGTTTGGCATTGTGGGGGTGAGTCATGCTTTTTCCATAGTAATGTCGTAAGATTTTAGGGGAAAAAAGGTGCTAGAATGAGGAAATAAAAACTGCTAATAAGCACTCTTCTTCCTATGGGATTTCTGGTAAAAATGATAGGCAGGTATAAAAAATGCAGATGGCTAGAGGTAGACATAGATAGAGTCAGGGATCAAGAGATGTTTTTAATTTAATTGATGGGAGATCTTGAATATGTTTATACGGATGGAACTAAGAGAGAGAGCACTTGGAAATATGGGAGAGAGAGGGAGTGCCAAGAACACATAGTTCTGAGGTTAGTGGGAGGAAATCATAATAACTAAGGTGAAAGAATCCATCTTAAACTGAATAAAAGACACTTCTGAGACAGCTGGGAATGAGGTCAGAGCGAGTAAAATTGCAAAGAAATTTATAGATACGGGGACAAGAAATTGAGGAAATCACATACAGTCTGTTTTCTCAGTAAAGTATGAGGCAGGGTCATTGGCAAAGAGAAGTGAAGATTTATAATGGGTGAAACAATGATGTGCTAGTGCTGTCTAGTAGAGCTAATTGCTAAATTTTCAGGAATTTTGCCAGTCAGTTGTTAAACGTGCCCATTATTATAGTGTAAATTACATAAATTTACAGTTAAATAAAGTACAGTAAAACAAAGGTAATACTCAACATTTATCACTTCCTAATAATTTTTTTTTACAGTTTACTATATTATCTATGCACTTGAGGTTATTTGTATCTATTGTGTCTGAGCACAGATATAAAATTGTGTTCGGTGGAGATATCATGAAAGACATGCTGTTTATTATACATTTCTTCTCCAATCTGGTGATGTCACATAGTACCTTGAAATGGGCCACACAGGGAGTATTTGCAGCTTGAAAATCAGCAAACTCTTCAGATTAGGAGTTCTGTTTGTTTTATTTTTCAAAGAGCGTTGATTGAACATATGCTGGCACACACTATTAGTAAAGCTTCTGAGGATAGCACTGAGTATTTTGAATGGGCACTCTGAAGAACAGGAAGCAGCTGACAACCGATCGATAAAAGAGGACCAAAGCCCACTGGGCCAGGTTGAAGTGAGAGAATACATTTTAAAAGCGATGTATCCCACAAGCAACCCAGGTATAAAAACAGCAAAAGTGTTGGGCTGAATTCTTGGGTGCAGTGTCTGGGGTAAATGGGTGGTTGAACTGGGGCATCTTGAGGTCTTAGCTAATTATACAGAGTAGAGAATCTAAGAGGAAGCTGGGAGAAAAGAGGGTATTGGTATGGAATTGGAAACCTCAATGAGGGGGAAGCCCATGTACAGTGAAAATGATGTAGAGGAAAAGTAAAAAGGATGCAAATTTCTAATGAAAGAGTGAGATTTTGGAATTTATTACTTCAGTTAGAGTTATTTCCAGACCCTGGGTGTGATGGTGCTTATGAGTTTATTCAAGTTATCATAATCATGGATATAGTGGGATTAGCACAATAATCACAAGTTTAGATTGCTGGATGAGTTGATCATATGGGCTGAAGGTGCCAGGGATGATGGCAGGAATTGAAGTGAAGAACTGAGAATGATATAGGAGTAAAAGTGGAGAAATGAGGATGATGTTGAAGTCAGAGTGGAGAGCTGCTTTGAGCTGTATTGAATAGCTCTGAGTTCCTTGTATGCAAGAAACTCATTCAGTGAGAATGGCTTCTGTGGAAATATATAGGTAAGGCTACTTTACCAGCCACTATCACCCTTGGGTAATAGCTGCTCTTGATATAGACAGTATATTAGAGTGTATAAGGAAAATATATTTTATTTTATTTTTTAAGATTTTATTTATTTATTTGACAGAGAGACAGCCAGCGAGAGTGGGAACACAAGCAGGGGGAGTGGGAGAGGAAGAAGCAGGCTCCCAGCGGAGGAGCCCGATGTGGGGCTCCATCCCATAACACCGGGATCACGCCCTGAGCCAAAGGCAGACGCTTAACGACTGCGCCACCCAGGCGCCCCAAGGAAAATATATTTTAACGTAAAAACCTTTATAATGTTTTGCAAAGCATAATTTGCTTATAGCATTTCCTTTTTTTAAAAAATAGTTTCTTATTTATTTATGAAAGACAGAGAGAGAGAGGGAGGGAGGCAGAGGTAGAGGGAGAAGCAGGCTCCCCACTGAGCAGGGAGCCCAATGCAGGACTCAATCCCAGGACTCTGGAATCACGACCTGAGCCAAATCAGATGCTTAACCGACAGCCACCCAGGCACCCTGCTTATAGAATTTCTGATAAAATTGATCTACAGTTGTGCTAATGGGCTGGGGACAGTGGCAAGGACATCTTATTTTAGAAAGGTTTACTTTTTCTAACCTGCTCATTCCCCACTTCTTCAGGCCACTGCAGAGGGACATTTTCTTTTGCTCTTTTTCATGTTCATAAACAATTAAGGTAATGCTCTACTTATTTTTCTCTTTCAAAATCTTAAGCATTTTCAAGTTCTTGTTATTATGGCATAATTTCCAGAATTTATTTCAGTATTTGTTATGTTTCATTCCTTTTACTATTCCCTCTAGGTGTCATTTTCCTCTTCCACCTTTACTAAGGGCATCATAGTGAGCTCTGTAAAGCATTAGATCTCAATTTTGTCTTTCATTTTTTATACAAAGAGTATATATAAAAGATCACTTTATCCTTTAGTATTGCATCCTCTTATAGCAGTTTTAGCCATTATTTTTGCCAGTGTTTTGAAAATAGACACTTAGCTCATATTTCTTAATGATGTACTCTTCAAAATGTGGGTGACATCATTGAACATGTATATTTGTAATAATAAATTTTCCAAAAACTTCTGTCTGAATCTCTTGCTTGGTGCTACTCAACCAAAACCCAGCAGTATAACAACAGATTATTTTCTTTCTACATTTTCTCATTCATTATAAATATAGTCATGATTTTAACAAGGGCCAATGGCTTAACCCAAAGGATTGATCTGGGACCCGTTGATAGGTCAGTACATGCATATCAAGGACATCTATCCCTCAAATCTCATTAGCAGAGTGTTTCTTACACAAGGCTATACAAAGATGGAGAAGAAAAGCATCCTTGAGTGTGTCTGTGCATATGAATTCATAAGAAATAATTTCTCTCTTTTACACATACACTCAAATTCTATTTTATTCTTTACCTGAAGATAAACATTTAAATCTGATTATTTAGTCATTCATATTTCGATGTTGTGTGGTCTAATCTTTTGCCATTGCTACCTGAAAGAGGTGAGAGTTTTAATAAGCCATCAGGGAAAAGCAAGTAGTAATTTTAAAGTTCAGGAAAGTCTGGGTGAATTCTTGGGAAACTTGGGCATCAACACAGTGTCAGGTGCTTCAAGGGTAATGGTTTTGCTTCCATAATTATGGGAAGCAGTCTGACACAGTGGAAAGGTATCAGAATTGGGGGTCCCACCGTTGTGAGTTTCACCTTGGCTTTACCTTATTCTATGAACTGTGGGAAAGTATTTAACATTTCTAAATCTGAGATAGGATCTATAGTTTGGAGATAATAATATTTGTCTCAACTGTTTTTGAAAGGATTATATGAGATATTCTATTTAAAAAAAAAAGCTTGCAGTGTAGCTGATATAGAGTAGATCTTCAGTAAATGCGGGTTCCCATGTCTCTAGTGCCTAGGAAGTAAAAAGTGATGTGCTTTGCAATGATCTATCAAGATGCTAAACAATTATAGTATCTATAAATATAATGTCTAAAATTTGATTTAGATTTTCAAAATTCTACCAAACTGAAAGTCTTGAAATAAGTAGTGTTTAAGTTCAGATTTCTTAAAACCACATGTGAAGTTTAAGAAATACTTATGTTAAAAACAAAAAACTATTAATGAAAAAGAAAAATTGCAAAAATGAGATGTTTCTAATATTCTAGGTGAAATAAGCATCACAGATGAATTGGTAATATATTTTTCTTATGAAGTATTTGATGTTTTATTCTTATCCCTGGGAAAATATTCAATTATCTTCACCAAATGATTAAACTATAGGTTTTTATTTTTGAATCTTAGTTTTAAATTGTAATATTTCATTGCTTTAAGATTATCACTTCTAATCTTAATAACCTAATAACTATCATTGATATTACTAAAATATTTTACTTTCTGCTCTAGTATTATTCTCTGCTGGATTAAAATCGTAATGGGTCATATTAAAGTATTTTCTCCTTTTGTTTCAAAGACCTAAGATAATCATCATGTACTATTGGTCAGTTTATTTAATGTCATTGGAGATGATTTATTATACACATTGTATATTTTCTTATGTGTGTTCTTTCCATCAAATAATGCTTTGATATTAAAAACTGTTACCTGAATTTAAACATAATTGATGACATAGTAACATTTTTTGAAAAGTAGAGAGAACATATACATTAACTTTTCAGTAAAATAAATCTTAATTGAAGCCTTTAGTTTCATATTATTTTTGTTCAAAAACTGAACATAATTACAATGCTTTATAGGAAAATTTACTGTGTCATCTATATAACTAACATCACCATTAGAAACCAGACGTATTTGGAGAGTGGTTCAAGATCGTGACATAGGAAGATTTTGACTCACCTCTTTCTATAGACACAACAAATTTACATTTACATATAGAATAATTTCCTCTGAAAAAGATCTAAAAATTGAGTGAACAAAACCTCCACAACAAAGAATAAAGGGACAGCATGGAAATGAGTAGGAGAAGGAGTGATACCCTCTCACCAAGCAAAAACAAAACCCACCTTAGACACAATGATCCACAACTGGAAGGATATCAAAAGTAAGGAACTTTACCCTGAGAAGTGAGGAGCAAATACACACATCAAGCAATCAGCTCTTAGATCCTTTATGGGAGAGATGAGCCCCCAAAAGGCCTGGCTTTGAGAACCAACAGGATTACATGTAGGAAATCTATAGAACATAGAAAGCAGAAAAGCTGGTCTTAAAAGGCTCCTGTACAAACTTACTTGCTGCAGGACCCAAAGTAAAAACACTAGTTTGAAAGCAACTAAACCATATGTGGAGACCATTTAAGATGGAGACCATCTTAAAACATCTGTTGGTGAGTCAAGAACTTGTTGGGACTTTTTCTAAGGACAGAGACCTTGTTAGGCACCACTTTTGCAATCTCATTCTAACTTTCTAATACCAGTGCTGAAAGGTACTCTTTTGGAACTCTTCTTCTAACATGTTAGCACAAAAGGGTGTGCCCCACTGAGGGCCCCATCCTCCCATGCACCCCAGTCATGTGCCATGGTCATCTGCCACAGCCTAGCTGAGTGAGAGCCCACCCCCATGCTGCAGCTTCAGGCTCACCAGAGAAGACAGCATGCACAGCTCATACAGGGGATGCCCTTGAGTACCTGGCTCTGGTAGCCATGGTGATAGCACTTTTGAGCCCCATGGAACATCTCCTATAGGAGGCCACTCCTTCAAAACTGGGAGAGGTAGATTATTTGCCTAATATATAGAAACAGGCAAAATGAGGAGACAGATGAATGTGTTCCAAATGAAAGAACAAAACAAAACACCCAAGAAAGATCTTAATAAAACAAAGATAAAATAATATGATCTCCAAAGATGAAAAAAAATTTTTGACAAAATTCAACATATATTTATGATAAAAAAAACAACTCTCAAGTGATTATGTGGTTACAGAGGGAACATACCTCAACATAATAAAGGCCATACATGACCAACTCACAGCTAAGATTTTCAATAGTGAAAAACTGAAAACTTTTTCTCTACGATCACGAGCAAGACAAGGATGCTCACTCTGACCACTTTTATTCAACAGTGTATTGGAAGTTCGAGCTACTGCAATAACATAAGAAAAAGAAATAAAGGGCATCCAAATCATAATGGAAGAAGTAAGACTGTCATTATTTGCAGATGATATGATACTATATCTAGAAAATCCTAAAGCCTACCAAAAAATTGTTAGAACTAATAAGTAAGTTTGCAGTATACAAAATCAATATACAGAATTCTGTAGTGTTTCTATACACTAATAAAACTATTGGAAAGAAGAATTTAAAAAGCAATCCCATTTTTAATTGCTTCAAAAAGAATAAAATACCTTGGCATGAATTTAATCAAGAAGCGAAAGACCTGTACACTGAAAGGTATAACACTGATAAGGAAGAGAGAACAAGTGAGAGAAATAACACTGAGAGGACACTGAGAGAACACTGAGAGAAATAAGTGGAAAGATTTTCCTCACTCATGGACTGGAAGAATTAGTATTGTTAAAATGTCCATACTATGTACAACAGTCTATAGATTCAATGCAATCTTTATCAAGATTCCAATAGAATTTTTCACAGAACTAGAACAAATAATTTTAAAATTTGTATGGAACCACGAAGACCCCAAATAGCCAAAGTATCTTGAGAAAGAAGAACAAAGTACCACCTTCCCTAAACTCAAACTATACTACAAGACAATATGGCATTGGCATAAAAACAGACACATGGATCAATGGAACAGAATTGAGAACCCAGAAATAAACAAACACATATATGGACAATTAATTACTGCAAACGAGCCAAGAACATGAAATGGAGAAAGGACAGTCTTTTTAGTTTGGTCTAGTGATATGTTTGTGAATCTGTTGTCAAAGGCAAGTGAAACAAAAGCAAAAATGAGCAAATGGGACTACATCAAACTAAAAAGTTTCTGTGCAGAGAAGAAATCCATCATCAAAACAAAGAGACAATGCATGTAATGGGAGAAGACATCTACACATCATATATCCAATAAAGGGTCAATACCCAAAATATGTAAAGAACTCATACAACACAACAATAAAAAAACAAATAATCCAATTAAAATACGGGCAGAGGATCTGAATAGACATTTTCCAAAGACATACAAATGGCCAACAGGTACATGAAAAAAATGTTCAACATCACTAAATATTAGGGGAATGCAAATCAAAACCACAATGAAGTATCACTCCATACCTATTAGAATGGCTATTATCAAAAAGACAAGAAATAACAAGTATTGAAGAGGATGTGGAAAAAAGGGAACTGTTGTGCATTGTTGGTAGGAATGTAAATTGTTGCAGCAACTATGGAACATAGTAGGGAGAGTTCTCAAAAAATTAAGGCTAGATCTACCATATGATCCAGCTGTTCCACTTCTGGGTACTTATCTGAAGAATATGAAAACACTACGTTGAAAATAGATATGCATCTCTATGTTAATTGTAGCATTATTTACATTAGCCAAGATAGGAAGCAACCTAAATATCCGTCAATGGATGAATGGATAAAGATATTTTGCACACACACGCACACACACGTACACACACACACACACACACACGGGAATACTACTCATCCATAAAAAATGAAATCTTGCCATTTACAATAACAGTGATTCACATTGAGGGTACTATGATAAGTTAAATAAGTCACATAGAGAAAGAAAAACACCATATGATTTCACTCATGTGGAGTCTTAAAAAAAAAAACAAAACAAATTCATAAATACAGAGAGCAGATTGATTCTTCCTGGAGGGAAAGAGGATTACAGTTGGGTGGAGTGGGTGAAGGGGGTTAATTGTATGGTGATGGATGGTAACTAGACTTTTGGTGGTGATCACTTTGTAGTGTATGCAGATGTCAGATTATAATGTTATATACCTGAACTATATAATGGTGTATATTAATTTTACCTCAAAAATATGAAACCAGACCTATTTGTTTACTACGTCTAGCACTGACAATTACAAAAATGACATGAATTCTTTGAGGATTTTTTAAAAGTACATCTTATGTAATCCTTCACCATCAAGTTTAACTGCCTTGTAAATGAGGGTGTGTCCACAAATGCAAATTTTTTAAATGGAAAAAGTGACTGACTCTCCCAAGAAAAATAACAATAAAAGGAAACTGGCTGAAATTTCTTTTAAACATGTGAAGGAATCACATTTAGCTTTGCTACATGTTAGTTTCTGTTTATGGTGTTTTAGAAAGTCTAAGCTTCTTTAACAGAAAACAGTCTTTTACAAAAGTAGCTGATCCTATCCTAGTGTTAGTTGCTAGGAGAACATTTGATGCAATTTAATCAGTAAACATCTAGCAGCCAGCTACCTGAGGAGAAGGGGAGTGGGAGAGACTTAGAAGCTGGCCTGCAGGGAAACTACTGATGGGAACATGGCTGTCAAGAGATTTTTTTTTTTTTAAAGATTTTATTTATTTATTCGACAGAGATAGAGACAGCCAGCGAGAGAGGGAACACAAGCAGGGGGAGTGGGAGAGGAAGAAGCAGGCTCATAGCGGAAGAGCCTGATGTGGGGCTCGATCCGGTAACGCTAGGATCACGCCCCGAGCCAAAGGCAGATGCTTAACCGCTGTGCCACCCAGGCGCCCCTGTCAAGAGATTTTTTATACATACTGGCAGCATCACACTGTGATATGAATTTTTTTCTCTATCATTCTTCTAGGTAAGAAGGGAAAAGAAAGCAGGAAACATTGGAAAGATAAATGGAGTCTTTCCTATGAAGGTGAGCTTGAGTTTTTTCTGTTGAACTTTGGTAAAACAGCAAGAGTTAGATTAATTAATGATTAATAACAAATGATGATTAGTGAATATGGGTAGGATACCTAATACTACATAAATATTTGTATTTAAATTTTTCTCTGCATCAGGTATCCTATTTGAAAATAATGTTTCTGTAAAGTACAACAACAACAAAATCTAAAAATTTTAATGGAATTTAGGTGTGTCCCACAGAGAGATTTAGACCATTGATTGACATTCATACCTGTGGAAGTGAAGTGTCAGTCCTGGAAGAACTGAAGGCATTTACACACCAGGAAATTGTTACCTCAATTTACTGGATCTGGATTAATTCCTAACCGTAAGTTCTTTCAGACATTTTTTTTTATTTTATTTTTACTATTGAAGAAAACTGAAAAGTGAAATTCCATTTATAGAATTCCACTTCATAATAAATTTAGGAGAACATGAATGCCTTACCTTTAGAAATGAGTATTATGGAAATATATAAGCCCAGAAATATCCTACAAAAGCTACAAAGAAAGTGAAAGAATGAAAAGCTTATGTATTAATTATACATAAATTCACTCAAATATGTTTTTAAAATAGGAACAAAAGTGTGATGTGGTTAGATAGTTATTTTTGTACTGAAAATATATTTTTAATTTTCTATAATAGAGAAGTTAACTTTACCTAACTTATTTTTTAAATTATTTCTACCTTACATATTAGAGTCATGTCATGAATTACCATCATAATCCAAAGTTAAAAGTCATGAATTCCCCTCAGAATTTTGCTATACATGATGCTCGACCTTAGATCTAAGATGTTGACTAAGATTATTTATTTTCTCTTTTGTATGAAACTGATGTGTCTGATAAGTTTAATTTTCTGCTCCATTTTAAATTATCTGGCAATGACTTATATAGAGTATTATTTCCTTTCTTTTAATCTTCCTATGTAGGGCGGAGGATAAATAAATCTACTAATGTGGAGAGCACAAAAAATTATAACTGATGTTCGTTGCTACGTGCTATGATCTTAAAGTAAGCCCCTGACCTCAAAGAGATTACTGTCTACTTTCAGAGTTAAAGTTTAAACAAAAACAAAAAACAATAAATGAAGATGGTATATGTTTAGTATGGATAATTTTCTAGAGAATTTGGAAACAGAGTGTTTGGCAACTTCTGTAGGAACCAGAGCAAGCTCCACAGTGGGGAGGAACTTGAGTGGAAGTTGAAGAATGAGGAGTTGGAGGCAGTGGTAGAGGCTTTGGGTTATAATATGGTTTACATTTAAGTGTTGAATAAGCAACTGATATCAAGTTATTTGCCTTTGCAAATAATATTACAAATATTGCGAATGTACTTTTTGCAAGTGGTATCGAACATGCTCCTTTTGGGGTGTAATCACACAGCATATACTCTCAAAGGTCTATACAAGAAAAATTAACTAGGTAATTATTGTTTGTGATTAATGAAAACACAATTATGATATGTTAAAAATACATTGATTTTGTGTATCAAGATCCAGGGCTATGGAAGTGTTATCTACACAGACACAAACAGTTGGGAACAAAAGTAATTTAATTAAGGGATTCTTTTAATAATACTTTATTGCATAGCTATTTACCTGAATTGATTTTTTTAAATAAACTATGTTATTACTACTGTTTCAAAACACCTGTATGAAAAGATATAGAAAAGTATAAAAGTATAACATCTAACAAAAATATTGAACTAAAATTCTACAATACTCACATTTATTAATCTGTTAAAGATACAATAAACCTATGTGTACAATGTAAATGGACTATTGATTTTACCTATTCTTTTTCTATGAGAATGACAGATAAAATTCTCATATTTGATCATATGGAAGAGGCTCATATTGAGTGGTTGTAATTTAACTATAGTAATAATTGCTTATAAAATGTCATCCACCTGCCTGTTTATAGCTAATCTTTACTTTAGTGAAAACTTCCTTCCCAAATCCTGATTTGCTTCACAGGCACTGGCTCAGCCTTTCCAAACCTGATCTCCCCTATATTCACTCCTCCCCAGATATATTGCTCATAGCGGTCAGTGGCATCACGTTGTACGCAGGTATGCAAGACAGGCTCTTGGCAATCAAGCTTGATGATCATCTCTGAGAGAAATTTGATTTCCAATTTCTTATATATATATACTTTTTGCAGTATTCCCATCTTTGTTCCTGATTTCAAGCCTTAGATGATTAATTTTGCATGTTAATTTGACTGGGCCAAGGGGTGCCCAGACCTTTGGTCAATTACTCTGGGTGTGTCTGTGAGAACTTTTCTGGAAGAGATAAACAATTGAATCAGTAGACTGAGTTAAACAGATTTCCTTCCCCAGATTTCATGGGCTCCATCCAATCAACTAGAAGACTGGTAAGACCAAAAAGATTGATCCTCTCAAGAGTAAAAGGGAGTTCTATCTTCCTGGCTGCCTTCAAATGGACATTGGCTTTTTTCCTCCCTTCCTACTCAAACTGAAACATTGGCTCTTCCTGGGTTTACTGGCCTTTGACTGAACTACACCTTTGGCTCTCTTGGATCTTCAGCTTGTCTACTACATATTATATCCTGTTGGTTCTGTTTCTTTGGAGATCTGAAGAACTTTGCCTAATACAAAGCCTTTGGCTCTTTTTTCCTGAATTTTGAAGTACTCTCTTAATTGCTCTCCAGTTTCACATTCTTCCCATATATCTTCCACACACCTGCTATAATTATATTTTTCGAATACAAATCTCCTTAGGCCATTCCCTGGCTTAAAAATCTTCCTTGGCTCCTCATCCATTTTAGGATAAAACACAACTGCTAACACACCAAATCAAGCACCTTAATGATCTAGGCCGGCCTTGTTGGCACTAGGTTTTTCCTTCCTTCCAGGAAAACTGAAAAAGTTCCCGTTTCCTGAACCTGGGTCTGTTGAGCTGGTGCGTCTTTACATGTTCTACTTGCTTTACCTGTACTTTCACTTCTCCCTCTCATCCATTGTTCACTTGTCTAATTCCTATCATTCCTTAACACTGGCTCAGGTTGTATTTTTTTCCTAAAGCTTTCTCCTATCTGCTTGACTTTCTCTTTTATGGAGTAGGGTTGTAATAGTTGATTTTTTTCACCTATGTTTCAGATAAAATGATAAAATTCTTAAAAAGAGGTATCATATCAAATATTTTATTCAGTGCCTTGCACAGAACAGAACACATAGTAGGTATTCACCAAAGTTTTGCTGAGTAAGTGAATGAATAAACCTCATCTATAGCAATTAAATTTATTTTTAGCACACACTTTCATATTTAACATAGAAAAGTCACTTCAGAAATTTATCTAATTCTGAATTTAGTGCTCTCTCTATTTTTTATATTCTTTATTTATCCTGCCAGATTCACCCTGCTCTGTGCCTCAAGAAGCTGACATTTATGAACTCTATTAATGGGATCTCCTGATCTCTGGCCTAAGATTGGGTTCAACTGATAGTAAATATAGGCAAAAGATTGGAGGGTGAAATTTGAGGAAGGTTGGGATTTTATTTCCAAGGTACCCTCCCAAACATGGTAGTATGGTTGATCTGTGAAAAGTATGGGGATTAGGGGCATCAACCCTCTGTGGAGTAAGAAATCCACATGTAACTTTTGACTTCCCCAAAACTTAACTACTTATAGCCAACTGTTGATTGGAAGCCTTAATGATAACATAAACATCAATTAAAACATATTTTGTATGTTATATGAATTATATACTGTATTCTTACAATATCTAACTTCTCAAATTTTTTTTCGGTATTTCTAGGCTGTGTAGCTCATTTGTGAGTTTTTGCAAATTATTGCAAATCTCCAAAAAATTTTCCAATATATTTATTGAAAAGAAATCCATTATAAGTGGAGCTGACCCGTGTTGTTCAAGGGTCAACTGTAAATGCATTCCTCTCCCAAAGTTCTCTGTGGCTCTCTCCCTGGGGTCTAGTACCTCCAACATCCCCTTGCCCTTCAGACCAGGAGTGGCAACAACTCCCCACTATTAGCCTGAGAGTACTTTACCTCCAATTGCTAGTTTCATTTAAGCTTGTCCATCACATCCTTAAATTTTTCTTAATTACTCTATAAGACAATGCCACCGACTTCTTGCTTGGAGTATGACTGATGCAATATGGAGCCTTTTTCACCCCTGTAATCTATTTTAAGAATCCACATGATAGCGCAATAGCTTCACCAATTAGGTCATATGTTAAGCTCATCAAATACATCAAATGTACCGGTAAGTATACAGTAGGCCAAGGTATATTATGATGGGAAATCTAGTATTATTTTTCAAAGGTGACTAAAAGTATCTTATAGCTTTAAAATGCTTCTTAGTTTAAGAGATAGTTTCAAGTGTATTATCTCATTTCATTATCTCATTTATAAATATGTTACTGGCAAACAGTAGAAATACGGCAAATATATAGTTTTTAAAAGCTCATTTCAATTTTATTAAACTTTTAAAAATAATTAAAGTTACAATTGTATCATTGTTAAAAAATAATCTTTTCATCAATGCTACTAGAAATATAATATTACCCCAATTCGGTACTTGGTAAAAATAACAATTATGGCCTAAGTCTCCTTTATGCCTTTGTGATTTCCTGGTAGTACCTCAGGGAGTCAGGGAGTAGGTTAACTTAAGACCGCCATGCCATCTGTAAGCACCATTGGGTGTGCTCCACCCATGCTTTGTTTGCCCACACCAAATGAATTGCTTGCAAAAGTAGTGTTCCCTTGAGTGATGCAGATAATGTGTATAAGCCCTCATGGTCCAAAAAGCATCACCAGATGTGTTCTGTAGACACTGCATTGTAGTGCCTGCCACCTGGGAGCAACTCTAGAGCTTTTCATTGTCTTCCCAGGAAAGAAAGAACTAAATGCTACCCTTGTTCCTTCAAACTTGTTATTTTTCTCCGTTTCTAATTCCAGGAGATCACTGAAGCCTGCGGTGGTCTGGTCCATGACATAATTGGTGGTGTAACACCACTTTATTCTGCCCTTTGGTCATTTTGTTTGAAAGTGTAAATATTATGTATACAGGTTTTAGAAAGCTTGGAGGGGATGGATATGCTTTCATGATGGGATACTTTTGAAAAAGAAGAAACTTTGTATCTGGAAAATTTATGCAAACAAACTAGTGCAGTCTTCAAGGCTCTCAGATTCCAGAGGTCAAATTATCTTATGCATTTAAGGTGAAAGGACCGATTTAAGTTGCCCCTGAGAACTGCTATTCCCAAAAACAACTAAAAGACGATTTAAATTATTATTATTATTATTATTATTATTATTATTATTATTATAAGATTTAAAATTCCAGATGCTTCTTGCAAACAAATGAATTTTCTGGGAGCTTCTTCAGCTTCATATTATATAGAGAGAGTGCACTTGAAAATACCTCTGAATAGATTCTTTTTTTTTTTAATGCGGTGCCTTGCATACCTTTGGTAGGACACCCAAAAGACACTTTTTTTAAAGTATTTCAATTAAATTTGATAAAAGTAGAGAAGGAGATTGGTTTCTGGACTGTATAATGTATACAGCACTTTTGTTGCATAACTAGCACTGTGTACATATTAAAGGGACAGAATGGAGATAGAACAAAGGGAATTTAATTCATAAGCTTTGTCCCTTGTTAACTTCAAATCTAGATTGAGACTCTCTATTGTCCTGAAAGGTCCCAGATGCAAATTCAAGTTTAGTGATTGAATTTTCCCCCAGGTCCTATTAATTCCACAAAGGAAATTTGCCAACATGCGTTAGACAAATGTGTGCACTCAGTAACAATTTCTGCAAGTATATAAGCATTTTAGTTCTTATTTCCTTTGAACAACTGATTAATCATTTAACCAAATTATATTATTGACAATGGATTCTATATCTTGTAATCAGACCCAAACTAAAATTGTCTCAAAGGAAAGAGTGAGCCATGGACACAGAAGTTCAAGGGTATTTCAGGTCAGTAATAGTCAGGGGTGATATTCAAGTATTTATTGACACCTCCTCTGACCTCAGTGGTATCAGTACATCCTAGCTGATTATTGTTTCTGGAGTCAATGGAAATTTCTAATGGAGATAACCAAATCCTAATGAAGCTAAAGACCCTTAAGGAGTGGAAAGAAACCTGATGAGTGGGAAAGATGGAAAAAATAGGCAACAGTAAGTCAAGACCAGTTATTATATTTGCCAAGATATTTGCTATGGCAGGTGATGACAGCACTCAAAAGCACAATATAGGGATAGAAATAAAACAAAACAAAGAAAAAAGAATGAAGTAATAGAAGGCAAAATATATATAAAGTTTAAGTACAATAGAACCTAAGGAAAGAGGCAGAGGATCAATCATTTTTTTCAATTTCTAAAATAATACCAAGACCTTCAGCTTATTTTGAAGCCTCATTCAGGATAAATTTGTTGTTACCTGGGAAAGAAGGGATTTTCCATACACTTTCATATCCCTATTGTTTTTATCAGAATATGATGCCGGAACCCTAGTGATTAGTAACTTCCGAAAAAGACAGAGGGTGGGGCGCCTGGATGGCTTAGTAGGCTAAGTGACCAACTCTTGGTTTAGCTTAAGTCATGATCTCAGGCATCAAGGCTCCACGCTCAGCAAGAAGTCCTCTTGAGATTCTTTCCCTCTCCCTCCCCCCTCTGCTCCTCCATGGTGTGTGCATGCACTCTCTCTCTCTCTAAAAGAAGTAAATAAATACCATCTTGAAAGAAAGAAAGGAAAAGGAAGAAAGAAAGAAAGAAAGAAAGAAAGAAAGAAAGAAAGAAAGAAAGAAAGAGAAAGAAAGAAAGAAAGAAAGAAAGAAAGAAAGAAAGAAAGAAAGAAAGAAAAGAGTAAAAGTAGGTACAATACTAACCAACAACTGGGTCCTCAGGGAAGTGAAGACCATTTGAGAATATAAAACACAGAATTTAAAGATCCTCATTAGACTGGCATAGACATGAAGTTGAATGTTCAGACAATGGAAGCTATATTTCCAGGAGATTCTGAGCACGTTGAAGCAGAAATCAAGCACAGGACATTTCCTGGGCGGACAAGAAGAGTCAGGCAAGTTGCCAAAACCTTCAAAAAGGGATTGGAGTCAGAAAAGGTGACAACAAGGTGCTGCCCTCAGGTTGGTGTGGATAGGGATGGATAGAAGATGAGGATTTGGCTAACATTCTTGTAAGGTTTTTTATTTGTTTAAGAGACAGCAGATAGTCAAATTGGTCATAGTCACCCTCCTTCTGGATGGCCGGAATCAGCTAGAAGTGGCTTTTATAATTGAGTGTTAGTTAGCCAGTGGTTGGAGATCTTTTAGATGATTCTGAATGTGTTTCCCAGGAGAGCAAATACTGATGCTTATATAGGACACTTCTTCTGCAAAAGGAAATGTTAAATAATAGCATTTAAGCCTCATTAGAAGACACCAAGAGAGAAGTCCATTTCCACATCAAATCATACACAGTTCTAGATGCTGGCATCTATTCCTTATTACACTAAACTTCTACTGGTAAAGGTCCCTTCCATGGGGCCTGTTCACCAATGTTCATCGGTGGGTTATGTCTGTAATCCTCACTGTAGGCTGCTCTTAACAAACTTATTTACTGCCCTGTAGTGATTTGCCAAACTATCACCTAGCCCAATATCATGTCTAGAACTCTTCAGAAATGGTCTTTTGACAGAGAGAAGCTTGGAAATTTCCCTTCCAGTGTGGTTCAGGAATAGAGTGTAAAGAGGTTGTTATAGCATATAAAATGTGTTAGTTCCAGATTCTCTTACAGGTTTTTTGAATGGAGAAATTATCTCTGGAAACCACAGTGTGTGCTAGACACAGTCTTTGATTCTTTTCTTAGAGTGAAACTCATTCTTCTTTCTTTTTATTTATTTATTTTTTTTAAGTCTTGCTTGATTGGACTAGAAGCACAAATGCCTCACTACTCAGAGCAAGTTCCCCTAATCCCGTTGTCTTACCAACTATCCTTAGAACTGGGTGGATTGCTCTTTCCAAATGCTTGTTTTCCTTATATGAAGTGATGGGACATTGTACTAAATAAGAAATGAAAACTCCTTTTGCTACAAGATATGACTCTTTTTCTTGGAGCTTACAAGGAAACTTGTTTCTTAGTATTTCACCATATTTACTTTTTAAAATTATGGCACCTTGCAAAGAATTCTTACGATAGTGTCTATTTTAGTATCATGTAACCAACAGTTCACATTTCATAAATGATCTACACTAGAGCTTGACAAATATTTTCTATAAAGGGCCAGGGAGGAAATTTGGGGAGCACTGAATCATAGGGCATTCAGACTGTGGCAACTACTGAGTTCTGTCTCTGTAGTTAGAAAGCATCCATAGACCATATGAAAAAGAATGGTGTGGCTGTGTTCCAAAAAACTTTTATTTACAAAAACAGACTGTGATTCAGATTTGGCCAATGAGCCATTCTTTGCAGACTCCTAATCTAGAAGATAATACGGAAGTCTGGCCTTAAAGATGGAATTCACTATCATTTACCTACCAAACTGTAGCCAGGAGTAATACTCCCTCCCCAGGATTCACTCTTAACTGAGCATATAAATAAAATTCAGTAATAGTGATATTGCTTTTTTGCATTCCAACCCGACAAATTCCATAGGTAGGAGGGGAAAAATGAAATTTTGGTAATTTATTTCTTATCATTTTGATGTATTTGCTTCTCTGTAATTTTATGTAAGAAAATCCATCGTGGTATTAAATGGTTTGGCTAATTAGGAAGATTAGTAGGTACCAGTTACTGGGATACACAAAGCCAGCTAGATTTTTTTAATTCAGTAGTTATACCCATTAAGTAAATCAGTGGTGTAGGACAGATACAGCATTTGATAGATACTGCTTCTGTAGAAGAAAGGGTTTTGTTTTTGTTTTTTTTAACTGTGCATTACACAGTGTCACATTATATAAAGTTATTGCTACATCAGGTGACATAGAAGAAACTGATATTACATGATCTGATGCAAATTCAAATGGAAAATTTGGAGCATACAAATGGATTAAACACCCTTGAAAATCAGGTAGAGTACAATTCCAAAGGATTTCAGGTCATTCACAAATGCTATTACCTCCCAGCTAAGAAATGTAAACTGTTCTGTTAGTGATCACACTGAAGCATGAAATTGGGGAGGAAGACTATTAATGGGTCAGTTAAAGTAAGAAATCAGAAATATTATTTTAAGGTGGAGTGTCGTGACAAATATGTGGCAAAATGTAAAATTACCTCTCAGAAAAACCTGTGTTTATTCTCAGTCACTATTTATGGTATGGAAAACGTATTATGGCTGGAAAATCTCACTTGAAAAGTTCTTAGCCTAAAAATCTCACGAATCTTTTCAGAGTAGGTCTATCAATATCCATACATGCCAGCAAATTCTTCTTGGAAAGCAGTTTATATGTCATGTAAAATGTGTACTTTTTTCCAAAACAGCATTTTATAGTGTTTTAAAAATAGGTTTTCATTTTTCTAAATATTGTAAAACTACTTAAGAACATAGAGGGATGAATCAACAAATATGTTAAGACTGGAATACTTTGCAAACACTACCTACTCCATAAATGTCTACTATCTTGCAAACTCGCTACTGATTAAAAGATAGTCTTAATTGTAGTAGATGGCTGATCATCAGAAAAATTAAGCTTTTTTTAAGAAAAGTACTTTGAACACATAATGTCAGATTACTTAATTGAAGGTAGACTCTTTAATTTCCTTAAGAAAAGTATTGTTTGATTCTTCTTATCTTTTCAGGGTTTTTTTTTTTTTTAAGTAAAGGGATCATTATTTGATATGTAAAATGGAATATCAGGAGCCAATAATAATTGAACACTTATTAGTTGGTATATCTTATATGAATGACCATGTGTGTTAGAATTGTTTTCCATAAAAGATATTTACTGTAGGAAATTAGAAACTTCAAAGTTTTTAAGCATAATGTATAGCAAAATAATGGTAAAAAAAATTAGTGAAAGTTATAAAATCTTTGTTATGAAAATTTAAGGGCTCTGATGATATTGTATGAAATACATTAAGCCAACAGTTACTTTTGGCCAGATTCTTCATTTACCACATTTGTGGCACCACCCCTCTGTATTATCACTAGTAAGTAACAAGACTCTGCACTTTGAGACATGGAACATGCTTAGTACACCTTTTTATTCCTATCGACTGCCTACCTACCTAAGTACCATAGTCTCTTCACAGGTCTCTTTTCAAGTATTGTGGTCATACAATAAATGTATTTTAGAATGAATGATTGTAGTAAGCAAAACAGACCTGCATGTAATGCTTTCTCCAGGGACAACGCCATGAAATTATTTCATAAGGACTGCTTTTAGGTCTTTAATTATCAAATTCACTCACTTGCTATGTAATACTACACTAAATGTCATTACAGAGCCAGTATGGTGTACTTTAAATGCGTGAATGAAAACTATTATGGAGTATCCCCATTTTGAATTCCTAGTATACTTAAAATAATTGATTTGCACATGTTTATTTCTCAACTTGATTAGTATATTATTTTTAAAATGTTTTTGTGCTCTAAATCTTAAATACATTTCTTTAAAAAGCACATAATGTACTTACCAAATGTTACAAATTTGGAATGCATTTTGTTTGAAATGAGTATCTATTATTCAAAATAATAGTTGAAATATGTAGAGCCCTTATATTTCAAAATATTAACCTTTCACTGAATTGATTAAAAGCATATAATATGACTTTGAAGTATTTTGAAAACCTGACTACTGAAAATCAATCAAATTATTTTTGTTGTTTAGTAATGTGAAATAGTTGCTCCATTTTTCAAAGACTATGATTACACTGTGTACCCTGCCAATGAATAGATTTAGTAGAAACCATAAGCTGTAGAGAAGAATCATTAATAAGAAAGAATCAAAAACAAAGGAAAGTAAGTGGGTTAATTATGGTAAATATGATTTAAGCATCTGTTTAGGCTATCAGGGGAATACAAAAGGGAATTTGAGAGATATTAAAGCCTAAGCCCAAATTAACAAAATTCAAATAAGGAAGAATTCTTTTCAGAATACGATGAACATTTATTAAATATTTTTTTTTTCAAATGCAGACTTGGAGATGAACAGGAAACAGTACTGAGGTTTTTTCAAAAAAGTAGCTTGAAAATCTTATGAATCTTAAAATACATTATTCTAAACTACACTACCTGTAGCTAGTGGAAAATCTTACCTAAACCCTCTCACAAAGACAGCTGCCTAGAATCAAGCCATACGATGTGACCACAAAACCAAGGTGCACAAGTTGAAGCACTCTAGCTTCAAAGAAGTACTCAGGGCGCAAAGTGAGGTATTTTCAATGTGATAACTGTACATTTTTAAGTGGCATGTTGTGTAACACTCATTAAAAAATTTTTGTAAGCTTTTAAATACTATTTATAGTAATTATATTTATGAGCAGAAAATTTAGCCTTTAAAATTTCTACTTTTGATTTGGATTTAATTTTTTTGTGTGTGGTCAGTTATCTGATTGGTTCCTTTAAGTATTCCATGAATGCATGAATATTTCATGGATATTCCTGTAATCTATTTAATCATTTTATTTATTATATAATACAATTATTCTAGGTCCTTACTTAATTTTAACTAGGTCTGTCTGATTTCAAAAGATAGTCTTCCTAATATGCATATCTGATTATGTTCTGCTTCCTTTTGAATTCTTTAGTGGCCTCCCATGCCAACAGAATAAAATCTAAGTTGCTCTGTATGTCAGAAAAAGCTGTTCATCCCCCTCATTTCTTTCAACCTCCTACTGTGTCTCCACTTTTAGTATACTATCAACTGATCCATATTGGAAAATCGTATAGTTTCCCAAATTTGGCATGATCCCTCACTCTTCCGTAACTTTCTGTGCTTTCCCTTGACCTTTAAGTCCCATTCCCAAGTATATCTGGCTAAATCAGAGTCATTGTTCATAACTCATTTTAGTAATAATTTTGGGTTATTCTTCCAGTGTGTTTACTTTTTAACTGTGCTGTCCAGTACAGTAACCACTAGCTACAGGTAGCTATTTAAATTTAAATTAACTAAAATTAAGGGGTGTCAGGGTAGCTCAGTTGGTTAAGCATCTAACTCTTGGTTTTGGCTCAGGTCATGATCTCAGGGTGGTGGGATCAAGCCCCAAGTGGGCTCTGCGCTCAATAGGGAGTCTGCTTGAGATTCTCTGTCCCTTTCTCCCCCTCCCCCTGCTCATATGTGCCCTCCCTTTCTCTCACTCTAAAATAAATAAATAAATCTTTTTAAAAATTAAGTAAGTAAAATTAAGTAAAATTTGAAAATTCATTTCCTCAGTGGTGTCAGTCACATTTCAAGTACTCAATATTCACATATGACTAGTTGCTACCACATTGGACAGAATGGATATAAAATATTTTCATCATCACTGAAAATTGGGATGGCACTGCCTTAAAATCTTAATTGTCAAATCGTATACAGTATTGTTCTTTTATTTCTCTGTTTCTCAATCTGGAGATCCTTAAAAGCAAATAACTTAGATCATTGGTCTTTATGGTACATAGTGGGAATGCAGTATTTTTTTCATACTTCACATGGCAACACTCATAAACACCTAAAAGAGAAAACTATAGTGAGCTATAACCAAAAGTGTAAGTAGAATTATTAAGGCACAGAAAATAATATTAAGGGAAATGACTTTTGAGTGACTGGAGTAAAACCTTCCCAGCCTAAAGTATAGTTAAAATCTGAAGAAAAAGAGAACTACCCCTCCCATCACAGCTGCCACAAAAACATGACGATCCTAAGCAAAGAGGTTATTTTGTAGAAACCGCTGATAGAGAATGATACCTCTTAGCATATTTGTACAGTAAAAATGAAACATTAAAATAAAATTATTGTTGATTATTTCAATCCAGTGAGACTGAACAACATGAGAAATTGTTAGATGTGCTTGAGAACTTCTGACATTTAATATACTATCTGTAAAAAGGAATTGACCACTATGGGCATACTTAGTCCCATGTGGGCAATAGATGTAGATGGAAGAACCAGAGTGGAAAAATAAAGTTATTATTAATCTTACTGACTTCTCATTTTTAAACTGCAAATAAAAATTTATTTTCTGTGATTTTCATTCTTTCAGTAAATATTGATGACTATCTCTTCCCACTCCAAATCAGCTCATGACTCGTCATTTTTTTCAGTGAAGTTTCTCCTGCTCACATTTTCTAAAAGTTCAAGATCGATCCATATCTTGTTCTCTTTTCTTCTTATTATTACGATCGCTATTTAACATTCTGAATAGTTACATATTTATCCTATTGCTCTCCATCTCACAATAAATTTAAGCTTCATGATTGCAGGTATTTTTGTCAGTTTTGTTCACTGTGGTATCACTAGCTCTTAAATGTGCCTGGTACGTAGTAACTGTTCAGTAAATGTTTGTTAAATTTCGCATGTCCAAAATAGGACTTATTACCTCCTACCCCTGCATATACCATCTCCGATTGTGGAACTGTGTATATTCTATAGAGTTACTGGTCTTAGAAATGTTTGTTCTTAACTTCTCACATTCAATTAAATCACCAGGTTTGGCCCATTTTCTCTTCTAAGTATTGCTCAGTTCTTTGCCTTTTTTTAATATCTATTTCCATTCTTCCTTGTTCTGTCAGAGCAAGCCTGCTAATTAGTCTCTGTCCCAGGATGCCCTCCTCCACACAGCACCATCCATACTGCTGTTAAGTAGGAACTTTCCAACATGCAACACTGTTCATGTCATTACTCTTCTCAGAACTCTTCAAAAGCATCCCGAAGACTTTGGAATAAGGTACAAGCTCCCGGGCACCCCACACAAGGCATTCTCCATCCTCACCCTTCTGCTCACTGTTTGCAAGTACCCCAGAGAGCCTCTTGTTTTACCACTGGCCCTTCTTATGCAACAACCTGGCCTGAAAAGTCCTCCCACCCTTCATCAGGCTAACCACAGACTCTAAGTTTGGGTTAGTTAAACCTTTCTGGGAACTTTTTTTTATAACATAACTATCAGGTAATGTGCTGATGATCTCTTACAGACTATGAGTTCTTACAGAGCAGTGAGTACATCTGACCTTTACACTTGACACAAGGCTGGCGTAGAGTAGATGCACAGAAGTGTTGAAGAAAGGATTGAGTAATTGAATATTACTCTAAGGAACTTAGAATATATGTTCCCAGGTCAGAGATGCCATTTATGACAAACTTCTTCAAGAAAGTGACTAACTTATTAGAATTAGAAACACTATTTCAGACATTATTGTGGTTAAATAACATAAAAAAATCTGGGCACAAATGTTAAAATAACTTTTAAAATAATTTTGGTAAGTTTTAGGTCTAGCACTTTCAGCTTCACCAACATTTATGTTCATGGTCTTCCTAAATAACCCTATCGATTTCCAGTACTTTTTACCTTTGGGTTAAAGGATCACAAGTATGTGCATGCACTGAATATTTTCAATATTCTCTAAACAATATTTACCTTAACCAGGCTTAGAGAAACGAAGCAGAATCCATCCTCTGAGGCGCCTGGGTGGCTCAGTTGTTTAGCGTCTGCTTTCGGCTCAGGGCGTGATCCCAGAGTCCTGGCATCGAGTCCTGCATTGGGCTCCCTGCTCCGTTGGGAGGCTGCTTCTTCCTCTCCCACTCCCCCTGCTTGTGTTCCTTCTCTTGCTGGCTGTCTCTATCTCTGTCGAATAAATAAATAAAATCTTAAAAAAAAAAAAAAAAAAGAATCCATCCTCTGTCTATCTTTAGTAATTTCCAACCACAGATATATGCATTGGGTTTCTATTCCCTACTGGATAAACTACTTTCACCTTTATTAAGTGGTTTTGGTATTGAAATAGTGGTTATTTATTCAAGTTTAAATCCTTTTGTTCTTTACACATTTAGGAGAATTAACTTTTTCTTTGAGCATTTTCAGGTTCACACGAATCTCAGCTCACTCTATTCTATGAAAGCTATGAAGCAATCTTTACATTTTATTCCAAAGAAATTGTTTTTATAAATAAGTAGTTTTGCTTTCACTTTATTTCTTGTTTTCATTTTCTATGAACTAACTTTGAAAGCAGAATAAGGTATAGTATGATCATCTTTTTGGGAAAATACTTACATTCCTCAAATTTGGTTATCAAATAACTTCCATACTGTTAGTTTTAACTTAAGAAAAAAATCACATCAAATCAAAACAAAAGAAAACAAAAACACAAAACCTTTAACAGTTACCCACAGTTTATAGGTCTACAGCAACTATGAATAAACTGCTAGAGGCAAATTTTTTTTTCAGCAGAAATTCTGCTCTGCTGTATTTTTTCCTTAAAAAATCTTTTCTAAACAAATGTCACAATTATAATCTTTTAATTAATTTGGTACTCCATACAGAAGAGTCGTAAATGAAAGCGAGTAGCTGTTTTTTGCCATGGTGCCCAGAAGGATGCCTCTATTTTGCCAAAAAATGTTCTGTCACTAATGTGAAGCCTGTTGACAAACTGTTGTTTATATGTTGTCAGTGTGATGCCAAGTCAATTGTTTCACTACGGGAATCCTGGCTTGGCCCCAGTGCTGTCCAAATCTCTGTAGACACACAGATACTTTTAGGGAAAGCAATTAAAGGTAAAAACCTCTTTTTGCTTTTATTTGGCTCTAAACTAAAGTTTCACGAAGATAGGAAAATAAATGGTGATCAAACAACTTTACAAAAACTGTAATTCTAAAAACTTAGACATATGGTTGGCTTTTAATTCCTTAGCTGTTAATTAAGAGGCTAATTGTACAAGATGGTTAGGTATATATCAGCTTGCAAATTTTACCTTTTTTTCTTGCCATTATAAAATAGCAAAGTAGGAGTTTTATCGGTCTTATTTATCCTCTAAATCAGTGGTTGTCAAGTGGGGGTGATTTTGCCCTGCAGGGGACATTTGGCAGTGTCTGAAGACACTTTTATTTGTCACCATTGAGGAAAGGGCTACGGTATGTAGTGGATAGAGGCCAGGGATGTTGCTATCATCCTGCAGTGCACAGGACAGTGCCCTATAACAACGGATTATCTGGCCCCCAAGGTCAGTAGTACTAAGGTTGAGAAATAAGGATGCGTATTAAATTGTCGAAGTATGTAGAGAACAGCATTAAGAGTTATAAAAACTCAGTAATGGTTAGGAAAGATACATAATTATTAACCCTAGAAATTTAAGGCAAGAGGAGCCCTAAAGGAATGGAAATAAATTCCCTGTTAGCAGAAAAAAAAAATACACAAGAGGGAAGAATTAGAAAAACATGATCAGTTTCACAAATAGAAATGAAAAGGGAGGATAGGTAGGAAGGAAGAAGCCAAAGAAAAACAGTATAAACAAAACCCCAAAATATCAGTCTGAAAATAACCTTTTATTCCTCACCAATTTGAAATACAGGCAAAGGAACCTGACTGAAATGATAGAGTGAGAGTTTGGAGATGATAGGTAAATAGACAGATAGATACATGGATGCACAGATAGATATGTGTATGTAAGAAACAAAGAACATGGCACCCAAAAGTTAAAAATATAAAGATAGCAAACATGGGTCCAAATAATGCCATTATAGCAAAATTAATATTGGATTGTGCAGGTTTTTAAGGCAAAACCATTATTAAATTAAATTAAGAAGAAATATTACAAATCACTAAAACGAAAAGTCCACCAAGATGATATAAAAATATGAATCTGTATACAGCTGATCAAATAACCTTGAAATATGTAACACAAATACTGATAAGATTACAAGAGGAACTGGACAAATCTGTAATCATAACAGATTGAATATTCTTCTGTCAAAAAAGGAGAGATCGATCACATCCCAAGTCAACAGGATATAGATGATTTAAACTATAAGATTGTTTTGATATTTGTGATTTATCTTAAACGACTTGAACATACACAATTCAGTATAAATGGGTGTGTTCATCATGATATATACTGCAGGTCTCAGCTCAGTTGTTTTATCAGAAATTTATACTTCATTGGTGGTTATAGAGCATTTAATCTAAAATCCACACTTTAGAAGTGGCTACTAAAAGCGTTTCCGCTATCTTTGACTCCCATCAACACCAGAGCCTTCACTAATTATCATGAGCATTAGAAATGGGTTCTCACTGATGAAATTAGTAGCATTTAACATAGATAGATCAGCTAGAATATTGTGTATACAGTACACTCCTTACGTATGAGCCTGATATGAATGTCTAGTCAGGGCTATAACTTTTAAGGGAGGCAGCCTAGATTAGATATCTAAACTTTAAGTATGGTTAGTTGAATTCTGCCAGGGAATATTGTCACATTTGCTTCAGGTGAAACTTTCAGGCAAAGTATTTTAGGAACTTCAAAGATAACAGAACTGGGGCTTCAAAAATACCTACAGAATAGTTGATATGTTGACATGGTTGGTACTAATCATCTCTACCAATAAAATAATTCAGTGGAGACATCAAGATCTATGAAAATGAGCCTCAAAGTCGAGTAAGACCAAATTGTCTAAGGATAATTCACAAAAATACTTAGCAAGCTGGACTAATCCTGGCCCAACAACTTAAAAAGAATTCTTTTTAAATTCATGGAAAATATTTATCAAAAGCAGTGACCACCTATTAGGTCAAAAAGTAATTTCAACAGATTTCAGAGAATTAATTCCTCATTAGTCCAAGTTTTCTTAGTGAAATATAATTTCTAAATAAATCATCAAGAAAATAAACAGATTTTTAAAAATCAATTAAAAGCCTCTTCTGTGGTTAAAAATAACTCATTGATTAAGATGAAAATAACAAGAATGATGTAATACTTAAAATTGAATGATAAAATGTCTGTATATCAAAGCTTGCAGTGTTATCAGTAGCTATAGAGAGATTTATATACTTATATGTAGTAAAAGTATAAAAATGTGGGCTAGATACAGATCAAATTCATTGTAGTGGTTCATTTTAGAGAGGGAAGAAGATAAATAGATTTAGAGGGAAGAATATTGGGGGGCTTGAACTTTATCTGTAAGTTATTATTCCTTAAGGAAACAGAAAAAGGAAGTAAAAGAGAGATCCTATATATTTTTTAAATTACTTTTTTTTTTTTTTGCATGGGACTTTCTGTATTATCTTTTGTATTTCTCTTCATTTTAAAGTCTACAAATAGTAAAATGTATTATAGTACTATTTCAAGGTATGTCAATTTTATCTAGAAATTTTTCCATAGAAAAAACATCTCAATCAAGCAGTGAATTCTGACTGAAAAAGTATTGGAAATTAAGGTGATATTGGATTTTATGACACAAATATTTTTCCTCCAAAACGTCAGCCTACTGTCCCCAAATGAAGTTTACTTACATTAGGAATTTGTAACATTATTAAAAAAGAAACAAAAAGCAGAGCAGTTGAGACTTCTGCCACTTAGACTGAGTAGCTGTATTAAGAAGTTCATTAATATCAGGTTAAATATTTCTAAATTTCTCAACTAGAAATCTACTAAAATTCAACTTTTTACTGTTTCTAAAGCAGAATATCAATGATCCTTATAGGAAAGACCAGAAGTGAATATATTATATTTATAACATTATCACTCTAATACTTGACTTAACAGAAATGACTTAGCTCACATGTTTGTTTTTTCTTCATGAATTTGTAGTTTTATAAATAGATAAAATAAAATTAAATTTTTATTATATTCTTAAAATGAAAGTTTCTCATAAAACATTTTCAAGTGTTCAGATATTATCCATATGTTCAATAATTAGCATTTCCTTTCCAACTTCTTAAGATGTTTTAAATGTTAATGAAAATAATGTAATGTTTTTCGATGTTTATTGTATACTAGGTAGTATTCTAAGTCATACACACACAGACATGCACACATCTATGTGTACACATGTATACATACATTCATTTAATTAAATAACGAATCCCTTGAATCACCATAAGACACTTAACTGATTTTGTGTGTGCATGCCTATTAAATAAACAACTTCAGCCAGTAAATGCAGCTTTACTTCCAAATGCATACTGGGACTCTTCACAAATATCTTGACCCTCAAAAATACAGGCTACTGGGGAATCATTGCTCTAAAAGCTGGAATTGTACTTTAAGCACAGATGAAATTAATAGAAACCTCTGAGGGAAACAGAGCACCTCTTGCTTATTTCCAAAGAAAGATAAATTGTTAAACAAAATACATACTATTCATCTTGTTCTCCTTTTAAAAATTGGGAGTTGGGATGGGACAGAAGAGTCACTACTTTTACCAAAATAATGAAAATTAAAGTGAATAAGTTATTATTTGCAGTTGGACAATGAGAATTCATTAAGAATAATAATTGCCTCGAAAAAATATGACAGATATAAATAACTAATTCATATCTGTTTTGAAGTGAATATTTTCTTTTTTTTTTTTTAAGATTTTATTTATTTATTTGACAGAGAGAGAGACGGCCAGCGAGAGAGGGAACACAAGCAGGGGGAGTGGGAGAGGAAGAAGCAGGCTCATAGCGGAGGAGCCTGATGTGGGGCTCGATCCCATAACGCCGGGATCACGCCCTGAGCGGAAGGCAGACGCTTAACCGCTGTGCCACCCAGGCGCCCCTGAAGTGAATATTTTCAATATTCTATTCACTTATTTATTTAACAACATTGTATTGAAACCTACTGTTTATTATAACGAGTTGTGGAATAGGTCCACATTTTACTTGTTCTATTTGGACTGTCTTTACATAACAGTTGAGACTTTCTTAAATTATGTCTTCACATTTAGATATTTTAAATTAAATATTAAGACCATTCCAGAGCAATAGTCCAATACATAGCAAATAGGAGACAACATTTTATTTACTCTGTCCTGTTGCAGATTTGATAAGAAACAAAGTAAACTGGTGAAGCGGTTAACTCTTCTCTTGAACAAACCATATTTATGGTTGATTATTTCTCCTTGAAAATATTTAATATAGAAGGAAATGGATAAACAGAGAGGCTATTAGGCTTTCAAAGGAATCCATAGTAATTATAATTTGTGGTGTCAGAGACATTCTATGGAGTGAAAGTTTACTTCAGAGACAGTACTCCATTCACTTATGCTCCTTATGAGACTATTATAACGCTATAAGAGCTTCCTAATGACATCTTTTAAATAAAATTAATTATTTGTAGTTACTTTATAAATATTCATTTCTTCTACTTTATTTCAAGGCTATCAATTTTCACTATCAACTATAATTTTAATCCAGTCTCTATTTTTTCCTCAAAATATCTCTAGAATTTGATTTTAAAGTAGTTTCTACTGCTATATTTTTCTTTTATGCACTTATTTATACTTTATACATATTTATTATTTTCATTCACATAATTATAATTGCCATATGGATTTATATAACTGGCATATAGATTTTTCATATAAATTATGACTATAGAAATTCAATATTAGCCCTTATTTGAAAGGGAAAATTGAAGGATATAAATGTAGAATAAGAGAGCATATGATTTCAAGATTTTATTGAGCATATTTATTTTTAAAATGCTTTAAAAAATAATGACATGGTTGATTAGCTAAATTAGTAAAAATATAGCTATGATAGGTAAAAATCAAGAGTGAAATTGTATTGTATACTTTTCATGAGCTGTATTGCTACCCTTAACCACATGTCCTTTAAATTACTGCTATATTCCCCAGGCAGAATGGAGGGTAAGTAGAATAAAAAGGAAAATAAATAAAATATGAAGGTTATCTTTCTTTAATCCATCTTTCCCCAATTCATCCTTTTCATCTTCTCTCCTGAGGAAAGTTTTTGCTAGCCTAGTTCCCAGATCTTCCATAATGCAAAATTAGGAAAGTCTGATGAGAGAGTCATATCTGTAGAAATCTGAGGAAGAAGGTAACAAATTGTTGGAAGGGGCTAAAATAATCTAGGTAATAGAGGTGGGAGGGATGATAGAGAATGTGGTGTAGAATGGAGCAGGATATAAGCCCTAATAAAGTACCTGCAGCTCCCCAAATCTGGGAGTGAGATGGCCATCTAGGTACATGAAACCTAAAACTCCCCAAACAGGTTTAATCTAAAGAGATTTTCACCAAAACACATTATAATCAAACCTCAAAATCAAAGACAGAGATTCTGAAAGCAGCAAGATGAGAAAAAAGACATCATAAACAAAGGAACTTTAGTAAAGGTATCAGTAAATTTCTCAGCAGAAATCTTGCAGCCCAAGGCGGAATTATATATTCAAAGTGTTCAAAGAAAAAAAATCTGCCAGCCAAAAATACTGTACCTAGCAATGCGGCCCTTCAGAAATGAAGGGGAGATAAAGTCTTTTCCAGACAAACAAAAGCCAAAGGAATTTATTGCCACAATTCCTGCCTTACAAAAAATTCTAAAAGGAATTCCTCAAGCTGAAATGAAAGAAGTTAATTAGTAACATGAAAACCTATGAAAGTAGAAAATTCACTGGTAAAGATAAATATATAGTCAAATTCAAAATACTCTAATACTACAATTGTAATGTATAAAACACTCTGAACCCTTGCATATATGCTAAAAGTGTTAAAAATAACTGTAGTTACAATATTTGGTTAAGGGATACACCATATAAAAAGATGTAAATTGTGGGGCACCTGAGAAGATCAATTGGTTAAGCATCCAACTCTTGGTTTCAGCTCAGGTCATCCAACAGCTTGGTTTCAGGTCTCCGCACTCAGCAGGGAGTCTGCTTGAAAGATTCTCTTCCTCTGCCCCTCCTCCCATGTGTCCATGTGCTCTTTCTTTCTAAAATAAATAAATAAATCTAAAAAAAAAAAGATGTAATTTGTGACATTAACAACATTAAATGTGAGAGAAGGGACAAATAAATGTGTAGAGCTTTTTATGTAATTGAAGTTAAGTTCTTATTAGCTTAAAATAGACTTACAGCTGTAAGATGTATTATAAAACCCTCATGGTAGTTACAAAGCAAAAACCTTCAGTAGATACACAAAGACAAAAGCATACCAAGCAAAAAAACCCACCAATTAACAAAGAAAACAAGAGAGGAAGCTTTTTTTTTTTTGATGTAGTGCTGCCTGTTCATTTTAACTTTTTTCCTTGTGTTTTACCCAAAAAATCAATGCCAAGACCAGTATCAGGGAGCTTTTCCCCTACGTGCTCTTCTGGGAGTTTTATGGTTTCAGGCATTACATTTAAGTCTTTAATCCATTTCAAGTTCATTTTTGTGAGTGGTGTATGACAGGTGGTCCAATTTTGTTCTTTTGCATATGTACATAAAGTTTTTCCAATACCATTGATTAAAGAGACTATCCTATCCCTTTGGCACTTTTGTCAAATATTAGTTGATATCCTGTGCATGGGCTTATTCCTTGGCTCTTTATTCTTTTCCACTGGTCTATGTACCTGTTTTTATACCAGCACCATACTGTTTTGATTACTAAAGGTTTTTAGTATATTTTGAAATCAGGAAATATGATGCCATCAGCTTTGCTCTTCCTTCTTAACATTACTTTTGCTATTCGGGGTCTTTTGTGGTTCCAAATACATTTTAAGGTTATTTTTTCTATTTCTGTAAAAAATGCCATTGGAATTTTGATAAGGATGGCACTGAATTTGTAGATTACTTTGGATAGTAGTGATATTTTAACAATATTAATTTTTCTAATACTAGAACATGGATATCTTTCCATTTATTTATGTCTTCAATTTCTTTCATCAGTGACATATAGTTTTCAGTGTACACGTTTTTCACCTCCTTGGCTAAATTCATTCTTTAGTATTTTATTGTTTTTGATGTTATGGTAAATGGGATTGCTCTCTTAATTTTTCTTTCAGGATAGTTTATTAATGTATAGAAATGCAAATGATTTTTCTATGTTAATTCTGTATCCTGTAAATTTACTGAATTTATTCATTAGTTCTCATAGTTTTTTGGTGGAGTCTTTGGGGTGTCCTATATATAAAACCATGCACAAAAGACCCAAACAAACATTTTTCCAAAGGCATAGAAATGGCCAAATAGTGCATGAAAAGTGTTCAACATCACCAGTCATCAGAGATGTACAAATCAAAACCACAATATTACCTGATACCTGTCAGAATGGCTAAAATCAAAAACACAAGAAACAGCAAGTGCCGGTGAGGATGTGGAGAAAAAGGACCCTCATGCACTGTTGGTGGGAGTGCAAACTGGTGCATCCACTTAGAAAACAGTATAGAACTATCATACAATCCAATAATCTCACTACTAGATATTTACCTAAAGAATACAAGAACACTAATTCAAAGGGATACATGCACCCCTATGTTTATTGCAGCATTATTTACAATAGCCAAATTATGGAAGCAGTCCAAGGGTCCACTGATAGATGATTGGATAAAGAAGATGTGGTATATACACACAAAGGAATATTAATCAGCCATAAAGAAGATGTGGTGTGTATACACACCCACACACACAATGGAATGGCATATATATATATATATATATATATATACATATATATATATATATATATATATAATGGAATATTACTCAGCAATAAAAAAGAACAAAATCTTGCCATTTGTCAGAACATGGATGGATCTAGAGGGTATAATGCTAAGTGAATTAAATTGGTCAGAGAAAGACAAATACCATATGATTTCACTCATATGTGGAATTTAAGAAACAAAACAATTGAACAAAGGAAAAAGAGAGACAGAGAGACAAACCAAGAAACAGACTCTTAACTATAGAGAATAAACTGGTGGCTACCAGAAGGGAGATAGGTGGGGGGAGTGTGAAGGAATAGATGAAGGAGATTATGAGTACACATCATAACGAGCACTGAGTAATGTATAGAGTGTTGAATTACTATATTGTACACCTGAAACTAATATAACACTGTATGTTAATTACACTAGAATTAAATTTAGACAAACTTAATAATAAATAAAAGACAAGAGATAACAAATGTTGACAATGGTGTGGAGAAAAGGGGATCCTTGTGCAGCAATTGGTTTACCATGGAAAACAGTGTGAAGTTTCCTTAAGAAATTAAAAATACAACTACTATGTGATCCCGCAGTCCCACACTTGGATATATATCCAAAGGAAATGAAATCATTGTCTGCACTCCCTTGTTCATTGCTGTGTTATTTGCAATAGCCAAATATGAAAACAACATAAATGTTCTTCAATAGATTAATGGATAGAGAAAATGTGGTGTATATACAATGGAATATTATTAAGCCTTTAAAAAAAAAAGTAAACCTTACCATTTGTGACAACATGGATAAACCTGGAGGTCTTTATGTTAAGTGAAAGAAGCCAGAAAGAGAAAAACAAATATTCTGTGATGTAATTTATATGTAAAATGTAAAAAAAAAAAAAAAAGTTGACTTCATAGAATCAGAGAATAGAATAGTGATTGCCAGGCTGGGGGAGGGGGTTATACGTAGATATAGGTGAAAGAGTACAAACTTTTATAAGAATAAGTTCTGAGAATCTAACATACAGCATGGTAGCTATAGTTAATAATAAGGTACTATATGCTTGAAAGTTGCTATGAATAGATTTTAAGTATTCTCACCACACACACAAAAGGAATTAACTATGTGAGTCAATGGATGTATTAATTATCTTGAGCTTGCTAATCATTCTACAATGTATATGTATATTAAATCATCATGTTTTATACTTTAAATATATACAATTATATTTGTCAGTTATTCCTCAGTAATGTTGTGGGGAAAAAAGGTAGAATCTAGATGTTTGGGGGAGGATCCCCACAGAGCTGAGACAACTCTGAAGAGGTGGTCCTGTCCAACTGATAATGGTGAATCTGAGAGGGCACAATGAAGCTCTTCCTATGAGTATGAGGGAAAAAAACACCTGGAAACACAAACTAACTGCTGTTTCTGGAGCCAACTGGCACTGGTAGAACAGATAGATGTAGACTGGAAGGAACAATCCCTTTGCCTCTGTTATGGGTTGAACAATATCCCCTGCAAAATGCATATGATGTAGTATAACCCCAGTACCTTAGAATGTGACCTTATTTGGAAATAGGATCACTGCAGATGTAATCAGTTAAGACGAGGTCACACTGGACTAGTGTGGAGCCCTAATCTAATATAACTGGGGTCCGGATAAAGGGGAAATTTGGACACAGAGACATGTGTACAAGGAGAACACCATGTAAAAATGAATGCAGGAATTGAAGTGGTGCTTCTACAAACTAAGGCATGCCAAAGATGGCTGCAAATCACCAGAAGCAAGAAAAGAGGCAGAGTCTCACAGTCTTCTCACACTTTGATCTTGAACTTCTAGCCTCCTGAGACAATAAATTTCTGTTGTTTAAGCCAAAAACAAACAAAAAGAAACCAAAGTGATCTTCATCAATAAAGGGATAAATCAAAATCGTGTGCCACTTGATATAAGATACAATTAGAACAACACATCACATGTGCTCTTTTTGCTAAAAATGTATAACTTAAATCTAATTATGAGGAGGCATCAGACAATCCCAAATTGATGGATATTCCACAAAGTACCTGGCCTGTGATATTCAAAAGTGTCAAGGTCATGAAAAAAAGAGTAAAGAACCGTACCAGACTAAAAGTGACTAATGAGACATGACAACTAATGCAATGCATGATTCTGAACTAGATCCTTTCGCTGCAAGGCAATTGGTAAAACTTCAAAGGGGTCGGAGGATTAGATGGTAGTAATGTATCAATGTTAATTTTCTGACTGTGTTGCAGTTATTTAAAAGAATGTGCTGATTTATAAGAGATACATTATAATTCAGATGTGATGGGGCATGAGGTTGACAAGTTACTCTCAAATGTTTGAAGAAGAAAATTATTCTACAAGTTTGAGATTTTTCTGCAAGTTTGAGAGTGTTTCAAATTAAAATTATTTTTTAAATGTTTTAATGTACAAATTATGAGAGAATAAGTTTTAGAGTTTGCCTATTTTAGATCTGTTGATGGATATGAATTATGAATTAAATTCTTTTTAAAATTATTTGAAAGAGACAATTCAGGATTGAACTTTCTTTTCAATTACTCTTTGGTGATTTGACTATCGGTTTGTGAATATGACTTCATGAATTGACCGAGCCACATAGGCTCAAATTTATTAGAGTTACACGTGAAATCACACATCAGTGACTAATGTAAATTGTAATACTACTTGCACAGAAACCATTGAAATTATTTGTCTAAGAGCGTATAAATACACACAAGTTATTAGATGCAAATAGCAGAACTGTTACTTACATACAACTTTTTGTACTAATGATGTGATTAGGACATTAAGTTTAGGGCTTATTTTAGTTGTATTAATAGAGAGTCAAGTGTGAATCATAAAGTCACGTAATAGAAAAACACCTACGTATAGAAAGGAGTATTTATGAAGTTTTTCATATTTTGGTCCTACATATTATGTGATTATTTGTGCTTGACTTACAGACACCTAGCAGTGTCAATTACATTTCAGTATATATTAGCTATAAATGTTGTTGTGGTTATTCTATCTTTGAATGTAGGAACTTAGTTTTAATTTTTTTAAATTATTTACTTATTTATTTGAGACTGCACATGCATGCTCACACGAGAGAGAAAAAATAGAGAGAAAGACATAGAGAGAGGGGGCATGAGTGGGGGGAAGGGGCAGAAGCAATGGGAGAAGCAGGCTCCCCACTGAGCAGGGAGCCTGATGTGGGGTTCGATCCCAGTTCCCTGGGACCATGACCTGAGCCAAGGGCATATGCTTAACCAACTGAGCCACCCAGGTGCCCCTTGTTTTAATTTTTTAAAGTTTCATCTGCAAAAGCTATCATCTTACCTACTATTTTCTATTTTACTAAAGTTTTAATGTACAACTCTGAGGTAAAATAGTGAAATGTAAATTGCTGTTAATGGAAGTTGTCATAAAAATATCTGAGAAATAATTTAGAGCTAAGTTTTGTTTACTCTGTGCTTAAAATAGGTATTCTATGGAGAGAAGTTATTAGGAAATAGTTATATAATGCCATATATTTGCAAAGTTGTTCAAGTGCTGGTGGTTTACAAGAGATTAATTCTTGGTCACTTTTCCTTTCAAATAAATATGTCAGATGTCACATTATTAGACAGGAAAATGAGGTAACAGCTCAGAGACAGCTGTTATAAATACTGTTATTATTTATAGAGATAAGTAATAGGGAGGTTTTCAAAGAAACCTTTAGAAACTCTATTAGTTCAGAGCTCTATTAAAAGAAAAGTGGTTTTGACTGGGGGAGGCCAACAAATGACTATCTAAAGGCAAAATGGTGTTTTCACAATGATCAATTCAATAAAGCATCAGTTGAGGCAGTGAAGCACTCAACTGAACACTGTAGTCAAACCTCTATAGTGCATAGACAAAGCCACACACTTAGTTTTATTTAATCCCCAATTTACGAGGTAGCAATTGAAATGGCGCAAGTTTATTTTTTTTCCAGATTTACTATTACAGATTAAAATTACATGGATGTTTTGAGCTCCTTAGTTTAAAAAAACTATGTAAATATTAAATTGTACCACCAAAACCAACAAGGATCATTACAAAGTGTGGTGGGATATACTACATGATTATGATTCATGGCACTGTCAATGCTTAATCATAAACCTTATAGACCAGTTTCATAAGCTCAGTATACTTGAAAGTGAGAAACTACTTCATATTTTAAGTTGCATCTACTTTTATATTATCCTTCGCCTTTAGATGCAAATATCATGCCTGTGAGAGGTGAAGAGTTTGTAAACGTTATCAGTGAATGCAACACTTTCACACTAGTAAGTTATTTGAACAAACCACTGCTAACTTACAGCTATCCATCAGTAGACCAGTGAGATTGATTTGAATTGGTGTTAAAAAATCTTTATCAGGGGCGCCTGAGTGGCACAGCGGTTAAGCGTCTGCCTTCGGCTCAGGGCATGATCCCGGCGTTATGGAATCGAGCCCCACATCAGGCTCCTCCGCTATGAGCCTGCTTCTTCCTCTCCCACTCCCCCTGCTTGTGTTCCCTCTCTCGCTGGCTGTCTCTATCTCTGTCGAATAAATAAATAAAATCTTTAAAAAAAAAAAATCTTTATCAGATTCCTATGCATAAAAATGTCATCTTCTCTTGCTAGTAAGACAAGCATAGTTCTTAGATATTTTATTAGACTCTCCTGACTTTCCTATATATACTTCTAATTTCATTGCAATTTCTCTAAAGAAAAACAGAATCCTAAGTATTGTATGAGATAAATATACCTGGTTCAGTTTGTGTAGGTTATTGAATCTAATTTTTTCATATGCCTATCCTAATATCTCACAGCAGTGTCAAAGGGGTTTTTAAATTTTATTAAACAGCTTATCATTAAATACTTGGATTTTTAAGTTGCACAAGAAAACATGGTCATAACATAGCTTTTATCAAATAATATGCCAAACATTTATTAGTTACAATTCTCTTTGTCAGGAATATGCAAAATTTCAAGTTTTATTATTCTGAGAGCAGGTACATTTCAAAGGTTTTCTAAAACATAATTATAGTTCAAATCTACTTTTCTTCAGTCAGCTATAAAGATATCTGGATGCATATTCTTAAATGATTTGGTTTTCTTTTAATATGAACCTTGTGATCTGATTTGCATAGCCAGACCATCCTACAAGGGGATTCTCATCTTCTACTGACCTCAGAACCACTTTTAAGAACTGCATACTTCACAAAATGTCCAGAAAATGGATGTCACTTTCCAATAGCCTTCTGACTCAGCTTTCCTTTATGGGCTCTTCGGAAGCCACACACCTGCCTGCAGTTTCCAGCATAGCCAAACAGTTACATACTCTTCCTAAAGGACAGTTTATCCAATTTGGATGTTTTCTCACAAGAAATACTTTCCTTTATCTCCTTGCACCTAAGGAAAACCTATACAACTTTTGATGCCCACCTCAAGTTGCATCTTCTCAAAGAAACCCAAGCTGCCCGCAAAAACCCTCAGTAATGTCCATGTCCTCTATGCCTACGTGGCTTACTGTCTGTGTCACTCACTTCAGTTACCAACAGGTCCTCTGTGTTATGGCTACTCAGCAAAATGGTTAAGTTCTCTGAAGTCAATGATCATGACTCATGACTTCTTTATATATTCCATAGCCCCAAATTCAGAATTTTGCACATGGCAATCATGAATTTTTAAATCTAGAAAGAATGTTTAGCAATAATTTCAACCATATTAGACAGGTAAGAGACCTAGACCTAAAAGATTAAGGAAAGGCTGGAAATTATATGTAATGATTAATAAATGCTAGATTTACTCCTGAGTGTTAGAAAGGATTTTAATATTTTTCTCTTTATAAAATATCCTCTAAGACCATCCTTTTCACACTTGAGGATGCATCAGAGTCAACCAGAGAGCTTGTTAAAACACAAACTGAGGGGCCTGAAGCCCAGTGTTTCGGATTAGGAGGTCTGTTGTGAGGCCTGAGAAATTGTACCCCTAGCAAGTTACCAGGTGATGCAGATGCTACAGGCCTACGGGCTACCTTTGGAACAGCATTGCTGCAAGATAAAATTCTCACATGCAAATGTTCTCTCAATTATAGTTTCTCTATTTTTGAACAAAAGGGTCATTTAAAACTGTTGCATCAAATTGCCATCTTCTTAAAAACATACCAACAGCTTCTCTTCCTAGCATGCTTTTAATTTGCTCTTCAGGATTCCACTTCTAGGGGCACCTGGGTGACTCAGTCAGTTAAGCGCTTTTAATTTGCTCTTCAAGATTCCACTTCTAGGGGCACCTGGGTGACTCAGTCAGTTAAGCGTCTGCCTTCTGCTCAGGAGTGTCCTGGGATTGAGCTCCGTGTTGGGCTCCTGGCTCAGTGGGGAGTCTGCTTGCCCCTCTCCCTCTGCCCCTCCCCCCAGTTTGTGTGCTCTCTCTCTCTCTCACTTATACTCTCTCTCTTGCTTGTGCTTTCTCACTCATGTTCTCTCTCTCAAATAAATAAAATATTTTTTTAAAAAAAGGATTCCACTTCTGCAGTGATTCAATTATATCAATTATCAAAGCAAAAAAAATCCCTGTTAAAGGTCCTTTTATTCATTTTAATCAAAATTCAGATCTTATTGGAAGGGACATGACTGCCAATAGGGCAATGACCTCTTACCTAAATTTAGCTTTCTCTCACAGGACTGAGAGCAAGGCTGATTGTAACAATTTTCTGGAAGGTGGTTTGGTGATATATTTTGAAAGCTTTAAAAATGCTTGTGACTCTCACTCCCTACTCCAGCTTCTAGTGATTTATCCTGAGAAGAGAATAAAACAAGTGATCAAAGAAGGAAATATTCTAAACCCCGATGTGATGATAGTTAACCAGGTGTACAAATTTGTCAAAACTCATCAAATCATACACTTAAGAAAGGTATCAGTTTTGGGGAAATTATACCTCAATAAATGTAAAGATCACCGGTGTTGAGTGGGAAATTGAGTGAAGGTGTTTTCCATGGCCTTCGCAGTGGGTGTTATATGTATTTGGAGAAGGCCAGGTTTTCGAGTGTATGTGTACACCCTAAAAGTGAGAAGTACCCTTGCAACCATTTTTCTGGTTCTAAGTCCCAGAGAGTTAGAGTCATTTTAAAGACTCACCTGTTGAAAGTTCCCCAAACAGGCAGAAAAGGTTGACACATTGATAAGGCTTTCAGAAAGACTCAGTAGTCCAAACACCTAAGTTTTTATTTATTTAATTTTTTTTAAAGATTTTATTTATTTGACAGAGAGAGAGAGAAAGCACAAGCAGGGGGAGTGGCAGGAAGAGGGAGAAGCAGACTCCCGCTGAGCAGAGAGCCTGACATGGGGCTGGATCCCAGGACCCTGGGATCATGACCTGAGCGGAAGGCAGAGGCTTAACTGACTGAGCCACCCAGGCCCCCCAACACCTAAGTTTTTGATTGGATTCAAGCCATTGGCTAGAGTTTCATTCACTCTTTTCTCTGAGGCACTTTAAAGTTGAAAGAACTCAGTCTCAGGTGATTTCATTGTCACACCTCCCTCAGAGAGAGGGAAGCAAATCAAGAAATGGCAGGAGTGTTCCTAAAGGGCTTTCTGGGATGAAGAATAGGTTCGCCATTTCTGCATCATCTTTCTGCTTTCTCACCCTATTGTCAGTTCCCTGAGAGTACTTACTCTCATCCTCTGTCCTCTGGAGCCCTGCTTTACTCATAATTGTTACTCAGTAATCATGTAACAGGATTGAAATAATTCCTTACTTTTGAATTTGTATTTTGAAAACTTTCATTTCACTCTACTGGAAAGTTATCAGTGTAGTACTCTGGGAGGATACTAACAATTATATTTGGAAGGTTTTCCAAATATATGTTGCAAATCATTTTTTAACAAAACTTTCCAAATGGCATTTGTTTTCTTCTTAACTGACTTGCAGATTAGATTTTCTTAATTTTAAAAGTAAAAAACAATGTTTTTCTCCCTATATCCTAGAACTGCAGATGAATGTGGTTTCTAAAACTTTTGCCGAGTCATATATTTTCATTAGCCACAGTGATCTTGCAACTGAAGCTTTGCTATAGGCTATGTTAAAGGTACATGAGGCAGAATATAAAATAGCTAGAATTTATTGTGTTACGTGGTATTGCAAAATTAAGGCTACCTGCTTTTTTTTTTTTTAAACTTAACACATATAAGCTGACTGAAAAGATGTTTTGAGGTCCAATCTTTCAAATAATAAGCTATTTTTTTTAAAGATTTTATTTATTTATTTGACAGAGATAGAGACAGCCAGCGAGAGAGGGAACACAAGCAGGAGGAGTGGGAGAGGAAGAAGCAGGCTCATAGCAGAGGAAGAGCCTGATGTGGGGCTCGATCCCATAACGCGGGGATCACGCCCTGAGCCGAAGGCAGATGCTTAACCGCTGTGCCACCCAGGTGCCCCAGATAATAAGCTATTTTTTAATTAAGACTAAATTAAAAGGCTGTTAACAACATGAGGTGAAATTGAATGGGAAATGCCTGCATTTATGAAAATCTGCTAGTGTTTCTAACGGTTTGTTCATAGAACAAGGGCCATTAGATTTAGAGTATGATATTATGGTGGATATACCCAAAGCTATGACAGAAGGAAGTCTAGAAGGAAAGAGCACTCCGTTGCCTCTATTTGAGCTTCTTCTTGATTCCCATATAAAATCTAAATCCTGCTCCTGGCGTGCTTTTTGTTGAAAACTTAATTAATTAACCTTAGGATTTTCTACTTTGTACCTCCTAATTTTTTTCAGTGGCAAGGGCATTTGCACACTGCTCTGTTATTTTGTATGCTGAACTGTTTTTCACCTTGTAAGAAGGTTAAGAATGTCTCTAATGGAATCTAAGTGTAGGAGGTAGGTACTGTCAGAAATGAAGTGACTTGTTCAAGGCCACTCTGCTGATGGCCTCAGAGAGAGATTTAAATTCAGGTCTGACTCCAGAGCCCAAGCTTTGTGCAGATATCAGAATTTAGACATTTGTACCTACTCCTTAAATGTCCTTATTTATTTCCAGCTGTCCTTCTAAAGTGAAAGTAAGACAATTACTACCTTAATTTAAGGTTTAGTTGCAGGCAACATAATCCATTGTAGTTAATTAATGGAAAAGTATTTATTTCAGGGTATTGATTAGCTTACAGGATTACTGGGAAGGCCAGTGTTCCAGACTGGACTGCCACTGAGCTAGTATTACTGAACCATACCAAGAGATTGTTACATGGAAATTCGCCTGTTGCTGCTTTCTGCATCTCAACTCATGGGACCAGCAGCTTTAGCAGCTGCAGAAACACCATACCTCTACAACTGTGCTGGCTTCTTCAATACTCATTCTAGCCCTACAATTCTCACTAAACAGAATCTAGTTAGCTTGTGGGAAGGTTACTGAATGCATGTATCAAGAGCTATATCAACCATAGTGCTGCAGCATAATTTATACAATTCAGTGGCTTTAAACAATACTTGTCCATTTTTTCTCATACTTCCACAATGTGGCTGAACTTAGCTGATGTGGAGGGGCTTGATTGGGTTGCTCTGCTTCATGGTATAGCCCTGGCTGGACTTGACTCTTTGTTGTGGATTGAATTCATTCTGAATCCAATTGTGTTCATTTTGGGGTTCAAGCTGAGGGGCAACAGCTACCCAAGAGATTTACTTTTCATGTTAATGGGAGAAATTGGGAAAGCAAGCAGAAACACACAATGTCTCTTCCAGCTTAGGGTCCGAATTGGCAAATTATCACCTCTGCTACATTGTTTTGGGCTAATAGGAGTCTCATGGCCAAGTCCAAAATCAAGATGAAGTACATTCCACCTCTAGTGGAAGGGACTGCAAAGTCACATGGCAAAAGGAGCAGGTAAAGGGAGGGATGAAGACCTGGGACTAATACTTAAATCTATCACACTTAGGAATATTGCTTTGGGATTCATCCCATGGGATGAATGATGATGAATGGGATTCATCCCATGATAAAAGAAAGGCACAATTGGGGAACTGTGATAATGGAGAGTTTCAAAAACTGGGCTGTGACAAAGAAAGGAGGTATACTACATAAATGTAATGGAAAATCAAGAAAGTATATTCTGTGTAGCTTATATAAGCATAAACATTAAAACTCAATGAAATGTTTTGCGTGACAATTGTGATTTCTATCAAAAAATTTCTATATTGCATAAATAATATGTGCATGCATAGCAGACGTATGCACATGGTGGATACTCATACCATACTCACAGGTACCAGTTGTTGCAACTTAATAAGACAGAAACAAGATATGTGTAAAATTGGCAGAGATTTAAAGCTGAAATAAGTTTATGTTTCTGGATATGATTTATTTTAGTCTATTATGTAGCAGACATGTGGCTATGTGCTGAGGATAAGGAGAGGACACTTATTATGTTTCTGCTGGTGTAATCTTGTGCATACACAGAAAAATAGCGACACAGGCCCCAAGGTAGAAGTTGAATAAGAAGTAAAATATAGGCATTACTTATTAAATGAAAATCATGTATTCTAGTTATGAACCTGAGGAATTAACAGATGACTCATTTTGTAAGACTCAACTCCTCGGCCTCAAGAGATTCTAGATTATGTGAAGCTGCTCCAGCTTCAGCTCTTCTTGAAGTTCCTAGCACCCTTTACCATGGTGCATGAAACGTTCTGTAACCATTTATTTTCCAAGACCAGTCAGTACTTTGCCAGTCTCAGTTAGTAATGATTTCATAGTCCTGGATTAGTGGTATCTTCTCTTATATAACAATGCCATCATGTAGGGAAAGAAGAGAAATATTTCTATCATCTCTTATTCTTTTCCAACGCTGGGGAGGGCCTTCATTTCAAAGATGTGAAATGTTAGTTCTGCTTCAGCAGCTACCATCTTTCCATGCCAAGGGAAAAAATTAAGCTACGGCTGTATAACAATGTATAGTATTATAGTTAAACCAATTAGAAAAAGGCCAATAAATGCAAGAGATATTAAAACTATAAAAAATATAAAAAAGTAAATATAAATAATTACATTATATATGATTTCTTTAAGCACTGAGATGTAAAAGCCTGGTAAAAAAGTTTTAATTTTAATTTGATTTCACCAGGTATAAGAGAGCTCTATTTTCTATTACTCTAATATATTTTACTTACAGCTATGCTTATTTTATGATCATTTTAAATCATTTTTAAATATTTTGAGTACTATAAAACATTTTATGTTGTATTTAGGACCTTAGTCTATGAACTAGATCACTTAAATGTTAAAATTCTTCCCCAATAGCAGAAAATATCCCTAGTTTTACAGTGGATAATAATGGAAGAAAAAGAATGGTATACAAGACATTGAGTTGTTAAAGGGTATTCAGGAATGATGATACCATTATATAGAGATAAACAACCCAATTATCAAAATCAGCAAATGATTATCCAGCTTCTACATTTTTTGTTATGCTAGTTTTATTTTTTAAATACACTGTACAATAAATTCATTACAGTTAAAAATTTAGAGAACAGTTATCCATATAGTACTTAATACCATCTCAGGTGCCACCAAAAAGAAAAATACCACACATGTTCAGGTAAGCAGTGGGAAATACTTGGTGAGTTTTAGCAGGGGAATGATATAGTTAGATTTACATTTTAACCAGGTTGCTTGACAGCTAAGTGAAGGATGGGTTTTTCCTATTAGTTTTTCAAAACCTCTTGACTTTTACCTTTTTTTTTTAATTAATAAAACCTGCTTTTTAGAACACTTTTAGGTTCACAGCAAAATTGAGCAGGAAGTGCAGAGAGTTTCTATATATTCCTTCCTGTATACACACATACACACCCTTCCCCACCATCAGTATCACCCACCAGAGTGGTACATTTGTTAGAACTGATGAACCTCCAATGACACATCATTATCACCTAAAGTGCATAGATTACATTAAGGTTCATCCCTTCTTAAATTTTTAAAAATTTTAATTCCAATATAGTTAACATACAGTGCTATATCAATTCCAGGTGTATAATGTAGTGATTCAGCATTTCTATACATTGGTCAATGCTCATCATAATAAGTGTACTCTTAATCCTCTTCACCTGTTTCACCCACCCCCTCACCCACCTCTCCTCTGGGAAACATCTGTATGTTCTCTATACTTAAGAGTCTGTTTTTTTGTTAGTCTCTCTTTTCCTTAATCATTTGTTTCTTAAATTCTACATACAAGTGAAATCATATGGTATTTGTCTTTCTCTGACTGACTTATTCACTTAGCATAATACACTCTAGCTCTATCCATGTCATTGCAAATGGCAAGATTTCATTCTTTTTCATGGCTGACTAATATTCCATTGTATATATGTACCACATCTTCTTTATCAAATCATCAGTCAATGGACATTTGGGTTCTTTCCATAATTTGGTTATTGTTGATAATGCTTCTATAAATATAGGGGTGCATATATCCTTCCAAATTAGTGTTTTGTATTCATTGGGTAAATACCCAATAGTGTGATTACTAGATCATACGGCAGTTCTATTTTTAATTTTTTAAGGAACTTCAATACTGTTTAGCACAGTAGCTTCACCAGCTTGCACTCCTACCAACAGCACATGAGGGTTTCTTTTTCTCCACATCCTCACCAACACTTGTTTCTTGAGTTTTTACTTTTAGCCATTCTGACAGGTGTGAAGTGATACCTCACTGTGTTTTTGATTTGCATTTTCCTGGTGATGAGTGATGTTGACCATCTTTTCTTGCATCTGTTGGCCATCTGTATGCCTTTTTTTAAAATTTACATTCAATTAGCCAACATGAGTACATTCTTAGTTTCAGATATAGTGTTCAAGAATTCATCAGTTGCATGTAACACCTAGGGGTCATCACATCACATGCCCTCTTTAATGTCCATCACCCAGTTACCCCATCCCCCCACTCACCTCCCATTCACCAACCCGCAGTTTGTTTCCCATAGTTAAGAGTCTCTCTGATTTCTTCCTATTCAGTTTTCCTTCCCTTCCTTCATGGTCCTCTGCATTGTTTCTTATATTCCACATATGAATGAAACCATACAAAAATTATCTTTCTCTGATTAAGTTATTTCACTTAGCATAATACCCTGCAGTTCCATGCATGTCGTTGTAAATGGTAAGCATTCATCCTTTCTGATGGCTGAGTAATACTCCATTGTATTTATATACCACATCTTCTTTAGCCATTCATCTGTCAAAGGACATCTCGGCTCCTTCCACAGTTTGACTATTGTGGACATTGCTGCTATGAACACTGAGGTGCAGGTGCCCCTTCATTTCACTTCATCTGTATCTTTAGTGTAAATACCTAGTAGTCCTATTTCTGGGTTGTAGGGTAGCTCTGTTTTTAACTTCTTGAGGAACCTCCATACTGTTTTCCAGAGTGGCCGTACCAGCTTTCATTCCCACCAACAGTGTAAGAGGGTTCCCTTTTCTCCACATCCTTGCCAACATTTGTTGTTTCCTGTCTTGTTGATTTTAACCATTCTGACTGGTGTAAGGTGGTATCTCATTGTGGTTTTGATTTGTATTTCCCCGATGACAAGTGATGTTGAGCATTTTTTCATGTGTCTGTTAGCTATTTGTATGTCTTCTTTGGAAAAATGTCAGTTCATGTCTTCTGCCCATTTCTTGACTGGATTATTTGTTTTTTGAGTGTTGAGTTTGATAAGTTCTTTATATATCTTGGATACTAGCTCTTTATCTGATATGTCATTTGCAAATATTTTCTCCCATTCTATAGGTTGCCTTTTAGTTTTGTTGACTGTTTCCTTTGCTGTGAAGAAGGTTTTTATCTTGATGAAGTCCCAATAGTTCATTTTTGCTTTTGTTTCCTTTGCCTTTGGAGACATGTCTAGTAAGGAGTTGCTATAGCGAATATCAAAGAGGTTACTGCCTGTGTTCTCCTCTAGGATTTTAATGGTTTCCTGTCTCATATTTAGGTCTTTAATCCATTTTGAATTTATTTTTGTATGTGGCATAAGAAAGTGGTCCAGTTTCATTCTTTTGCATATAGCTGTCTGGTTTTCCTAACACCATTTGTTGAAGAAACTGTCTTTTTCCCATTGCATGTTCTTACTTCCTATGTTGAAGATTAATTGACCTTATTATCATGGGTTTACTTCTGGGCTCTCTATTCTCTGTTCTACTGATCTATGTGTCTCTTTTTGGACTAGTGTCATACGGTTTTTATTTTATAGTATATATTGTACTTATACTTTGTAGTATATATTGATATCTAGGATTATGATACCTTCAGTTTTGTTATTCTTTTTGCCTATTCGGTCTTTTGTGTTTCCATACAAATTTTAAGATTATTTGTTCTAGTTCTGTGAAAAATGCTGTTGGTATTTTGATAGGGTTTGCATTAAATCTGTAGATTGCTTTGGGTAGTATGGACATTTTAACAATATTTAATCTTCCAACCCAAGAACATGAAATATCTTTCCATTTGTTTGTGTCATCTTCAATTTCTTTAATCAGTGTTTTATACTTTTTAGAGTACAGGTCTTTCACATCCTTGGTTATGTTTATTCATAGATATTTTATTATTTTTGATGAAATTATAAATGTGATTGTTTTCTTAATTTCTCTTTCTGCTACTTCATTATTATTGCATAGAAATATAATGGGTTTCTGTACATTGATTTTGTATCCTGCAATCTTACTGAATTCATTTATCAGTTCTAGTAATTTTTTGATGGAGTCTTTAGAGTTTTCTACATACAGATAGTATCTTGCCATCTACAAATAGTGAAAATTTTACTTCTTCCTTACTCATTTGGATGCCTTTTCTTTCTTTTTGTTGTCTGATTGCTGTGGCTAGGAAGGACTTCCAGTATTATGCTGAGAAAAATTGATGAGAGTGGGCATCCTTGTCTTGTTCGTGATCTTAAGGGAAAAGCTCTCAGTTTTTCTCCATTGAGTAGGATGTTAGCTGTGGGTTTCTCATAGATGGACTTATTTTATTGAGGTATATTCCCTCTAAGCCTCCTTGTTAAGGGTTTTCATCATGAATGGTTGTTGTACTTTGTTAAATGCTTTTTCCACATCTATTAAAATATTCATATGGTTTTTTCATTCTTTCTCTTGTTGATGTGATTTATCACATTGATTGATTTGTGAATACTGAACCACCCTTGCATCCTAGGAATAAATCTCACTTGATCGTCGTGAATGATGTTTTTAATGTATTGTTTGATTGGTTTGCTAATATTTTTCTGAGGACTTTTGCATCTATATTCATCAGAAATATTTGCCTGTAGTTCTCTGTTTTAAATAGTATCTTCATCTGATTTTGGTATCGGGGTAATGATGGCCTCATAGAAAGAATTTGGAAGCTTTTCTTCCTCTTCTATTTTTTTGGAATACTTTCAGAAGAATAGGTATTAATTCTTCTCTAAATGTTTGGTAGAATTCATCTGTGAAGCCATGTGGTTCTGGAGTTTTGTTTGTTGGGAGTTTTTGATTACTGTTTCAATTTCATTGCTGCTAATCAGTCTGTTCAAACTTTCTGTTTCTTCCTGCTTCAGTTTTGATAGGTTGTATGGTTCTAGGGATTTATCCATTTCTTCTAGGTTGTCAAATTTGTTGGCATATAATTTATGTAAATATAAATATGAATATAGATATATATATATTCTTAGAATGGCTTGTATTTCTGTAGTGTTGGTTGTTATTTCTCCTCTTTCGTTTCTGATTTTATTTGAATCCTCTTTCTTTCCTTCTTCCTTCCTTCCTCCTATCTGGCTAAAGGCTTACCAATTTTGTTAATCTTTTCAAAGAACCAGCTCCTGGTTTCATCTGTTCTATTGCCTTTTTTGTTTATTTCTGCTCTAATCTTTATTATTTACTTCTTTCTATTGTTTAGGGTTTTGTTTGTTCTTTTTCTAGCTCTTTAGGTGTAAGGTTAGGTTGTTTGTTAGCAATTTTTCTTGCTTCTTGAGGTAGGCTTATATTTTTATAAACTTCCCTCTTAAAGCAGCTTTTGCTGCATCCCAACGATTTTGGACATTCTGTTTTTCTTTTCATTTGTCTCCATGTATTTTTTTATTTCCTCTTTGATTTCTTGGTTGACCCATTCATTGTTTAGGAGCATGTTATTTAACCTCCATGTATTTGTGTTTTTTCCAAGTTTTTTCTTGTGGTTGATTTCTAGTTTCATAGTGTTGTGGTGAGAAAAGATGCATAATATGACTTGTTATTTTGAGTTAGTTGAGATTTGTTTTGTGACCTAACATGTGATCTATTCTGGAGCATGTCCCATATGCACTTGGAAAGAACATGTATTCTGCTGTTTCAGGATGAATTGTTCTGAATATAGCTATTAAATCCATCTGGTCCAATGTATCATTCAAAGCCATTGTTTCCTTATTGATCTTCTGTTTGGATGATCTTTCCATGCATGTCAGTAGGATGTTAAAGTCCCTTATTATTATTGTATTACTATCAATTACCTCTATATGTTTGTTATTAGCTGCTTTGTGTATTTGGGTGCTCCTATGTTAGGTGCATAACTATTTACAATTGTTATATTTTCTTGTTGGACTGTTCCCTTTATGACTATATAGTGTCCTTTTTTGTCTTTTGTTATAGTCTTTCTTTTAAGGTCTATTTTGTCATATAAGTATTGCTACCTCAGCTTTCTTTTCACTTCCATTTGCATGATAAATGCTCTTTCCTCCTCTTATTTTCAATCTGCATGTATCTTTAGGTCTAAAATGAGTCTTTTGTAGCCAGCATATAACCACTGATGGAGTGTTTGATTGGAGTATTTAGTCCATTTACATTCAAAGTAATTATTGATGGGTATGTACTTATTGCCATTTTATTATCTGTCTTGTGGTTGTTTGTGTAGTTATCCTCTGTTCTGCTCTTCTCTTGTTCTGTTCTCTCATGGTTTGCTGGCTTTCTTTAGTGATATACTCGGAGTCCTTTCTCTTTATTTTTTGTGTATCTATTACCAGTTTTTGACTTGTGGTTACAATTAGGTTTATTTATACTATTTTATGCATGTAGCAGTCTGTATTAAGTTGATGGTCTCTTAACTTTGGACCCATTCTTTACTCCTCTCCCACCCCACTCCCCATGTTTTAGGTATCATACTTTACATCCTTTTATTTTTGACTCCCTTGACTGATTTATATAGACATACTTAATTTTACTGCTATTGTACTTCCTACTTTTCTTACTTCTACTGAGGTCTTTCTTTTCTACTTTAAGAGTCCTTTTTAACATTTCTTGTAGGATCGTTTAGTGGTGATGAATTCCTGTAGCTTTTGTTAGTCTGGGAAACTATCTCTCCTTTTCTGACCAATAGCCTCGCTGAATAGAATATTCTTGGCTACAGGTTTTTTTCTTTCAGTATTTTGAATATATCATGGCACTCTATTCTGACCTGCAAAATTTCTGCTGAAAAATCAGCTGATAGCCTTATGGGATTTCTCTTGTATGTAACTGTTTTCTCTTGTTGCTTTTAAAATTCTGCCTTTATTAATATTTTTGCCATTTTAATTACTACGTGACTTGGTATGGACCTCCTTGGGTTCATTTTACTGGGGGCTCTCTGTGACTCCTGGAAGAGGAATTTTCAGCTATTATTTCTTTAAATAAATTTTTTGCCTCTTTTTCTCTCTCTTCTCCTTCCAGGATCCCTATAAAGTTGATGTTATTATGCTCAATGGTGTCACTGAGTTCCCTTAGTCTATTTTCATTTTTTATTATTTTTTCTTTTGTTCAGCTCGATTGCTTTCCATTACTGATCCATACTTCTGCTTCTTCTAGTCTACTATTTATTCCCTCTAGTGTATTTTTTTTTTAAGATTTTATTTATTTGTCAGAGAGAGGGCACAAGCAGGAGGAGCAGTAGGCAGAGGAAAAAACAGTCTCCCCACTGAGCAGGGAGCCTGACACGGAGCTTGATCCCAGTACCCTGGAATCACAACCTGAGCCAAAGGCAGATGCTTAACCAACTGAGCTACCCAGGTGCCCCCTTCTAGTGTATTTTTTATTTCAGTTTTTGAGTTCTTAATCTCTGATTGGTTCTTTGTTATGTTTTCAATCTCTTTGTTGAAGGTGTCATGAGGTCCTCCACTCTTTTCTGAAGTCTGCTGAATATCTCTATGACCATTGCTTTAAATTATCAAGTATATGACTTGTCTCCATTTTGTTTAGTAGCTTGCTGTGATTCTGATCTGTTCATTCATTTAGGTCATATTCTTCTGTCTCCTCATTTTTTTTCTTTGTGTCTGCTTCTATGTGTTAGGAAAGTTAGCTACATCTCCTGCTCTTGAAAGTGTTGGCCTAATGATGAAGAGGTCCTGTAGTGTCCTACAGTGCAGTGTCCCCTGTTCATCAGAACCTGGTGCTTCAGTATATCTTCTATGTGTGTTGCATATGCCCTACTATTGTCGCTGAGCCACTTTTGCCTTCAATCCAGTCATCAGCAATGGCTCTCTGTGCCTATTGTGGGCAGAGTTTGGTCCCTGTACTTTTAGTGGGCCAGTCTGGGACCGCCTTGGGCTTCATATGAATCAGACAAGGCATTTGTCAGAGATGCAGTAGCACTTGAACTGCAGGACACTTTCCCATGTAGTCCCCTGAGGAGCTTTCATCTGTGGCTTAGGCCTGCAGTCAGACCTAGTGTCTGTCCCCAACCCACTGCTGGGGCCCCAGTTGAACTGGTGTGTATGGTTATCTTTCCCTCTGTCTGGGGCAGAAGTCATTCTGGAGTGGTGCTGGCCCCTGTCAGTGCTACTTTCACACTGCCAGACCTGTGACACTGCTTTGGGTGGGCTCCCTCCAAGGGTGTATTGAAGGGGCAGGTCCGCAGAAGAACTTGGAAGTGGGATACACAGTGCCAGCAAAGTCCACACTGGTCTGATATGGGAGAGGACTTTCAGCCTGAGAAAACTCTGGTTGAGACCTGCTGGGTTGGAAGGAGCAAATCCGTAGAAGTGTGTGGGGGTTTCAGTGTGCTGTTAGCCAACTTGGTGGAGAGTGTTGATGTTGCACTCATGGGTTCTCACAGATGTCTATGTGTCTAGGCTGTGGGGCAGAGGAGGGAATTGGTTCACCAACTCTTTTTTCTCTTGGAGAAGTCTCCCAAATACCCCTACCCTCCAGCACATGCTCTGAGATTAGTAAATAAATCTGATTCCTGTATACTCTAGGCATTTTTCAAACTGCTGCTTCTATGCTGTATCTCAGTGAGGCTGTTTGTTGTGCTGTCTTTTTAAAGGAAAGGACTGTGGCCTCCCAGCTCGCCCAGAGCCTAGCCCATTGATTTTTTAAACCCCACTGATTGTTAGGCTCTTCTAGTTTTCAAAGTCAAATGTTATGGGGATTCATCTTCCATGTGCAAGTCCTATACCTGGGATGCTTGGTATGGGTATCTGCTCCTCTTCCTACTCCACGTCTGTCATCTATCCTGTGCCTCCCTCCTGCTGACAGTACTATGGCTCTATTTGGCTCCTGACTGCATCTCCACCTTCCCACTTTCTTTCCTGTGGCCTCTTCTCTCCTGTAGCTGTGGAGAGTCTGTTCTGCAGTCTTTGGATCATTTTCTGGGTTGTTTATACTGACGTGGGTGTTATCTAGTTGTATCCATGGAACGAGGTGAGCTTAGGATCCTCCTTCTCTGCCATCCTCCCTGGAAGTCAATATGTGAACAGTTTTCATTAGGGTTCACTCTTGATGTTGTACACTCTATGCATTTTGACAAATGCAAGTTATGTATATCAACCATTGTAGTATTGTGAAGAATAGTTTTAGGGCCTAAAAATGCTCTGTGCACTGCCTGTTCATTCCTGCCTCCTACATAGCCCCTGGATAACACTAATCTTTTCACTGTCTCCATAGTTTTGCCTTTTCCAAATGTCATATAGTTGGTATATATTATGTAGCCTTTACAGGTTGGTTTCTTTTACTCAGTAATATGCATCTAAGTTTCTTCCATGTCTCTTCATGGTTTGATAATTCATTTCTTTTTAGCACTGAATAAAATTCCACTGTCTGGGTGTACCACAGTTGATTCATTCACCTACTGAAGGGCATTTTGTTTGCTTTCAAATTTTTGCAATTATGACTAAAACTGCTGTGAACATCAGTGTTGGGTATTTCTGTCAACAGAAATTTTTCAACTCCTTGAATAAATACCAAGGACTGCAATTCCTGGATCAAATGATAAGAATATATTTAGTTTTATAAGACACTGCCAAACTGTCTTCCAAAGTGGCTGAATCATTTTACATTTCCACCAGTAATGTATGAAAGTTCCTATTGCTCCACATCCTCACCAGCATTTGCTATAGACGGTGTTTTAGATTTTGATGATTCTAATAGGTATATATTAGAATCTTACTTAATTTTCAATTGCCGAATGACATGTTATGTGGAACTTATTTTCATATACTTACTTGACATCTGTATATCTTCTTGTTCTTCTTTGTGTCTGTTCGTGTCTTTTGCCCATTATTTAGTCAAATTGTTTATTTTCTTATTGTTGAGTTTTAAGAGTGCTTTTTATATTTTGAATAACAGACCTTCTGCAGGTGTGTCTTTTGCGAATATTTTCTCCCATTCTGTGGCGTGTCTTTTCATTCTCTTGATAGTGTCTTTTACAGAGCAGAAGTTCTTGATTTCAGTGAAGTCAAGCTTATTAATTCTTTCTTTCATTGGTCATACCTTTGGTGTTGTATCCAAAAAGTCATCGCCATACCCAAAGTCACCTAGATTTTCTCTTGTTATCTTCTCAGAATTGTGTAGTTTTGGGTCTAAGAATCGTGTAGATTTAGTTCTGTGATCAATTTTGAGTTAATTTTTGTGAAAACTATAAGGTCCAGATTCATTTTTTGCATGTGGATGTCCAGTATTGTTTCAGTATCATTTGTTGAAAAGACTGTCTTTATTATATTACCTTTGTTCCTTTGTGAATGATCAGTTAGCATACTATGTGAATCTATTTCTGGGTTCTTCATTCTATTCTATTGATCAATCTCTCTATTCTTTCACCATTACCACACTGGGTTGGTTACTGTATCTCTAGAGTCAGTCTTAAAGTAGTAGTAACAATCCTCCGACTTTGTTCCTTTCCTTCAGTATTGAGTTGGCTCATCTGGGTCTTATGCCTTTCCGTATAAACTTCAGAATCAGTTTGTTGATATCCACAAAGAGCTTGTGAGAATTTGATTTGGATTATGTTGAATCTATAGATTAAATTGAGGAGAACTAGATCTTGACAATGTTTTGTCTTCCTATCCATGAATTTACCCTATAACCTCACTTTTCTGATGGATCAAAGAAAGTTGTTGATTTTTTAGTTTTTTTAGCTTTGTATTTGCTGTTAGGATAATGTGAGGACTTCTAAGCTCCTTACATTTGGACGAGAAACCAGACAGTAGAAGCTCTTAGTAGTTCTTTAAAAGGCTAATGTTTTTATTTCTAAATAGAAAATGAAAAATTCAAAATGGCAAAACATTACAGAAATACTGTGGAGATATTGTGGGTTTGGTCTGGACCACAGCAATAAAGCAAATATCACAGAAAAATGACTCAAATGAATTTTTGGTTTCCCAGTGGATATACAAATTATATTTACACTCTTAAGTGTAAGTCTATTAAGTGGACAATAGTATTATGTGTAAAAAACAATGTACATACCTAAATTACTCTATTGCTAAAAAAATACTAACCATCCTCTGAGCTATCAGTGAGTCCTAATCACCCATCACAGATAACTATAACATATAGACAAATAATGAAAAAGTTTGAAATATCATGAGAATTACCAAAATGTGACACAGAGACACAAAGTTACGAAATGCTTTTGAAAAAAATGGCACCAGCAGACTTGCTCAATGCAGCATTGCCACAAAACTTCAATTGTAAAAAAATACAGTTTGTAAAAAAAAAAAAAAAACAATATTTTTATTGCAAAGAATAAAGCAGAGCACCATAAAACAAGTATAGCTGTTTTATAAATTTTGCCAAACATATTTTTCCAGATCAAATGAAAGTTGAGGAGACCAAAGTGTGGTGGAAAACCATAGGCTGTTATTTCAGTAAGAATTAGTGATAGTGAATCTATCTTCTCTGTGAATTTTGTAATTTAATCAATTCTAGCAACTGTGGTAATCAGTGAGTAAACTTTAGATAATGATCTAATTACTTTCAAATAGTTTCAGGTAAACTGAAATAAATTTTATGTCGAAAACATTATGTCAGTGAAAAAATAAAAACAAAAACCTCTTTAAATGAAGTCAGTTAGGGGAAAGTATCTAACTTTTCCTTTTACTTTTGTTTTTGTTTTTGCTCTTGCTAAACAGGATGCCTTCATGAATCCTCTTCAGGCCCGAATTAATAGAAAATTAATACTCAAGTCTCCTGAATACACCTTTTACAATAGGCAGTTGCATAAAGCATACTTCAACATGATATTGAAAGTCACGGAAATTCCTAGAGCAGTGCTTTTCAGATTCATAGACTTTAATTTATATATTATCTATCACAGAAAGAATTTCTGGAAGAATTAGCATCCAATTATTAGAGGAACTTTGTACTAGATATGTCTTTAAAGGTCACCTATTCTACTCTGTTAGCCTCTGAGTGAAATAATCGAGACAGATGTAAGTAATATTTATTTTCAAACATCTCTAGAATATTCGAAGAAAATGCCCCAGCCTTTTTCAGTACACATACTTGACAATCCTTGCTGGTAAGAAGGATTTACCAAATACCTATACTAAATAATTACTATGATATTAATGCAATTCTTTTGCCTACTTCCATGGACATGGGGCTGCTATCCCTGTAAGAATCTTTGACAACCAAAGAGAACTTTAGTGTTAGCTTCACTCATTAATTTGCTCGGGCAAGAGCTTTGAGGAATCCGGTTATCTTTGACTCAAATCTTGACGCTCCCACTTTTCTGCTAATGGAACTTTGAACAAGTGATCTAGTGTTTCAGAGCTTCAATTAACTCACCTGTAAAATGGGGGTAATAATTCCAAAGTTAGCAGATTGCTGTGAGGAAGTAAGACAAAACATATGTAAACTGCTGAGATGGTGCTGGGCACGTAGTATGCACTCCGAAATACAGTAGCTTCTGCGATTGCATTTATAATATTATTTGATTAAACCATTCACCCATTAAAGTTTGGCAAACATTTATTATGTACCTTCAATATTATAGTCACTCTGTTAACTATTATTGCCTTATGCTGCTGAATTAAGTTAAATTAACATAATCTGTTATTTGTTTTATAAAAATCGTTCCTGGTCCCATAACAATATCTACTCTACCCCTTAGGAGTATGCCAGTTTATGTTCACAAATTTATTTTCTTCTATTGCCTTAATTTAGAATGGGAGCTTCTTTCTCAACTTAAACACTATTTCATTTCTCTTCTTTTACACTAACTGCATTGTGTCAGTTTATCTTGTTGGGAAAAATGCATGCTTTGAACTTGGGTTGACTTGGTTTCCAGTCTTTGCAGTAGCACTTATTTACCCAGAAACTTGGATTATTACGCAGCCTCCCTAAGACAGTTTCCTCAGCCTTTGCAGGCATAACGCCAATTTCGGCGAATGGCCGTGAGAGGTAAATATGTAAGGTAATGTTACCTAGTTTAGTGCCTGATGCCGAGTTGGCTCTCAATATTTGATAGTTATTCTTAGTCAATGAAATAACTTAAAATCAGGCACAAATTTTAATCTGAATGTGTCATTCCTTCTATATTTTAAATTTTTCATTAGAGTCTTATTTTGACAGTTCTCATAACTTTTTAAAATCATTTTTGTTAAAGAAATTGCCTATTAGGAGAGCAGCATACTACATAATCTTAGTATTCTGTTCTTTGTCAGATGAAGACCTTGGGAAAAACAGTTGAGAAAAATTTTAAATGGAAATCAGGTGTTAAAAGTTTAATTAGAAAAATTCATCCCTTATACATGGGCTAATGTAGGCTATGGCAAGCTGCTTAATTGTTGATTCTAAGGCTATTTTTACATTGTCAATATTCTATTTAGTAATCTTGGGGGAAATAGCATCAAAAGCAGACAAAGAAAAATGTTTCACTTTCCTGCAGCTGATTCCCGTGATTGCCTGACGTTTAGTTACATTTGGGCATCTGTCTCAGGAACTCCCATTGTCTGGAACCATATGCAAACTGAAGTGTGCATTGGGGTATAGACATGAGGACAGAATTTACACTTGGATATGCCATTCGACAGCAGCGGGAGAAGCTGGACCAGCCTGGGATACTTCATACAGTTCATTTAATGAACTGTTACTTTATTATTTTGTAAAGCTTCTGTAATGCACATTTATGATATAAAAAGTGCCTTGCATACTGCTTCATCGGAAGGGGACCTCATTTAGATTAACCTGTGACTTCAACAGCAGGTGGTAGAATGAACCAACTGCTTCAATTACTGCTTTTGCGCATGACTTTCATGTGTTGCAAAGATTATCAGAGGAACCTGATTACATCCCCTTAGACACTATTGTTGGCACGATGATTAAGCTGTTATTTTTTTTTTAAGACTGGGAACCTAAAAAGCTTTTTGGCATGAGGCAAAAGCACTGTGTATAGAGATCAGTAAGATAGTGTGTATCATTGCCCTGTAGCTTATCTCCACATATACAGCTCCCTGGTGGATCCCTATGATAAACATTATTGGAACAATTAGCTGCTGCTGACACAGAATCCAGACACAATAGCCATGGCCAGCAGCACAGAGCCAAAAATTATGGAGCCAAAAACCATAAAAAGCAACACCAAGCTAGTCTCCCCATTCAACTGCTGTCATAAAACCCTCCCAGTGCTATGTTTGCATAGCTGGCTTCACCGATATGGCACTGTTAACACAAAAGAAGAAGCTGCGGCACTTGTCTTTGTTTAGCTGAAATTACAAGTCATTGAATTAGTATGTCATCTTTATTGTGCTGTCATGCAGCGGAGGTGAGGAAGGCTTCGTAATGGATGGGAGAGTTTGATGGCCTGAAAGACAGGCTCACAGATGGTTGTCGATATAAAACAGTTTTTCCCCCCTTTAAAAAAAAAAAAAAAAAGGAAGAAAGGAAGGGGGAAAGCAAAAAGCCTGTTTGGAATGGATCTTCAGTGATTTGTGTGCAGTACCAAGCAATATTCATAGCAGTCTCATATGTAAGAACTTTGGTGGCCTAGAGTATATGACAAGGGCATAAATGCAGGCATTCCTGAGGAATGCATTGCTGATTTAAATAAAAGTGATGCAACATTTTAGCTTCTTAGAAAGCTGGTAGTTATTTTGGGGGGGAAGTTTGTCTCATAATATTTTTAAACAATTGTACATGATTACGTAATGTGAATGGGAAGAGTTAATAGTGTTATAGGAATTTTAAATACAAAGAGTGAGAATTTGGCCATTCTTATTAAATGATATTTAAAGTTCTGTACTTGTACAGTTAAATATATTTTGTTAGGGATATTATGCTGTCCAATAGTGAGAGAGTTTGGGCTGAATGTGGCTTAAAATATCTTTAACTTAGTAATTTCTTGCTTTTTCTCTATATTTTAATTTTATTTAAAATACATCATTTGACAGTTATTCTATATATGCCTACTTAAGATCAGTGAAATAACAAACTAAATTTCAACTTTAAAAGATAGAACGTTCTGTCCCATTTGTCACAGTCATTAAAAAGTTTGACCCAGTCTAAAAGGCACTGTTCTGAATATAATTCTTTAACAGAGAAGACACTCTTCACCAGTATTCATTTCATGTGGGACTATAATCTGGCAAACATTCAGAGCAATGTTTTAATTAAGGAGCAAACTAGTTACACATTAGAGTGTGTAGAATTTTTAATGTACTGGTAATTATTTTGGGTCAAGTTTGTCTTCTATTTTTTTCTCTTTGGACAAAAAAAACAAAAGAAAACAAAAGATCTGATTTTCTGTGATAAAATTGAGACACATGTATGGCCATATACAAAACTTCTAATGGGGAGCCACCCGGGTGGCTCAGTCACTTGTGTTTGACTCTTGATTTTGGCTCAAGTCATGGTCTCAGGGTGGTGAGATCAAGCCCTGCCTCGGGCTCCACACTCGGCATGGAGTCTGCTTAAGAGTCTCCCTCTCTCCCTCTCCCTTTATCCCTCCCCCACCCAAAATAAATACATTTTTTAAATCTTAAAAAAAAAACTTCTAATGAGTATAATATAAATGTGAACATACATTTTAAAAATATACTTAATCACATGTAAGAAAATTCTAGGAGCTGAAAATCAAGAATTGCTTAATGGCAATTATTAGATCTGTTCATGAATGTGCATATTTCTCTTGAAATGTGAAAAAAAGCTTTCTGAATATGTCCAAAATAGTATTTACATCTTCCAAAAGAGCTGTATGAAGGAGAAATAGGAAGTAAGTGCCTAGCTGGGGCTCTAAATTTATCTGTCTATTTGGCAACATTATTACATTTATTGACTTCTATTTAATGCTTATTTATCTTTATATGAAGATTCTGATGCTGACTCTTGCAGTTTGTTATGAGAAACACCCTTTCTGGAAAATATTATTTGTATGTGTGTATTTTTGTGTGAGTTGGAGGTATGGCAAAAGGTTATGGACTTTACAATTAATCAGATCTGGATTTGAATCTAGTCTTTGCCACTTGTTAGCTATATTATCTTGAATAGATTATATAAATGTTTGGCATCTGACTTTCTCGTTTGTAAATATGAGTGGGGATGAAGGCAGCAAGCATCGGTGACTTGGGCAGCAGGAGACCAGGCCACAGCTTGGAAATGAGTTTTCACGGCTGCAAGGTTACAACGTGCAACTCACTGTCCTAGTGTCCAAATGTTACCAGTGTAAGGGCTAGGACCAACAGACTCAGATTTTGGAACAGGAACCAAACATGAGGGTTTGGGCATAGAAAAATAAAGGGGCAGAGCAGAACCAACAGAGTGACAGCTTGATGGTACCTATCAAATCTAAAGAGGAAATCTATCCAACTAGGGCTAATTCCAGTGCCCAGAGACTGGGTTGAGGATTAGGAGGTCCTAGCTCTTGGTAGAGGTGACTTTTGTAGCCCAAAATGAAGCACAAAATCATTAGAGTTAAGATCATTTACAATTTAATATGACTGAACTAGGGCAAGTGAAGATATTGAAAGGGGTGAAGGAAGGAAGAAAGAGCATGAGGCAAATTAATTGAAGAACTAAGTTTCTCCTTTATGAAGGAAAAGATTAAGGAAAGAGAAGATTAGGACAATCAGGGATGAGGTGCTCAATCTTGTATTGCTAGAGCCATTTTTTTGTACCCAAATAGGGAAAATCTTTCCTGCCAACCACGAAAAAGCTCTAGATCTTCCCACCTCAGGTCCTTTATACCAAGGACTATTTGGTTCAGATGTAGTGGCTAAATAGTCAGTTTCTCGTGTGGTATGAGATTTTAGGGATTCCTATTATTCCCTCTATTGTTTGAACATCTCTGTCTGTTCTATAATCTCTCAAATTCTTCTATGAGATGTGTAAAAACTTTTATTCAACAATTAGGTATACATTGCAACCCAAGTGTCCATTAATAGATGAATGAATAAAAAATGTGGTATATTTATATATACATACATATATATGCACAATGGAATATTACTCAGCCATAAAAAGAATGAAACTTGGTCATTTATCACAGATTTATGGAGGGACCTAGAGGATATTGTGCTAAATAAAATAAGTCATTGAAAGACAAATACCATATGATTTCACTTATATGTGAATCTAAAAAACAAAACAAATGAATAAAAAATAAACCAAACAGACTCTTAAATACAGAGGACAAACTGGTGGTTGCCAGAGGGAAGGTGGCGGGGGGGGGGGGGTGAAATAAGTGAAAGGGATTAAGAGGTACAATCTTCCAGTTATAAAATAAGCAAATCACGGAGATGAAAACAGCATGGGGGATATAGTCAATAATATTGTAATAACCTTGGGTGACAGATGGTAGCTACAGTCACCATGGTCAAGTGTATGAGTGTACGTATTGAGTAAGGTATAGAACTGTCAAATCAATATGTTGTACACATGAAACATATAACATTGTACATCAAGTGTACTTTGATAGTAATAAAGAAATAAGGCAGGGACGCCTGTGTGGCTCTATTAGTTAAGCATCTGCCTTTGGCTCAGATCATGATCCCAGGGTTCTGGGATCGAATCCCACATCTGGCTCCTTGCTCAGCAGGTAGCCTACTTCTTCTGCCTGCAACTGCCCCTGCTTGTGCTCTCTGTCTCTCTCTCTGACAAATACACAAAATCTTTTTTAAAAAAATTTAAAAATAAAGAAATAAGGCATACATAAAACATAAGAAATAAAAATGACCACAGAGAAAATCATTTCTTTTTTAATTCATGGTTTAAAAATCTAATGAGACAAGGCATGAAATCGGAAGATGCCAATGTACATGAGAGTAATTAGCAACATCTCATTTAATCTGTACAAAAGAGGGAACGAGGATTAGAAGTTAGTGACATGTTGACTTGAATTTGCATAAAGATGTGAACGACAGAGATCAGACCACTACCTGTGAATTGGTGTTGAGCCAAGGAAGATTGTATGGAAAGTAAAGGGCATCCAAGGTAGTCAAAGTGAGAAAGAGGTAAGATGCAGGGAGGAGGCCCAGAAGAACGAAGATGAATTAGTTTTCAGCTGTAACCATAGCAAAAAGACCAAATTACCTGGTATTTATAGGTGTCCAAAGCATTTTATTATGTACCTTTTTTCTCTCTTCTTTGATTTCATCCTTCCCATAAATTTTTAATTCATTTCCTGGATGAGGACAAGAATAAAGCCAATGAACAAAAAAGCGTACCTATTCGTTATATTCAAAGGGGAATATTTTCTAAATGTCACACATACACATATTTATATTCTGCTGTTCTAGAGTTATCCTAGACTAGTGTTCCAATGTTTAGGTCACAAGGTCAGTATTTTGTAACATGAGCTGATTTCAGCTGAAACATCTTTTTTTTTCTTGCAGCCTGCAACTTGTTCTTTTCGAATAAATGTCACGGTTACCATGTTTAAACTGCCTTTTGGTTCTGTTCTTCCCCTTTTTTCTGGGCTCTGTATTTTGCTTAAACTGTGTGATTAAATGAGAATCGAACCTAATTTGAAATGATCATGGTGTTACAACCTTGTCAAAATCGACCAGAATATATTTGGCAATTATTTTAGTAAGCAATACTACATAAATAATTTCATCATTTCTTATTGTTATTTTTATTCACCAAATGTATAAACAGTAACTGAATACATCCTAGCCTGTTGTAAAATTGAATTCAGGTTTTCTTGCTTGGCTTGTGCATATGTCCCCAAGATCCTACCTTTTTCCTTTTTGTCATCTCTGCATTTTCTCCCTCTGGATACTGTTGCCTCCTGTGGTTTCATTCCTATACAGATAAATGCTTGCAAATCTAGCCCAGAGAATTCTCTGTCTCCAGGCTCACTTTTATCATCGAATATTGGATTAATAATAGTCACATAAAGCTCAGATTTTCTCTAAATCAGAAGTCACTAATTTATTTCTCATTCCCTCTGTGTAAGCTGTGACACTGTAATTTTCCTACAAGATAATATACTGGAGTAGAAAGTTACTGAAAACTTACTTTTTAATTGGGAAATATACTAGCATTGTCACTTCACACGATCTACTCAGATTCTTTGCTAGTGTCTCATACTCAGTATATCCAGAACTCCTCCTCCATCATCTCCCCCAAACCAGCACCTCCTTCTGCTTTAAGCCACCAGTCACGGGGCTTCAGAATCGCTATTTATACCTCATTCTTCAGTCATTTGCCACGTTCAATAGAATGTAGCTGTACGGTGTCAGTAACTTCTCCCCCATTGTTTTCTCTCACACTGTTCATCTCCTGAATGGGGCCTTCAAAAAAAATTTTTTAGATTTTACTTATTTGTTTATTCTTAGAGAGAGAGAGAGAGAGCAGGGAGAGGGACAGAGAGAGACGGAAAGAGAGAATCTCAAGCAGACTCGTACTGAGCACGGAGCCCCACACGGGGCTCAATCTCACGACCTTGAGCTCATAAGCTGAGCCAAAATCAAGAGTCAGAGGCTTAACCGGCAGAGTCACCCAGGTGCCCCACTGAATGGGGCCTTCAGACTTTCTTGCCTTCCCCCAAAAAATTAGCCTCCTGAGGAGTCACCCCACCTTTCATTTCTCATCCTTTGCTCTTTTGCAATAATTTTCCTACACTTCATATCTCTGTCCTTCCCAAAGATTCCAAAGACTCCTTCTCCCTAATATTCAGGATATGTTTGTTCTTAGCCTGGCACCTCGGGTCTTCTCTATCATGGCCAATATCATCTCCTACAGATTCCTTGAACACAGCCTCTATTTCACAACCTATGTGCTTTTCTTGAACTCATCCTTACCCAGTAAAATCCACTTCAAATGCCACTTCAAATCCGCTTCTGATTCTCCCAGCCCACTGTCATCTTTTCTTCCGTGAACTTTACCCTCTTGCATTTTCTAACTGTTCGATGGTCCTAATTATATTACACACACTCGGAAATTATCAGATCCCTGCTTTTCCCATCACCTTTGCCCCCATTCAAGTGTAAGCTCTTCCAGGGCCAGATCTGGTCTAATTGTCTTTTCATTTCCAGAACGTATCACTGCAGTTGCTATACTCAATATTCAATAGTAATTATTATTTTGGAAGGAAGCTTATGTCTCCTTCCTGTTTGTCTTACCAGATGCTTCTCCCAATACAGTATAGAATTATAATATATGGAATTCCGAGGATCCCAGTCAGCTGAGTTAAATTGTAGGTTGTGTAACTTTGCGAGGCAACGAAATGAATGAATCCTTACAATCCTGGCTTGCTTGTTGGGAATTGCATTCTGTGTGCTATTCTTCGGATTCACGTTTTGGGACCTGAAATTGTCTTTGTGAGAAGAGTGTAAAATGGCAGTGTTAATAAACTTCCCAATTAACAGGTGCGTTTTCAATAGCTACCCACTCTGGTATAACTCTTGAATTATAAAGGAGAGTCTCACATTTTACATTGAGAGGAATTAGAAAAATAGTTCATGGCTTTGACATCAAGAAAGTCTGCGTTTTGTTTGACTGTTCTTGAGTCAAGGGCAAAGGGCAGAAGGAGTAACTCTCTACATGGAATGATGCTCACAAATACCTTTGTTTATCAGGCTGTGATCCAACCTTCCAGATTCACTGGAGCGGAGGGAGGGGCAAGGGTATTTACAGCACTGCAAAGGCCTTATTCACCCCCTGACTTCACGCTCAGCTAAACTTGGAAATGCAATTGGTTTATTTTGTATAAATAAGCAAGAATGCTGGAAGAAACTAAATATCTTCATAAAACAAAACATTATGATACCAGAAACCCTTAGGAATAGCACTAATGCTTTTAAATGAAGGTTTTATTTGTCTCAGAGCTGCAAAAAGGAGTCACTAATGAGATGTCATTTAAATTCTAACACCTGTTTAATGGCACTTTTTTCTCTATCCCCAAAGAGTAACTGTTTATGAATGTTTGCAGTTTTCCAAGTGTATCTACAAGAATTGTTTTTTCATAAACAATGTGATGCTTTTTTCCTCATATGCTACAGTCACATTACAACATATGATGAAAATTGTTGGTTGTGGCATTTTCGTATTGCATAGGTTTCAAGGATAGTGTTATTTCATACACTGAAACTTAAAATTTCATAATTCGCCTAGTAAATATTTTATCAGAAACTTCATGTTTTTCAGATTTATGAGTAAATACTGGGTACAAGAAAAATAAAATCTCTAGTTGTATTTTTTACCTAAATTTCAATAACATGTGAAAAGATATTGCTGAAAAATGTTTGCCCCTATATTCTCTGTTATGAAAAGAAAATGTATTTATAAATGAACATACATGCACATAGATATCTAAGAGTTACAGAGAAGAAATGCTTGTTGATTTTTTCTCAGGCGATAAATAACTGAAAAAGTCAGAAATGAAACTGTGCCATTTCTTTTGTGATTTTGTTTTTCTTATGTAAACAATTTCTTATTCATGAAAGAAATCCACAATAACTGCATTGCCACTTTTTCTATGATTTCTCCAGAATTTGCTAGTGAGGAGTAACAGATACACTATGGACGAATATGTGAAAAATCATGTACTCTTGGAAATACTTAGGATTTACCTAAGTATTTAGGATCACTCTCATTTGGTATTTATAGCATTTTATATAGGTTACTTTCATGTTTAAGCTCCTTTCCTAAGTACTACTTGTACTTCAGTAAAATAAATGACTTACAAGTTTATTTTAAATAAATTACCTCTATCTTGAGAAATTCAAGTGTAATTAATTTCTTTGGAGTAGCAGAGACCTCAGGCCATGGATTTTTACCAAGATGATTATATGAACTCTCAAAGCTTCTGGCTTGTAGGGAAGTTTCAGGAAACTTTTCTTTTAAGGAATGTGTATCTTTGCGCTGATGTGAGCCATAGTTTTGTCCTGTTAGCGTACTGGAAGTGTGACAAAACAGTCGTTGTTTGTGTCAGGAAAGCAGGAGCTGGTCTTGAGGAAAGGTGAGACCAGGGTCTGTGGATTAAACCTTCCTCAGAACTCTTTGGGATTTCAGCTGAGTGCACTAGGCGTACTTACTGTGAAAGAGAATGGCTGAGCCATAAAATGCTCGAAGTGTGGACTTGAACAGTTCTATAAAACCTAAATGTTCTGCACATTAAAGGAGGAGAGAAGAAAATTGTTGCAGATGTGATTGGATTTCTCATTATGCTGAAAACTATTCTAAATTTCTTCCTCGTGATCATTATTCCTTAGATTTCTTAGTACCAAATCATTTCTTTTCCTCCCCTCTCATGACTTCCCCCTCCATGAGATTCTTGCCGATTTAAGGTGCTCTTTTGAGTGAACAGAAGGGCTAAATGTTTTTCAGTTTTTAGAGTGCTTTCCTTTTTTCTCTCTCTCCCCAGTATGTATGTAAATATAAATATATATTTATATTTATGCTTCCCTTTCCTCTCTCTCCCCAGTATATATATTTATATATACATACAGTATATATATACTTATATATGCTTATGTACATATGCTTATATATACATATATACACACTATAAGCATATATATATGTGTATACACAAGCACATATATATATGCTTATATTGTATACATAAGCACATAAATAGTGTATATGCTTATGCTTATGTACACTGTATATGCACTTAGGTACATAACATTTATATAGTGTGTATGTGTGCTTATGTGTGTATATATATATGTACACGCACATACACACACATATGTATATAAAACACTGAAGAATTGGAGAGTATACAAATGCTCCTGGTTTGTATAATTTTTATTTATAAGTGGGATCTCAGGGCATAATCGGTGAGTTCTCTAATTATGCACTGGATTTATTCACTATCAGTTGACATATACCTTGCACTGAGCCGAGGGAAATAAGCATATTCTTTTTTCTGTGCGGTTCCTTCCTGGCTTATGAAAACCAAATATCCATTCTGTATGGAGAGATGAATCAGCAATCCATATAATATCTATTCATCATACATATTTCACAAGGAGGATATTGTGGTGACTGCAAAGTTCTTACAAAAATAATATGGAAATCCGGAACTTGATGTGGAGTGTCAGAGAGCCTCTTACTATTATTTACCTTATCAGCTTTTGCTTTCTGAAATCAATGGAAGGGCATCAAGTTCAGCTAATCCATATTTCTGAGTATGAAATTGAATTTATAGTCTGTAGTATGTTGACTACCGCTCGCATTTAAGGCATAATTGATTTTTATTGAAAAGCCAGCAGGCACATCAAAAATTTCCACAAACCACAAGGATGTTAAATTTTACCCTGTTTAGATAATAGTGTGGCTTTATTTATCCTTTAAAATGAAGCTTTTATATTTATATCAGCAAATGTTATGGAAGTGTGACTGATACCTTATGAAACCATCAATCCATGGTTCTGTAGAACTGTACTGCACAGAAATAAGCAACTTTAGATTTCTAAGGTAAATGTCTATGGTTGGCTTGTTTTAAGAATAAATGGATAAATGGAATAATAAATCTAGCACTATATCATGTCATGTGGTGAAGTTATTTTTTTCCATTGAAACAACTGCTTGTACCATTATTTCTTTTCCCTCAAATTCCTCTGCATCTCATTTTTCCCTCTGATTTATGGATTGCATTTTTGTACCTGGGTTAATTCTTTATACATGTGAAACGTAATTTCCAAGGGAAAAAAAATCCAGTCTTTCTATTTTTAAGTAGTCAACTTTAGCATGCATGATACTTCATGAAGCAAGTTTCATTCAAATGTCCCCAATCAATGTGCTAAGTCCATTTATTTTTAACTCAAAGTTATCAGCAGAAGACTTTTGAGTACTCCTGCCACAAAATGTAGAAACTCAGTGTCAGTTGCATAGTGGATTTTTAAAAAGCCAAGCTTTGACTTACCTTAGCAAAAACAAAGCAAAATAAACACAAAAAGATGCTGGTACCATTATTTGATTACCACTTCTGTAATCCTACAGCAGTCGTTCTCACTGGGAGACAACATTGCACCCTACAGAGAAATTTGGGGATTTTGAGAGTGAATGAGGTTTTTTTTAAAAAAAAAAATCTTTGGAATTTCGTTGGGACTGGCTTGCGTGAAGCCCAAGATTGCTGGACATTTACAATTTGCAAGAGGGTCCAGCACATTGGAAAACTGTTCTTCCTTTGCAGGACTTTTGAGTCTCCTATCAGGTATTACTGTAAATAAAAAAACCTAATTATCTACAATTAAAACCCATTTGTTTTTTTACACGGGCTTATAAAAGATTTTTTACATTTTTTAAATATACATGGAACTTTCCAAAAGCCAAACTAGCATGTAAATTAAGAGAAAAATGTTAGTCTGAACTTTACCATTTGTTGGTCACAGTTTACCAATTAGTGGCAATTCTATGGTGTTTGCTGCATCAATACAGCATCCTGCAGTCAGTTTGCACTGGTAGCTGATTCGTTTACAGATTTCCAGGTTTCTCTGCATAAGTATCCACGCTCGCTCAGTTTCTTCTTGTCTGCATTATGTCGCAGTGCTCAGGTATTTACATTTCAAAATATGTACTATTGTGTGACGAAGAACGTTCCTTTTTATTTCTCTTTGATTTTTTTAAATGATGTGCTTAGAGTGGTCATGATATCTATGAATTTTATTTTAGTGTAGTAAATGGGCTACAGAATATTTGTTATAAAAAGGAGACACCAAGTCTGCTAAGCTTGAGAACAATTGCCTTATGGCACCAAGGCACGAATGTATTTGTTGGCAATTTTTCGATGATAAATCTAGAGATTATTTTAATAGAACAATTATTTCCAATGAGAAAAATAGTATCTCAGGGATTTTTAAATATGCGGTGATAAGCCCTTAGTGCCTACCTTCTTATGTGTATGGATGAAGAGTGTTCAAAACAATTTGTCATATGCACAGAAATACAAAAGATGAAACCTAAAGAGATTATACATTAGTCTCTTAAGAGTAAAACTGACGGAGAGAAGCAGTATACCTTTCACAGAGGCAGATATTTTCAAAGCAATGTGTGACAGGTACAGGGACAAATCCCGTTAATAAGTAAGAGGATTTGTGCTTGGCTGTGTCACATGCCACTTTGAAAACCTACCCTCAAACTGTCTATAAATTTTCATGCCCATCTTTTTCTCCTTGCTTTTTCCAAAGCGTCTGATTTTTTTGTGCACCATTTTCCCCTGCTTTATCTCATGGCATCCTTTAATAATCTTCTCAGAGGTTGGTATGTGTACTATGATTTTGTGGCTACTTTACTGTTAACAAAATAATATGTGCTGTATCTATTCACTTTCACTGCCCCTTTTACTGCTTTGTTATAAGACATTTTTATACCACTTCTGATTTTTAAATATGAAAAAAGTCTGCCTTATTGAAATTAAGGAGAGGAGGAACACATCGCATTTGTTAGTTTTTCCTCTTAATATATAGTTATATTTTTAAGGAAAAATAATATTTAAAAGTTGATACTATCTGGAAAGAAAAAGAGTTGCTCATTTCTTTTAGTTGTAAGTTTTTTTAAAAGTCAATTACTAAACCTGGAGATATATAACTTTTTTGCAAAGTAGCCTCAAAGCAAACTTCAATCCTAATGATTACCTAATGATTTTGGATCTTGACCTTGGTGCCTCATCACATGTGAGTATGCTGTTGGAGGTAGAGAGACACAGTATTTGGTGAGACATCTGTTGGTCTATAATTTGGTGCTGGATGACGCTACACCCTTTTACTCTCTGCCAAAGATTATTTGCTTTTTGGCAGTATGATTTGATAATTTGCTGTTGAAATAAAATAATTCTTTGGCACTTTTCTTCTATAAAATATTTGACTCTAAATATGAATCCGGAATTTTGCTATAGGAGTCAGTTACTTCAAATTTCAGTATTATTTCAAGATGACAAGTTTCTGAAGAACACGTTGTCCATGAAAAGTGTTTTAAAAGTGGGCAGTTCCAGAGGTGCCGCTGATTCTTGATTTTGGCTCAGGTCATGATCTCAGGGTCCTGGGATCAAGGCCTGTGTCAGCTCCCCATTCTGGGCAGAATCTGTTTGAGATTCTTTCTCTCCCTCTCCCTTTGCCCCTCCCCCTGCTAGTGCAGTCTCTCTCTCTCTCTCAATAAATAAATAATCTTAAAAGTGGGCAGTGCTAAACAAAAGTCATTGCTCTATGGGATTTCTGTTTTTCTCACTCAAGAATGATGCCTACAACTTATTGAAATGAAAGTGTTTTCTAGAGGACTAGGAACATACATCTGACACCACTTTTTTGCTCATCTTTAAGTACAAACTTGGGCTGTCCTTCCATAGCATCCAACAGCTGGATGAAAAGTAAAGAACTAAGCTGATCTGCCAGATAGTTTTTCTACATTAAGTCCAACATCTGGATATTTTTTAAACATTTAGGTGAGTGGCTGAGTTTTCCACATAACATTTGCGTATTTTTGGCACTCTGTTGCTGTGTGTGTCTGTGTGTGTGTGTGTGTGTGTGTGTGTGTGTGTAGAAAAGATGCCACCACTCAGATGAAACAATCTAAAAATGAGAGCAGTGGGCTTTGAATGTCTTTGCCTTTCTCTGAACATTCAAATCTGGACTCAAGGACCAAGTAGCTCAAGATCAAATTACAGAAAATTTCTGAGAGTTGATGACAAAGTATGAAAGACAGGATTGCTTCTTGTGGTATTCAACTCAGTAAAATCAGTAGATAGACACGGTTCACTGCAAGACAGAGGCTACCTAGCTAAAAGCAATTGAGACTTTCAGAAGTTACCTGTTGGCAAGGCAAAAAATCAAAATAATATATTTCTAATTTTAGCATTTTTTTTCCTTAGAGTTGAGTTTAAATAAAACAAATGCAGAGTTGAGCCCTCAACATAAAATGGCACTTATTTCTGTGAATCTATAATCTTAGCATGCCAGATAAGCACGTCCATACTGTAGTGATTATTCATCCAATGAATAACAAAAATTTACATTTATGAGGACTTTTGATTTTTTTTAAGCTCTTTTATAACCACGGTCTTATCATCCCCATTTGGTAATAAAAACCTTCCTTGAACACAAGTCTTCTCATTCTTGATTTGGTGCAAATAAAAACCTTCCTTGAACACAAGTCTTCTCATTCTTGATTTGGTGCAATTTCTAGTAATCCATGAACAGAAAGGCAAATAGGAAGGGAAGGAATATTTGGGAAGCAAATCTAGTGTGAGATCCACTATATCAGGGGGATTGCAAATGCATCCTTTTATTTAATTGTCACCATTTCTCCTGGGGTAGGAAATACGGAAGCAGAATTGCTTTACCTCTGAAAAGTTGGGTTTGAATCCTGCCTCTGATACATAGTAGCTAGCTGTGTGTCTTTAGTCATGTTATTTGAATAATTTCTGAGCCTCGGTTTCCTTGCATCTAATACTACTGACTTAATATACTTGTTATGAAAATTATGAGATAATATAGGCTAAGTGTGGGCTAAATACAAAACATAGCACATGGATAATGCTCAATATTTTTTTTTTTTTTTTGCCATTTTGCAGTAGAAGAAACAGGCTTAAAGAGTTGGAACTAGAATGTCCTTTAAGAAGGGACCAGATCTATGTCTGTCTCCAAGCCTTCTTATACTATGCTCTTTCTTACATTGCTTATTTATAGAAATGATAATTTCCACAGTTCTGTTGCTTTTATAGGATTCATCCCAAGATAGCAATGTAAATTATATAGTAATTGCACAGGTCTTTATTACTCATCTTGAAGCGTTATCAAAATGAAATAGATGAACGCACAGCAATGGTAACATTGACGACATGTTATGGTTCCTATGAAAGCCAACATAAGCACTCCCATTACTTTTACTAGGCTTTATTAGCAACAACACCGATCTTGAAAGGTGGTACTGCCTTGCCCTCACTCTGTCACTACATCTCTGTGTGACTGCAAACTGTAGGATTAGCTCTGCAAATACCTACTATGAACCTGCTTTGGGCAACAGGATTCTGGGACAAACCAAATACAGATCTTACCCTTAAGGAAAATATCAGACAAGCCATAACATACACAATGGAGTCTAATAAGTTGGAGTACACATATATTGTGCTTTAGGAACACGAGTGAATGTAAAATGCTAATTAAGGTAATTCTAGAAGCTCATGGAGAAAGTACCATTGAGAGGTCCTCAAGGATGAGTAGGATTTTGTGAGCCCAGATGAGCAGAAAACCCAGAAGTGGAGAAGCACTGAATGTCTTTGGGAGGCAACTCTACACTTTGGTTAGCACATTGGGCCCATTTAGATGACACTGAAGTTACAAGTTCCGTTCCCTCAAGTCCTAGAATGCTATGTTAAGGAGTATGAGTTCTAGGCTATGTCAATGAGGTAATTCTGAGATATTTGCCTATGATATAAAATGATGGGAGCTGGACAATGAGATGTTATTTAGGCAGGGATTAGGGGAAAATGGATTGCATGGTGAAACTTAGACTAAAGGAAGCTGATAAAGAAACTAAAATATGTAATGTTTCGTGAATCTGCAAGACATCCTCTCTATATGTAAGTTTACTTATCAATAAGATCAGTGGGCTGGACTTGATTTATTTTATAGACCTGTTCCAGCTTTTATTCTCTGAGCCAAAATTTCCTAATTTGTGTTCTGTCAAATGCTATTTCTCCTAGATAACAGCATGTGCTGTGTTAATGCAAAGAAGAAGAGTTTGAACAAATTAATGAAACACTGAATAAAATAATAATAGGATGTTTTTGAGAGGACTTCTCAAAGTCTTATTCTGTTAAAGTTCATTAATGCTCATTGTACATCTCCAAAGTGGGGAGTATATGTATTTGCTTTCCAAGATTATATGACCATGGAACCCTTCTAGCTTACATCTTTTGCTGTCAGAGTTCTATGACACAGATTTATTTTAATGCCTGACCCACTATGCATATTAGAGTCTCACTCAAATCATAATAGGCCTTGGTTCTCTGTTTTAAAAGTAACTTTAGTGGGGGCACCTGGGTGGCTCAGTCATTAAGCGTCCGCCTTCAGCTCAGGGCCTGATCCCAGAGTCCTGGGATCGAGCCCCACATCAGGCTCCTCCACTGGGAGCCTGCTTCTTCCTCTCCCACTCCCCCTGCCTGTGTTCCCTCTCTCGCTGGCTGTCTCTCTCTCTGTCAAATAAATACAAATAAAATCTTTAAAAGTAACTTTAGTGACTCAGGTGGTGCAAGAATGTCAACGGAGTATTTCCTCCTGACACTTTCGACCCATGTAGCAGAGGCAAACATGAAGGCATGCATTCAGCTCACCCCACATTATTTGATGATAGAATAGTTGTTTTTTCAACTATCCAAGAAGTTTTCTGTTTCTTATAGTGGACAATAGTGGTACGTAAACCCTTGAGTAAAAGAATTTTTCCTGGGGACACCTGGGGGGCTTAGTCGATTAAGCGTCCAACTCTTGATTTCAGGTTGTGGGGATGGAGCCCCACTGGCTCCATACTAGGGATGGAGCCTGCTTAAGATTCTCTCTCTGTCTCTCCCTGTGCCCCTCTCCCCCCAAATAGTTTCTCCTCTATCTGGAAAGATAATTCTCTGACTTATCAGGCACTTTTTTGGGAGGGGGAAACACAGAGAGTAGTGAGGAGGGAAGGATCAATTGACCAGACAGTAGACGAGTGCCATTAACCCCTGGCTCTCAGTGGGTTGGTAGACGTCATGACCAGAATGCTCACACATCTATCAAAGTAAGCTTGAAATTATCTCCTCAGAAGAGAAGAGTTTTAAGGAGAGTCTTAAGTAAGATATGACACTTGTCAGAGGAAAATAAGAAAATTGTTCCAGATGGTTGAGATTGTGAGAAGGAGGTGAAGAGGTCAAAGGAGGCAATGACTGAGAGAGAACGAAGAGGAGTGGTGAAAATCCTTGGGGGCTTGGACAGGTAGCTTAAACTTCATCTGAATGACAATGAGATTCCAGCGAAGAAACTCAAAAAGAAATTCTAAGTACTTCAGCATGCAAAACCAATGTTTTTGAGATATCATTCAGAAATGACTAGGAGTTGTCAGGTTTGGAGAAGCTCATAATAAAATGGCATAACATTTAAAATGAGAAGAGATCCAAGTGCAATGTACACTATAGTTGGTTGCTTTTCCCTCTTTTGCCATAGCCTGCTTACACCTTGCTGCTGAATGTACTAACAGTTCCCTCTGCTGTCTACTAGCAAGATGGTGATAGTACAGTCAACACTGCCTGATTTAGTGTTAGCTATTTTAACCATCTTAAGGAAATACTGAAGCGAGGCATATGCTTTTTTCATTAATGACTCTTCAGACTTGGAAGCATGACAAGTGTTCAGTTTATTGGTTTTTAAAAAATCAAAATATATCTCTTCAGCAACTGAAACTATTTAATTCTACCTAAACCTTATCTTCCTCAGATGAGCTAAAACAAAACAAAACAAAAGGGCTGGTCTATTTCTGTTCCCACAAAATATTTGAAAGAGGAAAACCCAGGATGTTGAGTTATAGCCTCTCAGGCTATCTAAGCACCGTGGCACCATGGTCACATGCATATCCTGGGTGCAAGGTGTTCTGGCCATGTGGCCTTGGCCAAATTATTTGTCCCTGCTCTTCCTTGGTTTATTCATCTTTAAAAGTAATATTTGCACTATGGAGTTGTAGTTACAATTTAAAAAAACAGTATATGTAAAGACCTTGGTATAGTTCTGGGATCATGGTAAGGTTCAAACTCTGCTACTTTAGCCCTTGGATTTCTTTCATTCATTTATTTGGCCAAAATAAAAATATTATTGATTTCTTTCTAAATGTTAGAGATACAACAGTGTACAAAACAGAAAAAAGTTCTTGCCCATATGGAAATTACATTCCATTTGGAGAAGATGGATAATAACTAAGCAAGGAACACACAGTATATAGGCTATTGATAAATGCAGTAGCATTAGGAGTCAAATTACCGGTGTTTTTGTTTTTGTTTTTGTTTTTAATCATTGTTAGTTTTCTTGGATAGTGAAAACTATCCACAGTGATTAATTTATCTACATGTCTATGGATACATTTCTCTACTGAATGAATATGGAGACAGATGCCTTACAGTCAGGGTATAGCAGTATGATCATATAATTTACTATCCAATCCAGGATTCTTTTGAGAGTGAAAGGGGAGCTTCGGTGTCATATAGGCACAACAGATCCAAACTGGGCCTGTCTTGGGCAAACTAGGGAGCTGTAATTATACCAGTAATCAGGGACTTGAGCAGGGACATTTCAGGCAGGTGGTGCTGATATCATTGTAATGTGGCAAAAATGATGTAGTCCAGGTAGTAAACATCTGGACGGGGTAATATTGATGGTGTCCAAAGGCTAAACAGGATTCGTAAATAAAGTGGCTCAGAGTCAGCTGAGAAGTTCTTGTCCTGATGGAAATAATATGCTGCTTCCATCCTGGGCTGGCAGCTGCAAGCCAGGCAGCTTCCAACCTAATATAGGTCCTCTTGGGTTCCGAGCGTGGCTTCCGTTGGTCAGGTAGCTGTCCTTTATGGAGAAGAAGGCATGCGTTTTCCTCCAAGAGCTCGCAGTGAGCCTATCCTGGTTGACAAGGAGAATAATCTTGTGCCTTTTGAGGTTTAGTGAATAGCAGGAAGTTGTTCAGGCTCCTAGGAGACAGGGTGAGGTGTTAGTTCTTGGGGCTCTCTGGATTGTCCCTGTTGAGATCTTGTTCTTCCAAGGGCCCTGTCTCCCTTCTCATGAGCTTCCTACCACCTTGTACAACCCCCTTCTCCCTTAGATTAAGGAGGGACCCCTGATAACTCAGTCCTCTGAACAGAGATAAGGAGGAAAATCTGTATTTGAGTCTTGCAGGAAAAAAAAAACAAAAACAAAAAAACCCACAGTTGAAAGTTTCAAATAAGTGAGTGAAATCATGACTGACACTTGGGTCCTTTTCTCTTTGCCTTAAATCAGGTGCTTGTTGTCAATTATTGCTAAAAGTAATCATATCTGCAAAGTGTATAGTATTTTAAAGTGTCAAAATGCTTTACATTTTAAAACCTACTTTCGATGATGATAATGGCCTTGTCAGAAATGTTGTTAAGTATCATCATCATCCTTTTCTGTTTTTACTGGTAACCCTGTTTTATAGGCATTGGGTAGTACAAGACTTACATAGGAAAGTTAAGAGAGTCTGGTCTAAAATTTTGGACTGTTCTGATCCCTAGAGGTTTCTTTACATTTAACAAATGCACAACACTCTTGTATTTAACCATGCTTTAAGAGACTGTGCTTGCTTAGTGATTTTCAAACTATTGCTTAAGCTTGCATTCTTTTGCAATCTATTCTTTCTCCAGTAAAGGAATAAAGTTGTTCCTTCTTTCTTCCTCCTCCACTTATCTATCTGCCCAACACATATAGATCAATTCCTTTCGAGGAATGGCAGGCATATGTGATTCAAATAACTTCCACAGAGAAAATGCTTCTGCCAATTATATAGTGTTTATTCTTGGGTAAAATTAATAATCACTACAATGACAGTAGCAATATTTGCACTGTTCCAAGCACTATACATCTATCATATTATTTAATGTTTATGGTATATCTATGAATCAGGCATTATTACCTTCACTACAGAGATGAGAGAGGTTAAAAAAATTTTGTGAATTTTAGCCTCGCTCTCCTCAGATTATCTAATAACTATTTGCTGTTGCCTACAGGTGTGCAGTAAAATAATACAGAATACCATGGAGAAGAGTGTGGACTCTTGAGTCTCAGATTAATGGTTTCACATTAATCTCTGGTTCTGTAACTGACCAGCAGCATGGCTTGGACATGCCATTAGTACCATCAGCTTCTATGTTTTTAGCTGCAAACTAGCAACAATAGTGGTTCCTTTGGATCATTTTGGGGACTAAATTCATCTATCTCTTAATTAATTACAGTTGACTGGTGAACAACGTGGATTGGAACTGCATGGGTCCATTTATATGTGGATTTTTTTCAATAAATACAGTATAATGCTGTAAATGTATTTTCCTTATGATTTTCTTAATAACATTTTCTTTTCTCTAGCTTACTTTATTGTAAGAACACAGTTTATAATACATATAACATACAAAATATGTGTTAATCGATCATTGTGTTATTGGTAAGACTTCTGGTCAATAATAGGCTATTAGTAGTTAAGTTCTAGGGGAGTCAAGAGCTACACATGGATTTTCTACTGTGTGGGTGGTCGGTGCCCCTAATCTCACATTGTTCAAGGGTCAACTTGGTTCATCTGGTTTGTTTTTTGACCACCTATTAAGTTCCAGGCACTGTTTGTGTGTTGAGGAAATCACAGGTGAGCCAGAGTGCACATGCTTAGGAAACGCATAGCCAAGCAAAAGAGAGGAAAAAAAAAAAAAAGGTAAGCAAGCAGAAAAATTAAATTACATAAATGGAATAAGGAAATGGAGAATAGAAGGGTAGCATTGCTGGATTATCAATTCTTTGGGTATAGTGATTGCATCTGTCCTGTTTCATCACCATATTCCCAGTGCCTGTAATCTTATGAACATTCAATAAATACTAATTGAATGAATATATAAATAAAAGAAAAAACAGTAGAAGTGTCTTTAGGGACAACTCCTTTAAAGAGGTAAGCTATAAGTTAAGGTCTAAAATATGAGAAGAGTTGGCCATGTCAAGCACAGAAGAAAAGCACTTTCTGAGTAAAAGTCATGGGCAAAAGTCCAGAAGTGAGAAAGGAAGTTTATCTTTCTCTACCTTGGCACCGGATGGAGAGAAAAATGCCCTGTGAGAAAAAGGAACCCTTGACTTGGGGTTCCGAGCCAGAACATTAGCCAGGAAAATCTGCTGTGGAGGGACATTCCCTCAACCCAGACCACACAGAATAGGCACAGATAAAGCGCTACAGAAGATGAGATTATTTTTTTAAATTACACAATAAGATATACTATACTCTGAGGAAGAATTCACACACGTAACACGCAGAAGGATGAGAATGATGACAAACTCAGACAATAGAATATACTGCTTATACAATAATAAGTATGTTTCAAATAATGATATGGAACAAGATCCAAATAAAGCTATATACAAATAGAAAGTAAATATTTTAATATAGATTTGAATACTTTTACACCATTTTTGTTAATTACCGTTAAACAAATATTACTATCACCATACATGCAGCCATTTATCAACAGGAGCAGTTCAAAACAGAAAGCTCTGACTTTACGTCTTAGACTCGATGGCAGTTGTCCGTTTACACGTGTCAGTAGCATACTTTCTTTCCCTGAAATTTCTAATTTTGTACTGCTTTATCTCATGTGCATTTCAGTTCTTCCCCATGTCGCAGCATACACACTGGTTTATACTAGGATTCTTTAAAAATACAAAAGCAAAAGTAAAAGCAGAGGCCTATGATTGATTGTACATTTAAATAAATGCAATACAGATTGAGACAAATGTGCCAAGCGTGTGTGTTTCAATCACTGTATCGTCACACAATTGAATAAACACACATGTACAATACAATGTTTAATTGAGTGCAGCAAGGACATTTATTTTAGTGATTGCACCATTGCATATTCAAGCAAATGTACTGAGTTCACTCCGGTGAGCTGAAGTTTTGTACACACACACGTCTTAAAGCTTTCACTCAGTTTGATCACAAATACCCGCATATTTTTAAATGACTGCAACCACATGTTTTAGATCACAAAATTTACTTTTAATGGATTCGAAGAAATTTGAAAAGAAATCTGGTTATTAGCTTCCTAAGGAAAAAACAAACTTAAAATCTCGAAACATTTCTTTCTCTTAAAATGTCACTCTGGTCTCAGTGAGGATGAAACAGAATATTTCCTCTGTGCCCGAGTAGCTTTTCTATGACTATCTCATCGGGAAATTGCAGTTCCAATTCTTTAGGCATCAAGCATTTGACTCATTTTGCTTTAGGACTGTTTGCACAGCTTCAGTCAAATTCAGTATTACCTCGTGCATGCATGCACATCTGAGGGCCAAATCTGGGCTATTAGGTCTAAAGACCCAAATGGTGCTTTCTTTCATACCTCCTTCATGCTCTTTTATATAGATGTTCTTTTTTAGAAGTGCTGCCATACACAGATTTCTATGTCATTCCCGTTAGTAGCATCTGAAAAGGAAGAAAAAAGAAAACAAACGCTGAATAGTGTTTGCTTTACTGTGTCAGCTTTCTAACATATGTTTCATTTGCCAGGTGTGATGGACAGGTGGTAATGAATGTTCAGGACCAGGTACCCAAAAGGAAGTTGTTCAAGTAACAAGTTTTATGGCTTGATCTTTTTATCTTGAATGTATTGTCTTTAATTATCTTTCTTTAATAGGTACTTCGAAAAAATTCCTGCTCTTAGCATCTTTTCACATTGAGGGTTTATCGATTGGAGAGATTCTCCGATAGATATTCCTAACAATAGAAATTTTACAATGTTAGGGTCAGGGAATGTTTCCAAGAGTGAGTTCTGCAAATTTAATTCCAAGTAATGTTGCTTGGGAAAAAGATACTTTCCTAAGTATGTTTGGAAAATATATGCATGTTAACAATATTAGCTAACTTTGATTAAATGCTTACTCTTTGCTTTGCCTGCATTAACTGGTTTTAGATCCTGTTTTTCCCCCCACTTTACAGATGAGGAAACAGTTTAAAATGTAAAATAATTTCCTCATGTGTTTCCTACTTAAGGATGTACAAAATTCATTAACTAAGAAGTCTTATCATGAATTAACCTGGTTAATTTTATTTAACCCAATTTTTACCGAACTGAAATATGAGGAAACACTTTGCATGTAAGATCTTTGAACATCCCACAGGATACACTTTAGGACACTCTAGACGAGGGAAATGAAAATAGATGAGATTTACTACCTTTGTAAGTGTTAACTACAGCAACAAAAAATTCCTGGCTGTGCCCAAACATAGAACAGTATGATTTTTAAAATAAATTCGCTAATCAGTTTAGTTAAATGACAGGTCATTTTGATGAAAAATCAACCAAATTGGTTGCTTGATGATGGCTATTTTTTTAAACAGTTATTTGCATCTTCTCTTTAACACAGAAGATCATTGCTGGATTATTCCAACATAACCCATTGAAAAGTGAACAATTAAGTCAACCAACCAGTCATGATGCCTTGTGATTGATTTTTCTTTCCATTAAACTGACTGAATGGAATAGTTTACCCTCAAAAACATTTAATGTTATTTTTCTTGCCAGTGCTTCTTATATTTTTGTAGATTTGCTTTAGAAGAAAGTTTGTGTTTGCTTTTATACACACATAATTTTGCCCAAAGTAGATATGACCCCAAGAAGACTATTTAACCACTAGATAAGGTTTCATGGCAGGGAGAAAAATCACTGTGCTTGCTTTTAAATAAGTAGTGAGAAAAAAAAATTAAGCTTTTTTTTTCTTACCTCCTCTGACATAATACCTTCTCTTTCTGTCCACACAACAGGGAACATATATGATAATAAGACATACATAGTTTTTTGCCCATATTATATCAGTTAGATAAAAGCAACATAGAAGAGCCTAAGCCCTTAATGAACAACACTTAAGGATATAAAAATATGTACGTCCTTTCCTTTGCTCTGACAGACAGCATATCCGAGATCAGCCAAAGAAATAAGGATAGATAACATCACAAACTTTGAGAGAGAACAAAATTAGGCTTCAGCCTGACTGTCCCGCGATGTTTTTATTGCCATTTTATCCATCCTCTGCTTAGCTTCTGCTTAAGATGTTGGGGAGATGATGAAAGCTGAAAAGTAAATAGGTGCTTCAAAAAATGCAAACAAATGAGTGCTTCCCTAGCAAAGAATTACGGAAAATCAGCCTTTCCTCTGAAGCTAATCCCTCGACAGCTAAAACTGTGAATTTCCCCCCTCAACATGCACACAGATGGGTTGCCACTGCGGATGACAGATGAGTTGTGTTTGGCGGGATTAATGCGCATTATCATGTTAATGGATGCTTAGGTGAGGTCTGAGCAAGTCACAGGCCTGGGCAGAATTACCGGGGTTTACAGAACTCTGTGTGCTCGTGTCCTCTTCTCTTTCTTCCCCTTACTAATAATTAACTTGTAATGTTTAACATTTTTAGCCCACCAAACGATCCACAGCCTACTGCCTTCTTAAGTACTCGGAGCATTTATAGATCCAGCATCATGTGCTCTGTCCTTTGACATGCAAAGTGCAGGCAGTCCTGCCTGATTTGTCCTTCTATTGCCTTTGTGCATTCAGATCCCTCATAATCCAGAGTCTACTTTGTTGCAATCGCTTTTGAAATCTGACATATTGATCAAGAGTTACCCTCAGTAACTAGTGCACATATATCAACTGTTGTTGAGCATGTCAGGTCACATTTGATGGCAAGATGATCCTGTACCCAACCAGAGGAGCTCCTGCAGCTCTCACAGGGGTTGCTTCTGGTAACCTCAGCTGGCCCGAAAGGTATGTTGTGGCATCATCACTAACACACCAGAATTTCGTAGTGCAGGATCGCTACGTAAGTTAGAGGCAGTGGAGAAACCGCCACGGAGATACATATGTATATATCTCTCTATATATATACTTTCAACTTTCTATAATGGCCTGCACTTTTAAATTAAGACAAAAATCCCTAAGCAGTAATGTCAGACTTTCATGTTCTTTTGAAATTGTCTAAAAATGGCTGGATGTTTTTCTGTTTAGTTTATTTCGGCAGACCCCTTTTCCATGAGGAAGTGTATCCATGTTACCCAATGACATAAGCAAACTTTTACAGGTGTCTGCTTTAAAAAAAATACTATTGCAGAAAATAATTTCGGTATCCCGCAGATGTCCATTACACCCTAGAGTGAGTGGTATTTATTTAACAGTCTAGGTAGTTCCTTGAAATTCACTCAAAATCTTCTAGAGAGAGAGAATTTCTGCCTCACTCTTAAGTGAGAAACATGTAATTAAGGGGGAAATAGTTCACAAGTTATTGCCTTCATGTATTAATTAAAACAAATAGCTCACGAACAGAGTGATACCTATAAATAGATGGAGCACATGTCCCTGTTTGCTAGCGAGAACACAGGTTTACTCCTGTTGTCAGAGAGTGGCTGTCAGCGGTGCCCCCTTTTATTCCCAAAGGTTCCTATTTGTCTGATAACCCTATAAACCAAAGTAATGGATTTCTAAATGAGGCTGTCCCATATTCAGAGTCTGCCAGAGAGGGAGGCTATTACTTGCCAGTAAGTTCCCACTGCCACAAAGCATATCAGAACCACTGGGTCTGTGGAAGGGACTCTGAGAAACAGGATTTCCTCCAGAGGAGAAACGAAGGCTGAAACCCCCACATCCAGATAACGCTTGTGGTTTTTCAGTAAACTTTTAAAACTTCTCATTCCCAAAATAATCAAGAATGTTAGGTACACAATCAGTCAATGCATGATTTCTTTTTTTGATCCAGTAATTTTTGTCTCCAGTGGCTTATTCTAAATAAAATCAAAATAGAAATTAATGTAGTACAAAATCCTTAGTTATCTGAAGTGATACAATTTTGGACACACGTATTGTCACATTAATCAATTAATTCTCACATCAACTTTATGGGTTAGGTGTTAACATGATTGTTTTTTACATGAGGAAACTGAGATCAGAGAGGTCAAGTAGTTTAGGATGACACACAGCTAAGGGAGAGGGGATATGCTAAATATGCAAATATTTGATTCCGAAAGGCTCAATCTTAACCTTTATGATGTATTAACTTATATAAACACAACCTACGTATACATTTCCTTAAAGTCTAAACATGTTGTTCATTTTGATACTATTCTGGAAATATGTTTGGGGTCAACATATGTTCACACTAACAGAAATACCAAACCATTCCATCAGTACCTTTCATTCCTTTTATTTACTTTTTTGCTATTTCCATTTTATTGTTCCATTTTATGTTTCCTCATCTGTTCTTATGTATGGCTGAATTTAAATAGCTAACAGAACAATAATGTTCATGCAGGATGACCAATCAGCACATTTCACAAACACCTCTGCAATTCAGACACAAGAAAGCCAGACTGGGAAAGATTCTGTATTAGAAAATAAAAAGAATTTAATGGATCAAGATGTAAATCCTTAGTGCTATGTGACGAATAACAGGCACTATGTTTTTGAGAACCAACTAGACTGGTAATTTCCCCGGGGCCTGAAGTTACTCTGCAAAAAGCAAAACTGCTGAAAAAATATGAACAGAATAAAATGCATTCCTCTTAATTAATTAATGATCATTAACGTTTTACTCTACTTTCTCCATTTAATACCTTGATATTAATAATACCTCTGTCCCACATCGTAAGTTTCTGAGGAGGATAAATGTGACATTACCAGCAAAGGAGCATTTAACTCAAGGTAATCCTTAAGAACTCAAGTAGGGGACTCACCATTTCATAAAATTTTACCAAAGGGCCATGGAAAAGAATGTTTCTGGTCTACCTGCACCTCTCTAGTACCATTCCGAGTATATACATAGGGTCAAAATCTGGTTTTAATATTGTTAGTTTTTCTATTCATTATTTTTAGTAAATGTTAATTCATGAGAATCTGTCACACCTCATGAACATAGACACAATTTTTTTGACCTATGGGTAAAATGTTTTGTCATAATAGCTGAATGTGAGTGTTAAAGTTTCATAGAAATTGAAAAGTAAATTTCAATATTTGTGCTTTCAAAAAGGTTCTTCAACCACAGATTATAGCCTTTGTGGTAGGTTTTCTAAAAGAATATATACATGTGTTGTTCAAAAAGAAAGTTTTATTTTCCAAAAGATTAATTAATCCAAATTAATTCAAGTTTACCAAGTTACATAATATTATTCCTTGTGGAGCCAAGCTTTTCACCGTTTCACACATAGATGTCTAAAGAAAGGAGCGGGGGGGACATCTGCAATTTTTTTAAAAGGCTTATCCAACATTTTTGTGAACAAATGTTACCACTGCTGCTCTTAGACCCCATGAAAATGTGTGGCTTCCTAGAGGTCTTCCTCGGATGAGCTGAAGCAGAAGGCGGCTGAGGACGGATTGTTCTAAGACCCCTGCTCTGCTGCAGGCCTGCTGAGTTTTTTACTTCCGCGAATGTCCTGTAAGACAGGGAGGTGAGCTCTGTGCCCTGAAAGACCCTCCAGATTAGGTGGGTGAAGGTCTTTGGGAATAAATCCTGAGCAGCGAGGATCCTCAGTCCACATGTATAATCTTTTCCTTTCATCATCCGAAGCCTGTCAATGCCTCTTGCCAAGGAATTAGAAGAAAAAGAAAGGCTTACTCTGCAAAATTTCTATACAGGAAAATGTGTGAAATGAAAATTATTTGAAGTGATGCACCCATTATGCATTCTTGAGTCTGACGATATGCAAAAAGACACTCCTCCCGCGCGCTCTGTCCTTCAACGCGATCTGAATTTAGCCTTTGGATGAGAGCATCCTTCCAATCTATTTACCTCCTGTGTTACCCTGAGTAAATAATTACCATAACAATATGGCTGGCCTGGCATTGCAGGGGTTAAGGCACTTCCTCCTGGCCTTTCTCGGAGCTTTCCTCTTTGGAGGGGTGGCTTATTTGTGTGGTCTGAAGGCTATCTGCCTCTGTTCTGGGAGGACTGGAGCTGAGACCCTGAGTTCTGAGGCACGCGCAGAGGGGGCCACGAGAAGGGCCCCGGGAGGGACCTCCGTTAGGTGATGCCCTTGGAGAACAGAATTTGACGCTTCGAGGAAAGTTGTTTCTACCAAATCATTTCAAAGGTGTTGTTTAGTTAAGTTCTCTTCCCTTTCCTTCATTTCAGATGGATGTAATGGTGTCATTTTATCTCCACCCAGGAACTTGTGTCAATAGCTCCCTCCACGGACCATTCACTAGAGTTGCAATGTCACACAGTGTCAGAATCATGTGTGTGCGTGTGTGTGTGTGTGTGTGTGTGTTTTGTTTTTTTAAATCTAGAGATGATAATCTCCTTTCCCTTTGACGCCTGTCCTTAGCTGAGCTCTTTATGGGTCGTACTGAGTCCGTACAATCCCGTCACGTGTGCTTGGGCAGGCCCGGCCCTCCCCTTCCACTCCCTTTTTGCTGGTTGGGATTCTCTTTGTTGCTACTTTAGTACTCTGTTTAAAAATATTTCTCAGCTTCTGTGTCCCTTAAGGTTAGAACTTTTAAACTTTTATTTTCTCTAAACGTTGATTATAATGTGGAAGAATCTTAGTAGTATGTGCTTTTGTGTGTGTATGTGGGGGGGAGGTGTGCGTGTGTGCACATCTTAAATTTTTGCTTTTTAAACATTTGAGACCAGAGTTGAGTATTTCCTATTAAAAACCTGTTGCTTCTATAGGTGTCAATACTTTAAGCCTGACCGTGATTGTAAGATTATCTGATGACAATGTATGGACAGGCCTCCTGCCCCGAGCCTTTAGCAGAACAGGTTCAAGATTGTTTTCATTTGTTGCCTGTTGAGCAAAGCCGCAGGGAAATGTCAAAGCAGTACTCAATGACATGTTATACTACTTTTAAGCAAAGGGTAATTTTTAATTTTTTATTGTTGGTACAGTTGCCTGTGTGCGTTTTTCCTGATTCTGTCTTTACATCCCGTAGTTTTAGTTCCTTCTCCTGTACAGTGACCCTTTGATTGTCAAATCTTTTGTTGCTTTGTGATTTGGATGGAATGGATTGCTTATCTATTAGGGTTCTCTTGCCAGATTTTCCTTAAGCCTTGGGATCTTCCCTCATTTCCTTTGTCCCAGCAGTGAATCAGAATGGGAGTGTCTCTGCAGGAGGGGAGGGGTAGGGAAGGAGACTTAGCAGAAGAAAAATCTGCATTCAGAAAAGATGCTCTTTCCTAAGGGGTCAGATCTGAGTGGAAGTATTGAAAGTCTAGCAAACTCAAGAATCTTGCCCTCCCTTCCACCAGCTCAAACCCCTAACACATGAGAGATTCAATATTGACTGTCATGTTATCCACTGGAGAATTTTACTAATAAAATTATATCCCTGCTTTACTCAGGGTAAGTTTACATGTTGCCACAATGACATACTTTATTCTGATTTTATTATTAAACTGTCTCTGCAATTCATTTGAAATTGAGCCATCACAATTGAAAACGAACAAAGTTTTAATGGAAGATGGTAAAATTTTTATACAAAATGAATTTCTCTCAGGACAGATTGTTAGTAGTTTGGAAGGCCCGGTGACAAATCAGGTTGGGTGCTACTAGGACACAATTGAACAGCGTTTATGGTTATCATGTGTACTGCTTTATTATTGACTTTTTATTGTATTCATAAGGTATAAATAATATAGAAGAGATGTGCGGTTTATCAAGTGATGACCAGTGGCATATTGCATCTTGTTTAGAGGGAGTCAGTCCTCTTGCCTTGGTGGGAATGTAGAGTTTAACAAGGCACTTGCCATCATTTCCTTAACAGGGATAATAAACAGAACAATTCTGCATAAAAGCTCATATCAGCTTCTTTCATGCCTTTTCTTTTCAGAAGGCTGCCTAAGGGTTTAAGCAATTTACTGGTCTGACCCGCATCCTTTCTCTGCAGTCTGCGGTTCTTTTGTTTAACATTAGTATGTGGGCAAACAGCATTCTGAGCTGTGCAGAGCTTATCAGCCCGCGTTCAGTCGACCGGAACCCCATTCTATGTATCTAAGCGGGGCCACATTTAATACTTCACAGTGGGAGCATCTGCAGTTTCCAAAAATGACTTGTTTATCAGATAAACTCTGTCCTTATGCTGACAGATGTGGTGGATGCTGGATCTTCAGTATCATACTTCTCTAACATGAGGCTTGTACAAAATACGGTATGCTGAGGGACGATGAGACCCACAGACCAGAGCCATGACAGGAATTGTTTATGTAGCCACTGTACGACTGCGCTCAGAATTCACTTGCTGGGTATGGGAAAATGAAGGCAACTCTCAGTTTCTCTTTTGGAACTGAATAAGTAACGAATTCCCACATTACCTGAAGTGTTAAGGAGAGGAAAGACATTTTCACTGTTAACATAATGTTTTATGATTTCATCGGTAAACACCGTAAGGCGCCTTAGTGCCATGGTCTGATAAAAGCCAGGAGCCTGAGGGGGCTGCCTGAAATATTGATCATCCTGTACCCAATGGTACCAGAGTGTTGGGAAATTAGAAGAAGTGGGCTTAGGAGACTTATCTGCCATTAACCGAAGCTAATGCTAATATACTCTGTTAACTCAGAATGATTTTTTCTTTAGTATTTTTATTAGAATTTTATGAAATTATGTTAAACGTATCAAGGAATTATAAAACCTTGTTTTGAGATTGGATACTATGGGACTATAGTACTGAGCAATTATTTGGAAAGCACTGCCAGACTTTATGTATCTATGCATGCATATATGCATATATGCAAATACTTTGTTTATTAGCAAAAAGTTATTATAAATGCCTTTTAATAACAAAATCATTTTCTAACATTGTATTCTTCCTCAAGAGAATGAATTAAATGATGTGCATTTTGAGAAAATGATCTATTCCCCAGAGAAGTCCAGTTATGATAGAATGATCTGGACCTCACACTGACATTAGAAATTCTAAAGTAGCATCTAAAGTGATGTTAAGTAACACAGGTATGGACAATCTAGCACCTTCCCACCAGGACTGTTGTCACAGAACAAGTGCTGATTTTAAGTGATTAGGTTTGAACCTTAATGCAATTCACATTGCTTGTGGTACGCTTATAATTTAGCACATATGTTACATTTTTACTCCTACCTATAATTACTCTTCATATTAAAGCATTTTCCCTCTAATTATTTCACTAGTCACAGCCCCCTTCACCTCTCAGCTCTTTGCTAATTAAATACCTTTAAACATGTCTTTGTTATTAATTGTAAAGTGTTGCCATGACCATCTCATAAGATAATTATTTGGAAAACCAATTTTAAATTAATAACTAAACTTCAGTATTTTCATATCGAAATAAAGGCAATACATTAGAGCAAAACAATAAAGGCCATGAGATGCATCTTTGAAGCCTGTGTGGTCAAATCATAGGCAAAGTACAACGTCATTCCTAACAAAAGTATAATTACTCTGATGCACAAGTCACCACAGTTCTAGGAAAAAGGATGATGTATTTTTATATTTTCTCCATATTTGCCTATAGGGCTCAATACCCTTTTTAGGTAAGGTTAAATACATCCATGCACTGTCTTTAAACAGGCAGGCTTATCAAAGAAGCAGCCATTAAGAAATATATTCAATATCAGACTAGAAGACATTTGTGTGCCTTCCCCTACTCTCACTAATGTGTGCTAGCCAACTGTTCATGCAGAAATTGTAACTGTTAATGAGGGTTAAAAGGAAATTTTAAATTAGGTGTCATCTTTGGAATAAGGTACCTCAACAGTCATAGTCTGTCTAACATTTATTTTCTATCTTGCCTCTTGCTCTGAACACAACCGAGCGCTAAAAAAATAATAACAATTATTATTACAATATTTTTCAAACAAAACACATGCAACACCCCCTCTCCTGGCCCCGCACATTTCCTGGGTCTAACATTTCTGATTGCGCACTGTTTTTCCTAACACTAAATCCCGGGTGTCATATGCCTTGCATGGCTGCAGACTTTGGCCTTTTCACCTGCTGTTTTGGTTGGCTTTAGATGCAAAGAGAAGAATATGAAAAAGAGAAAGGGGGAGGGAGGGAAGTTTGGAAGACTGAAGCTAAAAAAAAAAATGGCAAATGTTTTTAGCGCCTTCATCTAGACATGTGTCCCCTCACTCTGTGACATGGCTGCTCCAATGTTGCCATGGTGAGGATTTCTAATCATCCCTACACATGACAGGCTCCTATTTGTCTGCACTCCCTTGGGTGTAAATTTCTAGGCTTAAAAAAAAATCCATGTGAGCGTATCATCCGCCGTGCAGATGTTTCACTGCTTTAGAATATCAGGCAGCTGCTTGTGCCACCGTAGACAGCTAATTGGAGACTGCATCGTAGGAACAGAGGCGTAATTATGGCATAAATACACATCCTCTGGTGCATCATTGTATCTCTATTAACAGAAAATTTTAAACAGTGCTCAGAGTGTAATTAGTGTAGTTGATAAAGTTGTAAAACATGTAAATAAGGGAAATAGCAGGTACGTGGCCAATCCACTATCCAGCACTAGGGGATGCAGATTATTGCCTATTTAGAAATAATTAGCAAAGCTGCATTAGCAGAGCCTGTGTCCAACAGAAGCAAGGCAAACATTTATTCTGGTAACAGCTCTTTCTGTGCTAGCCATGAAAATCTACTAATATTGGTAATTTAGCCCTCATTACCAGAGGATAAAGCATGAAAAGAGCTCAGACATGAAATATGACAAGTAATATTAATTTTTATTCCAGAGGAAAGGATGCTTCCTTGGGTTGCATGCTGATTTCTCGGCAGGGTCTCAGCAGTGCGCGCGGAGGAGGCAGTGGGTAGCTGGTAGTTGAGAATTCAGGATACGGAGCTGACTCCCTGCTGGAGGTATACCCTGGGGTGGCTATGACAGTGGCTGATGAGGCATGCCACTGTTAGTGCCCAGCCAAACCTCAGGTCACAGTTCAAAACAAGCACTCAGCCATTAAACTTCAGTCCTTATGGGCCTGTGAGGGCTTATGTCCTCATTCCTGCTCTTTCCCACCTCCCAGCCCCTTTTCTCCCTTCCTCTCCGACATTTCTTTTTTCTTCCCTGGAATGATTTTGCAGAGCTATACAGGCAATCAGATTGATTTTTGTGCTTGCACCGCCCTTTGCAACGTGCTTCTGATAATGAGCTGCTGTTGTTGAAGTGGAGAGTGTGGGAGGGGTGGTTTCAGCTGCGCCTTCACAACGTCGGGAGCCCTGGATGAGAAATGATCCTTTGGCTCATATACATTGAAGATTGTGTCACTGAAGAATCTCACCCTGTGACCAGGAATCATGAATGGCAAAAATTTGGAGCTTGTTTTACAAATACACTTCCTAATGAAGAAAAATGCAAAGGCACTGCTAGTTTCAGAAGCCTCAATTCATTTTCCAGACAGTAGGATAAAAAGGCAGAATGTTTGGGGAAGAGCCACCTTTTTTGCATTAATCTCTTGCTGTTAGCTTGTTCTTTGTTTTACTCTTGAAATGTGAAAAAATGGCAGGAATTAAAAACCAAGCCTACGCAGCTCACCATGTTCTGTGGCATTCGTATTCTTTACCATTATCGCCTTCTTTCCCTTATGCACAGCTACTGCTGCCTTTTCAGTGCTCCTGGGCACACACATGGGAAGAGTCAATTTCCTGAATTTTAGGTTGAACTGCTAGGAAGAAGTTATTAGCCGATAGCGAACTAAATTTCCACTCCGTCTGAGTTGCGTAGTACATTCAGAATGCCATACCAATACTGCCTCAAAAAAAAAAAAAAAAAAAGGAGGTTGGATATTTTGGAATGTGTTAAAATGGAAATGGTACATTCGTAAACACATTGAAATAAAGAGACGGTCCACCTTCTCTTTCAAATTGAAAACTGAGAATCCGAAAGCTAGCTTCACATGTGATAGACACTGAGAGTTGTCTCTTATCCAGGGCACTCTGACAATGACGGTGGTGTTTGGCACTGTGAACAACACCTATCTGTTCGTCCTTACTATTTTAGATCTTCTTAAAAGATAATAAGGTAACGGTAACAGCTAACTAAGTACCTTCACTGTCCTAGGCCATGTAAAAAGTGACTAAGACCAGAGTTACCAATGCATTTTCAACCACACAAGCCATAGGGATGCTGATCGCTATCTATGGGCATGGATACACACAAAATGCAAATGTGCACGCGTCTCATACATGCGGACTGTCTCTATCAATATCCACAAACACACACTGTTACTCTGCAACAGATTCTGAATTGTGAGGATGCATTTCATTCTCTCTTGCTCTCCCCACTTCGGAACCAAAAGCAACAAGCCTGACCAGGCATTAAAGCACTCTGTCTTAATGAGCTGCAAATTAGCACTGGAATTGGAATCAGATGATCTGAATTACAGTTCCGGTTTGAAAAGTTACCTCGGGCCAGGTAACTTCCTTGGCCTCAGGTTCCTCAACTGTGAAATTGAAAACCTCTCCTTTGTCTACTTTCTAGAGTCATCATGAGAACCAAATGATATAATGCCTATAGAAGTACTCTGCACACTGTAAATATGACAGAAATCGCTATTTAAATTATTTATCCCATTAGTATTAACATAATTTACTCAGTAGACCAAGTTATTATTGTATCATCCTCCAATCACACTTGGACATTTGCCTAAGTTTTTAAAACGAAGCACAAATAAGCTCGGATAACGTCATAAAATTAATCTCTGATTGTGTCTGTACAGTGCCAAAACTGCTGATTCACAAATGAAATTGTAGTCAACCAACCAGATGTTTCTTCCACAGGATGCCAAATTGCCACTTGAACTGATTTTTATCCAAGAAACTTACTATGTGTATGGGAATTGGATGAACAGCGCATTCACCATTTTCATGTCAAGTTCCTGTAAAGGATCTTGTGCCGATCCCGCATACCTTGCTAAGTGCACAGCTCCTCGCTGACGGAGACACTTTCCTCAGTTCCGCAAAGTGAGCAGCACTCTGAGAGACCGCCTGGAGGAAAGTTACGCCCAAGTTGCGAGTCTTCCCAAGGGACCAGGCAGAGGCGCCTGCTGCTGAACTGCCCTTGTTAAGAGAAATCCCGCATAGGACAAAGCGCCTATTTGAATGATCACAGTTGTTTTAACCCCTAGTTTCCTAATTCACACTGTTGGCTTCTGGTGTTTGACAAACAGTTTCCGTTTGGAGACATTATGCTGTTCCTCTCCACTCCGGCACGGTACCCACCGCCTCCGCTAAACTGGCACCGTAACAGCAACCGTTGCCAAGATCTACGCCAGGGCAGGAGGGACTGAAAGGGAACATGAAGCAAAATGATCCCTTAATTCAAGTGAATTATTGTTACCTTTCTTCACATATTCCTGCTCTCCTCCCTTATTGTTCTCCTTTCAAAAGAGAGGTAATAGGTTCCAAATCAGACCACAAAGAGGATCTTCAGAATCAAGTTAAATTGGAGCGCAAGGATTGGGGCTGATGGGAATATGGATTTGCAAGGTGCCAAAGTCTGATCTAATTTACATCCATTTCCCGATTTCCAGCCCCCTGGCATCTTTTGAAATAGGGTTTCATTGTAGAGTTCTCATATAACATACATTCCATATATGTTCTTTTAAATTTAATTCAGAACATAGAATTTTATATATTTTCTTCCGTGCAAAATCGTATGAATGGTGAGTTCTATGTGCCAAGTATTTAGACTAGTTTTATAATTTCTCTGGTGCTTCTCAAAGCAGCGTGCTCCAAAGGGGCCTGTAACTCATAATCACAGGGCCTGTTCGTGAATATATTTCTCTGGGTCAGAAATTTTGCCAGCTCTGACAGGCACCCTGGACAGCTTTTCAGAAATCTCCTGGTTATTACTCATCCATTAGGAAAAAATGATATTTTGCATCAGTAGTTGTTTCTCGCTCTCTTTTTCCTTTTAAATTACAGAAATAAAGTGCCCATTGTAAATCGTTCACGCTGGCGGACAATACTGCATGCAGATCAGGCAGACACCCCATTGGATGGAAATGGTATGGGGGTGGGGGAGGCCTCTGTGTAGACACAACTGGTCCTGAAATGGTTTTAGTTAGGTCAAGAGTAGCTCATTAGTGGGCAGGAAAGCTCGCTGCTCATCCTTTAGGGTTCAAAAAGGCTAACCCATTTACTTAAGGAGTTTCTTCTTAAGTTATTTTAATAATAATAAAAACATGCATTTCTTCTTTTTCTATTTGTATTTTCTGTAATCCAGCTTAGGGGTAAACAGATATTGAAAAAACAGAAGTTATAATAGTTGATAGCCTAAAAGAGATTTTTAAAAAATTCCCCCAAACTTGAAAAGTGGAATTTAGAACTGCTGGAATTTAGAACTTCTAAATTTAGAATTTAGAGAGAGAGAAAAAAAAAAATTAGTGTATTTAATCTCATTGTTCTTAATATTAGGGAGAATTTAAAGTTCCTTCTTTGTACTTTAACATTTAACTTTAGCATTAACAGTAGGGCTGCCTCCCCTTCCCTACTCAGAATGTCCATGCATGGGAAAACATGGAAATGGAGAAGACTGAGTCAGAATGGCAGGGTTCTTCCAAAAAACTAACCAAATGGCAAAAGGAATTCTATTGGTGGAAGAGCAAAATTTCTTCTGATAAATTTATTCTTAAAGAATAATCAGGGGGGCTGCGTGGCACAGTCGGTTAAGTGACTGACTCTTGATTTTTGGCTCAGGTCATGATCTCAGGGTTGTGGGATGGAGCCCCAGCCCCAAATTGGGTCTGCACTTAGCATGGACTGTGCTTGAGATTCTCTCTCTCCCTCTGCCCCTCTGTGACGCGCCCCCCTCCCCACTTGCTCTCTCTCTTTCTCTCTCTCAAATAAATAAATAAAATCTTACAATAATAATAATAATCAGAATCCCAAACATCATTGCATCTATTAGGGCAGGGAAAATTTTTTTAAATCCTCAATTCCCTGTGTATAAATGGAGAAATATGTAAATCTGGAAGAAAGTTGAATAATAGAAGACAGGTAAAGTATCAGCATATATCATGTAAAATACCATATGTTCTCTTTGTTTTATGTTTGCCTTGCTGTTGTCTTTATTTTTTCTGAATTAGTTTATTACATAGCCCCTTTCCTTTTTCTCTTTCTTTCTTTCTTTCTTTCTTTCTTTTTTCTTTTGTGCTAAGAGGAGAAAGCTGTTCTAATAAAGAGATTGAGTGTTCTTCAAGATTCTCAAAGCATTCTAGTTTGTAATCACCTCTCAGGGTTACAGGGTTTCAGTTGCTCTGGGCACATTCTAGTTTGTGAGGGTGGTAACTGAATTATTCAACACCAAGCAAAAGTGTTACTGACTATAGAACTAGTACCTAATGACTACACAGGCAAAGCACTGATCACAGTTTCTGTAATCATAGATTTATTGAGCATTTATTTTGTGCCAGGCACTGTGGAAAGCCCACAAGTAATGAACTGGTGAAATGAGCAGCTCAGACAGCCAGAACTCCCAGGAGCAGGACCATTCCAGTCATTTCTGGTATTCAGCTGAACAGTTTCCTGTCTGAAATCTCATGCCTTGCAGGTCGTCTTCAAAAAACCTAGACAAGGCCACGAACCGCCTCTACTTGTGGCTGTTTTGAAAGGTCCTGGTGCTAATGTTTCCCCAGCAAAATCACTGTGCTCTTTTCAAAACTATTCATGAGCTGATTCTTTCTTAGTTTATTGAATAACTTCATGAGGCTAGAGAACATATGGAAAATCCCCTTTGTGAATTTTCTTTTGAAAGGGGTAAGAGAGGCAGCTGTAGGTTACTGTTAAATACGTCCAGTTATTTCACTGTTGTTTTTGATATAATTTGGGAAGTGTTATTATTTATATTGTTTTCTATTTTTACTTCAACTTCATTGGGGAGGGGTGCGTGCGTGAGTGTGAGTGTCTGAAATATCAGACTTGAGAATGGCAAGTGAAAACATAAGTTTTTCTATAAAGGTAGAATGCAAAGTTTTAATGTATGGCGAATAGCTAGCTAGCTAGGTTCCAAGTAGAAAATAAGGAATGAGAGATATGGATGCCTAGGGATTGTAGGTAATCATACTGACAATGAAAGAAATGGAAGAAAGGAAAGAAAAATGAGAACGGGGTAACCTAACCAAGATCCTTGGTTTACGAAGATTATTGAGCATCTTATTTATATTTTTATTTTCTTCATATACAGAATGTACATTTCCTTTGTTCTTCTATTTTGTTTCCTTGCTTTTACCATATAATTTTCCTCTAGATATGATTGACCTGTTAGTACATATGAAATAACAGAAAAAGAAAAATAAGGTCTGTGCTCTGTTAAAAGAATGTGAAAGACCATGCCCTCTTAAATCATTATTTAGTTACGTGCATGACGTTGATGATAACGTCATATATCAAATTTAAACTTGTAGATGAGAGCTACCAGTTTGCATGGTTATATGATCATTTCAAGGATATTACCACTTTCTAAAACATTCTGGATATCTTCTCTTGCAGTTTTCAGTAAAGTTATTGTTCAAGTCACATGAGAACATCAGCCTGTTTCTTATTCAAATTAATTTTATCAACTCTATTATTAATTACTTCATTCATTTCATTTTATTCTGAATAGTTTCTAAACCCCAACATCAAAGTATGAAATTGAAGTAATAACTCCAGCAAGGGAAGAAAAAAAACAGATTAACTCAGTAATAGTGTTTCTACCTACATTTTTGGACTTCGTATTTTTATTTGTTTAATTAATTCCAAAATATTTTGTTTATCTCTGTTATAGTGTAAAACACAAAACAGAGAAGGGAAACATATGTATATGTGAAGTTTAAATAGTTTCTATTAAATTGAGGGCCTTAAGGCAACATTTTTTTACATAAAGAGAATAAAAATTTAAACCAGAATAGAACTAATGAATTTCAATATTCCTGAATACATTAACTAGAATTAGATCCTTATCTGTGAAGAATGCATAAATGCTTCTATTATAGGGTATAAATGGTTTGGGTGACCAGTGTTTCTGCACCTGAGGCTAAAATCATCACTGAGCATCCTGGACTTCAGAAACTGAGTTTATAGGTAAATTTCCATGAATTTTTTAGTAGAACGAGAGTATTAACCATATGAGGTTTACCTGTGGGCTTTGAATGGTGCCTGGCACAAAATAAATGTTCAGTAAATCTACAGGAACAAAACTTTTGATCAGAGCTTTGCATGTGGGGTTATTGGTTTCCATTATTTGAAAACTAAGCAAGGTGCATATCTCACGCAGACAAATGTCTTCTAATTTGGCAAATGTCTGTTTGATTCAATACATTTGTTTATCCCTGAGTGATTTGTGGTGAGAATCTGAGAGCTATACTGTTGTTAGTGGTGATTACAGATTGGCAAGGACAGATAATGCTAGTTGAATTGGAGCATATTTGACCTTATGCACACCAGAACCGAATTTTAATAAAGATTTTTCCTATTTCATTCCATCACTTTTATTTTTTACTTCCACTGCTGAACCCATTGGTATATTTGGACTATCATTATTTTATTAGAATGTCTTGTAAAATATATCTGCTGTAACTTTTGTATAGTTTTATTTTCTGCAAGTTTGGGGCTCTGCTCTGTGGCAAAGTTTTGTTCCTGGTGTAAGTTAGCATTAATGCAATTGGGTCACTTGTTTTTTTGTTTTGTTTTGTTTTTTTCCCAATGAGCCTCTTCAGGGCCATTTTTATATCAGTCTCAAAAATACATTACTAATCATATAAATACTTTTCCCATCATGTCTTTCTGCATAATAGCTTGGTGAAAGCCACTTTGTTATTTGGATCAAGGTCCGTTATTTCTTTGTTCTCTCGCTGGCCTGCTGGATGAGTGGAATATTTGCTTCTTCAGAATATAGGAGTATGGACACAAGACATAGGCCTGTGAGCAGTGGGATTCAGTTCCCATTGATTTGTACTGAGCATATCCCAGCAACATACTTAACGTGTGCTCTTTCCCACCTAACACACAGATCTCACACTGATTTCAGCAGGATTCTGAAAAGGGCATAAAAAGATGAAAATCTGATGCTAATTCTGGAAATTAGAATTCACTTTTTTCTTTGGGTGGGTTTTCATCATCCAGTTTAAAGTTACCTTTTTTATAGATTTCTATCTCTATCCACCAGTGGGAGAAGTATCACAAACTGTCCCTCAGAAAGAGAGAGAAATAGGACAAAGATTGTTTTCAAATCCCAGACTAATCATTTTTTACTTAATAGTTGCTAAAAACAAGCTTGAAAAGAGAATGCTTCCTTTAAATTAGCTGCCACTGTGCAAATTAAATTAGTTCAATAAGTAACCTGATGGTGGCTTGCTATATCATGTAGCTAATTATGATTTGAAGAATTATCTTTATATTAAATGTATATATAATACATATTTTATGGGTGATTTTTGCAAAGCAATTTTTAACCAGCAATAGTTGCTGGGTGGCTGCTCAAAGTTAAATTTGGAAAACAAACTTTACAAAGATTAGTCATTTATGCCAACTTCTATCAATATAAGTTGAACCATTTAAAAGCAGTTTACTTCCTTTTTAAAATCACACATTATGTGTTAAAATGACATTTTATTTTACTGGATGTTAATAGTGCAAGTTTGTGATTCTACTTTAATATTATCATCTGAAAATTAAAATGGGAATGAAAATCAAACTTCGTAATTATTCCTCAGGAATGAGTAAATGTGGTAGTTATTGTGTTCTTAACAACAACGATATTAACGCTGCTCTAAAAAAGGCATTTAAAGTAGCTAGGTTTAGGGGCTCCTGGGTGGCACAGCGGTTAAGCGTCTGCCTTCGGCTCAGGGCGTGATCCCAGGGTTCTGGGATCGAGCCCCACATCGGGCTCCTCTGCTATGAGCCTGCTTCTTCCTCTCCCACTCCCCCTGCTTGTGTTCCCTCTCTCGCTGGCTGTCTCTATCTCTGTCGAATAAATAAATAAAAATCTTTAAAAAAATAAAATAAAATAAAGTAGCTAGGTTTAGGGGCATTTGGGTGGCTCAGTTGGTTAAGCACCTGCATAGGGACACCTGGGTTACTCAGTTGGTTAAGTGTCTGTCTTCGGCTCAGGTCATGATCCTGGAGTCCTGGGATGAGCCCTGCGTAGGGCTCCCCCCGAGTGGGGAGCCTGCTTCTCTCTCTGCTTCTCACCCTGCTTGTGCTCTCTCATTCTCTCTCTTAAATAAATAAATAAAATCTTGAAAAAAAATAAATAAAGTAGCTAGGTTTAGAGTATCTCACTAACAATTGAGTGTCTTAGTCAAAACGAGTCCCATATTTGATAAACATCGATTAGTCCCACCTTTTCAGAAAATGGTTTATAGAAAAAAACCCCACCTACATCCATTTCGATAAACATAATTTTAAATCAATTACACTTACACACCACTTATCCATGTATGTAATAAATAGATGAATACTTGTACGTATATATGTATGTAATATGATATAAATATATGTACAAGTATGAAGTATATCTATATGTATAAATAGGTACATGGATAAATATGAAATAATAAAATTAATATATACAATGCTTCTTATGAAAAAGAAATCATTTTGGAAATAGAATAGTGTTTTAAATATTATTGAATACTTGCTCTAAATGTTAGCAAATTCAATGGATAACACAATTTTGCATTTCATATTATTTAGATGTTGTTTGGAAACACATTCACCAAAAGTCTCTTTTTTGGAGGAGAACATATTGTGACAAATAGCTTAGGAAAACTTCGCAAAAAATTCAAGTGCTTTCAAAATATTAGCTGTTTGAAGGAGATATTTATTATTGGTCCTGCTTGTCTGAATAAGGAGACTGAGTCTTAGAGATTTAAAGCAACCTAGCCAAGTTCACAGAGCAAGTGAGAGAGGCAGCAATGTGAATCCTGTGCTACGCTGCCTCTAGGCTTGCTGGGATAGGTGTGGGGGGTTGTGATTTGCAAAGTCTCACTTACAATAGCTCAAAAATAGAGGTGGTAAGAGAATGAAGGCAAGCCTAACCAATTCTAAAAATGTTTTGGTTTGGTCTCTCTATATCGGAGAGACATCGTGAGGGTCCAACCCATAATGCAAGCAACTGAAATTTTCTTGAAACAACTGAAATTTAAAATTATGTATGAATGCTAGAAATACTGGAAAGTCAAAATCAAGAGTGTTGGTCAACTGACTGGACAGGAATTGAACAGGGAGGTGCCAATAACAGAACAGAAGAGAATTGACTAAATAGAACAAAGTTTACTCTATTTCTAAAGGTCAACCCAAAAGGAAATACTCAAACTCTCAGTGACCTACCACAATGGTTTAACACTTTTTTATTAAAGAAATTCTTCTTTTTTGTACCATGCTTTTCATTTGTTTAAAAAAGAGAGAGAGAGAAAAGAAAAAAAAATGCATTTTCTTCTTTAAGCTTGATTCAATTATTCTAAAAATTTAGTTCTTCAAACTCAAAATTATTCTTATTTTTTTATGCTTTTCAAATACTTCTCCCTCTTTTATATGGAAGAATTACTAACTGGTGACTTAGTCGAACTGAATATTCAAGTGCCACAGGTGCCTCTAATAGAAATGATTCAGCATTTGGGTGGTAAATTTCCTTAGTGATTTATAAAATATTTCCAGGTTGCCATCTTATAACTTCTCTGCCCTCTCTCCCAAAACATGGGTGTATAAAGACAGGTACTCTTACCCCAGAATAACTTAATTTATTCATAAAAGTATCATTAGTTCAATAAATTATTAAAGAACTGAAAAAATACACTTTACCGCCTCCAGCCCCTGCCTAGTTCTGCCAAATCCTGTTTCTGAGTGCTGGTCAGCCCATCACCTAGGTTTTGGTGTCTGTGTGATCTGAACATCTTTCCATCACCGTGGCTTTGACGCAGCCACACACTTGTTTGCTCCTCTCCTATTCTTACAGGGGCCACAGGCTGCCAAATTGTTGCTAGTATGTTTAGCTTTATGTTTGGTTTACTTACTCTGAAGCCCTTAGCTCAAATGTGGCTAAACAATCTTCAGTTTCACCAGTAGGTGGGGGAACTTATTTCTTTTTGCTTATTGTCAACCTTTTTTTTCCCCCTTGGAGGGAAGTGTAGCATTTTTCCTGCGGCTTTTCCCACAATCCCACTGATGTGCTCTTGACTTCTAGTTACTGGTTCCTAGAGCATAACAATGAGGAAATCAGAAGGAAGATATTTTGGGAAATAAGCTCAGTTTTAGATCTATTGACTAAATTAGAGAATACAAATCAAGAGAATTTTAAAAAATGAATGTATTTGAAAATTGTCTTTACATTTGGTAATTAAGAGAAATTGTGGACTTTGAGAAATGTCTTTGCTTGAGAAGTCGGATAAAGACAGAAGCTGGATTTCATTGATAAGTATTTAAGTGATGAAAAGACTGCATGTAGTCTGCACTTTAATTTCTTTGGATGGGACAGAACAAAATAGAATCAAAAGGTTGGAATCTGCTCTGTTTCTAAAAATCAACGAGAAAACAAATTACTCAACTCTTTGAGTAACCTACTGTAATGTTTTAATAATTTTTCGATTAATGAAAGTCTTTTTATCTACTGTGCTTCCATTTATCCTATCTATTCTATTTCTGATACAAAGATAGGGCGTATTAGTCATCATTTCCATTTGTGAAGAAAAAGCACTTCTCATTTTCTTCTGTGTTTTTCAAACACTCTCCCCTCCCTTACTTGCAAGAATCACTAGCTAGATTTAGTCAAGGAATTTAAATGTTTAGAGACAAAGACTTTTGAGTTGCAAGGTATTGGGGACTAAATTGTCAGAAAAGGACGCTGGAGGATGGGTATTGGGTGACTCAGAGCAGTACACAGGAGTCAAAATGACAGTGATTCATCTAGAAATTAAAATGTGCATTAGTGCCTGCAGCTCTGGAGCACGCGTCAACTGGATGGATGTGGATTGGCATACTTAGGTCTTCTTGGAAGAACCTTTGGGTCTGATCGTGCCCCTATCACAGCTCATACAATGAGGGAGTTTGCAAAGTCGGGTACATGCTCTCATGTTGAGAAGCAAAGAGGAATAAAAAAATATAAAATAAAGCAAACGTCCACCGAAAATATATAAGATGTAGCTGAATTTTTAAAATCATTTACCTCCAAGAAATGATGACTTTGATCTAACTGAAAATTAGAATTGGTTTACCCCACTTTTACTGTTTTTACAGATCAATTCTGTCAAAATATTGGCAAATGTTGACTAAACTTAAGATATACAATGTACCCAAAAGTTATGATATAAAATACAAAATCAGAAAATCTGAAGATAAACACAGATAACATGCTTCAATATTAAATGATCTTCACTAAGAGTATATTACAACAATTAGTCTTCATCTATATACTAATGGGTCAAGTAAAAATTGCTGTGAGTTGTTTTCAGTACCTTGCCTCACAACTTTTGTTGGACAAAAGAAGCTTAGGAAGCAAAAGGTAGCTCAATTTTAAAATCATTGAGGAGGCAAACCCACAGAAGAAATATATCTATTATATTAGAAACAGTGAATAACCATGAAAATGCTGATAAACCACACAACTGAAATTTATCTAAAAATATGTGGTGCTATTTAATTTATTATCGTGTATTATGCATCTTGCTCAAGTTCCACTTCAAAGAACATCTAAGTGTGTCAGTTCAAGTATACCCATTTAAAAATATACTGAGGCTCAAAGATATTAACACATTTTATTCTCTAGTCTGGGACATTGTCATCTTGACCTCTGTATACTGCTATTAAACACAGAGGATTTACTTTGAAGCTTTCATTTAAGGAATTGAGTTATTATCCTTTGCTTGACCTTTGTCCATGGCATATTTATCATGAAGCCCTGTAAAACTATAATGTGTGAGAAAAGTGAGAAAAGGAAGTAATATATTTGTGATTTATAAAGAAAAGAGGAATGGGTATAAATCAGACCTTAAAATCCATTCACAGGTACCTCTTTACATAATCCATTTATAATCTCAAAATCCCTCCCTGAAATGATTTTTGTACATTTTTAAAACAATCATTAGCAAAAGTAACTTGAAATCAATCATATCTGTGATTTCCAGGATCTATTGCCAGGTATTGTTTATATTTATTACTGGCAAGTAATGAGGGAAACAACATTATTTTTAAAAGTACAGAAAGAAAGAGTTTTCAAGCTGTTCCCTTAATGAACTAGAAATAGTAACTCTGTCAAATTTAATATAAAAATAGTGTTATAAGCCTATGGCATCTATTTATTACTGGAGAACAAAAGCCTTCATCCATTTCCTTTAGAGAATGACATTTTTGTAATTCGCTGCCCATTTCATTTGTTCCAAAGGCCTTCGTGGGGTGACAAATATCCCACAGAAATGGCTACTGATACTTGATAGGATAATGTGCAGCCCCTCAGGACAAGGGCAAAGGCAGCAAACTTATCATCCTTTAGTTTAGCTTAGCATGGGTCAGTAACAGCGCCAGAGGTGACAGAAGATGTTAAAGTGTGGGAAGCAAGAGCTGAAAGCTGTAGGAGGGGAGTTTTTATAGTTTATCCTTTCTTTTGCCAAGAAGCTACGGAGACAGCTTGAATCACATTGTTGATTTGGTTCACTGCACGCCACACTAACTGTTTCTGGAAAAGAAGAGCAAGGGGGAGAAAAATCCAACACTTATGGGTCATTCTCACCAACAGCATGTGGCATTTCAACATGTCCTATAGGAGGAGGAAATGCATATTTAATATTTTAGCTTCAAGTTCATATTTTCAGAATGCATTATCCTGTTGGAAGGTCTGTGGTGAATAATCAGTAGGACATCACCATTATATCAACCTGATAATTTTGCAGAGAAAAAAGCATTAGCAGTGTTGTCTTTCATCTGGGAATTTTCACAATACTGTTTTTTGTGTCAGAGCGACTATGAGACTACTAGTGTGATTCTTCTTAAAGAATTTAACTTACAGGTGTTCCCAAAATGTAGTACTTTAAATTTTATCATTAACATTTGTCCATTAAGGGCAGCTGACTGACATGAAATCTGAATATACATACTTTATTCCCAAGAAAATTAAATCAGTATAGAACTCTTGCTCAGAATATTGTCAAAGAATGATATGCATCAGCTGGTGTATTACTCCTGATTCTATTGAAAGATCATGTGAGCAAATGCTCCTAAACACGTCCCAATTTGAAAAAAAAGGAAGTGGAAAGAGGCATAAGTTCTTCATTAGGCAGGTATCTGTCGTCATGGCTGTCATTGCACACAATGACATTCTCAGAAATGTGATGGTTATGCTGTGATGTCTCTAATGGCACATCTGGTGAAATGATTCCTGTTTCGCAATATTAAGAAATTACTTTTTTATGTTACATGTGATTTGAATTAATTTGTTTTAAAAATTAAATCATACAATACAGAAATTCCTTTAGGACTGGTAGGATAAAGAACTGAAAATGGCGACCTTGTCTCACAAGCAAGTTGCCAACTCCACCTGAGCGATTAACAGCTTTGATGAGCATTTTGAACCATGATGTCCTCCCTAAGAACTGTCAGAGCCTTTTTGAGACATTTATTTTACCTCTTTAAGCAGAAAAAAAGGCCCACTTGTGAATTTTGTCTTGCTAATACAGATAATGAAATATGTGTTATCAACACAGAATGATGAATATTAAAACTTTAATATAATAAAGATATTTTTAATTGAGCAAAATCCTTTGCAGTTTAATATAAAGAATGTTGCAAAGTGTGAAGTATTTTCTAGCAGACCTTTTTTTATTCCAGGCATATCTGGAAAATTACATAATTCTGAATTGCAGGAAGATGAAGACAAACGGATGCCTACTTTGAAATAAGTATGTTAAGTAGTTCACATACTTTATCTCTGAAAACCTGGTTGTGTTCTCCTAATAGCACTATTGCTGGCTAAAATTTATACAGTACTTTTTCCATTGAGTTGGAAATTGTTCCCTTTTCAGAGAGAGGTTCATGTTTATTTCCAATGCAGAAGAACTTGTTTTAGTTTTGAAGGTAAATTGAACAAGTGATTGCTTTCATATATCATGTAATTCCTTACATGTTGATGGCTGTAACTTTTCTACTTAACACATTTTATTCCTTACCATGCCTGTCACTGGTTTAAGCAATCTGTGGGTAATTGATTTCTTCTGTAAAACAGATAACATTTGCTTAAAGCTCTTCTGATAGCTTTACAGCCTCTGCATTAGGAGAAGCACTTCCGTCACCACTGGCATTCTTATAAAATATAATTATTATATATCCATCAAAGACTAGAAGAAAAGGGGAATAGGAAAAGGCAGTGCAAATATTTCCTGAATTCGGTGTCGTGGCCTTCACACTGCTTTTAGTGCTCATCAACCCACCACTCATCTTGTTTCACGGCCGTGGTCATGTGATCCGCCCTTCCTTTACACTTCCTTGTTTATTTCAACACACAAACCTTAGTCTTTTTCAAATGCTAAACTATGTTCACTCCATTAAGTTTCCTAATGAAAAATAAAAGTATCTTTAATTTGAGTAGTGACTATTTCTTCACTATGATTCACACTTTTACTTGTAACTTCCGAAAAGTAAATAGGAAGTAAGTCCCCTAAATAAACAACAACATAATGCACATAATTTGATTACAAATAAATTCAACTAGTCAGAATTCTTTTTGTTTTCTTTCTCTCTTTCTTTCTCTTCTTTTTCTTTTCTTCTTTCTTCCTTTTCTTTCCTTTTATTTTCTTTCTTCTATTTTGTTGTTTTGCTTTCTCAAGCCCCAAACCAATTGTCTAATATAGCTCTTGTCTTGAAATAAAAGAGGGAACAGTTGTGGCCCTTTGTGTCTGTTAACACAGGAGAGCAAACCTGACTTGATTTTTAATTTATCAGTGTGTTTCTGTAAGAGTATATGTGACAGAAGAATACAGAGAAAAATGGAGGTATAGTTATAATGTTCAAAGAAAAATTATTTGCTAATCTAAGAATCCAGTTGATATGATTTGATATTTTCTTTTTCCTTTTTTCCCTTTTAAAAAAATCTTTATACAGGGGCGCCTGGGTGGCACAGCGGTTAGGCGTCTGCCTTCGGCTCAGGGCGTGATCCCAGCGTTGTGGGATCGAGCCCCACATCAGGCTCCTCCGCTAGGAGCCTGCTTCTTCCTCTCCCACTCCTCCCTGCTTGTGTCCCCTCTCTCGCTGGCTGTCTCTATCTCTGTCAAATAAATAAATAAAATCTTTAAAAAAAAAATCTTTATACAATAGAAAACTGATTATTTTGAAATTCCAACTTTCAGTTCACTGAAAGAGTACACTGCTAACTGAATATGTGGATAAGAGGGAGATAAACCAGAATGGGATAGTTCAGTTTGAGCTGATGGAAAGTAGTCTGTTAGATCTGGGTGGTGTATTAAGTTTAGTATCTATAACAAATATTTAGGAGATGCATACAATAGAAAAATAAATAAATAAATCACCAACCAAAAAAGCAAACAACTGCTTTGTGTTTTTCTATCACAACTAAAAATGATTGGTGTTCTTTACTTTGAAGTGGAAGTCCTATATAATGGGTGCAAATTTAGCATTTTTCAATCTCCTGCATTTTTCTTTATTCTTATTTGAATCATTTTTGCATAGCTCACGTATTAAACACAGCTCTGCCTTTGGTTTATATGTTTTCTACACTGAAATTTGTGGTCTTGAAATAGAAACTGCCTACGTGGGAATTTCTTATGAATAATTCTCAGACTTGATTTTTATTTCTGTTATTTCTAATTCAGTTTTTTAAAATTCAAAACCAGGAGTGACACTGACCCCTCCTTGGTCCAGAAAGCTCTAATTTTAGTTCTTGGTGCTCAGGTTTCTCTGGTCCCCTTTTGGCTCCATTGCCCTTTCGCTGAACGTACCTTCTATAACTTTAGTCGCAGTTTCTTGGCTGCCCTCTTTTCTGTCATTCCACTCCCACCTCCCAGCATTGTTACAGCCAGGCCCATAACACGTGATCACAGAGAATTCCATCTTGTCACTTTGCCCCGGTATAATCTCTTTGGAAGCCCCACATCTTCCAGGAAGTCTTTGTGTAGTGATCAGAGGAGAGCCGACACATTCTTCGCCCCCACAGTCCTACTCATCTTTCACTCAAACTTTTTATGACCTCCACCACTGCCACTTCTCTTTAGATGAATTTGTGGTCATATTTTAATATCTACTGCTTTTCAGTTATTGTGTCATATAACTAACGCTGATCGATTCAAGCTAGTGTCAAGAGTTCCGATTTTAAACTCCTCGAGGTTAGAATCTCTTTTTCTCTTCCAGTGACTATTTAGCATTACATAGAAATTGTAAGCAATATGTATACTTTAATTACGATGCTGTTGTGCATTTTTAACTGTAGGGGAGAATAAGCTTTCAATGCTATCATGTCATTCTTTGAAAAGTAGAATGTTAGTAAGAGATTCAAGCCACAGATCATCATTTATTTCTTTTTCCTTGGTTGATTTTAGGACTCCAAGACATTTGCAAGTTTTACTGTTTACTTTGTTGATAAAGTACATGTGTTCAGTGCACGTAGTTGTAGTTACTTTCTCTGAATTATGTTCCTTTCTTTCTTTTGACTAACTCCATATGACCCAGACTATTCCGATGAGGGAGGGAAAAAAAATCAATCTTCAAAATTTCAACTTAGCAATCAAAATGTTTCATCTTAACGGTTACTGTTGCCTAAATTTTTAGTAATATTTCGGAAATAGTTTAAATTCTTCCCAAAGATCTGTGGCATACATTTGGACTGTAAGTTCTTTGGGAGAAATATATCTTAATTTTTACCCTGACTGTGTGTAGAAATCCCAGGCGTAGCCCTAGGCCAAGAGATGCCTTTACAAAAACGATGTAGAAAAAGTTGTTACTTCAAATCACCAGTTCTAAATCACGTCATATGATTAACTTCTCTTTAATATACCAACAATACCTTAAATTAGGTTTACTTTTTTAAGACACTCAGTCAGAAGTGATTATACTGTATTACTAATACTATTGAAAAGTCAAAGCAAAAAGTCTTGGCATTTGCACTGACTTGTGAGAGACAACCCAATGTGATGGAAAGGAAGACTCATATTAGTGATTTATTCTTGGGAAAGTGCTTTTAAGTCCAAGTATAGTATTAAATGCCTTTCTCAAGTCCCTAAGTGAGCTCTTCCAAGTGACCTATGAGTTGGAGTCATTTGACCTTTGAATATTTGAGTGAACTCCTTAATTTCCTTTCTACTTAAAGATGATGTTGAGACTGGTGTTAATACTCCATTTCAATTGAAATTACTTATTCTATGTGGTAGTGGTACAGAGATCCCTAAATATTTTTTTTTTAATTTGAAAGGATAAAAAGGTCTATAAACTTAAGAATACCTACATGTTTATCTATTACAACTTCTTTCAAGTATAGGCCTTTGGGGTCCTTGTTTAATACTTATATCTCTGCAATATCTGTTTCCCAAGAATGTGAAATGATGCCAGTTTTAGGCAGAAATGTTCAGCAGTGTAATGCTGATTCCCTTGATCCCTCCTGCCCCTCAACACAGTTCAGGAATCAGGATCATTGTATTAGCAGGCAGACAACTACAGCAATTTAGCTGGTGTACCTGAGAACTGCCCACTTTCTTTGCTCTACATCTCAGCCATTTGGTCTTTTCTGCAACCTGACCTGTGGTCCCAGGGGCTACCAAGCTGACTGCTCTATGTGTGACAAGCCAGAAGGAGGAATTTAACACGGGAGAATAGTGTGCTAGGCACTGGGCACAAGGCAGGTGCCAGAAAGGTCATAGCAATTTTGAAACCAGGAGGGTCTTTGTAGCTCATACATGTGTGTGAGTCAAAACGTGTTAGATTATTTCATTCCATTCTTGTCGTCTTCTTTTTTTTTTTTTTTTTTTGTATCTTCCCTATTTCTCATTCTCTTAAAACTTGAGAAATACTCCTCTAATTCTGACTTTTCATTTGTAATACCAGGGTCTGGAACATAGTAAGCACTCAATAAATGTTTGTGGTATGAATGAAGACATATGTGTAAGTCCTAAGTACTTAGATATTACTGCAATTGTAGATAACATGGACATTCATGGCTATTAGAATGCCACATAAAATCACAACTTTATGTAGACATCTTTTGGAAAATGTAGTAATATCAGAGAGAAGGAAATCCGAGTCTCATATTTTACCTATGTTTTTGCAATGTTAAAACACTGAATAAAAAACTTTAGACATTGTTTAGAACAAATGTGAGTCACTCTAGTCCTGGTTAAAATGTTTTAGTGTACTAAACAGGATTTTACCTCAGGAAGAGATAAAACTTAGAAGGAAATGAGAATCAATAGGGAATGATAAACTCTGAAGATTTAAAAATGGTTTCAAAAGTCACTCTTAGGAGGAATTCTAAACCATTTTATAGAGGGATCCTAACAAGGGTAGGGAACTGGAATCTATGTGGGTCAATGAAGTAATTGGAGCAGAAGAGAGTTTTGCCATCCCCTGGAAAGCCAGTGGTCCTTATTATCTTCCCAGGTCCTCTCTAAGTTTCTATGTTATTCAAAACTCTGAGGTTACTATATTTCAATAAAGTTTTCCTCACCTTTAAGCGGCAGCCACAATTATAGGAGAAAGATTTACTTTCTTATATGGGTATCAGCAAGACTTATTTAACAATAGGAAAAAGAATGGACAAGTGCCAGAGGGCAGAACATTTCCATACTAGGCAAGTTTACAAAATTATTATTTTCCATGCATTATTTTTAAAAAAATCAAAACATATATTTATGCACAAGACTCTCAAATTCTCTATATTTTTTATAAGTGTTTATAAATTTTAATAGAAGACAATGGTTCCAAAGAAGCTCCACCAAGTCATACCCCAAATATGATTTTGATTCTGGTAAGAAGAAACTTTTTACTAATGATGTGGCTGGAGAAAAACAAGTGAGCAGTAGTGTTCTTACATTTGTGTTCGGGTTTATAAGCTATTAGGGAATTTCATTGCACTAAATAAGACTGAAGACAGATTACTTAATGAATTCAGTCAGATATTGACAAGCCATTAAAACCCCAAACTATTATTTATTTTTTCTTATTATTCTCCCATCCATAAAAAATTTTTTATGTTTTATATTTCTGACAGATATCTGAAAATTGTAGGCTTAAAATGAGACATTCTAAGGTAAATTTGCTTATAGGCTATAAAGTTTGAGATGTTTCTTCTTGGAAAAAAACTTCATGCTTTAAATCAACTTGGGAGGCAACTGGCTATGGCCATGAAAGGTGTTATATTTGCTCACAGGAAGCAAAATTCTATAACACATAAAGTTAACAAGTATTCAAAAAAGGCAGTCTTGTTTTGTGCATAGTCTCCTGGCAAAGACTCAGGAGACATAGAAAGACACAGGAAAGGATGAGATGCATGGGAAGTTCTTATGGAAATGCAAGCATTTCCATATTCCTGGAAGACATCAACATTATCTCTAAAAAATCTTTCTGGTGGTGAGAAAATGATGTCATTCACCCACCACTCATTCCTTCCAATGGTGGAGAAAATGATGTAGTTTACCACTGAACGGATTTCATCTGACCTGCCTTTATGACCCGTTAATAAGAAAGACAAAGGAGAGTGCAGGAGATGAGGAATAGAGACAAGCAGGAAAGTCTACAGGCATATAGAAGCTTAGTATGAAGCCCTGACAAATCCAGCCTAAATCATTTTGACCTTCAGCTATCCTGCAGACTGAAGAGCGTGGAAAAATGATTGCTATTTTAAGGAGTGGTTTGTTACATAGCACTACAGTGGAAATTCCTGTCCAATACACATGCTATTGGTAATCTTTAAAGGGACTGATCAAGTACAATTTGTCCATATAGACATATTGAAAGGTATTAATTTGCTGATTTCACCACTGTAGAAAAGGGACATATTCTGACTAAATCACATAAATTCTAAAACAACTTTGTACCAGTATATTCAAAATTAGCCATTAACGTATAGTTAGGGTATACTGAAATGTGGCTCCAAGAATAATGCATAGAGTAATAAATAACCAAATAATGATAATTTTAGTAATTTTACTTTTGTGTAAGCACTATTTATAGCTTCTTCATTTACTAAAATTCTATGGATTTTTAAGATTAAAATCTTTTCTCTGAAATGTTCCCTGAATAGTCTAACATGCACAAATTTTTTCATTCTCCCATAATCTGACATTATCTAAGACAGAGATTAATAAATCTCCAGCAAGGACTCTGTTCTTAAATGTTCTTCTCTTTCAAAAAGTGTTACGGGAATTGCTAAGTCCTAAAGTTTGACTCTGTAGTAATGTTTATATGTAGACTTTGAAGAGAAGATACGGGTCTAGAAATAAACACAAACACTGTGGGGGGAAAAATCACAGTTCCTATTGTAAATGCTCAAGGAAAGATGTTCTTTATTTACAAAATAAAGTTTCCTATCCTATACAAATGTGAGGTGGTCAACTATATAGGCAAATGTCTTGGTTAGGGTCCTTAAGTTGTACATATGTGGGAGTTAATATTCTTTCATTTGCCACTTGAATTATTTGGAGTCTAGGTTGTTTTCAGTGAATACCTACAACTTCTTGTGCGATTTTTATAAAAATTTTGTTTGACAGCAATTTTAGTTATGAATGATTGAATAAAGACTATATAGCCTAGCCAGTCCTCTACATCAAGGGTATCCTTGGATCAAGTTAGTACATAAGAAAGCTGTAAACAATAAAAACCCTGTTTTAGTTCTTTATATAACTAATTTTATTGGCTTGTGTTTGTGTTTATATTTAACTTAGTGAGCTAAAAGAGACATTTTGGGTTCTGGAACAGAGTGACACAACGAAAGTAGTAAGTTGTGAAGATGACTCTGTAATGCACCCCCCCCCATCCCTTCATGTAATTAATAGCCCTAGAAGGTAAAATGTTAAAGTGAAGTGAAAACTAGTTAAAAAATACAGGTGTAAACTCACTTCTGATCAAGATGGAGTCATAGGAATTGGAATTACCCTTCTGTGGAAACATTTAAAATTGGAAAAACATGTTTGAAACAATGTTTTTTTAAGACACTGAACAGCAGTCAATGAAGGACCCTGGTTTCTGAAAGATGGGAAACAAATGAGGTGAGCTAGTGATGCCCCAGCTAATTGCCATGAGAGAGTTTCCAGGTAATGACACAGAAAAAGAGAACATAGGCATAGTCTGCTAACTTTCCTGAAATGAGGAGACAGAATGGGAGTCCAGGGGGACCAAGGTTGTTAGCATTCACATAATAGAGTTCAGAAAAGGAGAGAACTGCGCATAGAGAAAACTCCAGAGATCTGCAGAGGGCTCCTCTTAAGTAGTCAGTAGATCAGTGCATGCATGTGAGGAAAATACCCCAGCCCTGGAAAACAACCACCCAAAAGGATTAGAAGAGATGATGTCAACACTCTTAAACACTGGCAATACTGCCATTCCTGGTGGGAATGCCATTCCTGGGGGTAGATTAGAAAAACACATAATTGGACAGAGTACTCAGAAGAGTCTTACCCTACTGGCCAGGAATAATTCATCCTAGATAAACACTCTCTGGTTCTGAAATAGCAATCTTATGCAAAACCAGAATGGCTGGAACTATTTCTAAAAATTAACTGCCTCCCAAAGCAAAGCTTAAGAATATTTTTAGGAATACAAACTTATCTGCCACCCAACAATGTAAAAGATACAATATCTCAAATCCAATGAAAGATTAATCAGCATGTAAGAAGCAGGAAATTATAACCCATGATGAGGAGAAGAAAAATCAATCGAGACCAGACCAGAACTGATACAAATGTTAAAACAAAGACTTGAAAAGTTATTCTGTTTCATATATTCTGTATATTTACAAATTTAAGTAGAGCTATGGGAGATATTATTAAAAATTACAAAATGAATTACTAGATTTGAAAACCATAATTTTTGACCAAAAAAATACACTGAAATGGATGAATAGAAGATTAGACATTGAAGAAAACTAGATTAGTGAACTTGAAGCCATAAAAGTAGACACCATTTGGAAAAATAATAATAATAAAAAGAAAAGTCCATCAGTGAGTTAAAGGACAACTTTATGTGGACTAATATATGTGTACTTGGAATAAATGAAGGGTATATAAAAGTTATAAATCTACAAATCCAAGTATCTCAGCAAAACCCAAGCACAAGAAACATAAAGAAAACTACAGCAGAGCATGTCATAATTAAATTGATAAAAATGGTGATAATGAGAAAACAGTTAAACCAGCCTGAGAAAAGTCACATTATACATAGGAAAACAAAGACAAGGAGGACAATATATTTCTAATTGGTAAAAATGAGGAGATAATCAATCGATGTCTTTTAAAGTATTAAAAAAAATGGCAACCTAGATTTCTATACCCAATGGAAAACCTCTTAAAACTGAAATTGAAATAAAAACTTTTTTAGGCATACAAAAGCAGGAAGAATTCATCACTAGCTACCCCACATTATAAGAAATGTTAAAAAACTTTTTTCAGGCAGAAGGAAAATTATATGAGGAGCTGATCTACACAAAGGAATAGAGAATCAAAAATAGTAATTAATATATAAATATAAAATACTTTTATCTTTTTATTTAAATTTCTTAAAAAATATACAACTGTTTAAAAGATATAATTTCAATGTCATGTGGAGCTTATATATATGTATAAGTAGACTGTATTGTAATTTTACTTGAAGATAGACTGTATAGTTTAATTGAATAAACCACTGTATAGGCAACACAGATGGACTGCAAAATAATTATGCCAGTAAAGGAAGCCAGACAAAAAAGACTACATGATGTATCATCCCATGTATATAAAACTTTAGATAATTTAAACTAATCTATAGCGATAGCAGAAAAGTGCTTGCCCAAGATGGCAGGTGTGGGGGTGGTACTAAAAGGGATGGGAAAGGCACATTACAAGGGGAGCAGAAGAAACTTCTTTGGAGTGATGAATTATGTTCATTATCTCAATTTTGGTAATGTTTTCATATCTTATACATATATCAAAATAAAATTGTGTATATTAAGTATATATGACTTATTGTAAAAAATATACCTTAATAAAACTTCCAAAAATATCAGTATTAAAGAACTGCAAAATGTTTTGGAATTTTTTTAATCTAACAAAGATAACTCAGCAAGCATAAGATACTCTAATTCATGTATTACTGAAATAATTAATGTATGTCAGGAAAGCAGCTACGCTGAGTTTTAAGTGCCTATCAATATATTTTTTTTCAATAAAAAGAGAATCCAGGATCTAAAGGAAGTTATAATAAAATTTAAATATTTCCAGAAATTTTCCTGAAATAGAATTCTTTTTCATTCAAATTTTCTGTTAAAATTAATTTTCAAATGCCATTCTACTCAATTTCTGAATGAAAATTCTATCATTTATCCTACAGATGAAATTTTTTGCCTTCTAGGGATAGTTTTTTCAACATCACAAGTTCAATTTTCAAATATATTTATTTTCTTATATAGTATTAAGACTAGATACTGGGGTGTCTGGGTTGCTCAGTCAGTTAAGCACCTATCTTAGGCTCAGGTCAAGATCCCAGGGTCCTGGGATAGAGCCCCACATCGTCTCCCTGCTCGGTGGGAGGCCTGCTTTTCTCTCTCCTTCTGCTCCTCCCCCAACTCATGTTCTCTCTCTCTCTCACTCGTTCTCAAATAAATGGATAAAATCATAAAAAAAAGTCTAGATACCAAAAATTAACTTAGGCAGTAAGCACTAGTGATATGGTTGGTAGATATGTAAATTGGTTATAAACTTTCTTTATAGGAACTTGGCAAAAGTATTTACTATACTTAATTGATTTAACAACTATGCTTCCAAATATTTATTGAATAAATTATCAAGGTGTGGAAATATTTAGCTCTAAGGATGTTCATTAAGTGGTTAGTTAAAATAGTAAAAAAAAAAATGGATAGGGCTTTAATGTTAAATAACAAAGTATTATTTAAGTAAATGTAGGCACATCTAAATAGCAAAGTGTGAAGCCATTATAAATGATATTTAATGGCCTAAAACATACTTATAAAAAGTGAGAATGATGAAGTGCAATTTTTAAGACAATTTGTATAAAATGTTGCAATTTTATATTTTAGAAGACTGTATTTATAGCAATAAACAAATACACACCTATGCAATCCCTTAGTTAATCCTATGTTTCAGTTAGGTATTACTGTGAAACAAATCACCTCAAAATGTTGTGACTTAAAGCATTTCTTTCCATAGTTGTGTTTGTTGGATGGGACCACATGAGATCACCTATGGAGAGAGTGTAGATAGAGAGAAGAGATCTCAGAGGCACACTAACACCTAGTAATTGGTAAGAGAAGAATCCAGCCAAGGACACTGAAAAGGACCAGCTAATGAGTTAACAGGTTAATCAGCAAAACATGGAGTCTTGAAAGCCAAGTGGAAAAGGTGTTTCAAGAAAGGAGAGATCAACTATCAAGGCACGAGAGAGGGAAAGAGGAAGGAAGGAAGGAAGGAAGGAAGGAAGGAAGGAAGGAAGGAAGAGAGAGAAGGAAAAGATCCTTGGCCATCAGATTTTAAAACATAGAGATCTTTGGTGATTCTGTCAAAAGCTGTTTCATAGAGCAGATCCAAGAAAGAATGAAAAGTTAGGAAGAGGAGACAGTGAGAATAACCAATTCTTTAGTTTTATTAAAAAGCATGTTTGCTTTATGGTGTTGATGCAAAGAATTAACCAATTTTCTGAAGCCACCAAAATGCAAACATCATTGATCCCTGTGCAATGGATTGAATGTTTGGGTCTCACACACTCCAAATTCATATATTGAATTTGAACCTACCCCCGAAATGTGGTGGCATTAGGAGGTAAGGCCTTTGAGAAGTAATTAGTCATGAGGGTGAAGCCCTCATGAGTGGGATTAATGTCTTTCTAAAAGGGATCCCAGGGAGCCCTGGAGCTCTCTTTCTAAAGCTCTCACACCGAGAAGACAGTAGTTCACAACCCGGAAAAGTGGTCTCACTAGAACCTGACCATGCTGGCATCCTGACCACAGACTCCTAACCTCCAGAACTATGAGCAATATATTTCCACTGTCTATAAGCCACTGTCTACAGTACCTTCTGATAGCAGCCTGAACTATAAGACATTCAGGTTCTTCAATTTTTATAAAGAGGACACTGCAGATTTAACTTAATTTGTTAACTTATTTATTATCAAAGGTGGACTATTACCTGTTTGGCATTTTGCACCCAAATTGTCAAATAATTTGTGTTCAGGCCAGTGAGTTCTCCTTATGTAAATGTTCAATTAATGCATATTTAGCACTCAGTCTCCCATATGATCCCATCTTAGGGGGCCCTTCTCAGTTCCCAATGCTCTGAGATCTAAAGAGAAAGAAGACTCTCTTTTTGGCTCTACTTCCTCTTCACATTCCCTAGGAAATATTGTCCCTTGTTTCCTTTTTTCTACTTGCTTCATATCTTCCAGAAATGTGTTATGATTCTTAATTACTGAGGCCTCTCACCTTTTCCTTCTTTCATTTTAATAGGTCTCAGGGAGGAGGGGAAGTAAATGCATCTATTTAAATTTCTACTTGTAACCAGAAGAGGGTGTGTGTGTGTGTGTGTGTGTGTGTGTGTGTGTGTGTGTGTTTGGGAGGAGGGAGTTGAGCAGGAGTTACTGTTACACTAGGATCTTTACTCTCCTGCATAAAAATATAATGCCGCTTGCTTTGGGAAGACAGAAGCAATTTTAACAACATTGAATTAATCATTCCTTGAATAAAGTATGTTGCTTTAAAAATTTTGGGCTTAAACAGTAGCCATATAAGCAAAACATAAAAACAGTTAAAGTTTTATAACCAGACATATTGAAGTTTTTCTTGGAAAGTGTTCGAATCAGCTATAATATATACAATGTACCTTTAGATGTGAGGCACAGATATATTATGGGCCCCAAGAATTATTTCAGAAATAATGAAAACAGTACATGGAATGTCAAGGAATTTTGGAGTTGTTCTGGAAGGAGCATAAGACTTCATTTCACGGGGAAATCAAGAAGGTAATGCAGAGGAAATTGATGTTATGCTAGATAGTTCTCTACCCTAAGTATTACATGACTCTTGAAAAAAGAATGGAAGGAAAAAGTACAAGTGACCCGTCTATTTTGTCAACTGAGAAATTCAGAATGTATATCCATATGTTGTCGTGGATGCCATAAACTGACACCTTAAAATCATGTATAGATATAGATATATGTGTATATATATGTATTATGTATAACAACATTTTAATGGCATAAATTTGATATAAATAACCTATATCTACTACTTAATCTGGATCTGGAAAACTGTATTTCCATAAACTATAACAATTTCTATATAAGTCTTAAAAATATCTTTTTCACCTGTGAAATTTGTATTAAAAGAACAGCATTCAGTACTAACTTTTGCTCCATTGACAATGATTGATAAGTTTGGTTAAGAAAGAAAAAGGCGTGTAAATTTTGTAGTAAATGAAAGTAATTCAAAGTACTTCGAAGTAATTTTTGTCACAACAGCATCTTCAGCAAACATAAAAGTATTATGAAGTTTATTTTTGACTAAGCACTTACCTTGAGAAGAGATATCTGATAAAGGAAATAAATTATGACTAAGTTCCGGATTTCTTAACTTATTTCATGGAGACTTTTTCATTTCAAGGTAAGTGGAATGGCAGACATAGGAAACCGTGAATAACAAGTTATGCTTGAAAAAGGAAAATTCATGTATCTTTTTTTGTTGTTTTCTGCTTATACTGATGAAGACTTAAAATGGAAGATCCCCAAAACTTTACCTTTTTCGATTGACAGAAAAATATTAACACTGAAAACCTCTGATAGTGATGATTCGATTCAAAACAAACTATGCTAAATTTTTGAATTCTGAATTCTGGAAAACTCTCATTTCAGGAAACACAAGAACAACCAAAAGAGAACAACTTTATAAGTGTAAAAAAATAGCATTATTTTTGACACTGATGATTCAGAATTTATGACAATCCTGACAGCCCGAAGTTTATGTTTGGCTTTTTGCAGAAGAACAAAATAAAGAAATGTAAATAAAATAATAACCTGATTAAAGGACTTTCAAAAGCTGTCAATTCTCTACATTGTTACAGAAGCACCTGTGGCTAATTATTTCACCTCTTTTTAAAGAGAGAATCTCCTAAGGATTTTATATAGGGAAGACTTAGAATCACTGAATATGAAAACTAGAGGACACCAGGGAGATTACCTTCACTTCAAGACTTCCAGAAGCATTACTTCCAGCTTCTCAAACAATTCATTGACATTTTAACCATTCAAAAGTCCTTTCTAATGATGTTAGTAATTAGAGGAAAATGAATTTTCTTGGAAACACTTTCAACCTTGGTCAGACATCTGTTTTAATGAACATACGGTAAATGGGTAAAGAGGACAGAGAAGAGAGTGGGAAATCTGGTAGAAACTAGGTGGGAGAAAGCGACCAGATGTGGAGCAACTGGAAAGGGGAATTGTGAAAAGGAAGACTGGAGTAGAGGTGGCAAGGAACTGGCAGAGTGGGAGATTTCACCAAGTATTGATATGGAATGTGAATTCAATCTTCCCTAATTTTTTTAAAAAGATGAAAGGTAGGATTTGAAAACAATTTTTGCTACCTTTTGGTTGCAACACCATCAGTCTGAACCTTGTCAAGTCTCCTTAGGTTGCGTATTTTTTTTTATAGAAACACAAAAATACTGGGGTGCCTGGGTGGCTCAGTCAGTTAAGTGTCTGCCTTCAGCTCAGGTCATGATCCCAGGGTCCTGGGATCAAGTCCTGCATTGGCTACCTGTTCAGTCAGGAGCCTGCTTCTTGCTTTCCTCCCCACTCGTGCTCTCTGTCATTATCTCTGCCTCTCTCTCTCTCAAATAAATAAATAAAATCATTAAAAAAAAGAAAGAAACACAAAAATACTTAGACTCTCTGTCCCATAAATGATGTCATTCAACCACAGTTTGAACAAGTGCAAGGACATAAATAACACCATATAGGTTGTTTTTTTAAAAAAATGTGTTAGTTGTATGGTCACACTATACTAAGCTCACTTCTTTGCTGTGTGTCTTTAAGACACACAGTGATTTCACTGGTTTGCTGCATTTTCCTTGTAATGTTACATAAGGACCTGGTGCTTACTCATAAAACTCCAACTTAATAATGTATAAGGATATCACTGAAGCCCTCAAAAAAAACAGAGGACAATATAAGGTTAAATGTTCAAGGTTTTTATTAGGAGAAATATCCGTGTAAAAGAAAAAAGGAAAGGAACTAGGTAAAGCTGGGATGGTGATAAAACCATAAGCAAATCTGGCCCTGAGTGAAGGGAAGAGGGAGAGTACATTGACTAGCAGTGTTCTAGACAGACCTGTTGTCTAAGGGAGGTTTGACAAGGCTGTCAGAGAGTGCCCTCAAACCAGGGTCGCCTATCAGAGGTGTCTTCATATTCCTGCCACTCTCAGTCATCAGCTGCGAGCAGCCCAAGGAGCACCGTGACCTCAGCATAAATGAAGTTTTGGATTTCAGAGCACAACAGCTGGGCTCTATGGTCAATTATACTCTTGGCAGTGGCAGGTCTGCAAAGTTCATTCTCATGGCCACCAGATCGTTCCCTTGCTCCATTCAGATCTACTTCATACAGGTCCAGGAATAGCTCCTCTGTGGGTTCCATGAGAGTTTCTTCCTAAAAATGAGGAAGAGGGAGGTTAGTGGGAAGAACTAAAGCTCCCATCACTACAGGTGTTCCCTGGTCTGTAACCAGTACTGCTCCATCTTCTTTTAAATTCCCTTTATCCTCAGTGATTCCCTCAGCAAGTCCTGGTGGCTTGCCAGGTGGTATGAACCAAACCTTCATTCCTGAAATATCTGAACCCTTGATTATCACACCCTTCACAGTCCAGTTGCTTTATATAACTGTTCACATTTATAGTGGGGTAAGGGAGTACTCGGATCCAAATGGGTCACCTGGGTTCTACATTCATTCCTCCCTGTCCCCATTGTGCAAGCAGCCTTCTGTCATTCTGCTAATGAGAATCATTTACCTCTGCCAGTATGGTGACTCCTGTTTTCTCCTTTTGGTCCCTGGGCACAAGAAGTACCAAGTTCCCAGATGATAACCATTAACTTATAGCTTGATAGAACTCTTGTTATTCCCTGGCAGAGCTCGAGATCGTGAGGAGAGGAAGCACAAACCTTCCAGTGAGTAATTAATGGCCACTCTTTTGGATCTATGTATCCTTCCTTTTGGAAACAAAGCACCATATAGGGGTCTCTGGCTTGATAAATATATTTCATCCTTTCAGAGTGTTTCCTCAGTACTGGCACCTTAGTTGCACATTGAGAAGGCTATTCTAGCATTCTATGAGCCTGGCCATTCCAAGTTGTGCAGTATATGTTATGATTAGTGGACCCCATAGTCATGGGTCCACTCCTATACTTCATTTGCTATGAAGTAGGTCCATAAATTAGATCCTATACTGTATAAAATTCCATGCCTATGGATCAGGTTAGGCACTGGAAAGTAGCGCTGACTAAAGTTCTGCAGGCAGAAAAGATAAACCTATGCCCAGAATAACTATCTATTCTTGTAAGTCAAACCAAATGTAGATGGGGCAATGTAGTCAGCTAACCAGTTGAATTCTTCAGGGAATAGTGCCATATCAGAAACTCAGTATTGGTCTCTGTGTTGGCAAGTTGGACATTCTGAGATAGTAGTTAGATCAGCTGTGGTAAGTGGGAGTTCATGTTGTTGGACCCATATGTAGCTTTTATCTCTGCCACTATGGCCATCATTTGGTGCCCATCATGCCCATCAGAGTGGCTGTTAATGAAGGCTGTGCAATGTCAACTGCATGAATCATTTTATCTACTTGGTTGTTCAGTGCCTTTTCCATAGTGGATGCTTTCTGGCAGATAATGTGTAATCCAAAAATCTTCATATCCTGTGCCTACCCTTACATGACCATCAATATGCCTCTATGCTCTGATCACTTTGTCTCTGATATTCTTGTTCTTTTTCTTGAGACTCTAATGGTGAGGCCATTGAACATTGCCCAGAAATTTATATGTATTCTTACCTAGGGTTACTACTTTCCTTGCACACAAAGAGGATGACCAAGTACACTGCCTACAGCTCTGCCACTGGGAAGATATTTTTTTTTCACTCCACTGATTTTCAAGACCAACCTTGAATGTGGCTGTAATGTAGCCACTGTCCATATTTTACTTGCACCCATATGCTGAGGCAATCCATCCACAAATCAAGCTCAGACTTTTGCCTGCTCTTTTAGCTGGTAATATAGGAACTCCCATACAACCAGGGGAAGGTACAAGCCAGGGGAAGAACACTAATATAACCACGTTGGGTGACCTATGGTCTGGGCTACTTTCTCATGACCAGTAGACTGTGTCTGAACCTGGGTGATAATTGTGATTTGGTTGGTCAAACAGAATTCAGCTCATGATGGGCAGTTTTGGGTGCATGGCCAGTATGTTTTCCATGGTCAAGTGTTCTGTGTTTACCAAAATCCAGTAACACAAAAGAGATGCTTCTCAAAGAATAATTCTCTACTGTGCCTGGACTTTGTCCATAATCCCAGGAGTCTATATTGTGATTCTTCCACTGGAGTTTGCCAGGAAGTTCCACACTGCACATTTTCTAACATTTTAGGGTCTGCTGGATTCTCCAACACTGTAAAGTATTGTATGGCCCAGTTGGTGGGGCTGATTGCATCATAGCCTGGACCTGCTACAGCAAACTTTCTTGCTTCTCTATTTTTGTTTTTGTTCATCGTTCATTTTTTTAATTTTAGATGTCAAGCAGCAAGCTTTGTTGACTTCTCATCTCTTCTGCCTATAAAAATGCCACACTGTATTAACCATTTCCATAACTTTCTGCAGGTTAAATCTCTTAACACTTTCTCCAACTTTATCTGTCATTATGGTACTTGAAGCCAACTAGCTCTGGGAATTAACCAGGCAATCACCTGGTTTTTATTATTGAGGAGAAGGGCAATATCTCCATGGATGTTCAAGAGCTCAGCTCTGTAACTTCCCCTCCTACCATAATTCCCAGCCTACAAAGAATGATCAATGAGTTTCTTAGTTATTCTGGTTCCCCTCTTACCAGCATAGTCCTCATGGGCTCGGTGAAGGGTATGTCATCTTGAGTCTTCTGGCTTATATAATGTGTCCATTCAGCAGGCTCACTCCCCCCAACCTCATTATTTCCTCTTCTATCTGTCAGGACAATACTTGTATTTTATTTTGCTTAGTGTTAGCCATCACTTTTTACAGACCTCTAAAAGCCACCCCAGCAGCAAGTTTGCTCTATTACCCCACGTCCTTATTAGGGCATTATACTCCTTGTCTTTAGAAAATACATCTAAGGCAGTGAATTTTTGCTTATCCAACCATACATTCTGGTGCCCTCAATCAAACACCCTCAAAATCCAATCTTGGATTTTTTAATCCAAGAAAAGATTCAAAGAATCCCAAAGAAAGGAGTCCTTTCTTCATTCTTGCCAGAATATGTCAGCTTGGAATCAGTTCTTGGAATTTTTAGAGTGTATAGTCTCTTTCCTCCCTCATCAGGCCTAGCATATTCCCAGCCAAGTTATGCTGGGTTTCAACCCTTGCTATTGGCCTTGCAGCCAGAAGAGGAATTGGGGCAACTCCTGAGGGAATGACTATTGTCCTGGGAGAGAAGCTTCTGTAGCATTTTCCCACCCAATGGAGGGAACAGCTATAACTAAGGAAGGATGGACTATCCTTGGAAACCTAGAAGTCCAGGGGCAGCTAGTAGCTTGAATAGTCAGCACCTTCAAGGTCATCCATTCAGATTTGCTTGTCTCATTTTTCAGAATCTTAGGTTTTTCCTACCAAGGCCCTCAGTTTTGCATAACAAACCTCATGTGGCATTGTATTCAAACATGTTTGGAGTTCTGTGACTCTGCCAAGTAACTCTTCAGCCTGTCACTTAATTTTGTTTGCCATTCCACTACAGGAAACTACAACTGAAACTCTCTGTGTTCATACACACTGAGCCATAAAATCCTTTTTAACAACCCTCAGTCTCTCATTATCCTTCCATAAGCTATCCTAGTCTGCTTCTTCATAGGCATTGTTTCCTACTATTTGTCTTCACACCTGCATCGTTACACCTGCTATAGCGTTCTGCTCTACCAGGACGCTTTCCCTTCTCGTCATTGGTGAAATCTTTAGCAGTCCAACTGCCACACTGTACCAAGAACTATCCGTGTCCACATACTAACTAGGATGGTGTCCCGGTCACCTGCACAGTGGTGATTTAGCCAATCCCAAGTCCCCATCTTACTGCTCATTTGCTCAGATCAATTTTGGTACTACTCGTCTGGTTCTTCCAAGAAGTAGAAACCAAGATGGGATGAAACATGCAACTGTTTAGTTAGAGAAAACACTTCTTTGAGATGAAATGGTGAGGGAAGTACTTAAGGCTGGTAAGTACTCAGACTCTGATGTGAGTGGGAGAGAAGAAGGGAAATGTCCTTGACAATGATGTCTAAGGAAATTTCAGTGGCTTCAGGGAGTCTTCAAGCTAAAGTCAGCCATCAGAGGAGTTCCCTGTCTCCCAGGAATGAGCATCACTCAATATCCCTACTATGCTCCATCACTGGCCAGAAGCAGCTTATGGGAAGTGTGACCTCAGTGCAGATGCCACAGTGTATTTCACAGTACAGCCACTGGGGCCCTTGGTCAGTTATACTTCTTATTGTAGGAAGTATATGAGACATATTCTCATGGCTTTCACACAAAATAGATGTTTACTTCTGAAGTCCTTTCCCATCCCCCCCTCCATTTTCTTCCTTCTTGGTTGTAATTCACAAGCTTAGTAACTGTCTTATGATTATTTCCCCTAATATAAATAATTGGAAGCAGCAAGGGATTCCTGTTCAAAAGGACCTTGATTAAATTACTACCATACTATAGCATGGCTTCAGAACAAGTTAGATGACATCTCTGCAGTTTCCTCATTTAAAAAATCGTGAGGTTGCAAGATTGCATGGAGAATGAATGAAACCAGTATGCAACCTGATATATTATTTACTAATTTATTTATCATCTCTCTTCCTTTTCCCTTTCCCCAACTCCATGTGCCTTCTACTGGAATGTATGATCTATAAGTCCAATGGGAATTTCTGAATTGCTCACTGCTCTATTACCAGTATCAGAATGGCTGCCACATAGTAGGCACTTAAACAATATCTGTTGAGTGAATTAACTAACTTGTTTAGCTCAGTATTTGAGCTAACATGTGAAATATCTCATTTCACCCATAAACAAGGACATTTTCTTCTGGTATATTGTTTCTTAAGTACAGCCAAGAATAAGTTTTCTGATAGAAAAAAAAAAATCAGGAAAATGGTGTAAAAAATCTCCATGATAGCCAGAGACTTCTGAGACCATTTGAAAACCATGGATGTGAATAAATCACAGAAAATAATTTTTGGAGTTTTATCCTATAATTTAATCAGTTTATAATTTTAGACTATGGCTGAATATTAGGATTATTGTTGACATAGAATGTTTTATTTCAAATACACATTTTTTAATTTCCTCCACTACTTAACAAATACTTCCTATATTCTAGGCACTGTGCTAGACTTACAAACTTGTACACATTCAGAAGTCTACTTGGCTTTCTAAATAGTTGTGGCAAGCTTTCTTAACTAGTGAACTAGAAAAAGACAAGTCATTATTAGAATTCCATTCTTGATACAGAACTTTCCGTTATCTGATACAAGTATATGTTATTGTGCCTGGCCTTCCAGCATGCCCAAGGCCCTGGTTTTTCAAAGACTGTGAACTTTCTTTCAGCAGTATATCAGGGCGCAAGAGTATATCTTAGCAATAGTAAACAAGTTCCTGTCAAGTGTGTGCTCTCAGATAGAGTTGGAGCAGAAAGAAAATCAGACTAACATTGTAGATTGTGAAACCCACTGAGCAGGGACCATATCTAATTCTGTGTCCAGTACTTGATTTTTAAATGAAAGAAAAATGAAACTATTTTTTTTCTGACTATTGGAATTTCTCATTTGAAGAAAAATAATGTTTTCACCAGAGGTTTGTAGAAAACTACACAGTAGGAGTTTGGAACTTAATTTAAAATGTATAAGTTTTTGTGTAATAATAACTATTCACTTCAGATTCCTGATTGGTTTAACAAGTATAACACCTTCTCTTAAATATGTGACAGATGTTATCAAAAATTTTATTCATCTTTAAAATGAATAATAGACAAATGTACTTTAGAATTGGTAACTCTATTTATTAATTTAAACCTTTATTGGAGCCTATTTAAAAGTGAATAAAGTTTTTAAAAAATCCTTACTGAATAGCAGTATGTGTATTATTATAGTGAATCTACAAGATATTCCCATTGTTAAACCTTTTCCTCAGGAGAGGTTGGAAGATGGCAGCAGAGTAGCAGGACCCGGGCTTGCCTCATCCCATGAATACAACCAGATAACTGTCAAATCATCCTAAATACCCCGGAAATAGACCCGAAGCCTGGCAGAATAAACTCCACAACTAAAGGCAGAGAAGAGGCCACCTTGAAGAAGGTAGGAAGTGCAGAGACTGGGCTTGGGAGAGAAACAAATTGTGGCTGCTATGGTGGGGAAGGAGCTGTGGTCGTGGAGAAGGGTGAGAGACAGAGTAGCACATAGGGGAGCACGTGAGGAAAACTAACCCCCATAGCAATTGGCTTGGAAAGCGAGAGTGACTGAATTTTGTGTTTTGCAACTAGCAGAGATGAAAGCCTGATGTTCTAGAGGTCAGTGGGCGTGGCTGGGATAGAGCCCAGAGGACACTGGGGCTGCTCTTGGAGAAAAGGCAGGCAAATGGCCCCGGACATACCATGTGGAAACAGTGACCTGAAGAGTCCCTAGGGCACACAGTGAGGAGGTTAGTTGCTCATCTGGGAGCTGTCCCAGAGAGACAGCATTCACAGAGAGACCCCAGACAGAAAGGAACTGGTTGGCACTGTTTCCATCCCCTGCCCTTCCACAGAGCTACCTGCAGGAGCCAGCTCAGTGCCAACAGCTGCTACCTAACTTGTTACACCAAACCCCACCCCACCCTCATTGTGTTCCAGTGGAACTGCTTCCCAGTCATGCTTGCCTCAGTCCCAGCACATCAGGCCCCTTCCTGCCTGCACCACATCTCCTGATGTGGGAGTTTTGCATGGCGTTGATTCCCACGGCAGTGGTGATAGATCTCAGTTCACATGCAGACAGACCACACCTTTTAAAACTTGCCACATTCAAGCCAGGGACCAAACACTATCGGACTGAACAAATAGGCAAAGAAAGCCTCTACAGAGGCCTGGCCTGAAAAATAAAGTGGCTAGGACATAACAGCAGTGCATACAGCACATGTTGGAGACACTCCCAGAAGTGCAGGGCCCTGGGGACCAGAGAACAATACATGCCAATGTATTATAGGACCTCTTCTTCATAAGGCCTTTACCTTAAAGAACAGAAGATGAAGCTGACTTTCCTAACACACAGAAGCAGGCAGAGAGAATTAGACAAAATGAAAGACAGAGAAATTTGTCCCAAATGAAAGAACAGAACAAGATCACGGGCGGTTATCTAAACAAAACAGATATAAGTGACATGTCTGATGGGGTATTTAAAGCAATGATCATAAGGATACTCATTGGACTTGAGAAAAGAGTGAAAGACATAATTGAGCCCTTAACACAGAGATAAAAAAGGAACCAATCAGAGATGAAGATTGCAATAAATGAGATTAGAAACATGGTTGATGCAATGAACAGCAGGCTGAAAATAGGAGAGGAACGAATTAGTTGCCTAGAAGACAGAGTAATAGAAAGTAATCACGCCAAACAAAAGAGAGAGAAAAGAATCATGCAAAGCAAGAATAGACTTAGGGAACTCAGTGACTCTATCATATAATAATATTCATGTTATAGGAATCCCAGAAGAAGAGAGACAAAGGGGGCAGAAAATGTATTTCAAGAAATAATATCTGAAAACTTCCCTAATCTGGGAAGGAAACAGATATCCAGATCCAGGAGGCACAGAGAACTCCCATCAAAATCAACAAGGGCAGATCCACACCAAGACATATTGTAATTAAATTGGCAAAATATAGTGATAAAGAAAAAAATTTTAAAGCAGCAGGACAAGAGAATACAGGAACTTACAGGGGAAAACCCATAAGGCTAACAGGGGATTTCTCAGCAGAAACTTTCCAAACTAGAAGGGAGGGGTGTGGATTCAAAGTGCTGAATGGGAAAAATCTGCAGCCAAGAATACTGTATCCAGCAAAGCTATCATTCAGATAAAAGAAGAGATAAAGAGTTTCCCATACAAACAAAAACTAAAGGAGTTCATAACCATTAAACCAGCCTCGCAAGATACATTAAAGGGGACTCTTGGAGTGGAAAGGAGAGAACAAAAGTGACATTATAAAGGTAGAAAACACAAAAGTGATAAAAATAAATATTTTTGTAAAAATCAGTCAAGGAACTCACAAAGTAAAAGGAAGTAAAATATAACATATACCTGAAATGTGGGGAGGAGAGGAGTAAAGAATTGGTTAAAACTTAAATGATTATCAACTTAATATAGACAGCTATATGCAGAAGATGTTATATACAAATCTAATGGTAACCACAAATAAAAAACCAGTAATAGATATACAAAGAATAAAGAGAAAAAAAATCCAAATATACCACTAAAGAAAATTAGAAAACCAGGAAAGAGGGAAAAACATGAAAAGATCAGAGAAAATCTTCAGAAATAACCACAAAACAAATAATAAAATGATAATAAATACATATCTATCAATAATTACTTTGAATTTAAATGGTTTAAATGATCCAATCAAAAGACATAGGGTAACAGAATGGATAATAAAACAAGACCCCTCTATATGCTGCCTACAAGAGACTCAGGGCTAAAGACCCCTACATATTGAAAGTGAGGGAATGAAGAAACATCTATCATGCAAATGGATGTCAAAAGAAAGCTGGAGTAGTAACCCTTATTTTGGACAAAGTAGACTTTAAAACAAAGACAGTAACAAAAGACAAAGAAGAACATTTGTAATAATAAAGGGGACAATCCACTAAGAAGATATAACGATTATTAATATTTATGTGCCCAACATAGGAACACCCAAATACATAAAACATGAAATAGCAAACATAAAGGAACTAATCAATAATAAATAATAATAACAGGGTACTTTAACACACCACTTACATCAGTGGACAGATCAGCTAAACAGAAAATTAACAAGGAAACAATAGCTTTGAATGACACACTGGACCAGAAGGACTAAACACATATATTCAGAGCATTCCATCCTAAAAGAGCAGAATATATAGTCTTTTCAAGTGCATATGAAACATTCTCCAGAAGAGATCTCATATTAGCTCATAAAATAAGCCTCAACAAATTCAAGGTGGAAATCAGGCCATGCAAATTTTCTGACCACAATGCTATGAAATTAGAAGTCAACCACAAGAAAAAGTCTGTAAAGACCACAAATACATGGAGGTTAAATAATATGCTATAAACAATGAATGGGTTAACCAGAAAATAAAAGAAAAAATAAAAATAACCTGGAAACAAATGAAAATGAAAACACAACAATTCAAAACCTTTGGGATGCAGCAAAAATTACTTTAAGAAGGAAGTTCATAGCAATACAGACCTACCTCAAAAAGCAAGAAAAATCTTAACTAAACAACCTAACCTTACCTAAAGGAAATATATAAAGAACAACAAACAAAACCTAAAACCAGCAGAAAGAAGGAAATAATAAAGATTAGAGCAGAAATGATATAGAAACAAACAAACAAACAATAGAAGAGATCAAAGAAACCAGGAGCTGGTTCATTGAAAAAAATCAATAATGTTGATAAATCTCTAGCCAGACTTATCAAGAAAAAAAGAGAAAAGCTTCAAATAAATAAAATCACAAATGAAAGAGGAGAAATAGCAACCAAGACTACTGAAATATGAACAATTATAAGAGAATATTATGAGAAACTATATGCCAAAAAATTGGACAACTTGGAAGAAATGGATAAATTCCTACAAACATATAAACTACCAAAACTGAAACAGGAAGAAACAGAAAACTTGAACAGACTAATAACCTTCAAAGACAGTGAATCAGTAATCAAAAAACTCCCAAAAAACAGAAGTCCAGGATCTGATGGCTTCACAGGTAAATTATACCAAACATGTAAGGAAGAGTTAATACCTATTCTTCTCAAACTATTCCAAAAATAGACATGGAAGGAAAGCTTCCAAATCATTCTATGAGGCCAGCATTACCATGATACCAAAATGAGATAATGACACCACTAAAAAAGAGAACTACAGGCCAATATTCCGAGGAATATAGATGCAAAAATTCTCAACAAAATAAAGCAAACTGAATCCAAAAATACATTTTTAAAAAATCATTCACTATCATCAAGTGAGATTTATTCCTGGGTTGCAAGAGTGGTTCAATAATCACAAATTCATCAACATGATACGTCACATTAATAAGAGAAAGCATAAAAACCATATGATCATTTCAGTAGATGCAGAAAAAGCACTTGACAAAGTACAACATCCATTCATGATAAGAACCTTCAACAACATATGTTTAGAGGGAACATACATCAACATAATAAAGACCATATATGAAAAACCCACAGCTAATATCATCCTCAATGGGGAAAAACTGAGAGCTTTCCCCTTAAGGCCAGGAATAAGACAAGGATGTCCACTTTCACCACCTTTTTTCAACATAGTACTGGAAGTCCAAGCCACAGCAGTCAGACAACAAAAAGAAATAAAAGCATCCAAATCAGTAAGGAAGAAGTAAAACTTTCACTATTTGCAGATGACATGATACTATAATATATATGGAAGACCCAAAAGACTCCACCAAAGAACTGCTAGAACTGATAAATTAATTCCGTAAAATCACAAGATACAAAATCAATGTATAGAAATCTCTTGCAGTTCTTTGTACCAGGAATGAGGCAGCAGAAAGAGAAATTAAGAAAATCCCATTTACAGTTGCACCAAAAATAATAAAAATACCTAGGAATAAACCTTAAAAGGGGGGTGAAAGACCTGTATTTTGAAGACTATAAAACACTAATGAAGAAATTGAAGATAATACAAAGAAATGGAGAGATAGTCCATGATCATGGATTAGAAAAAAAATATTGTTAAAATGTCTATACTACCCAAAGCAGCCTATAAATTTAATGTAATCCTTATCAAAGTATCAATAGCATTTTTCACAGAACAAAAATGAAGTATTCTAAAATTCGTGTGGAACCACAAAAGACCCCAAATAGCCAAAGCAATCGTGAAAAAGCAAAGCAAAGCTGGAGGCATCACAATTCTGGACTTCAAATTATATTAATATAATCAACTAAATTGATTATATTAATAATCAAGACAGTATGGTGCTGACACAAAAATAGACACATAGATCAATGAAACACAATAGGAAAGCCAGAAATGAACCCACAACTATATGGTTAATTAATCTTCTACAGAAAAGGAAAGAATATCCAATGTGATAGACAGTCTCTTCAACAAATGGTTTTGGGAAAACTGGACAGCCACATGCAAAAGAAAGAAAATGGACCGTTTTCGTACACCATACACAAAAATAAATAACAAAGTGGATTAAAGACCTAAATGTGAGACCTGAAGCCATAAAAATTCTAGAAGAGAGCATAGGCAGTTAACTTCTTTGACATTGGCTGCAGCAATTTTTTTTTCTAGATATGTCTCCTGAGGCAAGGGAAACAAAAGCAAAAATAAACTATTGGGATTACATCAAAATAAAAAATGTCTGCACAGTCAGGGAAGCAATCAGTAAAACTAAAAGGCCAACTATGGAGTGGGAGAAGATGTTTGCAAATGACATATCTGATAAAGACTAGTAGCCAAAATACATAAAGAACTTAAAAGACTCCTCACCCAAAAAACAGATAATCCAATTAAAATGGGCAGAAGATATGAACAGACACGTCTCCAAAGAAGACAGAGAGATAGCCAACCGACACATGGAAAGATGCTCCTCATTACTGATCATTGAGGGAATACAAATCACAACTACAATGAGATATCACCTCACACTTGTCAGAATGGCTAAAATCAACAACGGAAGAAAAAACAGGTGTTAGCTAGGATGTGAAGCAAGGAGAACACTTGCGCACCGTTGGTAGGAATGCAAACTGGTGCACCCATCGCAGAAAACAGTATGGAGGTTCTTCAAAAAAATAAAAAATAGAATTACCCTACCATCCAGGAATCACACTACTGGTTATTTACCCAAACAATACAAAAATGCTAATTCAAAGGGATACATGAACCCTTATGTTTCTAGCAGCATTATTTACAAGAGCCAAGATATGGAAGCAGCCCAAGTGTCCATTGATTGATGAATGGATAAGGAAAAGTGGTATACACACACACACACACACACACACACACACACACACACAGTGGAATTTTTTTAAATTTTTAAAAAATTTTTTAGATTTTATTTATTTGACACAGAGAGACACAGCGAGAGAGGGAACACAAGCAGAGGGAGTAGGAAAGGAAGAAGCAGGCCCCACACTGAGCAGGGAGCCTGATGCAGGGCTCGATCCCAGGACCCTGGGATCATGACCTGAGCCGAAGGCAGACACTTAACGAATGAACCACCTAGGCGCCCCTATACAGTGGAATATTAGCCAGCCATAAAAATGAATGAAATCTTGCCATTTGCAATAACATTGATGGAGCTAGAGAGTATAATGATAAGTGAAATAAGTTAGAAAAAGACAAATACCATATGATTTCACTCATATGTGGAATGTAAGAAACAGGACAAATGAGGAAATGTATGAAAAGAGAGAGAGAAAAACAAATCAAGAAACAAACTGATGGTTATCACCAGAGGGGAGGTGGGCAGGGGGATGGGTGAAATATGGGATGGGGAGGAAGGAGGGCTCTTGGGATGAGCACAGTGGTGTATGGAAGGGTTGAATCACTATCTTGTACACAAGAAACTAAGGTACCACTGTATGTTAACTAACTGGAATAAGAATAATAACTTATAAAGCCAAAAAAATCATTTTCCTCAGGATAACACATTGTATTAAACTAGCTTTTATAAAGTTATGCTTTAAAAAAGACAAGTTTTTATTACTGAGTAGTATTCCATTGTATATATACACCATAACCTGCTTATTCTTTCACCTGTTAATAGACATTTGGGTTGTTTTCAGTTGTGGTTGTTATAAATGTTATGATGTTTTTTTGGTGGACATAGGTTTTCATTTCTCTTGATTAAATACCTAGGGGTAGAATTGCTGAGTCATAGGGTAAGCATTTGTTCAACTTTATACGAAACTCCAAATTGTTTTTGAAAGTAGCTAAACCGTCTTATATTCCCTATGGCAATGTATGAGATTTTGAGTTCTTTCACTTCCTCACCAATACTTGATATCATAAATCTTTTTATTTTTAGCCATTATAGAGTATATATATATAATGACATGCCATACTGATACATGCAACATGGACAGATCCTAAGAAATTTAGTTGAGTAAAATAATTATGTACAAAATAATAAGCACTGTATAATTCATTTGCATGAAAGAGGCAAATCTGAAGGATAGTGCCTGAAAGCAGCTCGGTATTTGCTTGATGCCGGGGATGGGGTGAAGAATTACCTGCAAAGCAGCACAACAGAAAGAAACCTGAGGCTCATGGCAATATTCTATATTTTTATTAGAATAGTTGCATTAGTGTATATATTTGTCAGAATTCATCACAATGTACACTTAAAATAGGTGCATTTGTCTGTAAATTATAAATCTGTAAATTGATATAATAAGAACCATGTTAAAATTGCTTTTGATTATTAGCAAAATATCTTAAACATATCTGCTTGCTATTAAGAATGCAAAGTATTTTAAGAATGCGAAAGAAGGTGCAAGCAATCCATAAAATCAAGCATTGTGTCTTCCAGCAGACAGGTCTGTAAAAGCTGTCTGAGTATCCTGCATTTTGTTCAATTCAGTCACAATTTTACACCCTGGGAGTAAAATTCAGACCAGTTGGTCAATTGGGTCCGGTTCTGATATTTCTAATTTACCAAAATCTGAATATTTGCTAATGATTATTAAGTGAATACGTGTTCCTATAAAAAGCAACATGAGGTAAAGGAGCATCCATCGTTCCATCACCTAAAGGAATGATTGTATTTTGGACTATTTCTTTATTTTTAACACAATTTTTACACGTCTCAGATAATATGGTAAGTGCTCTTTTATTAGTACATTTTTTACTCAATATTAAATCATTAACATTTTCCCGTCATTAAATATTCCATAAACATCATTTTAAAAGCTGCATAATAGCTCATCATATACCTGTACTGTAATTAATGATTACTCTTTTAATGGCATTTAAGGTTTTTTTCTAAACAACAGTCACACTGCCTAGCTCACTGAAAGCTCATTGAGAATTTAGTTGAATGAATGAATGAGTCATAAACAATGTTGTGAAGAACATCTTTGTGTCACATATCTATGTTTTGTGAGAAACTAAGATAAATTCCTGGAGCTAGAATGTCTATGGTAAATGTATTTTTTAAAAATGTTAAAGGCACTCAATTCATTTGTCAGAAGCTTTTATCTTGGGAGAAAAGACAAAAATGGTACTATGTATGGGTTTTCAAAAGTTAACTAAGGCACATTTTAAAATAATTGTGTTATAGAGAGTTATAATTCATTTTTTAAAAGATATTCATTTATTTGAAAGAGAAAGAGAGCCAGTGAGAGAGAGCATGAGCAGGGGGAGGGGCAGAGGGAGAAGTAGGCTCCTGGTTGAGCAGGAAGCCAGATGTGGGGCTCCATCTCAGGACCCTGGGATCATGACCGGGGCTGAAGGCAGACGCTTAACTGACTGAGCCACCCAGGTGCCCCCAGTCCCTTTTTAACTGGCTATTTCTTTTAATAGTGTACTAGTATAATCAATTAAAGGTAAAACTCCACCCCTGTTTCTTTCTTTCTCTTAAAAAAACCAAAAAACACACAAAAAAACTAATGGTAGTCCTATCTCTAAGAACATTCTTTTTTTTTAGATTGTCTCTGATTCCACTACACTTATTCAAGTCCATTTTCTAAATTCAAGATTCCTTGCCTTGATTATAGCCTGCTACTATGTTTTGCCATTACTGTCTTTTTGCATACAGTTTGGTCTTTCGGTAAATTCATTTCCACTTGGCACTTACTGAGTAGGAGATACTAAGAAAACACAACTGGAGTGTTGTGGTCATGGTGGCAGAGTTAACATTTTCCACTTGGGCTCTGCCCTACATTAATCAGCCCTTCTTTATTTTCCCAATGCAGCAGCAAGCATGAAGCTGCAGTCTCTTTTTGTGTTGATTCCTCTTTGCGCTCTTTCTCAACGTCAGGCTTTCTCATTGCTGGAAAGGGCAAGTCTTGGGCCCTACTGAACACATTTCAGGTCTTGCTAATCAAGCTGGCAACAAAGGCAAGAATGCTGGCTGATGATCTGGCTCCTTGGCTAGAGAATTGCCCGGTGCTGGTCCCCTCTTCCTGCCTGTTCTCACTCCAAGCTCAGCTTTTCCTATGCAGGGAGGGGCTGTTGAGCCTGATGCAATGCTATAGAGCTAGAAGAAAGATTTTCTTGAAATATTGCTGCTAGGACATTAATTTGTGAAAGGCTCTTAATTTCTTTATAGTCTTTTCTAATTTCGCCATTTCTAATTCTCCTCTTTCTTCATAATGTGGGGCTAGTTGCTCAACATAAAAATATTTTTATTTATTTTCTTAAGACTGCTTTCCTGAGAGAGAAGTCACTTTTTTAAGATTTATTTATTTATTTGAGAGAGAGCGTGCACACAGCTGTGAGTGGGGGGAGGGGCAGAAGGAGAGAATCTCAAGCAGATTCCCTGCTGAGTGCAGACCTCAGATCCAAGCAGGGCTAGATCCCAGGACCCATGAGATCATGACCTGAGCCAAAACAAAGGGTCAGTTGCTCAACCGACCGAGCCATCTAGGGACCCTGAGAAGTCACTTTTAAAATACTAATTAAATAATTAAATTATGTCATGTACCTTATATAGGTCATGCCCAGGACTTAAATCCATATTCATATGACCCAAATAACCAAACTAGTATGTTTTCTTGATAGTGTAGGCATCATAAAAAATATATCTGTATGCTACATACATAACCTCCCTGGCTTTTGCAAAGGTGAGTCTGAAAAAAGGAAATAAAATAGTTGGAGCAACTCAAATGATTAAGTGACAGCATCTTAGTATTTCATGTTTCAAGAAACATTTATTCTTTCACTTCTTTGAGTAGAATTCAATAACTTTCTGTTTCATCGAAAATTTAGAATTTTTATGCAGCTTAATAAAATCTGTGAGAAAAAAAGTGATTCACTGTTTCCTTCTAGGAGATGTATTAAAAATGAGGTACAAAGGGGCGCCTGGGTAGCGCAGTCATTAAGCGTCTGCCCTTGGCTCAGGGCGTGATCCCAGCATTATGGGATTGAGCCCCACATCAGGCTCCTCAGCTAGAAGCCTGCTGCTTCCTCTCCCACTCCCCTGCTTGTGTTCCCTCTCTCGCTGGCTGTCTCTGTCAAATAAATAAATAAAATCTTTAAAAAAAAAATGAGGTACAAAAATCTGAATATAGGTAAACAAGAAATAGACCAGACATCACAATGAGTAAACTTTCTCTCTGAATCAATTCAATTTCACCCTATATTAAAATGATCAGTTCTTTCTCTAATTGTATGCCAGTAGTAAAAATAAACAGTCTCTGAAGAAAGTAACATCATTTGGAACTTCCAGTTTTCTCTTTAATTTCTCATGTAACATCTTTAAAAAATTATCAAACATGTAAAGGTTAAGAATTAACTGAAAATCTAAAGAAAGAAACAGAAAATAGTAACTAATCTATAGGAACCCCAGATATGATGGTATCAGACAAAAATTCAGCACAGAACTTGAAATTATGATAATCTAATAAAAATTCTGAAAGTGGATAGTACAATAAATGCAATTAAGAATACAAAAGATGGGCTTAACAGCAGAATAGACGCAATTTAAGAGAGAATTAACAATTTGGAAGAGAGGGCAAAAGACAATATTCCAGACTGAAGCAAGGAAAAACTAAAGTATAGAAAATAAGGCAAAAATGTAAAAGATATGTAAAACATGACTAAATGGTCTAACATATAAGTAATTGAAATTATAGAAGGAGAAGGAGAAAAGAATGGGGCAGAACCCATTTTTCTGCAGTAATTGAAGAGATACTGGTTTAGAGTTTTCTAAACTGGACAGAAAAAAATTGCGGCAGACATTCACAAAGCTTTGTGATTTTCAGACCGAATTAATGAACAAAACAAAATCACCTAAAAACAAGTACTCCATAGAAAACTGCTGAAAACCTAAGACAAAGAGATGATCTTTAAAATAGCCAGAGTAAAGAAGATTACTTTCAAAAGAGCCATAGAAAGACAAATGAAGATATAAACCAAGAAATAGAAAGACTTGGAATTGAAGAAAAATGTGATCTAGACTTGAAGGTTGAAGAGTATCCCCAGATTGTTGCTAAGATTATCTCAGAACATAAACTGTGGCCCTGATTTAGAAATTAACTTGCAGATTGGGGAATAAAGAAAAATTCCCTTGTAGTTGTCTTCTGTAGGTCACAAATGACAATAGGAGATGCCCCAATAGAATTGGGCTTTCTTATTTCAGTGGGGACATAACAAGTTCCTTAGTAGAGGCCAAATAAATGGTGTTGCATATCCAGCAGAGACATAGTAGAAGCAATATTTACCACAATGAAAAAAAAAATCTGAATGCTTTAAGGCTCAAATATTTTACAAGGTCATTTGCTGACATGTGACAGTGAATAAAGCTATGATATCTTGAAACGCAATTTAAAGCTTTTTAGTTAATCAATACTGTCTTCAATTTTAAAACACGTTTCTCTCCATCGCAAATGAGGTGAGAGATCCTGTATAAGTGACAAGTCAAAAAGTATGGCACAATTCCCTTGGCAGCTGCCCATTTCCTTGACTCCATTACTATGCACTTCATGAGGGCCTGTCAGTGCTGCCAGATGGGTAAGGGTCAAGGGTTTGGGGAAAACAGGTGTTGCTCAGACCATTTTACTTGACAGTAGTGAGCACTGAGGTCACTGACCCAGTGGAAGGAAAATAGGTCCAACAACAGTGGCAAGCTGTACATGTGACATTCTTTGCCCTCTTTTTTACATTCATTTCCTTTTTGATTCATAGTGAATCTTTTGTTTTTCAACAACATAGGGAATGCCATGTCTAACGGTATCTGTGGAGTTTTGAAATTACAAGACAGGATGAAAAGTTATATTAGGCCAGTGTTTGGGTGATTGGGTGATAAATCCTGACTTACCTCAAGAGGGATAAGTAAAATTAAGCATACTGAAGAATAAGACAATGATTTTTTTTGTTTTAATATACTTTGACTTAAATTTTCCTACATAAAGTGGACACGATGTTTTATTTATTCATTTGACTTCTCTTTAAGTTTTCTCTTTTTATTTTCTTCTGATTTCTATTTCTCTTTTTCTCTTTCACAGTCTTTCATACTCTGGCTTGCTTATTCAGACACACACACACAAACACATTTCCCTCTTTAAATAAAGGAGGAGGTTTTATACAATATTTTGAGATTTTTATTCCAAGAATTATTAAGGGATGAAAGTTGGGCATATTTTAAAATACTCTTTGAAAGATAGCTGTAAGTCTTCTTTCTATTTGATGCGTACCACACAAAATTAAAGTATTCTTTTTTACTTTTTTAAAAATTCCTTTAAAAGTAGCAATCCTCTATAAAGATGCCATCAGGTGGCATTAAGTGACATTAAATAATTTTGCAAAATAACATACAAAGTACATATTTCACTAGATACTCCTAATAATATTTTATAGCTTAGGTAGTATGCAGCCTTCTAATACCCTAGAGTATTTATGAAGACAACTGGGAATTAATTTACTAAGTATTGAGTTTAAAACCACTACAGTGTATTATATTACTTGGGTAATACCAGCATAAATGAAAAAGAAAAGTTAAAGTGTATATCAAGATGCAAATGGTAGTTAAAGAAATACCATGATGTACTGTGATGGAATGATAATGTTATGAATATCTGTTGGTGTATTCCAGCAATTAAAAGAATCTGTTTTTTGTAAATGGAATAGACACATTTAATCAACATCTGTCAGATTCAGACTTGAACAGCGAAGGGAAAAACCAAAGACAATGATGGCAAAAGTTTTATATTTAAAAGGAAATATTATACGCATCTATTTGTAAGCTTGCTTCTTTTTTGATAAAATGAGAAATACCAATTGTTTTCCATAAAACAAGCTTTACTTTTACATTTGACATTTAGTTCGTTCATGTTTCTTTGTTTTACTTTTCAGGCTCAACTTTCCTACATAATTAAGAATTTGCAGCTTAAGCACTGCCAAAAACTACATCTGCACTGAAATCAATTATCTGTGTTTGGTAAGTGGGGCAGAAAACATTTGATAAATATTTTTTATCTGCAATAAACTCCAATGTTCATGGTTTATCTATGATTGAAGACTCAAGTAAATTTCTAAGCATCACTTAGCATTATTTTGCCCAAACTGCCTTGTATTTTGGCAAGATGGGGGACTTGATTTTACTAATATATTTAATCTATTGTACCTAAAGCCAGGAAGTCTAATATGCTGCTATTCTTAAATAAAAAGCAGGAAAGACTAAAAATACATGCCTTTGTATAACCCATTTGAATCTGGTAGTTTAACTTTTCATCAAAGTCAAACTCAAAGCAAAATACTTCCAATTGATCATATTAAAAAATTAAGCCTTACTTAGTCTGTTTGGGCAACTATACCAGAATACCATTGACTGGGTGGAATATAAACAACAGAAATGTATTTCTTATAGTTCTAGACTCTGGGAATTCCAAGATCAAGGTACTGGCAGGTTCAATGTCTGGTGAGGGCCCACTTTCTGGTTTAGAGACAGTTGTCCTTTTTGCTATGTCCTTACAGGGAAGAAGGGGCAAGAGAGCTCTCTGGAGTCTCTTTTATAAAACCACAAATCCTGTTCATTAGCGCTTCTCCCTCATGATCTCATCAGCTCCAAAAGGCCCCTTTCGAATACCAACATAGTGGGGACTGGTTTCAACATATAAATTTGTGGGGGGTGGGTGGAGACACAAATGTTCGCCCTATAGTATTACTCTTAATTACTATTTCTTTCATCATTTTATCTTATAAAGATTAGTAATTTAGACACCCAGATGTCTTACTTCGATGGTTCATCCCATCTTTGAGAGTCAGAACTTTCCAAACACCTAAGCGTTCTCTTACTACTTGGCCCTTGGCCTCAGTTTTCCCTTTGGCATTTTCTGTTAACAATTTTTTTCTAAAGATTGAATAATATGTACACAAAAGTAGACTACAGTTTTAATCTTTGATAATATGACCACAAAATATAAAATTCATCAGTTTATTATTGTCATTGGTTAAATCATTTACAAAAATGATGACAGTGAGCAACAGTACAAAAGCATTTAGAGGGATTGTGGAAAAAATAATCCAAGAAATCAGGATATAGAAACAAAGTATAAGGAGGGGCGCCTGGGTGGCTCAGTCGTTAAACGTCTGCGTTCGGCTCAGGGCGTGATCCCAGATCCTTGGGGTCAAGTCCCGCATCGGACTCTCTGGGAGCCTGCTTCTTCCTCTCCCACTCCCCCTGTTTAGGTGCCCTCTGTCACTGGCTGTCTTTCTCTCTGTCAAATAAATAAATAAAATCTTAAAAAAAAAAAAAACACCGAAGTATAAGGAAACAAAAGATTGAGAAAGAGAAAAGACAATAAAATGTAAAAAAATTAATATTGGGTGCTAAGCCATTCAATGAATATTTATTGAACAGCTACTATGTTCTAGATGCTGATCTATTTCCACGATTTGCTACTAATCACTTTGTATTGATAACTTTTATGATGTTAAATATTTTTCTGATATCAAAGAATGGCTGTTTATTGTAGAAAAATACTAATATAGAAAAATGTCTAAAGAGAAAAATGAATAACTCTTTAATAACATCCTTGAGTATGAAGCATTGCTAACATTTAATATATTGTCTTTTATTGAATGCAAATCTTCTAAATACTGGGCATATATTCTGATTTTTAAAAGTTAGCTTATTTTTTATTATTTTCCCATTATATTAAAATCTAAAATATGTTGTTTCTATATGTTTCAACAAATGTATGTGCCAAAACATATTTAATCCTTCCCTTACTCTTGGGCATTTAGGTTGTTTACAGTGTTTTGTTGCTTTAGGTGATGTTATAATCAATATTCTCATGCGTAAAGTTTTGGTTTTCTTCACCACATACATCCACAAAATAAATCCCCCAAAATGTATACTTATGAGTATAAAACTTATATCTAGCTTAATTATTTCAATTTAAATGTCTACTAATACTTTGAGATTATGCCTAATTCTTGGTTCTCCTGTACCCCACTAGGTATAATACTAAAAGAAAGATAAAAAAAGTAATTATTAGAAAAAATTTTGCTGACATAATAAACGAAAAAGAGTATTTTGTTTTAATTTGCATTTATTTGGTTGCAAATGTGGTTGAATATTTTTCAGATGTGTATAAAGCATTTGTATTCCTTCTCATATCATAATAGCTCTATTGAGTTTTTTTCTTATTGATTGGCAAGAACCTGTATATTAATATTATAAATCTCTTTATATATTTTTAATAAGTTTTTCCAAGTATCATTTATTTGCCTTTTTGGGTTTTTTTTTTTTTTAATGTATTTGACATACTTAATTTTAACCAAACTCAAATCCTTGGAGTTTTCTATCATGATTTTTTTTTTACTTGCACTTGTGTTTGGAGTCTGACCTCATCTAGAGAATTGAAAGGTAAACTGATAGAATTTTCCTCTAGTTTTTATTTTGTCATCTAACACTTTAATCCTTCTGGAATAATTTTGTATTATGATATGAGGTATGAGTGCTGATTAATACATATTTTCTCACTGGTGAATTTTGCAGCTGAACATTAGGACCATTTTGCCATTTTACTATAGAAAATAAGTCTATTAAAATAAATAAGATATCAATTTCAGGAAATTTTTCTTTCAGATTTTGATTAACATTGCATAAACTATCTAAATTAACATCAAGAAAGAATCGATACTTTTAAAATTTTATATCTAAGAGCAACATATGTCTCTTTATTCAAATAATATTGTAAAAATTACAGTAATATAAAATTTTAAAACTATACTATAGTAGTAAACTATATGTTTTATCGATATAGTAATGTGATTTTATATTTATATTACTATATGGTATAGAGTATAACATATTTTTAAATTACTATACATAATATATGTAATGTAAAGCTGGAAATTTCATAATAAAACTAAATTATTTATTAGGTGATCTCATGTTTTGGTCTAAATAATTTATTAGTGTTTTATTATTTTGTTGACAATGCAATTATATTTTACATAAATTTTATAACTGATTATTAAAGGTATTAAGAGAGAGATTAAAGAGGAAAATAGTACCATATTAAAACTTAGATTTTTAATTCAAATGTGCCCAGTTTTTGGATCCTGACTTTAGAAAAATGCATATTTCTGGTGAAATTATATACCATCCTAAGAATTCTTTTATCCACATGTGAGGGTGGGAGAAAGATGCTTGAAGAGATGCAAGATATACAGAAATTTCACTAATATACCCCTGTACTGCTTCTTTGGAAATCACTTAGAAACTCTAAAGAAGATGGGGTGCCTGGGAGGCTCAGTCAGTTGAGGCTCTGATGCTTGATTTCAGCTCAGGTCATGACCTCAGGGTCGTGAGATGGAGCCCCATTGTCAGGCTCTGCTTGTCCCTCTTCCTCTACCCCTCCCCCTGCTCACTCACACACTATCTTCCCTTCTCTAAAATAAATAAATAAATAAATAAAATCTTTTTTTTTTTTAAAGCTCTAAGTAAGATGAATAATAGAGAAATCTCAAGAAGGGGGTGACAAAGATGGGAAACACTGGGACCCATAAAACTTACACTGTTTTATCCAAATGGTAAATTAAATGTCTGGGAATGTATAATATAAATGCTAAATTAAAACCCTTGAAAAAGAACAGCTATTCTGTAAAGGAAATTTTAATAACAATATCAAATTTAAATATTTATAACTATCTCAACAAAACATAGAAATTAGGGTTGGAGGTGATAATAAGCTGAGGAAGGAAGTAAGGAAGAAAAAAAAATTTCCAAATGTCTCCTCTTCGTGCAGAAGGGAACAGAAAGGAGGAGTGTGAGGAACAGGTTTTATTCCTCTGAGCTAATCTTACTGCAGTGAGGGATAAGTCTTGGGTAAAAGAAAGTAAAGCACTTTGATGTACAGAAGAGTGCATCTGAGTGGGGAAAATATCTAGCATCTTCTTTTCTAATCATGATAGAGAAATATGTGCCTGATTATATACATAGGAAAGGAGGATAATATCAATAACATAAAAAATTGTAGTATTACTTTCAAATTTGCAGGGATAAAATGGAATGAAAACAATATGATCAAATGAGAAAAAAAGAAAATTTAGTACATAAGAAATATGGAATTAGGTAAAAGCAACAAAGTCAAAATTATAAAATAACATTAAATATAAATGGACTGAATTTTTTCATTAGAGGACAGAGACTGTCAAGTTGAGTTCATTGCACAAGAGAATATAAGACATAATGAGGCAATGCATTACATACAATTTTAAGAAGGGATGGGGAAAGAAACACTAGGCAAAAGTAAGGAGGGTAAAATGTCAGTGGTCGTATCAGACATATCACAATCAGTGTTAAAAGGCTGAAAATAAGAAAGATATTAAGTAATAATAACACACACTATTTATAAAGAAAATATGCCATTATCTTGTATTTGACAAAGTGCAAAATAGCTGAATCTGTTTGTAAAGGGAAATTTCACTTATCCTCTATCAGGTTTAGAGAGAGATAGGAAAAAAAATGGTCATAAAAATAAATTGAATTATAAAATCAATAACATTGCATATTAGCTACTCATAGGAGTTTATATCTCTTAAAAAGGGAAGATATTTATTTTGGATGCAAAAATCTGTCTATACTTGGCCACAAGAAAAGCTTAAAAATATTAAAACAAAAAAAAATTTTTACAGGTTTCACTCATTGATTATTACCAAATAAATAAATGAAGCATAATAAAAAAATATTATTTATTTTGTGGAAAATATATAACTATTGGACCAAGCTGGGAAAAAATGGAAATTATGATATCTCTAGAAAGTCAAAAAGAAAAAAATTCACTTCATGACAAAATTGTAAGGGCATAGCAAAAGTCCTACCAAGAGGAAAATACACTATTCATGTCTTAATAAATAAAAAGACAGATATATAAATTATTTTATGAATTTAGAAAAAATAAAATAGTGCAAAATAAAGGAGAAAGAGAACGTACTAATATTAAAAGTTGAAATTAATAAGGGTGCCTGGGTGGCTCACTCTGTGGAGCAGCTGATTCTTGATTTCAGCTCAGGTCCTGGGATTGAGGCTTGTGTCAGGCTCTGTGCTCAGTGGGGAGTCTGCTTCAGGATTCTCTCTCCCTCTGAACTTCCCCCCACTCGCTGCGCTCTGTCTCTCTCAAATAAATAAGTCTTTTTAAAAAATACTAAAAATTGAAATTAATAAAGTAGAATATAAAAAATAGTAAAATTTAAAATCAAGACTGTTTAATAGCGATAAAATATAGAGGGTCCTTTTTCAGGATGGCTTGACTATGATTCTTCAACTTTACCATGGTGAGAAAGCAATAGCGTTCAGTAGAAACCATACTTCAGAATTTGAATTTGGGTCATTTCCAGGGCTAGTAGTATGTGCTGCCGGGCAGTGGCGGTGAGCCACAGGTCCCAGTCAGCCACATGGTCATGGGGGTAAACAAATGATAGACGTAAAATAATTCTGTGCCCATACAGTCGTTCTGTTTTTCATTTTGAGTACAGTATTCAATATATTACATGAGATATTCAGCACCTTATTATACAATAGGCTTTGCGTTAGGGGATTTTGCCCAACCATTGGCTAATATAAGTGTTCTGAGCATATTTAACGTAGGCTAGGCTAAGCTATGATGGTCTGTGCATTAGGTGAATTAAATGCATTTTCAACTTATGATGGGTTTATCAAGATGTAACCCCACTGTAAGTCGAGAAAGACCTCATGAGATTTATCAAGAATAAAAGTGAGTAAAAGGAAAAAAAAAATGAAAGAAAAAATAACTGCATATGTAGCATAGATACAAAATCATGAGATAATACCAGGTATAGCTCCATAAACATATATAACGGAAAGGATAATATCCCTGAAAATAGAATATGTCCAAAAAAGTACTCAGATTACGAGAGAAAAATTTAAAAAGGTAATTAAAGATTTACCTTTGGAAATTATAATAAGTACTTTCATTTCTGATAGCTTCATGAACTACATACTGTGCAAAATATTTGCACTTCAAAACAAACACAAAAAATTTGTTCTTTGAAAGATACTCTAAATAAAATAGAAGCCAATACATAGACTTGGGATAAATATATGTAATACATATATCTGTAAAGATATGAATCCCAAATATGTAAAATGCACTTAAAATCAATAATAAAAAGATAATCCTTTAAAATGAAAGGATTTTACACTTTAAGGTGAGTTTTAAAAAATTGAGCAAACCATTCACAAAATAAGATATGTAAACTACTAAGAATGTGGAAATTTGATCAACATTTTTTCCCATGAGGGAAGTGCATATTAAATCTCGGTAGGACATTCCTTCACACTCATTAGAATAGCAAAAACTTAAAGCTAATAATGCCAATTGTTAGCAAAGTTTCAGAGCAACAGGTACTTTCCTAAATTGTTTGTGGGAGTGTAAATGGTAGAACTACCTAGGAAAACTATTTGACAATTCCAATTCTATGTATTTACCTAAGTGAATTAAAAACATGTATTCATAAAATAATTGCACAAGGATATACATAGCAGCTTTATTCGTGGCATCTAAAACCTGAAATCAACAAAATGGCTCATAATATGTGAATTTGTAAATAAACTCCGATGTAATCACAGAGTAGATTACTTCTCAGCAGTATAAAAGCAACAAATTACTGAAACTTCCAAAAATATAGATGAATCTCAGCTTTTTAAATTATAATTATTTGCTAAGAAGAAGCTGCATACAAATGCCAGACATAGAAGAGAGTACTTTTGGGGCGCCTGGGTGGCACAGCGGTTAAGCGTCTGCCTTCAGCTCAGGGCGTGATCCTGGCGTTATGGAATCGAGCCCCACATCAGGCTCCTCCGCTATGAGCCTGCTTCTTCCTCTCCCACTCCCTCTGCTTGTGTTCCCTCTCTCGCTGGCTGTCTCTATCTCTGTCGAATAAATAAATAAAATCTTTTAAAAAAAAAAAGAAGAGAGTACTTTTTGTATGATTTCATTATATGAAGATCAGGAACATACAAGATTAGTTTATAGTGATAAAAATCGTAACAATGACTGTCGCTGGAAAGAATAATGAGAGAACTTTCTGGGGAAATGGTAATGTTCCGTAAGTTGATTGAGATTGTGGTTACACAGATATATATATTTGTCAACCAGGACACATGTAAAATAGTATTCATCAAATAATTATTTGTAAAAGCAAAATTGTCATTATTATTCATGACAAAAATTTAGAAATATGCTAAATATCCATCAGTAGAGAATGATTACATAATGCCTAAAGAAATTGGAATATAATACTATAGTACAATACTATAACTCAGCAAAACATTAAAGAATTACAGATATGCACAACAATATGAATGACTTTCAGAAACAGATGACTGAAAAAACTATGCTGCAGAAAAATACATGTGGTATTATTCCTGTGAAGTAATAATTGAATCCATGCCAAATTAAGCAATATATCTTAAACATAAATACAAACATCATAAAGCTATGCAGAAAAGCCATAAAATAATAAATCCATAATTTGGGAAGGCGGGTACTTCTGAGTTGGAAGAAAGAGTTTATGCCTTTAAAGGAACACAGGGGTTTTCAAATGTTTTGGAAATGTTTGTTTGTTTGTTTTAGCTTGGTGATGGGTCTATGGCTATTTATATCCTTTTATATGTGTAAAATAGTTAATAATTTATAAAGTGGGGTGAAGAGTCACCAGAAAAGATTGTTTTATGTCTGAATTTTATTCAAAGCCAAGGAATGCAATTCCATTGTGATTAAAATTGTTACAAAATATAAACAGCAATAGAAAGCTACCCAAAAGCTGATAAGAGAAGCATGAATTAGAAAACTATGAACTATCTCATTTATTAGTCTTGGGTTAATATGGTAAAAATGTCAATTCTTCAAATATTGATTATTAAATTTAATGAAATTTCAACTAAAATCTAAACAGAATTATTATGGGAATTAGATAAAATGATTTAAACTGTATGTGAAAGATGAAATAAACAGGAGTCAAAATAGGAGATGTAATCAATAAATTCGACCACTATAATACGACATGTACAAAATAAATTCCAAATGGTTTTAAAAAGATTCTGCACAAATATTTTAGAGATCACATATTCAAACTGGGTTTCTGTGAGAAGCCTTCTTTTTTTTTTTTTTTTTAAAGATTTTATTTATTTATTTGACAGAGATAGAGACAGCCAGCGAGAGAGGGAACACAAGCAGGGGGAGTGGGAGAGAAAGAAGCAGGCTCATAGCGGAGGAGCCTGATGTGGGGCTCGATCCCATAACGCCAGGATCACGCCCTGAGCCGAAGGGCAGACGCTTAACCGCTGTGCCACCCAGGCGCCCCTGTGAGAAGCCTTCTTAAATAAGAGTGGAAATCCAGTTGCCAGAAAAGAATAAACAGGCATGTTTGATAATGTAAAAATGGAAACTTTGTATAGCAAAAAAAATCACATTTTCCCAAAACTTGAGAGGCAATACAAACGCAGAATAAGAGAATTGAGGATCTCTTATATTGTTTCTAACCCTGCTCTCTAGTATATTATATCTTGAGTGAATTATTTAACTATTATAATTAGATGAGTCCTTCAACTTCAAATGAAGTCATCATTCATTTAAGTTAGTGGACAAATATGTTTCAGGTACCTTTTATGTCCCAGCGCTGCCTTATAGGCGCTGGGGAAACAGCAGTGAATAGAACCAAAGAAGAAAACCTGCCTACATGGAGGTCACATTCTAAATAAGTAAAATGCATAATGAACAAAATAATAAGTAAACTCTATGTTAAAGAAAATCGTATGTAGGGACGCCTGGGTGGCTCGGTTGGTTAAGCATCTGCCTTCGGCTCCAGTCATGATCCTGGGGTCCTGGGATCGAGATCCGAATCGGGCTCCCTGCTCAGTGGGGAGCCTGCTTCTCCCTCTCCTCCCTGCTTGTGCTCTCTCTCACTCTCTCTGTCAAAAAAATAAATAAAATCTTTAAAAAAAAAGAAAATAATATATAAATATGTAGTATGTTAGATAATGATAAAAGCAGTGAAGAGAAACCAGAGTAGTGATGTAGAGAGTATTGGGGGGGTGTGTGTGTGTGTGTGTGTGTGTGTGTGTGTGTGTGTGTCTATGTCTGTGTGTGTATGTATGTATAATTTTAGACAGGGTGTGCAGGGAATTGCTCACTGAAGGAGACAGGTGACTAAAGAGCTGAAGGAAGGAAGAAAACACATCGTGTGAATATGCGAGCTGAGACTATTAGAGGCAGAGGAAGAGCAAGTTCAAAGGCAGTGAGTTGGGAACATGCTATGTTTGTTGCAGGAGCCACAGAGAGGCCAACGTAATGAGCTGGGTTGGGGGCAACAGAAAAGAAGGGATAGATGGATGAAGACAAAGAGGTAACTGGCAACCAAATCAAAACTATCCACAGTAATAGAAGAAAAGGCAGAATATATAGCCATAAAAGCAGATTGCCAGAATTAAGAAGAAATCTCGATAAGTTTGTGGAAATTCTCTTGCATAGGTTTCTGTTTTCTCAGTGAAACAGAAAGCAGAGTGGTTGCTGAGAGTGAACATGAGGGAGGAAATGCTGGAGATTTGTAGGAGGCGGTATGAGTAAGTCGTCATTCTAGGTGATGGAGAGAGTGAATGGAACTATAATACCATTGAGCACTCAGAATACAATGGAGGTTTGTGATTAGAAATGAGTTCAGAAAGCATTGTGTGTGTGTGTGTGTGTGTGTGTGTGTGTGTGTGTTTCTCCAGCCACACTCAGTACAAATGTATGTGCCAGAAGAGACAGGGTTGGATTTAACCAGGTTGGTTACTTTGCCATTGGGATGTGGTACAGTGAATTGAAAAGGAATGGTGGAGTTGGAGTGTATGTGAGGGAGTACATACAGCTAACTGAGGAAGTTAGCTGTGTAAACGGGAAAGTGGGGACACAAGGGTGATGAGGTAAGTATCCGGTAGGCTCAATAATTTATAGGTCCTCTGGGGTCAAGGGTTGTTGGAAATGGGGTTTATAAGGGAGTGAGTTGAAAGCATCCAGTGTGGTGGTTATAGATTGACACAATTGGCATGGGGTTATAGAAGAAAACAACTGCATTTCTCACAAAGTTTAAAGATAAAAAATAATACCTATTTGAGATTCATGAAAGTTCCAATTCTGTAATTTCTTTTAGACACAGGTTTGAAGAGACACTTTGTACAATATTAAGTCTTGCTATTTGATATCGGGCTCCTCAAAAAAAATCTTGCTAAATGTATTATTAATCTTCCATCAGCTCTGTTTTTTTTCTAAAGCATTTTGGAAGCCATTGATATCATTTCTTGAGAGTGATATCATTTTATCACCTCTGAGTATAATGTTGTTTTATGTCTTAAAAAGACCCCTTTTAAGCTACAATACCCATTTGTTCATATACATATAATCTATAGTTTGTGTCTATGTCTATGTCTTATATATGTGTGTCTTTATGATTGATAATCCCTGTTTAACACTGATTTTCAAACTTCATATTCATATACTTTAAAAATATACGTTCCCATAAAATAACCTTTCCCATCTACTCTCATCTACTTACCTTGGTCATTTTTCTGCAGTGTTTGCTTTCCATTCCTCACATAGTAAGGTTTCGATACCAGGACTTCAGCCCTAATCTATTTATTTATTCTTGGCTGTTGATGACAGCATGTAGGTCCTCTGTTTTAGGGAACTTGAATATGAAGTCACTTTGTTATGTTATACATGTTTGCAGAAATATAGATTCTGTAACCATAAAAATTATTTTTTCTATAAAGTTTTAATTTGAATTAAATTCTTATTTCCTCTATGCACATAACCTCTTAAAAATCTCTTTAGAATTTTGAAGTTTTGCAGGGAGGAGGGAACTCAGATCATTTGGTTTAGCATTTTGCATAATCTGTGCAAGATAATAAATGTTCTATTTGTTGCATACTCTATTTTCTCACAAGACAGTCATGAAATATATTAGCATGTTAAAAATCCTGGGAAGTCCTGTAGCAAAGAAATCTGACCGAATTCAATACAGCTTTTCTCAAACATAGTTGATATCAAAATTACTACCTGTCTTTGTTTTTTGCTGAACACCTATTGACATCCCATTGAACAAATTCTTCCAGAATGGTTTAAGAAATGCTGTTCTTTCTATAGATGAGCAAGCAGAGACATGGTATATTGATAGGTTTTTCTAAAGTTATATGACTGTTATTACCAGAAAGGACTAATTTGGACTCCCAATTAAGTGCTTCTTTCTTCTTGCCATTTGTCTCCTGGCACTTTCTTATCCCCAGTATTGTACTGAACCACATAGAGGCAAAAGGAAACATCTGTAACACTAATCCTGTCTTTATTTAAAATGCTGATATTTTGTTCTTTTATTTATTTGCATAATTTAAAAAATATCAATTAAAATTTATGTATCTTGATCACTGAGTTTTTTGTTGTCCCCTATATTTTGTGCTTGAGTGCCCCATTCACCCAGCCTAGTTCTGAGTTGGATTTTCTCAACAAAACTAGATGTATCTCTAGTCTTGCAACGTCCAAACCATTCCATATTCCAAATTATTTCAAAGTATAATGGAGGTGCCTGCATGGCTCAGTCAGTTAGGCGTCCGACTCTTGATATTGGCTCAGGTCTTGATCTCAGTGTCGTGGGTTCAAGCCCCACATTGGGCTCCATACTGGGCTTGGAGCCTACTTAAAATTTTTAAAAAATTAAAAAATTAGTCAGGTCCCCACATCAAAACCCAATCTTTGGTTACTCTCATTCCTCACATTTGTAAATAGAAATATACCTACTATTTTCTGTTTTTTGTTCTTGGAAATAAGAGTATGCCTCCAATTTTTTGCATATTAATTTATAGATACCATGTAGATTACTGCACACTTTCTGAAAGTCTGAGATTTTAATTAACTGATAATTAACAACCCAGATCTTACATTAACAAGTTTCTACGTGCAAGGGAATCAACTTGGGGCTGAGATTACATCTACTAGTTCCACTTAATAAAAGTTCATATTCACCAGCTCAGTGAATTCTAATACAGCATGTCCCAAAATGTGTTTCAGAAAAGGGGATGTTAATAGGTTTGCGGGACAGGGGTGGGGGAGGAATGTAATAATAAAATTAGTTGGATAGATAAAAATCTAAAGGAAACTAAAGAGAGTCTTTATTTCAGGACTTCTCAGAGCCTTTAATATGCTAATGTTCTTCAGGAATATGAAAAAAAAAACAAACCTTACAGAATGCAGTGTTTCCTAAACATATCTAACTATAGAATCTTTATAAATATGTCTCAATATATGGGAGCTTTTGCATAGAACATCCGGCATGGCGCTATTGTTTCGCAGGTCATGTTCTGAAACCACATCTTAAAGAGGCTAGTCAAGCTTAGATTTTGTTTCATAGAAAGTATTTTTCAGACGATGTGTCATTCAATGTTCAGTGGTTCCACTTTGTCCTCCACTAACAGTTCACTTATCCCAAAGACCAGGCAGGACTCTTCTTGCACATGAGAGAAATACTGGAAATTAATTGTTTTACCGAGTGGAAATTTATGAGAATAGCCTTTATTTTTCTGATCAATGCATCCACCTTTTTACCGCTGAATATTTTTCTAACTCTTGGATAGCTGGTATCCACCTAACGAAAGAGTTCCCCTAATCAGTCATGTTTGGAACAGCTGATATGTTTCTCCCTATTGGCTCAGGTAACTCTGACCTGTTTGCTTCAAAAGAAATTTGGAAAATTTGGAAAATCTAAACCACTTTCCTTGTTACACTTCTGTTGTTTTCCACATACAATGCACCTTTTTTTTAAAAAAAAAAAAAAAAAGATTTTATTTATTTATTTGACAGAGAGACAGCCAGCGAGAGAGGGAACACAAGCAGGGGGAGTGGGAGAGGAAGAAGCAGACTCCCAGTGGAGCAGGGAGCCCAATGCGGGGCTCCATCCCAGGACCCTGGGATCACGCCCTGAGCTGAAGGCAGACACTTAACGAATGAGCCACCCAGGCGCCCCTGCACCCTTTCTCATCCGGCCATCCCTGAGGTCTGGAAGACCTCTTATTTTGCTGCTTTTCCATACTCTCAGAGATGCTGACAAAAAGAATTCCTTGCCCTTAGAGCCAATTATTAATTGGAAAAAAGTTAATAGTGATCTGCTGAAAATTTAATATGAAGTCTAAACATGGTATTCTCTGAAAATGTGTTTGAGAATAATTTTATATTTTACAGAAATTTTGAATGAGTTCTGATAACAGTACTTTCAACTGCAGACAAAGATCCAATACTGACCACAACTGAAAATTGTCGCCTCTAACTGCCTCTCCATTTCTTTTGTTTTAGGTGCGGACACTCTGATAACATGTCCAGGTATGGTAATGAAACGTTGTCTTTCAGTAACAGCACAACTACCCATAACACATGTAGACTTATTAACATAAGTTACTTCTCATCTCTGAACATCCCATCCATAGTGCATTCGCTGACCACACACGTGGCCCCTATTTGGATTAGAAAGGAATTTTCTCATCTTTAGCAGCACCACTTTGAGTTTTTCAAAGCGAAATAGGTAATTGTTGTTTATAAAATATTATGATGGTACAGAGTCTGAAGCAACTAAAAACACTGCAGTGTTTGCTGCCAGGCATGAGGAGACAGTGACACAGCTCATTTCCTCAGCCGAGCTCTCTTTGCCGCCTTGTACAACACTTATTTCAAAGCACGCCACAGCTTAGAACTGTCGTGATCCCCATTAATATAAAATCATTGACCCCTGCTCCCGCTGGTGCGACTAAATTACATTCTGCTGCTCAGCGGCAGCCGCACATGGGGCCCGCGCTTTTAGTCTTCGCCAGGTGCCTTGATGCCAGCGCAGCCCCTCCTACGCCCAGGGTTTGCCTTTAATGAGGATTAGGCACCTTCAAAGATCTAGGAGGACCCACTCCCAGGATGGAAGCCTTTCTAATGGCATCTGGGCTTATCGGAGGCAGTAATTTAGTATCTCAGAGGAGACTGAAGAGAGATTCATTTCTCGCCTTTAAGAAATTGCAAGAATGTGTGGTTTTGTGATGGCTTTTTTTTCCTCCCCTCTCCACCAGCACAAATTCAAGAACATTATGCCTAACAATATCGTGTTTTTGTAAAACCTGGACGGTAGATGTGGTAAAACAATATCCCAAATGGTGGCATATCCCCGCTGAGGAAATTTCTCTTTTACACTACATTATGTGATGTGCTACTGATGGGACTAAACCCACTCACAGATGACCCACTGTCATTTCATCTTTGTATTTCTGGGTGGTGGAATTTCCTTACAAAGGATTGATAACCTGATCCATAATGTGCAGTCTCCCTTTGCCTCAGCCCCTGACCCTCTCGGGCCTGCCCTTCCATGTGGTTCCCTTGCTTTCTGAGAATGAGGGGATCAGGGATTCTAAACCTTCCCACAGTGGGTGTGGAATTTGTAGGAATGTTCTCTGTGCTGCTGCTGCCCAGTCACCCTTGCCTTGACTGTTAAGGGACAGAGCTGCAGAGTTACGTGATAAATGTAGAAAACAGTCATTGAACACAGCAAACATACTTCAGGTAATCAAAGGCCTCCCTTACAAAAATCTCAGAAAAATGAAAAAAGTAATTAAAGATCACTCACACATGTGGTATTAAAATAAGTGTGATTATGTGAATGTATATACATATTTTCACACAATTATTTGCAGTGTGTTTAGATAAGTTCTTTATATAGCAAACTGTTACTCGTAAAAAGCTCAAAAATAGTTTAGCACCAGAATAAAATCTGGTATTCAAAGTATTATTTCTGGAAAAATCGGATGTTTTTGTCTGGCAAGGGAGGAAAGCTATGTATTAAAGTAAAGTTGGTAAATTTAATCCAGGAAATCTGAACTCTGATGAATCAGTTGGTTTTCTCTCTGTTATATTTGTAGTGAGATAAAAATCATGAAAGTTTCTCAATCTAGTAAATGTTAGCATCTAATTTTTAGTTTTTAAGTATATTAAGAAATGGCGTCTTACTCAGTCAACGTGCACTTTGAAGCCAGTCAGCAGTATGAAATGGGACAAAATGTAATCAGCACTGTGCTGGTCATACTGACTGTATATGCAAACTTTGTCTGAATTTTCTACTCTGATTCCTATCAGGAGAAGCAAATTAAGTTTTATGGCCATAGGGAGGATCTGAAGAGAGTTCTCACTAATTGCAGGGAGGTTAAATGGTCTACACTATTTAATTACAAAATTTATAAATACTATTTGTTGATAAAAAATCCATTTTAAATAGAAATGCGCAAAAGCCAACAGTAATAAGGAAAAATGTGAAATTTCTGAGGGTTGAATTTACCTCTTGATACAAAAATGCATATAAATAATATAAAGAAAAATAAGTGTGTTCACTATACTTTTGAAAAGACTTGTTTTTGGTTTCTGAAATTATTTTTTCCCTGAGGTTTAATTGTATTTCATGAAATTCAGTATCTGGATTAACGACTTGCTTCTGAAAGCTGATACCCAAACAGAGGGCTTTCTTTCCAGAAGGGTGTCCTAACCCCAGTCACACGTCTGCTAATTTGGCCTTTCTCTTAATCTCAGAAGAACTTGCTGAACAGAAGTGAAACTATGCACGTGCTAATGGCTCACGCTCTGCAAACTCCCCTCTCTCCCCGAGAGTGTCTGGTGTGCAAAGCTGAGCTGGAACAAAGATACACTAATTATTCCCCATTAATTTGTCTGCTTGAATGGTCCTAAATACCAGAGTGATTAATTAGCGCAAGGCAGCCGGGGCAGGATGTCACACCCTTCTCTGCGTTTAAGTGTCGGCAAGGTTGTGCTCAAGTGTTGACAACAGCATATCTTTAATTTTCTCCAAGAAGAAAAGTTTAGTCAGTACAATTAATTTGAGCTTGGCTGGCTTGCAGGAATAAATGTAACATGTGGAATGATATTACTGCTGTATAGGCATTTTTTTTTTTTTCCTCCTTAGGGTACAGTAAAACTTTTTTGGCAACTCAGTTATTGAATAGTGTATTTCTATAATTGTTTCAATTTGGCTTAATTACTTTTGTGCATTTTGCAGCAAAAAACATGGATCATCAAATAGTAAGAAATTATTATTCATAAAAGGCTGGGATGGCTATAGATGAATGCGTAGATAAGAATTAGAAACAGATAAAGAATGGCATTAAATTTGGTATCCTTTTAACTATGCGATTTTCTCTCGTGAATTGAAATGTACATCAGTGCTATCAAAAATAATGTGAGACCACTTAACCCCTAGAAGATACAAATCAATTTATTCAAAGCTGTGTAACAGGAAAGTTTATTTGGCCTGATTTTGGGGGGAGGAAGGCTTTGCTGAGATCTTCAGTTTTCTGAATGGTATTTTGCCTTGATTAGTCTTCTGACTAGCAACATCTATAAATCAGTTGAAAAGAAAAACAGTATAACAAGGGATGTTTAACACTTTCATTGTATTCCCTTCTTTTTCATAATTTTGTTTGTCAGAGTGCTTTCTTTAGGAAAAAAAATTAACTCCATTCTAAAACAATTATATACTATTTAGAAAAATAAAATGAGTCAAAGTAGCTGCTGCTTATACTATTTGCCCTCTTTTTAAGATCGAACTACAAATATAATTCGGGAATAGAAACAAAATACCAAATAATTGGGAAGTAGTGTATTTCATTTGTTGCATTATATTTCCTTGCTGTTACTGAAATTTTCAATTAATTCATTTTGCTATGGGCATGCTGTTTTGTTTTGTTTTGTTTTCAAACAGTGGAAAGAGAAAAAAAAAAAAAATCAGAGTGCCATGCAGCCGGCAGCATGGATGTTCTCATCTTTTCTTTCTCAGTCTTCCTCAAGCTCTATACAGGCCCAAAAGGCTATTCAGCAGCAGGGGTGGGAGCGCCGAGGGAGGGAAGGGGTCACCTCTCCCATCTCTCCATGTATCTCATTGTTCCTCAGTTGTCAATGTATTTCCCACACACCATCTCCGGCCGCTCTGCGCCTCATCCCGGCGGCTGGTTCCATGACCTCCACGACATTATTCTCTTTTCCTCCACTCCCCACATCTACACTTTTGTTTTCTTTTTTGCTTTTTCCCAGACTGTGGTTGCTATAAGACCATCATCCCGGCTATAAAGGTTGTAGAAAATACTTGTTGGAACAACTAAGTGCAAAACAAAAGTTTCTCAGCGCAGCGATCCCGGGCTCCTACTGCACCTTATTCTCGCCTTCCCTCTCTTCTTTCACCTCCAATTTCTCCGCAAGTTTTCACGGTGTCTATTCGCTTTTCATTGAAGCAGCATGCGTCGTGAAAAAAGCACAGTCTCTGGGCTGGAATCTCAGTTTTACTACTCATTAATTGTGCAATTTAAAGCAAAAAAAAAAAAATCACTTAACCTTTTGAGCCTCATTTGCAAAATAGGATTATTAATATTTGCTCCACGGAGATGTAATTGAAATAAGAAATCTGATTCCTCATCCACTCTGTTTAGCAGTCTGTTACTCTAGGTAAAGCAAAGGAAACTATTTTCTTGTTTTATAGTTTATTAAATATTTGCCATACTTGCCACATCTATGGCAGGGCATAAAATTATTGGCAATATTTACACTCAGTTGAAATGATGTAAGTTCCATTTGTGGGTTTTGCTACTTTTCTGCTGCCTCAAGAGCAGATAAACTGGAAACAGTTGGAATGGTGTTGGGCCTCTTTATATCAAAAGGGAAAAGTGCTTTCACTGAAATTTCTCACTTTAACTTTGAGACATGATTGTATCTTTGAAGAGAGAAGAGCCACTAAAAAGCTGTGATAGTAAGCTAAATACCATCAATTTCTGCTTCCCACATCAGAAGATGGAATCTGGTTCCCCTCTTCTTGAATCTTGCCTGGACTTAGTGACGCCTTTTTCTATAGAATGCTACAAAGTGAGGTCCTGGGATTTTCAAACTAAGGCATAAGAAGCTTTGCAGTTTCCCCTGGGTTGCTTGGTATGCTTGCGCTGATGATGCTTCCTCCACGAATCTGTAAGAAGCTACGTGGAGAGGCCATATGTTGATGCTCTGGTCAGTAGCTCTAGCTGAGCTCCCATGTGACATCGAGCAGGAACCCACCACCATCTTGGATGTTTAGCCCAGTCAAACCTTCAGGGAACACCAGCACCAGTCACTATTTGTTTACAACCCCATGAGAAAGCCCAATTGAAAAATCATCCTGATTTTTCTGTGTTCACTTCATTCACAGACATGTGAGAGATGATACTAAATGTTGCTTTAAGCCACTAAGAGTGGGGATGATTTGCTATATAGGCAGACTAATGAAACAACAAGACTGCATATTTGCATAATTTAAACATGGTACATCATAGTGGCAAACCAAGGGGATACAGCTAGAACTTGAATAATTGAGGGAGGAATTGTATTTGTGTGTATCAGCTGGCTTCATTCATTCATCCATCCATCACTTGCTACCATGAGCCAGAGTTTTTGTTTGATACATACACTTTTATAAACAAAAGTTTATTTAAAAAAGTATATAAACATTAGTTCCCTGATGTATATTGCTTTAGAAATGTGCATCACCAAAATACTTTTTATAAATTAAAGGGCAGGTTAAAAACGTACATCTTTAAAAAAAACCATTATAGATCATTTTAAGAAATGAGGTGAGATACCAGATTTTGTGTTGTAACGATTTATCCTTAACTCTAAATTACCCTGATTCTTAAGGACAAAATACCCCTGAACAGAGGTTATAGTTTTGTCCATGTTTGTAAATAAAGAATGTGAGAAGTAGAGTGGAAAACTCTGACTCGTTGTTAAGACAATGGCACTTATTTCCCCCACAATTCCTTGATAAAATCATCCTAATAGTGGTGGCATTAGTCTTGATCTTTCAGAAAGATCAGTGCGAATACCATCTTACATGCTATGGACAACACTGGTCACACAAATCACATCTTTTGGGAGAGAGGAAGATGAAAACAATTTAATTTATAGACTTGACTTTTCCAGAAAATACACATTTTTTTCTTTTTCTTTTTGCCTTTGGCCTTCCTTGACAGTTCCATCTGCTTTTCTTTATCACCTTTGTGGGCTTGTTCCCGGCTGGACCTTAAGTTGCAAAGCTCAAAGAGTGGAAATAGTTTATCAAAACAGCTTGTGTATCTTATAAAGTGAAAGTGACATAGGATGGAATGTTCAGTATTTGGACAACAAGCAGCTTGTTATCTCTAAAGCAATGACACACCTCCCCTCCCCTTGTTTCACTTTAATAAGAACTGTGTACTTAGAGCCCAGGACAGGAAGGGAAGTAGGTAATTTTGCTTTTTAAAAATAAATAAAATTTTAAAAGCCCATGCTGAAAGAAGCCGTGAGCAATGTAGATGGTAATTGTGCTAAGCATAACCAGCCAGATCTCTTGAACCCTAACTAACATTCAGGAATTCCTTCCCCATTGTCTCCCAACTGTTAACATTGTTACAATGTAGAGGGCATAACCCAAGTAATGAAACATTTTCCCTCTTCCAGCAGAGGATAGTTTTGAAAAACACTTATTTTCTTCTGTCCACTGAGAGGTTTTCTGAAACAATGTTTTAATCTCTACCATCATATTGAAAGCAGTATTTGTGAACTTTTATTCACCTATAACATCTAAATGTAAAGTCTTAATTTTACTATCGGAGACTCTCAAATATCACTCCAAGGTCCGATGCCAGGAAGTTACATTGAAATCACCTGGAGAGTGTGTTCAAAATCCCAACCTGAGACGGACCCCACGTTGCAGGAATGGGACCTGTGAGTTTGCATGTGTTCTCATCTACCATCATGAGCAGCCGTGCCCAAGTTTTGTTCTGTGGAACTGCAGTCCCTTGAGATGCTCTATGAAAAGAACATTCTGTCTTACAGATTCACAATCCATGTGATCATACTGAAGTCTTAAAGTTATTTAGCCTCGCATAGCCGGATATTTCCAGACTTTCTGGACCTTCAAAATATTTTTTAACAGAGTGTTTCATGGAGCACACTTTGAGAAAAGGGAGTTTAGAGGAATGCTGTGATGCCCCTTCCATGAAAATTAAGCAAAACAAAACTTCCTTTGCTTTTGCAAATTTTTTTCTCATATACTCTTATAATATTTTCTGTAAGCTAAATATTTTTCCTCTTTCCAATTGCTCAGCATCTGTTGTTAACTTATATATGTTTTCTAATAATATTTGAAAATTAGAAACTACCTTAAAATTATGTGTGCCCGAAATGCCCAGTTTTTTCCAAGGAACGTGTGTATTACTCATGACTTCAAAGGTTTAATTCTAAGAATTTACAAAAGTATAATCAAAATATTCTGCTATAGAGTCACTGGAACAAGTCTCCATATCCTGGCTTGTATTTTAATTAGTTGTGGTCGTGATTTTCTTTCACTGGACTCCAGGCTACTTGAGGGAAAAGGCTATATCTGGCTCACCTTGCCATGTTCAGATATCTTTGCTGAATTGTGTTCATTTCTGAAACCAGGTTTCTCTGGGCTTGTGATATCAATATACAGGCACTGCTCAATGTTCTGAGTTAGTAGTTCACTGACTTTGTCAGGTTTCTGTGTTTTACTTTGTTTTTTAAAGATAATTGACATTTCATCCTCAATTTGTATTTTGGAAGCATCACTAACCAACATTAGCTCATTATCCACTTTGGCACGAAAACCCAATCTGTCATCTTTTTTATAAGCTCCTTGAGGACAGGGTTTATATACCTTTCTCGTAAACTTTCAATACTGTTTTGTACAGTAGCATTCGAGAAGCAGTTGTGGAGTGGATATAAATAACCAAAAGGAAAATATGTTGAACAACCTGTGACCATTATGACTTCCTCAATAGAATGTTTTTCTAAAAATCAGAATCCCAGACTTGATGTTTATGGCAACATATGTGTCAACCTGGGGCTGCTTTTTATCCAGTAAATGGATTTCCCCTCTTTGCTTTCTCTGTCCCTTGCTCTTGTTCCTGTTCATATCCCAAACTCTGAATATTCAGTTTATGCAGTTAAAAGTTAAATTTCAAAGATAATGAATTTCAAAGTGGGTGTTTTATTAACTGCAGCAATAAACAAGTGAGAGTTACATTACACGGTGACAAAAGTTCTTCAGCTTCCACGGGCCCTTGTGTTCCCAGATGAAGAGCCAAATGGAAATGTTTAATAAAACATGTGTGAGACTGCACAATAGAACAGTCCTTACATTTTACATCAAGCTGCATCAGGGTCACGGGAGGTGTTTTATTAGCACAGTCAACAATAATATCGTGATTTTTATTAGGAGGAAAAGATAGTGAGAGACTACTAATTATTTTTCAGCCTGAGGGACATTTTTTCTTGAAATGACTGTTAATTTGATCATTGTCGTGCAGTTCACAGATTTACATGAACTTATTTCACTGTGACACATGGTTAAGAACCAGACTAAGATTGTTGCTTTATTAATGGTTTTCAGTAAATGTATTCAAAAGTGCTAACTGTGTGGGTGTATGGATGATATTGATAGCACTTGGAAGGTTGAATCCTTTTGGAAGTAGCTAGCCTGAAGCCCTTTTCACATGATATTTTCTTTGTTCATGCAGTGAGATGTTAAGCCTACAAGAATGAAATAAAATCCCAGTGAAATAAGAATGGTGTTGTCTCAGATATTACCAAAGTGGCTTTTCTGCAAATGTTTTCTTTCTTGTTTTCCCCTTCCCACAAATAGGGCAGACTCTAAAGATATGAAAACACCAGTGATTTCTCAAAACACTTGCTTTGGCATAATCAACAGAATGCTGCACAATGTTTTTGTTGTTAAATGTTATAGAATAGGCGTAATCTACTAACACTTGAATTTAGAATTCTTGCAGAGCGTACTTTCTACAGCTAATTTAGTATGATTTTCTTTTTGATCTGGATGCATTATGCTAAACTGAAAACAAGAATCTTAAGCTAGTAGTGACCAGGTTCATTTTATTTTATCTATTTTTTTTTTAACAAACGTCATTAATCTGGTCAAAAGTTTTACAGAAATCTTCTCCTGCCCTGATACCAAAAGACATTCCACATAAGACGTATTTTTAATGGTGGAAGTAGTCTTCGAAAAGGGCAAAGTTTAATATGTAGAAGGAGAGAAAGTGTGATTCATTCTGCAGGGTTTTCTATTTAATTTAAAATTGACTTGTTCTAAATAATTTAATGCATTTAGAAAAAAATCCTGAATTGGACTCAGAAAATTGGCAGTTTTCTTGACATAAGAATCTTATTAATTTGAGGAAAAATCCGTTTCTTAAGGTAACAGATTTTTAAAGTGATATTACAAATATAAACGTGATTTGTAAGTTATAAAGTGTATCAAGATTTTAAGTTATTGTCATTATTAAATGAACCGTTAATATGTTGGCCATAAAGACCACTATCTTTAAATTATACATTTTTAAGTGTTCAAAAACTATAGAAAATTTGGCAGATATGATCCGCACAACATGGATGCCGATTAAAAAATTAATGTTTATCCCATGGCAAATGTATACAATTCTTAAGGACATCTTCATTTTTAAAACTGCTTGATAGAACTGCTCTTAACTCTTACAAAAGGAAAATGAATTTGATAAAAAATGGAATTGAAACTTAAATTTAATTTTGCTGTAAGTGAAGGAAAAATATAGCATAGTATTCAAATACTGTCATTGGTCAAAAATAGTTAAATAGCATTCTGAGGAAATAATCCCAATTATATCTTTGTCTTTATTTAAAAGGGAAAAGTTTTCCCCCAAATGCAGTTTATATGTTTGAATTGATGAGCAAATTTTCTTTCAATATATGTTTATCCTTCGGGGAAATTACCTATAGGTAAAAGACAATTTTCCATGTGTTTATCACCAGTCATTAGCCAGTCTTCCTTTAAAAGCATATTAGCAATGCCATTTTGTGACATGGGAAATTTCCAAGAATTCCAAAATTCCAAGAATTCGAAAACACAATTATAGACTTTTGGGGCCTGCAGAGACCTTGAAAATCATTGACTCCATTTGTCAGATTATCAGCAGGATATGGGAAATTTCGCTTATTTATTTATTGTGCTTTCCCACAACTCCCTCTCAGCATTCCCAGAGCTTCACGTTGTTGCAATAGCTTGTAGTCAAGGAGGCAATGATGATGTTCATACTTGAGTGATGTCAGCCTCCCTAAAAAGGGTGACCCCCAAATTCTGAGTCTTCGTGAGCCCCTGTGCACAATACTGGGCCACATCTGGCCATGGATAGTTCCAGATGTAATTGGTACTCTTATCCAGAAAGAATTTTGATTGGGAATATCTTGAAATCACTTCAATTATCTCTGAGAAATCTCACAATAAATTAGATGTATATTAAGTTTAAAGGTCAACTAAAGGTCTCACCAAAGATGTTTCAATAAAGAAAAGTCTATCTTGTGCATAGTGATTAGGCTAACAAGTAGTCCTAATTATATTGTGTGTCCTGTGTTACATTAGTGTAAAAGAGAACTTTAAGTCACCCATTGCTGATGCTAACAAATGCTTTGTTAGTCAGGGCCATTTGTCACCAAGAAGCCTGACTGTTGCAAAAAGCAAAGAAAAGTATTGGCCAAGTCTCTGAACCATATTATAAATTAAGACACAGATCAAAACCAAAACCAAACACTCTAAGATAAAAACTCATCACATTAGAGTTTGCATTTCCTCCACATTGTTCCTTATATTTCTTTATCATTTAGTTCATATATACAATTTAGAAACAAGTTTGGGTGCTTTAAAAACTTCTTAGTCTTTTCATTTACAGAGGAGAGAATTAAAAATTTATGTTAAGAATTAAGCTATTGGGGCACCTGGGTGACTCAGTAGGTTAAGCATCCTGCTCTTGATTTCAGCTCAGGTCATGATCTCAGGGTCCTGAGATCTAGCCCCAAGTTGACTCCCTGAGCAGGGAGTCCACTTGAGATTCTCTCTCGCTCCTTCTTCCCCTCCCTGTGCCCCTGCCCCCACCCCCCACTCATGCCTGTGCGCACTCTCTCTCTCTCTCATAAATAAATAAATCTTAAAAAAAAGAATTAAAGAAGCTAATACTACCTAAAACATGTATGTAGGTTTTTTAAAAAAGGTTTTATTTATTTATTTGAGAGAGAGAACACGAAGAGGAGGAGGGGTACAGGGAGTGGGAGAAGCAGACTCCCTGCTGAGCAGGGAGCCCAACACACACTCAATCCCAGGACTTTGGGATCATGACCTGAGCTGAAGGCAGATCCTTAACCAACTGAACCACCAAAGCGCCCCACGTACGTATTTTTGATCCCCATTTTATAATCACAACCACTCATGAGTAAAACCTACAAACACTACCACTCTTCTAAAACAACTTTCATTTCCCTGTGACAATTGCAGGAACAATTCTTTCCTGGCATCAGGTTGCAGGGTGCTTTTATCTTGAATATCTAGATGAGCAACAAGAGATAGGTGATCATAATAAGAATAATAACAAAGCCTTTGCTTTGTACTAGGTCCTGTGCTCAGTAATTTACATGCATTGTTATATTGCATGACACAGACAATACAATGAAAGACTAGAAAATGCTTCTTGAAAATCTGGAAACTTTAATTGCATTCAGTGTGTTGGTAGTTAATATTTTGACCGGCACATTTTTTCTTTCGAACCCATGCAAACTTAGGCAACATATATTCAGAATGGTTCTACTGAAGACTCAGTTGGCCATTAATTCAGTCTTCCTCTTGGAGGATTTCCTGCACTTGGATAAGGAGCAGTGAGAGCAGCTTATGTAAATTGCTAGAGGAGGAAAGTCGACAGGCAATGAAGACAGGAACAAGAGTCTCAACTCTGCTCCAGAAGAGTAGCTAGAAAAGAGAAGTGCTGGAGGGGACACAATAGCAAAAAGGCAGAAAAGAGCCAGAGTCTTTTTGGTGAAACAATCAGAGCACCAGGAACTACAATATACTGCACTCTGGGAGCATGTTCTCCCATTGCTATATCCTTACTGGAATATAGATTAAGAAGTATATGATAACATGCTATTTCAGCTATGCTGAGAGTCCTTCCTGTATTTCTTTAAGTTACATTTCTGTAAGGCTATATCAGTGGTTCGTGGTCATTTGCTCCTATGTGTGGAAAGCAATAGCTATGAAAGGTAGACTCGTTCGGTTGTGTTATAGCAGCAATGCAAGTATGAGCAGCATTGCCTTGGTATGAAGTATGTTGTTAAATGGTAAATAACTTTTATCAGTCTGGAATAAATAAAGGGCATACTTCCATCATTTTATATAATGGCCCAATTCTGGCAAGTTCCTATTATGTTAAAATTATACAAATAACAGCTTAGGTTTCTTTAAAAAATTGATTTAGGTTCTAGGCACCATTCACAGCTTTATAAGTACCTAAAAAAATTGTGCAGGACTTGGGGCTATTTTTTGCGTGATATCTAGCTTCCATACTTTGTACTCAATGAAATGCCAAATGTGCCTCAATCAGTGTGATGACCAAAAATTGCCTCCATGAATTTCCATTATCACTCTTGGTATGACAATGAAATTTCTGACCTTTACGACCCAGGTACTCTGGCCTATTTGAAAGGATAGCTGGTTCTCTTCACAAAAACAGGAATTTTCCTTTCCATATGCATTAAGATACAGTTTCTTTTAGTGATCTTATTTGCCTTTCAGCCAACTTTGTCCAAACACTTGATAGCTTTTGTAATGTTAAAAGCTCAGAAAAAAGCTTGTGATAAATTCACTGGCTGATGTGGTATTTGTTTTTTTTAAACAAACTTAATCATCCCAAGGCTCCATTCCTATACCCATCCACTTACCCCTCACTTTCTTCTGCATAAAGAATTATTTGTTACAAATTGGTGACAAAGCAAAGAAGACAACTTTAGTTATGTTTTACAGGAAACATTCCAGGAGAATTCTGTTCAAATGTCTCTGTGAAGGCTAAATCCAGGGGTGTGACACAGTTCCCTCTGAGCATGAAGATGCTCTGTAATGCACATTCCTTCCTCTGTTTGGTTTTCTAGTTCTTTCTGAAGGCTTGCCATTACCTCAGTGGAAATTCCTAGTATCAGATTAGTAGGGTTCCCTTACTCTGGGCTATATTTTCAGTCAATTATCTTGAATGGTGAAAATTCTATGTAGAGGAACATCCTTGGGTAAGTATTCCTGTTAAATTCCTTGAAATAACCCTATCTTCTGGAAGTTTCTACTATAGTAAGCTTCTATTATAAACATTCTATAAAATTTTGCTCATTTAACAAGCACTTGTTGAGCAGGTGATATGAGCCTTGAACTAGGGCAGGCACTTCTTAAAACCTTTTCTTGAGGGACTAAATAATAAAATATAATTTCAAGTTGAGTATTGTAGTAGCAATTATAACTAAAAACTAATACATTAATTCATAACTATTATAATATTTATTTCTATACATTTTATAATACAGATAATACAAGAATATAAAGTAATATAATAGAGAGGGCAGGCCAGGTGGACTCGAAAGTTCCAGGGTACTGAGATGTGTCCTAGGTGACTGCTAGACAGCAAAACTCAAGCATCCCTAGTTTATTTTTGTTGGCCTAAAGAATCTGGCTGAGGCAGACTGATTTGAACATCCAGAACATTGCAAACAGATAGTCTAGATACACTTCTATGAGCCTACAGCAAATATATTTTGAATAATTTATTTCCTGATCACGAAAACTCCAGTGAAAAAGGAAAATTGACATCTTGCCCTGCCTTCACTATGACTCAGCATAGCATAGCTCAGTTGGAATGAAAACAAAGCATACAAACAAACAAACAAAAACAAACACCTTCGCATGACCGGATAAAGTAAAACAAACAAAATAGGAACCTCTGTCTAGCACTAGTCCTCTAAATCAATAGACTTTAGTCCTTTCCCCAAAGTGGCCAACTTCCCAGCTAACAAAATTAATCCTGACTTTGCAGTACAGACACCTACAGATAGGTTAAGACTCTTGAAAATAAGATAATCATTTGAGAAAACAACTTTTTTTTTATTTTTAAATTTTTTGTTACATTATGTTAATCACCATACAGTACATCATTAGTTTTTGATGTAGTGTTCCATGATTCATTGTTTGCGTATAACACCCAGTGCTCCATGGAGAAAACAACTGTTTTTCTTCCACCTTGGTAACCTTGCGTTTGGGTGTTTGTTTCCCTTTGCACATCTGTTTCAAACTGTGCTCAAGGAGCCAGTATTTCAGAAGACTCCCTTGTAAATGCTTTGCTTTTGCAAGTAAATATGGTTTTTGAAAACAGTTTTTTCTCTGCATTTTCCTTGGACACTCACTTTGTGACATACGTTCAAAGAGAGAGCATTAACTTATAACAAATAAGGATAACAAACTTTGTGTACCCTTACTATGAATTCTACACTCCTTAAGGAGGACTAAGCATTTAAACCTGCTTTCTAAAGTGGATTTCAGTTTATTTAAATCTTTTGAAACATGTAATAAAATGTTCTTTTCCATATATTTAGGCAGATACAGAAAATTATGTCAAATTCAATAATTTCATCATTTGCTTACTTATTCAATAAACACCAAATATCTATTATGTGCCGGACACTATTTCAATCACTGAAGATGAAGGAATGAACAAAACAGACACAGTCCCTGTCCCCAGGGGGCTCACATTCTAACAAACTATTAATATATTATAAATTACATGTAATATTCAAGATAATGGATTTTATACAGTTCAAACATGGCTAAGCAATTGGGGTTGGATTCCATTCAGAATTTATTATCCTCCTATTTTCATGTATTTTTGGAGAATTTTTGTATCATTAATATTTACTATCCATTAAAGGCAAACTCTGAAGTAGAGGCTCTATGACTCAAAGAGGAGAAACCCTTAGAGTTCCCCTTTGAATGTGATGACCGTTCAGATGGCTTATACTTATTGTAAAATCTTCACATTTTGAGAGAAGATTAAAATATGGAACAGTCTGGCACTGAAAGTCAATAACAAATTAGTTAACAAAATTTCATGAAAAAGTTTTCGACATTAGAGTATCTCCATCCATTCCATTAAAACAAATGTTAATGCAGCTATTCAAAATATCGAGGAAATGACTTGCTCACTGAGTGAATTTGGCTCCGTATTTATGCAGAGATCATTGCAAACGCCATTTCTATTTGGGGAGATAAGAAAGAAAACTAATGCGATGATAGCCACAACCGCCATCACTATGAGATTTATGAACGTTGTGAGTGGATATACTTAAAGTATGGCAGCAGTCTTTGGAGAGGCACAGTTTCCGGAGAAAGAAAAGCAAAGTGATTAGTATTGGCCTTCCTAAATGTTATTAATACAGAAGTGAAGCTGATTTAAACGTTCTCTGTATGCTCATAAGATCTCCGTGGCACAGAGCATACATGTGCCCATGTGAAGATTCTCTTTGCTCTTTAGCTGCCTAGAACCCCCAGTTCACATCATTCCTTTTGAAGTTATGGAACTTGGGGTGCCATCTACAGGGTCATTAAAACGTTGTTCTGGATGTCATTTGTCTTAATGGCTTTTGTCATTTGTTTCTGATTCTTCTTTCCTATCCCAATAGGGAATCAGATGAGGGTGACTTTGGTATTCTGATGGAATGCTCAGTGAGATCAGAGCCAAGTTGTTGGAGATGCCAGTAGAGTCCGGGGGAGTTTGAGGTATCCTGCAGGGCTTGTGAGGAGGGTGCTGGAGTTTACAGCTTGTTGTGGATTGCATCCTGGATCGTTTGCTGAGTGCTTTGGAATGCCTGAGGTGAAAATTACAGCAATTTTAGGAGTCTGACACACTTTCCAGCTGATAGCACTAAAAACATGACTTGTTGCCTCCTCTCCCTTCCTTGTTTGCTTCTTTGAATGAAGATGGCAGAAATGCGCTGTATGAACTATTACCCATTATGTGAATTTTTATGAATTAAACTAATTTATCTTTTAAAAACCCATTAATATTTTCTTTCTCTGTAAGCAACTTATACAATGGAGCAAATCCACAATATTTGTCAAAGTTATTAGAGCCCTGGGTTTTTAATTACTGGTTTGAACCCCAGCCCTTTTGGTTAAATGCAGACTGCATATTGAAAGGAAAAAAAGGAAAAAAGAAATAATAGGTTATGCAGTATACAAAGGGACATCAGTGACCCATCCTCATCTAAGACAACATTCAAAGTAATGATAGTTGCTGTGCACCCCGTATCCCTTATATTGTGTTTTATTTGGGGGGAGAAGGGCTCTGATGTACTCAACCAGTACAATAATGGCAACTTCAGGTGACGATTTTCCTTAAAATTAAAATACTGAAGAATGCGAAGTTGCATGCGTAAATAATGGAATGTGTTTATGTACAAGCTAAAACTTTATCCTATACTAAAATTTTACGTGCATTTCTCCTTAGAATTAAATTATATGCCTGAAAAGAGGTGATCTTACTCTCATTTTTATTACTTCTATCACATTACAGAATTGGATTTGTCAGAATTTACTGTTAGGAATTTGAAGTTGTTTTTTCAACCTATATGAAATTTGATTACTATTTTGTAGAAAAGGAATAAATAAATTATATATTTTTCTCTCCTAGAATTTTAGAATTTATGAAAAACTCAAAACAAGTGTGAAGCACCTATTACAAAATGAGTCAAATTTGAGGGTGCATTAAGCCATTTGTATGGACAGTTTCATGCAATGCTCAAAATGTTAGATGTGAATTACATTTGTGATTCTCGTATCAGAGTCTATATGCTAGTTTGAATGCCTCCACATGTCAAGGACTGGTTATTTACTCCACTCTTATGATTCTTCAACAACATAATAAGATAAATAGTAAATGCTTTATCAGTGAATCTAAGCATACCTAATAAAGGCCATATGGTGTTTAAATTAATAAAAGAAAACATTTAATATCAAATATCTTTAGTTGTAAGTTACAAGGGAGTTGAATAAGCTTAATTCAGCTGTGAAAAATAATATAGCTCTGTTCTAGTTCTCAAAATTTCATATTTCTTATATGCATGATTATGTCAAAGAAGTTTAATGAACGCATATCTTTACTTATAATAAATAAGTGTTCTTACCCCTTTCTACTAGGACTGTAGTTCTGCATCTCTTAACTCTAATTGTGCTCTTTGCTTTCCCAGCAGTCTGCCATCCCTCAGCTCCTCCTTTCCACATCCCTTCTAGATATCTTAATACTACTAGGAATCTTAAACAGCCCTTAGCAATCACATCATAAATCTAGGATTGCAATCTAAACCTAATTGTTCTCATGTTGTCAAATAAGAGTGACCAGAAAGGAGGTCTGTGACTAAAACTGCCACTTGATACAGCTCTCGGTACAGTTGAAAACCTTATTTCATAAAAATCTCAGTACAAAGAACAAAATGCAACTTTGCAATTATTTGCATAGAAGTTACCACTTAAAATGAGCACCGATACCTGTGACATTTGGGCTGTCTAGACAAAGGTTGTTTACCCAAACCAAATCCATGAAAGGTATGTCTCACACTGTTAGCTAAATCCTACTAAAAATATTCATATTGAGTCCAGCCTGCCCTGGTGCCTAACTCCATGGCATAAATTAAGGTTCAGAGAAAGTCTCTTAACTCTTTCAGATCATTAGAACAGTATTCATAAAGAGCAATTCAAGTGATCATTGGATTAATCTGAAATGCAAACATCTGCATGTTAAGGTTTATTTATCACTGCAAGTTTTCATCTACATTGAAGATGTGAAATGTAACATTTGAAAAGAGAGCCACAAAAACTGGGTGTCTACTAAAACAAAGCAGAATAAGATTGTGTGTTATGTGTGCGGGATAGTTTGGGTAGAATCAAAAGTGTGTGAGGTTTAACCTATAGAAGTGGTTTATAGATGAAACAGGAGGTGATCACAGCAAAATAGTAACAACAAGCAGTATATAAGGAGTAAGCAGGACTTCACATCTACTCTGTCTGTTATTATGTCTTCTAAATACTTAGGTCGACTTCCTTTATGAAACTTTAAAATTAGACTTCAATTTGTGATTTTTTTCATTTCCTTGTTTTAGTTTTTTTTTTTTACTTTTTTTTTGTCTCAAGTTCCACAGACCAGTTCCCTAGCTCTTATTTGTAGTCATTGCACCTTACGTAAGATATAACGTAAGTCATTATTTTTTTCTGAGAATGCAGACTAAAACAGATAGAGCCTAAAACTCTTCCATCAAAGTTAGGAAAGGCTACCAAATTATCAATGAATTTAGTGCCAGAGGTATTAGTGCTTAAAATCCCATCATTTGACAAAAATGTAGTGACAGCCGAATAAACTGGGCTTGAGAATCTATGTAATCTGATTGTTCTTTCGTGGTCACTTTGACTTTCTTGCTACTCAAGTCATTGCCTTTATTTAAAATATTTTAAAACTGCATTTCTTCCTCCTCACCCTGGACTTCTGGGATTATCTCTTCAAATCAGAGCATGCACTGGTGTAGCCTGCTCCTTATCTATCCAGACTCAACCAGAAATAACAATTTCTTGAAAAATATTTGGGGAGAGTGACTGTAATCATTATTGGTTTGGTTTTTGTTAACCTTTATTTTTTGTTTAAGGAAGATTAAGTCAATCCACCTGGAGTTTAATACTGTATGTTACTATAGTAACTTTATAGCCTGTTTGGCTGTGACAAAGGGGCTTCATCTCGTCCATTTCATGCTCCTGTGTCGACCTACTCCCTCCCAGTGTTTTATTATATCTGTCTTTAAGGGTATCTGCGGGAGCCACAGCTGCTGTGCTTTTGTAACAGAAAGCAGCTTTCACTGTGTGAAATGCTCAGCTCTAAGAGGTCTTACAGGCTGATAGCATTATTGAATTTCAAAGCAAAGACAAACAACATTAAATTGTTTAAAGCTAATATTCATGTTTTCCTGCATACGGTGTATTTTTCTAGAAACATCGTATAATCTATTTTTCTAGAGAAAGTATATAATTGCTATCTAATGGTGTTATGAATGAAGGCATAGGGAAAAGTCTTAAGGTAATATAATTGAAAAAACAAACCCAAAATATATTCGGGTCAGAAAATATACCAATTTGATATGCAGTCTTTTAAAGGGGAGATTTTTGTTCTAATCAAGTAATTTGATTGCTTGATTTAAAAAAATTATAGATATCTAAATGTTGTTTACTGAGTAATTTCTGAAAATGCTCTTATAATCTCTATATAGATGCTGATTCATTCACTTCTGCAAAACTTTGCCTATTTATGTTGTATTCTTAAACCAAGTCTCTTGATCTCTTTTAAGGAAATGTGTTAGACTCTGTTATCTGCAAAGATAAAACATTAGTGTTTGTAAGGGCAGAATTAAATATGATTTTAGTGTACTCAGAAATTATTTAAATGAATGTACTGAGAAGATGCTTTTGATAATAGTTCTGTTTTACAGTTGCATCTCAATTTAGCCAAAGCACCTGCCCATACTTGAAACTTCAAAATACTCCTCCTCCCAGAGTGGTCCAGTATTTATTTGCCTCTGTTCCATAAAAGGCAACTTTGGTGAGATTCTTTTCCAGAATATCTATGCAGTGATTTTCCAGTTGTGTTAATTGTTGTGTTGGAAAAGTGGTGAAAGCTCAGTGTGATCTTGTTAACTTGCTAAGCATCTGGTCAGCAGGGTGGTTCAGTTCCAGCGAGGCTCTTGACACCTTTGCCAAGGGTTACTGATCCCTCACACACCCCAGCTGAGGCAGATTGCTGTAGCTGGGCTTCACATCCATGGCTAGCCTGTAGTTAGGGGGAAGAAAAAAACCACACAACAAACAAATGATTGACAGCCCACACCTCCTGGGCCCTTCTTACTACCAGACACAACATCTGCTATGCCCTGTGGAGCAGTGAACCAACACACACCGAGAGAGAACTGTTTCTAGTATTGTCAGAGTGGATTTTGTTTAACCCTTTGTAGTTACTCTCTGGAGAAAAGTGTGAGATGACTTTTCTTTGGGGGTGAGGTTGGAAGTAAATGTAGATTTGGGAGGAGATTAGAATGGCTCACTCTAAAAGGAATTGTACTTAATAAAATACTACAAAAAATGACAGAAAGGGGAAATGCCTAGAAATAACCTCATTGTGGTGCTTTTTTATGGTCAAGTGAAAGATTTGTCATATTCTCTCCCATTGCTATGTCAGAATCAGGGAAACAGAACTTGTGCAGAGTAACTAATTAGTGGCAAGTGGTTTTGATTTTGGTTTTCATTCACACAGTCTTCTCAAGCATATAAGATTTTCATTCCATCTAGATTTATAAAAATTATTCTCAAAAATTTGAAAGAGATGAGGAAAGAGCCAGTGTATTTGTTAAGTAGATAGAAAAGTCACAATGTGTCCATGCCAAAGCTTTTATAAGACAAAAGTACTGTGTATCTAATATTCTGTGACTTCTGAAGTTACAATACTAAAATATGGGAGTCTATATATCATTTTAGAAAACGTGTTTTTTTGTTATTGCCAACTCAACTACCCTGCTGATAGAATACGAAATCCTGTACTTGATAATAAATATGGTTCATTAAAAATGCATCAAGAAGCTTTTGTAGACTGTCAGCAATGTATAGGAGCATTTAAAGGTTTCCCAAAGCAATTTCCAGGTTAGAATTGTTTTGACATCTTTTGAAGGGCTCATTTTTGTGTCTGGATATTTTAAGATATCTTCTGTAACAATTTTTCACACCTTGGGCATATTAGTAAAAAAGGTAAAGAATAGGGGACAATGTTGAAGTAAAATCATCTAATTTCCCTACGTATGTGTTCTTTGATACTTACATGAATAAAAATTGGGACACAGAGCTACTGTATTAAAACAATACTGCGATGGATCTAAGAGTAATTTAACACATTTCACTTGGGCCAGTATTTGTCAGACTAGCTCTCCATCATAATGACATACATCAAGGCTAATACTTAAGAGCCATAATATCTCTGTTTACAGTGCTTTAAGGACAAGCTATGCTACAGTAGAGCTAGTAGCATTTTTGTTACGGCTTTATTACAGCAATGTAATTAGCAATATTATTATTGTTATGCATTACTTTTGCCTTTTGTCAGCATGATGTTACTCCCACATAATTCACCCAATATCATGAAAACAAAGAAATTATTACTTGAGTTGTATGATATTATCATACTGTTATCCTCACAGTTATATTATTGAATGAGTGTGAACATATCTGTTATTTAAGATCCATTTGTTTTAAACAAACTTGTTCTCTTGCCAAAAGTTTTAGCCAAAGACAGACTATTTTTCTAATAATCAAAATTTAAAGATACTTATATCCAGACAATTTAAGAAATATTTTTTTCCTTTTTTCCACTATTTTGAAATTTAATTATGTGCCATATTTGTGTGTGTTTATTGCTTAATTCTGTTTCATTGATTTATTAATCTATTGCTATTGCAGGCCACAGAATTCTCATTATTATTGCTTTGCATTATATCTAAATATATGTTTAGAAAATACCTTAGTTTTGTTCCTTTTCATTATTTTTTCTTGGCTATTTGTGCACAATTTTCCATAAATATACAAAAAGGGAAAATAAAAACAAATTTAGGTGAAATAGTTTGGGAATTTGTATATGTGAATCAATTATATAGTCTCTGGGAAGAGAGAGAATGTAGCTCATTCGCAGCCAGCATGATTAGCCATTACTCATGTCTACCATTTTACTCTGTGTGTTTTATCTACCATGCATTCTGTATGCTTCCTTATCTCCTACTAGATTGACTGAATTTCATTTGGTCCCTAGTTTAATAGCTTTGTGTTCTATTTCTATTCTTTGAGCTGTTAATGCTTAATTTTCAAAACATGAATTTAAACATGTTTTTCTTAAAAGGTCAAGAGTTTATTATTATTTTTCTCCACCTTTCTCTTTCCCTCCCTCTTTCTGACCCCCTTGACTTGCCCTTATGTCATTTGTACCTCTTATCTTGAATTTTATTTTTAGATTAGTATTAAAAACATTTCTTCCTTTCTTGGAAGGAAATTATTGATAAAGTGTTTTACTCCATTCTGCTTAATATTTTCATTGGTTAATGTCTTTTATTGTATTTGACATAATTCTCTACCTTGATCATTTAGCTCACTAATTTGCTTTTTACCAATGTGCAATTGCTAGCCTATTTTTTAAATATACAATTATATTTTTCGTATTAAAAACTGTTAACTTTTATTTGTAATGATCTATTTTTTTCCTCACGAATCTTATTTTCTACCTTATATTTCTACATATGTAAAATATACTTACTTTGAAGTTATTTTCTGACTCCTTTGTTAATTCCATTTCTTTGGAAAACAATTCACTTGTATTCTTTGTATTTTTTTCTCATGGGTTAATTACCCTCTGAGTTTATTTTTTGGTAGTATTTCATCTGTATCTGATTTTCTGGTGCAGTGGTATATTAGTTTTCTGTGACTGCTGTAACAACCACAAATTAGTGGCTTAAAACAACATAGATATATTGTCTTACAGTTCTACAGGTCTGAAGTCTAAAAGGGGTCTCACTAGGCTAAAATGAAGGTGTTAGGAGGGCTGCTTTGTTTTTGAAGGTTTTAGAAAGAATTTGCTTGTTTGCTATTTCCAGTTTCTAGAGGTTACCTGCATTCTTTTGCTCTTGGCCCCCTCCGTCTTTCTATCTTCAAACAGTGATACTGGGCTAAGTCCTTCCTCACCTGACATCTCTCTGGTTTTCTCTTCTGCTTTACTCTGCCTAAAATTTTTAAGGGCAAATCTGTATAATCTAGAATTATCTCCTTATTTTATTTTAAGTTCTGCTGCAATTCTATCTGCTACTTCAATTCTCCTTTGCCTTGTAATCTAGCATATTCACAGGCTCTGGCAATTAAGATGTGGGCATCTTTGAGGTGAGGGGTGTCTTTTATTCTGATTATCACAGTGCACTGGTGAACATATTCAAGTGGGGTCAGCCGCCTATTGGAGTGGCCTTAGCTAATGAGATTGACCTTGGTTGACCCTGTGAATTCTCATCTGTCTACTTTTTTTTGCAAAATCTCTCAGTATTAGGTCAACACAAAGTTTCTGTTTTTTGTTGTTTTTAAATGCAAAATATGTATCTATTTAATTTTCTTTCATGTTCTGAGTTTGAGGTGGAAGTAGTAAATTCTAACAGGTTTTCAAATATAACAATTAGAAGAATAAAAAGCAGAATTTATATGTGTAAACCACTAGATTAGGAAACAATAAATAGTTTATTTAGAAAGTACTGGGGAGGGGCGCCTGGGTGGCACAGTCGTTAAGCATCTGCCTTTGGCTCAGGGCGTGATCCCGGCGTTATGGGATCGAGCCCCGCATCAGGCTCCTCCGCTGTGAGCCTGCTTCTTCATCTCCCACTCCCGCTGCTTGTGTTCCCTCTCTTGCTGGCTGTCTCTATCTCTGTCAAATAAATAAATAAAATCTTTAAAAAAAAAAAAAAAGAAAGTACTGGGGAAAAGGAAACAATAAGGAAGAATTAGAAAAAAAGATACTAAGACACAATCAGAGGACCAAATAAGTGGGTCATGAAAATATAAGTCAAAATTTAAATTATTGATAAAGATTTTCAAATTGAGTCAAAAATGATAAAAGAAAAGCATTTCTTTTGATAACACTAAGAGGAAATCACCTAAAACAATGTAGACAGCTAGGTTGTGATAAAAGGATTTAAAATGCTTCATAGATACAAAAAGAAAAGCAAAATATCACAATAATATCAAAAAAAGTTAAAGTAAGTAAAAAATGCTAAAAATAAGAAGATTAGGTTTTTAATGGGTAAGTTTATATGTTTTACTCAATAGAATTTCAGGATTTTATTTGTGATCTAATCAAGTTTGGTAATATTCCATTTTTTATTTAAGAATGTATATTGGGGGGGCGCCTGGGTGGCACAGCGGTTAAGCGTCTGCCTTCGGCCCAGGGCGTGATCCCGGCGTTATGGGATCGAGTCCCACATCAGGCTCCTCCGCTATGAGCCTGCTTCTTCCTCTCCCACTCCCCCTGCTTGTGTTCCCTCTCTCGCTGGCTGTCTCTATCTCTGTCAAATAAATAAATAAATTCTTTAAAAAAAAAAAAAAGAATGTATATTGGGGCCTGTGCAAATGAAAATTTTCTTGTTTTATATTAAATCAGACTTTATGTTATTCAGTAAAAGAAAACGAGAATTCAAAAGATCTTAATGATAAAGACTAGGAGTAATAGCGTACGAGATGATTTTACTGTACAAAATTTAATATATATCTTACATAAACAATGGAAAACTAACAAAATTGATTTAGGTCACAACCAGAACCTCAAATTCTACAAAACACAGACAGATCACATCCTCTGACCACACTCTAGTAAAAAAACAGAAGCATTAATATAAAATATTTAAGCAAAAACCTCTCTAACATTTATTTTTTTAAATTATCTATTATGAAACTCTTAAGGAAAGAAAAATGTAATTAGCTTTTAAAAATGAACAAAGATAGGAATATTTTTGTCATCACTTATAGAATATTGCCAAAGCTTACTCAAATGAATATCCATAACTGTGAATATTTTATCAAATAAAAACATGGAAATGAATAATTTAAACATTGAACATTAGAAAACAAGTACAAAACAATTATAAATAAAAAGTGTAGCAAAAGACACCAAGAATTAGAAAACCCCACAAATATAAAATTGTTCAGTCTAAGAACTTGTTTTATGCAAGGGAAATAGAATAGGAAGACTTTTAGAAAGTCCAAAACCCAAAATTTGGGGTAAGAAAGAGAATAAAATTTTAAAAATCAGCTTAAAAATTGTGAGTCTATTTGTATACATATTGTCTAATTAACTTGAAATTTTGCTATAATAGATTGTTTTTTAAAATATAAATGATCAAAGGCACCTGGGTGGCTCAGTCAGTTGAGTGCCTGACTCATGATTTCAGCTCAGGTTGTGATCTCAGGGTTGTGGGATGGAGCTCATGTTGGACCCATGCTCAGCAGGGAGTCTGCTTGGGATTCTCTCTCCTTCTCCCTCTCACCCTTCCCCCGACTCTCTCTCTCAAACAAAATAAATAAATCTTTAAAAATAAATAAATAAATAACCATATTTGACTAAATAAAACACAAAAATCCTGAAAAGAACCGAATTTTTCAAATAATTACCCCTAAAACTATGTACCAAACTCCCTCAGTTTTTCATATATGATAATTACTCTATTTTATTGTTAATATTATAGAGAAGCATGGAAGGATGCTTCATTAATGACACCAGAATTAATAATAATTACACAAATTGTAGACCTATATCTTTTATACAAATAATTTTTAAAAATCAATCAAATATGACCAGACCACAAAACTCTATGTTAAAAACAGCACATCATGACCAATTAAGTTTATTTCTGAAATGTAATTTTTCAGAAATGTTACCAATTAATACAATGTAACAATATTAATCTTTACTGAAAAGATATTTGACATATTGAATATTCATTCCAGGATAAATCAATGAAATAAAACACTAAAAGAAGCAGAACAAGAAATAGAATAGACACTTCTTTAACATAATAAGGAATAAGGAGAAATTAAAGTATTTATTATATCTTTATATCTACTTTAAGCTACTAGCCAACATCATTTTAAATGGAGAAGTATAAAAGTCATTTCAATTAAGTATAGGTAGGAATTTCAAAAGTCCCCACTATTTTTTTTTTTTTTTTGACATTTTGCTCTAGGTCAAGGTTTATATAATAATACAGGAAAGATAAACAACAACTAGACAAAGAGAGAGAGAAAAAGACAGCAAAAACAGGAAAAAAATATATTGTCACTATTTACATATGAGTTCACAAAGCCAAAAGCATTAACAAATAAATTGTATTAGAAGTAGATAAATTGAAAAGATCAGCCTGAAAGGATATAAATACCAATAGATTTTCTACGTCCAAGGAGAAAATTAAATGAGAGAACAAAGGATTACCTATTAAACAATAACCAAAACTATAAAATATCTGGAAATCAACTGAGATATAAATGTGCATCTAAAAGGAAAAAAATCTGACCAATAAATATACAAATACTGACAAAAATGGATATACTTCCCACGTTCTCATAGTGGAAGACTGGCTAATCTAAAGATACAAATTTATCTGCAATTAGTTTGTACATAATGCAAATCTAATCATTATTCGAAGGGATTTTTAGAACTTTATTATGATTGAGATAGGAAAAAAGAATGGTACTACCAATAACATGTTAGAAAATAACACAATTATAAAGAGGAATTTATGTGATATCAAATATATACTGCCCAGCTACATTTACTTAAACAGCGGGAACTGCTGTAAGAATCTGCTATCCATGAATCCAGACATGGATTCAAATGTGATCTCAGTAAAGACTATTCCAATCACAGTATTTAATCCTAGGAGTCACCCTCATCTTATTTTTTATCATCTAATAAATTATTTAAGTTCCTTGTTTAGCATCTGATTCTATCCATTGAAATATTAAGATCTGCAAGAAAAGATTTTTTGGTCATTATTCACTAATATATTCTGTGAAAATAAACAAAGGAAACCTCATTTAAAATGAAGTCAGGAAGCCATGAAGGGAGAAGAGTGCAGGCACTGTCACTGACACCCCAAACAGGCGGAAGCTTACTTTACATGCCCCAGCATGAAGAAGGAAGAATTTTTCCTTGCCCAGCAACAACCCAGCCAATGAGAAACTGTTACAACCTAAAGTCTTCAAAATAGCCCCTCCCTACTTCCTCCTTTCCTTCATAAAAGCAAGCCACTCACTTCTGTTCTCTGGACTTGCCTATGGTTAGCCATGGTCTGCTTGTCCCAAATTGCAATTCTCTGCAATTCCTGAATAAATTCATTTTGCTAGTAAAATGGCTTGCTTTTTTGCTTTAAGGCCAACAATTTAAATGGTACTTGGATTATAATGAGTGCCTAACAAATATATTTTGAATTAAGTAATTGCTTCAAAATCAGTTGAGAAATAATAGGTTAATCCATAACTAGTGCTGAAACATTTGATTGACTATTTAATAAAAAATTGAGATATGCCAAAATATACATACAAGTAGCTTATACCATATATAATACTATTAGTGGACTAAATAAGACTGAGTTAAAATTAAATTTAAAACTATACCAAAGGAAAATCAGAATATACATAAAATATTGAATTTCTATTATTGAAAAGAACTTATTCAAGCTCAGCTTTAGAACATAGTAATCAGTACCATCACTTGTGAAATTTCCTGGTAGTGATAGACTCGTGACTCTGGTTGCTTATATATTTTCCTTATATTTTGAGCTTTTTCAGGGAATTTTCTTACACTTTTTATCATTAAACTACTATCTTATTAAAATTTACATGAAGTACTAGATAACATATTTGATGGGCAAGAATAAATAATACAAGGATTTCTACCTTTAGCCATAACAAAGCAACTAGTTCTAGAATTGGCCCCTAAGGGAACAAAAGATAAACTGAATGAAGGATGCAATAGAATAATGCTCAGACATTGGCTAACATACAGCATAGGACTATGATCCATGACAGAAAGAAAATGTAAGAGGTGGGATCGACAAGTACTCCAGCTTTGTACCTGGGCAGTCTGGGCACCATCTAGACCCACCTGTGGAAAGGTAGAGTCAAAACCAAAGTAGTGCTTCCACTGAGCTGGGGAGACACAGGTTGGAGTTTGGTGACACTGGGACTACTAGTGTCTATAGGGCAGGGCACTGAGGAAGAGTAAGCTGTATAGGATTAGAGTTCTGAAAATTCATATAAGGATTCCTTTACAAATTTGTCTGAATAGAAAGCTGAACTTGAGTAGGATGAAATTCTACAAAGGCTGGCAAAGAACACTTGCTAGAGAGCTGTGAACTGAATGGAACCTAGAGATATCACAGTAGGCATAGGCTTTCTAACTAAAGTGCAACAACCTCTGTACAAATACAAGGCACTTGGTGACAAGTGGAGAGGCCGTACTATAGCCTTAAAGTTAGTGCCACTGTAGACACAGCCTAACAAATATAAAAGACAAGGCTCAAAAGAATCAAGCAGATCACAAAGCATACCCCCAGTAAATCTAAGTGCCTCCAGTACAAAACAACACTATCTAAAGGAAGACAACAAAATATAGACTTTCCACAATGTAGAATCCACAATGTGCAGCAAACAATGAAAATGATTAATAATGCAAAAAAGCAAGACAATGTGACCTCCAATACAAGGGGGGGGAAGCAGTTAATTAGAAATGATTTTGAAATGACCCAGATATTGAAATTAGGGGGAAAAAAAGTTAAAAAATATGTTAACATAATTGTTATAAAGTCATAGCTAAGGCCTTAATTCAAGACCTTAAAAAAACATATGATCATAATAAATAAACAAATGGGTAATCTCATTAGAGAGGTATAAACTATAAAAAAAATCAAATGGAAGTTCTTCACATCAAGTTATATGAGTCTACGGAGTGGATTTAACAGCAATTTGAAGATGGCAGAAGGAAAGGTTAGTGATTTAAAAGAGGTCAATAGAAGTTATCTAATATGAGGAACAGAAAATTAAAATAAACAGTATCTTAATGACCTAACAATGGCAAGAAATACCCGAAATTTTTCATTTTGATGACCAAATATCTACCTGTGGATTAAAAAAGCTGCATCAACTTCAAGCAGAATAATGCATAGGCAACATTAAAAACAAGCAAACAGGGGCGCCTGGGTGGCGCAGCTGTTAAGCGTCTGCCTTCGGCTCAGGGCGTGATCCCGGCATTGTGGGATCGAGCCCCACATCAGGCTCCTCTGCTGGGAGCCTGCTTCTTCCTCTCCCACTCCCCCTGCTTGTGTTCCCTCTCTCTCTGGCTGTCTCTCTCTCTCTGTCAAATAAATAAAAATAAAATCTTAAAAAAAAAAAAAAAGAAAGAAAAAAAATAAAAAATAAAAACAAACAAACAACAACAACAACAAAAAACACTGATTAAAAGACAGACTGAAAATCTTGGAAACAATCAAAGAAAATGACACATTACATAAAGTGAACCAACCATCAAAAGATGGCAGGCTTCTCATCAGAAAAACTAGAGAAAAAGACACCAGAACATCTTTCAACAACATAGTTATTAACTCAAAATTCTAAATGCAGTGATAAAATTTTGAAAATGTCTTTATTGAAAACATTGTTTTTAAATAATTTTATCAAAAATCATTTTGACTAAGAAGCATGGGGTTCTCACAACACCCTTCCTCAAGTTCAGTAAGTTGCTAAAATGACTCACAGAATTCAACAGTTTGTAGCACAAACTGTTACAGTTTATCATAAAGAATACAAATGAACAGGGTGAAGAGGCACTTGGAGCAAGTCTTCAAAGGTCAGAAGTATAAAGCCTCTGTCCCCATGGACTTGGGGTATGTAGAACTCCCAGCATGTGGATATATTCACCAACTCAGAAGCTCCCACACCCTGTTGTTGAGAGGTTTTACATAGCCCTGTTATGTAAGCATGATTGAACCCCTCTCCCCTTCCTGGAGGTTGGGGGTTGGGCCTGAGAGTTCCAAGCTCCTAATCAAGGCTTGGTCTTGATTTGGTGACCAGCCCTCATCCTGAAGCTATCTAGATGCCTGCCAAGTGCCCCTCCTTAGAAGAAAAGATGCTGCTATTATCCTTATCACTCAAGAAATCCTAAGGGTTTTAGGAGCTATGTGCTGGGAAATGGGGACAAAGGACAAATATTTTCTTATCATACCACAAAGACTAATAAAAATGATAAAATGTGAGTAAAACCCAACACAAAAAAGAAAAAAAATTACTATTACCACACAAGAAAGAGGGATCTCACTACAGATTTTACAGACAATAAAAGAATAATAAGAAAAGACTACGAATGACTTTATTCAGTAAATTTGACAACTTAGATGAAATGGATGAATTCCTGAAAAAACCCAAATTTCAAAAATGAACATAAGATGAAACAGAAAATTGGAATAGCCACCTATCTAGGGAAAAAGTGGAATTTATTATTTTAAAAATATAAATAAATAAAACCTTTTCATGAAGAAAACCCAAGGCCTAAATGGTTTTACCAGCAAATTCTATGAAGAATTTTTGAAATGCTAATTTTATACAAAATGTTTCAGAAAGTAGAAACAGAGAGAACACTTTCAAACTTATTTTGAGGGAAGCATTACCCCAAATCTGACAATATTACCAAAAAAAAAAAAAAGAAGAAGAAGAAAAAAAAAAAATCTAACACCAATATCCCTCATGAATAAAGATGTAAAAATTCCTAACAAAATGTCAGCAAAATGAAGCCAGTAACATATAAAAAAGATAATACATCCTGAGTAAATGTGGTTTCTCCAAGGAATTCAAGGTTGTTTTAGCATTTGAAAATCAATTATTGTAATTCACTATGTTAATAGACTGAGTAGAGATAGCTGGAATCCTCTGAATAGATTCAGAGAATGATTTTTTATATAGGGCATATCCAAAATATCTACAGCTAGTATCATGCATAATGATGAAATAGTGAATGATTTTCCATAAAATTGGGAATAGGTAAAAATGTGAATTTTTACCACTTCTACTCTATATTGTGTCAATAAGTAAGAAAAAGAACTAAAGTTTGGAAAGGAAAAGTAAAATATATGTGTAATTACAGATAACATAATTGTTTACATAGAAAGTCACGAGGATGGGGCACCTGGGTACCTCAGTTAGTTGTGTCCAACCCTTGTTTAGACTCTTGGTTGGATCATGACTCAGGTCACAATCTTGGGGTCATGAGATCAAGCACCAAATTGGGCTACGTGCTCATCATGGCATCTGCTTGGATTCTCTCTCCCTCTCCCCCCTGTTCTCTCTCTCTCTCTCTCAAATAAATAAATAAATTCATAAATAAATAAAATCTTTTAAAAAAACTAAGTCACAAGGAATTTATAAAACAACTACTTGAACCAGTAGGTGAATTTAGCGAAATTGTGGAGTACAAGATTACTATACCAGCAGCATAGAAAATGAATTAAAAATCAGTCCCATGTACAAGAGTGTCTAAAAGTATAAAGCATCTAGTAATAAATCTCACAAAAAACCGTAAAACCTCTACACTGAAAATTACAAAACATTCTCGAAACACATTAAGAAAAATTTTAATTAATGGAAAGATACACTAAGTTTGTGGACTAGAGCATTCAAAATTGTTAAAAAGTTAATATTCCACCATCCTCTAATAGAACTGTGGATTAAACACGATCCCAATGTAAATCACAACAGCTCTTCTTATGGAAATGTAAAAGCTGACTCAAAATTTACTTGGAAATGCAAAATAGCCAGAATCACCAAAAAATCTTAGGGGGGGAAATGACGGAGGATTTACATCATCCAACTTAAAGATTTACTATAAAGCTACAGTAATTAAGACATCTTGATTTTGTTTAGTGATAATAAATAGATCAATCAAATAGATTGGAGAGTCTAGAAACATCCACACTTATAGGGCACAATTGCATTTCCACAGAGGCACCAAAGCAAATCATTGGGGAAAGCATTTTCAATAAACAAAGCTGATAACTGAATATATGGAGGAACATGAAGCTGAAATTTTACCCAACACCAAAATAGGAATTATTTAAAGATATATCATAATCTAAATGTCAAACTAAAGTTATAATGTTTCTTTTTGTTGTTATCATTTTTTAAAATTTAAATTCTAAAGTCATAATGTTTCTAAAAGGCAAATGAAGTTATCTTGGCAAAGTGGGGTAGGTAAATATTTCTTAGGACAGAGTATACAATTACTTTAAGAAAATAAAGTGAACAAAAATGAGAGAAATACAAATTACAGCCATAAGCAGGAAGCTACTATACTGACACTCAAATTAATGAAACTGAAAAAATGAAAATACCAAACCGTAGGTGAAAATTTGAAGCAATTGGAACTCACACATTGCCACCATTTAAGAAAAGAGCAGTTTCTTAGAAAGCTAAATGTACACCTACCATATGGCTCAGTAATTCCAACAGTAGGTATTTTCCAAAAGCAGTTGAAACACATGTCTATAAAAAGACATTTTAAAGAATAATTTTGGCATTTTAGTCACACAAGGTGAAGGAGTCTAGAAAAAGTCGCTGTGGCATAGGAATTATTTTGAACTGAAGTCATTTGAATTCCTGAAATTCTTCATCTGCCAACATCAGAACCTCCCAAAAGAACTCAAGTATCAAAATCCCCTCCCAAGAGCAACTCTAATCTTCTAATCTCTTTTTGAGATAAGAAGTCCCTGGCATCACACCCAAGCAGCCTTTGTCACAAAACTATCATATCTCTTACCTATTTTCTTAAGGCTTCCTTTTTATCTTTCCAAAAGTCACCTATTTTTCCATAAGTTCCCCTTTCTCTCTTCTAAGTAATTTGTTCTCCCAGATGTGCCTGCTGCCCCTCCCCATTACCTACCAAAACTCCAGATTAGCCCCAAATTCTAACCTTCTTGAGTTACTTTTTTTTGTGTACCTCCACACCGTTTCTCCCCTTTTGTTAATCTGCTTTTCTTAGTTTAGTTTGCAAAACACCAAAGACTGGACCTGAGAAGGTAGAAGAGAAGTTCTTTTTTTTTTTAGTTTTATTCATTTATGTAATCTCTCCCTCTGTCCAATGTGGGGCTCAAACCCATGACTTGGAGATCCAGAGTCACAGGCTCTTCCCACTGAGCCAGCAACTAGCTCTGAAAAGTCTTTACTTGAAATTGACAAAGCAAATTGCTGAAAAAAGCCCAAATATTTATTAAGAGGAGAATGAATAAATGAGTTGTATATTATATATACGAATACCAATCAGCAATAAAATGAAAAACTCCTAATAGATGGAACAACATGGACAAATCTTATTGACATTATACCAAGTGAAAGAAGTCAAACATCAGAGTACCTATTATATTATCTTACTAATACTATATGATATAAATATTCTAAATTCTTTAGGAGTGTGGGTTCCATGAGTATCCATTTTCAAAACTCATAGGATTTTACACTTCCAGTTTGTGAATTTCACTATGTACAAATTTTATCTGTAAATTAAAACGAACATTGAATTCTTTTCCATAGGCTGGCTTTTCACCATGGTATGGATTAGCAATTTCAAAAGCATCTTCTATGTATTCTAGGCATCCATGAATAAGTAAATATATTGAGGATAATGGAAGGAAGACTTTTTTGTTGAAGAAGCAAATTACAAATATAGAAAAGGGGAAAACTAGTTGTGCTCTGTGGCATTGGATTGAAATTAAAAAGCATCAGTATAAAGTAACTCCATACATACGCCATTTACAACAACACGGATGGAGCTAGAGAGTATAATGCTAAGTGAAATAAGTCGGTCAGAGAAAGACAAATACTGTATGATTTCATTCACATGTGGAATTTAAGAAACAAAGCATACAAGCAAGGGGGAAGAAAGAGAGAGACACAAATTAAGAAACAGACTCTTAATTATAGAGTATAGACTGGTGGTTATCAGAAGAGAAGGAGGTAAAGGAATGGGTTAAATAGGTGATAGGGATTAAAGAGTGCACTTGTCCTGATGAGTGCCGGGTGATGTATGGAATTGTTGAACCACTATATTGTACACTTGAAACTAATACAACACTGTATATTAACTAACTGGAATTAAAATAAAATTTAAAAAGCAAAAAAATTATTTTAAAAAATTCCATATATGCTTAAGATACATAATACACATGTATGCATATATATATTACATATAACACATTACATATATCTATATTTATATATTTATCTATATAACATAAACGCATGTATACTCACATTTGCTACATCCATCAACTAATAACTGACACCAACAGCAATTAACACAAACTTGTTTTCTAAATATCATTTTCCAATAAAGAGAACTAGGGGCACTTGGGGAATGGTTGAATCCCGGGCTTTGGCAGAGAAAGTACAAGATAAGTCTGAAACATCTTGCAACACAATTAAGGGAGTGTTAAGAGAATATTGGGGATATGTGAAAAGGACACAGAAGCCAACTTGAAGTGGCTCAAACTTGGTCAAGTCTGGGACAAATGGAGTATCATAATAAATCATAATAGTAAATAAATAGCAATATTAGATTATAAATTATAAAATAAAATAAAGACCTATAAGTCTGTCGAAATGATAGATGATGATGATAGGTAGATAGATGGATGATAGATGATAGATAGATAGATAGATAGATAGATAGATAGATAGATATAGATAGATAAGGAAATTGCTTCCTTATAGTAGGACTCCAACTAATAATTATTAAAGAAATGATGGACTTGGAAAATGATCAGTGGAAGCTAAAATTAGTGGGTAATTTTGATGAGGGAGACAGACTAGTGACATAGGCACAAAATATGTCATCACATATTAGACTCAGAATATCTCCATATAAATCGTATTTTTTTTAAGAATTATTTATTTATTTATTTGACAGAGAGAGAGAGAGACAGCCAGCAAGAGAGGGAACACAAGCAGGGGGAGTGGGAGAGGAAGAAGCAGGCTCATAGCAGAGGAGCCTGATGCGGGGCTGGATCCCAGAACTCCGGTATCAAGCCCTGAGCCGAAGGCAGATGCTTAACTACTGAGCCACCCAGGTGCCCCAAATCATATCTTAATTACAAAATAGAAAACAGTAACTGTATAGTGAAGAAACCTAATTATATAGCATAATACAGCATTTACTGAATGATCAAAGTTAACATCATTAATGTTGGGTCTCATGCCTCCAGGTATAACACACTAAGAAAAACGTAGTATCTGTGCTATTCTTGCCGAAGATGCAAAACCTAAATTTTATCATGAGAAAATACCAGATAATCTCAAATTGAGGAATATTTTACAAAAAAACCTAGTCTGTACTCTTCAAAATGTCAAGGTCAGCAAATGAATGAAGGCTGAGCAACTCTTCCAGATTGACGATTCTAAAGCTCCATAGCACTATATGATACCAGATGATACCTAAACTGGGGGAAAAATAGCAATTCTTGTTTCAGTTCACAAATTTGAATATGAGTTATTAATTATGTAATAGCACTTTGTTACTGTGAGGTTTATGGTTTTGATCATTTTACTGTAATTTCGGAGAATATCTTTGTTCTTTGGAAGACGTACTGAAGTATTTAAGGGTAACAGGAAATAATGTCTCCAACTCTGTTTCAAACAGTTCAGAAAAAGAAAATATGTATATGTACAGATAGCAGAAAGATAGAATCATAAAATGATTAGGGCAAAAAATAAGTTAGAAATTCAGGATAAAGAGCTTATTGGAGCCTTAGAAATATTCTTACAACTTTTCTATAAGTCTGAAATTTTGAAATAAAATCTTAAAAGTAGGGGGTGCCTGGGTAGCGCAGTCGTTAAGCGTCTGCCTTCGTTCAGGGCGTGATCCCGGCATTGTGGGATCGAGCCCCACATTAGGCTCCTCCGCTGGGAGCCTGCTTCTTCCTCTCCCACTCCCCTGCTTGTGTTCCCTCTTTCGCTGGCTGTCTCTCTGTCACATAAATAAATAAAATCTTAAAAAAAAAAAAAAACTTTAATGTACAATCCCTCATTTGAGGATTCATAAATACCCTTTCAATCTTCTATAATCTTAACTTTGCAAACACTATTTAGAAGGGACTATCAGAAATTACCCTAACTGACAATTGTATGTAAATTTTACAGGGTCATTTTTAACACTGCAACATATATGCATATTATTTCCTGAAATATATTTATTTCAGTCAAATATTTGTAGTTAAAAGGAATTCCTGTATAATTTGCACCTTGTTTCTCCAGTAATTTGTGTGTAATATGATGATTTTTTTATGGACACTATTTCAGTATCATATTGAAAATCTAGAAACCGATTCAGCATCTTAGATTTCCTGCTTTTATATGATTTCCAAAGCCAGACTATTCTACTTTTTCACTTATCTCATATACTTTATTAGTTCATAAACTGCTTTTCTATTGTTTTATTCAATAAAACATGCTGGTTGGTAATGAAATGTGTTGAGATTTAACAACACAAGTTTTCTTCAAAAACTCAGAGGTCAGAGCAGAACACATGGGTCTAGCCATTTTGGACTGAACAGACATTGAAATGACTTATTCTGACCATTTCACAATCTCCTTTCCTAGACCACAACTTTCTTCAGTTGATTCAAACTAAATAATACATTGTTTATTAAGTATAGTCATTCATAAAACAAGCATACGGTGTTGCACTTACCGAGTTTAATAGGGCATGGTGTATGAGTTAGGGGAGTATATTCATAAGCAATAGTAATATAACTTCAAAAATGGAACTTAGCAGATTTAAACATATCCATGTCCTTTTAAAGCAAACTTGGTTTGTCGCTTTTATTGTCAAGTGAATTAAAAGACATTTCAAGGGACACCTGGGTGGTGCAGTTGGTTAAGCAGCTGCCTTTGGCTCAGGTCATGATCCCAGGTTCCCAGGATTGAGTCCTGCATCAGGCTCCTTGCTCAGCAGGAGGCCTGCTTCTCCCTCTGCCTGCCCCTCCCCCTGCTTGTGCCCTCCCTCTCTCTGACAAATAAATAAATAAAATCTTAAAAAAAAAGACATTTCAAAACAACCATTTTGTCTTCCATTAATGTATTTTTCTATAGTGTTCATTCCTTGTCATTATGCCCATGAAGTTATTCTTAATTATTGCAAAATTAAAAATTATACGTGTCAGAGTTATTGTTCCCAAATAGACAGCTATCAAGGACAGTGTTCCAAATATAGGACACAGATATACAGATAATTGGTTCAGTTACTTATCATATCTGAATAAAGAACGTCATAAAAATACATTAAACATTCTTCTTGACTATATGTGCTATCAGGATATATCTTTGCACTCTATTTTCTATACCTAACTCAATTAAATGCTACTGGTATACACCTGATAGGTTTTCCTTTTTAGATTCCAATTTTCTACTGTTTCTGTACGAAAGTAATGGTAGTTAAACCTTCATCTCTCACAAGTAATGTTTCTGACGAGTAGGTTGACCTTCCTGGCTTAATTAGTTCAAGATCTAAGCTGTCCACATGTATAAGCTATCTTCAATTATACAGTATATAGCTACTTTTATGTTGGGTTCTGTTTTACTTTTTATTTAAATTATATTATATTTGAATGATAAAATGATGAGTATTTTCCACTGGAATTGGTACCTAAAATATTACCAATGTATGCATATTTTTTCCTAAAATGTATTAGTAGTATACTTGTAAATATAATTGATATTATTAACATATTACCTTATTTCATATTTTCATATGCATGCTAATTTCATTCTTTTACTTGTATATGATGAAGCATAAGAAGTAGGTTGTTATGAGATAGGACCCGTATTTTCCCCATCTTTCACCCTGCAGGTTCTAGTGGTTAGCACACAGCACCATCAGCAATTTAATGTCTTCCAAATTGGAAGTTCTTCCTTCATTCCAACCTATTTTTTATTGTGCTGGGATGTGAAGAGATATCACCATCAATATTCAGAAAGGATTAAGTTTTGAAACTGATGTATAAGGACCCACCAAAATGATCTCTTTAAAAAGGTGTAGTTGAAATGCCTGTTCATTTAGGCAACATAGTCTTACTTTAAACACTGTCTTCTTTCCAATCAAATGTTTAGTGCTTTGGAACAAACAGTGGCACACGTATTTTGTTGAGGAACAGATGCTATGTTTCCATTCGGTAATGTGTCTATCGCAGAGCTTTTTATATCATTATTCAGAAGCTCATGTTAGTTACCCTAGTGTAATAAGGAGTAAAGAAAAGGGTAATGACTATTAATTGAGCATTTAAGCTGCACCATATTTGTGCTAAGCACTTGACAAGTGCCACAATTATTATGTATATTAGGTATATAGTGCTTGATTTACATGCTCAAATTTGAAGAATGAGATCTTTCACATGCAAACTTTTGCGTAATAATAGCCAACATTTATAATTTACTAAATGTAAGGTAGATGTTATTAATAGCTTCACTTTGCAGATGAAGAAACTAAATCACAGAGAGTTTAAATGACTGAGTAAAAAGTCTGTCTCCAGAACTCATGCATTTAACTTCCATATTCTATTATCTATTAGTCCCTGAACTAGATGGAGAAATAGGTGAATGGAGAGATAATCATTCTTACATGATGAGAGAGATAAAATGTCTTTGTATTATTTAACATACTTCAATTATGTTCTGTTAGCATTTATCGAGAACTTACCGTGTACCAGGGAATGCTCAAGAAAGAGCAACAAGGGAGATTTTCTTTGGGGCCATCTAGCATACTTCAACTCAAATGAGTGAATATGTCATGAAGGCTTACTATGAGCAAACTGATACCCTCATCCCAATTCAGGCAAAGATCTTAGCCTTGCAGAAGAGCTTGTAATGTAGTTGGAGATAAATAAATACATATCATGTAGTGGGGTAGGTAGAATGGGACACCAAAAAAGACTTCATATCTTTAAAGCTATGTAAGTTTCAAAGGAAAGATAAACATTTCGAGTTGAGACTGGTGGTAAGGGAATACCAGATACAAGAAACATCACATTGAAAGGCATAGAAGTGTAAATTAACACGGTATGTTCTGAGTATGAACAGAGTGCATGGTGTTACACGGAAGAGGGTGAGTGCTTATTAAATGAATCTGGAGAGAAGGGTGGAGCCAAAAAAACCAGTTTAGTACCCATAGCCTGGTATTATTGGTTAAATTTGCTAAGAAAGAATATTCTGTCTAAAATCGTTGGTTGGCGAATGTCTGTTATCAGCAGAAATAACAAGAATTGACCAGCAGGACATATCCCGACCTGATCATTGACTTCAGAAGAGGCCAGTGATTTTTTAAGAAGCTGGAAGGGAAGTCCACTCACTCCACCTCTGAAAATGAGCCCAAGTACTTTTATGTTTTCGGTCTTTATCCAATAAGGCACAATCACTCCCTGTCCAGACCTAAGACGCAGACAACATTTTAGCCAACTCCAGTCAGTGCTCTCCATGAGCCTCTGGGCCCAAGATAGTGTTTCCTTTGGATTTAATTTTTTTGTGTCTTGTTACTCTCATTCCTTTGAGGGCTTACAAATGTGACCCTGAAGTGTAGTCTTGGCAGTGTTGGGGCTGTCACACGTATCTTAATAGACCAACGCACGACCTTCAGACTTGAATTCCACATCACTGTTTTACCCGTATGTTAAGAACTCTGCTATCTCTTTTAAGAAATCACTTGCTCATTATTATCTCAATCGCTACTAAACTTGCTTTTGATATTGAGTCTTGACATAGTCCCTCAAATTTCTTCAGTATTTCCGTTTTAGCTGTCATCATTTGTCCTACTCTATCGTGTGAGCTTCATCGAATAACTTAACTGGGCCATTTCCTTGCTTTCCCTCGCTTCTAATATAAATCATCATGCCTCACATTGAATCCAAGACAGGGAAAATTAGACCATCTTGTTATCTGGATCTTACAATCTCAAGGACATTGTGCAGTGTTAAATCTGCATCTCCTTACAGCAGTCAAAGACATGGATGGAGCTTTCCTAGGGCAGATTTCACAACTGGAACAGACAAAATAGAGTATCACTAGGAGATCCTGCCAATCATGATATTGGCTAAAAATCTCCTGCAAATATCAGAGCATATGGTAACAGTTTGACTTGCTGAGAAGTAACATTTACTATATAAATATTAACAACAACAACAAGATAGAAGCTTCTGCCCTTATATCTCACCAAAAGGTTATGGTACTTAACTCTTACCAAAAATAGAAGGGATAGAGGTGGCTATTTTACTTTAGCATTTTATCTTAGTGTTTTTCACATTTTTATTTCCCTAACTCAGGGGTACAGATAAGTACACACTCATGGGGGGAATTCTCAACAAATCAGAGATAGAAGTCAGTGGATAAATGAAATCTCCTTGCCTTCCTGTGGGACAACTCTGAAATATTCTACATGGTTTTTTTGGAATGTTCATAGCCCCAGTTACCCACTGCACTAACCCACTCTTTCATTAACATTTTATTGACTTCTCCCTTTCTTGTCTCACTCCTCTCTTTCTTATTCACTCCCTCTTGTGAACCCTGGGATCTCTCAAATAAACCCCTGGCCCCAAACCCTCATTTTCTGTCTATTCTTGAGAGACCCAAACTAAGATAAGTGGTTACTTTTGGAGTTGGTGATACTGGTATGGCAAAAAAAAGGAGGTCTCTGTGGGTACTAAAAATGTTCTTTGTCTTAATTTGGGTAGAGTTAAGCAAAAGTTTTCACTTAATAAAAATTCACTAAATGTGCATTGATAACTTGTTCACTTTTTTGTTGTATTTGATGTAATTTAAGGAAGGGGTTTATACAAAGCAATAATTATATACTAAAATATATGAGAAATGTTTAATTCAAATAATTATAGTCATATTGGGTGACTTTTGATGTATTGCTTTTGGTATTAATGTATTGAAATAGCCTAGCATATAAACTAGCAATTTTTTCTGTATTTTGTTATTTTGTTTTTCCCCAAATTTTTGTGAATTAAAAATAATATGTATACACATCTCTGTATGTATACATTCAAATATTATTATTTTTAATAAATTTAATTCAATTATTTAATGCAATTAAAAATTAAATGAATAGCACACTCACAGGCACATGCCCACAATACACTCAACTATAGTTATGTATGGATAAGAAATTAAAGAGCTATATGACTTAAATTTTATATCCACAGTATTCATTTCAGGTTCTATCAAATATTTAATACCAGCTATTCTTTGGGATTTGTTAGCATATCTTTTAAAACTTGCCTGCGGCAGTTACAAGAACGAATGTAAAAAGTGGTTTTGATTATCGTTTTGGATTGTCAACCTTGACAGTTTGGGTGGGATTTATAGGCATGAAGAAAGAATACACAGACACTCAGACCAGTGTACCTTTATCCTTTTCCTGGGGAAGATTCTTTCCCAAAATAACCAAAGAGCTTGTTATTTGTCAGAAGAATTACAGAGTGAAGCTCTTTGGGAGTAACCTGGGGCACAGAAGTCCAGAAGCAGGAATCTACTAGAGATCAGTTTGGATCTATGGGCAGAGATATTTTTTAAAAATCTGCTTTTTAAAAAGCAGATTTAAAACCCCATTTACATTATTTTCTAGCCACAATCAGGAAAAGTAAGATACTTGTAACATTCATTTCCTTATTATATTATTCAGAAGCATAACAAGAGTTTAAATTCAAAAACAGAAGGCAAAAATAAAATGGGTTAATATGTGACTTACTGTTAAAGAAAAAGAAAACCAATTCACTAACATATAGCTTGGATGTTATCAGAGGGTGAATTTCTGGTATCCCAATGGTTGAGAGAAGCTACTCAGGGCTGTTGACCCCCCTAGGGAAGGACCTGAAACAGAATTATGAACTTTAGGACTGTAGAAATCCAGAGGTGTCCCTGAAAGAATGTCTGAATTCTCTTACCTAATGCCTAACTGATGCTTTAATAATTCATTAAAATGGGGGTTCCAAAGGATTGGCTGTTGAAATGCCCACCTTGTGTTCATGGGGGTCACTTTCTGACTAAGCTCTTCTCTGCTCTGATACTAAGGCATGAATAAAATATATTGGTAAGAGGATGATGGTGCCAGAGTAATAGAACTGAAGAACGCTGTATTCAGGTCTTTCCTGAAACTCTTTCATGATTTGATTGGAAGCTGAATTTCAAGATTCTTTGTTACTAACACCCAGGCATCATAATTGCTGAGGCATATTATCATCCATCCTTACATTGAGTCTGCATATAGCTTTACCCTGAAATCCGCATGTCTTTGTGAGGCATACATTTTTTTTTTTCATTTAAGTCCTTTTATTACAGTGGTGCCAGCTACTGCTGCTATCGTTAAATGCCTGTCAGCATTTCCATTATAAACCTTATTTTCAGGGGATTTATAACCTAGCCATTTTAATTCACATTCGGCTGAAAGTTGCCATCGAAATTCTCAACATACAGTAGGTGCTGTTTTCTTTTATCACCAAATTTTATTTGAATCTGTTTATCTGCCAGAGATTTAGCAATGTGTAAAACCATAACACTGAGATAGAAGAAAAGTAGAGATGTTTTGGTAGATCTTTTCTAAAGTAAAGCTGTACACATGGAAAACTACAAAGGAGTTGTAAAATTATCAGATTTTTGACAAGCAAAAGTCTTAATGGATAATTTGAAACCATTACTATTTGTAGTGTACTAATATTTTATACTCACAGTTTTTAAAATATATTTCACTGTGAACACCAATTCATACCATGAAAGAGTTATGGTCGATTCAGCACAGCAACCTGTTCGCTATGATAGACTTACTGGCATCATGAAATAGAATATATAGCCATATCCCTTTTATAGTAAAATAAAAAGTTTTAATGTGCAAATTTGACATCTAAATTTTTTTTAGAAATCCTGTCTAACTTTGCCTTTGTCCTTTGTGAAGGAAACTGTACTTTAATTTTTTTTTCAAAATATAAGATATCTTTCCATCATCTGGCTTCTCTAGTTCATTTTTATTGTTGAAATAAGTATATACTGGTCATTTTTAAGCACTCCAGAGATAATAATTCAGGTATTGTATAAGCACAGAGTAAAACCAGATCACTTCAGGTCTTTTGCTGCTGAAAGCAATAAGAAAACATAAGAGCAGACCATCTAAACTCGTGGAGATTTTATGACAATAATTAAAACAGATATGGCAAGACAGTGCCTATGATGACCACAGACAGCTAAATAACTAAAAAACAAACAAACAAACATGCAAACCATGCAAACCACACAACATAAGCATAAAAATATTTGGACCTTCTCCACAGTTAAGAACAATACGTTGAAGGGAAATAACTGTAAGGATAGTGTGATGTTCAACTCTATTATATAGTTATCACTTAGCATTTCCCCTACGCACTACCTCATTTAAGAATCATAACTTTTTGATATGGGAATTATTATTATGCTCTTTTTTCATATGAAGAAACTGAGTAAATTAAAGTTATGTGCTCAAAGTCAGACAGAATGAGGTGACAGAGCCAAAGCTTAACCCAGATAATTCTTAAGTCTGTGACCCCTTAGCCAAAAGGTATAAAAATTGAATGCAAAGAAAATATATTCATTTTTCATATGCATGTGTGTGCATCTAAAATATAAAAGTAAAAGCAAATTACACTTAACCGGCCCTCCACTTCTCCATTTCTTTATGGCTATTATACACTGGCTAGACATCTAGATGAAAGCATTTAGTCATTTGGCATGAGACAGTGAACCAGCAATCTGCTGCCCAGAATCCCATTCTCTACAGCGCTTTGCTTCATAGAATGTGAGGCAGGGAAACTTCTTCTACTGATGACTTTCAACATCTGTAATTTGCTTCTTTTAATTTTTTTTATAGATTCTATTTATTTTAGAGAGAGAGAGAGAGGGTGCATGTGGGGGAGGAGCAGAGGGAGAGGGAGAAAGAATCCCAAGCAGACTCTGAACTGAGTGTGGAACCCGGCCTAGGGCTTGATTCCACATCCTTGAGATCATGACCTGAGCAGAAACCAAGAGTTCCATGCTCACCGACTGAGCCACCCAGCACCCCTCTAATTTGCTTCTTGAATTCGAGATCCCCCTCACCCCATATATCTGTGCAGAATTCATGCAGCTTTCAGTGACCCTTCTGAAAAATGATTTATTTATTAGGTCAAACCTAATAAAATGGGTTGCTGTCACCATTTTTCAAATCTGTGATCTAATTTTGGTCAGTTTCAATATGGGAACTATACTTAATTGCACTGTTGGGACCAAATCTCTTATCCTTCTAAGATTTGTCCATACCCCTCAGTCCACAGATTGAAAGCTTGATCTTTCATAGTACTGTATATCTCTATTAGACCCATGCCTCTGTTTTACTGTTTTAGATACCAGACATCTTTGGTTTGGTTCTAAAAGGGAATTCAGTGAATGCTGCGGTTCTGAACTTTACTGAATAGTTTAGCTTTAAAAGTTTTTTGCCTATTTTCTTTAGATCAAAAGTTTCTTTCTTGGCATAAAGCGATTATATTGTGCTAGGACTTCCCTTATTGGTATGCCCTTTGAGATGGGAAATGCAGGGTGGAGTAGGCTGTTATGCAGAAAATTCTCTATAGAGTATCAAACTTCTTTAATTCTTCCTTCCTCTCCCTGCTTCTCTCCTTCCCCATCTTGAATTCCTTTTTCTCCTCTTCTTCTCCCTTCCTCTCCTCCTCTTCCTTCTCTTTATCCACTTTCTCCTTCTTTGTTCTTCCTGCTCCAAGTATAACTGTGAAGCTTTCAGTGAGGATTTTGTTACCTAGATGTTGGTAGGAGGAAACCTGATAATTATTAGTTTGTGCAAAGTTTGACTGAACGTTTCTCAACAATAGAAGGTACATTTGCATTTTCTACCAAGGATCCCTGTTAACTCCAGAAGACCTCTCATTGGTTAGATTTGTGGTGGCATGGCAAAAATATCAGTAAAGCCTTGGAGGGAAGATATAGAGATTCACTGGGACAGAGGAATGTATCATACAGAATTCTTTTGGTTAAAAGTGCGGTAATTCAAACCAACTTGAGAAAATCATAAACACTAGTTCATGCAGTCCTAGCTGGATGCAGTAGCTGAACCATGTAACCAAGAATCTATCTCAGTGCAAATCACAGCTGCAATGAGATATCTCCTCGCACCCATTAAGATGGCTACTGTCAAAACAAACGAACAAGCAAAAACACCACAAAAAATAACAAGATGAGCATGTGGAGAAATTGGAATCCTTATACACTGTTAGTGGGATCGTAAAATGGTGTAATGGCTATGGAAAGCAGTGTGATGATTCTTCAAAAAGTTACAGTTAGAACTACCGTGATCCAGCAATCCCATTTCTTGATATATATCCAAAGGAATTGAAAGCAGGGATTTCAAGAGACATTTATATATATCTATGTTCATCGTATTAGTCGAAATAGTCAAGAGGCAGAAACATCGCAAATGTTTATTGATGATAAATACGTAAAGAAAATGTGGTATATACATACAATGGAAAATTATTCAGCCTGAAAAACAAAAGAAATCCTGTCACTTACTAGAACACAGATGAAACTTGAGGACATTAAGCTAGGTGAAATAAGCCAATCACAGAAAGACTTCTACTGTATGACTCCACTTATATGAGGTACTTAAAATAGTCAAATTCATATAAACAGAAAGTAGAATGTTGATTACCAGGGGCTGGGAGGAGGGAGGAAAGGAGAATTATTTAATGCTCATAGAGTTTCAGTTTGCAAGATGTAAAAGTTCTGGAGATCTTGTGAATATGTGAATATACCCAACACTAATATGTAAACAATGTGAATTACTTAATACTACTGGTATAGTTGAAAATGCTTAAGGTGGTGGATTTTCTGTTACGTATTTTACCACAATTAAAAATTTTTTAAATAATTAAAAAAAAAGAGTTTATCTCTTACTGACTTCAGTCCTACACAGGTCTCTTCCATTTGGTAACTGGGTAGGTGTTAGCCTTCTAATATACATGTTCTTTAAAGCTTTGTTCTAGAAGTGAAGAGAGCATCTTTCCTGATAACTTATGGAAAAGCTCAAGAGTGGAGCTGATTGAGACACATGGACTGGGGGAGTGGGAGTGGGAGCAGATACAATCCTTCCAGAACTCCATGTAGCAGCGTTACTATGGAATGAGGAATGGTTCTTTCAAGGACATAAATCTGCTCCTGAAGCCTGTCTTCAAGGAGACAATTCCATTGCGGCAGGGACTAGGACCAAAGCCTTGAGTTTTCTAAGCTGTGAATGATCTTGCTTTTGATAGCTTCTACCCAATTCTTCCTTTCCAAAATGCCAGATTTGCTCATGGTTTTTAACTTTTAAGACAATGTGAACATTTATTGAATAAATCATTCTGAGTACTTATTTGTGTCAGACACTGTACTGAGAGCTAGGAATTAGGGATGTGGTTTAAAAGCCATAGCCCTGTGAAATGTATTCTATTGCACTATAAGAACAAGTAAATTAATACATATATATTAATATAAGTAAATAATATTTATAAGTAAAAAATACACACACACACATACATGCATATGTATATATGGTACAATACAGTCCAATATCATTATAGGCTGTGGTAGAAACATGAACAGAGTTAGGAGAGCACATAAGAGGGAGCCTCACCCAGCCAGGGAGTGGGGAAATGAGGAGGATGGGGGAAGAAAAATGGATGCAGGATATTTAAACTTAATCTTGAGGAGGAAGGCTTATGTAAGAGTTCCAAAGCTGGTAAGATAGAGAAGTTCAAAAGGGAAGCTTGAAATGAAGGGACATTTCAGATAGTGTGTGCAGGTAATGGAGAGGTGAGAGTGCAAACATATTAAAATATCTTCAAATGGTTTAATATGATTGGAACATGGAAAATGTGGGAAGTGAGATCTGGAAGACAGGATCCAGACATTACTCTCTAAAAAAAAACAGCATAAACTTTATTCTGAAAGTCATGACAATTCACTCAAGGCAGAAATCCTAAGGAACACCAAATTGTAAACAGTTATTTAGGAGTTTAGGGGAGTGACATAATCATTTTTCCATTGTAGAAAAATTAATCTGCAATTCATGGAAAGATAGGGAAACCTGATAGAGACTTTCTTTCTTTTTTTTAAAAAGATTTTATTTATTTATTTGACAGAGACAGCCAGCGAGAGAGGGAACACAAGCAGGGGGAGTGGGAGAGGAAGAAGCAGGCTCATAGCAGAGGAGCCCGATGTGGGGCTCGATCCCAGAACGCTGGGATCACACCCTGAGCCCAAGGCAGATGCTTAACGACTGCACCACCCAGGCGCCCCTGAAAGAGACTTTCTTATTCCAGATTGTTCTTCATTTTGCAAATACCTCTCCAGAGCTTCCAGAAGTATCTGATAGATTCATCTCAATGTTTTAGCTCAGTTGATAACCATGAAAAAATAAGCTAGTCTCCCTACCTCTCCCCCAACCGAGTTCATTCAAGGTAGTCAAAGTCCTAGGAATTCCCCCCAAAATAAAACGTCTTTGTTATAACTACACTGAATCTCCTTGACTTCTGCACAGTTAATGAAAACGGCAATGTAAACCCAAGGCCAGAGTCAGATTTTAGCTCTTCTTTGTATCTAAACCAGGCTTCTAAAACATAAAAATAAGACCGTAGTCACTGAGGTTTAAATATGGAGGTTGTAAAAATACAAAATCATTTATAATTTGGTATTCATCAATGTATTTCCATCTGTCTTTTAATTGTTTCTCTACATTATATACTTTGATGGCTTAAATTGACTTAAGAGAATGCTTCTTCGTACAGTTTCAAGAACTTATTATTTGAACTCCTTTATTTTCAGTGATAATAGCATTCCCTGGTCACTCTCCTGTGAAATATACATTAATACGTACTTAAAATATTGAAAAGGAAACCAGGTGGAAAATTTTCAGTGACATTTAACTTTGATAACTTAATATGTTATATTAAGAGACAGAGCCCTATTCAAACTAAAAGAATTATCCCATTGATCCATAGACAGGTCAGGCCATTCATGAACCAAAATTCTGGCAAAAAGTTTAAATTGGTGTTCTTTATTTGATCTTTCAGGAGGTTTTGATTATTTAATATGTGGTGGGATTTATATGAGTTGATAACTTATTGGTTTTCAAACCTTAAATTGGTTACTTATTGAGCATGGTAGATATAATGTTTTTTTCATCAATATACTGCATCATAAATCTGCAGTTTTTTGCTATTTACTTTAAAATCAGCAAAGCAAGCAAAATACTATGATAATAGTTTATATAGTCAGCATCAGCCTTCCAAACTGGTCAGAGATTGAATATATCTTTCAGTTTGGGATTAAATAAAATGTACATAAACTGAGACTCTCTATTCAATTAGATCTTTGTTACAAAGTTTCTAAAATGGCATTGTCAATAGCATTTCATATGTGATAATCATGAAAAAGCCATACTATTTGCCCAAAATTAGTGTAGTATTTAAATCAGTAAGAATTTAAGTTCGAACTTGAAATTTTAATATGGCAAGTTCTACTGAAATGCAGTTCTTTAAATACATCAAAAAACATGAAGCAAAAATATAAAGAAGTAGTGCTTTAGAAACCCACTATCTTAATATTTTTGGTTATTTTCTTGAAATATAGCTTTACTCTAAGGTAAAAAGTCTGGAGAGATTGGTTCAAACCCTCCTATTTGCTACAAAAACAACCTAAAATTAGCTGCCTCCTAAGTTTTTATCAGTGACAACATTAGGTTTTTTTTTCTATTTCCAGGACAGAATACAATTTCAAAAATAAATAAACTTTTAATTTATTTTGCTTTTGTCATTCAGGAGCTTGTATTTAGAATAGACTAAACTCATTCTGTGAAAAACTACGTCTCTGTTTCAGGTTAACATCTTCCATTTAAATAAATGATTTAATCGAGGGGTGCAAATTAAGAAATGCTCTACGGCTCTTCTATGTGCATAACCAATGACGTGGGCATTCAGTGAGACAGGGATTCCTACTAAAGGGTTAACAAGAGACATTGACGAATTCTGGCTTCCTGATTCTTACCTCCACTGTACTGCAAATACGAAGAGGAAAAATAGGTCAAATAACTATGTTTTCTCTTATTAGTTACTCATTTCACTTTAATTCACAGTGAATTTCACATACTGTGAAATGTCAAAAGCAACCTTAGATTGTTTCATGCAGTAATGATATAGTTAAGCAGTTCCTTTAAATAAATGTGTCAAGTTTCATTCATCTTAGATCCAGATGATATGAGAAAACTTCACATTCTCATGGGGGATGATGGGTGGAGGAAAAATTACTCATTCCAGTTGCACTGATGGTAAATACAGATGAGAGTCAGAATCTTGGATTTTAGCTAAAATAGGCTTCCTATAGTGAAAGAACAGAATTGGGGATAATAAAAATACTGATAAAATGTTAAAAGTGAAAGCGCTCTTAATAATCATCGATGGTTCCTATCCTAACCACAGGTTATTATAATATTGTATTCATGCTGATCATGTCAATGAGACTGAGCCGTGTTAAGTTTCAAACAAGAAATTTGCAGTTTTCAAATTGTTGCGTAAAATATAAATTTTTTTAGAAAACATCTGATTTCTGTACCCAAAATGGGTTTAGAATAATACTTAACAGTGATTAAACTGAACCCCCCAACTGCTAATTCAATCTCTTAATTTTTGCTCGCTTACTAGGGCCCCCTTTCATATATTTTCTCTCTCTGAAATTTGATCTTTGGGAGATTAGCAGGCAACACACTGAGCCAGAAAGAGCACTGTCTCCCAGAGACTGGAAGAACTTTGTTCCATGTGAAACCATGCAGGATAGTGGCTGGTAGAACTACAGTGTCCCATTGTTGTTAGGAAATTACTGATTAATTAGGAATTCTTATGCCATTATATATTCATCTTATGTTTCACTGACCAAACCTATTGTCTTCTGTCTACTAACTACTTCAGGGCCAGTTTAAGCAATAGACGAGAAAGATTAGGGTCACATTCTACTAGGATAGCTTTTAAATTGGAAAAATGAAGAAACGTGATCTGAATCCACTGCCTTATTTCTTCATGTAGAAGGAGCTGTGAGGGTAACCCTGAAAAATAGAGGCTGATTTATACATTTACATCCCATTCAAAACATCCACCCCAGACCAATTAGGAATCCTTCTCCTACCTCCAGGGCTACTTTTGCACATATCAGTGTGAAAGTCTCAAGAGAGGTCTGTATCCATTGTCTATCCATCAACCTCTTTCTTTCTGAGGAAGTGGGCCAATGTAGGTAGAAAGTGTTGCCCAGAATATCCTCAAGGTTACAAATCATTTAGCAAAGATAATAAGCAATGTCTCAGCTAAGGATGATGGCCTGGCCAAAGAGCCCATCTAAAAGAGATGATTCTATAGGCTTAAAAAATTATAAGAACAAAGATTCATTTGTCTTTTTGGTGCAGGAGACATAAAAATGCTGGCTTCTTGAAATCTGACAAATTAATGCCAGTAGGATTACTATCCGACTGCTGATTTTTATGTTTTCAGAAATTTGTAGCTCTAACATTACACATCTAAAACAGTATGAATTTCTTTTAAGTTAGGGCTTATGAAAGATTTTCTGAAGTAAGCTCAGTGCTGTATTGAGCTTATACCAGCTCATGAGGGACGATTGTCAAATTTGGGGGACTTTTGGTTGCTTAAAATAACTGTTACTAAAAAGCAAATTACATGAACTTACAATTAACAAACTAAATTAAAATCAAGATCATAAATACTTACAACCTGTTACTTCCAAATTATTTCACTATATTTACCATGCTCTCGATGTGAGTTACAACTATCATACTGGTGTGGTGGAAATACTGTGTAATGGTGTGCTGTTGTGAATCTCTTAACTCTTCATTCAATGATACTACATTGGTAGCTAGAAATTGGCCATGATGAGAGTAAGTACACAAAAGAAATCAGCATATACCATGAATAAGCTGTTTTTCGTTTTGGGGGTTTTTTGTGTTCCTTCTTCTGGAGAGTTGGTTGTTAAACATTCACCAGCACACCACTGACTATAAGTCCTGTGATGAAGCATGGTACTGATGAGAGCTATCTTTGTGGAAAGGGAAGGGGCCTCAAACTATGACTAAAAATAATAGAGAGAGGCCTCGATCACTACTGTAGTGTCTGAAACTTGAAAAAATAATAAATTTGAATTGTAAAATACTTTTTTATCCACTATTACAACTGAACTGAAGGTTGGAAATAAAAGAGACAAAATTCCATGTGATTTCTCTAATTCGTTCTAAACATTTTAATGAATATTAAATTATTATGATTTTGATTTATTTGAATTTGCCAAAATATTATTCTGTTGGGGATCTGGAATGTTTGTCTGTTTCTGTTTATAGTAATACTGTGTTTTCCCCAGCAAGGTGACCGAATTTGGAATCATATGGTCTTTTATACACACTGAATTATATAAAGAATTCAGATATAAATTAAGATCAGAAATAGGAGATTATGGAAAGGTTTATGATTTTAAAAATAAGAAATCTCTTCAGCTCACGATAAGCCACGTCCTTAAAAGATACGCAACAATACAATTTAATGCAATTCAATATGTTACTTTAATCCATCACATAACTGCTTATATGACTCCTTTATTTTAATAATAAGTCTTAGCTTGAAATTAATGCAGAGATTGGGTAAAGCAAATTTAAATACAAAATTTAAATACCTAGAGAAAAACTACCTTTATTTGATTTTATTTTTCTTTATTCATGGGCATTACAGAAAAATTAGTTATTTCATGTGATAAGGTACATTTCTCTAGGGAGCAGATATGATTGTAATGGATTGAAATTGTTGCTAATGTCAAGTGATTTAGACATAGTATGTCTATGGAAATGGAAATATTTAAAATGACAATCACAAAGTTTTTCCAAACAACAAACAACAACAAAAACTTTGCTATATTTTTTAAATAAAATATTTATTGTTACGAGTTAGAAGCTGGACTTTTTAACCTGTTTATGTAACCGGGAATAAAGACTTTTTCTAAAATGAATTATACATTTTTACATAAGAATTGTATCCTGGGGGCGCCTAGGTAGCTCAGTTGGTTAAGCAGCTGCCTTCAGCTCAGGTCATGATCCCAGAGCCCAGGGATGGAGTCCCTGCTGAGCAGGGAGCCTGCTACTCCCTCTGCCTGCCACTCCCCTTGCTTGTACTCTCTCTCTCAGTCAAATAAATAAATAAAATATTAAAATTAAAAAAAAAAGAATTGTATCCTGGAAGATAATAATTGCATTAAGAGTATTTTGATCCTTTGCTTTTAAAATGTGATACTATAATTTGTGAACATTCATTAAGTATATCTATCCCCAAGTTTTTAATAATACTGAAGTCGTTCTTTTTTTATATCTAAGGGAAACCTGGTCAATAGACCTTTGCTAGAAAAAAAGCCACATCATATCTAAGGGAACATATGTAAAATCAAGTGCCTTTCTTCTCCACAAAAAGTGCCGTTCTGTATAGTTAAGATTTTTACACTCTTCTACTGGAGCAAAATGCCATTTTCACCTCCAAAAAAGGTCTTTTCTATGACTAAATATTCTCCTATGAATGTAAAATCTTTCATGTGAAATTTTTAAAAATCTAATCGATTGCATGGGAAAAGTTGAGTTTTCCACCTAAAATGATGCTCATAATAACGAAGGACTTTTATTTTAAGCTGATGCCCCCACACTGCAGAGAAGCACTAAAAATGTTTAATTAGGAGTGTGAGTCCGTGTTACCTGTTGCATAGAAAAGAGTCAATGCTTCTTGTTGTGCCGATTTTCACATGTGATGAGAAATGTAATAACTCATGGGATTGCTTCACAAATGGGTTTTTTGTATTTTCTGATTTGTAAAAATAAAATTCACATGCTATTTTACTTTTATAAACTGTCTTTGTATATAGGGAGGTTATTATAAGTAGGTAAGGACAAAAGAATCAGCTTCATGATACATGAGTCACAATGTCTTGGCAAAGTTGTATACAATAATAGTAATGAATTCCTTTGGAATGATTATTTAAATTCACTTATACAAACTTTTTTAGGTATAGAACAGGCTTTTGATTTTTAAGCCACACTCTAGTATTTATGAGATGGTACTGTGCGAATTAGCTGGTGGGTATCCCTTTCTGATGATAAATAAGAGGAAAGAATGGAATAAATTAAAAAAAAAAAAGAATAGAGAGATTACAGCAGGAAAAAAAATATCTTAACAGAACCTTACTGTTAGCATAAAATTGCTGCCTTTTTAAACCTTACATTAATATTGCATTTGTATTCATTATGCATTTTGGCATTAATATATATTATGATCACTAATGCCTGATAACAAAGACTGTAGTTTGCTTTGGCTTCAAAACATACTTCAGCAATTTTCTGAAAAACAGGGCAACATGCATATCTCTTGAGGAAGAAAAAAAAAACAAAAAAACCAGCCAAGTGTTCTTAGTTGTAGACTAAAAGCTGATGGTAAACCATCTTTACTGAATATTATAGATGTTACCGGTTGCAAATATTTGGAACAAATAACAATATATGACATACTTAAAGCCTTCAAAGGCCACATAAAAAGACAATAGAATTTTTGTTTTAAAATGTATTTTAATGATCTGGATAATTTTATGTTTAAAATTAGGGATTTTTATGCATTGTTGTATTTTTCTGTAAAGGATCTTGTGGAGATCATCAAAATACCATTGTATTTAAACCTATTCTTTTTCTTCAGTCACAGTTGTGTCCATTGTTGGCATTAATCTTTTTTCCTTATTAATGACTTGGAATTCAGACTCCGAATATTGTGTTACCACCGGATAAGTCAGGCATAAGGAATAGAATTCTATTTATAAATGCTTCTGCTGCTAATCTGAAATTAATAGAAAGGAGGTACAGAAAAAGCATATGACAGTCTTATAGAGAAATATTAATGTAGTGAAATATATTTACTTTGCTACCTAAGATGTGACAGTAGTCCCTTAATCTATAAGAATAATCTCTTCTGCTGTAGCAGCAAATAAAAAGAAAGATGCATATTATGGATTCTTTGAGTATCAGCATATCACTCTGCTATAATATATCATGCTTCATTGTGACACATTCCCCCATTTGTCACTTTCTGTCATGTTACTGTATCTCAAAAGACACAACATTGCCCAACCTTTTTTTTTTTTTTTAAGTGTAGCAAATGGACACAAAATGTTTGACACAGAAAACAGAACTATTTTTAAAACCAGGTAGTCATAGCCAAAAGCTGTTTAGATCGGTATTTCAAGGACTACATACCAGGGAAAGTGGCTATTTAAATGTATATTTGTACAGGTTGAATGTCTAGTAGAAGCAGGCATTTCCCCCTCCTTGTGAACATTTTATTCCTAAACAATGAGAACTTCTTTCCTTCCTATTTGATTGAATTCTAAAAAAGGATTATCTTTTTATTTCTGTTTCCTACCAAAAAAAGTTTTAACTTTTATCCATATAAAAATACTAAAATAGTCAAACTGCCTTTATCAGCTTTTATATGTAAGTATTTCAATTTAATGTTTTAAAACTGTCCTTTGAAGAAATGTATAAACATATACACATGTATTAAATACTTAGGACTCCATGTTGGAATTCAGGCAACAGAAGCCACAAGAAATACAGAGATATCAGCCATCTTGCTGATACGGCCACTGGGAGTTGGAGCTGTCAGAACTGGTAAACTTCTGTGGCGCCTGGGTGGCACAGCGGTTAAGTGTCTGCCTTCGGCTCAGGGCGTGATCCCGGTGATCTGGGATCGAGCCCCACATCAGGCCCTTCTGCTGTGAGCCTGCTTCTTCCTCTCCCACTCCCCCTGCTTGTGTTCCCTCTCTCGATGGCTGTCTCTATCTCTGTCGAATAAATAAGTAAAAAATCTTTAAAAAAAAAAAAAAAGAACTGACAAACTTCTGCCAAACCTTCCACATATATCCAGACAGAATAAAATGGAAATGCTTAAGTAAATAGAAAGAAATTGCTATAATTCACCTACCTTTCCATGTAATCCTAGTCCATGATTCTTTTTGTATAGACGAAGATTTTCTAGCATCAATGGCTATCTCAACATAATTTAAAACCTATTTTAAACTACAACCACATAATTCAGTCTCTTGGAACTTTCTGTAACTATTTGGGTCAGTACCGAGGAGAGCTCCCAGATTTTGTTCTCCTAGGCTGACCCTGCACTAACAGTGTTGGTAGCTGACATTAGCTCTTCTACTGTACCTGGCCCTATGCTAAGGGTTTTGCATAAATTATTTTGTCATTTCATTATTTAAACTTGATAATGTTATTGTGAGGTCACTACTAGCATTTTTTTTTTTTGAGGAGTACATTGGTTCAAAGAGTTGATCAGAGGCTGAAATTGTAGCTCCTGCTTTTAAAGCACAGTGATAGCTTCAAAACATCGTTGTAGGCTTTGCAAATTTTTATTGTTTTTGTTAAATAACATGGTATTTATGCTACATATGTTAATATGTCATATTTATGTATCTGCTAATAACAAAGTGTTAACCTATAAATGCTTTAATTCGTGTAAATTTGGTACAGTATTTTTTGTTTTTCACTTATGTGGCTAATACCTATCATAAATAGGATATTTTGGTGAAACTGCCCTAAAGAAAAAATTCCATTTGACTATGGCTTTTGCAATATTTGCAATATTCATCTCATTAGAGCCATTTCTCTGTTTGAAGACCTCCAGTCCTCCCCATTGCATATAAAGTAGGTTCAAACTCTGCCAGGATCTTTGTTACATATATGAAAATATATTTTCTATTGCTTGTCTTTTAATTATATGTTTATGTGCCATTGGTCTCTGGAATAGCTGAGTTTATCAGCATATTCATGTCATCCTAGTTCTGTGATTTGCTTCAGAAGGCCTTCCCTTCCCCCAAGTATGTAAACTTATGCTAATATAGTTTGTTTTAATAATCCTGTACTTTTATACTTTATATATAACTCTTTCATCTATATCAAAATTTGTTGGGGGTATGGATTAAATATACAACTTAATTTTTTTCCAAATGCATCCTTATCTTTTTTTTTTTCCATAACTGGAAGCCTATAATTCCCATTCCTTATGTCTCCTTATCTTCTAAAAAATTTAGCCAAGTTGGTAAATTAGATATATTTGCACCACAAACATGAAGTCATTAAACACAATCACAATATGCCTTTGCAAACAAACTGTGACTCACGGGTCAATAAAATATAACTATCCCCTGTTTATCACTGGCTATGTTTACAATAGCTACTCGGATAGGCTGAACTTCAAATCTTTCTTTTCTAGGGGCTATCTTGTTGCCTGAAGTGAGTCTGGAAGGTCATCTACAGATCTGGAGCAAATCTCAAGTCCTGAAGGAGGCTAGGTCATTTTCATGCTCAACCATCAGATAGGTACAGGAACAGAATCCTAGAATATCCCCTTCTGCAGATCAGAAAAACAGGGTTTCTTCAGGTTGAGGGGGTTCATGGCGGGCGCTGGTGGAGGCAGGAGCTGCACAGGGGGGATGAGTTTCTATCCCTGGAAAAGAAAAGTAGGATGTAAGTTCTCTGGGAAGTCCAAGCAATGAACAGAACATGCTTGCCTCACAGCCAAATATAATATACCCAGGCAAGAACTCAGATGTGGAGCAGAAGGAATAGCACGGAGGACCCCAGGGGAAGGGAGGGAAACCTGAATGGGAAGAAATCAGAGAGGGAGACAGACCATGAGAACCTCTGGACTCCGGAAAACAAACTGAGGGTTACAGAAGGGGGGTGGGTGGGGGATGGGGTAACTGCGTGACCGGCATTAAGGAGGGCACGTGATCTGAAGAGCACTGGGTGTTATTCGCAACTAATGAATCACTGAACACTACATCAAAAACTAATGATGTACTAAGTGAACATAATAATAATAATAATAATAAAGAATTCATCACAACCCTCCTCCACCTGTACCTATTCCTTAAGCAGTGTTTCAGAGTAAGAAGGAAGCAGAAATAGTACCTTTTCACATTCATACAAGAAGTTATTCCTGGACCCTGATAATTTCTATGAGAAGATGAAAAAGAAAATCTAGACTTGAGGTTTTTATACCAAATTTGTCTTGGGAAACAATTTATAATGAGGGGTTGGGAAAGTTCATTAATATTTTCAATGCTTACTACGTGTTCATTGCTTTCTAGATTTTATCTTTTAAAACTTTTTTATTTTGACAGTAATGTTCCCATGTAGGTGCTATTATCCTAATCTGAGACGTGAAAAAACAGAGATTCAGAATGGCCACACAGAGATAGAGTCAGGATTCCAGGCTATGCTCTTCTATCTGCAGAGCTCGCACTTTCTGTATTACTCTGCCCTTCTAACTGGAGAAGGAGCTCCTTTCATTCTCCACCAGCTCCTCCTTGATGGCTCTCTAGCGGCCTTCCACCTGAAGACAGCGATCTAAATGACTCATTTTGCTGATTTCACACCCAGCCCTTTCAAAAAAAGCATTGCTCAATAAAGAAGAAATGTTTGTACCCCCAGCTCAGATTTTACCTCGTATACTACACTGATGCAGAGACCATAATCCCCTTGGCAGCCTTCCTCAAGGAAACAACCTCATCCTGGCAGGTAAGTTTGTTTCATGTCAAATACTGGTGTCAAACGTTATTTAGCAGATAATAAAACTGGGGCAAAATTAAAAGGGCTTTCTCAGCATTACCAAGATTCTTGGTGTTCAGAATTCAGGATCCTTCAACTCCCAGTAAAAAAAGACCATATCCCGGAAGCATTCACCTACAGAGGCACCACACACACTTGCAGTTTGGTTTCCATGTATTTTTAAGAGTAAAGCAAAACCTCTCAGGTTCTTGAAAAACCCTATATAATGTGTTTCATGAAAACGAAATGTCAGTGTCCTTTTTAGCTCAAGCAATAAAACTCACTTGCATATCTAAACTGGCTATTTTTAAGCATTATTCATCATCAAAACGATTGAGAATCATTCGGTTCATTTTCTTCAGAGAACATGTTAGTTTTGTTTTTTTGTTTTTGTTTTTGTTTTTGTTTTCCCTAGCAGTCACTCATCAAAGTTTCATGGGATCACAAACTTCAATTTATATTCAGAAGTTTTATTGTTCTAGGTATTCACATGGTGTAAATAAAACCCAACACAGTACACTTGGAAAGCTGCGTGTTAAGGAACACCTGGTTTAATTTTTCAAGAAAAGAAAAACATGGTGATTCTTTCTATTTCTTTCATTCATTCGTGTATATTGGATTTCAGGTGCAGAGAATGCGTACAATGACAAGTACCTATGGCTCCTTACTGACTCTTCCCTGCTTCATTCATTCACTCTTTTTATCCCCATTTCCCATTCCCTTCCATGGGCAAACATTCAAATGTGTTTTCATTTGTAAACCGTGCATTGTGTACATTGGCTTTTTAAGTAGCTATTTTTAAAGTTATATATCTATTTTTGTTCCTATGGTGGTTGCCCATGACCTGGACCTATATTCAGATATACTTACTCCTATAATTTCTTAAACATATCAATATCTGTTTAGTCTCGCAGACAAGATGTTTACCTGGGCAGGCTGTCCTGTCCCATCAGTCTCCCTTCACCACAAAGATCTTGATAGTTTCTCACTCTTAGGTCCTGGGTTGTTGTGGAATCCATAGTACAATTATTGTACAATAAGATATTGTACAATTATTGTACAATAAGATATTGTACAATTATTGTACAATAAGATATTGTACAATAAAACATTGCTACAATAATATACTGTTAAGATAATAACATATGTTACAAGGCATTTGATTATCCTTACTTTCCATATTTCCATCTGGAGGTATCCTCCTGGGACTTTTTTTCTTCTTTTGAGTTTTTAGCCACATTAGTGTTTTTGATATTAGTCCGTACAGTCAATGCTACAACTGTGAAGTCTTGTTCTTTTTGTTTTTTGTTTTGTTTTACCAGAGAAAAGCTTCATTGACCTTCGACTGTATATAAAATTCTAAGTTCAAAGTTTCTTTTCCATTAATACTTTAAAAATACGATTTCCTGTTCTTTTTGTATCCAGCATTGCTTTAATAGACCTGGGTGATATTCTGATTCTCATTCCTGTGTAGGTAATCTGCTCTTTCTCTCTGGAAGCTTTTAAAAAATTTTCTGCTTTTCTTTGATGTTCTTAATATTAATATAATGTGTCCAGGTGTGGATTTGCTTCCCTGCTTCTCCTGTGTAGCAATATGACCCCATTGTATTTGAGGTCATTCATCCAGCTCTATTGTGGAAAACTTATTTTTATTCATTTTTCAAATATCCCCCTGATAATTCTGCTTTTGTTCTCTTATTTTTTCCTTTGTATTTCTATGTCTTTATCCCTTCTTACTGCCTCTGAGAGAGTTGTTCAATTTGGTTTTACAGCGGACTCATTTGTTCTATGTCTGATAGATGTTCTTTATTACCTTTTTCAGACCTATTATCTTGTTCATATTTTTCCACTTCGTTCTTTTTTTTTTTTCCTATCATGTCTTGGTTTTGCTTTGGATTGCTCGTATGTTCCCTCATCTCCTTAGGTAGGTTGTTGATGCTTCTTTTACATGATTGGTCTCTCTCTTTCAATACTTCTGCTTCAAATGCTACATACCATCCCCTTTATTGTCCTGCTTTATTTTTGAGGTAGTTGTACTTCTCAGTTATGTGGCTATTTTGACCTGTGAATTCCTATTCCTGAAGGTACTTTGGGGAGGCGTTAAGGCCCTAGTCTCCATCCCCCATGAATTTGAGAAGAGGGGAAGGAATGAGTCCGGGAAAGAGAACCCCGCATACCACAGAAACTGAGTTGAGAAGTCCTCTTTGTGGTCCGGTGCCAAGTGCTGCTACTAATTAGGGCTCTTTAGAAGAAGCAGTGTTGGTAACAGTGCATTTACCTAGGTTGTCATCTTGTGGGCCTGAGGGTTCGGAGTGGGTATGAGGCAGAGGACATTTAGTCAGGCCACACCTGAGTTTTCCTGCTTGTCACCCTTGAGAGGGCTTTTAAGCTGTGCTAATATTACTCCTTTCTTATTCCTGTATGTGCTAAAAAAAAAAAAAAAAAGGCTAAATATAGGGATTTATTTACCTCGTCTGTCAACTTTTGTTTATGTTTGAAATTTTTGAATGCAAAGTTTAAAAGTTTAATGAAAAGTTTAAAAACCGGGTGTAGAGAATATCTTGGTATTGTCTTTTATTCTTATGGTTTAATATGCATGGGTAACAATGAAAATATTGATATGTAAATAATGACAAGAATAAATCATTAATATTGTTTCAAGATTTATCCTATCTAATCCTAAAATAAAACTTGCATTCTTTTATTGCTTCAACAAGCTTTTATTGAAATCCATATCTGTTTCTAGCATCAACCTTAGATTATACATTTATACTCATTCAAACAACAGCAAATAGCAATGAATAATGTAACTATAGTTTACTATTCTAATGTCATGGTGAAACAGAAAATATGAATATGAGAGTATTAAAAATATGTTATTGATTTCCTTCTCTCTCTTTTTATTTTCCTTATCTGTATTTTGGAAATGTCAAAATCATTTTCTGCTTATCGTCTAGAGAAGAAATCAACACACTTTTTCGGTAAAGGGCCAGATAGTAAATATTTCGGCTCTGTTGGCTGTGTGATCTGTTGCTACTACTCAGCTCTGCTGTTAGAGGGTGGAAGCAGTCACAGATAATATTGACACAAATGGGTGTGGCTGTGTTCCAATAAAATTTTATTTGCAAAAGACAGATCATGGACAAGATTTGGTCTGCAGGCTTTAGTTTACTTGTACCCGAACTAGAGATGTCTATGTGTTAGAATACATTGCTGAGAGAGAGAAAACTTGGATAAGTAGAAAATTACCTGCATTGAATAGCTGAGATTTGGCTCGCTGGGAAGGGAAGTGGACTATAAAACAAAAGTTATGTAGTATTATATGCATTAAAAATGTTATATGTGACATATATTTAAGTTATGAAGCAAAAAAAAAAAAAAAAAAAGTCCACATACCCACCCCCAAATGAAGAAGTAGACTAATATTAAACTAAGAACTAGCCCTCTGGAAGCTATTTTGCACTGTCCCTAATCCCATCCATTGTCCCTGGAAGCAAAGAAATGGACAATTTTAAACAGAATTTTCATGTGCTTTCTGAGTATTTAGCAATGAATTTTTCCACTCACAAATTACTGGCTAGGAAAACAAAAAGATACTTTATTTATCTAAAAGTGTAATATATTTCCAGAGCTGCTTTCCTCGGACACAGCAGGGTCTAGTCCAATATGTGTATAGTATTTTCATTATCCTTGCAAAATTGTAACTATAGAAAGACAATGTGATATTATTTTTATTATTGTTGATATTAATAGAATTGTTCATAATGAGTTGTTATTAATGATGCGATGTTATAAAAAGAATCCTTAATTATTAATGGCATTGATATGACATTATTAATTTTGATACTAAAATGAACATTTCATTATTCCAGATGCAATTATATTGTTAGACACAAGTTATTGCTAATAGATTATACTTTCTGCAGCCTTGTTTTGGTACATGGTAATTAGCTGTAGGTTTATATTGCTGAATAAAAAATTGGCATTGGGATTTTATTTCAGGATAGTAGGGGATGAGAGCATTAGCTCAGTGGAATGGGGCAGGTAAGAAGAATCATTGACCCTACTTTGTTCCGCCCATGTCCATCCTGCTCTGGATGACTTAGTCATACACGCGAAAGAAAAGCATAACTGACAGTACTAGTATGTACAGATGTGGCTGGTGAAGGGTCTTCTGTCACGTCACATTTTCTACACAGTAAATCAAGAGAAGTCTCTCCTCTCTTCAGCATTGGTTATTAAGATGTGATATTATCCTGTGATTTATATCATGTTGTCACAATGCATTTCATTTTGCTTTGTTTCAATAATACAATGAATTCTTTCATAATTTCTTTCAATTTGCCTCAGGAGTTGTTATATACTCCAGGCTTTTATTTCTTTATATTCTGCTCAGCCTTATTAATACAAGTGAAGAAAGTATATCCCTCCATAATTGCTTATAGCCTGTACAGTGCTATACAGCATATTACCTCATTTTAGATAATTCTTTTGTAGTGGCATGATATTCTAACACTTAAATGCTCTGTGTGGAAGCAAATAGCTTTGCAAATTACTTTATAATCTTGGTTAACTTCAACTGGTTATTCCCACATAGCACTTTAGTCTTTGTCCTTTAACAACCACCCTGCACGTTAAAAATCCTCGGGCACAACTTGAAGGGCAGTTGAACAGAAAAACTAATAGAAAGAACGAAATCTTCTCCAACAAAGCCTAGGGCAGGATTTCCTAAGGCCTCTCTCGCCCTCTCCAAGGCTCCATCCGCTCTTGATCTCAGCACATATAAACACACTACTCGGAGCCCCTGCACCTGTAATGCTCTGATGCCTGGGGTTAAAGAAATCAGATGACCATCTGATTTGAGACAATTAAGGCAGGTTGAATTTTTTTTCAAGGGTGTAAAAATGTAAAATGCTTTATTTTCTTATCTGAACAGAATGTTCATCTTGAGGCTGATTCTACTTGATGGCTTGAATCCTTAACCTTGTCAATTATTGAAAAATTTTAAATTTCAGTTTAAAAAAAAATTCTCAGTTATTTAAGGTGAGGCAAATATTCCCTGTGAATATTTACTTACTCTTAAATATTTATGATGTAATATTTGGTACATACCAAGAAATACATATAGCATATGTAAGCTATAAAACTAATAATGAAAGGAAATATTAAATAATTTTTGGTTGTTGTTGAAGTGTAGTTGACTTACAGTATTATATTAGTTTCAGGTGTGCAATACAGGGATTCAACATTTATATACATTGCAAAGTGATCAGGAGGATAAATCTAGCTACCATCTGTTACCATCCAAGTTGTTACATATTATTAACTATATTCCCTATGCTGTACATTGTATCCTCATATCTTATTTATTTTATGACTGGAAGTTTGCATCTTTTAATCCTCTTTCCCTATTTCGCCCTTCCCCCCACCCCCTCCTCTGCCAGCCACCAGATTGTTCTCTGTATCTATGAGTCTTTTTCTGTTTTGTTTGTTCATTTGCTTTGTCTTTTAGATTCTACATAGAAGTGAAATCATGCTGTACTTGTCTTCTTCTGTCTGACTTATTTCACTTAGTGTAATACTCTTTAGGTCCATCCACATTGTCACAAATGACAAGATTTCATTTTGTTTAATGGCTGAGTAAATTTCCATTGTGTGTATGTATAAATATATACACACACACACACCCCACATCTTTTGTTATCATTTGTCTGTTGATGGTCGCTTAGGTTGCTTCCATATCCTGGCTATTGTGAAGAACACTGCAATGAACATAACGGTGCACATATCTTTTCAAATTAGTATTTTTGTTCTCCTCAGACAAACACCCAGTAGTAGAACTGCTGCATCAAATGGTAATTCTATTTTTAATTTTTGGAGGATCCTCCATACTGTTTTCCACAGTGGCTGCCCAGTTTTGCATTCCCACCAATAGTGTGTGAGCGTTCCTTTTTCTCCATATCCTCGCCCACACTGAGTATTTCTTATCTTTTTGATAATAGCCATTCTGACAGGTGTGAAGTGATAGCTCATTGTGGTTTTGATTTGCATTTCCCTGATGATCCGTGCTGTTGAACAGCTTTTCATGTGTCTACTTGGCCATCTGTATGTTTTCACGGCAGGTTGAGTTTTTGTCTATACAGTTAGAAAAGTACTTCTGTTAAGTAATTTTTAAAGACCTGTTGCTTCTTGTGTGTCTTTTAGTAATCAGAAACTTATCATTAGAGGATATTACAACTGGCTAGAAATTGCAGTAGAGTCCTGTATAAGTCAACTTTGAAATTCCTTTTACATTCTTATTCTTAAGATAAAAATATTACTATGATATTTGATGACTTATTCAAGATAAAAATTTTACTGTTGAATTTGGTGATTTTAAAAATTTCCTTTAAATAGAATAAAAGAACAATGAAGAAAAGCATTGTTTTATTTTCCTCATAAAATAATTATAAAACTCTAATATACTTTAAAATAGTTCAGCATAAACAGTCTGAGATAATGTTTAAGCCATACTCGAGGGACAAATCATTATCTAATCAGGAAATCTCACACCAGGGGTGGTCACCAAGTATTTAATCAGAAAGAAGACCACTGTCCAGAGGTAGCTATTAAAAGTACTTTGAGTATCTTTTTCTTTCATCAACACCAGAGGCTTTGCTGATCTGTGTAGAGCCTAAAGGAGAAATGGGTTTTCACTGGTGATATGGGTGGCTTCTTAATTAGGATAAAGGCTATTATAAGTGGCATTGATAACACTAACGTTATTCAAAATACATGCATTTGCAGGAGTGTTGTAGCCACTTCTCCACCCTCGCATGGACAGAGTATACAAGTCCGTGGGTCATTGTCTGTGCCCTTGGGTATGGCAATGTGGACTTCTCACTAAACTCTGATGTGCTGCTGGGTCCTCTCCATTCTCTGACTCTGACAAAGGGTTAATTAAATTCTGCTACTAGAATAGCATTTCATTTGCCTTAGGCAAACTTTTTGTGCAAGGGGTTTTCAGAGCTTTGGAGAACATGGGGACATGAAACTTGGAGGACTGATTATGACAGTTTTGTGATTTCTTATTAATAAATATCTGTGTGTGTTGCTATTATTATAAACTGGTAGCAAGTTGTGGGGAGTGGGTATTTACCTACTATCAAATTCTCCGTGGCTTCCAAGATATATGAAAAAGAACCTGATAAGTTTGTATAACCAAATTACTTTATGGCAGTTCACAACAAAAAAATGGGACAATAAAACACAAAATAATCTGGAATTCGCTGTATTTATTGTACACAAGATGTTAATTTTCATCTTTTCAGCTTGAAATTTAGGATAAAATCGGTCTCTCCTAGATGTCTGGTTTATACATCCCCATTGATCCCTCCCCTTAGTTGATGTAATGGAGCTTTTCCTAGTTTCAGTCATTTTGTTTTATTCTCTGTCTCTTTGGTATGCTCTTGGGGCACAGCTATGCTAATGGATTCAGTTGGCTGGAGGTCAGGAGTCTTGTAATTTGTGTCCTCCTGAGGGCAAAGAGAAAGTCTGGCTTTATTATAACAAAAAGGTAAAGTTATCTAATAAACAGCATTGTGTTTGGGAAGCTGTAATTATGGTTATGGAATTATTTAATTTAGGTTCCTACATCTGTGTTTCCTATATCATATAATCAAAAATGCATTCTTATTTTACATTACTGTTGCACTGTATTTCCCAAGTGATTTACATTCATAAATTAGCTTCTGTATGTGGGAGTTTGATGTGAAATGAGGGTAGTGATGGTCTTCCCTCTCTTCCATGGGGAAGGTTAAAAAAATAATATATTCCAAAGGTTAAAAAATAATATATTTTTATATGATCAGTTTTCCCCTGATTGATTCTTCACCTAGATTTTCATTTGTACAATTTCATTCACTGCTAAAGTAGATAAAATGGTTTGAGTGTTACATAACACTACTGGAACTACAAACAAGTAATTATAAAAAGGAAATTGTTTATTTTATTTTGAATCAGTCTCTCCACTTGGTAAATAGTTTACATATTCCCAGTGGCCACCACCATTTTTTACTGGAGGTGGAAAGGTAACCTGTCCAGAACTGCCTTGGGTCCAATGTAGGGTTACAAATTTTAGCACTTCCTATAAACAGAAGAAAAAGTCCAAAAACTCACTTGAAAATGGGCAAAGGATATGAACAGATAATCAACAGAAAAATAAATGCAAATGGTCCTTTAACATATGAAAAGATGCTCATCCTTACTATAATATGAGAAATGCAAATTAAAACTACACTAAGCTATCATTTTTCACTTATCAGATTGACAAAAATAATACAAGTTTTACAATATACTGCATCGATGAGGCCTTGGAGAAGTACGCTCTCGCACATTACGGGGTGAAAGATGAAATAGTACAGCACCTATGGGGAATTTAGCATATGTATTACACTGTGAACCAGAAACTTTACTTCTAGGAATTTATCCTGAAATAGCTTTGGAAAAATATGAAATCCTATATGCAAAGGCTATTTGTTGTGACATTATTTATAATAAGAAAAGGTGAGAAACATTATACATGCCCATCCATAGAAAATGGATTGAGTAGAAGATGGTACTATATAGTGATACGATAGAAAAAAAAAAGAAAGAAAGAAAGAAAAAAAAAAGAAAAGAAAAAAGAAATGAGGAACACCACTATATAGTTAACATAGAGTGATCTCCAAAAGAAGAGACTTAAGAAAATTACATTCAAAGCAATGTATGCTTGTATGGAATTCAGTATTTTCTGTTCATGATTCGAACAAATCAGCTGTAAATAGACATCTTTGTGACATTAGGAAAACTTGAATATGGACTGAGTATTAGAAAATAAGTACGAATCACTGTCATTTTTGTGAGATGTGATAATGATGTGATAGATTAGAAGAAATTGCCCTTATTGGTGGAGATGCATAATGGGGTGCCTATAGGTAAAATGACATAATATTTGAGATTTGCTTTAATAAACTCCAGAAAAAGTAGGATGGGCTGTAAATGAAACAAAAAGTGGAAAAATATTGGTAATGCTTTGAAGCTGGAGTGGTGAGTAAATATGGTTTATTAAAATTTTCTATTCTTCTGTGTATGTTGGAAATTTTCCACAGTAAAATGTTTTGAAAAGTGAGCATTTAGGCATCTTGTACTTTGTTATATAATCCAATAAGAATGAGTCATTTAAGCTACAGGAGAATTATATCAGCATGAAAAATGTGTTTCACGTGCCTTAAAAACAAAAAATCTCTGCCCATGGTGGAGAAATAAAATGTAGAGAAAATCAGCTATCTTGGCAACAGTATTCATGGGACTGATAATGATAGAATTCCATAGACAAAAATATGCTTGCTTGTTTCTTTTTTCATTCATAATCATATGGACAAACCCAAAGGGTACTAAAGTCAATATTTTTGGATTCCCAAAAAGTGACATGTTATAACTATGACTCTGTAGCTGCCTTCCTCTGCTTCAGCTGTCCCTTCTTTTTAATGTGTTTTTAGTGGGCAAGGATATTCCAACTGAAAAATTGAAAATTGTGATATGTTCAAAGTTGGTTGAGAAATGCCATGGCCTCAAGTCTAAACAGCTAGCCAATGTGGCTTTACCTTCGCTATTGATAAACTGGTTGCCGGTGAAAACATCCCACTCATTTCAAACATGCTGGTTTGTATATTGGATGCCAACAAGCAAACTTAACTGAGTATTCTTGTGATAAAATTAAATAATGGTGTTCCTAAGATAGGCATAAATTGTTGATTCAATAATAATTCTCAAGAGAATTGCTGTTTGGCATAATACAGATTCTCAATAGAATTGATATTTGGCATGCCCAATCTTTGAATCAAGAATGCTCCATTTTTTTCTTTGCATTCAATACAGTCAGGTTTTGTTGTTTATTCTTTCGGAAGAACAATAAATGTCATTAAAGGGAATGACCCCTTTTAGGTGTTTGTTATTGATGAGGGTAGTGTTACTATTATACAGCAATTCATTTTTAGCTATCCTTTAAATACTTTGCTGTGCAATCCAAATTTATTAATGACTGTTTTCTACAGCTTAAAGTAAATTATGTATCTCAAGCAAGGAAGGATATTTGACATTTCAAGATCTGGTACTAAACCAAGATTGATTTTAAGTCTACATATCAATAACAGATCAATAATAGAAATTTGCCCAATTGAAAAAAAAATGTGGACTTCAGTCAAGTTCCATCAATATTTTGTGGGTTGCTCTTTTTCTTTCACATTTACTGTTTGGTTAAATTCTACATAATAAGCATATAGTTGTGAATAGTTATTAGAATAGCACTTTATCAAAATAACTTCAAGAGTGTTTGTAAATAGTACTATTTCTATTATTTCCATTTGTTTTAATAACTAAGGTTTGGTAAAAGTAGAATTCTTGGGAAGAGGAAAAGAAAGAAAACTCTAGTAAAACCAAATTGCAAATAAAATAATGTATTTTTAGGCAATGGTATTTATAGTGATTCATTGTGAGTCTTTAATAAAAAATTATCTCAAAGTACTTAATCCTGATTCACTCTTATTTAACAAAAATATAGTTTTTCAGCTGAGCTACAGGTTTTTAAATTGTGGACCTGGTTTATAATGGGCTAACAAGGGAAAAGGTGTTTTTAATAGAAATGTAAAGTTGGAATTGCAAATGATGAATTCTATGCATTTCACATGTATTCGGACCCTGTCTCACTGATTAAGACTTGGCTCAGGTGTAATCCTGATGGGCTGATGGATGCGTTGCCGGGCAGGTGAGCAAAGCGGGGGGGAGTCCAAACCTATCTTATATGTGATATGCAGGTTTCTTCCACTACTTAAAATATATGAGTCCCAGAAATATTTCTAATTAAGCAAATTTTTATTAAATGACTCATCAATTATAAAATTGGAAACAACTATTCAATATTGAAATTAAAACCTTAGAAGTCCTCAATTCTAACTCACTATGGGACACATGAGTCTTTCTGTAATTCAATCCAGCATTTATTTACCTCATATATATTCAAGATTGTGTTGATTGGTGGAAAATACAAAAAAATAAGTTCATATAAATATTTATGATCCATGTTGTCTCAAGTTGACCAAAACTTGAATCTTGCTCCCAAGAAGCCTCATTCTAGGTGGGATTACACACACACACACACACACACACACACACACACAAATCATGACATAAAATTAAATGTGGTAAGAGAAGTACAAATTAAAGTCCTAAAAGAGTGTATGGATGATCTCAGCCAGAACTAAAGCTGGAGACTGGAAGAAGATTCACAAACAAGGAATATTGTTTAACTTGGGCTTTCTTGGCAGAGTAGGTTTTCAACAATAAAGAGCGTAAGAATGCAGGGCAGCAAAAGGTCATTTAGACTGAGAGCCCAAACCCTTGAAAGTGTAAAAAGGCACAGAAATGAACTTATTTGACCTGTTTAGGGAACAGTGAACAGTTCTGAGTGTCTGGGATAAGATCTGTGGAAACCTAACATGAGAAAGATTGTTTATGGGCAGACTATGAAAGGCCCTAAAAGATTTTTTAGTTTTTCTTTAAGAAACAGAAGACCGTTGAATGAAAGAATGTGGTAACTAAATATGTGGTTTAGGATAGGAGGAAGAGAGAGAAAAGGATTGGAGAGACTGCGCTGAAGGCAGGAACTCCTGGGAGGACTGCTGGGGTCATGCCCGCATGGGAAAATAGTGGGCGTGGAAAAGAAGGCAGAGATGGGAGACATTGTTGGGACTGAATCAATGGGACCTTGCAAGTGATGAGGTAAGAAAAGTGGATGAAAGAAGAGAAATGGAAAATGAGAAGATGGCAAAGTTGTTAAAAGAAATACAGAAACCTAGAATTTGGAAAGAAAGGAAGAAGATGCCTGATAAAAGCTCCCTTTGAGGACTAATGAGTTTGCCGTGTTGCTAGACTGTGCAGGTGGGATTTTCATTCTTTCTTTTTCTTTCTTTCTTTCTTTCTTTCTTTCTTTCTTTCTTTCTTTCTTTCTTCTTTCTTTCTTTCTTTCTTTCTTTCTTTCTTTCTAAAGATTTTATTTATTTATTTGAGAGAAAGAAAGAGAGCACGCATGAGCGGGAGGGAGGAGAAGAGGGCAGAGGGAGAGGGAGAAGCAGACTCCCTGATAAGCAGGGAGCCCAATGTGGGGCTTGATCCCGGGATCCTGAGCCAAAGGCAGATCCTTCACCAAATGAGCCCCCCAGGCATTCCGGGTGGGGTTCTTTCAAATATAATTAGAAATGAGGATCTCAGGAGAGAGATGAGGCCTGAAGATGCAGATGTGAGAGTCAGGAGTGAACGGGAGATGGCTGAGGTCATGGGGACAGGAAAGAACTACTTGGACTGAAAGTCAGGAGGGATGAGTTTTACACCTGGTTCTGCCAGTTGTCAAGTGGGGTCTGGGTAGTTCACCTCCCCTCTGGGCCACAGCTTTATGCATCTACAAAGCATCCTTTTCTAGTTCTTAGGGTGATAGCAGCAATCACATAGGTTGGTGACTTTAGAAGTTCTTTATAAAATACAAAACACAATACAGAATAATGTAGTTCAGAGATCCTGAAATATTAAACATTTGTCACCCACCAGACGAATTATCCATTCAATGTTTTCATCTAGCATTAGGTACACATGAATATGCTTTTTAACTTTTCAGTTACGTAATATACCCCTTGAACTCATTTCTCTCTACATGTATGAAATCTGTACTGTGCTTTGCAACACCCAAGACATTACATTGGACAACAGAGAAAGGGTAATGTGGAGTCCAAACCAGGAAACCAATGAAGTCTTTGCCCTCAGGAAGCTTTCAATTAAGCTGGCACGAGAGCGTACTCACAGGGGGCATGTTAGGAATGAGGCAGGGCAGAGCCACTGAAAGGCCATGTACGTCCTGAGGGAATGCAGAGAAGACCACAGTCAGGTGGCTGTGAGTTTTACACGAAAGCATTTAGGCAATGAATTATGTTCAGTCCAAATTGTAAAAGGGGGTGTGAGGCATGGAATCCTAGAGAGAAGGAAAGAAGGTGCTCCAGGCATTTGTTACAGTCTATTTATTCAGGTAATAGCCGTGCTAATGAAGACTGCTGTTGCCTATAATCACTGCTGTCTGCCAGCAGTTCTTGAGCAGGGCGTGCACAGAAATCACCGAGGAGCTCAAGCCTTTCATCTGAGGTTCTGACTCAGGAGCTCTGGGACATATACTCTGGCATTGTATTTTTTTTTTTTTAACTCTCCCAGGTGATTTTAATGTGTCCCAGCCCAATGAAAGGGATGCCCAAAGTCATGTGAATACTAACTTTACATGGAGATTTAAACATTCAAAAATGCAGACCGTATCCCAGACCACCTAAATTGCGGTATCTGGGAGTGAGGGAGGAGACACGGTCATCAGTGTTTTTCATGCTCTCAGGTAATTCTAATGGGCAGACACGTTTGGGAACCACTGCAATTTATCTTCTCCTTCAATCCACTCCTTGGAAGGAGGAGAAACTCATATATGAGTAAAGGAGAAAATGAACCCCAGAAATCCATGTATACTAATGTGTTAAACAAAGGAGTATCTATTCAAAAGGGGGCAAACATTCCTCTATGACTGTCTTCCTTATTGGCATCTGGATATCTTGGCTCCTCCAACTCTTAAAAAAATATTTTGTGCTGCTCTTCCTTCACTTCTCCAAAATAGTTAGCGCCTCAAAAAGTGGCTGGGGCTTATCCCACAAAGGAGATGTTATCCTTCTTGTTTCTTTAGAGGAACAATCGGGAAAAGAACAGAGGACTAGGAAAAGGAGTTATGGAGCATTTAGGACCAAAGACTTAGATAATTTTAACTGTATATAAAAATGATGTATTATTTAATAAGTTCACCAACAGATAATATAAACAGTTGGCCACGTATGGAGATGCATAATTCTACCTACTTTTAAATAGGACCAACCACTAAGTCCACACTTAGATCTTCTTACATCATCATTTCCGGTATTTCCCATTTCTTTGTGCAATAGGAAGCTTTCCTGGATTTGCTTCTTCCAGGAAAGAACCACTAGAAGTAGCTACCTCTGTAGTGTTTCTCATATCTTTAATGGGACTAGTACCTTTGCGATTTCAGTTTCTTCTGTAGTGATGAGTTTGCACCAAGTTAAGAGTCAAAGTGATTCAGAGCATAATTAACTTTTCGTTCCAAGGGTCCTGAGAATCAGATCAAACGTGAGGTAGAGTTTCTTGAGTCTGTTATAACCCCCAGTCTTGTAATCCTGAGGGTCTAGTGTTAGCCAGGGAAATACTCATAGTATCAAGGAAAGACTGTCACTCCTCCCCCAATTTCTTTTTTTTTTTTTTTAAAGATTTTTATTTATTTATTTGACAGAGATAGAGACAGCCAGCGAGAGAGGGAACACAAGCAGGGGGAGTGGGAGAGGAAGAAGCGGGCTCATAGCGGAGGAGCCTGACGTGGGGCTCGATCCCATAACTCCGGGATCACGCCCTGAGCCGAAGGCAGATGCTTAACCTCTGTGCCACCCAGGTGCCCCTCCTCCCCCAATTTCTAATCCGTCTTTATGTTCCTCAATCATCCTTGTATTTGAGGGAGAATTCAACAAGAATAGCTTCTATCTTTAGAGGTAAGGCTACCCATTAGAGTAACTACCTTATATTGAAACATTTCCAGGAATAGTTTGGGAATGTTATTTAAAACCATTCACCATTGAGGAAACAAATATTCTTCAACTGGGAGGTTACAGGCAAAGAAGATTGTTCTCAGTCATGTCTGAAGTTCTGCATCTATCACCAGTGTCCTCATCTTGGTGGTGGGAGACTTGTAAGCTGTGATATTCCTGAAATATCAAATCCTTGGATTTGGATCCCCATAAGTGGATGGGATGGTGGAGACTGTCACACCAGATTACACACAGGACAAGCTGGACGTGGTCGGTCTTGGGATCAGGGGCACAATTTAGAGTTTGAACTCCAAGAGAGATATTCTTGCAACATAAGGGAAGCCCTGTGTCTTGTGTCGTTTGGCTGCTATAAAAAAAAAAAATACCATAGACTTGGTGGTTTATAAAACAGAAATTTAATTCTCACAGTTCTAGAAACTGACAAGTTTGAGATCAGGGTGCCAGCTCTTGGTTGGACTCTGATGAGAGACCTCTTCTGGGTTTGCAGAAGGCTGTCTTCTTGTTATGTCTTCACATGGCAGAGAGAGAGGAAGCAATCTCTCTCCTGACTTCTTATAAGGTCACTAATCCTACCATGAGCGCTTCACCCTCATGGCCTCATTATCTCCATAGGCCCCTCTCCAAATACCATCATAATTTTGGTTAGGGTTTCAACAGATGAATTTCGAAGGGGCATACATTCAGTGTACAGCACCCTACATGTGAAATTCTACAGGACTTGTTGGTTAACAGAAGAAACATTCAAAATCGTGAGGGCCACAGAAGAGAGAAGCAGATACTGTTCGCTCAATAAACACAGAACTTGTACTACTAAAAAAACAAAAACAAAAACAAAAAACACAGGGCGCCTGGGTGGCACAGCAGTTAAGCGTCTGCCTTCGGCTCAGGGCGTGATCCTGGCGTTATGGGATTGAGCCCCACATCAGGCTCCTCTGCTATGAGCCTGCTTCTTCCTCTCCCACTCCCCCTGCTTGTGTTCCCTCTCTCGCTGGCTGTCTCTATCTCTGTCGAATAAATAAATAAAATCTTTACAAAAACAAAAAAACAAAAACACAAAACACATGTGGGCATGGAGTCCTGGGACCTGGGAAGATAAATGCAAACTTGGGTGTTTGAGAAAGCAGATCTAGGCTGTTTTTGAGAAAGAGCACAGTCTTTCCATGGAGTTTATTTAGAGATTTAATGGAAGTCAGTAATAAACTTTGCTTGAATGTGGAAGGCACAAGCTTTTGCAGTGGCTCATCCCATTGGTGGGTCAATAAAAGCGCATATCATATTTCCCTGAGTAGAGAGAGATTTATGTTATAAAATCTCAGCATTGTAAAGATTATCTATTGTAAGGACTTTTGAGGCAGAGCTAGATGATAGCTAAGTTCATTCATTCATCCATCCATTTATTCATTCAGTCACTCACTCATTTATTCATTCACCAGATATAAGATGAAGACCTAGAAATGTCACTCCTAATGCCATTCTGTTTTTATAGTCTAAATGGACCCCCCTGCTGGGAAGAGAAACTTAACTAGTGCCCTTAGCCACCACCAAGCTAATTTGAACTAGTAGTCTCTTTTACGCAACTTAGAGGATAGCAGAGATCCTTAAAGTCAGGTGGCCCACTATACACCTAGTAGAATGGCCCAAATCCAGAACACTGACAGCACCAGCAGCTACTGAGGATGACAAAAGGACCTCTCATTCATTGCTGGTGAGAATGCAGTTAGGCGATTTCTTACAAAACTAAACACACTCTTGCCATATAATCCAGCAATTGTATTCCTTAGTATTTATCCAAAGGAGTTGAAAACATATTCACACGAGAACCTGCACACAGATGTTTTATTAAACAGCTTTATTCAGAATTGCCAAAAGTTGGAAGTAAGCAAGATGTCCTTTTGTAGGTAAATGGATAAATAAATTGTGGTGTATCCAGACAACAGAGTATAATTCAGCACTAAATGAACTATCAAGCCATGAAAAGACATGGAAGAAACTTAAATGCATATGACTAAGTGAAAGAAGTCAGTCTGAAACTGCAACATACTTTAAGATCCCAATTATATGACATTCTGAAAAATGCAAAACTATGGAGACAGTGAAAAGATCTGTGGTTGCCAAGGGGTAGAGGGAGGGGTGGGATGAGTGGGTAGAACACGGAGGATTTTTAGGGCAGTGAAGCTACTCTATATGTACTAAAATGATGGGTACATGTCATTATAGGTTTGTCTAAACCCATAGAATGTACAACAGCGAGAGTGAACCCTAAAGCAAACTATAGACTTTGGGTGGTAATAATGTGTTGATGTAGGTTCATTGATTGTAACAAAGGTCCACTCTGATGGGGAATGTTGATAATGGCAGAAACTCTGCATTAGTGGAAGCAGAAGGTGCTTGGGAAATCTCTGTCCTTTCTGCTCAATTTTGCTGTGAACCTAAAATTGCATTTAAAAAAGTATTTTGGGGGCATCTGGTTGGTGCAGTAGGTTAAGTGTCCGAGTCTTGGTTTCAGCTTGGGTTGTGATCTCAGGGCATAAGATTGAGGCCCGCATGGGGCTCCACACTCAGCGTCGAGTCTGCTTAAGAATCTTTCTCCCTTTTCCTCTGCCCCTCCCTCTCATGCTCTCTCTCTCTAAAATAATAAATAAATAAATGTTTAAAAACAAATGCATAAAATAAAAACATCTTTTTTTTGAAAGCAAGTGGCTGCTGTTCTTGATGGTATGCCTAGAGTTCCTTGGCTGCCACTGGCACAAGGAGATTGCATTGTCAAGGAAAGTGAACTAATATTAATTGATATTCAGGGAGTGAGGCAGTCCAAGAGAGCAGAACATCAGAGAACATTGGCTTCTGGAATAGGCAGAGACCCAAACAATTATATTTATTGAGCAGTCACCTGAGAGCAGGCGTCTGATGGTGGCAGGGGAAGAGTTGCTTTGGAAGCATTGATCTTCAGCAAAATCAGCCAAGGAAGCAGGGTCATCCTGTAGGACTAAAAAGTACCAACAGTTAGGCATGTCCTGTTGAATGTCACTAACTCCAAGGAGTAAAAATGAATGGTGAAAATAATCAGGAAGGCAAAACAGGTTACTTATAAAGGAAGAAAACTCAGACCCATGCCAGGTTTGTTCATGACATTAGATGACAAAAGACAATAGAGTAATATCTCCAGAGTTCTGAGGTATAAAAGGACGTATACAAATGATCTGTAGCTAGAAAAGTTGTCATTCACGTATGAAGGCGATGGAAATATATTGTCAATGAAATGGCATGCAATTATATTGGGCGGGGAGTAAATATTAGTATAGAGTCAGAACAAGATAAATAATAACAGTGTCAATTTAATAAATACATACCAAACTTTGTGTACTGTGGACAGTACTTAGACAGCCAGTCACTCTCCTTAGATGTCTTCCGACCTTCCTGTCATGCTGTCATGTCCTCTCACATATTCCTAGAAAATGGCCAAACCCCTAGCCTTTCTCCCTCTCAGTTTTCAGTCGGGGGGCGGGGGTTCTCCCTCTAAGTCTCCTTCAGGGTATGGTTGGCCAGATTTAACAACAACAAAAAATATAGGATGCTTGGGTATATTTGAATTTCAAATAAATAATGAAAAATCCTTTCTTTCTCTCTCTCTCTCTTTTTTTTTTTAAGATTTTTACTTATTTACTTGACAGAGAGAGAGAGAAAGAGCGAGCACAAGCTGGGGGAGTAGCAGAGGCAGAGGGAGAAGCAGGCTCCCTGCAGAGCCCGATGTGGAGCTCGATCCCAGGACCCCAGGATCATGACCTGAATCGAAGGCAGACACTTAACTTACTGAGCCACCCAGGGGCCCATTTCTTTCTTTCTTTCTTTCTTTCTTTCTTTCTTTCTTTCTTTCTTTCTTTCTTTCTTTCTTTCTTTCTTTCTCTTTCTTTCTTTCTTTCTCTTTCTTTCTTCCTTTCTTTCTTTCTTTCTTTCTTTCTTTCTTTCTTTCTTTCTTTCTTTCTTTCTTTCTTTTTCTTTTTTTAGTTGAAGTATATCCCATACTACATTTAGGATATAGTTGTACTGAAAATTATCTGTTATTCATCTGAAATCCAAATTGAACTGAGTTTTTGGTATTTTATCAAGAGACCTCTCTCTGTTCCAACCTGTGTCTCTCCAAGATACTTCACCAAACTAACTTAACCTCTTGGGTTTAAAAGTGAACTCAGGAGGAAATTGTTTTTGGGTGAATTCTGCTTTCACCCAATCTCAAAGTAGCAAGCACAGAGCCCAGTTTCATGGCTAATAGGTGAAGACAAAAGAGGAAGACCCAGTGAAAACTTTAATAACTCAAAAAAATGTTTCTCATTACCTTGACTCTCTTATTGTGGGAAATTTCTGATGTAAGAAATATAATGTTGGAGATGGTAGAGCAGGGAGGAAGTCTCCCAAATTTTGTCCTTCAATGCATACCAAGGCTTTTTAATAACAAGTAATGGTAGTACCCAACCTGAATAAAATAATTTTTTTTCCAATCATGAAATAAATTATTCACAGTCTCTGTGTTGGTGCTGACTTGATCCATGTTTCTCACTTCTTAGCACCAGTTTTCAGTGCGAAATAAACCAGATGCTCTTTTAAAAACATATTCCTAAAAATCCATGATTTTAAAAAGGCAATAGACAAATTTTTTTTTGAATAGCACAAAAAGGAAAAGGATTTTGTTTTTTTTAAAGAGGGAGATAAGTGCAAAGAATTTCAGATCGAGTTTCACTAATGACTTCTGCTGGCAGACTTTTGTCAGAGACCTAGAGGGATTCTCAGCCAGTGCTTGAAGTATCACTGCCACAACAGCACCCCAAGTCCCTGGGCATTGTCTTGTGAATGCAGATGTTGTTCATGAGGGATTCTGGATGTAAGTCTGTCACTACTGCACAACTAATAATCCAAAGTACGCGTCTCCTACCAGTGGGCACGTAACATATCTTCCACACGTGGGCACAAAGCACTCTTTACTTGACTCTGGTTTGTTTCATCTACTGCATTTCTCCCAGGTGCTGTGACTGTCTTTGAGTCAGCAAGTCACTTTATGTGTGTCTATCTTTTAAAATTAACATGTCCAAGATGGAGCTGTCGAACCTGCCTTTATCCTGGAATCTGTTCAATCCCCAGGCTCTCTCTTTGTAGTCATTTGGCCCACTCTCTACCAAGTTGCTTAAGGCATGTAATCCAAGAGCCGCCCTTGATTCTTCTCTCTGTCTCACCACTCACATCCAGTCCTTGAACCAGTCCTATCAACTCCGTCTCCAAAATATATCTTTGATTATCTCTGCAGCCATGTTTCACACCTGGACACAGCGATAACGTCCAGAAAGGGCTCCCTGCTTCCTTTCTTGCGCCTCTGTTGTCCATTTTTTAAACACACACAGAATAAGAGTTTTAGACATGTGAATCAGATTATGTTACTTCCTTGCATAAAACCTTCCAAGGGCTCCTCTCGCTTTTCTAATAAAACCCAAACTCCTATAAGTCCTGTCTCATCGGGCGTCTGAGTACCTCTCCAGCTTGATCTCACAGACACTATTCCCCAGTCAGATTAGCCTCTTTTCTTATCTTCAAATACAGCAAGTCCTTTTCCACACTTCAGAAACTCAGCACTTGCCACTTCCTCTGCCTAAAATGTGTTTCCCAGCTTTTTCGCTGATTGCTTATTCTTATTCTTTCCTCAAAAGTTACCTCCTATAAGAGGCATTCCAGATGGGCTACCTTAAATTTGGTCTTCACTTTACTCCGTTTTGGAACTCCCCCCGCCCCCACTCTTGTCTCCCTTGTCGCCCTCAGTAACAATCTATTTTTCTCCATGTCTTATTCTTCACTGTATTCCCAACCCTTAGCATAGTATATATCACATAATAGGTGCTGAGTAAATATCTGTTAAACATGTAAACTCCTTAATGCCTAGTGTATTGTCCTGTAAACTATGAACCTACAGGAATGGTAGCTGGTAGCAAAGGGATGGAAATGATATGAACGAGGCCAACCAGGGGAATCAGTGTTCCCCACCTGATTCAAATAGATGTGATATTATTCAATGTGGGGCTTCCCAAATGATTCTAGAATTCATGGTTATTTTTTCTTTGGAGCCATGGCTAAGCAACATTTTGTTTTTTACCAGGAGAAAAAGCTGGCAGCTGTCAAGAGCATCCATTTTCAGCAGAGTTCATAGGATCATTCTCTAAAGACCTTACCTATGACTGGAACGGCTATTCTCATTTTGGATTTAGCAGCTGTCTTAATCATATTTAATAAACTTCCTGATTCTTAGAGGCATTTTTATAGGGTGTTTTGGTCACAAACTTAAAGTTGTGCCATTTCGTAGATTTATGTGTAGTAAGCTTCTAATTGGGGTATTGATTTTTAAATCTCTATAACTATTTATTTTAGATGCAATGAAGCATTATCATAAATAATTGAAACTCAGATAACAACGTCTAAATAAATTACGAAAAACATATTATGATTTGAGATAATGTTTATCGCATTTACCATCCACTAGTCCACAAAATATAACAGTTCACCGTTAGCAGCTGTATGTACAGAATAAAATAGATTGTAGTCCACATGTAACTTTGACCTCAGTCATACCTACAGATTATTTTAAAAATTTCTACATATTTAATAAGTAAAAATGATAAATAATATATGTATAGCATTTTCTATGGTGGCTTTTCTTATCCGTCCCTCTAGGCACTTAATATATTCTTATTGAGCCACTACCATGTCCCAGGCCCTAGACTAGATGGGGAAGACCCAAAGGTAAATAAGGTAGATGGTGTCTGTTTCCTCCTGGAGTATCATATAGCAGGGAGTCCACATAACACTGCATGGCTTTATGCAATTTGCTGAATCCATGAAATTGGAGGATATAGTATATTGTGTGGGGAAAAGGTAAGGTTGTAAGTAAAGACTTCTTGGAAGTAATAGGTCCTAGTGAGGCAGAGTGTGGGAGAAAGGATCCCAGGCAGAGGGAAAAGCATTTAGAGAGGCTCAGAGGCAGGAGAGAGCATGGCTAGAAGAATTGGAAGGAATACAGGAACATAGATGGAAAAGAGGAAGGTGCAAAGATATATTCAAAGGGTCCAGATGATGCGAGGTCTTATGAGTCTAATTAAAGAGTTTGGACTTATTATAAAGACAATGGGTTTCAGTTGGGAATAATGTGATCAGACTTATGTTTTAGAAGGTCTTCTCTGGATGCATTATGACAAATGGATGGGAGGGAGAGAAGACACTAGGTGAAGAAGTTGCCAAAAATAAAACCACTTTTAGTCAAAAATATAATGGGGTAAATTAAAATTAAAAATAAAATGCAATGACAACTCCAGACAGATGGTAAGGTTCACAGAGCCAAACTTGGATTAAAATGCATAAAATATATAAAATGTGATCTAATGAAATGCAAGATGTATGCTAAATTCATGTTCTACTGAAATTTAAGTTGCTTAAATAAGGAAGTAGAGCAAGTGAAGCCACATTAGCACAAGGACTCAGTGCCGTCCCATGTAGCCGCATAAAGTACATTTCCTTTAATATGAACGTCCAAATGGTCACTGCTGCGTAGCCCGCAAACCAGGGAGGCGGTGGCGTCAGTGTCTGTGCCATTTCTCAACCAGCACCCTTGCAGCCTTAACTCCTCCTTCCGCCTGATACAGAAAAATCATTAGAATCCTATTGTTGCGTGAAGAATTCTGAGTAAAACCATTTGATCCCAGATAATTAGTTAAGGGTGTTAGATAATGAGATGCTTTTTTGTTCTTTTTCTGAACAATGTCACTAATATGCAGACCTTCACCTTGAGCACCAATGACACGGTGTTAAGATGTCTTCGTTTAAAATGGAGATAATGTATTTCCTTAAAAATTTTACAACCGCACACCCTAACAGTGTTAAACGACAACTGTTTTGACTTACTTATTTTACCACTTTATTCAACTTTCTCTAAAGAAAGGAGAAATACTTTAAACACACCTTCAAACCTGCACAGATAAGCAGGGCAAACTTCTAACAGTATGAATTGAAATAAATTGTTAAGTGTATGTTCAGTTCCAGATTTTGAAGCAAAAATAACTTTGAACATTTTGGGGCTAGAATTAACAAATATTATAGAATTTCCTTCCCACATTTGAAATTTTAATTTCATAGTATTTTCAGTCCTCTGGGCTGAAACGAGGACCAGATAATATTTTAGCAAAAAAGGTGTTTTGTTTTCACGCTTTCATCATGCAAAAATAACCCAACTAATTTAGCCCTAACTTTCAAAAAATATTCAGTTTCATACAGAAATCAACTATGTAATTCTCAGGCCAAAAGGAATATTTATCAGAAAAGTCTGAAGCAAAGATTTTTATAAAAATATACTCTTCCATAAAGTTTTATTTTCAGTCATTTTTGACATGATGTAAATGAATTGCTGCATTATTGCCTACTAGCTATCTCTTATCCTTGATCTGCCAGGATTTTGTAAGATTTTTTTGTGTAAATTTTGATCATTTAAATTAAAAACCCGAGGCCAAGGTTAAATATCGTAATTTTATAATAATTCATAAATATAATGGCGGTTTGCATTCATGCTGTGCTCCCCAAATGCCAGAGATTGCGCTAAATGCTCTGTACACGTCATCTCTTTTAGCTGTACCACACTCTTGGGAGGGAAGTGTAATTATTATCTTCACGTTACAGTCACGGAAACCAACTCTGAAAGGGATTAAATAATTTGCACTGAGCTACTGTGTTAGTTTGTGATGGAGCCAAAATTCCCCTACCCCCTGCCTCTCTGACTCTCGACTCCACTCCAATGTGGCATCTCCTTCAGAAACAGCCCCTGGCATAGTCCCAGTCAAAACAGTCAGAGTGAGTAGGAATAAAAACAAGGGTGATGAGATACTATCATATATTCTATAGTAGGTATAGATGAAAAACTGAATACCCAAGCCCTCTGATATATTATACAGCCACAGGAATTATCCATTGTGTTAAGTTCTATGGTGGATAAAATCAACAGATTTTTAAAAGCCAAATTAAAATTATTTATGGCATTTTAATACTGGCAGAAAGTATCAGCTCAATAATAGCAATATATCAACTTAATTGTTAGGATACTTTGGCCTAAATCTCAAGCCATCGGTGGCCATTCCAAAGATTTTGGATCAGCGCAGAAAATATGCTTTATTCAGTTTCCCCTAGGATTTTCACTCAACCAGCTATTCCGAACACCTCTTCCGGAAGGATATTGGCATTGTTTTAAGTGCTAGAATGAACGTTCAGGTGAGTAGTTAATGGATCCTGACCTTAGGGAATTTACATCCCATATTTAGAATCAGGTGATTAAAACATAAACATACAAGGGAATTGCAGAGTATAGATTGCTAATAATGAAATTATGAATAAGTCCCAAAGAATGTGAAGGAGAAAATAATTAATTCTGCCATGAACATTATGGTTTATAAGGACACGTGATTTGCTCAAGGCTGGGCTCTGATTTATGTCTTTCCATACTTCCCCTTGCTCGCTTTGCTCTTGCTCCATAGAAATCACGTATCTGTTTCTTGAAAACTGAGCTCAGGAACTTTATATGTGTTCTTACCTCTGCCTGCACACTCTTGGGCCAGCTCCTTCTTATCTGTGAAGACTCAACCCTGATGACACCTGTTCAGAGAGAACGTTCATGACCCCTGTTTCTAAAGTGGACCACTTCCATCACTCCCTTTATTTCTTTCATAGTACTTAAAACAATCTGATGATATAATGTAATAATCAAGTCCATTTTGTACATTTTGAGCATGAGGTGACTGTGAGAGTGTTTAGGTATCCGTATCACAGATAAGTGATTAGGTTTGAGGTATCAAAGACTTGATGATCGGAGTTCATGCCCATGCAAAACTGTAAACTCCAGTTACTGCTGGGGACATTCCTGTACACATGCCCTGGAAGTCAGTCCCAATTCTAGATTCAGATGAGAGTTGGAAGATAACCAAGAGGTCTATTGTCACCTGGTTCTGTCTCAGTAAGTTCGGCTCGAGGATCAGAACCTGCTTTCCTAAGTTCCCAAAGACTTTGCTGACGACCAGCCTCCTTCCGAGTACAGTTATCTCTTTGACAACATCCTTGTAGGATTGTAATCTAGTCACTGCTCAAACATTTCTAATAATCAATAACCGAGTACTTCAAAAGCACTCATTGATTTTAGTCATGTAAAACCACGATGTTCTTCCAAAACTTGGCTGAAATTAGCCCTCCTGTCAATTTGCAACCTTCTAACTCTGCTCATGAATTTAAGCCGACACCTCAACACTTCCCTAAGTCTTTTGTTTCACATTATAGCACATATTTGAAGACATATACCACTTTTCCCACTGCATCTTCTTTTTAAAAAAATTTTAAATTAAAATTCAATTTAGTTAACATAGAGGGTATTGTTAGTTTCAGGGGCAGAATTCAGTGATTCATCAGTTGCATATAATACCCAGTGCTCATTATATCAAGTGCCCTCCTTAATGCCCCATCACCCCGTTACCCATCCCCCCACCCACCCCACTACATCTTCGATTCTCCATGTTAAACATCTTCACTTCCTTCTACTTTTCTTCCTTTCAATATTTGAGTTACTACTACTTGCTAGACACTGGGATAAGCACTAAAGTAATGTATTTCCATTCCTTTTATAGTCCTAAAATTTTGCATTATTCTGCATCTGCAATCTGTGTATTGTATATTATCTTGAGACCCTATTGTCCCTTAATGCAGACACCACATATCTAATAATTTGCTCAATAAATCTGTTTGTTGAGCAGCACATTACCTTACATTCCAGCATTTCTTAAACTTGTCATTCTCATGTCTTCATCACGATTTTGCCATATTTGGATACTGCCAGTATAGACTTGATGATCGTCTTTAAATTTTCTTACTTTTGTACTTAAATATTGTTTCAAAAGAAGTTTTTGTGCCATTGGCATAAATAAAACACTAGTATCACTTTCTATAAATGGAAAGAGATTATAAAATAAATACAATGAAAACTTTAATGTGATTAAAAATAAAAACTATTTGTGTCAATAAATATAGTCCTGTTTTAAACGTCTACTTTAAGAAAAAGTTTTTCAATGAAAGGAATAAAGCTATTTTTACTAGTCACTAACTTTATAATGAAGAGAGGCACTGCATAAATAAAGAAGGATCATTTTTAGTTTGAGATAAATTACCACTTCGAAGTTTTGGTCATGTATATCCCTAGACCAAAAGTTGATGACAAGATTAGCTGCATTATAATTTAAATTTTTAACAGCAATGGGTGGTCCTTTGACCAGTGGGGAAAGAGTTGCAAAGCAAAAAGCTTGGTCAGCATTCATAACCATTGAACCCAGACTTCATTCTTGCCTTAGGAGGCAAGAGCATAAGAAACCTGGAAATGCAAATGGCTCCCAAGGATGGTAGGCTAGGCACATGCACTGGCCTCTGTTCTCCCACCATCCCCCAGAAAACCTACTATAACCACAGGAAAGGAATGAGGGAGAAAGGAGGTTTTAAGTGGGAAAGATTGTAATTGATTCAACAGATTCCAAAGCATGACTCTTTAACTAGCGGTGGAATGAGCCAAGAAGCAATCTGACTTGCACTGCCCTGAAAAATTCTCAGTAGGTTCAGTAACAGGGTGATACATGAAGATATGGATGAACAAGGGGCCAAAAATTTAAAGAACATTTAAAAGATTATTTAGGAAGCCATCATCGGAAGATCAAGATACCCTCCTCACCAACTGACAGATGACTGGAAGTGTATTCTCTGGAAAGAGTGAACCAGAGTCACTGGACTCAGAGGAGCTAAGCATAGTTAAGGTCAGGAGTGCCACACTAAAAGCAGAAACATGGTGAATGTTTCCGTCCTAAATGTTGAATCACCAGTCTGATTTCCCACCCAAGTCCCAAAATGCTAACAGCCATCATTCTGACATCCTAGCAAGAGACCGGAAGAATTTTCTCTGAAGAATATGACTTTAATCAGCCCAAAAGAAAACGACTAAAACTGCTGGCATCTGGGTTTCCATCCCCCAAACTCCAAATGGCTAAAAAATAAGAAGTTCTGAGAAAGCATTCCTACATACACAGAGGTTCCACCTAGCTTTTTATTCACCCACTCTAATATCAGTAGATATTTGAGGAAGCCTCCAATGCGAGAGGGAGATCAGAACAACCAAAATAAAGCAATCAGTGCTATGAGGGCCACACATTAGGAAATACAGTTCTTGAGTTTTCACTTAATATTCAGTAAACACTGCCACACATTAGGAAATATAGTTCTTGAGTTTTCACTTAATAGTCAGCAAACACTATTAATTCACTTAATAGTCAGTAAACAGTAAGCACCTACTGTTGGGGATTGTGACCAATTGTGAGATGAACTGAATCAGACAGAAGAAGATCGTGATGTGATTTTCCTGAAAGCGTTACATTGGAGGACACGACTTAATGGTCTGGCTAAAAGAGCATGCTAACACTGTGCTAATGACCTACTCATAGACCACCTCCCCACCAGGCTAGACACTGGGAAGACCATATGGAGAAAAGTTTTCAGCTACAGCGCAGGCACAAAACTCTCACCCAGGATTGCTGCCTTAAACTGATCAGATACAGAAGCCAAGGAAGCAAATCCCCAGTGATCATGAGTTTTCCATTGAGTAGTTCTACCCAGTAAGGGGGTAGGGAATGAAGATACCAGTGATCATCACCCACCCATCTGGTAGCACCTTCTTTCTCCGAAGACAGAAATGAGTAAAGGAGGGAGGAGAAGTCAGTGGTGTTACTCCTGTGGAGGGCCTTCCACACAGAAACATGAGGAAGGGGAAATAAATGTTCCCCTGTAACACCTGCTATGTTTTAGGCTCTTTTCCATATGAACTGAAAAAGACCCATTCTTTTTCATGGTGTCATCATTCAATTTACATTTATTTCAACTTATTTTTACTTAATTACTTTGGGACAATTTTCCCAAAGTTTTGACACATTTTCATGTAATAATAATGTAATGTAATAATAACCAACTTACCTACTTTTTTTGATCTACAGATTTGAGAACTTATCCTTTCTATACATGTATCCAAGTAAATAAAATGGTACTATATAATATGACTAAAGAGAGGACCTTGTCCCTCCATGGTAATGACGATATATCACATGACTTTGGCGGGTATTGGCAGATCAATTACAAATCTACTTACTTAAATAAACATAGTTCATTTTGAATTCTATCACCAAGGGAACATTAAGAGATTTGATCAAATTTTGTCCTGAAATTCAGTATTTGATGTTCACTGCAAATTTTTCATTCATTTATGCTGTAATCATGCTTTAAAAAAAAAAGAAAGAAAACTGTATAAGAAGAGAAGAGGGGTTCATTTAGAATGATTTGTTCTAGGTGAACCCTCTCAAGCTAGGAAGGAGCATCACTTCCTTTTCCCAGTGCTAATGAAATAACCTTTTAAAAAACCTTTCTGTAATTTTATCAGTGGCAAGTTCGTAGTAATTTACTGTAGTTTCCATATTTTGCTTTTCGCTTTTCTTTTCTTTTTCTTTTTCTTTTTTTTTGAAAATCAGAGAAAGATTTCCCATTTCTGGTTTTCTAGCAAGTTTTTGTCAAAGGTTATCAATTGAGGCCCTATAGTCATGTCTGCAACTTATTTCGGTTTCATAGGATGAAATTCACCTAGCCTGGAGATTTGGATGCATTTAAAGAATCTAAGTACTTCCCTACTGTCTTCTCACATTTACCTCTTCATCATTTTTAGCCTTTCTGGTTTGCAAGTCATTCTCCTTGAAGAAAAAGACAAAAGTAAAATCCTTGTGTAGTTTTGCTTTCTCTGTGTCAGCTGTCAACTCAATCTCTCTCCTCAGTAATAGAATGATATAATATCTGTGTAGAGTCTGAAAAATCCTTTTTGCTCAGCATTTGTCTTAGAAAAAAAAACCTTAAAGAGAGAGCAGAATTTTTGTTTGTTTGTTTGTTTGTTTGTTTCTTGAACGTGTACACTAATTTACTTGCTTGCCTGTTGAGGCATTTATGGCCGGTGGTTAGGCACCCATTTCTTGGTCTCAGATACTGTCTTGAACACAAATGATAGATGAATAGAGACTGACGTTACTTCTGCTTAAAAGAACTAGATGTATGCTCAGGTCAGGGCAGGGACAGATCAAAAAAGCAAACCAACAAAGAGAATGCAAAGATTATGTACCCCAACTCGGTGCCAAAGGAAGGACACTTTGCCAAAGTCAGTGCTTGTGGTGGGGACGCCGTGGGGGAAGAGTCAGGCATTGCTTCCAAGTAGAGTCAACCTTTTCACTGAATCTTAAAAATGAATAGGAAAGAGCTTCTGGACAAGAAGGGAAGGGTCAGAGTAGGTAGAGAAGGTAAGTGGTTAGAGAGAGCATGACCATTTCTAAATCTCCAAGTCCTGGCCATCTGATGAAGTGGTAAGGTGATGAGGTATGTTCTTTCTTAATGATACCTTTGTTAAAAATACAGTTTGGGGGTGGTGTCTAGGTGACTCAGTTGATTAAGTGTCTGACTCTTGATTTTGGCTCAGGTCATGATCTCAGGGTTGTGAGACTGAGCCCCAAGTCAGGCGTGGAGACTGTTTAAGATTCTCTGTCCCCCTCTGCCCCTCCCCCCTTCTTTTTCTCTCCCTCTCTAAAAAAAAATACAATTTGGGGGTAGCTAGTTTAAGTTTTCTCAAGTGTTTTTACTTTGCTTTCATGCATTCCTGTCGAGAGCTTGGATATAGGAAGTGATTTAAAACTCGTGCTGGTCTTGTCTTGTTCACAGCAAATTTATAACTCCTTCTGAGAAGCAATGTCTTTCTTCAAAGGCTTTGCACGGTGAACATCTTCTGTCCTGGGGTGCCCTCATTTCAGATGTTTTGTTATCTCTTATATTAAGATACTTGTCCCACTGTTTATAGAACAGAGGGCTTTATATGAGAGCATACAGGAATTATTGAAATCCTGGCTTTTAAATAACTCAGAAAGCAGAGAAAAATAAATAATGAAAAACAGAGTTCATAGCACACCCAGCACAGCACTCCCATAATTATTTTTTCATAATATTTCATGTTGGTCTAAAAAGTGCCTTTGGTTGTTCCAGATTATCATTCATAGAAAATCATCTTCTCAGACAGACGACTGAAATGTTCTTCTCTGTTTTCTTTATAAAATTTAGATGATGCTTCCCAATTAAAATGTCATTGGACCAGCAGAATTCCCCAACTTCCTACTAGAGCCCATAAGATATTCAAACACACACACACACACACACACACACACACACACACACACACACCAGGTAGGAGGCTTCTTTATACCCCGTTTTTCTTTCCACAGCCATACCATCCCTAGCTCCCTTTTGAAATGTGAGTCTTCACCAAAAATTAAAATAAACATAAAATAGCCCTAATTGGCATTGCTATTCTGACTGAGGTGGCCGATGTGCCACTTTACCATAGGTAGTCTTTCCGTACTCATTCAGAGACAGCAGCTCCTAGGTGACAACTCTCCAGGAAGGAGGCAGGTACCACAGTTAACATGATGGTGGCTATAAAAACTGACATCAGGGCCACTCCAGCCCATGAGCATAAAATGACATTACATTACTCTTTATGCCCTACAGTGCATTGACTGAAAGCCCTTTGTTTTACTTGTTGGGTGTCAAAATAATTCCTCCCTTAGAAATTATCCTGGCAGAATCATCCTGAAATTATTTCTTAAACTCCCAAAGAAGGTATAAATAACATGTATTTACAAGCAAGTTCTGTCAACTAGCATCCCTAAGGGCATGTGCTATGCTCCTTTTTTTTCTGCTCAAACTGTGCCCAGCTGAGGTGTCCAACCTTTAAGTCCATTACCTAGAAAAGCCTCACAGGTGGTACTGTTGTTATGGCAATCATGAGCTTGCCTGTGTCTATGTCAAAGTCTGAGCAAAACTCTCCATGTTTTCAAACTCTCCTGAGAATCACTAGATTTTGTATGGAGGTAAGAAATGCTCTTTTATTCATGTCTCAGCTATATTTAATTAGTTGGTCTCCTAAGCAACTCTAGTTATCACCGGACTGTTATGAAATTCTTTCTTTCAGCATCTATGCTCTGCTCTTTTTCTCATATAAGCAACTTTCAACCTGCCCCACCCACAAGAAAACACAGCCCTCCCCACATTCTCCACCAAATGCCCATTTCCATAGGAACAAGCAAATAAGCCACAGTTCTGACAAGGTCTATTTTAGTTTATACTTTGCAAAGAAACATTTCCTTCCACCTCTATCCAGCTTCCACTCTAGAAAGGCACAAATAAAATATACGTCACACACACACACACACACACACACACACTCCAAAACAAGAGTAACAGCAAAATACAAATTGCCACTGTCATATTACCAACCCAAACACTTAATACTATCAGTAGTGAATTTTTAGTTTTCCTTGAGAATACCGACAGGTATGTGACAGATTGCATTATTCAAAAAGGGGCCACAACTGTATCTAACATCCTACATGCTCTTCTTACAGCATGCCTTTGACGTGGCTCCCATTGAGAAGCAGGTCTAGGCTCCCTCTCCTTGAATTGGGTGGGTTTGTGACTACAGCAGAAGTGACATTATGTGATTTCCAAGGAGGTTGTAAAAGGTGGTACTACTTCCACTTGATTTTCTTGGGATGTTTACTCCTAGGACCCAGCCAGCATATTGTGAGAAAACCCAAGCAGCCCATGGAGAGGCCCGTGGAGAGAGGAACCAGGCCCCTGGTCCACATCCTTGTTGAGTTTCCAGCACTAACCTATCTGTCAAGTTGAAAATGGATCCTCCAACCCCCAATTGATCTACACCCCCTCCCCCCAACACAACAGGGGGCAGCAATGAACCGTATCTGCGGACTTTGTAATTGCTAAGGTCAAAATTTCAAATTTGTGAGCAAAATAAATGATTGAGTTTGTTTGAAGCCATTGCATTTGAAGTGGTGTGTTATGCAAGAATAACTAACTGAAACACAGTTGGGTACCTGAAAGTGCTCCCGTGACAAAGGGCCTCAAGTGTGCGTCATTGCCTTTGGGATCAGGCAGCACATGTCAGCTTCAAGGGTCTCAAAGAAAGCTCGGAGTTCTTCAAAGACAGTGTTAGCAGAAGTCTAAAGAGACCAGAGGAGGCTGTCAATGAGAGCTTAAAGAAGAGTTAGGAAAATGATTTTGGACACTGGAAAGAGGACCCTTCTTATGTAGTAGCAGAAAGTTTGACAAAACCGTTGCCTGAGTTACTGCGGAAATAAGAAATATGTGGAAGGAACTTGATGGTCTAGCTAAGGAGATTTCCAGGAAAAGTGTGGAAGGTACTGGCTGGCTTCTTCTAGCTGCCTAGACTAGAATGAGAGAGATAAGAGATGAGCTAAGAAAAGAACTGATTGGTTTAGGAGCAAAATGTGAGGAAATATAAAAGGTCCAGGACTTGTGGGATCCTAAAATAAAACTGCTTCTCATTTCCATCACTCTTGTCAGCAAACAATTCTCAAATGAAGAATTGATCCTAGTCAAAGATCAAATCAAGTATGGTCTGTAATCCTTTGTTAAGATCTCAGAAAGATTTAAGATGACACATTAGGGTTGCCCCTTACCTCCACATTGAGACTTTCTCCACCTAGTGGCCTCCCTCTCAAGGCACCCAAGTCCTACTGCATATCTGAATGCAGCCAGTCCTTCCTGACTACATGCTATGTATACTGCTTGGGGAATGTTCTACACTATTTCATTGATCTCTTCCAATAAGATAGGCACGAAGTCTTACAGAGCCTCAGTAGATGCTTACAGATGCTAATGTCCTTTGCTCCTGCCAAGCCCTATCCAAGTTGTGGATTTGGGAGCTTTTCATTTGGTTAGGTTTTGTTTTAGTTTAAGGTGGTTGTTATGCACTTAGATAATTGAAAAAAAAAAAGGTATTAGCTTTGTATTTAGGTTACTTAGGTGCTTTCTGACGATTTCCCTAAAATAGCAATTCTCACAGAGTTGGATGATACTGATTATTATAAAAGTAGTTAAAATTTATCAAATGATACTTCAGAGCATGATCTAACTAATTCTTCAATATTAAAGAAATGGACAAATTGTATCTTAACCACCTTCTTAACTATTTTGAAATTTTTTGAAGTTCTGTCATGTAATAATTTAAAAAGCATGTGGTTGTAAAGCATGTGAAAAAAGACACCACAATGTTATTTTTGCATATGACTATAGCTATAAGAAAATAAATATAACCCTAAAAAAAGGGTCAAACCAAAAAACAACTACCATGCATAGACAATACAGTGGAAAGACAGTCAAGAGAGCCTCCCCAGATGATGTGACTATGGATGGTTTTCTTAATCTTTCTTGTGTTTTCAGTTATTTCCAAAATGTTTAAAATATATATTATTATATTCATAATAGAAACACACATTATACCAATTTTTACAAAAACTAAATGATTTGATGAAACCTCAGCATGAAGCAAAATTGTGGCTTTCTGGCTGTTAGTTGTCATTTTGGGTTTTCAGGGCAAATAAAACATAACATATTTATTTTACTTCCTTGAAAAGATTTTTAGAATAGGGCTAGATGAAACTGGTTTCTTCCTTTTTTTTTTTTTATCTCCCTATTATTCCTCGAACAACACTTTGAAATTTTCCTACTAAATACATCGTATTCATCTTTCTACATATATAACTAACTGGCACCTGCCACAGAATGGCCCTTCAAGAAATATTGTCCCCTGAATATATAGATCTTTTCTTAATGAGTCCTCATCTTTCTCACAATACTTTCACGTGCCCTGTAGTACTTGGGGAGATTGATGCAATTTTTTCTCAACCATCCTCTTAAAGAAATGTTTTTCTATGATATTTTTGACTACCTTCTCTGTGTAGATCAATCACCAGTCTCTGTTTTCATCCCCCTCTCCTCTGCCAGTCTTGCATTTCTCAGCATTCCGTTAATATCTTCACAGGGTATGCTTATATATTTAAGATTTCACTATTCCTCAGAACTTCATGCTTATTTTTTCATTGTTATAATATGCAAAAAGTCTTCTTCACTTTTTCATATTTGCTATTCAATCATGACCAGACTCTTCCAAAATTATTTCTCTGCTTCTTCCAACTTATCATTACATTTCCTTCATTTCCCTCCTTTCCTGCTGTCCTGGGGTAAAAATGATGAGAATATTTTGTTTGGAGCAAATGAAGAACTCCAGCACTCACCTCCAGCAAGAGTAGGCATTCAGTCAGACCTTGATTCACGGCGCCTTTCTCTCCCTAATCCATTGCCCTGGTTATGCCAAGCAATGCACACTTCTTTCCTTCTCTCCTCTTCATTGTGGCTGGACTAAATCCCCACGGTCACAAGCATCTTTCTCATCTATCCCATTGCCACCATAACTCTTCACCATAAATCCCCACTGACACTGGTTTTTTTCTCTCTGCCACTAATACAGATGATTGATCTGAAGCTGTAAATTCTCCAGTAGCCGACCCTATTGACTCCCTTGATACTTCATGATCAGGCAAACAAACTTGCTCATAGTCAAACAAACAAAAAAGAAATTATTTGACAATCAGGAAAAAAAATAATCTGGGAGAATCAGTGATCTGGAGCGGTTAATTAAAGAAAAAAACCTGTACATTAAAAAAAACTTATCATTTAATTCATCCATTGACAATTTTGCTCTGATTCTGTGTGCGTGCATGTATTTGCTAGTTTTTCCTGCTTAGGAAGAAAGGGAAGCTGTAACCGTATTAAGAAAAGCAGACCCATTTGAACAAATCTGAAAATATAAGTATGCATGGCTAATGCAGATGAGTATAATATGGGACTCTCTGTTTGTAAACAGAATTGATGCTTAAGTAACTGAAGTATTCAATGATATGCTGCATTTAAGTGTGTATAACACCGACGGGTACGCATAGGACAGAAACTGCACAAAACAGAAAACATAAGGTCGTGCAAAAGTTTGGCAATAAATATGGAACTTGTTAAACCTTGCTCAGATAATCAGGGGCAGGCAAAGTAAAACAAAAATCAATTGCCATTTTTTTTTTTTACATTATCAGAAAATTTAAATCATATTATAAATGTAAACAAGGAGGCCATGAAATTATTACCTTTCATTCTTTGTTCGTGGCATTATCGATTGGTATAAGATTTTGAAAAGCAGTTTGACAGTCAATTGAGAGCAATAAAATATTTGCAAAATTTGAGCCAATAACTGCGCTTATGGAAATTATTTTGGAAATATAGTCTAAAAACAGAAAAAAAAAGTGCATTGTTATGATAGTAAAAGAAAAGGTAGTAGCTAATATGACTTCTCTCAATTGCTCACTGGAAATTACGCTGCAACTAAAAATTGTTATTATAAATGCCATGTGATGGAAAATATGAAAATGAGGAAAATGATATGATTTATTTTGATACTTTTACTGCATTTCTTTTTGTAAACAAGAAACCTTAAGACACAGAGCCATAGAACACAGAAAGATATAACAATAAAAGCTGCATTATCCAGACGTAAATGCTATTAACATTATGGTGCATTTTGTTCCAAGAAAAGATGGACAGATTTTTTTGATAGTGAGATGGATACACAGATAGATATATAACATAACTCCATATAGTTATGGAGTTTATAGTTTGCTGTTCATTGTATGACATGGATACTAAATGCAAGAAACAAAGCACAAGATTGAAGATAAAGCAATGATAAAAACTTTAATTAGGGGGAAAATGAAGGAAATACTGAAACATAGTAACACTGGATTGAAATAGTGAAAGGCGGTTAATTTTTTTTCAACTTGGCAAGAATTTTGTTTTTCAGCTTTTGTTTGTGAGGATTCTAGTCATTTGTTACTTTGACCACCCAGATTGAAACTCCCCTCTTCTCAGGAAGAATACCCCCAAGTAAGTGGGAGGTAGGGTCCCCAACAGAAGCTTAGAAGAGGTAGCTGTTACCTTCCCCAACTGCCTGGCATCTCATCTTTTAGGTGTATAGTGCACGCAGAGCCCATCAGACATTTTGTCTGTGACTCTCAGATTCGTGTTACAGTGACGCTGGGTGATTTTAAGTGACTGTGGAAAACAGAGATGTGGCCATGTGTCCAGGGGTGATAATACCAGTAGCTAGAAATTATTCGGACTCTTCATGGGATGGGGGGAATCTTGGCTGTGCCACACATACCTGGGGTCTGTGGATGAGCTTCCAAGAGCTATGAACTTAATGAAAGCATAGGTCACACATTATGTGTGTAAGTGCATTTCTCTTTGGAAAGAATTCCTCAATTTCCTTTGGTAGGCAATGGATTCCATGACCCAGGATGGGCCAAGAGCCTCTGATGTAGGTTCTTATTAGGGAGGTGCCCTACCTATTTCTGAGTTCCATCTGTTCCTTGGACGGTATCTCTATCAGACTGTAATGCTTAACAGGTGGAGATTTAAACAAATTGCTATTAATCTATTATTTTAGTCAATGAGTCAAAAGGATCGATTCATTTGTTAATGTGTTTCAAAGTACGTTTATTGTCACTTTTCCCTGCAGGCATCCTTTGGCAGAGGGGATGCAGGCAACAGCGTCCTCAAACATGGTCTAGGTCAGGGGTATGGACAGATGCCTAAAGTCCCTGCAGTCTTTTTCTCCTGGCAAAATGGCAAACTAGATGCCCTGAAATTTTCCCACTACAAAATATCTTAAAAGTCCAGACACAATATAGACAACAACCTCTTGACTAGAGGCATGATCTTGCAAGATAGTAATGAAAATCCTCTGAGAACCAGAAAAAAATCCATGATGTGAGTGAGTCCTGCAGCTAGCTACCAGCAAACTATAGTCCTGGGTGGCCCCAAGCTTTGACTTTAAAAGGCATGTGTAGAAGGAGAGAGACTTCTGCGGTCAATAGAAATCCAATATTGGGTTAACTCTGAGCTTTCCTGCAGTTACCAATATTGGATTCCTGGTGGCTGCAAAAATCTCCTCCTGGCTGATTTGTGTAAAATTAAGCAAGCCATTCAAACTCTTCATATCTCAATTCCTGTACTAATGAAATTTTAATAACAACACTTCTATTATCCTTGCAGATATATAAAAATATTACTATATGTTATATCGCCATATCCACGTATGGACAGAACTCTTGCATCAGACGACCTTGTAGGCCTCCAGATGGGCTACCTTTGTGTCAGATATTTACTGCAGGTCTAAACAGCAGCATATCATCCATTTTATGCTTATGGGATCACCTGGGCCCCCCTCCCTCAGCAAAATCTATGGGTGGGAACATGTTAAAAGAAAGTATGGAAGGAATTCTGAGGCTTTGCGTGTCTGACTAAGATGAATAAAGGGATAAGTCCTAAAAAGAAGTATTTCTCTCGATTCATAAACAGGGGCATAAGGGACAATTCTTTCATTTTATCCAGAAGCGTAACATAAGTGTAATACATTCCTGAATCACAGCTTTCAAACTCTAGTAAAACAATGGAAAGAAAATAATTCATATGCAATATTGGAGGCAATACATAGTTGGATGTGTATTTTAATATGTTACATTAAAAATATGACTTAGAAAACTAACCCCAATTGCCCAGGAAATGTGTGATGTGTCACTCATCTCTATGAAAGCATATAAGCAAAAGATCAAACACGTGACAACAGACTGAGTGGTGAGACTACCTAAGATTTATATTTATTTTCTTGTTGGGGAGCGATAAGAAAAATGGCAAGAGTCTGTATAATATAACTGGATTTAAGACTAATAATTACAGAGGGTCGCTGAATCATATATTAAGTTTATAAATATCACAGAATTTGGGTGGTTTGCAAATAGTAGCTATAACAGAAAATATGTTTATGAATATAGAGAGGTTACAGATTTGAATAGGAAATATCAAAATAAGATTAAGCTTTGAAAAATGTAAAGTAATGCATCTTGGATAAAAAAATTCACAGATAATCAGGGAAATGGAGCTACTGTACTTGGAAAATGGTAATGTTGAATGAGACCCGGGAGTGATAGTTACAGAAAATTAGTATGAGATTCCCCAGGATGATAGAGTGGTTTATAAAAACTGTTTGGCCAGCACACGCAGAGATAACACATCATGAGTCAGACAAGTGTGTCCATTTATGAAAACCTCAGTACCAGAAGGATGTCATCATACCGGAGAGAATTCAGAGAGAGCTACAAAAATGATTGAGGGGCTCGAAGGGCTGATGTGAGGTAAGATTAAAAAGAACTAAATATGTATGGCTTATCCACATGTAGACTCCAACACCACAAAACGTAAGATGCTCACGTACTGAGGAAAAGGAGAAAACTTTTTGAGGAAGTTTAAGCAGAGGTTATTGGGAATATTCTGAAGGAAACTAAAAAAAAGCAAAGTTAGGGTGAAATAAGGGCTCCCTGGGAGGTTAAGTAAAGAAAATGGGACATCATTTTCTTTCTCGAGATCCATTGTGTGAAGTGAAAACTAAAAAAACCAAAAACTGTCATTTAATTTCCTAGTCTTTCAGTTTCCACATCTTTAAAACCAGGAGGGGGGCATGTGGGTAGTGGAGTCCATTAAGCTGCCGACTCGGTTTCAGCTCAGGTCATGATCTCAGGGTTGTGAGTTCGAGCCCAACCATGGTCTCCATGCTCAAATGAGTCTGCTTGAGATTCTCTCTCTCCCTGCCGCCATTCATTGTCTTTCTAAATAAATAAATGAATAAATAAAATCTTTTAAAACAAAACAAAACAAAGCAAAAACAGGAAGACAGATTCCTCTTTGGGATAGTTAAGAATTTTGACTAGTAAGATCAATTCCAATACTCATTTAAATATCATTTTAAAAAAATACATGGTGCGGTACTCGGCTTCTAGTATAACAGGGTACAGATTCTTTTCAATAATTAAATAAAGTTGACCTAAGAAATGTACAGTATACTTAAGTTTTTTCAAAAAATGGGGTAAAATGAGCATGTAATGTGAAAACTTGAATTTATTGAGGTTTCTGACATCAGAGCTTACAGTCTTATGGATGAGTAAACATGTATTCAAGTACACAAGCAAAATATGTTAATAGTTACTACAGAGGTTCAAAAAGGAGCAATTAGGATTCCAAAGAATTGAGAGGGTAATGTTTTGAGGATGAGAAGAAGTAGGTGGTATTTGAACCAAGCCTTGAAGGGTACTAGGGATTCAAAAAAGAAGAGATTGGAGGGAGATTCAAAGATGGAAGAGCATATGAACGACACCAGAGGGTAAACACACAACCCATGGCAAAAACCATGAGTGATCTGGTATGGCTGAAACAAAAAACAGAAAAGTATGGTGGAATGCAAATCTGGACAGGTGTGCTGTCGTTTATTGGAGAAGGACATGACTGAGGCTTGAATGGGAGTGAGACCACAAATAGAACAATAGTTTTCAAGGTTTTTAGGCTTTCATCAAATAGCATCTTAAATAGAAGCCTCATCTAGAAGGTTAAAAGTAGTGCTTCTCTGTCTGAAGCAGGTTGGAGGCCTAGACTCCTGCCCTGCAGCAAGCCATCAGGCTCTCTTCCTCCCCACTCCTAGACACCCTGAGGTTTCTCAAAAGACCTCTAGAAATGGTGGTGCACAGTTCAAAGAACACAAATATTAGCAAAAAGGAACAAATAAGGAGTTCTGAACAAGGCAGTGAAATGACCAGTAAAAAAATAATTGAGAGAAATGGGAAGGGTGGGTTGAATTAAGACTCATCTGTGTGGGTCCGAATCTAGATGGTAGCTGAGGATTAGAAAAGACGTGGCTTTGCTATTATCATGTCAAACAGCAGCTATTCTTGTTAAAAAAAAAAAAAAAAAAGACTAGTTGTGAGAAGTAGAGTACATGCTAATTCAGGTTTTCACAGTGGGTGTGTGGGACCTAATAATGCCACTAACTGAAAGAGATGTGCATTTTTATTTAATCCGTGATTCTGCTTCAGATTGGAACCTACCAGTCCCCCTTAGCAGCTCTGCTGTATACCTGACAAACGTATGATAGTAAAATGTACTGGTTTGGAAGTTATGGCTTAATGCAGGTTCTTTTTGTTGGTCTTGAATTACGAAATGTTGTCCCCTGTATGAGAGGCGGGAAGGTGTATACACCAAGACTGGAATATCATTTTTGTAAATGTATTCCTTCATTTATTCATCTGTTATGCATTACTTACTGATCAATTAAAGGGTATGAAGTATTGGGGTAGATGCTGGGGTAATTGAAGTTTTAATGATTACTCATCTGTTGTCTAGATTATTAACCTTTAAACTCAGCTTCCAATAATCTATAAAAACATTTCTTCCAGATTTATGTTTTTATATAAAGAGAACTCTTTTCTGAACTTGCCCTTCTTTTTACATTTGTGTGTGTGTCCAGTAGTGCCGCATAGTCATGTAAATACCAAAATTCCATCCCTAAATCAAAGCATTTTGACCTCGACCAACTGTTATATAACGTACATACATTTTGAAATACTCCAATTAATCACTGACATCCTAGTTTATATTTGTCTTTATGACATTCTCTATATTTTATTTCAGCCGCCTTTATCAAACCAAAAGCTAAGTTGGCTAATTATATTTTTGCATCAGACAAGAAATATTCATTTATTTTGAGCAAATCTGAAATCTATAATTATTTAAGAGAAATCTAGTTCCTAAAAAAATGTGATCAGAGTGTTCGTTTCACACATAAATCTCAATGCCATGCTGTCATTTCTTATTTTGTAGGGTTAGAATAATTGGCAGCAATATTAAGGACTAGAATGACTTTTAAAAAGAAATGACCATTATCGAGATGTTCTCGACAATCTACTTCAGAGACGGGTGAAAATTAAAAAGACAGTATTAGGTATATAACCTCCAATATATGTCACTGCTGTGCTATACATTTTACTTCTTATCTCATTTAATCCTCATAACCTACATGGCAAGTAAAATCACCCATTTTATAAATGAGGAAATTGGAGTTAAGAAAGTTTAACTTGCCCGGGGCACACAGCTAGTAATCAATAGAGTGAGGCTTGTAAATTTCAAAGTCCAAGTACCTTTCACTAAAAATGCTCCCCACCAGTGAATAGTAAAGAATTCATTAACAAGCATTCAATATGATTGTCATTGGAGGAGGGAATAGGGATTGATACTTTATTACAAAAGTATCACAGTTATCTTCCCTGTCATATCTCAGGAATTGTCATTTACTATTATAATATTTAAGTGATAAGCCAATCTTACTTGATGTTTTCCTGCCTATTTGAAAGAGTTATCTTTGGGCAAATAGCCTTTTAGAAGGAAATCTTTTAATTTGGATTTCCTGTAGATGAACATTTGCCAGAAACATTGATCATCGTAGTCATAATGGCTCAAAATTACTGTACAAAATAATCAATATCATCAAGTCTCGAAAATACTATACAAACTAATGAATAACTTGCGAATACACATGCTGAAAAGATGTCAAATTCATTATAGATATTTGAGGGATTGGTCTGTAAACTACTGGAAGTTATTTATAAGAAATGCACATCAAACTAGATCTAAGTAGGAATAAACAAGTTCTTAAAGAAGGTAATTGGAAGACTGATACACTGACATTACCTGCATGGAGAGTGGTTAATTATTCTTGTTTTTCCAAAGATGCTTTGCCAAGTAACTAGACAAGAACAAATAGACTTTCCTTATAGAAATTTCTGGGAGTGCTTAAATGCTGACCTATGGGGCAAGATCCTAGTTCTGTGGCTTCTTGTCTCTATATCCTTAACAACTTTTTTAGCCTCTCTGTGCCTACAAGTTTCTTCACTTATATATAGGGATGATGTTCTATCTGGTTCATAAAGTTATTTTGACTGTTAAATTAAATGAGTCAATCCATATGAATATTTAGTCCATGTGGGTGGAAATGGGGAAAATCAAGCATAGCTAAAGGGTAGAGAGCAATCAGGAGGATGGCATGGAAGCAGCTGGGCAGGAGCAGGGCCAGGCCTGAGTGTGCTCTGGAGGCCACGTTAAGAATCTATCCTCATCCTAAAGACACAGAGAAGTCATTGAATTGTTTTAGGCAGAGACGTGACATGATCAGATCTATGACAGAGAGCTATAATGTTGGAGCTAAGCAAAGGATTGGGATTATTAAATTTTCTCTCTCATTCTGGAACATACCATGGTAACTATTTGGTTATTTTGTCATTTTGAAATGGGATCTGGATCAGATTCTGATAGAGTAGCTCTCTGTTCCATCACTCCTAAAATAGAAACACTCGTTTTGTAGTATAACGATAAAAGAGTAATCAAGAGAAAGGATAATAATGTTAAAAAATAAAAGACAAGTTACAGAAGGACATTAATAGAAAAAACGTTAACTCAAGTCATTGAGCCTAGAAACAATACATATGTATAGTCTGTGTGGTATTCTTACATAAAAATGATGCCACATCATTGTCAATATGTAAGGAAAGAAAGAGGGGATGAAATTAAAGAATGAAAAAAGATTGTTTATAAACACATATGCGTACATAAATATAAGTGACAGCCTCTTTACGATGTTTAGCATCCTGAATCTATTATTTGCATATCCATGGATTTAAAAATGCATAATTAATAAAAGTTCAAGGTCAATATAATTTGTTTCATATTTTAAATATATATGGCTATATATATAGCTAGATAATAAGACAGATAAACAGAAGAGAGCATAACAAAGGTTTTAGAAATGAATTGCATTGAGATAATTTTGCTCTAAAAAATAAGTATTGCATTTTCTCTCAAATTTAAAGGCAATTCAGAGGAAGAAAGGGTTTCTGGACAGCCAGATATCAGCCAGATCCATGAACAGCCAAGTATAGCTCCAATCTATCATCTGGAGCGCTCTAGTGCTGAGCCCTACCCTAGCCAAGACAGTCGAGTGTAAAATGTGCTCACAACTCCTGATTCCTCTCCAACATTTTGCACTCTGCTTTGGCTGATGTTCACCTAGGTTAGATTGCCTTTTTTCTTTTTTTCAAAAGAAGAAGGCATACTTCATCAATATAAAAATGTTCTGGAGAAATTTGTTCAATAAATACAAATGATTTTAAAGTCTAAATTATGGAGTTGGTTTAAGAATTTCAGAATATCATGTTATCTAATTATCTGGGTTATCCAAAAAAAAATCTTCCTTCCTCCCTCACCTCCCTACTCCCTCCCCCTTTCCTTCCTTCCTTCCTTTCTTCCTTCCTTCCTTCCTTCCTTCCTTCCTTCCTTCCTCCTTCCTTCCTTCTCTCTCTCCCACTCTCTGTCTTTCTCTCCCTGCCTCCCTCTATCTTTCCTTCCTCTCTCTTTCTTTCTTTGGTTAAACTAACCAGATGATCTGTGGTTAGTTCCTAACCAATAGCCACCATGCAACAGAACCCGCACTCTGATAAATAAAAGGTAATTTGTCTTTGAGGGATTTTCTGATTTATAATTTTTACAGCCAGTTGTAGTCCCCACCTTGCTCAGTTTTGTGTCACCAATTTGGAGAGCAGAGGAAACCAACTTGAGACCACTGCGTTTGTCTAATATTACAATCTAGGCCTTTGGTCTCTACTAATTATTATATGGAGGAAACTGATCATAGGAGACAACTCCATAAAACATCGCAGAACTTGGAAATTTCCCTAACTGAAGCATCTAATGCTTCTGCAGAAGGCATATCGTACTTGTTTGGTGCTGCATAGATGATAGAGTTTTTATATTTTTTTCTCTCAGTCATCTCCTCTTCAAGTTACTCATAAATTTATTGTGTGCTTGTTATGTATAACATCAAAGATGTCTTTGACCTTAAAGAATTTATATTCTTCTCACTCCTTCCAAAAACTATAAAAGGTAGATCTTATTATCTCAACCTGAAACTTACAAAGTTTTAATAATTTAAATCAGTAGTGTGGGAATGCTGGGTAAAAGCCTTCTGAGACAATGATTCTGAGTCTCTGACATAACCTCCACTCATCAACCTTCCTAGTAAGCCCCATGATGACCTGACAACAGCATGGCTTCTGGAGTCAGGTGAATCTGAATTAGGATCCCAACTCTGTTTTTTAATACCTATATGAATGTGAGCAAATTACTTTTCTTCTCTGAGTGTCCCCATTAGTGACAGGGACTGGTCATGCCCACTCTACAAGGTTGTGGAGAATGAGAAGGTGGAGGTGAAACAAACAGGCTAAGACTCATATGGGGGTGATTGAGGCACTCACCATGGGTGCAAGATTAAAGGGGAGGTGGCACCAATCCACAAGTATCTTAATTCAATATTTTAAAAAATCCAATTGGCAGTTTAGGACTGATAGGCTGGCTGGTTGTTTTTGTGAAAAATTTTTATCAGAAACATGATTGGGTTTGGATAAAGAAGTGAGTCAGGGTCCATCATGCAAAGTGCAGGGTTAAATCCAATCTTTAAAATTTTGATATTTGTTTCATCTTTGTAGTAGGTGGAATCTACCAGATCTCCCCAGAGACTCCCCACCCAATCCCCAGAACCTGCAGACCAGATGAGCTGTCACTCTCACGGGTATGTTTTGCTATGTTATGTTGTTGTGTTATGTCACAATTGATCTTAAGACAGTAAGATTATCTAGGTGGGCCTGATGCAATCACACAAACCCTTGAAAGCAGAGAGCTAATGGCAAAGGAGAAAGAGAGAAGTAAGGGAGATTTGAAGTGTGGGAAGGATTTAATTTGCCACCACAGGTGAGGACTAGGGAGCAGCGACAAGGAGTACAAGTGACCAACAGGCACAGGCAACAATGACAGGTAGACCTCAGTCCTACAACCACAAAGAACTCCATTCTGCTATTAACAGGAATGAGCTGGGAAGAGAGCCATGAGCTACAATTTGATTTCAACATTTTAAGATCCTGAGCAGACCCAGCCATGCCGTAACAGATTTTTGATCCACAGAAACTGTGAGATAACAAATGGATGTTTAAGCCACTAAATTTGTAGTAATTTCTATGGAACAATAAAATTCACAGAATCATGAATATTTGGCATTAATTTCTATGGTAAGTATTTTATATTAAATCACCAATTAGCTTTATTATTGAATTTTTCTGGCACGTCCTTAAATGAATAGTAGTGTCTCATTTACCTCATCCTTATCCCAGTCTTACAATGCTCGGCATAACGAAGGTGTACAATACACGTTGTCTCTATCCTGATTAGTTCACAGTGACTTCTAGTTCTCATCATACTGATAGGGAATTTTCTTAATCTTCCCAACTCCTTCAAAGTTTGTCCTCTTCATCTGCCCCTCCCCACCAATGGCCAACATCCATGCCTCCTTACCTACATCAAATCTACCCGGTCCTGGGATTAGTCAGATGACTACCTATTAGAGCAGTATGTTAAAGACACCACCAGAGACCGTGCCATGTAACTGTCTTCTTTAAAAGGCCCCTGCCTCTCAAACAATTCCGTGTTGTGATGAGCACTGGGTGTTATACGCAACTAATGAATCGTTGAACACTACAACAAAAACTAATGATGTACTATATGTTGGCTAACTGAACATAATAATAAATAAATAAATAAATAAATAAATAAATAAATAAATAAATAAATAAATGAAACAATTCCAAAGTGTTTTCCTCCTTTGTGTTTGGAAACTTCTTTTCAGCATTTGTATGGTACTTTGGGCTCACATTAATAATAAAATTTACTCCCACAGATTTTACCTTTTTTCAGCTTTCTTTTCAAAATAATTTTGCTAAATTTAGGTGATTTGGGACTTGTGAGTTTGAGAAACATGTTTGGATATGGGAAGATAAGAACAAAAAGGGTAATGGCTAATAAATTTACTCTCTGATCTAGCGTATATGTGTCTTAATTGTTAGAGTAACTCTCGCTCAGGAGTTCCTACCTTATCATAAGAGAAAGAGAAGCAAAGTAGCGATAAGAATCATTCATAAACACCCATATTAATGACTGTTTTCACTATGATTGAATCACAGATATTTTATATCTATGGAAAGTGGTCATTTTTACTGCGCGTGTTGATTCATAGTTGCATAACTAATCATGACAACTTTATTAATTACTTATTATCAAGGGTTTTCTCTTTTATTAGAGAACAAGTGACTTCCTTCCCTTATACTGGTGTGCGTATATATCTCTGTGTGATAGAGATTAATGCATAAAGCTTTGCAGGAAACTGCCTCATTGATTTTGTTGCCTTTATATTTGTCTTCCTTAGATGACTTCCACTAACATAGACGGAGGATGTATAGCCCATTTCAGTGGGACACCCAGGGCCCTGCCTACGGTCGTTGGAGTTCTGGCTTAAATTCAGGCAGCTGAGTAAGTAAGAGGTTAGAGGGATATTTTTGGAGAAATGAATGCATTGTATCATTGGTTATTTTTAAAGTCCCCAGTGTAACACTTCTTTGATGGAGGTACTTTTTATAAAGTATTAGTCCTTGCTTGTGTTGTCCATTAATTAGGAAATGCATTGCCAACACTGCTGTAATGATGTGTCCTGGAATATTACTCAGTGTTGTAATGAGTTGTACATAAGTTCTATCTCTGGAGTCTATGTGTTTGAATATTCTTATGCCATATTTTCAAGTTCTTCAAATCTCATGCTAGCCAGTCCACTGCTCTACCATGTGATTCAGAAGTGTTTTCAAAAGCTCGTATTGTTTGCCCACGTTATTTAAGACATAAATTGATTCCTGAGCTTTTTATGCAGTGGTAAATTCTACCCTTACATGTAACTTAATTTAGCAGCGTCAGAGCTAATGATGAATAAATGTCCCCACCTCAGTATATGGTACCTCCTTTTAGAGAAAACTCTCCAAAAGTCTTTATTGAAGAAAAGTATCAGATCAGAACCTGAGAGTCTTCTGTGCTATGATAGTGCATTGAATACAAGAAAGCTGATGGGGTAGTTTTAAAAAATGTCCTGACAGAGTCAAGGTGATGGCCATTTTTAGCTGCCCTGCTATCCATCACCTCTTTCAGCCAAGCATACTCCATCATATGCAACAGCCTCATGAATTTATGCATCAAGCTGTGCAGCCAGTCGTGCCGAGGGCGCTGGTGACAAGTGAAATTGCTGTGCGCCTCATTTAGCTGTTTATTGCGCCTGAGTACGTGTTGCAGCTGTCATCCCACGATGGGATGATAGTCCTCGTTAATAGACAAGACAGGCAAATAATGATGGAGGCCACAGCAAGAGATGCTCATCTGCCAATGGGCTCTGAGCAACATCACAAACATCCACAAAGTTTCCCATCAAAAGCAGCTCTGTAAGAAAATAGAGAGGGCAGGGCTCTTCTTCACAGGACTAACAATGGAGATTAAACTTTGGAAAAAAGTGTAGCCCCGTAGATTGTGCAACTTGGGGCTCGCATTTAGGGTTCTTCACTATGCTTCCCTTTTAAAAGAATCCCAGGAAAATGACGCCACACTCCAACCCGGTTTGCTGGCAGTGTGTTCAAGATGCCTGCATTCCTACTATATCTACACCGCGGAGCTAACCCGAACACGCTGCCTGCCGTGACCCCCAGAATTTGCAAATGTTATTTTTCAACTATTTGAAGACGTGTTTCGTACATTTAGAACTTTGGATTGCTGTCTTTCAATTCTTCTCAGTAATTCAGTGGAAAGTAACTTGGAATAGAAATATTCTATCTTTAGATTTGAATGGAATTTTCTTTTGTATAAAATTGAATTATACTCAAGCATTCATATCTTGGCATATAGGAAAGAGGCTCTTAATAAAATCTCTCCCAGATGAAAGTCTGTTAAACAACTGATTTCTATTTCCTTCCTTCCCTGAATGTGTGGTGCTTAATCTTACGGGTATTTTACAGTTGGTGATTAGCAAGTGCCTGAGGTATGGGCTTAAATGTGAGTCTTTCTGATTTTGCCAACAGGTTATTCATTTTGTAAGAAGACACAACTTAAAGAGTTAATTAACATGTTTGGTATAATGAAATGAAGCAAATTCTGACACTCCTTTGCAGACTTTTAAATACAATAGTAATGCCCAAGAGAACTTGAATTCTATGCTTGAGAACTGGATATTATTTTGAGTCCTAAATACAGAAACAAATATCAAGGTCTAAATTGTAAATGCAGGACAGAAATAATTATATATATCTTATAATTTAATAGCAGGACTTGGCAAACCCATAAACATAAAAATATGGAAATCAAATATAGGAATAATCATTAAACACACACACAATTTGGGAAATGGCTCTCTTGCATATAATAGTGGCCATGGTGTTTTTGGTGGCATCTATCTTACCATGAGGAAAGACCGCCCAAAGTGTGTTATTATTATTATTATTATTATTATTATTATTAAGGATATCAAGAACCACAGAAAGTACTAACCGGGCCTAGTTAGAACATTTTTATTAGGATCCCAGAACTATAATGATGGGGGAGGGCAGGAAAGGATGAGGAAACCTCATTTTAAGGATGAGGAAACCAAATCCCAGAGAGGTTAAGTGACCCAGAGAGGTCTGTGGTGAGTCATCTGCAGCATTGGCAGTGAACCTAGGTCTCTGGGACCCTAATGTCCTCCAGAGCTGCCTTAGCGGTGACATTACTCATGCTCTTGCTGTGACTGACAGTGCGGGCTTTTTTTTTTTTTTTTTTTAACTGCTTATTAACAAAAGTCTTGTTTATATCTATATGTTACTTTGCAAGGATATTCTGATTTGTTTATTTATCATTTACATATGCTTATTTCTTTAAAAAAATAAAATAGAGTGAGGAATGCAAGGCATCTAACGATAAAGTTAAAATAATAATGGTTGTGTCATGAAAGAAAAGAGAGAATTGTAACAAAAAGCTCAGGCAAAAGATAATTACAAGATTTGAATATAAAATTTACCACTGATTTAAAAGGGTTGATTCATTCTTAAATGTGATCATTGTCTTTGAGCCAAAAATTACTTCAGTGAGAATGGATCTTCAGTTTTATGATGGAAATAAATGAGAACATATAAGTTAACTTGCAAAGAAAATAGTTTTATGATGCATATTTCAGGAATATACATATTCTGTAAAGTGAGGCACATCTGTATTAATTATTTGAAGGTCTCTTTCTTCTTTAAAACATTCATATCTGTGAATCTCTGTCACTTAAAATGTACAACAAAAATCATTAGACACAACTTTCCACTGGGTATCTGGATCCAGAAATACCTATTTGTCTTAGAAGTCTTTGATAAACACTTAGTGTACAGGGCAACGTGTATTCTACGACAATTAATTTGGATGCACAGTAGACAGCATTATACAGAAGGTACAAAATCACATTTGGATTATACATTACCGTAGCGATTAGCTCAGGGTCTTAATGTAAAATCCTATGGACTCATATGTAATAACTTTATGTACTTTATTTCTTTTTCCTTGTTTTGTGCTTACAGGGGAATAATACAACGGGAGCTCTATTATTCAGCTCCTTTGCTTTTTCAAAAATAACAACAACAAAAATTTTTTTGGCGTTTACAGAATTAATGGTCAGCAAATTTAAATATGTTGACTCCTTTCTCTTAATGAAATGGAAAAGAGATGTGTGTTACACACACACACACACAAAGTTTTATTAATGTTTCATAAAATGGTTGCTACAATCAAAGGAACTGCTCTGAAAATTAAATCACTGGGCTGGCTCTGGAAATCAGCATAATATGCTCTGCTTAATTCAGTCATGCTAAGATGTTAGATTCTCCTTCATTCTCTGGGCTTTCTCTCTCCTTCACCTGGGGGCATCTGCTGATGAGTCTCTTCTAGAGGTTGTTTAATGACTATTTTACAGGAACTGTCAGCTTTCTAAAGCCCAGTGGCATTGGGCGTCACTGTATTACCAGCCTTTTTACACAATTGGCCTGACTGTAAATCGGAGGTTTAAAAGTACAAGAAAAGCTCCTATTTGATTTAATGACTGACTGATGGAGGTCGATTAATCTTTCTGTGCTCAGATGTTTTACTCATAAAGGTCATCTATTGTTTGTTTATACTCACTTTTCTGATTTTAGAAACACAAGAAATAAGAAGACCATTTTGAGAAGAGCAGATAGCCGCCTTAAGAAAATCCCTGTCATATGCACTCTGGGATTTGGACTCAAATCCTAATTATACAGTAAGTGAAATGAACACAGCCTTTACATTAACCTAATGTAAGGCTGCAAAACCACGATACCTGCTCAATTTGGTTAAAGGAATTGAGGATGGTGGCTCTTTTTTTTTTTTTTTTTTTTTTTTTGGCAGGAGGGGGCTGTTTCCATTTGAAAATGAAGATCTTTTTGGTTGTATAAAGAAAAATATTTTTTCCTTCCCCATCTTCAAAAAAAAAAAAAAAAACAGGAGTCTTTTTTATAGCACTGTCAACTTTACTTAGGGGCATTACTTTTTTTTCAAGGTTAGAGACTCTGTTTTCTTAAAAAAATATTGAAAATGTATCCTTTTTAAAAATTAGATTAATTCATTGTAATCTTGATACATAATACAAAGTCTTGCTTCTTGAATTTTAACATGAGAACTCGAGGTTCTCCATCAAAGTATTTTTGTCAGTTTTAATTTTTGATCAAGGAGTAACTTGTTTAATCAAAGAATATGCCAATCAGTCAAGGCTGGTCAACAACGAGCATGGCTTGAGAACACAAAAAAGCACACAGAAGATGATGCTGGGGAAATATTCAACAAGTTTGTAAATCTACCTTTGAAAGTTGAGACAATGTAGCGGAGTTATTCTTTGACCAACAACACATTACCTAACGTTGGTTCCTCCAAACAATTGAAACAGAACAATGATTCTGGCAGTTTTCATGAATGGAGATTTCTGATTACAAGTGACTACAGGAGAATAAGACCCAGTAGCACACACATAGTGAGCAAGATGGTTGCAAATCCCCCCCCCCACACCCTTTCAAAAGTGAGAATAATATAAACACTGAAGAAAAATAGAGTCTCATAACTTTTCACTGGGCAGTCTATTCAGACTTGCAGAGCAAATCATCTGGATATTAATTTGGGAAAATCTCTAGAGATAGGAATTTCTGCTATTACCGAGCAATTCAAGGTGTCAAAAACCACAAAAGTAAATTTAACATTGTTTTCTATTTGAATCTCAAGTCCACATTCTATTACCAAATGGCCACAGAGCAACCATATTTATTCAAATGATGAGTAAAAGTTTTTCTTGAAGTGGTCTTTGAAAGGCATTTCTAAGGGCAAATGTAAGAGAAGGACTAACTGACAGGCAGTCTCTGATAATTCTGGCATAACATAATATAGCTTTTTTTGAGGCAATAGCTCATCACCTCTTCCTGGGAAGTCCTAGGATTTCTTTTACCATATGACGCTTCCTTTGGGCTTTTACTACACTGAATTATATTCATTTGTTTACATGGCGATCATTCTCTGGAGATTTGTCTTCGGGCAGGGCCTGTTTTATATTCATCTTTTTTTTTAAAGTTTTTATTTAAATTCCAGTTAGTTAACATACAGTATAATATTAGTTTCAGATGTACAATTTAGTGATTCAGCACTTACATACAACACCCGGTGCTCACCATAACAGGTGCACTTCTGAATACCCATCACCCATTTCACCCATCCCCCTCCCCCGCCCTGCCCACCTCCCTTCTGGTAACCATCAGTTTGTTCTCTATAGTTACGAGTCCCTTTCTTGGTTTGCGTCTCTTTTTTTCTCTTTGCTCATTTGTTTCGCTTCTTAAATTCCACATATGAATGAAATCATCTGGTATTTGTCTTTTATATTTATCTTGACATATCCCAAATGTCCAGTACCTGGGACAGTGTTTGGCATCTGGTAAGCACTCAATAAATATTGCTTGAATTAAGTAACCAAATTATAGTGTTTTACATGTTCAGTAGGGGACTTACTAATGTGTCTAAATTTACATTCCTCATTGGAATTCAGACTGCCTCCTATGGCTAAGCATGAAGGAGCAATAAGATTGGACATGGAGATGGAGGGTCTAGGCTCAGCTCTGTCAGTTAGGGACTCCCAAGCAAAGCACTTACACGTGAGCTTCTCCAATTCGTATCTGTAAAACTCAGGATCAGATATATAACTGCGATCCTTGACAGCTGTAATACTCTGACTTTTAGATCCCTGCTGTTCTCATATGTGGTCAGCCATTTTCTTTCAGTCTACTTGCAACTCTAAATTATTACTAACACCTAACATTTACTGAGCAGTTAGTTGTGATGTTGATATCATCTCCCCTAATTCTCACAACAACCTTGTGAGTTAAGTTTTTACATATAGTGAAACTGGAGTTTGACCAATTTAAAACCTTGTCATAGGGATCACATTAGCTCCAAGCGGGGTAGAGAAGGCTCAAGCCTTGGACTCCTGGGGCCAATTTTTCTGCTCTTTCCATTGTGGTGCCTAATTCTATCTGCGGCTCATTCTTTCCCGGACTTCTAAAAGTATTCTAAGTTGCATTTAGTATTGTAATGTTTTAAATAGAATTCCTGAAGGAAACAACAGGACCCTCTGTGAAAAGACCAATTTATTATGAGTCAGGCATTCTGAGTTGTATTGTTATCAGAGGTGATGAGGCTCCTCTGATCCCCCATATCTCTTCTCATCCTCTGGTGGCCAGTGTCATGCACTTTCAAGACAGCTGGCCAATGGACTCTGTGGCCATAAAACAGAGCTCAGCAAGCCGCTCACACAAGGACTGAACTTGTGACCTTGGCACCGTTTCCATCACACCCCAAGCAATTGAATTAAATAGCCAAAGACAAATCTAACACGACAGGAAATGAAACACAGCCCCAGAGATGTGGAAATATTTATCATTCGGTCTATTTATAGTTCAATTAATTTCAATTGTTTATTTTGGACTTGCACTTTGTAGAAGAGTGCACCAGGAACTGCAGAATGAATGCATATTTAACCCCAGATCTGTTGGGGGTTAAATATGGAGCATGAAGTGTGAGGGAAGAGGGGGAAACAAGTGTGTGGAGGACCACGGGTCCTAAGAGAAGACAAGCCAAATGTCCTGGAAGTACAAAGCCAGGAAAACTCTCCGTATCTATAGAATGCCCTCCCACATTTATAGAATCCTTTAGGATCAGTGGTAGCCCCCAAGGTTACCACATCAAAAGGGACCATTTAGCAACTCATTGGCTCTCATAGCTCTTTGGATCTCTGGTCCTTGCAATGGCGCTGATTTGACCTTACTCTTCTCTGTGTTGTGATCTTGTTTTTATTTAACCCCAACAGATCTGGGTGATTCCCAGTTTGTTCCTTCTTTTGAGTTTCTATTTATTGTTCTCTAGTGCTCTGAGCACTTACTTTGCTTTTACTTCCTAACTCTGGTTCACTTCCCCCATATTATGCTGATGGTCCTGCTGCAGTTAACATCTGGATTCCCTGAAGAGGATGCTTCCCACTGTTCTCTCCAGCTTCCAGAGGAGCCCAGAGATTTTCATCTTAATCCTTTGGGATGCTACTGCCCTGACTGCCTGGGGACAGGGGTTCTGGAAAGGACTGTATGTTGAAGAGATGACCTTAACATTTTATTTTCAATGGAGAAAATCCAGGAACTGTGGGCTAAGGATGCAACCCAAGGTCAGCTTGACCAGTAAGCAGAGACTTAAAAATAGATTTTGACTTTTAGCTAATGGGTAAGGAACTAATTGAGGGAACAGAGTGTCAGGGAATGACTTTCTCTTCTTCAGTGCAAAGGCCTGGGTGTTAGTGTTCCCCCAACCCAATCCATATGCTGAAATCCTCTCCCCCATATGATAGTATTAAGGAGGTAAGGCCTTCGGGACATAATTAGGTCTTGAGTGTAGAATCCTCATGAATGGGATTAGTGCCCTTTTAAAGGGACCCCAAAGAGTTCTCCTGTCTTTTTTCCACCATGTGAGGAGACAAGGAAAAGAAGGTAGTCTACAACCTAGAAAAGGGTTCTCACCAGAACGCAGCTAGCATGCAGACACACTGATCCCAGACTTCCAGCCTCCAGATCTGTGAGAAATAAATTTCTGTTTTTCATAAGTCACCCAGTCTACAGTACTTTGTGACAGCATTCTGAACTAAGATGTTCTTGAATGTTCAACCTCTCCTTCTCTGTTGGCTCTTCCCTTAAGATTCCCTCCTACTCTGAGATTCTGCAGGATGTAATGCCAACCAAGCTGAGCATATAGGAGAATGTGATGGCTCATGGTACTGCTTTCCTTGTCTACAAATCCATTGTTTCCTTCTAGAAATTCACCCCATAAAATGAGTTATTTTTTAAACCACCAAAAGTAAAAATTTCAATTTATGCAGTTTAGAAAAAAGATTACCCTTTATTATTGTTTAATAGTGATTAACTCAATAGCTGCTTGATCAATGCCAGCTTTTAAGTTAGTATCCCCAGCAAGCTACGTGTAATATTTCAGATTAACTTTAACTTCCTTATTACTATATATGTCCAAATTGTTAGAGTAATCTCACTCTCTTGTTATGGGCTAACTTCAATATTCCATCTTAACATATGTTATATTTGGGATTAAATTTAGACAGGTCATGTTTATTTTCTAAGATTTCTATAAAATAGCATTGACTTAAAAAAATCTGTAATTGTTAAAAAGGATGAATTTCCTACCAGTCACTGCATATCAAACACAATAAAATGAACCCCAGTTTGCTAAAGGATTGTTCCTTATTGCTCTGACCATAGAATTTGGAGACCTACTGAAGTTCCACTTTGCCATTTTTTCAATAAAGTTTCAATGAGTTTAACAGATTATCTGTTTAGGTCTGCAATGATGATGAGAACAGGAAATTCAGACAGCAAAATAGGTCGCTTCTTAGGCTTGTTGCCAGACTTTGAAAACCACTATAACAAGTTGTTTCTGCCAAGTAAGTGAAATCTGAATGCTAGCTAAAACATTTGAAAAAAAAAAAAAAAGAAAGAAAGAAAGAAAGAAACCCATGCTGACTAATAGGCGCTAATGTGTGAATAATAATTAGCTCAATTAAGTGACTGGCGCTGTGCAGGTGAAATTTTCAGAATACAAAACATTAATGTAGGGGGTTACGTACACATGAACAAAGCTTTAAAATGGGCTAATGTGAGCGCCCATTATAAAAATGTTTAAGGGTCAGTATAACAATTGTGAAATTCTCATTGCAGGTACTCTCATCTTAGGTATAGAAGTTCTATGAGTGTAAATCTTCGTTGTAATCTTATAAAGTCCTCAAAGATTATATCTCTATCTATGGCATCTATATCTATAACCCTATCTATGGGAAGTCTGATAAAGAGTCTAGTAACACTAGATTAATGTGTATGGAGTTAGAAAAATGTTATATATATGAAGCCACACTACCTAGACGACTACTCACACGCCTATTTCTCCCTCCCTACCTCCTGGACACACCACCCTCCAATACACCCGTGCTTCTATTCTTTAAATCTCTTTATATGTTTCTCTCTCTCTTTCTCCCTCTCCACCTATCATTTATCTGAAAATATAGGACCAGTTTTCTCAGTGAATAGTACAGAATTATAGCTAAGAACCATCATAGGCTTAGTTTATCTAACATAAAGAATAAATTATTATTCTCTTGGAAATACTGCTGTGTCAAGGTCAGGGTTGAGGTCATTTACAAGGCAATGTAGAGGACAGCGTATAATTTACTAGCCAGAATCACTCACAGCTGATGTGTGTTGGGGGGATGGGGACCTTTCCATCAGAAATCTATACTCATTTAGCTTTCATAAACAAATGCTTTTAAGAGTATAAAAAAAAAGAGCTGTGTTGTGAGCTTAATTAAGAAGCATCAGATTACCCACTTCTTTTGTTCACCTTTGGAAAATATATTTAGTAGCTGATGATTAGCGACCTGTGTGTTTATTCAACAGAAATAAGAAACTCTAAATCAACACGTTCTAACGTGCTGTCCTTTGCAAATGAAGATAACACTATTGATTCACAATCTAAGGGCGTGCATTTATTTCTTCTTTCTTTGGGGGGGGTTAAAGTATTGATGATGAGTAGAATATCATCCCCAGTTTTTTACCTTGTCTAATTTGGGGCCAACACTTTAATCTAAAAATAGCTGCCCAGGGCAAAACAAGTAGCCCTTGTTTATACAGTAACCGCGGTATTAAAAAAAAATGTTGTTGTTGTTCCAGGTACAAAGTGACCCAGAGAGTTAAAATTGTACAGATACTCCTGGGTTTCAGTATTTCAACACATTTTTATCGATGGTCCAGTTCACCACTACCACTTGCTGTATATTCTCCCTGTATGCTAGGAATGTGCCTCGGTAATAAAGTCAGGCAGCCTGGAGGTGAAAATGATCTAGTTCTGTGAACATTGTAAGTGACATCATGGTCCGAACCCCATAAGCTCGACTCAATATTTAAAACCCACCCTCATCATTTCACTCGGATTTCAAAATATCTTGAAGAGTCCCCTTGTTTGACAGATCCTGCTTCTCCATTCTCTAGCCTGTGTCTTTCCATCTCTTCCTACACATAGGGTTCCTTCAATAACCATTGCTCTGAGCGAAAGGGAGTTAAAGACAAACTAAATGAGGTCCCAGGTTCTCAAGTGGAAGATGTTGACAAATAGATAATTACCTACTGCATGTCCTTGTGTGTTGAAAGAGCTATGAGTTCATAGAGGAGGAGTACTCAATCCGTGCTGCGGGCAGAAGGCAAGAGGGCATTAAGTGGATGGAATGCAAGGAAAGCTTTCTCGGGGAACAGTTTCTGTTTACCCCGAATTTCAAAGCTCTCCTTCCCTGCTGATCTTTAGCCTGTGCTCTGTGAACACGCTCAAGTTTTCCCACCCCAACAGAAAGAAAATCTCATCAACCCAGCATTTCTCTCTAACAATAACGCAGCTCCTCCCACTCCCTCCCGCTGCTTTCTAGGCTTCCTTCGACACTGCCTCTGCCTCTAGTCTCACCGCTCACCTGAAACTTTTCTCCCTTGATTGTCACCTTTGAGCGCTTTTTGTTTTTAGAAACTCTTCATTCCCAGGAGTTTCGTGTCTTACCTCATTCTAATTTCTCCTCCTTTTCACGATTTCAAATCCTTTCTTCTGCTCCCATTTTAAAACCTAGTGTCCTTGGGCTTCCTCTCTGGTTGACTGCTCTTCTTACTCTGTACTTTGTCCTTAGTGATATGTGTGTGTGTGTGTGTGTATGTCTGTGTGTGTGCGTGTGTGCGTGCTCACGCACGCACATGGGACGAGGGTGGGGCTCACCCATTCTTTTGATCTTAACTACCACCCATACATGTCTATCATCCAAATACTAGTCTCTAGCGCTGGGGTCTCCTCTGGATTTCAGAACTGAATATAAATGTTATGAAAAATCTCTACTTGGCCATGCCAGAGACATTTCCACATTTCCAACATGGTTCAAAATGTCTCTAATCATGTCCTCCTCAGCCTACTGTATCCGTATCAAAACTTACTACTCCTCATAATTTTAACTCAGAGCCCTAGGGGTTATCTCATGCCTTCCTTCCTTCTTTCCTTCCACCCCTGACAGACTCTCACTGAGTCCTTCTAAATTTACCTAAACATTTCTCAGCTATATTTCTTCTTGGCCCAATTAGTGCCCTTTTTGCTTACTGAGGCTTCTCCTGCCTCATGGTAGGTAGGGTTCATAGGCAAATTGAACATAAACCTAATAAGCTTCATCTTCTAGCCCCTCCCTTGACTGCCTCTCCTCTCCTGTGGCCTTGGGAGGGATGGGACAATGTGCCCCGTCCTATATTTTTTCAGTTTGCTCTCTATTTCCACACTGACTCTTTCTTCATTGCACTTTTCTTTAAATTGAATGGCCTTGGAATGACTATAAGCATTTTTAAGCTCTAGCTAAGGGGTGAGTTGGGAGTACGTTGGTTTGGGTTCATGTGATATGTTTTTGTGGTTAGCGACCGCTAGTGTGAGGACTTAAATTATTGCTAGCTATTCAGGACTAGGAATGGCTCCCAGGAATATTCTTCATGCCCACTGTGTCAGCTCACGTAGAGTGGTAAGCCAAAGTAGCTGGTGCAGAGTTCAGGCCATGGTGGTGACCAGGTTCTGTGGCTCCAGAAACAGAAGCCTGTGGACAGTGGAGGACAAACTAGTTTGGAAATGTTACAGGCACAGAATCTAGTCTGTGGGGAAATTTTTCCAATTATGAAACATGTGAAATTCTAAGTGGAAGGCTCATGTCTTAATTGATCCCTAGTCAAAATGGAAGCAATGTCCTGGCAAGCATATGCTCAAAAATATAGCAAATACAATGATAAATCCAGCATGGGTTTTTTTGATGAGAAAAACATAAATTTACCAAATTCCTGTGTTTTTAGGGTTAAATCTTGTAGCAGTGTTGTACGTAGAACCTTGTATTTAGGGCATCCCAACATACCGAATTAGCTCTTAATCTACCCGACTCACATGAAGAAAGTCAGTTCCAAAGGAAATAGCGTGAAAAATTGCCACCTGTGAAGAAACAGCCTAAGGAAATGCGTGTTCTGGAGATAAACTCCTACACATGTTAATTAATAAGTCACTATATGTAGTATAAAATAATTTGATGGCACATTTAAGTCATGCCATGCATTTGAGTTGCTCTTATATATACTGTAAATTAGGATTCCTTCTCCTAAAGAGGATACCCAAACTTGCTAGAGGTAATTATTCCCATTTTTCAGATATATAAGCAAATGCAGTTTATATCACTTTTCCAAGGCCAGTTAGGTGGCGGTAATAAGAGTCAGAATAGGAATTCAAATCCAATTCTTTTAATTCTAAAATCCCAATTATTGGGTTCCTGGGTGGCTCAGTTGGTTAAGCATCTGTCTTCGGCTCAGGTCATGATCCCAGGGTCCTGGGATTGAGTCTTGCATCAGGCTCCCTGCTCAGCAGGGAGTCTGCTTCTCTCTCCACCTCTGTCCCTTCCCCCTGCTTATGCTTGTGCATGCTCTCTCTCTCTCAAGTAAATAAATAAAATTAAAAAAAAATAAAAATAAAATCCTAATTATTTTTACTATGCCACAATGCTACATATATAATTACTGGCAAAAATTTATAACTACTCAAAACCAAAGGTCAATACCATTTCATAACCAAATGATGCTATAATATTTTTTAAAAAGAGCTTTGGTAATTTTTTCCACATTACTCTCACTTAAAATTGAAATGAGTTATAGATATTATTAGTACCTACTGATGTACACCATATGGTTTCTTAAGACTTCGTTAATGCAAATTTCAAGGATTATACTACTTAAATCTTAGCAAATTCTATTAAACACATTAATGGGAATCATATTTTTAAATTTGTTTGTAAATCTTCAAAATTATCAATGTGTGAAGGCAATCTGTTCTTCACACTTTACCCTTGAAAGTTGATATCAGCCCTCTGAAAGCAGCTAAAAGGACTGAGGTAATAATAAATGAGAAAATGAATCCTTGGAATAATCATTAGAACGGCACCCAACTGAAAGATCATGACAAAACATGGCATGACAAGTAGTGGAAATTAAAAACCAAAATTAATCAAAATATGAAATAAGCACCAATAATTAAAACCCCTTACAAAAATTAAAGATAGTGACTCCTTTAATGATGAAAGAAGCCTTAAAGGTATGAATATGATACATTATAATACAATCTGCTCCTTGGCGCCAGCCAATTCACAAATATTCATGTAGGAGGAACAGAGAAAGTGTTTCTTACATCTTGAAAGCTAAATCTAAATAAAAGCAAACTAATAAGCAAATCTGATGACAGTTTTCTCTTCAGCATTATATAAATTAACATTTCTAATTTCATTTCTTATATAGACTACAGAAAAGCATTTTGGTGAAAAAAAACCAAGAGATAGTTTTAACCTAAGATTTAAATAGAAAAACCTTTGAAGTGGGAAGTATAGGACAGCAGTAAAATGGTTCAGTAGTTTGACCTTTACAGTTTTTTTTACTCTTAGAAATATTTCACTAAAATATTTAAAAGAGTAGGATTTGGAAACCTGAAATTGATAATTTATCTTTAAACAAAGTGAACACTGACTGTATATGGAGTAGAAATAGGTATCATTTTGAGGAGGAAGATAATGATGAAAGTAGTTGATAAACAAGAGTGTAAAAATAAGAAAATAGAAAATAAAACTGAGTGAAGAAAATAGACTCAAAAGATAATGTGGCTTTTAAAACTAAATAAAATTCATTTTATTTTCATTTTCTTAATTTCTTTAGGTAGGCTCCACACCCAGCATGGAGCCCAATGCAGGGCTTGAACTCACGGCCCTGAGATCAACACCTCCTGGGCTGAAATCAAGAGTCAGACGTTTAAATGACTGAGCCACTCAGGTGTCCCTAAATAAAACACATTTTAAACCATTGTTTTATTCCAGTGTTGATCTTTATTGGTAAAAAAGGAAAAATAAATAAATCCAAGAGGATATTTTAAATTTTCTCCTAACTTTGTGGATGCATTCCTGAATCTTCAGGTCGTTCTAAAGATCTGAATGAGTCTGTGACCATATTACAGGTATAATATATGAGATCACATAGGAAGCATAACTTCCTCATAAAATGGGAATATTCATACCGGGGGAAATAAAGCTTAAAGTCTTAAAAATTTTCTGAAGGAGTCACATTTGATAGCAGAAATAATATATGCATACATAGATAGATGAAATTAGCCATTGTTTACATTATAATAATCCTTAAAATGCATTTTTGTCAACTCAAATCTCAAATGTAGAAATTTCTGCCTCCCATATTATAAGATTAAGATTCGCAATAATCTTAACCTCCACATTCTCAAGAATTTCAGTCATGGGAGCAATGGTGTCAGCCCCTCTACCACCAAAAGCCAAAATGAGTGTGTCCCAGTTCCAGGCAGGTATGAATGTTACAGAAGAAAGTATTTTAGGCAGAAGTTGTTTCTTCCAGGTTCTAGGAGGAAAAGCATCAAAGATATTCCACAGAGAAACCTGAAAACATTTGTAATGGTAAGAAATGAACAGGAAGAATTTGTTTTTCTTTACGTGGAAATTATAAAAAAAGACAATAGGGGCACCTGGGTGGCTCAGTCAGTTAAGCATCTGCTTTCGGCTCAGGTCATGATCCCGGGGTCCTGGGATGGAGCCCCGCATCAGGCTCCCTGCTCAGCGGGGAGCCTGCTTTTTCTGCTCCCTCTACCCCCCCCCCGCCCATGCTCTCTCTCTCTCTCAAATAAATAAATAAATAAAAATCTTTAAGAACACAGAAGATGAAAAGGAGGAAGGCATTGCTCCTTACAGCACGATGCTGTTGTCGCAGCTAGATTACCATTGGCTGGTGTGGAGCTGAGCAAGCACCAACGGTGAAGGATAGGTGCATTATATAGAATGGAAGTCAGGAATGGAAGATGGCAGGCAGACGGAGGCAAGAACAAACAGCCAGGTAACTACATGGAAACCCAATCAAGTGCCTCACAGGCATTATACTACTTCCTTTTACTTATTAAAGGCACATGGGCCTACAGATCTCAAAAAAAGCAGATTGAAAAATGAGTAGACTTTGGCTACAGATGTCATAAAGATAAAAGGCTTGGAAATTATTTAAATTTCATCAACTGTCCTGTTTCTTCTAAGAACCTTACCCAACCGTCTTAAGTGAAGAAATTTTCATGCACCGCCTAAACACTAAATAATGTGAATCGTCCCCTTTGTTCCCTTAACTTCTCAAGGGTCCCACAGTATTTTTTATAATTAAGAAGTTTTCTCTAATGAGAACAAATTTTATAGATTATTACAAAACATATCCTATTCCATATATTCTATTCTCTCTATGTACACTGTATATTATATAGATAGTATATTATATTCTATATATCGTATTCTAGATTTCAAACTGGTGGCAGGCACTTAATTACCATCCTCTTATACACACAAAAATCACCATATGTACTCAAAACTATTATCATTCCCCTTCTCTTATACAGACTAAGAAATCCCATTTTGCATTATGCTTTACCTTGCATTTTTTAGCACTTCTATTATTTCCATTTTTCTCCTGTATGCCCTTGTCAATTGATTAAAATATAGAGTTCAAAAGAGGCGAAACGATAGGCTCAGTCAGTTTGGGCTATGTGGAGCCCGTGATGCTGCGTCCTTATTTATACATCCTGGAGACCAATAATCAATTACCTACAGGCATTGCTGACTCATGTTAGTTCTCAGGTCTTTCTAATCCATACTGCTCTCCACCAATCACACTCGATTTTCTGTTTGTGAGGTCGTTGTGGGATCTCTTATATTGGGGAATTTAATAACACTCTCTGCCTACCAACACCTCCAATTGTAATTCTGTTTTCCAGCTATGTTAACTGTGATGTTGATAATCGATCTCTGCTCTAAGTTATAATAAAACCAAATACATTCAAGCTGTTGGGACTCTCCTGGAAGGACCTCTTGGTTTAGTAATGAATTCTTGGTCATTTTTTAACTGCTAGAAACTTATAACATGTTTTCAGTATTTCGAAGTAACAGGAGCAAAGAAAAATTTTTCTAATGTGTCGAGGGCTCTAAGGCTCGTCAAATGATAAAGATACAGGTATATCATTTATTGTTTTCAATTGAACGTTATCACTGTCCATGTGGCAGAACATGTTTTTTTCACTAAAAACATTATCAAATTGCACAAAGCAGTTTTTCCATTCCATTAAAACTAGAGCATAAAGTCTTAATTTTAGTGAATTCTAGAAAAATTAAAATTACTTTGTTGCTAGATTTATCTAACAACACCTGAGTTCCCAGAATATCCTGGAATCAAGTGGACCAAGATGCCTCTTAGTAACTTTAAAGAAAACAAAAAGAATCTTTAGCGGGGAGGAAAGGTAGGTAATGTGAAAGGAATAGCTGACTATTCGCAAGTGCAAGGAAGTGCCTCAAGATGGCAAGCAAAATCACATATAGCTGTCTAAGACTGACTGACTATTGCATATGCTCTTGAGTTTTCGCAGTTTTTCTCATGAGTTGTGACAAGATGACAACAAAACTACTGCCTTAATTACACGAAGATTGGAAGGTGTGTAACAGCCCCTCAAGATGACTGAAGAAATTTCACATGAAATACAAACCTCAAGACTAGCATTTAAATATGCCAAGATAAAAATTTTAAAGTTACATGAAGGCTACAGTCTTGATATTCTATCCATTCTCTGATATATGCTACTGCTTCCGTTTGGAAGCAAAAGCCTACTAGCCCTTCTGAGCAACATGTAAATATATTTTCTAAAAATTAGTTACAACCCTCATTGGAAATCTTCTGGTTCCCACAAAATCATTTAACGTAAAAATCGTGGATGATAAGAAGGGATGGATTTCTAATAATGAATTCTTTCCTCTAGTGATTTTATTTGTATTTATTGGGCAGGCCAGATCTCACAGATGACAACAGTTTTCCCAAAGCCAATTCACAGCTGCCCACTGCCCTCCGTATTTGAAGACGGCGCACGTTCCTGGTGGTGAGTGTGCTCCGAATGGAAGAGTGGAGGAAGAAACCGAGGTACAGTAACACTCTCCACACGTCAAGATGACTCCTTCGTTTTCAGGATCGCTTAGACTTGACTGCCCAGATATTTTATTAAAAAGACCAATGCTCTCCACTGCTGTCTGCCATGCTGTCGTGCCCCACGCCCGCCGGGTGGTTGGACTATGAGCAGCTAAGAAACCTGAGAGCATTTCCATTTTCTGTTTGCTTTGCCTGCCTCCTCTTCGGTTCACTGTACCACGGCGGCTTCGGGATCTGACTGTCATTCATTCTCCACACATCTACAGCCTCCGAGGGTTGTGCTGTGATGAGCCGTGGCACTTCTGTGCTGGCAGACTGGCTGAGCTCCAGTCCTCATTTGGAGGGATCCTATCTGGCCGGCTTGTGTAAAGTGTTGCCCAAATCTGGGCCAGTGAGTTCAGGGAAAGGTTCTGGTGAAGGTCCGCTAGAGCGCTGGACCACTACATTTGGGACCATGTCTGTGCTCTGACCACTAAATCAGCGATTGTTCATGGGGGTTAAATGCATATCAAAAGGAAGCGGATCATTAATGTGTTCTATGTCTTCAAAAGGCAATGGATTTTATCCCTAACACTCCCATATTATTAATAAGGTGAATACGGTTTACTGAGTGATTCAAGAATAACCAAAATGACAACTGCATTGGAGGTCAATGTAGGTGAAGGTAAACAAATTTGCATTATGTACTCTTTAAGATACAGAACTGACGTCAAAGCCCAAGCTGAGGTGTTGGTGCTCCTGTTTATAGCTAAATAATTTAAAAATTAAAAACTCGACAACTTTAGGAGACTCTCCTAAAGATTTAAGTGATTACTTAGGGTAGAGCCTAAATGCCTCGATCACAGAACGGATTATCCCCTCCGGTACCTGTCCTCAGACTGGTGAAGAACTTTTACAGCAGGCAACCACGTCCGGACGCCATTGTTACTTGAGGGTAGGAAGCCAGAAACCTGGATATGCAGCCTCGTACCACCCAACCTCCACGCCACCGTGTACTTGATCCTCATGCCAGTAGATGTGATAAATTAGGAGAAATTTAAAAATTCAATGAAGTTTAGAACTACAACTGTGTCTTTATGTCCAAACTAGTTTGATTATTTGGATGATTTTTTTTTTTCCTTTGAAAACTGTCTCATCTTGGTAGGTTAATTTTTAAAAAGAGAAAGAATGAATGAAGAAAACATAAAAAGAAATGTTTGTAAGCACGGTGTTGCTGTCTCTGAGCGATTGTGATGAGCTGAGCAAATGCTTAAGTTAATAATAGTAATGCTTTCATTTCCGGAGTGGAGTAAAAGTGAAATTAGCAATGTAATTAAAACATTTTGTTTTCTGTAACATGTTCTAGATATACTATTTTTTATGTTACGTAACTGCTTATATCATAAAGATACTTATTTTATTGAGTAAATAAAACTTGGCTCTCCCCCCAAATAATATTAATTTTAATCTGTAGTTGAGAACACCGTGATTGACTGTGCTTCATTATTTTTGAAAATCTGGTTTAATATTTTTGAAACAGAAACCCTGAAGTCTGGTTTTCAGTTGTTTGCCTCATTTCGTTACCGGATATTCTATTTCACCGCCTAGATGACAGCTATGCTTCTCTACAGGCCCTATAGAAACAATACGAAACTTGCACCTAGCGTGAGGGTCACGGTGCCCATAGATACATATTTCAAACTCTTCTGTTAATATGAAAACAAATTAGCTAACTTCTTCTTATGTGTTTAGTCATTTTTATATCAGCGTGGCTGAAAAGAACACCATACAAAGCATCCAAGTGTCAAGACCTATTACAGAAGACCAGTAAGTGCACAAATGAAACAGATTGAGAGAGAGGGGGGCGGAGAGAGAGAGGGATCCTGCTTTGCCTCAGGACACAGGGCATCATCTACTGCGCATGCCAGACATAGGGGCAGCTGCACTCTCTGTAATAAATATTAGGCATTTATAGGTACAAACCACATATAAAGAAAGTTTTTTTCACCCCCCGCCCCAACACACACACATTCTAATTTAAAGACTCCTTGCTTTAGCACATTCTCCCACTGGTTGCTCTTGTTATCTTGACTATTACTGGTTTACTCACTTATTGCCTCCCTCACTTCCACTGTGAGTTCTGTGAACACAGAGGATTGCAGGATTCTTGGTGACCTTGTTGAGAACCGCATGCATACAGCTTAGGACAGCACGTAGGGTATAGCTGGTGTCCAATATACACTTGTTGAGGGAGTCAGTGAATAAATGAATGAATTTTCAAACATAGTCATGAATAAGTTACCATACGACTTCTTTGCCTTTGCTTCGTCCTTTGGACACAAGCGCCATTAACTCTTACTGAGCTCTGTGGTTTCTCCCGAATTCTGCCTCAACTTCCAAACACCTCATCTCCCGTAGGTGCTGCCAGTTCCTCCACTGGGTATTAGTCATTCAAAAGGCATCGTTTCTGCTATGTCTTCCATCTTCTGCTTGGCCTCCTACTTCTGATAGATGGGGGGTTTTACTACGGCTATGTTGTCCCATTTTCCATGGAGAAGTGGCGTGAGCAGTATGCAGTAATACTAAATATAATAATAATAGCTAACATGTATTGAATTTCCATAATGAACCAGGCACTAAGTTGGCTTTTGATTTACTTGGGCTACATCTGGTTCTTATAAAGTTATATCCATTTCACACATGAGGTTAAATATCTTAAAGTCGCATTGCTAATCATTAGCTAAGCCGAAATTCAAGGCCAGGTTTCTTCGGTTTCAATGTCAACCTTCTTTTCACCACACTATACAACCACTACCAAAGTTGCACTGCCTGTACCTCAGTACTTTATAGAGATGTTATTGATACTTTCAGAGTTTTCCCACCCACTAGTGGTGCAGCAAGAGTTTGTGTTGGGGCATCTGGGTGGCGCACTCGTTAAGCGTCTGCCTTCGGCTCAGGGCGTGATCCCGGCGTTCTGGGATCGAGCCCCGCATCCAGCTCCTCCATTGGAAGACTGCTTCTTCCTCTCCCACTCCCCCTGCTTGTGTTCCCTCTCTCGCTGGCTGTCTCTCTCTGTCAAATAAATAAAATCTTTGAAAAAAGAAAAAGAAAAAGAGTTTGTGGATGATTCTTCGAGCAACACTACTCACCTCTAGTCATAGGATCTAGGTTATCCAATTCTCTCTTATGTGCATTTTCTCAGAAAAGGTCTCTTTACTTTGAAATTTCTAGAAGCATACTTCACTACGGAGAGATTTTTGAGGGTAGAGCCAAGTCTTGTTCTCTCTATTCCCAGGATCCAAGACAGTATCTAGCATATTATATCATCTAAAACTTTCTGAATTTATGAATTGAATTGAATTGCATTGGAGACACAACTCATGGACACACAAGTTAACAAGATAAATAAGTACAAAGAATACTAATCAGAAGGATCAGTCTCAATATAAGTTTAATACCAGCTTAACCACTATCTTGAGCAGGTTACTTAATCTTTCTGATTCTCTGTTATCACATTTATAATAGAAGGACAACTACTCTCTCACTGGATAGTTGTAAAGAGAAAATAAAAAAGCAAGGAAGACAATCTAGCCTAGTAGTTGGAATATTCACAGGCCTGTGCCTTCAGTCACAGTCCCTCCACCAGTTAAACTTCACTCTACTTTCAAAGATCACATTGTTATAACCTCAGCTCTTTTTAAAGAATCTGTAAAGTCCAAAGCAGAAAAAGAAGGGGGGTGTGTAAAGCAAGAACGGCTTGAAAGAATTGACCTTGGGCAGGCTTATCTTCTCCGCTAATTGGTTTGTCTTCTTCCATCGCTGATGATTTTGATGCGACACCAGAGCTACTTTCACCCATTCAGATCCCCAAGCATCCTGTCTCTTTCCTTTCTCTCCTACCAATAGGCCAAATTTTGATATTCCCACTTCTTAATATCTGTCTTGAATTGGTGTCCTCTCTGGCCCCTCTGGCTTGGCTTTATCCAGGTCTCATTATCTCTCTCCTGGTCAATTGCAACAAGCCTCCTGGACTTCCAGCTTCTTGCTGGGCTTTCAAAATCAAACAGAATAAAGCAAATCCCACCAACTTTCTCTTTTTCAAACGGTACTAGTGTAGAAAATCCAAATCTACTGGATTTTCTGGGTCATACCAATTCTGAAAGTTATCCCCATATATCCGTAGAATATTCTGGGAGGAAAACTCTTATTTTCCAATTTCATTTTGTCTTAGGAAAAAAGCTTTTGTTGGGCCATGTGCCCCACTCTTCAATTCAGAACATATGGTCACCATATCCTTGAGTTACCCTGTACCCAAGAAAAGGAAGTCTCTTGTTCCTCCTCCCTCTTCCTATTCAAAATGAGTTACCCGCATCTCAGATCTCACACTTCAGACTAATACTTACAGCAGTAGAGTTGAGGGGCATTGTATTTTAAATAGGCTTATGTGGACCAGCCTTAAAACCAAACAATGATTTATAACAGTGATTCTTTGGGAAAGGGCGTTTCAGGTCCCTCGTGACCATCAAACAAATGAATTTTTGTAACCCATCCCCATCTGTAAGTTGGAAGCTGCCTTTATTAGGAAGAAAGCACCAAACCAAGAATTCATATCCCTCACATTAGCATTGCTGGAGAGGACAGAATTATGTGCTAATGGTTTAATTGATGAGCATAAAAGGAACATTGTATTTAAAGTAACACTTTTGAATCATTTCCTTTGACTCTGTTTCAGTTGTCTGCCTAATAAGATTCTGGCAATTTTTTCTGCATTTTCTTTTCCTTTCCTTCACCAACACTCAGTAAGATTTCATTCTAGGCCTGAGCATATTATTTGCTTTTCAGTAGGCTCTGGTGGTAATAAAGCATTACTCATTTTTCTGCTTTATTTCCGTGAGACACAGAGCAAACATGCCGTAAGTGATAGCTCTGTTCAAACGCCGCTGTATAAAACAAGTGAGCAAGACTCCTGGCCCCTATCTCATCGTGGAGGACTGGAATGATTTCGAGAACAGCACAAGACAATAAATTAAGTGAAGGAATTTGTATCTCCTGAAAATTTTCACACACAGTTCCTCCAAAATATTTTAGAACAATTCCTCCTGTCTTATGGCAACACCCTCAAGCTAGACGCTCTGTCTCGTTGATTTTAACGAGAAAGGCAAGTTACTGTTGTAGGTGATTCCGTACTGAGATGATCAAATTATATAAGATCTCTTTTGTTCTGTTGTCTGGTTTTTCTTTTAAGATTACATTAACAAATCAGATTTTGCTGAGAAATTACTTGCAGTTTTCACCAAATGCTTCCCACGAGGAAAATGGTGATTTTCTTCACGACTGCAAACCAAGAATATTGTGGTTTTCTCTAGATGAATGAAACCAGAGAATTCTTTCTCTGAGAGCATAAAGCAAGCCGATTAAGTCAAAGAGGTGTTGTAACCCCTGTGGGAGAGCCACATTCTTTACTTTTGAAGTGTTCCCAGCAAAAATCTAGGCGATAGTCACACCATGATCCATTCTTAGTTACTTGCAAGTCCTCCGCAGGTCACTATACTTTACGCTTACTAAACATGTAAATAAGCATAAGATTCCTTTTTTTTTTTAATATTTATTTTGTTATATTAGTCACCATACAGTACATCCCCAGTTAAGCATAAGACTCCTAATCACGATGAATAATCTTGAATCTTCTCCATTTTTAAAAAATAATAAAAAGTATGTTAATAAAAGAGTGTATCCTTTTTGTTAAATTGACTAAAAACATTTGTATACGTGTCATTTTTCAGTCTGTTGTAACAGGAACCTTAGAAACAGTCCATTTTAGAGGATTTATGAGTTTAACATATGGTGCTTATTCTTACATTTTAATAAACATTCTTGGTATTGAAAATGAATGAAACATATCACCAATTTAATTCACAGGATTTATTTAATATTACAGAAGGATCAATGTAACAGAGAGTTAAGATGGGCTCCGGTTTGAGAGTGCCTGGGTTTAAGTCTTAGCTCTCCCACAGGTGGGCTGTGGGACAATGAAAAAGACACCAACTTCTTTCTACACCTCTGCTTTTTCATCTATGAAATGAGAGTGAAAACTCCCCCAGCTCTATGTGGTTTTCGAGATGATTAATAAGCTTAGAAGAACCCAGCACCTTGCATGTGGGAATATGCGCTGATATCTTAAATTAGTAATGTGCATTTGGGCGTGTTTTGGCATTATATTTGATAGTTTTTCCTAAAATAAGACAGAATATAAAATATTAACATATATTTGTGGTTAAAGAAGTTATAATTTTGGCTCTTGACTCTTGATGATGATGACAGGAAATTCTGCATTCAGCTTTTCACTCTTAACAACTCAATTTCTAATAGACAGTTGATGCCTAAAATATGTAAGCTTTTCTAATCTGACGCTAATCTTTGCTAACTATATCCATAATTTGCTTTCACTATTCATAAGCAAAGAAGTACAGGAATGTATGCCAGAGGACAAACATAAAATAAGAAAATAAAATTCTCGCACAGTATGTTTCACCTGGTTTGGCAAACTTAAACTGTTTAATAATGTTTACCCAGTGAAATTAGTTTGAATCCTTGAGTCATGTCCTAAATATGAGACAGTTAAGTTTCATAGAAAATCGTGAAGATACACAGTTTCCCAAACTCCTGATTTTTATATGTTCTTTATAGGAACACATAGTCTAGCAACCACTACTGAGCTTAGCTATCCTCTAACTCAGGGATGCAGAGTCTCACATTTCTGAGTTTAGCAATCTGGAGACATATGGGGAACGTGTGAGCTGGTCAGCAATCAGCGGTGCTTGATTCAGTTGCAGAATATCAATTAAGGGAGAGAATAGGCTAATGTTCTTTCCACTAGAGAAATGACTAGAATATTATGTCTCCCTTAGCCTACCCAGTGACAGCTGACTTGCGCCCATAAACTTTGGTGCACGGACCTATTAGTTCACCTACTTCGATAAGCTTTATTTTCATTAATGTACCCAAGCTGTGACTTTGCCGTAATTTTCCCCGTGGCTATTCATATTTGGAGTGCTCTAATATGCACACAGATATTGGCACACTCTGTAACAGTCTTGAAATCGCCATACACAATTTACTAAAAGCAGTGTGGCTGTTCTCTAAAGATGATCCCACTGTTGTTAAGTGACTCTGAGTGCTGAGCAGTGCTTTGCTCATGACAGGAAAAAAAATACCTACCCTCTCGAATGTCTGGATTTTGTGTTAAAAAAAAAAATAGAATGAAATGGAAGAAAGAGAGAGAAAGAGAGTGCGCACACAGAGAGCTTATCCCTGTTTACATTTTCATCCTGTGTCTACTGGATTGATCCCCTACTTCATGTCAGCTCACCAGGCTGACAGCAATTCTAGCAGAGAGACACAGGGTAAGAGGGACTTTGATTCATCCCCTCCCCCTAAGTCCCTGCCTGTCATTGTCTGCTCCTGAGTAAGCGAAGTGAATATGGTCAGAGAGGTCTGGGGCTGCTGGAGCTGTGTTTTCCAATCTCAGGGGCAGCCACCTTCTCATCAACAAATCCGTGCAAGCATTCTATGCATTATGCCGCTTTTCACTCACAAGTTTTGTTCTTCACAAGAGAAGCACTTAGCCCAAATCAGACAATTCACCGTGGAATTATATGTGTGTGTGTGTGTGTGTGTGTGTGTGTGTGTGTGTAGACTGAGTGATAGATTGAAAAAATTTAGAGGTTTTTTTTTAAGCCTTCATCCTTATTTTTAAAACGTTAATTCCCCCCTTCCTCTTAGTTCTTCCAAAAACTGCTCTGTGATGTGATCACACATACTCATGTGCATAAATTCCCATTATCATAATAGGAGCACTGCAGTGAGGCTTCTTCTGAAAATAAATTACTCGGTAGAATATATTAGGAGGACTAAACCCAAACAAGCTAAATTGTGTGTTCTCCCATCCCGTAAGTTAAGCATTTGAAGATACAAAACCAATTGCGTTTTTCATTTCATATGTATTTTGTTTTCTTGTTTTATTTGCATTTTATCTGGTTCATCTATTCTCTCTTTTTTTTAAGTTAGAAGACATTTCAATTATTAAATTTCTTATTTTCTTTCAGTTGTCTTAATCATTCTGTTAGCTGCCCCTCTCTTTTCAACACATTGTAGTCCATGTCAATATCCATGGCTGACTTCAAACACATGAATATGTATGTTCTCAAAGAGAGGAGAGGTGCCCACCAGGGTGTATTTATCATGGACAGTGTAAAGGCAGGGAACAGGCTGAAAGTGTGAGTTCTGTGTCCTGATATTGCATAGCCTTGAGTTGGTCACCAACTTCGCTTTCTCTCTCCACATTTCTAAAACAGGGACAGACAGACCAGCTCTGCTACCAATTTCCCAAGGAGGGTGTTAATGACGATAAAGTAATCTATAGGAAAGAACTGTAAGCATTAGGAGAAAAAACATTATTAAATTCAAGATGATTCCTGTAAATCATCCTCATTCTAGAATTTCTGGTAAATATTTGTTAGTACCTCTTGGATATGTTTGTAGGTTTAGTTTAAAATTTTAAACTACGGGGGAAGTGATTACGATTAACCTGTATTCAAAAGGGCTAGGATTTCAATGCCTGCATTACAGCAGGGTTTATCCTTAGGGATGAAGGTTACTGAGAATATTAAAATCACCTTAAAATGACCCAGAGGTGCCGATGCCTTTCTTGCTCCCAGTTGGTAACCACCACTGTCATTGATTCAAGGGTAGACAGTCAGCTAATTAAGAATTATCTTTGATATCATCTGGGTTGATTAAAAAATGTATAAAATTTTACTTGATGTATTTTAAAAATGGAGCTTTGAGGGGCTTTCTTTTGAATTCAATATGAGCTTGAGTTGTGAGTCAAATGGATACATTAAAATATCTTTAAGTTAACGTTGAAACTTGTTTAAGATTATGCTTGGCATGAAAGGCATAAACCAGCCTACCTCCTTTGTGACTATATCAGACAAACGCTTTTCATGATCCTGTGTATTTTATCTTCTCTGGGGCCAGCTCCACTCAGTTTTCTCCTGATTTGTAAGAATGAAACCCACACATGTAAGAGTTGATATTTGACCAAGTAAAGAGGTTCATAAGAATTTTATTCTTTTTTTTTTTCAGATACACATGTTCTTTTTTTTAATGTTTTTTCCCACTTTTCATCTATCAGGAATGGTGATTTTTTACATCAATGTACATTGCTTATGTCTTGGCTGGCTGGGAAGTGGCTGCATACTGGACTTTTCAATGACACACAGAAAAAAAGCAAACTCCCTCAAGCTAAGCAGAAAAGGATTTAAAACTCAGTGTGCATCCCCGTTAGGGGCAAGACAGCCTACTGCAGAAACAAAGAATGAAGAGAAAATTCTATCCTTGGAAGCTTCACAACAACACAACCACAGCTTTTCATGTAATAGCTCAAATGTTCCCACTACAGCCATTAACAATGTAATGAAACAAATCACTTGCTATCTGTCACAATTATGATCGATGGAATCCAACTGGTCTAACTTGGGAGGAAAAAAATCACATCTCAGAGTGGATCCATTTTAGAAAATAGCAAAGTTTGGGAGGGAGGGATGACACTTACTTCCCATAAACCATATAGGCAGGCAGCCATTTGATCTATCTAAGCCAATAGATTACTGTCTTGATATATCTTTCCCCTGCAATTTTCTCTTTTATTTTATTAGGCCTCGTAGAGGATTTCTGGCTGACCATGTGAATGAGAGAACAAGTTTAGGACCACACAGCAAGTAATATTGAGATATATAGTGAAACAGTGTTAGCATCGCTCAATCTTCACTCTGCAGGTAACTACTTTGGTTTTCATTTTTCTGATTAGGTTTCTTTATTCCTGTCATCTTCAGAAATCCCTAGAAATATTAATAGGGAGTAAGAGTTACTATAGTATTTAAGAAATAATAGCAAAGACCTACACTGACAGCATATAACGTACTATGTTACACGAGATATGGGGCCATGGTTTCACCATATACTTCAGAAGGCAGTTTCGTCTTAAAAGTTGTTTATGAGTTGATACATCTCCTCTTGAAAGGGGAAGTAGATGCAGAAGATGCTGAATTGACATTGACCCGCAGGGCAAAATATAATAATAATCATAGTTATCACTTACGAAATACCTGTTATGTACCAGATAAGCACACATCCTGATCCGAGTCCATACTGCACTCCTGTGGTCTTAGTAGCTCATTTTTCAACTTCCTTTTATACATGGGGAAATGGAATTTTACAAAGGCTAAGAGACTTTCTCAAGAGCAACAGGCTAGTACATTGCCAGAACTGGAATTAGAATATAGAAATGTCTTCCTCTGAGCTCATGTTGTGCCCATTAAAAAAAGTTCCTTAAGTTTGAGAATTCTTTCATACGTAAAAATATACAAGCATATTAGTTAGCCACACAACATTAGTTGGAGTCAGCAGTACTTATTCAACACCACAAAGCTTAAAAATGAAACACCATCCCTGGGTAGAGCAACGGGCACCAATGTATTCAACAACACAGATCATAATGGGCACTGAAATCCCATGGGCAGTAGTACCTATTAGAAGGAATCAAGCAGATAATCCAAAATTGAATTATCAGTGAAATAAAGAATTCAAAACATAGCTACACACACACACACACACACACACACACACACACACACACACTAGTAAAGTGCAGCCCCTGAGAATATGTTCTACGTCCCCAGCTGGAGAAACTGTGCCCTCCATCAGATGGAACACAAAGGAGGCTCAGGGCTAAGTGCTATGGCTGCATTTGGGGAAGTAGGAGGTGAAAGCATGCTGATTATCCTAAACAGAGGCATGCTGTTTTCCTGAGAGGCATACATTATGTAAAACGTTTCATCACTGACTCCTGAGTCAAATAGCTGCCACCCCAAACTTGGAGAAAGTGGATTTCTATCCAAAGCGAGATGAGTGACCACAAAAATCCAAGCCTGAAGGTATCTGTTCCTCTGTTTGTCTTTTAGAGAAAGGCAAGAATTTTAGAAGATGGCTTGACTGTGCAGAAAGAATAAGAAAGAAAAGAAAAGAAAGGCTTGAGACGCAAATGAATTTAAATTTCATTCATGGGCAATGAAAAACTAATGGATGCATGAGGTGGGAGAGGGAAGCCTGTCTCACGGAGTTGGGTCAAAGAGATTATTTTGAAATAACACATTGGCCTGATTGGCAAAGTGAGGTGAAGCAAGGCATGGAGAGCTCTTAGAGGACAGGAAATATGGCTTTCCTGTGTTCTCTAAAAAGGTGAGCACCTTGCCCTCAGTGGCTCCTAATAAATATTAATAAAGGGGAATAAAGAAAGTGGTTTCAAGGACCCAAATTAAGAAGTGACTAAGCTCTGAATAATAATCCGGTGCTAGAAATGGCTGATACTTAGCACATTTTGGGTACTCCAAAAATAATGATTAAATAATAACCAGAAGGGTAGAGTTAATTATCTTCTTCTCAGGAGAAATGATGCTTTTAGAAGTGGTTAAAGAAAGTTTTGTATTGGAAAAGGAAGAATTTAGAAGAACGATGACTATTCCCAAGAAGCCAGGAGATTATTGGTGCAATAAAAGCTAAGAGTGGACACAAAGATTGAAAGGAGGTTCTGTCTTACAAACTGTGAATGAGGTTCTATATCCCCACGTGCCTCTAAAAAAAAAACAGTCCATTCCATTGAGTAAACATCTCAATGAGAAAAAAAGAGAATTATTTCTCCTTCAAGGACAAAACTGCAGAGTAAAGGACTTTGTTATGCTTAACTTTATATGTTAACGTGACTGGGATAAGGGATGCCCAGAGAGCTGGTAAAACATGATTTCTAGGTGTGCCTGGGAGGATGTTTTCAGAAGAGATTAGCATTTGAATCAGTAGAGTAAGTAAAAAAGACTTCCCTCCCCGATGTGGGAGAGTGTCATCCAGTCCACTGAGGGCCCAAATAGAACAAAAAGGCAGAAGAAGGACCAATTCTCTCTTCGCTTGAGCTGGAGCACCTGTCCTCCTGCCCTTGGACCCTGGTGCTTCGGTGCTGGACTTTCACACCGGATCCAGGATTTACAGTCTCAGCTCCCTTAGTTTTCAGGCCTCTGAACTTGGACTGAGCTCTGCCACCAGCTTTCCTGGGCCTCCACCTTGCACACAGCGGACTGTGGGACTTCTCAGCCACCATAATCACATGAGACAATTCCTACAATAAATCTCCACATACAGCTACATATATTCTTTTGGTCCTGTTTCTTTGGAGACCATGACTTTACAGACTCCACCCCAGCTCCTGTCCCTTTCATCATTCTCTTACTGTTTTCCAGCACATTTTTGTTTTCAAATTCAAGTCTAACTATAAAGACTAGAACGGATTTACCAAGTTGAAGACAGAAATGACAGATTGTACAGCAACTTGAAAATGAAAGAGATAAACAGACATCAGAAAGAAACAAACAAAAACATGTTTTCCATAGTACACAAGAGGACTAAATAGTTGCAGAGCTCATTCTGAAAATGGAATGTGGAAGTCAGGCCGATTATTTAAATGACCAATTCCCCAATAACTCAGTTCAGGTGGATATATATAGGTTCAGAAAACAAAACAGAACACAATAGAACAGTGATTCACAGTCATGCTAGATCACTGTGTTTCAAATTTTTTGAGCTCCCCAAACAGTTGACAACTGCCCGTTTTGTGCTCAAATCCATATTTGTAGCCTACTTTTATTATAACATATTTCTCTCATTGATTTGTTTATATTTTGGTGATGCCCCTTTTACTGTGAGGTTTTCGAGGGCACTATCCATATCTTACTCATGTTTAGCCTATTCTGGGAAATAGTTGGCTCAATAATTGTTTGTAGAAATTAATTGAATCAAATTAAAATGATAGCACAGGTTTAAAATATTAACTAATCCCAGTTGGTTGCTCCACGTTACCCATAGGACTTAATTATGATTCTTATATAGACTTGCTACTCAGAATGATCCACAGAACCCACAACAATAGCATCACCTAGGAGCTTGTTAGAAATAGAAACTCAATTCTCAGGCCCCACTCCAGACCTACTGAATCAGAATCTGCATTTTAACAAGATCCCCAGGTGATTCATCTGCACATTTGAAGTTTGAGAAGCATAGGTCTATCCACCTTAAGTCAGTTTTCACATATGCATTTTTCAATAAGCATTTATTGTGTATCTACTATGTGCAAAGCATGGCTCAAAGCACGACGGATAGAAAAACAAGATTTACAGCTCTTATAAAGCTTGCATTTCTAGCAGGAAAGACAAATGATAAAAACTCCCTTATAATGAATTATTTAATTAGAATATAATGATTGCTCTGTTGGAGAGGTATAGGAGCTATGAGAGAGAGATCTAGCCTGGGGAATAAGGGAAGGTTTTCCTGAGAAGCTGATGTTTGAACTAAGATCTGAAGAATGAGTAAGAGTTAACTAGAGAAAAACCTGATGGAATGGAAGAAGGGCCTTTAGGAAAGGGCAGAGCATATGTGAAGACTCTGGGACAGAAATAAGTGTAGCGTTTTGGAAAAACTTAAAACAGCCAATGTCACTGTAGTTCAGAGACTGAGGCAGGCAGTGAAAAGAGATGAGACATAGCTGGGACACATCATTCAAGACCTTGAAGAAAATGTTGAAGATTTTGACTTTGATCCTAAGAGCATTGAAAAGCTATTAAAAAGTGTTAAGCAGGGTAATAATATGATAAAAAAATATGTATTTTAAAAAGGCTCTTTGCTACATTACAGAAAATAGAAGAAACTCAAGGATGAATGCAAGGAGACTGTTCTGGTTATCTTCTGCTCACTAACAAACTGCCCCCAAAGCTTAGTGATTTAAAAACTATTTTATTTTGCACACATTTTGTGAGTTAGAAATTTGGGAAGGGTTCAGTTGGGTGGTTCTTTTCTGATTCATGTGGTATCAGTTGAGGCAGTTAGGGTTGGAAGATCTTCCAGGAGCAAACGTCTTCTGCCTTGGTTCTCATCCCCCCACCTTTCTCTCCCTTCCTCCCTCTCATACTCTCTCTCCTTCTCTCCAAGACATGCTATCCTCCAGTGCCTCTGCACATAGTTTGGATTGCTAATAGCATGGTAGTCTCAAGTTTCCCAGACTGAATGTCACAAAAACAAGTAAAGCTGCTAGATTTTTAAGGGTTGAGTCTGGAAATGGGCATGAATTAAAGCAGTCAAGAAGCCAGCCCAGATTCATGGGGAGGATATTTAGACTACCTTCCCCTCGCCCCTGACACATGCACACAAAGAGTATAAAAGCAAAGAGTTTGAAGCCATCTTTAATCTACTGTAGAAAGAAAGTTGGCAATTATGAAAATAATATAGTTTTTGCCATCCTAACATCAAAATCCATTTTCTAATTTGAAAGAAAGCCTCATGTGAATCTTAAGTCAAAATGAGTCAGATATGACCGTCTCCTGATAGTTGAGACAGGGACATATTTCATAGGCCTGGCCAATCAAATGGTCCCAAACAGAACTATGACTGTGAGGGAATTTACCTTGGCTGTGTTAGCTATAGTTTTTCTTCCCGTGGTTTCTGTTGATATCCCCAAACTACCTCTCCAGTTTTCAATTGTCAGTTACCTACCCAATACCCTTAGATTATTTTTCTAAGTGAGTCACCTAGAGTTGGTTTCTATTGCCTAAAACACAGAATCCTGATCACTTTAGTAGCTCAAGTGAAAGTTAATGGTAATCTTCACTCAATGGCAGCAATGGAAAGAATTAACAGAATCACATGATGTTAAGTAGGTCAAATATATAGTGTTGGATGAAATGTGAGGAGGAGAGAAAAGCTTGCCAACTATGGATATGGACATGAGAAGAGGGTGACATTTTAGGGGTTCTCCCATATTTTAAGTTTCAAACATGTTGATCCTGAAATACCTGTGAGAGATCCAAACTGACATCTTGTGTGGGTAGTTCTATATATCATTTATAGTTCACATACGAGGTCTGGATAGAAATAGAAATATGGGAATAATTAGCTTATAGATGTCAAATAAAGCCATATGTATGGATGAGTGACCCTGGAATAAAAAGAAAGAATTTCTTTCTCTATATCTATTCTCTGGTCAATAGACTTTTATTTGAACAGAGGATGTCCGTCTACAACCTTGTCATTTAGGTTTCTCTCCAGAAAGAGTCTGCATTGCTGCCTTGATGGAGTACTTTGGAGAGATATCATTATCAGACTCAAAGGGGCTCTTTTCAGAGATATCCAAGACCTGTCATCCTTAAAGTAGCAAGAGACATACAGAGCTTAGTGCAGAAGTAAGGTGGGTTCTCACTCCTCAACTTTTGACTCCCTAGCTTCCAAACTACATTGTGACCGGAATCCAACAAATATTCTCATGAAAACTCCTCTTCAAACTTTTGAAATTCATGATTAAGAGTCTTATAAGTACAAAATGGCAAACTATCTTCTAATAAGCCATGACAGATCTTGATATCTCTAGAGGAGAGAATTTATTGTCTGTGAAAGAAAAGTTGCATATAAATAAATCAGGTATGCCTTGTTGCATTTAGAAGACAATCATAGAGTCTACCTAATTCCATAGAAGGGTCACCAAACATCCAAGGCATGGAATTGAGTCTTGCATGGTAAGTACTTGATAGTTTTGCCCCAAGAGAGAAGACTCTGGGGACTAATTCATACCAACCAAATTCAGGCATGATGAATAAATCAGAATCATAATTTACAGATTTATATTGATGTATAAATATATTTCTCCTATAGAAATATGTCTTTGGGAAATCAAATCACTAACCAAAATTTGCTTGGTGAATACAGGGAATATTTTCCAAAATTTGTTTGGTGGAACACAAGTTTTAAGTCATGTCAGTAGGTGTTAAATTTCCCCTCCTCCCCCTAGAATGGGTTTGGTGATGGAGAAAATTTATCTCTCATATTTTCTGTATGTCAGGAACTCAGAAACAGTTTGGCTGGGCAAAACTTGGGATCTCTCATGCAGTTGCTGTGACATGATGTCTGAGATCCGAAGAGGGGATGGCTTGAGGAGCTACGTGCTGGCCAGTCATCTCTCTCTCTTAATATGGTCTCAGGGTGTTCCATGTGGTCTTTTTATGTGGGCCGATTTGGGCTTGCTCACAATATGCTAACCTCATGGCATTTGGATTTCATATATTGAAGCTGAAAGTTTTAACAGGAGTATTTCACCAAATAAGGTGGAAGTTGCATCACCTTTTCTGACCTGGCCTTGGAAGTCATGCAGCTTCACATCTGCTGCCGTTTGTTGGTTACAAGCAAGTCATAAGCTTGCCCAAATTTAAGGGGAGGGAACAAAGACCTCACCTCGCAATGGAAGGGGTGTCAAGGTCACATTTCAGAATAGCACTTGGAATGCGAGATAATGTTGCCGCCATCTTTAGAAAATGTCGAGGGTCACACTAGTTGTATAACATGGTCATGTAACTCAACACCTCAGAGGCTCAGACATCTCACTTTGGAAGAAAGGAATGAAAAGAAACAAAGAGAAGAAAACACCCTGATTTTGGCATCTACAAATCCGTTATAACAAAGGTAACTATTAAATACATGTATAATCAAGGTTGATGTAAATATCATTCCTTTCTTGCCTCTATTCTTTATTTCACCTATTTCTATATTATTAACCATCTCGAACATCTGTTTCTCATCTTTCGTGATTTAAGTTCCATCTGTAGGCCAGCTCAATTAATATCTCAAACCGAGACCTCTCACCCAAACTCCGGACTCACAGATTGAACTGCCTGTACAGAACTCACCCCCTAGAAAGGATTAAGATCTTCTTATAACAAAGAGACACAGGGCTTGGGTCAATACTGCTTCTTTTCTTGAGCTGGAGAATATACTTGCCTTAGACTTGCTTGCCACTTGGCCAGTGGTTCTCTAAGTGTGACCTCTAGACCAACAATGTCAGTATCACCTAAGAACTAGTACTGTGTATTCTTGGGACCACCCAGCTCTCCTGAATCAGAAATTTAGGGGGTGGAGCCCGGAAATCATGTTTTAACAAGCCCTCCCCATGACTCTGCTGTACACTCAAATTTGAGAACCACTGGCTTAGGCCAGATGTTTCTGAGATCTGAGAACTGGTAACTTAGCTCTTCCTCACTCACCACCTCGTATTTCTCTTTCTCATTCCCATTTTATTATGGCCAACCTAATGCTCGCAAGCTATAAAACCTCTTCTAATTGCCAGTAGGCAGAGCAGAATCCCATTGACATGCTTCTCATGTTGCAACAGGAGAAAAAAAAAAAAAAGCTTTTTCTTTTTCACCTGTTTTCTGGTAGGACCCTTGACATCTCAAATTTGTTACGTTCTCAGGCTTCTCAGCTGGTAACAGCTCCATCGTTTCAGCATTCTTGATGTTTATCTCTCAAACATCCCGAATCAAATCCACCAGGGAATTCTGCCTGCTTTACCTTTAAAGTAGATCTAGACTCCAGCCACATCTCACCGCCTCCAGCTCCATCACCTAGGCCACCTGCCACAATCTTCACCTGTGTGACTGTCGGTGGGTCTCCCTGCGTCTGTCCCTGTCCCCTTAGACTACTCTCAACATAGGAATCCAGGCGGTCCTTTTGCAATATAAACCAAATCACGTCATACCCCCCACTCACCACCCTGTTAATACACCCAATTTTTCTTAGAAGAAAAGCAAGTCTTTATCCCTGCCTGCAGGGTGAGGCCTGGTCCACCTCTGCCCCTTATCTCTGACCTCTCCCTGCTTTGTCTGCTTACACTGGCCTCTTCCTGTTCCTGCCTGCTTGCCTCAGGGGAGAACGGAAACAGCCTGAGGGCTCTGGGTATCCTCTGCAGAGAGCAAAGAGGTACTGCAGGGGACCGGAAGAGCCGCTTAAACCCTAATGGAAGAGAGCACTGAACCACCCGCTGCTGCAAAAAGTCAGGATAAGTGTGAAACAGATCACTTTACAGTAACTTTCCCCAGAGCTACCTAAGGCAGGGAAAGAAGATAATTTCCCTGCTTGTCCACTGTGTGTTGGTTTCCATTTGCTATTGTTTAAACACATCAGACTTGCTTATACAACAAAAATGTTTTTGAGAGCTCTGTCTAATGAGAATCGCCAAGTATTCATTTGATGGTCAATTATAAGCCTCCTACAACCAGAGGAGTGAGAATTTGTTATATCAAAGGAAACCTCGGGTATAGTTGGACTCTGCATTCTGTGGGCATTAGAGAATCCTCATTCTCTAAATTTGGAATGGGATGAGTTGAGAATATGAAGATTAGGGCACTAATCTGCCCTTAGTAGCTTGCTTTTTGAAAGAGTAGAAGCAAATACAAGCTTTGATCAGTGCCAGAGCTGAAGAACAGAACTATAGCCCCTTTGCACACTTTGATTTGGAAAGAGTCGCCTTTCACAATGGGGTTCAAAGCCTGAATCTTTACTCTTGGAATGCGTTCCTTGCTGTGATCATAAGCATTCCCAGCACTTGATTTCCAAAAAGATTTCCTTAGATTCTCCTTCTTTCCTTCCTTCTTTCCTTCCTTCCTTCCTTCCTTCCTTTCTTCCTTCCTTCCTTCCTCCCTCCCGCCTCCCTCCTTCCCTCCCATCCTTCCTTCTTTCCTTTCTTCCTTTCTAAAGAATTTATTTTCAAGTAATCTTTGCTCAAACTAGATGGTATTGAGTGTCTCTTTCTCTGTCTCTCTTTCTCTCTCTCTTTCCCTCTTCACCCCTTTCACCCAAAGTCAAAATTGCAAATGACATTCAGTTCAGTTCTACTCTATATTCCCAGAGTAAAAACCTCCATTCTGTGGAGGCTACCATCTTCTTCCCCTTTCCACCTGTGTGATATATTTACTAAATGAGAGAATGAAATATGTACATTCTTAAACCTTATTTTTACCCCCTCAGGTCTAGGATTCTGTAAACTTGCCTCTTCAAAAGCCACAGCTGCAGAAGTTGGTTCCCTGTGGCTTATAGGATCATGTATAGTTTCCGACCAGGGACTCCAAACTGTTTAACAAGGTGCAGCAAAGTTTCATGGGAACCGACTGGGCGCTAGGTGTACTGTTAGTTATAACTGCTGAAAATATAGACCCTCATAGTGTAGTGGGGAAGTCAAACACATAAACTGTTGGTAACCAGAAACGTGGCAGAGTATGAGAGATGCCTGGGAAGCAGGGGTACCCAAAGAGCTCAGCGGGGGGAGTCAGGGATGGGGAGCAGCCAGAACAGGAGATGCCCCAGTGGGAATGCAGCATGAACAGGGCTTGTCAGGTGACTAAGTAAATATATCATTTCATAGCAGATTTCTAACTCTGTTTCTGTCCCTGAGCCCTCACAACTTCTCTTTCTCAAAGGATCCACTAAGACCTCAGAAGATAATTAATCTAATTTTCTGAAAAAATGAAAACAGATAAATTTGAAAACCATGTTGGAGCTGGAGTTCTACGCTCTGCAGGTTTGTTTATTGTCCTCAAGGAAAGACGGTAGGTGGGGTTTCTGGCAAGCTCTGACAGCCCCCGGGAGTCAGATGTGGTCACCTCAGGATCTGAAAATTATACTTTGAAACATGACTCTACTTATCCTTTTTGTAAATAAGTGATGATAAAAAGGGAAAAATGTGAGATTTGTATCCTCCACACCTTGATGCGTTTTCAGTAGTCTGCCTTCTTGAATGAGTGACTGTCTTGTCACACTTCGAGCATTTTTCTTCCTGGTCAAGAATATTCCGGGATGCCCGGGTGGCTCAGTCGGTTAACAACTGCCTTTGGCTCAGGTCATGATCCCAGCGTCTTGGGATCTAGTCCCTTGTCGAGCTCCCTGCTCAGCGAGGAGCCTGCTTCTCCCTCTGCCTGATGCTCCCCCTGCTTGTGCTTGCTCGAGCTCTGTCTCTGACAAATAAATAAATAAATAAATAAATAAATAAATAAATAAATAATAAAATCTTGAACAAAAAAAAAGAACGTTCATTAATTATGACTGCTTCACACATGCGGGTGTGCATACTCTGAATCTTTTCTAAAACATTTTGCTTTCTAATATATTTTTCCTGAATGTTTCTATCCCGCATTTATTTTTCTCTTCACAGAAATTTTGTTAGTCATTAAGTCATTATTAGTACGGTCTCCCCTCAACCACCAACCCACTCAGTCAATTTAGAAGTTTATATATTAAGTTGTGTTCTCTAATTGTTTTATCTGTAAATTTCTTGTTCCTCTGATGAGATTAAGCTTCTTGAAGTTAGGAACCAACTCTCATATATATTCTCATATTCCCAAGGTGCCTTGATAAGGTGGCAATATAGGCTTTATTAACTTCCTACTGTCAACAAAAAGAATTAACCTTTCATTCCATCAACAAATCTTTTAGCTATATTCCCTCTGCGTGGGTACATTCCCTCATGCTCATCTGTACCCTCACACACACACTCACGTACACACACTCACACACACACACACTCACACACAAGCCACTCTTCTGCAGCCTCCGGGTCTTCTGCTTCTGCTTGCATAGCCTCAGCGTGCTAGAAATGCCATCAACATGCACTCACATCTTTCTCCCCTAAAGTCACCTTTCATACTATTATAAAAATGCTTAACTGGCCTATAAAATCAGGTATTTTTAATGTATTTTGACAGCATACTTGGTAAGGTTAATAGTCTCCTACTTTACAGATGGAACTTTGGAGTCAGAGAAGTTCAGAGATTTATCAGTCCATTGCAGGATAATCCATAAAGAAGAGTAGAAAGAACATACACTATTGTGCTACCTATTTCATATTGTGTCTTTATTATCAAGTCTTTTGTATTTTTTGAACACCCTCATTCTTTTGAATATTTTAGAATTCAACATTTAACTATGAAATATAATGAGGAAGACTACAAAAAGCTTGTTTTGGACACACTGTGATAATACATCTGCCTACATTTTGAAAACTGGAAAGTAATATACAAATGTACAGTATTATGTTTTCAAGAAACTTTGGCATCCCTAACAAAGTCTGCTCATGAGAATTAATCGAAACAGAACTTGTTAAATGTTATCCTTCATTTTCAATGATATATACACGAAGCTGTAATTGATAGGAACTATCTGTAAAGTTGTAGGTGATATGGTGATAATAAATCATAGGGTAAAACGTTCTGGTCTCCCACAGGAAGCTGAAATATTGTAGCTATAAATTATACATGAATATATAATACATGAATTAATAACTATATACATCGATACAAAATAATCCTTTGATGAGAATTTTTATTTGGATTGTTTTTACTAATGACTTAAGAATTTTTAAAAATCCAAATAGCTCTCCTCTTGCCACCCTTCAGTTCTTTTTTTTTTTTTTGTAAAATAAAATGTAGTTTTCAACTAGTTAAAACAAATGAATAAAATATCCTTTATTCAGAGACTCCCTGAATTGGTTCTGGTGATGAGAGCTACACTCCATAGTTTGCATCCCGTAATTTGTATATTATTGCTTCTATTACCAGGAATTCCTTATTTTAGAAAAATAATCTGATGGTTTAAAGAGAGAATTAGCATGACAAAATCCAAAGTACCATTTTACAACCCCATCGTAATTGAAATAGCTTCAGGTCTTTTTCTCCCCGCCCAGAGCCATTAAGATGGGAAGAAGGGGATGCCTCCTTGTCTTAAAAACTCTTCCTGTTTCCTTGTAGTTATGCAACCTCAGAGAAAGGTGAGGACGTCCAACCGGGCAGTGTTATCAAAATGGCCAAGGAAACAGAACATTCTACAAAAAGTTTTGTGGCACTGAAATTAATTTGTCAACATCTGATTTATAGAGAGGGATATACTTATTCCTTAAAAGCAAGTGCATTTCACTCTATATGCCCATTCTGGTAGCTGATTCAATCTTCGGAGTCCTCTAAGGTCACCACCACTGCATGTGAATGTGTAAACTGAATTTAAGTGAAGGATGAAGACTGCCCTCGTCATCCCCATCACCCCCAGCCAGGTAACCCATGTCATTCGTTTTTCCATTTAACCTACAACCACTTTTCCTCAGAATAGATAAAATGTTGGGAACCTAAGCTCACAAGGCTGAATAGTTGGTAACCGCCGCTGCACCAGCAATGTCTGAAGGATTTGCAAGCAGTCTCTAGTCCTGCAAAGAAACTTCTCTGGATTAATCATGATGTGAAATGGGAAGATGGTATTTCTTTTTTGCTGTCTCTGAATGATCTGCCTTTTATTCTTACAAAAATTAGGCTTGGAGGTCCGGGTGACATCACTTTCTCTGGTTTTGTTCTTCTTCATTTTTTGCTAACCCCCCTTCTGCCCTCCAGTATCCCACCTTCATCCCGTTGCCAGTCCCTGAGTTCAGATCAACTGTCCTTGTGTCTGCAGTTCTGAGGTTCTTTCCCACACTCGTGGTCAAGATCAGCGCAGTCCATTTACCCAGCCACTTCCTCCCGGTTCCCGTTATTCAGAATAGAGCAACTATAGGCCAACCCATTACTAATAATGATTGCCCCTGAGAGTATTGCAGGCTAGCAAGCTAAAAGACTGGCCCTTCATGAGCTCCTGCCAGAACTTATTTTGGTCTTTACTGCTTTGTCTAACCTCAATTACTTCAAAATTTTTCTAGTTTTATAGTAAAGTTGGAAGTCCTTTTTATCTTCTTTCTGCCTGGAGATCAAGATACTGGAATATTCTTCCTCAGGGATTTCTATACTGAAAGTCTAGTCTAGAATCAACAGCTTATCTGGTCTAGGAGCTGCCTTTTTAAAAATATACCGGTATGTCATATGAGGGCGTATCCTCTATGCTTTCCCATGTTTGCCTGCATGTTAAGTTGCTGAGGCACACTATTCTTATAATGTTACCTGTGTCGGTCAGGGTTCTCCAGAGAATTGGAACCAATAGAAGAAAGAGGGGGTGGGGCAGGGAATAAGAGATTTATTAGAGGCGTGGGCTCACACAGTTATGGAGGCTGGGAAGTCCCACAGTCTGCCATCTGCAAGCTAGGAAAGATAGTGGTATAATTCAGTCTGAGTCTAAATGTTTGAGAACCAGGGAGCCAATCATGTAACTCCCAGTCTAGGGTCAAAGGCCTGAGAGTAAGGGGGCAGAAGGTAAAAGTAACAGAGTCTGGGGATCCAAGAACCAGGAGCTCCAGTATTTGAGAGCAGGAAAACATGGACGTCCCAGCTCAAGAAGACAGAGAAAGAGACTCTCCTCCTCCTTTCCAATCCAAGGGATTGGTGATGCCCACCTGTATTGATGAAGGTGTATCTCTTTACTCAGTCTACATTATCAAATGCTAATATCTCTTCTAGAAACACTCTCAGAGCACACCCAGAAATAATGTTTTATCAGCTATTTGGGTATCTCTTAGCACCATTAAGTTGACACATAAAATTCACACTCACAGCACCCTAGTGGGTTCAATCCATAGTTCATATTTTTCCCTTGACACCTGCTCCACTCTGTGTCCCAAATCCTGCACTTTGAGCATCATCTACCATCACTTATGCTATTGCTTCCCCACAAAAGCCAGGTCTCTTTTTGGCTAGGATTCATCCATCAGTGCCACCATATTGTTCCTGGACCATTTATCTTTCTCTGGGAACAATCTGTAATTCTTTAAAAATTCCCCAAGAAATTTATCACTCTTCATGAATTTTCCTCCTCAATTTCTCTTGCAGAAAGTTAGTTGGAATATTTAGAATAAACTTGTTAAATAAGCCATCATTCCATTTTTAAAATTTACATTCCCCTGGCAGCTCTTCTGTGATTACAATTGTCCCAATGTGATTCCTCTCCCAGGAAGAGAATATTGCTAATACCATAAATGCTTGCACTGCATCTTGTCTCCTTCCATGGCTCGTTCTGCTAAAAGTGACATGGTGGCATGCTACTAGCTCATCTCTGTAGTGTGCTTTGTTGGGAAAACAGGTAACAGTGCAACTGTTCAAAATTCAATAATCTTGAAACTTAGCCTTCACTATTGTAACTGTGTCATCCCATCCTTATATATCTAAAAGGAACATAGATAGGCTCAATTATTATCAGAAAGGGGTAATTTGTAGTCATATCTAAATGCTCTAAAAGTCAGAAGGATGCTGTAATATATCTTTACTGGTTCCATTGAGTTTCTTTTTAGTCTAGACACTCTACCTTGAATGCAAATCCTGAATTACCTACCTGCCCCATTGTTTTCCTATCTTTCTCTTCTCTCTGCTCCCAAACCCAGGATCCATGTTGCATGTTACAGTCATCACATGTACTTGTCAGCAATTTCTTTTCATCTCATTTGGGCAAGACAAACATATGTCTTCTCACCCTCCTTCTTCAACATAGAGAACGAACACTACAAACCTTTCTTGCTTATCATAGCATAACTTTAAAATGCAATGTATTCTATATATATATACACACACACAAATGTTTCACAAGATGTTACATAATGACCTGTACTTACAAGGGTGAGTATGGGAAGATTCATAGAGTTAAAGTGAATCAAGCCATTGTTGCCCCCCAAATTCCCCTTGTCCTGTGTACACTTAAGTAGGGAATGTGAAAAATGAGGAAAGAATTCTTCACAGAAAGGTTAGGATAGCCATACTGGCAAGCACAAAATGGCAGTAAAGGGCACTCGGTCCATGCCTGTTTTTCCCCCCACGTGCCTCAGCACAAGACCCAGATCCTGAGCAGTGAATGTGGGAAGTGGCCGCCCAGCCTCCGCAGAACTGTCCACCCCAATCACACGCCAGACCATAACTGTGGAAGCACATTTAAACAGAACCTCCAGTTTGAAGAGACTTATAAAGTGGTTTTTGCCACAGGGAACATCTTTCAAACTTGCAGAGACAATTCCCAGATGGGTTGTCTGTAGATGCAATCTGGACTGGGGCTGTCTGTCACCTCCAGCTAGGAGGCAATCTGGCAGCACACAAAAAGAGCACGGAGAAAAAAGGAAGATGGAAACAGTCAATGCAGCTCTTATTAAGTGACCATCATTTCCATCTACGCCTTCACCTTTATTTGAAAAGTCTTCCTTATTTTGTTTTGTTGCTATTGTGTAGAGAAAATGTAAATTCGATCTAGAAACTATTGCATCTGTTCAGATGGAGAACTGCATGTGCCCCTTGAATTTTGTGTGAAATTTAAAATGTATGTGAAATATTTTGGAAAATATACTGAATTTGCCTTAGAGTTAAAGAATTATATGGCATACGTTACATTCAATTATTAGCATATAGCAGTTGGAAAATTTAACCCAATCCAAAGTAGTTTATCAATGCAATAGGAAAAAAAAAGTCTAAAAATGTTTTGAAAGGATGTTAGCACATGTAGTTTGTAGACGAGAAAACTACACTCAGAGAGGCTGATTTGCCAAGATTACATTGGTGGCAGAACAAGGATTAGAATATGTCATTTACCTCCTTGTCACTGCCACTTCTTACAATGTAATATACTTCCAATTGTTTGACACCAACTAGTCAAACAATTGATTTACTTTTCAGCACGTAGCTGTTGCATTATGTAAGCAGTGTGGGAAAGACATTTGCAAAAACTTATTAGGAATATAAGATATAACATCCTGATTACTGAAGGGAACAGTTGTAGACCTAGCTGTACTCTCTCAAACACAACAATCCTCAGATTAGTATAAGTAATTTGGTCAAACACCAACGTAAAATCAATCATGCTGCAAAAAAGGGTACGAAAGTTTAGTATGTGCTGGGCACTGGGCATAAAAATGGAAAAGGCCCAGGCCTTGCCTTCAGAGAGAAACTTACGGTTACATACAGTTATATACATCTCTCTAGTTCCTATCCTTCTGGCCAAGACGTATTGATATACAAAGACCCCAGTAAAGAACAAAGCATTATTTTCAAATTTTTCTTTTAATATGTGTAAAATATTTCCCATTATTTTCAGCTGTCAATTAAGTTTGCAGTTTTAAAACATGTCATATATTCAGAGATGCAAATCATTATCTAAAGTGCCTAAGTGTAAAGGGAGTCTGTCTCTGCTGATGATTCCTAATCTCCCTGACTTCTCAACATTAGAGTGGCCTGGGGCTCAGTCTTCAGACATTTTCTTTTCTGTCTACATTCATTTCCTCAGTGATCTCATCCAATCTTGTGACTTTAAATACCATCTATATGCTGACAATTTGCAAATTTATAACCTTAGCTTAGAACTTTCCCCTCAACTCCAGACACATATATCTAACTGCCTATTTGACATCTTCACTTCGATGTCTAAAATAACCCCTCAAACTTATTACTTCTAAAACCATGGCCTTGATGCCTTCTGCTGTTCCTGCAGGTGTACTCATTTCAGGAAATGGTAATTCCATTCTTTCAGTTGCTTAAGTTAAAACCATGGAATCATTCTTAACTCCTTTCTTTCTCTCAGGTCCCATGAATGTTCAGGAAATCTGGGCTGTATTTAAAAATATATCACTTGTCATCACCTCCACTGTTACCACCTTGGTCCAGGTCACAATTAGCTCCTGCCACTCTAGCCTCCTACCTGGTCTCCCTGTTTCCACTTTTGCTTACCTGCAATCTCTTTATTAGGGCAGCAGCCAAGACAATCATTCTACTTCTCTACTCAAATCTATCCTATAGTTATCCTATTTCACCTAGATAAAAGCCCAGAGTCTTTACAGTTACCCATATATACCCATACTCAGTCTCACTTCCTCACGTTTGCTGTTCCTCTCTGCATTTCCTCTGTGAACTCATCTTCTCCTACTCCCTGTCCCCCTTGGTCCCTGGACACCATTGGCTGGAGCACTTAATGTAGGATTCCTCAGGGCCTTTGCACTGGCAGTTCCCTCTGCCTGGAGGGTTATTTCGCAAGTTCTCTCATTTCCTTTAAGTCTTCACTCAAGTGGAAACTTCCCTGAATACCTTATCTAAAATAGCAAACTATATATCAAAACACACATTTGCAGAATGCATAAGGCCATAGTTTCAGAAGTATTAAGCTTAAGATTTTTTTTTTTAGACATTGAAATGAAGATGTCAAATAGCCAGTTAGATAAAACACCCCAAGTCCAGATCCCCACTTATTTTTGTAAGTAAATTTTATTGGGACACAGCTACACCTATTTGTTTATGTATTGTCTATGGCTGTTTTCTTACAGACACAAGAGCCAAAAATATTTATTATCTAGCCCTTGGCAGAACCAGCTTCCTAACCGCTGTGAATAGAAGCTTCAGAAGAACAGGGGTTTTGTTTTATGTTCTTTTTGTCACTAGAGTCACAGGGTCAGGCCCAGCACACATCAGGTATTTGGTAAGATCGTGTTGCCTGGTGAATGAATGAGCACATGAATGGATGAAGTGTAGCTGGCTGGACACTTAAGGAGCCGGACGGGAGAGTGAGGTTGAGTTGCACGTCCGTAGGGCTAAGGATGTTCGGCACACACTTTGGAGGGTTTTGATGAGGTTCTTTTTGTTGTTTTTCAAATAAGAAAAACATTTCTTTGTATCGTTTTCTTTATATCGTCCATCCTAAGTAACGGTGGTGGTTTCCTAGTGTTGACTTAAAATAAAACGTAAAACAACTGCTGGAGGTATTGTTATGGTGCTATCTTGTTTCAGAAGCACACCTATAATAGAGACATTAAATAAGCCCTTTGAGAGAGCAGGTACAGGACGAAAATTGCCTGCGGTGTCCTTTCCAGGACTTTGCATCTTGTTACCACCAAGTGAGAGACCAAAGCAAAACCATTTTGAATGCAAGATTGTAGAAGGTTTTGGTCACTTGAGACCAGCAAAAAATATAGAGTCCTCTCTGGCTTTATACTTTTAAGTGACAAAATAACCTATTGCTTCCAGTGAAAAGGTGAGGTTGAGAGTATTTTGTTTGATCTTTGATCTCTGGTGGCACTAGAAATTTCAATAGTAAAACCAAAACCAATGTCTCCTTTTTTCTTGCGGAACCAGTCACAAAGGAATTGGCACAAAAGACCCTTCTCTTCGTAGGAGGGGTTGAGGTTCTTACAAGTAGGAGGTTTCCTCTCTTTTAGGTGACACCCCGATACTCCGTTCAAAAACATGGATTTCTGGGTTAGACTGATTGATGGCAAAGATGACAAAACCTTGAGCAGTCTGTTAGCTTGAGCTGAAAAATGTGCTCAGCTAACTGCCTTAAACATTTTAAAATATAACACGCTAGCTGTAGTAAAGGCTGTCGAGCTACGATTTGGGATTAATTGTTCACTGTTCAACATGATTTGTGAATAATTGCAGAGCCATAGCAATTAAATTGTACTTTCTACAAAACAGGCAGCACATGCCTCCTGCTTTAGAGAGACCCACATTTTGGGGTGTGTGTGTGTGTGTGTGTGTGTGTGTGTGTGTTGCAGATTAGCAAACCTCTGTAATCTATTTGGAAGTACAGGTGACATCTCTCTTTGAGGCTTCAGGACCCTGGGACCTCTGGGATATGTGCTATGTCATAAACTTGAATGATGAAAAAGCAGCAGGGCTCCTTCAGCCTCTAATTGGAACCACTCAATGTGGCAAAGAAACCGAGCAACTCTTTATTATTCCATTTAATGGGTTTTTTTACATTCACAAATCATTCATCAGTATCATCTGAAAATGAAAAATGATAAGCACAGTGGTATTGGGCACAATACATCCGGTTTGTTACCCAAGAGTTGGTGTGTAGGTACAAAAGTATTAGCGATGAAGTCATCCCCTGGACAGGGTGCAGAAGGGGACTTGTTCTTCAGTTCTGGCTGAATTCCCAGGTTTCGGCCAGTGTGAGTCTACCGGAATCAGTGATAATGTTTTCTGTCATGGTTGTAAAATACTTTCAGAGAAACATAAAGTTTTTATGAGAAGAATAGTAAAAGAGATAACTTCTTCTATGCCTGGGGGTTAATATTTGTTCTTGGTGGCTCCTTTGAGGATGGCAGAGGTTGAGGTGGAGAAATGAATGCATGAAGCTTCGAGTTCCCTCTTGCTGCTCTTCAGCACGCATAGTAGCTTCCAGATAGGCACAACTGCCCCAAAGTTAGAAGCCCCGACACATCCCCAGGTCACCAGATTGAAACATTGGCACTCGCTGGCTTTGCGGAAGTCAGAGGCCCCATCATGTTTTTCTTTCCCCTCCCCTTCCTCCCTCTTTTTTTCCATTAGGATGATAGAATTGTTTGCGTGATAGGTTTCCAGGTTTCAGATATTATTTATTTAGAATAGTCGATTGTAATATGGCAGTGAGGTGTAGCGACCTTCCCAAAGAACGGGAATGTTCGGTTGCTCCAACCACATGCTGTCAAAGACTATTTTAAGGGCCCTGTTTCATCAAGTAAATGCAGTTAGTTAAATTGAATTTGGAAGATTTTCTCCTCTTTGTGATGAATAGGGAATGATTATCATACCTGTGATACTCCTGACTTCCCTTTTGTACAAGAAGAGTAGTCGTTCTGATCTTGAAGTTTATTAGAGCTTTAAGCTGTCAGGTTATTACTGTCAGTTTCAAGGAAAGAAAGAGTTACTGATGTAAAATTAATTTATTGAATGGAATTGTTTTGCCCTCAGGGAATAACATCACCATTTAATTTAATTTCCCCATCATATTGTCTCATTTGCGGAGGAAAAAATAACTTTTCTTTTTAACAGAATAAAGTGCATTATGCTGAACGGTGTACTTCATCCTTACAGGTTTTACTTGTTCTAGATCATCAGTTGTCATAACAACGTGATATATTGTGCAGTAACTCTTGCTTGCTGAATTTGGGAAAACAGCATTGGTTTTGATATTTACTTCTAAGAAAATGTTAGGAGGATTTAGTAACATTTATAAAAGTTCTTCTCTGGTTACTCTTTTCAATATCAAATGGTTTCACTATGCACTGTCCTATACAAAAATATGTTTAAAGTACAGCTGTTTATATTTTTAAATAAGCTCTGAAATCACAAATGTCCTTGTCACTAGTGGTGTTCTCAGCGTTGGCTCAAAGACACAACTATGGTCTCTTGGGATTCAGAACACAGGTGCACTTGGCCTAGTAGGTGGGGTCGGAAGGACATAGATACAAACACTAAACAAAGAGACTAGCATTTAAGCCACTTCTCAAGGCGAAGCCTGCAGAGGCACAGGAGACAAAGGTGGAGTCTTGGAGAAAACTATTCTCTTGATGCATGAAACACTAAGGACTCCTTTTGAGTCCTGTTCCCAGAGGATATTTCTTTACAGACAGCAGTTAAGTATCGCACTAGAAAGTTTGTCATGTATACATAGATCCAGAAAAATAAACAAACTATGCTGGTTACAAAATGAAATCCACAAGGACTTCATTTCTCTGTGTGTGTGTATCCTATTAAAGCAGCACGGTCTCAATATCTCCTCTCTTCCTCCTCAAAATGAGCCATAATGGAAAATCAATATCCGTCTGACGAACACTTTGGGGGCACTTATTATGTAAAATGCATAATATTTACGTCTACAGTTTGTAGGAAGATTCAGAGCGCACCATTTATAACATCACAGAGTTTGCAATCAGATACTAAAGGCAATACAATTATACCAAGAACACTGATACAGAATAGAGCCTGGCAACAGAGCAGATTTCCAGGTCATGTATGCACAGGTACAGCTGGACTAGCTCTTAAAATCGTGTATATTTTCAAACTGGTAAATAAATGCTGTCCCCCCACAAGTGCCCACCCCCAGTCCAGCCCCCCATCCCCTCTTCCAGGACCTTCATTTTCCCAACTCTTCCTCTGGCAACTGAAGTGTTAAACCCCTCCACAGCAAGAGGCCACGAAGGACCCTGCTTCATGGAAGGAAGTCATTCTGACTGATAAGCATCCAAACTAGTAACAGTTTTTAAATATTTTGAATATCATCTCTAGCAGAAAGTACTATTAGAGTTGTAAAAGTTTGCAGCACACACAACAGCCATTTTGTCATTCAAGAAATGTCACATATCCGTAATTGCATATGGTTCCATCCATGCAAACAGGTGTTACAGACATTCAAAGGAAAGAGTGATTATACACTGTTGTATTGAGAAGACATCTTGACTCTAACTTGGTGGCCCTCCACTTTCAGTGTGCAGCCGAATCCCCTCTAAAGCTTGTTGAGACACAGCATGCAGTAGGCCTGGGCAAGGGCCTGAGAATTCCCAATTCTGACAAAGTTCCCAGGTGTTGCTGCTAGTCTTGGAATCCATGAGAGCACGGCAGCTTTCCATTCTTCCTGGGAGAAAGTGTTTTTTTATTATATAGTTCTTATAAACCAATAAGGAAAAGATGAGTGTCTCAATTTAAAAAATTGTCAACAGGCTATATTGGAAAATCACCCAAAACAAACAAACAAACAAAAAAAGGACAATTAATACAAAAAGTAAAAATCACTAGTTATCAAAGACATGTAAATTAAAGAAATAAAGTATCATTTTGGATAATCAATAGCCCAGATGGGAAAATATTAATAATACTCAGTGTTAAAAAAAGTTAAGAGAGAAACGGATGCTCTCATAAACTGCTAGTGGAATTACAAATTGCTAAAATCTTTCTGAAAGGTAATTTGGCAGCATGTATCAAAAATCTCTCTAATACTTATGCTCTTTGCTCAAATAAATCTACTCTAAAAATTAATGCCAGAGACCTCATCAGAGCTGTGCATTAAGATTTATACATGAGTGTTCATCAAAGCATTATTTATAATAAAAATTAGGAGTAACCAACCTAAATATTTAACACATAAGATCCACAGGGTAGAATACTATAAATCATTCAGAAAAAAATTCTTAAAGGTTATTCTTAAATGGGAAAAAGTGAATAAAGCTGGAAATAGAGCTACAGATAGAGCAAAGCTCCAATTTATGCCTAAGCTTTCACACACGCAGTGCCTATAGACATAGATATTTGGAAGAAATAGTGGAAGTGATTAGAATTGAAATGTTAACCACTGTTAACTCTGGCTGATGAGATCACAGAGAATTTTTCATTTTCCTATGCATTCCTTCACTTTCCAAATCCTTCCATGATGAACTTTGCAAGTCGTAAACTGCCTCCATGGCTCCAAAGGTTCATGCTGTTGGAAGAGTAAATTGGTAAAATTTTCTGGTTAAAATGTTCTTGCTCTTTGAGCTGGCGATCGCACTCGTAGGAATATAGCCTGTCCAAATAATCAGATATACAATACATACAAAATTTCATGAATCAGGAAAGCTCCTTATAACAGTATTTACACTAGAACTTACCACCTTACCAAATGTTCAATAGTTGAGGAAGGATTAAATGTTGTGGTTTATCCACAACACAGAATTCTAAGCGGCCATTTGAAAGAACATCCTGTTGAAGATTAATGTCCTGGAAAAAATGGTCATTGTCTAATGTTAAGTGAAAAAAAAAAAAAACAAATACATAAGTTATGTACAATAGGCCCCCACTTAAAAAAATCAAATAATTATGCAAAGGAAAAGACTGGAAGGGGCACATCCACATGTTAATAGTGTTCATCTTATTGTGGATGATTTTTATTTTTTATATATTTTCCAGTAGTCTTACAAATTTTAAATAAACACATAACATTTCTAAAAGGATAGCTAAAGGAGTATTAAAACATAAAACTTCCAGCTTTTTCAATATCAAAGCTCCTTTCTAAGGTTGTAATTGTTCTCTCAGCCATTTGCACTGCTATTTTTTATACACCATTTAAAATGCAGAAGTTCAATTAAAAGAAAAAAAAAGAAGGGTTCATTTGGAAATTAAAAAGAAATGGCTCAAATGATTTTTAAAAAAGAGTTCTTGTTTATCTGATCGGAAAATAGCAGTCCAAGCATCACTTTCCCAGAATAGAGACCCTCTGCATAAATAGCTTCTGGAAGACAGTGGATTCCTGAGGCTTCAGTCACTAGTTCTGGCCAGAAGTTCAGAGACACAAAGCCGTCGAACTTACCTAAGCGATTCACATCTTAGGTGCAGATCTGCACATCTCTCTTTGCACTCACTCTGGAATGCAGCAGCCAGTAAACACTAAACGGGAGTTTGGCTGGGAGCAAAATGGGAAGTAGAGAACTGGTAACAGCCTGCTGCGAGGTGACCGGCTGGTGCCCATCTCTTCCTTTAGGGAGCTGCCTTCACGGATCTGGCCATCCTGGACCCCTGCCTCAGGTAAACCCAGAGACAGGCACTTGGCCCGAACCAGGCCAATCAAATCTTCTAGCCTAGGACATCCCGTGGTTGACAACGGGCATTTGATGGAATGGCCTAAAGGCAGTCTCCATGAGTTGCTACTTTTGAATCTTCTGGATTTGTCCTTATTCTTTAACTGAGTCCTGGTTATTTAACTTTCCTTTCAGTTCCGGAAGTTACCCAATTTCCTTCCAATAAAGTCCTTGTTTTTATGTATGTCTGTATGTCTGTATGTATTTATTTATTTACTTATTTTTAGAGAAAGGAAGAGAGAGTGTGAATTGGGGGGAGGGGCAGAGGGAGACTGAAGGAGAGAATCTCAAGCTTTCCATAACCAGCATAAAGCCTGAAGTGGGGCTCGATCTCCTGACCCTGAGATCATGACCTGAGCCAAAATCAAGAGTTGGACACTTACCCAACTGAGCCACCCAGGTTCCCCCAAACTCCTAGTTTGTAATTGTCAGTGAACATTTCTACAACTTACAATCCAACATGTTGCCAAAACTCAAACTGAGTGTACAGAAGGCAGAGTGGGGTTGGGAGAGGAAAGACAAAGGCTCTGGTGAGACCTGGTCAGGTGTGTCCCCTGCATCTACTAAAGCATGACGGAGTACACCCCCTTAAGGGACACTGTGAGAATGGGCTACTTACTCAGTCCTCTCTTGAGGCTTTGGCTGTACTGACCTACTTCCTTTCCCTCAGAAGAGCTGGGTGGCTTCCCGCCTCATTGTGGGTCTGGTAAAGGCTCTCCGTCTGCTGGAAGTATTACCGTCATCACCACCACCGCTCTTCAACTAGCCAAGTCCTAATTATCTTTAAGATCTTAATTAAATATCATTCCTTAGAGAAATCTGTGTCACAGAGACAAAGCAAAGGCAGGTCTCCCAAACTTCTTGGAAGCATTAATAGTAATTATAATTAAAGTATTGACTTTATAGTTAAGTATTCAATGTTTGTCCACTCTGCCATAATATACATTCCATGACTGTACAGAACCATGCCTTTCTTATGTATACTGACGTCATACCCATTAGCATATATCCAGTTCCTAGCAAACAGGCAGTCAAATACCTGTTGAAGGAATAAATGGTCTGATGAGATAAGGTATGTAAAAACTTGTGAAAAAATAACATAAGAGGATGTAAACATGGGGTACAAGAGAGTTCCACACTCCAAGATGAGTACATTGGTGTGACTTATTTTCCCAATATCACATTTCCTGTACATCACGGTGGGTCACTGAATGTCAACAAACTTAATTGCCTTGACTTCTGAGGACTGATTTAGAAGAGGGCGCTTTCAAAAGTGCAGCCTGAAAGGTGGCAATGTCTCAACGGGTAATTAGTAGAATCTCAGTGTAGCTTCGGCCACCTCACCCACCCCAAAGACACTCCAAATAACACGAGGTCGTATTTAAAACAGTGTATTTTCTAGGGGCGCCTGGGTGGCTCAGTCAGTTAAGCGTTGGACTCTTGGTTTCAGCTCAGGGCATGATCTCAGGGGCGAGAGGTCGGGCTCCCCGGTCAGCAGGGAATCTGCTTGAGATTCTCTCCCTCTGCCCCTCCCCGCCTGCCCCCACGCACGTGTATCCTCTCTCTCAAATAAATAAATAAATCTTAAAATAAATAAATAAATAAACAAACAAAACAGTGTGTTTTCTAAACAAATGCAGCCTTAAAATAAGTAACTCTCTGCAAAAGATTTCATCCCTAACCCCTCTTACGCAGACTCTGGAGATGACACTTTTGTTGAGGTTGACAGGAAACAGGTGCCATGGCAGCTAGTGACCTGACCCAAAGAGTGATGGGGAATTAGTGTTTGTACAGGAGAGGGAGGAGAAAGAGGACTGGGCATTATCACCAGCCCTGCAAGAGAAGTATGTTAACAAATCAAGTGTAAAAACAAAGAACGGTTCACAGAAGAAACAAAATCATCAGAGATGCACCTTGCACAACGGTCATGTTCTTTGTCGTTTTTAGTTCTGCCATTAGGAAGGGAATAGCAATATTTGTCCATGCAGCAAAGATACAATTTTACAATTATTTTCACGATAAAAACAGCTTATTTCTCTCCCAACTGTCTTTTGAGGCCTTCGTTTACAAGCTCTGGGAGGGAAGCTTGAAATAATATGAAAGTTGTGGGTGAGAAAAAATAAGCACAAGCATTCCTTTGAAATGTTTTTAATAAATTTTTAAATTAATTTCCAGGCTGATAGGTCTCAGGAATCAATTTAAACTATTTAACTCACCATGCAAGAATGAAATTATTAAAAAAAAAAAGAGGCAAGCTGAAAAATTTCGAAGGCTATGTGCAGAAAGCCTTCAGCAGACAGCAGGAAGGAAAACTGCAGGCTTATAATGGGATTAGGAGGGTTTTTTTCCTCTTGGAAAAGTGCTCACTGAAGAGTACTAAGAGGTCCAATTAAAAACCCCATTACACTCTTATGAATAGTTGAGATTTCAAAAACTCATCCTAAGATAAGAGTTCTTTTTTTTTTATATATATAATGATTTTTTATTATATTATGTAAGATAAGAGTTCTAACCAGCTCATACTAGCTGATCCCAACCTGGTTGAGAGGTTTTGTGTTTTTGTCTTTGTTTTTTTTTTTAAATCATATCTTTAGTTCTATCTTTACAGAAGTTTACATTGTAGGTGCTAGACTATCTCTCTTCCCTTCAAAATTTGTCTGTTCCAGGATTTTCTACATACATACAAATAAAAACCAACTCTGTGTTTCTTTATTACTCCGTCAATAAAAAGAAAAGTATCCTCATCACATCACAGCTTTTGTGTCACGGATTGAGCAAAGCCGAGTAGATACGTGGAAGAAATCTAAATTTTTCAGGCAACGGACAAAGTCTTGACATGTTTTATGCAAATGTAAGCCAATGCCAACTGTTCTCTTCGGGCATACACCTAGAGTGTCGGGGAAGAAACTCTTCCGCATCCAATCTCTGCATTTCTAGCTATAATGCCGGATGAAAAGTATAAGTTTAACAAATATGCGGGTTATTTGATGAGAGTAGCGTTCCTCCCAGGGGTGTCTTGTTCTTATAATTCATATTCCTTGTATTGGGAAATTAAGAGCAAAGCATTACTTCTAGCCTAGGTATCTTTTTAATTCAGTTCAACTCAATTCAGTTCAACTCAATTCCATCTTGCTACTCTTTATTGACTCTTCCCCTCTCCAGGACTGGGTTGGTGTATGTTAAATAAGACCAAGAACCTTCCTACTTGGTTCCTTCACTCATCTACTCTTCATTTAGTAGCATAGAAGTAAAGCATTCGGGGCACCTGGGTGGCACAGCGGTTAAGCGTCTGCCTTCAGCTCAGGGCGTGATCCCGGAGTTGTGGGATTGAGCCCCACATCAGGCTCCTCTGCTCTGAGCCTGCTTCTTCCTCTCCCACTCCCCCTGCTTGTGTTCCCTCCTCACTGGCTGTCTCTCTCTCTGTCAAATAAATAAATAAATAAATAATCTTAAAAAAAAAAAAAAAGAAGTGAAGCATTCATCTAATCGACCATCTAGATCTCTCTGTTTCTGTCTCTGTCTCTCTCTCTCTGTTATTATATTATATACACACACTTTTCTATTTATCTGTCTAAATATCTATTAAATATCGAATTTATCTAAGTATCTTTCTATCTGTCTATTTTAGGAGAATTTTCAAAGTATTTTTAGAGGAAAGTTATGAAAATACATTTTACCTATATAGTTCTTACCCTACCTGCATAAGCTTACACACTCATTCACTCACACCCACATGCACACTCACACATTTTTTTTTTTTCCTTATTTGAATCAGCCACCACAGCTGCCAGTGCCTCGGGGGCTTAAACATCAATCAGTTTCACAGCTGGAGGCAGAGTGATCTACAGCAATAAAGCTTAAAGTGCTTCCTTTTCTGATATAATTTGATTCTTCCATTAGAGCACACATTCTTTCTTTCTTTTTTTTCTTTTTCTTTTTTTTTTTTTTAAGCTAAAGCAAATGTTCTGTGTCCATACCAGGGCAAATAAATAGTTACCTTAAAGAAGTAGAAGGTATTACTCACCAGTTAGGATGCTGGGTGGAGAAAACCGATCCAATACTCCGGTGCTGCTGAGTTTCTCACCTTTGTATCTAGGAGATTGCCCCTCTCCCACTTCCCCAGGGCTGCTGGTGACCTCGGTTCTGTTGGTCTGGGAGTGAACTCTGGTAGCTGTAATAGAACAGACAACAGTGGCTTTATTGAATATATTCTTGGGTTTCTGATCCCATAGAATTCACTGAAACACAGAAAGGTGTTATGACAACCACTGTCCTATTTTTCCCCCCATGGGACCAAAAATGTTTAAGTTTCAAAGTTTGTCTACCAGCTAGAAAGCAAACCTTGGATCAGCAGTTTTAAATTATCTTAAACTTGATTTATTTCTATCTTTACCATTGTCTCTCTGACAAGTTCACTGTAATTGTTACTCTTTAGTTTTGTAGGTGTCTTTTTTCAAAGATTTTATTTATTTATTTGATATATATATAGAGAGAGAGAAAGAAAGAGAGGGCACAAGTGGGGGAGTGGGAGCATCAGACGGAGAGGGAGAAGGGGGCTCCCCACTGAGCAGGAAGCCTTACATGGGACTTGATCCCAGGACCTGGAGATCATGACCTGAGCTGAAGGCAGATGCTTAACTGAGCCACCCAGGCCCCCCGTTTTGTAGGGTTTTTTAATTTTAGAAAGTACTACAAGGGGTAGAAAGCGATCTGAATGCCACCAAACTTTGACAATGATAGTTGCAAAGAATTAATTGTTGTCAATAAGGATGGACATTCAAAGATTAATCATGAAAGTGGGTCAGAATCCAGCTGTGGAATATGACCTTATGCTTTCGTTCCTATCTAAAAAGACTGATTGGAATATTTGGGTTTGTTTTGCTCCCCCCCCCCAAGATAGAATTTTGGCAACAAAAATCCTGATTATTTTTAATAAAACAAGCAATCATATCTCAACTGGAAGCCTGCTAGCCCAGCCCGTCTGCTGCCGCCACCACCCCTTTCCAGCTTCACACTGGCTGCTGCATCTGTATGGGCTCTCCCGAAGTTTCTCTCCTTTTGTCTTGCTTTATTTTAAGCTTGATCATCCCTTAGAAGTTGTTAAGCGAATCTTATTTCAGGCAGTCTATCTGATAGTTAGAAAGCACGAATCTATAAAGCCAGAGTCCATCAAACTTCACGTTGATGGAGTCTGAAAACATGCTCACTAGCGGGTCCTCAGCCCTGTCCTCCAGCTCATTGCTTCTCACGGGTGAGAAATACAAGGCTCAGAAAGTTTAAATGGCCAACTAACGGACACACAGGAAGCTATTTAGCATACTGAAATTTGGGCCCCGATTTTTCTAAATCCCTTTTGCTATGGACTGAATTGTACCCCCCTTCCTATGTTGAAGCCCTAACCCTCGATGTGACTGTATTTGGAGATAGGATCTCTAGAGAGGTCATTGAGTTTAATTAAGGTCATAGTGGCGAGACCTAATCTGATAGGGCTGATGCTTTATACAAAGAGGAAGAGATGCACATTCTTCTTCCTTTCCACCATGTCAGGACATAGAGCCAGGAAGAGTACTCTTACCAGGAAACAAACCCTGCTGGCAACCTTGCCCTTCCGGCCTCTAGAATGGTGAGAAAATAAATGTCTCTTGTTTAAGCCCCTAAGTCTATGGTATTTTGTGATGGCAGCCCCAGTTAAGACATCTAACTTTCCTTTTTTTTTTTTTGTATTTTATAACCACATGTTGAGCTCAAATCTTTAAGAGATCCAGTTCCACTATGAGACACTGAGTGGAAAATGGACTGTTCTGGATAAAATGTGTTTACTGGCCGAGCACATCATCAGTACTCGTGCCTGCTGCCTGCTCCAAGCCACAGCAGCCAACACCAGGAGAGGGGGAGCTTAGACTCCACCTGGTTCTCTTGTGTCAAATTCGTCTAGCTTCAATCTCACACAAATGGAGCTAGTTTTCGTTTATTTTTATTCCCTAAGTGTCTGCTCCTTGGTTTAGATCTTCCAAATTGGTGTGATGCCCACTACCTGGTTTTGTTTCCTTTCTCCTCATCTTCCTTTTCCATCTTCTCTTCCCTCTCTCCTTTTCTCCTAGGGTGCTGCATTAATTTTGTCAAAAACTCTATAATCTGTTATAGAAGTTTATTTTTCTTTATTTGGGACTCACAAGGGGACCCTTCTTGAATAAATGCCTCTGTCTCTCTTTGAGACAAAGACAATGGAGGGGAGGAGAGAATTGTGTTCCCACTTGGGCCAGAGTGAAAAATTAGTTTTTCCTCAGATGTTTGTTTTGCAATAATTTTTAGGAAAGCCATTTTTTCTCATATTTGAAATTAAAATTTTTTTTAAAGATTTTATTTATCTATTTGACAGAGAGAGAGACAGCCAGCGAGAGAGGGAACACAAGCAGAGGGAGTGGGAGAGGAAGAAGCAGGCTCCCAGTGGAGGAGCCTGACGTGGGGCTCGATTCCGGAACGCCGGGATCACGCCTTGAGTGAAAGGCAGACACTTAATGACTGTGCCACCCAGGTGCCCCTTGAAATTAAATTTTAAGAAATCTATTTGGAATTATAAATAAGTAATAATTACCAGTTCACATATTTGTTTGAGTTTTTAATTGCCTAAGGTATTTTAAGAAAAAAAAAAAGAATTATATTTTACTCAGTCTTCCTAAAATTTTGTGTATGTGCCATTTTTCTGTTCCAACCCATTCCATCAAACTTTTCTTCTTGAAGAGGGAAGTAAAACTCCTAAGCCTGGCCCTTGAGCCTCCTCATGACTGAATCCCTTCCCATCCTCCCAGCCTTGATTCTCGTGGGACCCTTACAGGTTTCCTCGCCCTTGGCAAACTGGTTGACCCCTCATTTCCCAAAATCACAATGTGCCTTTCTATCATTCTGTCATTTCTTCCAAACTGAAATGTCTTCTTTCTTCTCTACCACTCAAATACATTCTACCTTTTCTTCACTGTAGGTCCCATGTCCCATCACTTTCCCCAGATACTTCCACCAACAATGATTCCTCCTTTCTTGCTCCTTCTCCTGCATTTAGCCTTTATTGGTCTGTACTTGCTACTTCCATGCTAATCTGTCATAGCATTTATCTTCCATATGGAGAGGCCCTGGCTCCTTAAGAGTCAATGCTTTCTAACACTCTCCTCGAGCACCTGACACAGAGCCATGCACGTTTCAGATGCTCCTTAGAGTTGTTAATGGTGATAATGAACTTGTTCTGAAACTATTCTTACTGCCATCACTCGCTACCTAATGTACACGAAGCAATTATCATCGAGCAAGTGCTGAGCCAATGGCTTACATCCATCAGTTCCTGTGTTGACTCCTCTCAACCCTCGGAGGTAGGTCCCCTTGGCTGTTTCACAAACAAAGAAAGTGAGGCTTGCGTTGCCATAGCAGAACGATTATTTCATGACCAAGTGGTGGGGAGAGGGACTAACACAGGTTTACGCCTTTTCCGTGTCAGATGCTTTATAGACATTACATCACATGACTTTCACAACCGTCCTGTGACATGGTTTCCTCTCCCAAAGGAGAAAATCCGGCTCCAAAAGGTTACGTAGGTTAGCCAAGGTCAGGCAAGGTTTCAAACATCAGATTCCTCCTCTTTAAGGGTAATTGTCTTCAATACCTGCTTTGGGATTTTGGAAAGAAAAATACTATACTGCAATGCAATATGTTTTTTACCAATCTTAAATTATGTCCTCCCTTTAAATAAGAATGGCCAAATGCAGATTGAAAAGTAGTTTATGGGTATTTAAGAATTAAAAAAAAAAAAACCCTACTTTAACCAATTAATGGATATAAGTCCAATGTAATTCGTATGTCAGGAAAATACACTTCCTGAAGTTTGGGACCATTTCGTGTAATTGATTTTAGGTTGTTACTGTGAGAAAAAAACCAATTCGAATAGCTGGTTCAAGGTATGGCCCAGAGCTTCTGAGCACAGAGCACTTGGCAGAGAGCACGTCTGGAGTCTGCCAAGCAGAGGGATGGGTCTCTTCAGAGAAATACTACATTTTAAAGGAAAGGGGTTTTTTTTCCTCTCTTCACAGCATTTTCAAATCTTGGCACTAAAGAGGGGGAAAAAAGGTATGTCTTTTCTTTGAAATACTGGCTTTTTCTGAAAAGACCACCCTCTCCCCAAGCCTTGGAAACTTCAAACAGTCTGACCGAGAAGTCAGAACTCCTCTGGTTGAAGAAGCTGTTATCTTGAAAGCTGCTACAGGCTATAAGCTCTTAGAGGGTCCTGGAGCTCAGAGTCTGTTTGTATTCATTTTTAATAAGCTAAATGAAAAGTGGAAGAGAATTCTGAGTGTGTGTATAAAGGCATACATATGTGTGTATCCATATATGCATACATTCTTGCTTTTTAACGTTATAAATACATAAAATTTAGTTAAATATGCACCTTATGAATTGAAGTATTTTTTAAAAAAAGAAATAAACTTCAAATACAGATGTAAATTTATTTGAAAAATTGTGGGTAGGCTTTTTACTAAATATGTTCTTGCAGCAAATTTCCTGTGAAATTTTAATTGGATTTCATACTTTTTGTCTTATTTTTATGTGCCTCACATTTCACTACTCTGTAAGAATTTGACACAATTTCCATGTGTTTCTCTTACCTGATATTATAGTTTAAACACATTTTAAGTGCATGAATTTAAGGGCAAAATCCAAAGTCATTGACTAGGGCGGATATTAATTTTAGTGCCGCCTCTCTATTTTTGGTACTTCTACCCTGTGGATACTTCCTGTGTCTCCTTGGCCCATCTAATTGTTGCCTTTAGCTTTCTACATAGAAAATGTCCCAAATTATGCATACACACACACGCACATATGTACCTAACTATCCCATAAATACATTCAGAGAGGAGAATAATGACCAGAGCATTGAATTACAGTCCATGGTGTTTTGTTTTCCTGCAGTTCCCATAACTGTACCCCTCCAGGGGTTCCAAAGTCTTGGAAAGCAGCATAGTATATCTTTGGGCTTACGTAGGACGCTCTTTAGACTCTACATCCCCTCTATCCACTTTCTACTGCAGGGGTGGCTATAGCAATCAATCTCACCCAAGTGTAACCAGAAACACCTGGCCTCAGTAGCACCTCCTTACTTTTTGACTTACTTCTTTGATGACTTGTGACATGCCATGTGAACCAACCAAGCCATTCTGGCAATGCACAAAGGAGGACCAGGGGTCAGCTTCCCGTGAAGTTGACCAGGAACCAATGACGGAGCCTCCAGTTCTCTCAGTAGTGACTAACCCATGAACTGACTTCTCCTCCTTCTGGGCGTCACATCATGTCACTGGTTCTCAGCCGTGGATGACTTTGCTCCCCCCTCCTCATTCTCAGGGTATTTGGAAACGTCAGGAGAACTTTTCTGTTGTCACAACTTCAGAGTAGAGGCTTCTAGAGGGGAGTGGAATGCTCTTCCACTTTTCATTTCCAAGGCTATTGGCGTCTGGAGGGTAGAAGGCAGGGATGCTACTAAATATATCTTACAATATACACAACAGCTCCTACAACAAAGAATTTCCTGGGTCCAAATGAAAGGGCCCATGTTTAGGGAAATCCAGACCAAGACAGAGGTCACTGGGTTCTAGCTATGTTATCAGTATCTACTACAAAGCATTTTTGATTAAAAATGTGTGTGTGTATACCAGCTGTCAGTTCAAATTGCTTTCTTAGACTTGCCAAAAATGTTCCACTGCCCTTCATCTTTAAGATTTTATTTATTTGAGAGAGAGAGAGAGCACAGGCGCACACGCACACACACATACACTCACACAGGAGAGAAAGAGAGAGAGAGAGCACGAGCAGGGGGAGGGGCAGAGGAAGAGGAAGAAGCAGACTCCCCACTGAGCAGGGAGCCTGAGGTGGGGCTCCATCCCAGGACCCTGGGGTCTGACCTGAGCCGAAGGCAGAGGCTTAACCAACTGAACCACCCAGGCGCCCCTCCACTGGCCCTTTAATGCCATGCAAACAGGTCTGGGGGGAGGGGAGAGGGGAAGAGCTGAATTAAAATCTCATGACACTTAAAAACTTAAAAAATGAAAAAATATAATGACACTTCAAAAAAGGAGGCTAAAAATCAGCAATTTATGTTCAACATGAATAAGTTTTACAGTAATTGGGTCTGGACGGCAATGAAGTCAAAGCTTACAGAAAGCTTTCCATGAATCAAGGCTCTTCTTTCTCTAAATGGCAATTCCAACTTGAGTTTTTGAAGGGAATGGTAATTTTTTTTTCCTCACTGGACTGTGAATTCTTTGGAGACAGGGTCTTGTTTCATCTGTGAATTTCTCAGAACTTTTGCTTTGTCTCTGCTCTGAAAATGTTCATTTGGTAGTAAATTTATGAGAGACCCAAAGTTATGGCCTGGTCCCTTGATTCTTAGTGCACTATTCTTTCCAAGGAACATGGGTGGCCTGGACTGTTGAACACAAGGATAACCACTAAGTAGGGCAATCATCTATAGCTATTTTAAAGTAGCATTCTTTGTCAACTCTAAGAATGCATTTCCTATTTCTATCATCTGCGGGTCTTTACAAGTTCATTTCCATCAATTTTTCTGTTTAAATATTATCATCAAGTCAGTCTTGTTTCCCATACCTTCAGAGAAGTATCTCAAAATCCACTGAGCTTCCTTCTACTTCTCATAATGAAAGACAACAAAATGAGTTCTCCTAAGAGAGTTGGTTCCTTTCAGACATGGGTTAAATCTTTGAATTCTTTAAACCCCTCCACATCTACAAAATTGGCCAAACGAGAAGAAAACACTTTTGAAAGCATTCTGATCTTCCAATTATACTCTGAACAGGGAGCTTTTCACCTCATCATTCAATTACTTCTTAAAAGTTCAGTAAAATTAAGGAAAGAGGACTCAGCTCATTTTTCTGTTGTTGTTCAATTTGAACTGAAATTTGAGACAGTGTATATAGTTCAACTAAACTGAGTCCCTCATTTCTGGAGTCAGAACATTTAACTTCTCTCTGGACAGATCTAAAAGAGCCTGCCTTGATCACTGGTAGGTTGTGTTGCTTCCTCCAAGCAGAATTTTCTTTAATTACAGAGCAGTGGCGTCTCTGCCTTACACTTCTGCTTGTGTCTTCTAAAGAGCCAATCATGGCATTAGTATCAGCCACAGCACTCAAGTGGAAGAGGAAAACGAGAACATAGGCGAGTGAGCAAGTTATAATTTTTCATGCTTACAAAGCACTTGCTCAAAAAAGAGAAACGATATGTAACCTTGAATGCACTTCTGACTTCAGTTCTGCTCCCTGATCTATGGCCTGAAACCCTTTGGCCTTCTCCTTCCCACAGAGGAACAATAATATAATATTCATTCTCCTAAAACATCAGCAGCGTTTTAAAGGATCCGTGTTTCAAAAGCATCCTGGAGACAAAAAAAAAAAAAAAAAAAAAAAAAAAAGAATAGCTTGGAAACACATAATAGTTTTATTAATTCACCTTTATAATGAATCATTAAAAGTGGGCCCAGAGCAACCTACCTGTTGTGGCTTCTTGCTTCAAGCTTTCTCTGTGCTCCCCGCCCTGAACCTGGAACTTTGTTGAGAACGACTCTGGATCCACAGTTTCAAGGTTCGTTAATCATCCTCCCTGCTGCATATGCTTTCTGATGTGTTGTGATGCTGAATGAGATTCCCATATTTATGCAAAATATTAACAGAACTTTTTTTATTAAAGACGTGCTTTATTAATCTTAATAAATCATAGTTTGTCGGATCCTTTCTGACTGCTTCTCAAGTAAAATGGGGCTTGACTGTGCAGTAACAGTGTTTATGTCATGCTTGGATTGTTTAAGGTGAGGCTTTGAGTAGTTTTATTGCTTTTGTTTATATAGGTAAACCCAATCTGCACATTTGAAATGATTGATGAACTGCAGCCCCACTTGGAGTGTTTGTCATCACTCATGTGCTGAAGTGACATTTCTGTATGTATTTTGGCATAAACATATGCAACTACTGGCAAAGCATTTGACCCTAGAGTCTGACTATTTGTCATTCTAATCTTTTTTTGCCCAAAGTCAGGCAAGTTACTGTATATTCTATCTTCACGCACATTGCTAATTATTCAACAGACAGTAAAATAGTCTTGTGGCTGGGATTGCATAAATTGCTGAATGTGCGATCTTCATTTCTCCAGCCAGGCAGCTAGGTACTATGCAGAAAAATAAATAAAGTTGAGACGCATGTAAATGTCAGGGAAGACAGCCATATTGAACTACAATAGCTTCTCAAGAAATTCTGCAGCTTCTATCAATGAAAAAAAAATGAGAGGAAAATGCTATGAGTGTGGAGTTTAGCAAATCAAATGTAGGCAAAGATTAAGCAAAATTCATTGAACAGGACTACCTTGGAATATAATTTTCCTATAATGAGTCTTCTTTGAAAAGCAAGTAACCAATAACTCCTATCATGTGGACAGAGATAAATGAAAGGCTTCCTAACCTCCAGGCTCAGAGTTCAAACTCTATGTTGTGTTGTTTGAAAACTTGTGATTATTTATTGGTGAAAATGTCAGGGAAATAATTAAAGTGTGAAGTAATTTTCTTAGAAAAGCCATCACACCTCCTTTGGAGAACTCTGCTATGGTTGTATTCCTGTAATTCTGAATGAGCAACAACAGAGGAGAGGAGCAGAGACAGGAAGGAGTGGACAAATTTCAAAACACTTTAAGAGAAACCAAAATAAGCGACGTCATTATTACCCAGTTCATAGAGCATAGTGAAGAGGCAAACGGTTAAAGTTTCATAGAAAAAGAAGAGCTAGACTGAACACAAGACTTGGCTCTTAGGAAACATATTAATGAGAAATAAGATAGGTTGCCCTCTTTTTCGGATACAAAACTATTTTCGTTAACGATCAATCAGTTGTAGGCTAACTATTCAACTCCGGAGAGTTGACAATGAGGAGCCTGGGTTGAGCAGAGGGAATTCAAGTCCTTACCCATGGTTGGGGCCGCTCTGCAGCATGCTATGCTAGGGGAAGTGCCCATCCTCCGTCTCTGGTAATCAAGATGACACGCTGGTCCTCAGAAAGTGGGTTTTCCTTAGTTCATTCACGTATGTAGACCAAGCCTGTAAGCAAAATGAGAAAAGGTTAAAGAGGATAACCGAAGAGGATAGTAGTCACTGAGTTCGTAACAAAGATGAACGTCGAGATCACCACAAACCCTCACAGGTATAAAACTAGAAAATGTACCATTTTTATGTTAATTTGATTTGGATGTTACAGTTCAGGTGGTGTAGGAATTCCTTTTTTTTTTTTTTAATTTACTTTTTAGTGTTTTCAGGTTGGCTTTTGTTTGTTTATTAGCTACAGTCTGCTACGTTATTGTTCGAAGTATGTGCTGTCCTCCCCTGAGGTGCAGTTTGCTTCCCTACGACTTTAGGTTTCGTTGTGTAACTGTCAGTGCCCCTGCCAGCAAAAAGATCATGCATCAGGATTGGCCATGTGATTTCTTTTGGCCGATGAACTATATATGCATGGAGTGGCCTGTAACACATCAAAACAGAGGTTTGGAAAATCATTCTGTATTTCCACCACACTCTTGTCTCTGCTACAAGTCCGGAAATATTTCTGGAAAGGGACACTTCACCTTGCCTGGGCCACAGAACAAGAAAAGGAACAGAGCCGCAGTGGTTTGTGAAGGACGTGGAACACGAGTGTGAAAGATATACTATGATACGTTTCAAAGATTTGGGGGTTGTTTATTATTGCAAGATATTATAACCCAAGGATCTGACAATCTTCTGTAAATCAGAAAAAAAATATGGAAATGTTCATCAGGGACTCCTCATGTTTGTTCTTCTATTGATCAAATCCAGTTCGAAAGATAATCACTAAGCATCTAATGTTCTGCAAGGTGGTGTGAAGAGGTACCCCAAAAAGCATGCATCAGAGTCCTGGCCTTCATGGTTCTCACATTCTAGTCATTGTTTACCGTCTCCATTGAAGGAAAGATTTCTCCTAGTCTTGAGACACAGGCACCAAAACGATGCACACATTTACACATATGTGTGAACTATAATTACAAAGCTGATTTCCAGAAGTCATAAAGGACAGTCTACTACTTCACGTTTCCACCTCAGTATACCCACCCATTGGCTGTATCTTCAGAGACAGTGGACACTATGCAAACCGGTTGTTGCTAAACTCCATGTGGAGCATTTCCATGCTTCATCCCTCCTAAGCCCTACCATTGCTCTGCGAGGTAGATGTCACGGTCCAGACATTACAAAGGAGCCCAGCCTGAGGGCCCAGGACTTAGAAGCAGTGGGTAGGAAATCCACTCCGATCTGCTGGCCTCAGCCTACTCTCTCTCCTCTTGGCCACCCTGGCGTGGAACAGAGTGTTGCACAGTGATGGTGCCCTGGGAGCTGTGGTGCACTGGGCTCTATGGGAACTGAGCTGCAGTCTTTTCTTCAGGCACTCTGAAGCTGCATCCCCATGAGCCCCTCTGGCAGTCTGTTCACTCATAATCACCTCATGTGGACAATGCATTTCAATGAATTTCTTCGTGACTTATTTTGATGGGCATGGAAACACAGGGAGAACCTTCAACCTTTCTTTCTCTCCCTTTCCCTTTTTCCCTCAAGGATAACAGATCCAAAGCCAATGAGCAATAGCATCTGGACCTTCAGCAGAAGGAGTTATGCTTCCATTTCCTGTTAAAATCCTACTGTATGTGCACCAACACCTTCTTGGCCTGGCCTTGTTTCTTTCAAACCTCAGGTTTATAGCTTGTGTTAATTTGCATGGTTGCACTGAGATAATGAGGACAATAATTAGGGTCCAAAACATTATGAATCAGGGGATTCACATCAATATAACAAAAGCATTCGAGAATAATAGGGAAGAGCATAGACTGAAGAACACTGTTATAACACACCTCACGTGACCATGGACTGCAAGTAGATACGCCCTTGCGTTTGGTGTTAGAGAATGCATTAGAATGTCCTTTGTATTTGGAGTTCACACAGCGTGGAAGTTAGAGCAGTAATAATATGGGATGTAGTATAGAAGCAACTCTAAAATTTCACACGAAAAAACAATGACTACAGTTTCATCCCTTTGTAATTGCAACCGGGGCATCGCCCAGATATGAAGTCTGGTGTCAAAGACTACCGCAAGCCATCCTCTTTCAGATGGCCAAATTCCTTCAGCTTTGTCTCTGTTCTTATCATTCCTTATGCTCCCCCATTTCATTGATGTTAAGCTACGATCATGTTATCTGTGTTATCTACACCTTCCTCGGTGTATATTTTATAACCTGTTGCATAAGACGATCCGGCGCTCACATTATTATTGAAAACAAAGTGATTTGGATACGAGTGTACATACTCGAGGGTGTACCACAAACCTGGATGCAACTTGGGTTACCTAGGTTTATTTGCAGAGTATATGTAACATAGAGAAAATTTCAGTGCTTGAATAAACATGATTATGGGCAATATGTTGATGTACACACATTCATGCATTCATTCATTCAACAAAAATATGTGGAGTGACTGCATTATGACAGGCCCACTTCTGGGAGTTGTGGACGGAGGACTGAATAAAACATAGACTCTATTTCATTAGCTGATATACTAATGGGCAAATTTAACAAAAAACAAATGAGAAGAAAGATATTTAAATATATTTTAAAATAGCAATTGCTAAAAAATTTTTAAAGGGTAAAGGAATAAAAGATGCAGAAGCCATTTTAAATACAGTAGTCAGGGCAAGGCTTTCCTAGGATGTGCTTTTGAGTAGAAACTTGTAACAAGAATACAGATAACAATGATAGATTCAAGTGTCCACTGATGATTTGTCCGATGGTTCTTAGTTATCTGAAGACTTAACGGCTCTTTCTCTCCTCCTTTCACCTTCTCCCCCCATCTTTATTTTCCCAATTACATTGTTATATTTAAAATACTAACCTTTGTTTTCTTGGGTTTTCATTACTAATATAAAATCACTCAGACAATGATAGCTTTTCTTCAAGAATTAGAAATACTTTATTCCCTATCATTTATGTTGGATATTCTCCAGATAATCTCTCAGAACTAACAGGGTTTTGTTTTTTTTTTATCAGTAGATAGTTTTTTAAAAAATATTTTTCCTAGAATTAAAAGAAGTTTCATTTTTCTATATAGAGACGATTTATCAGCCAGCTTTTCCTCCAAATTACTAAGCCAATTCAGGGGAGATGAAAGAATTTATTCTTTAAGGTAAACATAGAGAGAAAAATCAGAAAGAAATTGACAGCGTAGTGAGACAAAAAGGCATATTCATTAAAGAAAACCTTTTTAAGAAAAACTCAAAACATTACTTCTTTGAAAAACTACTTCTCTGTTACAGCCGTGTGGCTCATCATACAGCTAAAGCCGCCTGCAGATAGGGCAGAGAGCTCTCTACAGCCACGGTACACAAAGCCATCCTTCAGGTCCACATTTCTTTTCATCCAAAAGTGAGAGCTGGAGAGAGGTGGGGAGATTCCCTGCAGAGAGTGGGGAGGCAGGGAGAGTGTGTCCCGGCTTTGCACTCTGATCAGATGAGTTCGGGCACATCACTTGACGCAGAGACTTGATTCCTTCAAGTGTAGACAGAGATAGTAACGCTTACCTTGTAGAGTTTCGATGAGGATAACCTAAGACAGCACACATAAAGCGCACGCCATGGGGCCTGGCATGTGGTCAGCACTCAGTAATTATGATGCCTAATATTACCGCACCCCATTTTTCCTTTCCTCTTTATTCATTCTCTGATGCATAGCGAAGTATGGACCAGAGACATACCGGAAAGAGATGAAAAATTGGGGATGCCTAACAGACAGCAAGCAGTAATCATCTGTCATCCTCAAAACTGAAATTCTAAGGTCTGGTTACCGTGAAGGTCTGGGCCTCGCCAATGCTAGCAGTTCTATAAACGTTCAACTACAAGGGAAGAACACGTGTGCCCGGATGAAGGTGACCCACGCCAGCTTGGGTTACGGTCTGAATATACATTACACTGAGCATAAAAGAGGGTTCAGATGAAGCCATCATAGTTTAGATCTCACCAAGAGAAGCTTCCTGGAGGCAGGCATCCATGTGTGTTGCAGTTTATGAGAGTCGGGAGAAGGGGGCTGCAGCTGTGGTCAACCAGCCTTGACAGACACTTAGTCTGGGAGGGATTTGCTCTCTGCTTTAGAAAGGAATTCTAACAGATACTTTGGGATTTTTATTTGGGGTTTCTAAAACATGATGAAAATCAAAGAATTCAGTGAAACTATTCTCTTTATTTGTAAAATTTTCTTGTCATTCTCTCCCACTTAAATGGAAAATCTAGGAAGGTAGTGTCTCTACCTGCATATGCTCAGAGCCTAAAACAGTGCCATAAACCTAGTGGGGCATTCAATTAAAAAAATTATAATTTTGGATGAATAAAGGGTAAATATATGAATGATTGAAAAAATGAAAGAATAAAATAATATCCAGGTAAGGAAATGTCTTTTTTTTTTTTTAAGATTTTATTTATTTATTTGACAGAGAGAGAGACAGGCAGCAAGAGAGGGAACACAAGTAGGGGGAGTGGGAGAGGAAGAAGCAGGCTCCCAGCGGAGGAGCCTGATGTGGGGCTCGATCCCAGCACGCCGGGATCACACCCTGAGCCAAAGGCAGACGCTTAAGGACTGAGCCACCCAGGCACCCCAGGAAATGTCTTTTTTATTCCCCTTCACTTCTAGGACTGTGCCTGGAAGCAAATGAAATTTTAACACATGAATAAATATTTAAGATCTCGAACTTTAGACATATCCCTGATGGAAGAATGGTCCTCTTTTCTTTTGGAAAATTATCCTTTTCTTTTCTACTTTTTTTTAAGGGGGCTCTACACCCAGCATGGAGCTCAATGTAGGGCTTGAACTCCCAACCCTGAGAAAATTGGCCTTTTCAACTAAGGATGTAGCTTCGAGAAGACATAAATAGGGCCATGAAACCTGGAAAAACATCACACATTGCTCTCACATTTAGCATATGTACTTTGAGACACCCTTTAGTAGACATGTTATCTAAACTCCCACTCACCTCAGAAGATTCTCCTTCAACGGTCCTGGAAGATGAGTATCCGTTCAAATATATCCTATGAAGAGAAGCTCATCACTTTAGAGCCAGCCTATTAAACGGTTGGAGAGCTATAATTATTAGAACTTTCCTCCTTCTATGGGGTTGAAACCTGCCTCCTAACCAGTACCTAGTTCTGTTTGTTGTTCCCACAGGAACAACAAAATCAACTTTATTATCTCTTAACTATTAAAGGTAAGATTCTCCTCTATCTGTTTTTTTCTTCAACCCTAGTGTTTTTGTTATCTCTTATTCAGAGAAAATGTGTTTGATGAGTCATGTTCTGCGTCGGTAGCATATCATGAGTGTGGCCATTTATAATGTAGGAAAGAACAAGAGAAGAAAATATGAAAACTGTAATATTTCAATTATTTCAAATGCAGCCTTACTATCATTCTATGAAGAGGCTATTACTAGACCATTTTAAGGGTTAGGAAACTGAGGCACAAAAATATTAAATACTGTGAAAAGTCAAGCTGGAATTTGAGCCCAGAAATAGCTGACTTGAAAAATATGTGTTTTGTCCTTTCCAGGTTCAGTGCAGTGTCTTTCTGTAGATTTTGGATCAAAGCAACCTACTTTCTCTGATTGAAGGTAAGCTTACATTCCCCAGTGGTAAGGGGTTTGTTTCAAAACCAACCAGCCCTACTGGGTATGGTTGGGTATTTAATGTTTCAGATGGGGTAAGGTACCACTAACATGAACAGAATAGTTGCGAAATGATAGAAACCTGTATACAAGAAGGCAGGAATTGGCTGGTGGAGTTAAGATGGCAGAGGAGTAGGAGACCCCTTTTTCAGCCAGTCCCCTGAGTCGAGTTGCATAGGTACCAGACCAGCCTGAACATCCACAGAATCAACCTGAGATGCAGGAAGATACATCTGGATCTCTACAAATGAACATCTCCAGCGCTGAGTATTGAGGTATGAAGCGGGGAGCCGTGAAACCGCGCACAGATATCGGAAGATAAATGGAAGGGGGAGGGAGCCGCTGCACTCAGGCGCCGGGAAGAGGTAGGCACCTGCCAGGGAGCGGGCGGACTCGCGGACGGCACCCGCAAGAGAGCAGACTGAGACTGTGAGCCAGGGAACGCATGCCACCAGACTGAAATGGAGCTCCGGTGTGCTCACTGGAACCAGACTGAGACCGGGAGCTCCAGAGCGTGCGGGGGCTGCTGGCGGTGTTAGAAACACAAAGGACAGAGACACGCCGGCCCTGGAAGTGAGGACTGGGACACCGGGTGTGGGGCGCACATCCCTGGACACTGCAGGGTTGAGCAGCACCAACAGAAACAGAGTTAAAGTGGCCAGAGCAGCAGTGGAGAACGGTCTGTGATCCCTCTGTTCTGAGACAGAGGCTGAGATTCGGCCACTGCTGCTCTGACTCTCAGAAAATGCACAGCAAACGGCCAGGGAAAGCCGCCAGAGAACAGAAGCCTGGAAATACCCGCTCACAGTGTGCCCATCCCCATCCCCCCTCGCAGGGGACACGGAGACTCTACCCAAACAGGGTTGCCTGAGTATCGGTGTGGCAGGCCCCTCCCCCAGAAGGTAGGCCAAAAAATCAAGAAGCCCACATCCCTAAGATCCCTATAAAACAAGCGCGCATGGCCTGGATCCCGGTCAATAATTTGGGCTCTGGACAACCCTGCAACCTCTCCTCATCAGAATGATGAGAAGGGGAAATCCCCCCCAGCAAAGAAAAGACAATGAGTCTGTGGTCTCTGCCACAGAACTAATGGATATGGATATAACCAAATTATCAGAAATGGAATTCAGAGTAACAATGGTCAAGATGATGTGTAGACTTGAAAAAGTATTAACAAAAATGTTAATGAGAATATAGAATCTCTAAGGGCAGAAAAGAGAGCGAATCTGACAAATTAAAAATTCTATGAGCCAAATGCAGTCAAAACTAGAGGCTCTGATGGCCAGGGTGAATGAGGCAGAAGAACGTATCAGCGAATTGGAGGATGGATTAGTAGAAGAAAAAGCTAAAATAGACTCTGGACTCAAAAAAATCCACTCTCGGGAATGTAGGTTACGGGAGATTACTGACTCAATGAAACGTTCCAATGTCAGAATCATCAGCATCCCTGAGGGGGTGGAGAAAAACAGAGGTCTAAAAGAGATATTTGAAAAAATTTTAGCTGAAAACTTCCGTAATCTAGCAAGGGAAACAAACATTCGTGTCCAAGAGGCAGAGAGGACCCCTCCCAAACTCAACCATGACAAACCTACACCACGTCACATCATAGTGCAATTCGCAAATATTAGATCCAAGGACACAGTATTGAAAGCGGCCAGGGCAAAGAAATTTCTCACATACCAAGGCAAAGTTATCAGAATTACATCAGACCTGTCTACACAGACCTGGAATGAGAGAAAGGGTTGGGGGGGGGGGCATTTTTAAAGCTCTTTCAGAGAAAAACATGCAGCCAAGGATCCTTTATCCAGCAAGGCTGTCATTCAGAATTGATGGAGAAATAAAGACCTTCCAGAATCGCCAGTCATTGACCAATTTTGTAACCATGAAACCAGCCCTACAGGAGATATTAAGGGGGTTCTATAAAAGTAAAAAGGCCCCAAGAGTGATACAGAACAGAAAGTCACAATCTATAGAAACAAAGACTTTACTGGCAACATGGCATCATTAAAATCATATCTCTCAATAATCAGTCTCAATGTAAATGGCCTAAATGCTCCCATAAAACACCACAGGGTTGCAGATTGGATGAAAAGACATGACCCATCCATTTGCTGTCTACAAGAGACTCTTTTTGAACCTAAAGATACATTCAGACTGAAAGTAAAGGGATGGAATACCATCTTTCATGCCAATGGACCTCAAAAGAAAGCTGGGGTAGCAATTCTCATATCAGACAGATTGGATTTTAAACTAAAGACTGTACTTAGAGACACAGAAGGGCACTATATTATTCTTAAAGGATGTATCCAACAAGTGGATATGACAATTATAAATATATATGCCCCCAACAGGGGAGCAGCAAGATACACAAGCCAACTCTTAACCACAGTAAAGAGACATATAGATAAAAATACACTAATAGGAGGAGACCTCAACACTCCACTATCAACAATAGACAGATCACCTAAGCAAGAAATCAGCAAAGAAACAAGAGCTTTGAATGCCATACTCGAGGAGTTGGACCTCATAGATATATATAGAACACTACACCTCAGAACCAAAGAATACTCATTCTATTCTAATGCCCATGGAACATTCTCAAGAATAGACCATGTTCTGGGTCACAAAACAGGTCTCAACCAATACCAAAAGACTGAAATTATTCCTTGCATATTCTCAGACCATAACGCTCTGAAATTGGAACTCAACCACAAGGAAAAATTAGGAAGAAACTCAAACACTTAGAGACTAAGAACCGTCCTGCTCAGGATTGACTCGATAAACCAGGAAATCAAAACTCAATTTAAACAATTTATGGAGACCAACGAGAATGAAAACACAACGGTCCAAAACCTATGGGATACTGCAAAGGCAGTCCTAAGGGGGAAATACATAGCCATCCAAGCCTCACTCAAAAGAATAGAAAAATCTAAATGCAGTTTTTATAATCTCACTTCAAGAATCTGGAACAGCAACAGAGGTCAGGCCTAATCCATGCATGAGGAAGCAGTTGACCAAGATTAGAGCAGAAATCAATGAATTAGAAACCAGGAGTACAGTAGAGCAGATCAACAGAACTAGAAGCTGGTTCTTTGAGAGAATCAATAAAATTGACAGACCACTGGCAAGACTTATGCAAAAGAATAGAGAAAGGACCCAAATTAATAAAATTATGAATGAAAAAGGAGAGGTCACAACCAACACCAATGAAATTGGAAGAATTATTAGAAACTTTTATCAACAGCTATATGCCAATAAATTAAGCAATCGGAAGAGATGGAGGCCTTCCTGGAAACCTATAAACTACCAAGACTGAAACAGGAAGAAATTGATTTCTTAAACAGGCCAATTAATTATGAAGAGATTGAGTCAGTGATAAACAACCTTCCAAATAACAAAACTCCAGGCCTAGACGGTTTTCCTGGGGAATTCTACCAAACATTCAAAGAAGAAATAATACCTATTCTCCTAAAGCTATTTCAAAAAACAGAAACAGAAGGAAAGCTACCAAACTCATTCTATGAGGCCAATATTACCTTGATCCCCAAACCAGGCAAAGACCCCATCAAAAAGGAGAATTACAGACCGATTTCCCTAATGAATATGGACGCCAAAATCCTCAACAAGATCCTGGCTAATAGAATCCAACAGTACATTAAAAGGATTATCCATCATGACCAAGTGGGATTCATACCTGGGATGCAAGCGTGGTTCAACATTCGCCAATCGATCAGCGTGATACATCATATCAACAAGAAAAGACTCAGGAACTATATGATTCTCTCAATAGATGCAGAAAAAGCATTTGACAAAATACAGCATCCTTTCCTGATTAAAACCCTTCAGAGTGTAGGGATAGTGGGTACATTCCTCAATCTCATAAAAACCATCTATGAAAAGCCTACAGCAAATATCATTCTCAATGGTGAAAAGCTGGAAGCCTTTCCCTTAAGATCAAGAACACAAGACAAGGATGCCCACTCTCGCCACTATTATTCAACATGTACTAGAAGTCCTTGCAGCAGCAATCAGACAACAAAAAGAGATAAAAGGTACCCAAATCAGCAAAGAAGAAGTCAAAATGTCTCTCTTCGCAAATGACATGATACTCTATATGGAAAACCCAAAAGAATCCACGCCCAAACTATTAGAAGTTATAGAGCAATTCAGTAATGTGGCGGGATACAAAATCAATGCTCAGAAATCAGTTACATTTCTATACACAAATAATGAGACTGAAGAAAGAGAAATTAGAGAATCCATCCCATTTACAATAGCACCAAAAACCATACGTTACCTTGGAATTAACTTAACCAGAGACGTAAAGGACCTATATTCTAGAAACTGTAAATCACTCTTGAAAGACATTGAGGAAGACACAAAAAGATGGAAAAATAATCCATGATCATGGATCGGAAGAATTAACATAGTTAAAATGTCCATGCTACCCAGAGCAATCTACACTTTCAGTGCCATCCCGATCAAAATACAGATGACATTTTTCAAAGAACTGGAACAAATAGTCCTTAAATTTGTATGGAACCAGAAAAGGCCCCAAATCGCCAAGGAACTGTTGAAAAGGAAAAACAAAGCTGGGGTCATCACAATGCCGGATTTCGAGCTATACTACAAAGCTGTGATCACAAAGACAACATGGTACTGGCACAAAAACAGACACATAGACCAACGGAACAGAACAGAGAACCCAGAAATGGATCCTCGGCTCTTTGGGCAACTCATCTTTGATAAAGCAGGAAAAAACATCCGGTGGGAAAAAGACAGTCTCTTCAATAAATGGTGCTGGGAAAATTGGACAGCTACATGCAAAAGAATGAAACTTGACCACTCTCTCACACCATACACAAAGATAAACTCCAAATGGATGAAAGACCTCGATGTGAGACAGGAATCCATCAAAATCCTAGAGGAGACCATAGGCAGCACCCTCTACGACATCGGCCAAAGCAACCTTTTTCATGACACATCCCCAAAGGCAAGAGAAACAAAAGATAAAATGAACTTGTGGGACTTCATCAAGATAAAAAGTTTCTGCACAGCCAAGGAAACAGTCAAAAAAACTAAAAGGCAGCCCACGGAATGGGAGAATATATTTGCAAATGATGCTACAGATAAAAGACTGGTATCCAAGATCTACAAAGAACTTCTCAAACTCAATACACAAGAAACAAATAAACAAATCATAAAATGGGCAGAAGATATGAACAGGCACTTTTCCAATGATGACATACAAATGGCTAACAAACACATGAAAAAATGTTCAAAATCATTAGCCATCAGGGAAATTCAAATCAAAACCACACTAAGATACCACCTTATGCCAGTTAGAATGGCAAAAATTGACAAGGCAAGAAACAACAATTATTGGAGAGGATGTGGAGAAAGGGGATCCCTCCTACATTGTTGGTGGGAATGCAAGTTGGTACAGCCACTCTGGAAAACAGTGTGGAGGTCCCTTAAAAAGTTAAAAATTGAGCTACCCTATGACCCAGCCATTGCACTACTGGGTATCTACCCCGAAGATACAGACGTAGTGAAGAGAAGGGCCATATGCACCCCAATGTTCATAGCAGCATTGTCCACAATAGCTAAGTCGTGGAAGGAGCCAAGATGCCCTTCAACAGATGACTGGATTAAGAAGTTGTGGTCCATATATACAATGGAATATTACTCAGCTATCAGAAAGAACGAATTCTCCACATTTGCTGCAACATGGACGGCACTGGAGGAGATAATGCTAAGTGAAATAAGTCAAGCAGAGAAAGACAATTATCATATGATTTCTCTCATCTATGGAACATAAGAACTAGGAAGATCGGTAGGGGAAGAAATGGATAAAGAAGGGGGGGGTAATCAGAAGGGGAAATGAAGCATGAGAGACTATGGACTATGAGAAACAAACTGAGGGCTTCAGAGGGGAGGGGGGTGGGAGAATGGGATAGACTGGTGATGGGTAGTAAGGAGGGCACGTATTGCATGGTGCACTGGGTGTTATACGCAACTAATGAATCATCGAACTTTACATCAGAAAACAGGGATGTACTGTACGGTGACTAACATAATATAATAAAAAAAAACATTAAAATAAAAAAAAGAAGGCAGGAAATGCTTGGCAAGCTCTCTTAATTGGGTCTCAACAGTTCTATAAGAACCTGGGAAATACAGAACATTCAGAAAGATAAGTCTGTTCCCAAGGACACTGGACAAAGACAAAGACATCAGATAGCTGTCATAGTCCTCAGCAAACTGAGCCTGAGGTCTGAGAACTCAACGTTAATAAGGCGGGTACTCATAACATTTCATGATCTATTTGCCTATTGTGTATAAACTTGCATACTTTAAAAAATAGGTGTTTTAGCATTAAAAACATAGATATAAGAAAGCCATTAAAATAAAGATAAATGTATCAGATAAAATAATACAGGGGGAAACATAATTATATCAGAAGTAATTAGTAACAATTAGGCTCTGTGATTGTGCACCATATTTAGCTCTGAGCTCCCTGGCAGCCAAGACTGAATTAGTGAACAAGAAGTAACCAATATGATTTTTGAGGCTAGACCAGAGGCTATAGTCGTATGCGTTTTCCTTGTCTCGTAATTCACATGAGAGGAGAAGCAACAGTGTTTTAAATGTCGGTTGTTCTGGACCAAGCTAGAAAGGGCAGAATGGACCGGCACAGATCATTTACAAAGGTTGGTACTCAGACAGATAGTATCTGTCTGTGAGTAACACTTCTGTAAATGACCTGATATGAATTTATTATTCAGTGAATTAATCAACAAGTATTTATTGAACCTCAGCTAAGAGCCAGGCACAATTCCTCTCTCTTTACGGCACACAGTCGATATAAAGAGTGCTTGATTATCTCCCAAATGGTGGGTATAAATCAGGGCTTTTCAAAGTATTTTCATTAGACAATCTATTCTGAGATATGCAGTGCACATGAACATACCGAGAAAGCCAGGAGTGATAGAGCAGTGAGGGAGACAGGGGGTTCTGCTCTCCTGGAGCCTGCATTCTACTGGTATTTTCATACCCACAGCATAGAAATTGATAAACAGAAATGATTCAGTGTTTAGGCTCTGAGGTCAAAGGTCTTATGCACAAATCTTGACTCTCTCCCTTACCTACGTGGGTGCCATTACCATTAAAGAAAACTGCTCCATACCTCACGTCCTGTTAGGTAAAATAGGGAAGATAATTCGTGTGGCTACTGTAAGGATTAGCTATGACAAGGAGCAATGCTTGGAATACAGTAAATGCTCAATACGAGTTGGCAAACACTGTGTTACAATGAAACCAAAATCCAGGGAGGCAGAACGATTGTGTCAAGTCACACAGCTAGCAAATGGTAGAACTTAAATTCATCTCCAAACAGCATGACACAAAATTCTGTATTCCTCACCAGTATGCAGTGAAAGCAAGGTCATGAAAAGTCTGGGCCCCATCTTAAAGTCTTTGGAATGACAGGCCAATAAATAAATAAATAAACAAACAAACAAACAAACAAACAAACTGAGCAATAAGGAGACATTGAAGATTTGGGGTGGGGGGGAGTCCTATCAATGAAATAACCAAAATGTTGTTGTAGAATGACTGATTTTCTGGCAATATAAAGAATCATTAAAAGGACAGCAAACAGAGGTTTGCGATTTATTTAGATTTATATTTCAGCTTTTAATGATAATGGAAAAAAACTTGCTGCCATAGCTGAAAAAAGGTCCCCATCATTGAAAGTTTGATTTCAGGGGACAAGGCCAATGAGAAGAAATTAGGCCCTAACATCTGCCAGTCTCTAGGGTGGGACCATCTCTGGAGACCGGAAAGCAGAGGCTACCATGGATGTCCAGGAGGGCCAGACCAGAGTAGGGCAGAGAGTGGGAGGGACTTGGGCCGTCCATTTCTTTACCTCTCTTGGCTTTCACTTCTCTCATCTGTGAAATAGGGATAATAAAAGTATCTACCTCACAGGGTTGCTGTGAGTTTTAAATAGTTAATGTACGAAAAGTGCTTAGAATGGTGCCTGGTACATACTATGTGCTCAATAAATACCACCTCTATTACTAAAATTAGGGTTATGACTTTGAGAACGTCACTTAAGCCCTTTGAACTTCAGTTTCCACATGTCAAAATGGGGGCCACACTGTAATTATTCAGTTCTGTGAGCTCTATTTTTCACATTGTAAAGTTATATAGTCAAAATGAATCTCATATTTGATTTATATACTTTACATATAGTTTTTTTTTTTCTTGAAAAAACTATTGAATGCCATACTCAGTGGCATCTTAGTGTCAAGGAAATAAAGAAATGCTTACCTTCACGGTCATTCATGGCTCAGGAAGCTACATATACCCCAAAGCCTAGCACACTGGAAATCTGGTTCTCGCTTTTAGTTTCTTGCCTCATTCGGGTTCTAGAACCTCATGTTTCCATTCCATCAGTACATGAGCATTTATATACATTGGAATTTACCTTTCTTTCAAGTCAAGTACTCATTTGTTGTGTCTGTCCTTTCAAAATTAGATTAACATATATTCCTCCGCCCTCATCTCATCATGTATTTCAGAGCGCTACTTTTGGGAATCTGTGTTTGGCCATTCCAGGAAGCACATTAGCAGCACACAGGTTAAGAGCCTGGGCTTCTGAATTGGATAGAACTTCAACATTTTCTTGCATAAGATGGTAATAATGAGATCAACCTTAGAGACTGAAAACTAAGAAAACGGTAACGCTAAACACTTAACACAGTACTTGACCTATATCAAGCCCTCAGCAAATGATAGCTTTTATTGTTTTTATAGCAACAGTTGTAAGTCCTCTACTATTTAACCATGACCAACAAAATTATGAGATTAAGAATTCTTTCTTTTTTTTTTTAAGATTTTATTTATTTATTTATTTGAGAGAAAGAGCACAAGTTGGGGTGGGAGGGAGAGGGAGAAGCAGGCTCCCCACTGAGCAGGGAGTTGGACATGGGGCTCAATACCAGCATTCTAAGACCATGACCTGAGCCGAAGGCGAGTGCTTAACCGACTGAGCCACCCAGGCACCCCAAGCATAAGAATTCTTATATAAAATATACATTTCATAAAAACTCACAGATTGTTCAATATACTCTATTTTAAATGATTCTTAATTTCAATGCATAGATTTCCATATTTTAAGGTCAGGGATATCTCTGTCCCTAAAATATGCAATTTAAAAATATTAAAAGCTCATTTTAATAAAATATAAATTAAATTCATCCAAAAAAATGAAATGCATATTATACACTCTATCTCAATAATGAAACTTACTGAAAATGTCAAGGTCTAGAATACCTTCTATCTACACAATTGCACAAACTATGGAAAGGACATAAAACAACTAAGAAGCAATTCTGTTCAATGCTAAGTATATTTTGGCAGTGGAGACGCATGGAGCACCATAGTTTATGGTATAAAACAAGTAAGTCCTACAGCATGATAAACTACAGCTAGAGTTCCACAGTCTCCCTAGGAATCCAGGGAACGATCTATACATTTAATATGTACATCAAGTGTAAGATTTATCCTGATTATACAACTGAGATGTGAAGAGAGGTCACAGAATTGAATGAAGCAATGAATCACCACTCATGGAGGGAGGAGCGAGAGTCCAGCCATTTCAAATTTCAGAGAATGTTCTTTGATCTATCTGTCAGGCTCTAGTTACTAAGATGATGATCAAGTCAGGTAAGAAAACTAATAGAACTCCATTAGATAAAGATCTTTTAGAGAATCAATAACTAATAGAAATAATAATAGTCAACATTATTAAATGCTTACTATGTACAAGCCTCCACATTTATTAAATACTTCCCATATATAACTGGTCAGGAAGCCTTTCTGTTCTCAGTGCATATCACGGCTTTTGGTATATAAGAGGAATTCTCTTAATATTTTTCAATGAAGACAATAATTTTATCCACCTAAAAATGACAGTAGAGACTGTCACATTTCCTTAGTATTTCTGAAATAACTCTATACTTATAATTACTTTTTACCATCTTCCAACCTTCCTTTTTTCTTTTTTCTGTTTTTTTTTCCTTCTTTTTCTTCTTCTCCCCCTTCTCCTCTCCCTCCTCCTCTCCCTCCTCCACCTTCTTCTTCTTTTTTTGTTTAGGGCTTAGGTAGGAAATTATTTTGCTCAAACAATCATAAACAAACAAAACACTTCATTTTGAACGTTACTCAAATTCAAATTCTTTTATATTTAAATTTCTTTTGTATTTTAATCTTAAAAATGATTCTATCTGGATATGAATATATTCTCAAGATGTCATCTTTATGTAGGCCATTAAAATATCCCCTTTTCCTTAACTTTAATTATTGTTGAGTTTTCTGGGGGTCATTTTCATCTCTTTTGTAAATGTAAGTAGAGCGTTGTATTTTCTTTCCCTTTCATCTCTCATAGCTCCCTAGATCCCCACAGTTTTTCAAAAAGAACTGTAAATGATGCAGTTAGCATGCTTGCCAGTTTCTTTCATCCCACAGATAGAAGGTGTATCATCTCAACCTGCTGATTTGTAGATTACACTGGCTTTCCGAGGACTCACTTAGCCTGCTTTTGCAGATAGCTATTTTTACAAGATCTTCATTACTTCCTGATTGCCCAGTATTTTTCTTTTTTTATTCTTTCCAAAGACCAATTTATAAGATAAGTTCAAGGCTTCAGACATGTTAAAGTGATCATTAATTTCAAGATGTTCCACATTTATGAGTCCACTGGTCACGGCATTGATTGTGTCCCTACTGTGTTCAGAGCACTGTATTTACCAAAGCCAAGAGCAGCTTGAGGCTTTTCTCCCTGAGAGCCTCTTCTCCTTGTTACAGTTTCTTTGTTACTCCGTTTCAAGTTAGCTTTTGCTAGAGTTTCTCACTCTGCAACCTGTTGGTTTGGGTTCATTATCTTCTTCTCAAATCACAATACAGATTACACGCTCCCTGGAACAAATCTGAACAGCATTATAAGAGAGCACACTCAATGTTTACACACTTAGGTTCTGCTTTGTTTATGGAATTTTTTTGAAGTGACTTTGTGTCACATGCTCATTTGTTGTTGTGGCTTAATATTTTCCAAACTCTGATTCGTTGAGACTTTTTAACTTACTCAGCTAATGTGTCTATTTTGATTGGAATAGAATACAAGCAGTGGAGTTTGAGGGGTAAGTTTGTTATTATTATTGCCCTAGGTGCACCGTGATGATATTTATCTCAGTACTAATAGAGCTGACTCTGTTAATGGGTGGTTTTGAAATATGTGTTGTGACTAATAATAGCCTAACGGTTTGTAGAAATTCTACCTCCCTTTGTGACATTTGGAAATCACAGTTAACTACAGAAACTGGCATTCAGACACACACCGTACATCACTTTTTTTACACAATAAAATGGAAGCAACAGACGACTGTCCATCTTGAGTGGTGCACTGATGGCTCCATTTACAAGGCAAATGGCTGCTTTTCGTTAGTACTTGAGTTTCTGTGGCACCTTTCTGACTGCACTTCGGAATATTTGGGGGAATAAACAAGAGTAAGACATTTTGTTTGCTTTGTTTTTGTTCAAATTTCAAGTGCCTTATTTTTTCCTACCCACTGATTTAATTATCTCTGTATAACATAATTCCATCATTAAGCAAAACTTTTTTGACTCTTCAAATATTGGAGAAGCACCGGGCCAAATTAACTGAAATAACTGATTCTTGGGACTGAAGAACAAAAACAGTCATTTAGTAAGACTCCATTTTAACCTAAGGTTTAGCTTATCAGGACAGCAAATTCAAGAGGCCAGACTGTGGCAGGAAGCGCAGGCGGGCTCTTCCTTAGCGGGGCCCCTCCTGTTGGGCTGGCCTCGTGCCAGGGAGAGTGCAGACGTCAGACTCACAACAGTTGGGTTCAGGTGCCAAAGCTTCTGCTCCTTATTCCCTGAAACTGGGCAAGTTGCATTATCCTTACGAGTTTCACTTTTCTACATAGGTACCTGCTGTACTGTCATCTGAGAACCGGGTGGTATCGCATGCCACCCAGCGTGAGACTGTTGCTTTCATTTTCCTGTAAATTTTCTTTGGGGGGAGCCTGGGTAGCACAGCGGTTAGGCGTCTGCCTTCGGCTCAGGGCGTGATCCCGGCGTTATGGGATCGAGCCCCACATCAGGCTCCTCCGCTATGAGCCTGCTTCTTCCTCTCCCACTCCCCCTGCTTGTGTTCCCTCTCTCGCTGGCTGTCTCTATCTCTGTCGAATAAATAAATTAAAAAAAAAATCTTTAAATTTTCTTTGGAAAAAATGGAAACAGAAACAAGATTATTGCAAGATAATTAAGCCCACGTTAAATGAGCTCTGTATACATTGACACCATCAACATATACGCAGCACAGGTGAAATCAGTATTTTAATGCGGTGCCTTTACTTATATCTTGCTAAACTGTAAAATGTTTCTCTACTTTCCCCTCTCCGTTCACGTTCTCTCTTTTTCTCTTACAAGCGTAAGAACATGAGAATGACTTTGAAGGCATGGTAAAGGTCAAATTAAAACAACGTAGAAAACAAGAAAAGGAAAGTCTACCGTTCCTCAGTATTTGCCACACTTATTTTCCAGTCTGAAGGCTAAGTGGTCAGTCTGTGTATTAGCATGAGAATTTGTTATTCCCACCAATTAATGAAGGTTCTTGACCAGAACAACTAGAATTTGTGTTCTGGGGTTAGACCTTTTTTGCTTCTAACATCTTATTGCTGTGTTTTCCTCCTGTTCCAGTCTATGTTGGTCTGGCTCAGTGCCTAGTCCCTGAACATACCACATTCTCATGCTTCATTTGAGAATGCTGTTCCCACTCCCAGGAAGGCCCTCTGGAATTTAGTCTCCTGGGCCCCTGCTATTCACTTGTCAACTCTTAATTTAAGCTCAACTCCTCTAACAAGCCAGGCCTGACGTCTCTAAGTGCACTAGACACTCTTTCCTCTCTATTTGTACGGACCCTGTCTTACAGCACTCTAGGGGCCGTAGGTACAGAAGAGCATTTTTTTTTCTTATGACACCAGCATGGTACCTGTCACACAACAGGCCCTCAGTTAATACCCATGGATAAATTAATGGATGTTTGTTTCCGTATAGCAATGCTGATGTGATAAATGCCATGGAGCAATTGTTTTCAGTTATAGATTGTAAGCTGAAACTCTAAGGCCATTTCTATTCACTATTCCATTTAATCTTTAACACACTCTATACAATTGACATTATTATCCTTATTTTATAGATGGGATTCAGAAAGGTTAAATAATTTGCCCAGAGTCATATAGGCAGTAAGTAGTAGAGTAGGGAAGAAAACCCAAGTTGGCCTGGGTCCAAAGTCTTAGCTCTCAACACAAAGTTCTGTCAAAGGTTATCAGTCTTCCTGCCTCTACTTCTCTAAGCTACTTCTTAAAGAAAAGCCCTGTGTCCCCACAGATTTCAGTCACAGCCATTCCATGATTTGCCTTAATTTTTTCTTTTTACTATTGAGTTCTATCTCCACCAAACTATAGGCTTTATAGGAGGTGCTGCTTTCCAGTGTGGCTTACTTTGATGGTAAACATGCTCCACTCACATCTCTGGAGCTGTAGTTTGAAACTACAACATGTTCCAGACTGAGGACTCCCTGGAAGTTTCTCCCATTAGTCAATGGCATTTTTCCATATGTTTGCCCATCAGTGCTTCCGTTGCAAAACTGTGTGCCCCTAGAGTTAAGCATGGTTTAATCGGCTGGAGATTTTGTGGTTTCACTGTTTCAAGCTCACTTTAAGTGTATTGTAACATTACAGTTTATTGCATGAATTTGTATCCATAGCCCTCCAGGTTAAAGTAATTGTATTAACTCCCAACTTGCTGAGCTCTTACTGTATACGGGCACCATGTGAAATGTTCTATCTAATTTAAACTTTATGACCGCTGTATAATATGGTGCTAGTGCGGAACTCATGTAGGAGAAAATGAGGTCACTGGCCCAAGGTCACAAAGCTAACAAGTGAAAGATGCAGAATTCTATCACTGTGCTATTACTAGAGTCTGAACTCTTAATTATTGCTATATTATCTCCCAACTAGTACCACACAAAACATAACTATTTATGCTGAAAGGAAAACCCATAGCGGTTACTATTATAAGAATTAGCAGAATTTCTCAACAGGCATATCTTATTTTTAGTGGCGAGGTATACTCAAAAATACTGAACAGGAAGATCGCAGTCTTATTTATCTGTAAGAAATTTAGAAATAGAAATAAGTCCTGTTTACCAGCCTAATTGCAATTAATGGCTTCTTTTATTATATGTCATTGATCGTTAATATACTAACTTGAAGTAATTAAAGCTAAAAGCAACTAAAGCTGATAGCTTTGAGCTTCTGGAACCTAAGCACCAGAACACAAATGATTCTGTTAGCCATTGGATAATGTTGACAAGCGCTTATAGACCCATTACAACACTGGGAGAGGCAGTCTTAGCAGAAATGTCTGGGGGACCCCAGAAGAATAGATGATTGATCTAATCCATTTTCTTTCAAACAGAACATTTCCTATTTTAAAGGATTCCAAAATAAGTCCCCCACTGCCCAATATCAAAGTGCAATTATTTCTGCATTGATTTTAAATAAATGAAGTCAAGAGCCATCATAAATGTAAAGGTTTTGAGCTACCGGGTAGACACATCATTCCCTGTTGAAGAGACCCTCCTGCATGTCTTAAAGGTGGTCTCAGCTGTACCTGCATATTCTTTATTCTCCTGACTATGTGAGGGCATACAACAGTGAGTGGAATTCTTCTTGCTTTAATTCTTACCCACCTCTTTACAAATGTGAGCCCCTCTCATTTCCGTTTACAAATACGTTGCGTAGACAGGGAATTTACAGAGTATTGCTAGCGTGTTAAAGTGAGCCACCTTCCATAAAGATGCACTGACAGTAAACAAAAAAAACCAACATATAAATGTATGTGTGTTTATATTTTGTTATTCTTTAAAACCAGAACGGTCAGCTGTGTCTTATTGTCGAATTAAATGCTGTATATTGGTGTTAAAATAAATGAACTGAAGAACACATTCCTTTTCAGTGTTGCTGTCTGGGACGTACAACGAATTGCTTTCCTGGAGGAATTCTTGTGGGAAACTTACTTGTTTATAAATATGCTTTCTTTTCCAATATTAAGGGTTCATTGATCTTTAATGTTTTGTAAATTTTTGTTATAAAATTAGCACATGTGGAAAGTGCTTTAAACAGGATGTGAGATAATTAATGCATGGAAGGTCATGATTTCTTTTACCATGATAGATGGATAGATAGACAGATGGATCTTTCTATTTGTTGTCCTTTTCTATAATTCTCTTCATCTGATCAATAGCTTACTAGGGAAGTAGAAGGATATTATACGGGATTTTTAATTGGTCAATTTCTACTTTTAAAAATCTTCAATACTTTTCTAATTCTCCCCTTTCAGTCCTCAAGGTTACATCTGCAATTATGCTACATTATTGAGGTCATTCAAAATAATATATAGACACCTTAGTATTTTCTATTCTCCATTGATGGCTTTACTGTCCTTTCTCCTGATTTGCTCTAATCGAGCTCACTTACAAGCATTCTGTGCGCGTCGGGCTTCATCTCTGTTTGGCAGGGGCAGCTGCTCGCTTCCTCAGCAGCCCTCCTACTTGTACTCAGCACATTATAATGCGAGATGCAAGATCACCTTACAAATAAATGAAAACCCTCAGTGTTAATTCTGAAACGGCCAAAGTCAATCAATCAACACAAGTCCGTTGACTTATGAAGAAGTTTATACTTTTAAATCTTCAGGAGCCAGCCAATGGCGCTTCGGTCAGGTCCGCGCTTTCTCCCTGGGGGTCTGGACTTTTTATCCTGATCCTTCCTCCTCTTCCAGGAGCTGGGAGCGTCGGAGAAATCACCTGCATCATCAACTAGGACGGTGGGAAGGAGGGATGTGGGCACACGACTGCACAGTAGGGTGCTCTTCTGTGTGTGCGTGTGTGTGAGAGAGAGTGTGCGAAAATAGCTAAACCGCTGGCTGACTCTGATGATGGCAGATGCGGAAACAGCAGCACAATGAGGCAAGGAGTCTCACGTGATAGAAGCGACATTTTAATCGGGGTCAGGGGAATTTGAATTTATAGCTATTCTTTTCATCCAAATCCTTCCTGGAATCCACGAAATCCCTCATAAACTGCTGGAAGAGGAGTAAATAGTTGCAACCAGTTCGGATATCTATGTCCTGATGTTGAGTATTTATATTACTCAGATATTCCTCTCTTACACGTATCCTAGATTCTTCATAACAGCGCTATTCACAATGGCAAACCCTTAGCAAAATGGCCTCAAACGATGAGAAAATAAATAAACTGTGGTATATTCACACAAAGTATTACGTCATAGTCACGATAAATGAACTATAATGACAAGGATCAATGTAGGTGAATGACAGCAATAAATTACTGAGTGCAAAATAGAAGTCCAAAGGTGGCACACTGACCTTAAAAAGAAAAGCTAAAATAAAAGTATGCACTTTCATGTTAAAAATATAGATGTATCTATACTATAAACATGGAATGTGGCCAGTGATGAATTTGAGTTTCAAACAATTCTTGCCTTGGTTGGGGAAAACATGAGAATAAGATGAGGAACCATATGATCAGATGTATGTTTCAGTTGCTATGGCTGCCCCCAAAAAACTACCCCCCCAAATTTAGTGTAATAAGACAGTCATTTATCATGCTCCTGTTTTCTGTGAATCAGAAATTTGGAAATGGCATCTCAGGATGGCTTGTCTGCGTCACCATGCCTACAACTTGATATGGAAAACTTCAAGGGGATAGAATTGCCAGAAGACTTCTTCATTCTACAGATTCACTGATTGATTTGGCTATCAGCTGGGGCAATCAGGTCCTCTTCGAGTGGACCTGTCCGTGGGGACTCTGCATGCCATAGTGTGAACTTCCCTACAGCATGGTGGCTTGGCTCCAGGGCAAGTTTCCCCAGAGAGAGCCACTTGGAAACTGGAGAGCCATTATGACTTAATCTTACAAGTTAGGCAGCATCACCCCATTCTAGTCATCAAGGCAGTCACAAAGTCTGAAGCAGGTGCAAGGGGAGGGAATTATACACTCTTATAACATCTTCATGTTAACGCAAGGTTTTAGAAGAGCCTAGGGGACAAGAACTATTGCTTTGATCATTTTTGGAAATTACATTCTGCCATAGACTACCCTCTGACTGTGAAATTTACATCCCTACCACATAGAAAATACACTCAACATCTCCTCAAGATGTTCTCAGCCTCAACTCATTACAGCATAGTTCTCAGGCTCAAGGATGTGAATTCCATTCTCTACATCAGGTCCAGGGTAAATGAGGCATAAAAGTGATATTATTGATTTATTCAAGAGATACAAAAATACAGATTCAAAGAGTTACATACACCCTGATATTTTTAGCAGCATTATCAACAATAGCCAAACTATGGAAAGAGCCCAAATAGCCATCAACTGATGAATGGATAAAGAAGATATGGTTTACATATACAATGGAATATTATTCAGCCATCAAAAGAATGATTTCTTGCCATTTGTAACGATGTGGATGGAGCTAGAGTGTTAAGGGAAATAAGTGGGTCAGAGAAAGACAAATACCGCGTGATTCCACTCTTACGTGGAATTTAAGAAACAAAACACATGAACATATGGGAGGGGGGAAAAAGGGAAAGAGGGAAACAAGCCATAACAGATGGTTCTTAATGATAGAGAACAAACTGAGGGGTGATGGAGGGAGGTCATGGGGGATGGGCTAGATGGGTGACGGGCATTAAGGAGGGAACTTATTATGATGAGCACTGGGTATTGCATGCAAATGATGAATCACTGACTTCTACTCCTGAAACCAATGTTGCACTGTATATTAACTAACTACAATTTAAGTAAAATTCAAAAAAATAAAAATTAAAAATTAAAAAATAGATCAATAACAGATGAAAAAAATGATGTTATTAAGAAAGCTCAGATAGGGACTCCCAAAACAGAGGAGCATAATATTACTATCATTGATTATTGTCTGAGCATAATAAATATAGCTTAATAAATATAAGTTAACAAAGTGAAAGTTGTAAATCTACGGTACAATTAACTAAGGGCTGTGGGATGTCAGGGGCAATGGAGTGTGAGAAAGGAGAGTAGGAAAGTACAGGTATGGGTGTGGTGGGAGCTCATATTGCTTGAGGGAAAGCTGGAAAAATAGACTTAAGCTTTGGGAGGGGGTGCCCACAGTTGTTGGAGGAGTGAGTGTGTGTGTGTGTGTGTGTGTAAATGCATTTGTGAAATGTGAAAAGGTTTGCTTTTTGGGAGGTAGGGAGGATGAGCAGGGCTTATATTCAGTTCAGTGAACAGAGTAAGACCGATTCCAAATTCTACATGCATTTGGTCAAGACTTGCTCAGACGTAGGATGACGTATATGATTCCACTGGTCGAGAAAATTACACCTGAGGGTTTGAGGAAGCCACCAGCACACTGCTCCCAACAGCAACTATATACCTTCGGTCTCCCTTCTGGTGTAGCTAAGGAAATTGGTCTTATATATTTGGGTGCTCCCAAATAAGCTGCTACCAAGCAACGAAACCTTGTTACCTTATTTCCTGAAGATTATATAAGAAGTCTACCTCTACATTCAAAGTCACTAACATGTCAAGGATAACCCAAGTCTATGAGCCTGGTAAAGGTGTGCAGTGCATACTATGCAATGGAATTCATTACCAGAAATAGAAAGAAGGTAAAGTCCTTGTTACCAATCCTGAGAAGCGGTACTGCTCACTGTCAGCATATGATGAGTACAATTCAGCCAGCATGCTATGAAAGTTACCAGATTATCATGGATCTGATTTTCCCATAGTTGGCCCAGAAGTTCAGAGATATATCATGAATGCCCATTTTCAGGTGTTTTATCTATTTATAAAGTAAAATCAAATGCTGTAAAAAAGACCATTCGGTATTAAAATAACAGTTAAGAAAGAAGGAACTCATATCCTTCCTTTGAACTATTAATACGACATTGGAAAAATTTGATGAAAGAAACATGCAAATTGCACCTTTTCCCAGAGGAGCCTGACTGGCTGTGGATATCTGGGAAAGCACAGCCCTGATTATTCTTCCCCACAAACACGAAAATTCTCCTGACACCATCTGTCTGTCCTCACCTACCAAACATATCTGCTCCATTCTGAGAAAATGTCTCTCGGCAACTTTCTTCTCATAAAACAAAGTTATGAAAATAAACTAGCATTATTCATGAACATTTCACCAGTCTGAAACAACATGTGCAAAATAAAAATAAAATTTGGAAAACCACATCTCAGGGAAAGCACAAATTCAAACCACGAAGGAAAAAAAAAGAAACAAAAGAAAAGAGAAACCAGCCAGCCCCATAATAATTCTAAAAGTTTCGTCAGTTGAAGTAGCGAGGCAGGCTCACTTGCCTCTCAAGCCTGAGGTTGAGAGGATATAACCCTTTTTTGCATTACATGAAATAGCTTCTCCTAAAAAAAGAAAAAAAAAATCCACACTTGTTACATAGCCCTTGTGGTTATCCTTGAAGCGCGATACGAAGGCAGTCAAGACACTCAGAAGAATACATTTGAGTGAACTGAATGACTTTAAAGGAAATCAGAAAATGACCTCCAGAGCAGTAATCTTCATAGAGATATTTATATTTTAATATTGCAGGAAATTTTGCTGCTTATCAAAGCTGGAAAGGAAAAGGACTGGCTGGGGTTGAGCTTCCTATCTCCTGGGAAAAGACTTTCTCCACACATACTTTGTTTTGCATAAATCCTCACTTGATGTGAACCTCCTTTCCAGTGATTTCTACCACTTTTCTTGCTCCTGACAGCATAAGTAATGTTTTTGAAAGGGCAGAAATGGCCCCGTCCTGTCCTTAAGAAGCTTACACTCCAGTTTAGCAGCTTTTGAGGCATTTTCATATCCACCCTAAAAATATATTTTATTTCATAATTGAGCAGATGCGCACACACACGAGGGTATTTATATTTATTTTTTGTGTTGAAAGGCAAAAGGTAGCAATGAAATTTCATTAAAAACATCAAAGAAAAAAAACCCTCCCCAGTGTTCTTTTTTCTAGTGATTGCTTATTTACCATGTAAGTAAATATATACATTAGGGAGCAGAATGTATGTGCATGTCACCTATAGGTGTACACGCAAACATAGCAGACAAGTTTAGAAGCACAATTAGATAATTAATCAGGTTGAAAATTAAGATTAAGTCTCGTGATTAACTAACTCCAGACCCACTCCAAATTTGTGAGGCATTCTGGAACCGTACTGTTTCTAATTCACTAAGCAGCACAAGTTTGCAAATATTAGTTAAATGACTGTAACCTAGTCATCTTTAAAAATTAAAGGAGGAGAACAAAATACCCCTACCGTTTAAAGGATACTTGTTATGTGGGAGGCACTGTATTGGGAGCTTCACATATACTATTTCGTTTAGCCGCCGTAACAAGACAGCTGGATATATTAATTGTCCATTTCACAGGTAGGAAAACAAAGACTCAAAGAAGTGAAGTGACGTGTTCAAAGTCAAAAATACTATGAGTAGTAGAAAAAGAATCCAAACTCAAGACTGCCCGAGCAGGAGGCACGTGTGCACGGAGCCTGTCTGCCCCTAACAACCTGTGAGCGTCCACGTGGCAGATGATCACAGGGAAGGCAAGCGCATGCGCGCATCGGGGTGCATCCGTAAAATAGCATAAACATGTCGCCCCCCCCTCCCCCAAGTGTCTACCACGTCTTTCCAACTAAACTACAGAAAGAGCAGCCTGAGACAGGAGAGATGATGAGACCAGTAGGTGTTATAGCTGGCATGTTAACTTCTTAAAGTGTGTCAACTGTAACATAAAACTCTTCAGTTCAGAAACCCATGCCTCTTTCAGCATTTGTTTTTGAGATCTTGTAGTTGGATCGCACATGAAAGAATGAGATTTCAATTGTCCTCAATCTCTCTCTCTCTCTCTCTCTCTCTCTCACACACACACACACACACGTACACGCACCCACCCCTTTCAGCCTTTTTACTTTACTCATTTTGAGGAAGGTAACTTGTCACATGTTCCTAATGTTCTTTTCTTCCTCATTGTTTTTTCCCATTAACGCATTGACTACCCCACGTGCTTGTTTTTAAGGAGGGTCACAAACTTGCAAAAGCCTCGATTTAAAAAGCATACTGTAAAATATTTTTCTGAAAAACATGTTCTTTATCTGAAGTCAATTAAACAACTTGTACTAATTAAGAAAAGATTTGGAGTTTATGTTTTCTGGTTTCATCAGGATTAAATTAGACTGGTCAATGGATAGGACCGTAGGTTGTGAGGTCAAGGTGAATGCCACAGATTCAATTCTACATCTAAGCTTAAATGCAGATTGAATGTCCGTCTTTGGATGGATTTACTCTTGTTCCTAATCACTTGAAGAAGAAATGTGTTCTCCAACCACTTCAGAATTATTTATGAATTCATCCCTTCAATTTTTTCCTTTTTTCCTTTCTCCTTTCTTCCCTCCTCTCCTCTTTTCGGTTTATAGAAATCATATTGGTAGACAAGAGAATAACTGTTGGTATGTGAGGGGAGTAATTTAATTATGCAAAACAGGAAGATGCTCTTTATATTTGGTCTTCTGGGCTTGAAACAATGTCATTAATCAGACTCTCATAAGAGTTATTGCAGATTTTTCAAAACATCAGCTCTGCTGTTTTTGTTCCTCATGTAAGTTCCAAGCCCTCTCTCTACCTACCTTGTATCCAGCAAGTAATGATTAGGAACTGTTGAAATCTTTACATTATCTTAGTAATATGCCAATTAAAGGAGGGGTTTTACCCAGATTACAGAGATTCGTCTGAGGTGCCACCACTTTGTTAGGGCTGTGTTGTGGACATCTTCATAATTAATGGAAAAATCATTAGGAATTCAGTCTTTATTAACCCCTATAGCTGCAGGGGCCCATTTCATCTTAATTGCATTCATTTGGCACTGGCAGTATTATACAGCATAATCACTAATAAATGATCTTTTAATTTGTACCAATCAACGGAGCTTGCTTTCATGCCAATATTCCTGTTTCTTTGATGTTGACCTGTCTTGATTTTTGATCATTTGGGCTTAAGATGATTTACTGGAAAATCAATATCAATACCAGAACTGCTTGTATTCATAAGTCTGTGGTTAGGTTCTATTTAAGTGTATTTTGATTGAAATAAGTAGTGCTTGATTACCCATTCAGATGAGGGGGGAAAAGCATAATCAAGTTGGGAAATCTGGTACTGTATTCTTATTCAAAGGAAAATAATTAGAAACTGTAGGAAAACTGAAGATTCGGGAGAGCAGGAGAGGTAACACTTCAGATGCCACTAATTAAGCAACTTTGTCCACCATCTCCTAAAGGCCTTCACCAATAGCGTAATATGCTATTACCCATTAGCAAGGCCAATGGGGGCTTTGGTTACACTTGTTAATGGGAAACCCCGAGACAGTTTCTCTCATTATCCCCCTGTCAGCACTGTCTCTGCAGTGTAAAGTGGTCGTCATTGTTCTGTGGGTCAGCTAACCAGGAACCAAGCTACTGTACAGAAACATTCTGCAGCTAATTGAAAATGACTGAAAAATCCCCTTATCATCCAGTCACCTCTCTTTATTTGTGGAACAATGGAACATACATGGACTATGCGGGGGAAAAAGAAAGTTCAGACTATGACATTGAATTTTTCCTGACTAATACAACTACAAAGAAGTCTTTGAAGATAATTCCAGGGGAAAAATCCACTTACTTTTTTTTTTTTAAAGATAATGACAGTAAGACGTAAGTTAGTGTAGAATATTGCATTTGCTGTTCTGAAGAGTACTTTATGTTTATATGATTCCCTTCACTAGAGGAACTCAAAGCTTTTCCCATGGAACTGCTGAAATCCTCATTATCCTAATGAGCAAGTGGCACAAAACTGGAAAAGCCACAAGGAAAATGAAGCTTAATCACATATTCTAAGCTGGGCTGTTTTCCCGAACTCTTAAATGCAATTTAGTATAAGGTGTATCTCCCTTTAAGAAAGTCAAAGCCTGGAAATACAAATTTGTGGGAAAAAACCAAATCAGGTCTTTTACACATGTAGAAAAGGAGAAAGAAGATGGACTAGAATAATTCCTACGTTTAATATATTATTTGCTTTGCAAAAGGATTCGATTCATTGTTCTTTCCTTTAAATTGTAAGATTCTAAAGTGCATTTAAAATACGATTGAAATAATTATTCAAATTGATAGACAAAATGGATGATTACGTACCTTAAATGAGGAATGCTTAATTTGGGTATCGGTAGGAGTTTTCAACTTGATCATCCCTAGGAAGGTGAAGCAATGCTCTGAGAGCTATTATCATTCATTCATTCTTTCCTTCCACTGGCATTTTTTTTTTGGCAGCTGCTCTGTGACAGGCAAGGTTTCCAAGCACTGGAGTTACAAAATGAATTAGACATGACACTTTCACCTAAAGGAATGCGCGATCTAGTGGAGGAAATAATAACACAAACTTATAATCATGTTACAGTCTAATAAATGAAACAATCTATATATAGCAAACTATACACAGTAAAAGGGTATGCTGAGGAAAGAGAACCTAGACAACTTGGGAGGTTAGGAAAGGTTCCTATAAAGAAATAACCCATTAGCTGCGTTTTAAACAGGCAGCGAAGTTACCTGAGCAGCTGGTCGGAGCAGCAGTAGTAGACTTTGAGGACATTTCAGAGACATCATGAGCAAAGATGAGAAAGAATAAATGATATGTTGTATGCAAAGTATTATGAGCAAGCCATTCAAGAAGGCAGAGAATAGAGAAAAAAAAGAGGCTAGAGAGGTAGACAGACACCATATTCCTGCTTCCTCCAAATTCACCCTCCAAGATAACAGACAAATAGAGGAGTCAGCTATGCACTTAGGTAGGTCACTCTGGCCACCGAGTGGAGGGCACATGTTGTTAGGAAAGGATCAGAGAAAAGACTATTTTTTTAAAGATTTTATTTATTTATTTGACAGAGAGAGACAGCCAGCGAGAGAGGGAACACAAGCAAGGGGAGTGGGAGAGGGAGAAGCCGGCTTCCGGCGGAGCAGGGAGCCGGATGCAGGGCTCGATCCCAGGATCCTGGGATCATGACCTGAGCCGAAGGCAGACGCTTAATGGCTGAGCCACCCAGGCGCCCCAGAGGAAAGACTATTTTTAGTCAGTATCCTGTTTCAATAATCCAGACAAGAGATGAGGGGGACTTGAATTGAGTGGTAAATGTGGGAGACATGAGTTTATAATGGGAAACCATTAAAGATAAGCATGAGTAGGATCCTTGCATAGGGTGTCGAAAGTAAAAAGATTAGTGTGCTAAGAATAGAATTGGGATATCAAAGTGTGACATGTAAGTTAAGAAAAGGAATTCATAAAGGAGTCAGAGAAGGACGATTAGAGATATAAGAAAAACCACAAGTGTGAGGTATGATAAATTCCAATGAGATAAAGACTTTCAACATAGAACAAGTAATCAATCAGGTCAAAAATGAAAGGAAAAGCTACATTCAAGTAAAATCTTTAGAATATTTATTCCATTTGGATTTCAGGGATTGTCAGTCACTTAATGAGAACAGTTTATGGGAGTTGAGAGGGCAAAGGCTGGAAGGTAGGACTGTGAAGAGATGGGAATGGTGGGTGTGAGCAAGACTTTCAAGGAATTGGGTTAAAAAAGAAAAGATCAAGCTCAGCCAGTGGCTAGTTGGGAATACTGAATCAAGGGAACACTTTCTAGGATAGGAGAGACTTTAAGGTGTTTTCAGACTGAGGGAAAATCTCCGGCAACATGATACAGAAGAGGCTGAAGATTAAACCAAGGGTAAGGATAAAGGGAAACTGAGCTGCTAGGGAAAGAGCAGATCAGAGGATCAACATAGGAACTCAATCATAATGCGTGGGAAAGGAAATAGGCCAGATTGGATAAAATAGATTAAGAGAGTTTCTTCGAGGTCAGAAATGCTGGTAAAAGTAACAAAGGGAAGAATAGGTATTATCATCGGCCCAGATCCACTCCTGACCTTTGATGATGGTCCAGTAAGTTCTTGGTAATGCAAGGTTGGTTTGAAGACGTCAAAGAAATTTAGATTAACTAGACAAGTGCACACTGACTTCATCCAGTCTTATTTAGATCCCTTGTGATCAAAATCTCTAGAAGATTCTAGACTGATTGGGTGTCCTGCCTGTTGGCCATCTGAGGCAACTAAGGACCAATTACTCTAGATCATTATATTCTAAATTATTTTCTAGCTTCATGAGATGTCAGTAAGTAGTTACAATCCCACCCGCTCAAGAAAAAAAAAGGTCTATGGATGAGTTTTAAAAACACTGACTTAAACCCAAATTAGCGGGCATTTATTTTTTTTTTGCTGAAAGAAACTTTAATAAGCTCATAAGCATTGTGATTCTCCAAAAGGTGAGTATAGTCTGCAGTTTCCAAAACTTATTTGATAGTAACACATCTTGATCCTCAGAATTCCTTTAACTCGTTGCATACCTAGGGAAACACTGTACTGGGTATCATTTAACAATGACATCTTTTGATTTTAAATGCTGGCCAATTTTACTTTTGCTTTTAATTTCGATCTGAGCCGTGAAGTAGTGCAAACTAGTTAAGATAACTATACTATTGTTTCTTAATTTTACCAAGTGGTTGACTTCATTAAGTGCTTGTTGGAGGTGTGCTGTGAGCTTACCACTCTGTTGGATTCTGAGAGGTCGCAAGCAAAGGAATGTGAGTTGCTCCTTGGTACCAGGCTCTGGTCCAGGAGGGAAATGGAAAAGCCATAGTTTGCACGCTCAGTGTGCTCCCTGACCTTTCCTCTTCGGACACATGCTTTTGTTCCAGCCCACCGTGGCATTTTTACCACAGTGTTCCTTCTTGTGAAATCATTGCTTGCTCGTTTATGCTGCCCAGCACGAAAACTATCTAGGGGCGTTCTGAAATCTGTTCTCTTCTCACTGTCATTTATATTCCCTGGGCCTGTCTTCTTGGGCCACACTGAAAACAGAGGTTCATGTTGATAGTATCCGTGCCATTTAAAATTTTGAATCCTTCAAGTAAATCTACTCGCGTGATTTTATTCTTTCCAGACTTCCCATTTTCAGCTGTTGCAGTCTGTCCTCAGACTTCAGCTCTTCAACCTTGCCACATTTTCAAGCGCGGTGATGTCTTCTGCAATTTCTTTAGTTTGACATGGTCTCCGAAGAGCCCCACCAACCCGGGGCCTCACATCCTTGCACGCATACTCTCATTATCCAGATAGGCTTGTGTTTGAAATCACTTTCTAAAGTTCTATGGAAAAGTCATTCTGCCTTTTTGAAATTATATGTCTCTCTAAAATGTATCTTAAAGTTGATTTTCTTAGGAACAAAATCAAGACTGCTATTTTTAAGTTATGTTTTAAAATGTTCCTTTTAAGAGCTTGATTAAAAATTACACTGTTAATTGAGATTCATTATTTCCTTCAATTTAATAAGGCCTCATCCGAGGTTACATTAAAAATATGGTACTACCTCACTGATGAAGTTCTTGAAAATTGTTTCTCCTGACACTGAAACATACACTGTCATCGCTATTGTTGAAAGGTTTTTTAGTATGCCAAAGGACCACACTTTGCTAGAAATTTCAACAAATTTGATTCCTATCCATTCAACATTTTCCTGTTATCTCCAGTTATTCTGATATTTAGAATGACATATGAAAACCACCCACTCCCCCAGATCTATGAAAGTAAGACAATCACACAATTGGAAACTTCAGCCATTTGCCTTATTAGAACGCTTCCAAACAATGTGGAATTATTTAAAACATCCAAACGGTAACAAAACAAAAACAAAACCTAGTGTTAGAGAGTGTTCTGACAAAATGAAGCAAGGTTATCAATCAGGGATTACAGTGAAAATGTTCTTATATGTTTAGGCTTTGGGGTTTCTGATCTTTTTGATATGGCTTTTTTAAAAAAGCAGAATAGAAATGTGTTGATTTCTTCACATATTTTATTTATAGTAGCTTTATTTTGTCATATATCATTTAACAAGCTTTCAATCCCACAAAACACAATGAAAACCATCATGTTTACCAAAAGCCTCCGGAGAGAAAGGTGGGGCCCCCTGCTGCCATTTCTCCATGCACAGCGGACCACGAGCCGTCACCTCCACCTCAGCTTCTTGGAGAGAGCTGCTCACTTAATTGCTTATGTGCCCCCTGCCTGACCAGTGGAAGAATAACCTTTCTAGGGCATTTCTGCAGTTCTGTGTGATTTGATCTTTCTTTGGTGACCTGGGCCATGCCATCCCAATATGAGAAGAAGCAGCAAATTGAAGTCAGATACTTATTGGAATGAAACTCTCATTTTAAGAAGAAATTCAGATCTATTTAGCTTGACCTTGGAACTTGAATTAAATCTTTAGACACTCAACTTTCTCCAGGGAAGTGTGAGGTTTATATGAATTTGAGTGTATTAAAGCTAGTCTGGCTCTGATCTACGTACCAAGTTGGTTAATTTTTCATTTAAAGGACAAAGGGTTTCACTGGAACTAATTTAACTGACTTAATTTGTGATATTCACATACCAGTTTATATTCTAAACCAGGAGAGGTTTTTTAAAACCATTAACATGTCATTAAAAAAACATAATATGTTCCCTGATTGATGTTTTGAAGGCAGCCACGGTTGCCTATGGCTGGGGACTTCTGACATGGTTCATTTTTTGCCTTTGCTACTAACCAATTGTGGGACCCAATATGAGGTGTTTCACCTTTCTCTGATTCACTCTCTAACTAATAAACTGGGGTTATAATAATTCCCTCTTCCATCTTTCTCAAAGGGGTATACTGAGAATTAACAAGTTAATGGTCATAAAATACATCAAAATGATCAGTTAAAAGGCAATATGTTAGGACTTTCATGTTATGAAAATATATTTGAAATGTATTTTTTCCCCAAAAAAGGTTACTTCTTTAAGATTTATCATGTACCCAAACATGAGAATAAATTGGCTTGTTTTATATTTAATCAGCTAACGTATGTGGATTTGTAGGAATCTCGAATTAACAGAAACAAAAAAATCAAGTGCACATTTGAACATCCTGTTCACAATATTTCTTCCTCAATATTTTTTCCATATATTTTAACTGTTCACAACTCAACTAGTATCAGAATCTTTGCTTGATTAATGCTGCTACTTCACTCCATCTCTTCTGTACTTTGTTGCTTGAAACACAATATTCATTTGTTTATGTATGAATGAGCTTCATAAGAGTTTTAGAGTTTTTGTTTATACTTGTTCTTTCCTCCAAGCCAGTTACATAGTCTCCATGTCAGAGACTGTGCACCCGTTTACTTTATCTTCCTCACTGGCCCTTATGAGCAGACCACAACAACACTGGAGAAATAATATTTGCTGATTATATACAAATAGGGCTGGAGGTTGAATTTGATTGGTGGTTCCTTTCTCATCTTATTTTTTAGCTAGCTTTACATAAAATTGTGGATTGCACCATGATAGAAATCAAGCAGCCACTGTCTTGCGGATGCTTAGAAGTTCATAAGTGTGATTTTGTTGCATTTAAGTTAAATGACATAGATTTTTACTCAATCTTGTTTGTAATCATATTGTTGATAAAACACAAAAAAACTAAAACACAGGAAATCATCATTACACTACCAGTTAGAAATTATTATTATTTTTAAAAGATTTTAGTTATTTATTTGACACACAGAGAGAGAGCACAATCTGGGGGGAGCAGGAGAGGAAGAGGGAGAAACCCCTGTGTGGCTCGATCCCCGGACCCTGGGATCAAGAGCTGAGGTGAAGGCAGACGCTTAAACAACTGAGCCACCCAGGCGCCCCACCAGTTAGAAATTATAGTGATATTTTCCAGTATAAATCTTGCTGCTTGGAAGTCATAAAATAAATGGATATTGGAAAGAAAGGGGCTCACAAGGTGGGGGTATGTGGAAATGGGGCATAGGGAAGAGTGCTAGAAGCATAAGAATACTTTAATTTTCAAGGGATGAATTCAGCACCATCTATTCATACATAAGGTAAATGTTAGTATTTTAAGCATCTATAAAGCAAGCTCTCAAAGATTCTTTTCAAAAGGAAGGAAAAGTACAAAAGAAACTTCTAAGTAATGCACAAGTGTGAATGAAGGGGAAATGTTGCAGCACCTAGTATGACACTTAGTAATTTTTCTCTTTTGTCTTTGTTTATTTTCCTTTTTAAATGTATTGCCTTGGGTCACCCAGGGGGCTCAGTTGGTTCAATGTCTGCTTTCAACTTAGGTCATGATCTCAGGGTCCTGGGGTGGAGCCCCACATGGAGCTCCCTGCTCAGCGGGAAGTCTGCTTCTCCCTCTGCCTCTGCCCACCCCACCCCCGCTCATTCTCTGTCTCTCTCACAAAAATGAATAAATAAATCTTAAATAATTAAATAAATAAATACATGTATTGCTTCATGATGAAAATCTGCATAGAACAGGAAAATATGTCTATGGCTAAATAATGAGAACTACCTGATACTATTTATTTTGCCACTAAAATTGTTTATTTATTAAAACGAGGGGCGCCTGGGTGGTGCAGTCCTTAAGCATCTGCCTTCGGCTCAGAGCGTGATCCCGGCGATCTGGGATTGAGCCCCACATCAGGCTCCTCCGCTAGGAGCCTGCTTCTTCCTCTCCCACTCCCCCTGCTTGTGTTCCCTCTCTCGCTGGCTGTCTCTCTCTGTCAAATAAATAAATAAAATCTTTAAATAAATAAATAAATAAATAAATAAATAAATAAATAAATAAATAAAACGAAAGAAGCTCTCAGACTGGAGCACTGCTCTCAATCTTTATCCAATAGGCATTTTGAGTCTATCTTCTTTTAACACGGAGAAACAGTGTCCAGGTCTGGAACTCTTAGCATGGAACTGGCATGGAGAGTTTAGAATACATTTTGAAACCATAACCGTCATGAGCAACAGCACTGATAAGAGAGAGATAAAATGTATCTGAGTATTATTCCAGAATAACAGACAAGGATCATTCTTCTCTTGCTAATTTATATTTTCTGAAATTCATTCACTTCATAAGGTTTTGAAACATATTTGCATAAAATTGGGCAAAGCATCTCTTACTTTGCTCTGTGTATGAGGTTATATTGAAATCTTTATTTTGAATGTATACGTTTTCTCTGTGTTTCAACCACTCCTATTTTTTCTTTGACTAGCTATTGATTCATCAATTTTTCCCCCAGAGGGCAAGGGATCTATTTTACACTTCCAACTTTTTTGTCAATCTATCTTTTGTTTTTATCTCAATTATTCCTTTCCTTTTCTCCTTTTTTCTTTTTTTTTTTTTTTTTTAATTATCTTTTTCTAATTCCTGAACGTTAATGCTCCAGATTTTCTTCTGGGCATAATTTTAGCCATGGCCTCAGTTTCTGCTAAACCGTATGCTCATACAATTTTATTTTCTGCAGGCTCCAGTTTCATATGTAGTTTTTTAAAACACTTTTTTTTTTTGGTTTTTGAAGAGATTTATATTTAAAAATTTCCAAGTTATTGGGGTTTTTGCTTATGATTTTGCTATTAACTTCAATTTTTACCACCTTCTTATCATAGAATGTAGTCAATATTAGTTGTACATTTTTAAATGGTGGTTTTTCCTATGATCTAATATTTAAGTAATATTTGTTATATAGTCAATGGGCACTTACTTGAAAACTAAGTAGTTTCAAGTATAGCGTTATCCCTTCACTAATCATTTTGTGTCCCCTGATAGTTACACTTTTTAAAAAAAAATCTACTTGGTTTGCTAGGGACTGCGGAATGTTCTTTAGTTCCTTATAATTTTGATGATTTTTGCTTTATACATTTTGATACTATGGCATTTGATACATCTTTATTACACTTGTGTTTTTATTGTGACTTATACCCCTTATCACTATAAAGTTGGTCTCTTATAATGCATTTTTCATATATTTAAACCATTTTAGAAGTTGAGGTCCTGGTTTTCTCTCCCCTTTTTTCTACTGCTTTGGGTTTCTTTTCCATTTCTTTTACTTTCCACCTGTCTGAGACATTTTGTTCATTTGGTGTCTTATACACTGCATAAAACTGAATTATGTTATACCATACAGCAAGACTCTTTTTGTAAGTAAATGCATTCCATTTATATTTTACTATAACAGATGTTTTGTGTTAAGTTTATTATTTTATGTAATGATTTTTTTTGTTATTGTTTTTCAGCCTCCCTTTTCCCCTTCTTAAATACATAAAAAATATCTTTTTTTTTTTTTCTTGGACTGGTTTTAAAACCTAGAAGAGTGCAAATAAAAAGAACTTTTCTGGGGCACCTGGGTGGCTCAGTTGCTTAAGCAGTTGACTCTTGATTTCAGCTCAGGTCATGATCTCAGGGTTCTGAATCCGCCTCATGCTGTATGTGGAGCCTGCTTAAGATTTTCTCTCTCTCTCTCCCTCTGCCCCTTCCCTGCCACTCTTTCCCTCTCTAAAAAAAGAAAAAAATAACTTGTTCAATAGCTTGTTTGTTGAATGAATAACAAAAATGAATAAAACACTATTCACTGCTTTAACTATCTCCAAGTATATATCCTCACTCCCAATAAACTTCTATCTTTTCTCAACCACCTTACATAAAGAAAACAAACAGCCTTACATTTTTTTTTGTTTCTCTCCCCTTCCTGACAATCTTCTATTTTTAATTAGGTATATTATTTTTAGCTTTTTATTATTTTTTTTTAGATTATTTATTTATTTATTTGAGAGAGAGATAGCACAAGTGGGGAGAGGGGGAGCAGAGGGATAGGGAGAAGCAGACTCCCCGCTGTGGAGGGAGCCCAATGTGGGGCTCAATCCCAGGACCCTGAGATCATGACCTGAGCCCAAGACAGACAGACACATAATCAACTGAGCCACCCAGGTGACCCTGATTAGGTATATTATTTTTTAAACATCAAAGTTTCTATTGAGCTCTATAGTCATAATTTTTAATAGTTATTTCACACCACAGCTTCCTGATTCTCAAGTTCTTATTTGTGGCTAGATATTTTCATTAAATAGTCATTTTCAAAAAGACCTCTAAGTTCCTTATTTCTTGGGTTCTTGCAGGTTTTGAACATCTTTCTGTTGCTTTTCTGAATATACCACAATTTGACTGGTCGTAACATTTTTAGGTCAAATTTCTAAGTTGTTCTTCCAGTGTGCGATGAGCATTCATTCATTGTCTCTGAAAATTTAGTATGCCTGTGGACACTTTGCGCTGTCGCTTTCATAGATTATTCAATACCTCTGATCATTTCTCCAGAGGATGAAATTTTTTACCTTTATTGTTAATTATATTTATTAAAATATATCTAACTGTTGATTGTTTTAAATAGGTGCTTTCCCCTCTGAAATCTCATGTTACATTCAGATCTCCCATTTCTTACTTTCTTTCTTTTTTTTAAGGCAATTTTTCTTCTACTACAACTTCATTTGTTATTTCTGTTTCACTTGCTTTGTTATCTTCTTTAGAAATATGAAGGTGCTTGCATACATGGAACAACCTTTAACATTCTCTAATGTCTGTGATGTTACTTTTAATTCTTTTTTCTCTTTGTTCTTTTACATTCTGTTTTGTGTAATTTTTTCAAACCTGAATTACATGACACCTTGCAGCAGTACCTAATCTGTTTCCTTAGGCTTCATTTTGCAATTTTAATTTGTATATGGTTCTATTGCTTGACTCAGTTTCTCCTCTGAACTCTGTTAGCTTAGGTGCTATGTTACTCTTCTGTGTTATCGTTGTTTCTCTTTCTTCTTATGTCTCGGTTAGGCCTTCTTTTCCGTAATAATTTTTTCCTTAAATTTATGAAAATAAAGACAAATATTTGTCTGATATTTATTATTTACTGGAGTTATTCTTTTTTTTCCTGTGTGCATTTCTTTATCTGCCCTGTTCGGTTATGTTCTTTCCCTTCATTTGATGGTATGTATACAGGGTCGCCTGTGAAGTTCTTTTTGAGTGTTAGTCCTGTTTGAAAGGAGCGGCTGTATCCAAACCTACTTCTTCACGAATAACATGGGAGGAAGGGGGCAAATGGAGTGAGTTGACCATACACATGTGTGTGATGTGAGTTAGTAATTTATGGCTTTTTTAACTGTTTTCTTTCCAAGCCCTTTCTCAAAACTCAGTTTTAAGAGAAAAGAAAGATGCTGTATATTTATCACCCATCGTTACAAAATACAAATGATACCCATATTATTTGTTAATATGTTAACACAGTTTGAGTCAACCAACACGTTTTGGACCCTTACCACATACAAGATCTTGTAGCGCCTATTTCATGTTTAACAGTATCCATAACTCGTGACTTAACGGAAAATAACACCGACCAGGACCCATGAGACCTGGGTTTCAGATATAGTTTGCCTAAACTAAGATTTTTTAGTTTGAAAAAATTATTTAAATTCTCTATACCTCTGGTTTCTGAGAAATTTAGGTAAGACCATCACTAATTCTTTAAATTGAAATCTCCTGATATCAGGAAACAGAGCTACTTGAGTCTTTTGAAAGATTTTATCCAATCTTTGATGATAATCATCAACAAAAATAAGTTTTTAAATATGAAACTTTTATTTACACTTTTAAATAACTCTGTAATCAGAATATATATATATACAGGCATGTTTTCTTCACTCACTGCTGGCCATGTTCATATGTCTTGGGAATGTTACATCACAGAGGGCATCAGTAGAGTAAGAAAGCTTTGTGACAGTTTAGACTTATCTCTGTACTTTCTCCACAGAGGAAGATCTTTCTGCATTCTCCCCTAAGTGGGGAAAATCAAGGTGAGTCAACAATTTGTATTTTTGAAATTATAACCAGTGATCTTTCTTTGCTTAAATGAATACTGACGTAAAAATTCAGAGAAAGGTTACATATTGCCAAGTAGTAAGTTCTGCTCTTGAAAAATAGACCCTGACTAGGAAATCTTTGCCTTGAACTGTAACTGTCTTCATGATACATTATGAACTGTCTTGCGGTGCTTTATGTGTGATCGAAAAATATATGTATTTTAAAATCCACAGAAAGACAATTAATAAAAGACCTACATTTTACTTACCCTGAAAGCTATCTGAGAAAAGAAAAACCCATAATTTGAAGGAAAGGAGGATAAGAAAAAGCAAAGACATTCTGATAGGTCACTTTTTCATACACAAGCATTTAGTCTACGGTAATCTTCCAGGACTGTCAGATTTGATTGAAAGATAATGCAAGATTTTTTTCTTGCCACAATTTATAGCATGTATCCATTAGGAATAATTATGGTTGCATGATTTTGCTAGCTGTTATCTCTACAAGTGTTACTAATGGTTTTATCAATTACTCCCTGTCCAATAACTGCATGGTTGTAACCTAATTTAAAGACACTCTATCACCAGGCTGATTTGTGTAGTAGTAAATGACAGCATTTGAGACACCAGCCAAATGACTCACTTCAGTGACTTAGTTAGTCTCTAATAATTAACAATTAGTAGGTACCTAGAGAAAGCTCAAGAGACTGGAGCTCCCACGTTTCTCTTTCTTATCTAAATATAAGAAGTTAGAGAGACTTCGGTGATTCATATTAATAAAATTGAGGGCCTCTATGGGTTTGGAGAACATGTGTATATAAGAGCTGTTAATAATTTCTATTTAAAATGAAAGAAATGGGGGGTGATGCATGTTCATAAGGCTATATCTTCATACATTGAAATTGGTAGATATGCTGAGACCCACAAGTAGAAAAATCACTAAGTATTTTTTTTCTAGGCATGTTAGTGCTTCGGTTCAGAAGTAAAGTCAATGTGCTAAAAGGGGACTAGTGTTGGCAAATTCGTGCTATTTCTTGAACTTTAAAGGGAAAATGCTTGATGTGCAAAAAGAAGCACTTCATTACAGATCATTAGTGGGAACTTTATGTACAGCTGAAGGCTCAGAAAGGTATTGCCTGCTTAGAACTAGCTGGGAAGAAATTTGAAATCCCCCTCTTCTTCTTTTTTTTTTTTTTTTTAATGAATGTAAAAGATGATTTTTTTTCCTCTGAAGATGTTATCTCTAAGGATTTTTTTTAAAAAGAAATCGGCCCATTTTGAAAGTCTAAATAAGAGCCTGAATTTCAAGTCTTAAGTGGCCTACATTTTCTGAAAGTAGTTTGTTTTCTCAGGGTGCAAGATAGTGAAAGTGAGATGCGAATGCGGGAGGATGGGGGTTCTGGCCCTGTGCTGCCCTTTTGCTGAGTTCATCAGTATATTTGGAGCGACCTTGATGAGACCAAGTTGCTCAGGGGCGATTCATCAATCAGGTTCCTGTGTCAGCCTTAGTACTTTAAGGCTTTCAGGTAAACCATGAACTTAAGATAACAATCAGTTTGCAAGAAAAGTGTATCAGGTAGAATGATGAAGCGTTTCATTCAACCTATCACGACCTTCCCAGCCGCACTGGAAGACCCCCAACGGTAGAGAAACATGGGAACTGTGCTCGTGCTGTGCCCGCTCATCCTCAGCAGTCTCTGTGAGGAACTGGGTGAACAGAGACAACTACAAAGCTATGACAGCCTCAGAGCTTTAGAAATGTTGTGGAAAGTACTCTTTAAAAACATCTTCCCACTATGCTGATGACTGCACTTCGCTACATAGTCATGGCTAGCAAGAAGATGTTCCTAGAAAAATCCTGATGGGCATTCGTCACCCCGATTCCTTCAGCTTGCTCACACATGTGCTACACGAATCAGATGTGCAAACGAGCTGAAAGCCCAAGTCCCCAGCCACTCCCTGCTACAAAGCATCATTCCTCGCACATATATTTATGTCACCATTTTGTACTAATCACAAAAGAAATCAGTGGAAAGGAAGAAAATAAATCACTGAGGATCTGATCATCCCCCGAACAAGATCACAATGGCCAATTTGCAGGAAAGGGTTTCTCTAATTTCCCCTTGTGGTGGTGATGAGGTTATGAAATAGTCATAATAGCGGGAGAACTGCCCTCTCTGGAAGCTGCTAAGAAAACTCCAACCATAATAGAAGGGCAAGGCCTCGTGGTGTTTCTTACAATGGAGTTGAAGCCCCGCCCGCCTTACCCGGTCGTATTTGCATATTCTTTTGAAAACCACACATTGAGTATCTATAGCCCCAGCTGATGTCATCGGGGCACAGCATGCAGCCACTAGAAGTGGGACAATTATAATTTTTGTAGCTGATTAATCATCATGAAAAAGTAACAGTCAATTGACTCAATCATACATCCATGGTGATTAATCACACTTCACTTGTGTTTTTTTCCCCCAAGTATTTTACTGACAGTGCAGATGTTGGTTGATTTTCTCCTTTAGCCTTTTACTTGGTCACAGATGTTAAGTAATCACCTTGTCCTGATACTTGACTTATCCATAATCTTCAGTATTACAAGCCCTTAAAAGAAAATGTGCTATTTTCTTAGAAATCAAATGGTAACATAGTTATTACCTTAAAAAAAAACACAGGTTAATCAATATATGAAATAGCCATAATTGTACTCTGTAATCACAGATGCTTTTTTTTAATAATCATGCTACTCCCCCATTTGTTCCCCAATGGCATGATTACTGATAAAACATTGGGAAAGAGAGCTGTTTTTCTTCCCTCCTCCTGTAGTGTTAATAGCTCAATTCCACTTAGATTTAATTCAAAACTAGATGTTCTAATCCAGATTCATAAAAGGCCTCACCTGGTTGCATTGCACTTCTGGGGCAGACATAATTTACTCCTGAAAATAGAGCAGACGTCGTACCACACTCTCACCTGAGCAACAACACGGGTGGACGAGTCTCAGTTACTGGCCCATAAGAGAAGCTGAAATGATTCCGCTGGTGCCCTATTTATAAAACTGTCACATATGAATTGTTGATATTTAAGAAGCAATTACCAACACACCAGTCTGTTGGTAAAAGAGGAATATTTAAGGAATGTTCCAAACGATTATGAATCAATTAAATCACTTTTAGGGACAAGTGACGACCTAGTTTGTATTCAAGGCAACAGAAACGCTTCACTTCAGGCTTGTTGCTGGAGTAGTGGGATTAGCGGGTGAGGTGTGTCAAAGATATGCCACAGTCAAGCCCTAGCAGACACCCTTGCCTGTCTAATTTCTCAAATGGAAATGCCTGATCCTGAGGGAACGGCAAGGCGGCTGTCACAAAGTGAAGTCCCACCCCCGCCCCTCAGCCTGGCTCCCATGATTTCAGGCTCTCCAATCTTAGAAGACGGTGTCATCTCCCAGCACTGACCTTCGGATCATCTTTGAGATCGTTTCTCATGCTGGAAATATAGCAAGATAACACAGCACCATTGAGTTCTGTCCTAGGTGACTGTCTTGATACTGTTAATAAAGAGCCTTGGGTTGGATATAATTGTTAATAAACTAATTCTAAAAATCCACTCAAATGTCACTTATAATCAGGATTTTCTGCTGGGCTAGGACCCCTGGGGAACCCTTTGAAGCTGTGAATCTTGTATGCAAGGGCAGGGAGGAACATAAGAAAGTAGAGGGCCACCATCGCTTTCTAGTTTAGTTGTTTAAAATGATCACATATGACGAAGCTCAGAAACACTGTAGCTGTGAGAACAAGTAGAGAAAGTGAGGGACGGGGTGACGAGCCAGTAGGAAACTCTCCAACCAAACCCAGTTCTCTTTGGCTGTGCCAGAGGGAGAGGTGAAAAGATGTTATTACTTGTAATTTATAGCGGGGACATCAAGGCACAGAAGATAATATAAAAGCATTTCAGTGAGAAGATACCCATGACATGGAACTATTTAAAACAATTAATCAAAAAAGCCTAATTATTCAATTAGATGGATAAATGAATCTTCTTAAAGTGGATATGCAAAAAAGAGAGTGATGATGAAATCTTTTAAAGGGAAATGAGTGTAACAAATCAGCTAAATATGATCTCTTAAAAATTCTGAATAATAAGTCAGTGATTATGTTTTAATTGGGCTTTAGCTTTATTATAATTGAGGACACTCATTATCTTGTTTTATTGTATTTATGATTTTAATATTCATACCATTTGGTACTTTATCTTTGTATACTTTCCGCCAGTGCTTGTTGCACTTCCTGGCTGATTAGTGCCTGGGTCAGTGTGAAGTGAATACAGATGTCTCAATAATGACCGGCAGGAGCGTTGGACTGATTTTCAGTGTTTGAAGGTCTCCTATAAAGTCGTCCTTTGTGCCATTGTGAGACGGCTTTTTTTTTTTTTTTTTCTGTTATTTTTTTCCTCTCCCTCTCTCAACACGAGCAGCTCTGTTGGTAGGAGTCATCTAACAGAAAACTATTTTTCACTCTGAAGGGGATCAAGGGACTTCATTTTGGGGTATGGTAAGTGTTTCTAAAATGACAACTTATACATGCACATTGATCCTATCTTAGGAAAAAAATATGTTTTATGCAAACAGTAACATCTAGCTGAAAATTCGAGCTCTATATCTGAGTATAAAACGGAGGGCAAAACACAGCTCTTAATGCTTGTAACTTCCAGACGATCGGATAAGCCACTCTTTGTTCACAGAGAAGGGCAGTTGAGCCAAAGATTATTTCCAAGTTTTTGTCAATCACTTTGCCCTGTAAAAGGTGCACACATGGCTGATTACTTACACGCTCAAAATCAGCCAAAAGGTGCAGTCAGAATGGGTCGGCAACCGTTCAGCGGCCTTACACGTATGGAGAGCTTTAAATGGGCCTTTGAGAAGCAAAGAGGGTAACCATTTAGTGTGTGGGCGTGCGATTTTTGTAAACCCAAATGACATACACGAGTATTTAATCCATTTTTTAAATCTTCCAAATGACTCAGTGGCAAGGATTGCATCTAAGATTTTATTTAGGTCCACAGTTTTGCTGCCGGTTAAATTGAGATTAGGAGGTAAATAGAATGTGTGGACTCTATTTCGCCCCGTGGTCAGATAAATTAATATTTTCCAGCCGATTGTCCTCTTAGTAAAATAACTTAATGAAAAAATAATGAACGAATAAATAAATAAATAAATAAATAAATAAATAAATAAATTGGAGGGCAAACACATACGCATCTGATGGCCTGTGCGATTCCGAGAGGTCTCACCTGCCTGGTCACTTCTCCAAACGCAGTCATGAAAATTATTTGAAAACCTGGACATAGCTCCTTATTGACAGGTATATTTTCATGATCGTATTTTTGAAAAAGAAAAACTGACTTGTAACATCAAGTCACTAGGTATGTTTTCTATGACGTGCTCTCGAAATAGCAGATCTTAGGCAAGTGCTCAGGGGCTCTCTCAACTTTGGCGTTATTGACCTTTGGGGCCAGATCGTTTTCAGTTGTGAGACACTGATCTACACACTGTAGGGTGTTCAGCAACATCCCCGGATCCACCCTACTCATGTCCCGCGATTAGGGCAATCAGAGATGTAACAGGCATGCCCAAATGTCCCCTGGGAGGCAAAATAACCCCCAACCCCGTTTGAAAAGTATTATTTTAAAGCCTTAGCTGACAGTAAGACATTCTTAAAGGGAAGATGGTCCACAATAATATAGTAATAGACAATTACAAAAGCAGGCCATTGATCCCATCTACTGTAATCTGGAAATAGGGAAGGGTTGGATGATTTTCTGTTCGGTTTTCTGATACTAACCAGCACTATCATGCATAGCACTTTCAAGTTTTCCCGGGGATGAAAAGGAAATAGTACAAGAAGCTGTGATGTTTGAACTTGAAGAAAATTGTTAAGTTTACTGGAATATACTAATAATGGTAGTGATACTAGCGACAGTGATAATAATAGTAACACCCATTAACCAACACAGTGTTAGGCACCCTAATGTTTATCTACTCATTGAGGTTATTTTACTATGAAAAATTTCTCCAGGTGGCAAGCCCAGATTACTCTGCTTAATCAGTGTTTCTTCTCTGATCCAGTGCTGGTGTGGTGCCTAGAGGCTGAGTAACAAATGGGTTGGCACATTTCTCGAGGCTGTCTGTTTCTGGGCTCTTGAATCAACACCAGGTGTTGAGTTGAATACAATGACTTCAGTGGTTCCATTTTGAAAGTGTGAAGATCAAGTAATTTATCCTGAGATACTGAATGCAAAGGAATTATTAAAGAAACTGCAAGAACTCCTGGTATGTGGTTGGACAGTTAGTTCACACAGGTGTATCTCTAACTGTAGGAGGCCCAGCATAGGATTTCCACTTTTGCTATGTTGGATCAAATTTTTCCATGGAAAAAAAGAGCGAATGGCATATCCTGAGCTGGACTCGCCTGGGGTCTTCTCTGTGTCCTATGCATATTCGCTGCGGATCGATGGCTCCTTGAAGTACCTTTATTTTACCTACTCTGGTTTAAAGAGGTTAAAAAGCAGCACATTTTCCTCCTTAACTTCTTTGTAGTTGCTACTAGGATTTATCTTCCATCTAGTTGAGTTTCTTGATTTTTTTTTTCTTTTCTTTTTTTTTAAGCTTTTTATGTGTTGTATGTTCCTCTCCTGCGCTGTCTTCCTGTGTTTTATACTTGCTGAATTGGGGTCACCTGACCCACATCTAATTCCATTTCTCTACCTGCCTCCCAAGATTTGACTTCCCTTTGAGCCTCTGTTCCTAAAGATAACTCCCTTGTCCTTTAAGAATTTGAGCCACATGATCTCAAAGAAAGTGAGTTCCACACATCTCAGAAGCCATTTTCACTCTGATTTCTAACCATACTACACAGTTATTGTCATTCTGTTCTTAGAGTCACTGCTGGTCACACATAGGCTTTCTTCACATGTTCTTCTCCATTGACCATGAAATATGAGGTCTTTAAGACCTCTTCTCTTCCTGCTCTGTGCCCCACAGTTTTGGTTGGGAGTGCAAAAACATAGGGTAAACACCCAAGAAGTAAAGGAAATGAGTCCTCAGGGATGGTGATTCTCTTCTCTTTTTCCTCTTTTGAAAACTTACCTCTTCTCCCTCAATTGCAGGACAAAATAATAAACAGAATTTCTAAGCATAGAGGGAGCTGCAAATTGCCTCCAAACATGTATAATCCCTTTTCATGTGTGCGGAACTTTCAACCACCTGTGTCATACTGCGTGTGTTACTTAAGTAAAAACTATTTTTCCCGTTCAAGGATCTTACTGGCAGTGTATATTAATTACCTAAATTGAAAGCTATCATGTTTTTTCTACATATAAGAAAGACGGAAAATCTATCCCCAAACTTCCATAAAAAGATTTCGTGACATTCCATTCAGAACCTGTTTCATAATTACATACCGACCATTTTGATGAGAAATTTTATTATTTCTCCTTATGAGATAATGTATATCAACTTGTGAATTCAGATGATACTCTTCAAAGATGCAAAATAAAAGTGGGCCAGGACTTTAAATTGTCTGTTATTCTTTTCTGCAATTAAATTTGGAATAAAAATGAAGTGATGTGAAATTACACCCACATTAGCAGAATTATTTAAAAAGTAAATAAAATGATGAAAAAATTAAAAGAAGAAATGTTCACAAAGTCAGCCCTCACATTAAAATGCCTTTTTGCTGGGTTAGCTGAAAGGCCATGAAAAAAATCCACCTGCCATTCAGTTTAATTTCTTGTGTTTAGAGCTCTACAGCATTCTGTGTAAAACTAATCAATAAAAAGGATTTATGAGACCTTGAAATAGAACAGTCGAAAGGAGGAAATTATAGTCAGTTTTAGTTATTAAAGATTTTCACCACTAAATTTAGTATAAGGGAAACGTTATACATCTTTTTTAGCTGAAACAGGACATTTATCAAATGCATGGATTGGGGAGACAATTGTGCTTAGACCCACTGTAATGTGTCTTTATTTGTTGCTCACCATTTACTGTGGGCTGTAGTGAAGTGGGCCCAAACAGAAGGGAAACAGGATTGGAAAAGCTATGTTTAAAAAAAAAAAAAAAAGGCAAGGGAGCCATGACCTAAACATGAGAGAACAGAAGTATTGTGAATTCAGATCCCGTCCATATTAAATTGCTTTGACTATATATTCAAAAGAGTGAGGGCAGGGGAAGAAGGAGACAGGGAGAGAGGAAATAAGGAAGAAAAAGGGACAAAACTCACCATCAACATGAATGACTTTTTAGTATTGCAGAATCAAAATTTAGCTCTGATCGTACTCAGGGGCCAAGTCGTTACTGATTTTCCTTTATTTTTGGTATCATAATATTTGCAGGACCATGAGCATTTCTGAAAATAGTTATGCAGGGACTATGTAACATTGTTGCTTAGTGACAATGAGTTTTGAGAGCCCACCTCAAAGTGCTCTTATACTGCATATATAGTCTGGAGACTTTTACTTAGATTCATTTTGTAGCAGGGTAATTTGAGAAAATTCAAGAATTTCACTTTTGTTTGATGAAATACAAATGACAGATGGAAAACTGCGATATTTTGGAAAGAAAAAATGCAATGATGCACAGAACATAAGATTGCCATAATAATAATAGTACTTAGCATTTACACTGAGTTCTTCATCTGCAAAGTACTTTACAAGCAACTAATTAAGCCTCATAACACTCCTGAAAGACAGGTAAGTATCATTACTGCCATTCTACAGATGGAGAAAATGAGGCATGGGGGTTAAGTATCTTAGCCTAAGGCTATTGGAAATAAATAGCAGCACCTGGACTAAGGTTTAGGGTCTAGTCCTTCCTGGATAAAAGACCAGAGGACTAGCATTCTTTCAACCAAAACAATGATGCTTTCAGTGCTAATATTTTTCCTTTTGAAAAGATTAACACATCTTTCAGTTAGCGCTGATTTTCTGATAAATTGCAATGATACTTGCCTTCGGAAAACAATAACCCGTTCCCTATTCCTTTATTTTCCTCATTCATTCTTCTCACCGTCTCTACAATTATCCCCGAAGAATGCCTTTTCTGAATGACTAGGTGATGAGGGCCTTTAGAGTCAGTGTCACCTGGTGGCAAAGCATTGAGACTCGGGTTTCACTTTATATTAAAGTTACAAATCATATCGATGGGCTTCATTTCAAAATTATGATAGCTTCTCATTTCTGATGGGTAGTAATTGTTGGCAATTTCAAAATCCTACACTATGGGAGGGAAGAAATAAGTAGATCTCACTCTTTTCTACCAGTTAACTGTCTCCATAATTCTCCTGAATCCCAAAATTATTGTTCAAGATGTAGAATGTCACCAAAGAAACAATTCTCAGCATGAAAGCAATCACCTAGTAGATTGCTTGTTTCTGAAAGTTTTGCGGCTTACTTTTAGAAGTCACCTAGTTCTTAATGAATATTCTGCCGAGCTCGAAGCGCATTATGGGAAATAGCAAAAATTTTAGGACAAGTGTCCTTTTCTTTCTCTTCGGAGAATCAACTTTAAAATAAGAGTGCCAGTTATTTTACCAGCCGAAGAAGGGTTTATTAGGGGATAAAAGAGAATTAATCGGGACAAGCTGGGGCAAAACCATAGGGCAGTCCTCGGAACTAAGGAGAAGACCCCTCTCTTATAGAGCAAAGGCGGGAATTGAAAAGACTGTTATAAACAAAAAGATCATTGGCGTAAACTAGGAGCTCAAAGTATAGTGGCTTTTCATTGGCTAAGTTGCGACCATCTCTTATTGGCTGGGCTGTTGCCAGAGGAGGAGGAAATTCTTTCTTCCACCTGTTGGGACTGTGAAGTAATATCCAGGAGCCAGGTCTGTCTGGTCCTGTTGGATTTGCAACTGAAGGCAAGGGGTAGAGCATGAAAGCAGCCCTGGTAGAACCTCCTGACGCCATCTTTTTTCCTTCTGACTCCGTTTTAATGAGTTTTCCCTTTATTAATTTTTCAACGACCACATTTTCATGTATACATATTTGTAAATTGCCAGCCCCTAAGATCTTATATACCAACCAGGGGGAATAGGATTTGAAACAAGAGTGAGTGAGCAATGCTGTAATGACACTGTGGTATCTAAATGTATAATTAAGTTCATATTCTGTTATCTAATAAATCTGTTGAGGAACTATGGAAAGGAATAGAGATTAGTTTTGTCTCCTTATGTACTGAGAACAGTTTTTGCCAAACTTCCGATTTGTACATGTGGTTGTTAATTGAAAAATTTGATTCTGAAAAATGATTCTTATAAGTTTGTTTTTTAGAGTTCCAATGAAAATGTTCGAAATTTAGAATGTAGTGGTGGTTGCACAACTCTGTGAATACACTAAAACCATGGAATTGAACGCTTAAAATTGTGAATTTTATGTTATGTGAATTATAGCTCAATAAAACTGTTTGGGGGGGAAAAAGTCAGAAATTTCCAAGCCTCTTCACCACATCCTCCCCTTTAGTGGTGGTCATTAGCTTCCAAGAGCCATGCTCTATCAGGTTAGAACATACTGTTCAGAGTGTTTTTAAAAGATTTTTTTTACAAAATCTTAAAAGATTTTTTTTCTCACCTTGTTTCTGTTGGCTCTGAAGGAGCCATTAGGGTGCCCAGTTGCTGCCCATGTTCTCCGCACTTAATCTTACCCAAAGGGAACACTGTTGAGAAAAAATTGCTCCAACACCAGATCAACCAACATGGGTCCCATACCCACTAAAAGTGAAACTATTTCCTGTTCAAAGGAAACTACAGTTTATGAGGAAGACAAATTAATTTCTCTGTCCTCACAATTACACAGAAGATTCAAAGCTGTCACTGTTGTTCCTCTGTCTGTAGAAGGCTACAACGGACAGTGACCATGACTTCAATGATCTGTAAATCCCACAGGAAATAATATAATGAATACATTGAATATTTGCTAAGTAAATCCGTGAATGTTGGATTGACTGGTATTTAGATGGAGTTACTGTTTTCATCATTTCTCTTTTCTCTTTGCTTCCCTACTTCTTGTTGTCAATACTCTATGAAAGCATACTTGTAATGACAACAGAATATTCTAGAAAGTGAATATGTCATGATTTATCCAATCATTTCCTTATTAGCATGTAGTTGGAGAGATGTAAAAAAAAAAAAAAACAAACAAAGTTGTGACTCCTACTTTTCATAACATACACAGTATCTTCTTAAATAACCCAATTTATAGGTTTTGTTCTCTGTTATTATTTCATATTTAATCTAATGTTAAAGCTTTACAGTATTAAAGTGTGTTCTAATCCTCTTTCTGCTGGTTGCCAAAGGCCATAGTAAGTTTGACCAGTTATAGTACCATGTCGAAATGTAAGAGAGTTTTCCTCTCCCTCGATCTTTGGCATTTTTGCATTCCGATTTCTTTCAAATAAATAATTCCTCTCAAGTACATTTCTTAGTGTTCCATAGTGAGGTATTACACATAAAGCCATTGTTATAAATTTTGTTACTAATAATGAAATAGATACTTGTCCAGGTACTAGGAAAATAATGGTATCTGTCCTAAATTCTTCCTTCTTTCATTATCAGTAGGTTGAAAAATGTCCAATATTCATCAATCATTTCTACTTCTTCCATGAATTTTCTTATTATATCTTTTATTTATTTTCATTGGAGTACTTCTCTTTTTATCTAGATTTTTAAGCATTTTAAATGTAGTAATAATATTAACTTGTCAGTTTTGTCTTAACTATTTTCAACAATTTGATTTTAATTCGAGTTTTTGACATAAAAATTTCTTTTTTTTTTTTTAAGATTTTATTTATTTATTCGACAGAGATAGAGACAGCCAGCGAGAGAGGGAACACAAGCAGGGGGAGTGGGAGAGGAAGAAGCAGGCTCATAGCGGAGGAGCTTGATGTGGGGCTCGATCCCAGAACGCCGGGATCACGCCCTGAGCCGAAGGCAGACGCTTAACCGCTGTGCCACCCAGGCGCCCCTTGACATAAAAATTTCTAATTATTAGTGAGGTATATTGATCTTTTAGAAATTATTTTATCTACCACTATTTTATATTTAGAATAGTTTTCCTAAATTTTAATCTCAGCAGCATTCAGTTTTTGAAAAGTGTTTTCAATAAGTAAGATTATATGGCCTAATACATTTGGAGAAAATGAAGAAGTATAAATGTAAGTGGTTTTCTTTCATGTTTCCCATTCCTTTTAGGAAGGTATTATGCATTGAATTGGCAATGAATGACTAAAGTGTACCATATTTAGAGAACATATTTGTCCAGAGACCTCTTTGTTCATAGAGCATGCCATACAGCGACTGTGGCTCAGAACACTGGACAAGTGACCCTATGTAGGAAGTATTTGCCTGTCCCAAGATTATTTTTAAAAAGTTAAACCATTATTTCTTTTAGTTCTTAAAGGCCTCATTGTTTATTTATTTAACTTTTTTTTCACATAAGGTATTATTTATCTTGTTGGTGGGAATTCTTATTTTCCTCCACCAATAATCAGTTCTCCCAATAAGTTTTGTTAAAAAACCTGCAGTCTTTTAATCATTTGGCTTATGATGCACTCACTTTTTTGCCATGGTATAGTTCTTACATGTGTATTTAGTGTGTTGAAATACTCTCCGTTTTACTAATCTGAATATAATTTCATGATCCAGAACCATATCGTGTTTTAGCATAACAATACATTTAAATACCTCTTTTAATATATTTAAATATGTGATTTATTTTCCCCATGATGTTCATGGATACCTTTACCTATCTATTCTTCCAAATAAACTTTTAGAATTATTTTATCATGATCCTAAATAACATTTTATTAATCCTATAATTAATTTGGAAACAATTTGCATATTTTACGAAATCTAGTGCTCCACTATGGAGATACAGTTTTTGATCTTATTGTATTGAAGTTTTTATTTATATTGCTTAGGAAAGTATTTTGATACTTTGTATAGATTATGTGCATTTCTTAATAAGATATTACTATTATGTGAATAGTATCTTTTCTCATTATGTGCTCTAATTGGTTATTGCTGCTATACAGAAAAACTATAAACTTTTGCCATTTAATTTGTATCCAATCATTGTAATGAACTTGAATATTAATTCTCAGAATTTTGTGATAGTTCCCTTGAGTTTTTCTATTTAAATAGTCATATTGTCTGCAAAAAATAACAAAAACTTGCCTTCTCTGATTTCAGTAGTATTGTTTTATTGCCTTGGCAAGGAAGTCTGTGTCTGTGTTAACTAGTAAGGGTAATAGCAAGCATTCTTGATGTTAATTAAATATAATATGGGCTTTTTAAAGATAATTTTAAAAATATATTAATGAACATTTTATTCCTAATTTTGTAGGAATTAATTTTAAAAATCAGAAATGGGTGTTGAATACTATTGAAGGACAAATAAGAGCAAAAGGAATCTCTGAGATTTCTTTTTGTATCTATCTGTACACACACACACACACATGGTTATAAATTAAGACATTTATATATATAGTTGTTTATGTCCTATATACAACCACACACACACATACACATCTATGTCTAATGTTACTAAAAAGACTGGCTTTCCTGTACTAAATTCTCTCTGGTATAAACTAAAGCAGGTTCCTAGAGTCTCTGTCTTAGTGCTTAATGCTGAGACTGCCACATAATTTTCTTATGTGGTTTCAGATTTCTGTAATAAAACATTTTCAGATTCTCCTTGGGCCTCAGGATAATGTTCTCTTTACCTTTGTTTTTGTTTTGTTTTTTTTTTTTTTTATTAGACCTTGTCTTACTGTTGTTTTTGTTTTACCCTCCTTCCAATGCTTAAATCAGAGCCATCTAGAGTTAGTGTTTGTCATCGGACAAGGTATCAATGTCCTTTGAAGCTGCTAATGGTCTATCAGGTGCTAACTGTGTTCCCTTTTCATATCTATGTATATGGAATAGTACTAAACATCTAGATTATCAACCATACATCAGTGTCTAATAAAACTTTATCTGGTTCAGTTCTTCTGGACTGAAAGGGAACCATTTTCCAACTCCTAGAGATAAGGGACATATATATATATATACTATACAATACTGCTTTAGAAGCTTCTGCCTGTAGACCATGTATGATTCCACATCTGTAGGATGATGTTTTCTAAGATGTAACCCTGCACCATGTGCACAGTTGACGTATAGAATGGTGCTCCACATACAGTTGTACCGAGTCTTACATGGCACAGTTGGTCTGAGACATGAGAACCAATGTTCAAGGACCAGAGAGAAGCATCAGGAGCTAAAGCTGCTCCCCAGCTGGCAGCCACCACGAGATCTGCAAAACCCCAGGATCTGCCACCATAAGAAATCGGATTCTGCCAACAACCTGCATGATGCTGGAAGGAGAGTCTCCCCCAGAACCTGCCAACACCTTGGTTTTGGTCCTGGGAGACTCTCAGCAGAGAAGCAGCTCGGCCGTGCTGGGCTACAACTTCCGACCTACCAAAACCGAAAGATACCAAATTTGTGTTGATGAAAGCTGGTAAGTTTGTGGTGCCAGGCCCATATTGCTGTCTGACAGCTTGCTTTGTCTCCTATTTCCCACCCCCCTTCAACTTTCACAGGCATTAGCTCCCATAAATCTCTAGCAATTAAAAGAAAACTTGAGGAAACTGTGGGGGATGGGGAGGGGATGAGAGTGTCTTGGTACCTTAAGAAACAACACTCTCATGTCATAGGGATGACTGCACCAGTGTTGTGTTCGATACTGACCTGAAGACTATATTGCTGTGTATGTAGTGCAGCTGAAATGAGGTGTCTTCCCATTGTTTCTCAGGAAACAGGACTCCTTTGTTGTAGACAACACACTGGAGGAGACCATTAATTATTTTTCTCATAATCTTCTATTGCTCTGCTATTCAATGGAAACCCTGCTCCCAACCAACTCAAGCACTTATATATTCTTTCAGTCTTAATTTTCCAGGTTTCTTTGAGTTTATATCCTTTATCCTGTCTTCATCGATAATTTATTGGGGAGTTTAGAGATACTTAATGAAGAGTTACTTTGTTGGTGTCCATAGGATAGAAATCTGGAAAGATGGAGCACCTGAGTGGCTCAGTCGGTTAAGCATCCAAATCTTGATTTCAGCTCAGTTCGTGATCTCAGGGTTGTGAATTCAAGCCCCACCTCGAGCTCCACATTCAGTGGAGAGTCTGCTTGAGATTCTCTCTCTTATTCTCCCTCTGTCTCTCTCCCACCAATACTCTCTCTCTCTCAAAATAAATAAATAAATCTTTAAAATTAAAAGAAAAAGAAATCTGGGTAGACATTCAGACTCTTCAAGTGAAGTAAATAAAGCTCACAGAAACAAATCAAAAGTAGTTTAGTCCATTCTGTTCTAGAACATTTCAATTCTCTTTTATAAGAGAAGTAAAAACTAAACACCTTAAGCAGATACTTCGAAACTTCAACCATAATTCATATAATAATCATATGATAAACTACTTCAGAAAAATACTATGAAACTACTTAGACCATATAGATTTCTCAAAGTAACGAGAAGACAATGAGAAATATAACTATATAGTGTACCATTACATATTATTTGAAATTATGATTTAGGTACAGAATAATTTTTATTTTAAAGAATAGCAAGAGACTTATAAAGTTATTAGCATGTAAGTATTTATCTGCCCATTTTTTGAAATAATCCTCAAAGGATTTTGTAAATTGCCAATCTGCCACTAGACATTTGTATTAGAATGAATTTTTCAGAGAAAGAGAACCAATAGGAGATACAGGTATAAATATAGATACAGATGGATGTAGACATGGAGACAGATATAGATATATGCACTACAGGGAATTGGCTCATGTGATTACAGAGGCAGAGAAGTAAAAGATCTTGTAGTGAACAAGCTGGAGACCCAGAACAGTGGATGGCATGGTTCTGGTGTGCAGCCAAGGGCCTGAGAGCCAGGAGAGAACATAGTACAAGTTCCTGTCCAAGTCTGAGTCCAAAGACAGAAAAAGACTGATATCCCATCCAAAGACAGCAGAGCAGAGAGAAAGAACTCTTTCTTACTCAGCCTTTTATTCTATTCAGGCCTTCAACAGATTGGATAAGGCCCACCCACACTGGGAAGAGCAATCTGTTTTACTCAGTCTATCAATTCAAATGTTAATCTCCCTCCAGAAATGCTATTGCAGACATATCCAGAATAATGTTTAACCAAATGTGCTCACTCCATAGCTCAGTCAAATTGAAACATTAAATTAATCATCACAACATTCTATTTTACAGTACTATAACCTAAATTAGTATGATAACTAAAAAAAATACACTTAAGGCCACTTGACAAGGTGAAAACAAATAAACTGATCCTATATCTTTTTTTTTTGATCCTGTATCTTCTACTGCTATTGTTTTATTTAGCATTCATTTGCTATAAAGAAAATATATGGTATGAAATATAATTTGGTTTGTTTCAAAGTTTATGGCTATTGTGAATCTCTCTTTTGTATGAGGCAGTTCCCTTAAAAGTTCACTGGAACTTCACTGCTTTCTCATATTTAGAACCAGTGGGTCTTAATGTGAAAAACAACACATGTCTGACCTGCATAGCTATTGACACCTTCCAAATCTTCCATATGACTTTTTTATGATTTGGAAATATCCAGCATAAAGTATCATTAAGGAAAAATTCTTCCTATCTATCTCTTCATATTTAAAATTTATAAATTAATGATGTGGTATCAAAATGTTCTAGAAGACTTCATGGTAAAATGTACCATAGAAGAGCCTTAACACGGTGTCATTACATTATTCTCATTTTATAGATAGGAAAATGTAGGCTTGTAGACATGAAATACCTCCCACAAGGTCATAGCACAAGTTAATTAATGGCAGAACCAGAAATGTGCAAGATGAATACACAAATGCAAATTAATTTTACAATATATTGACTCTTAAACAAGTTATTAATTTTAAAATATATTTAATATATTTGATTTAAATATTTTATGTAAATAAATTTAAATAAATGTCATATACCCATTAAAGATTTGAACCAAGATGCTAAGACATAGTCTTACTTCTTATCTTCACCTCCAAAAAGGTGACTTAATTAATTATGGACAAGGAATATAAAACAAAATCTAAGGTGACATTTGAGCCGAGGGAGCATTTAAAGCCAAAAGCAAATTGGTCATGATTTAATTTGAAGACAATAAACTATAGGCACTGAAATTGAGAAATCAGGTATGCCCACCTTCAAGGAAGTAAGTAAACTTCTTAGAAGACATTTCTTTTACTAGCGAATATAAAACAATCTGTAACTTGCTTTATGTTACCGTAATAGGAGCATCTAATGATAGTTCCACTTCATTTTTCATATCCACTTTCATTTGAAAACCTCCCAAATATATCCTACAAATAATAATTTATCAATTCATTTAAAAGTACTTCCAGTCAGATGAGGACAGACAAGATACCCTCACTCTACTCACATTTTAATGGAATCATCCCATTGAATTGAGACCCAGTGATCTACTCTCCACATTTCACAACGTCAAGATTTTAGAAATGTCTTTAGCTCTATGGAGTTGTCCTTTATAAAAATAAATGAAAAGGATCACAATGTTACTTGTATATTTCACATGAAATCTAAGCACAACTTGATCAGATGCCATTTTTTTTTTCTTAGTGGGCATATGGCTATAGCCATTGCAGAATTATCTCTATTTCTGGCTCTGTCCCTTTGCCTTCAAGCTGAATAATGCCACTATTTCATACAGACAGCTCATTTCCAACCACCCTAGCCGTGCCAGTTAGAGCTAACAGTTACCAATTCCCAGTGGTATATGTTTGCATTGAAATTCTTGACAATGTGCCCCACCTTCTTTACCTTTCTCACTTCTGATACACAGTACTCATCTTTCTGAGCAAGGGAGTTAACCCAGCACAGATGGTTCCAGCATCTATTTCTGGGGATGTTCATTTTTGTTTTTGTTGCTTAGGTTTATATAGATAAAGAAGATAGTTTTAAAGAACATGGATACAATATCAACGGCATATCTATCTCAGCTACACAAAAGACTGGACTTAACGATGACTGTGAAACCTTTTCAGGGGTCTGGACTGGCTGATGTGCTGATAGTACTTTTTGGTAGCTAGTTATCTCAGTTTAGAGCACCCTTAGTCAATAAGTATATATTGTGTATCCATAGATGACACAGTGCAGACTATGTTCTTATAGGTGATTCACTGAAAATATCTGGACTTGTATATTGGATGAACATCTGGAAAATTTCCCATAACATTTTTTATATGTGCTGCATCAAATTCTATTACTAATAAAATCTTGATACATTTATTCTTTGATTTGGTTCTTGGGAATTAAAGATCAGTGTATCTGCATAGTAAATATCAACCAAACGTAGCAAGTTACTTCTTTTAAAAAATCAGGAATTCACTAGGCTACAGAAATCACTATTGTCTATATGAAATTTATATGGAATTTGGGTTTCCCTTCCAAGCACTGATCCAATAATACTCGGTTATAAGTTTTAAAAGAATTACTGCAAGCTCAACTTTATAACTGAAGACAGAAAAGTATTACTTAATTTCTTTGGATAAATAACTCTACCTGTATGTATTTTTAAAATCAATGGAATGACTGTTCTTAGAGCATTATCTCACGCTTGGGTGGACCTGAAGCATTTACAACTTGAGTCTATTGGACATAGAATTGAAAACTTCTTTTATAACGAAACAAATCTCAGTGGAACTGCTTCTCACCTCCCTCAGTGCTGATCTTGGCTTAGCTGAGCTCCTCCAGATTCAGAGTAAGATGAGAAATGCATCCATTTCTCTTACTAAAGTAGAATCAATAATTTTTAAAAGTTGATATTACTCCTTGAGAAACATACTATTAAATCAGCAACATTGTACTGTATCTGTAATTATAAAGTAATAGCATGTTCTGGGGGAGTTGATTGCTTATAACACATCAAAATCAAGTAAAAAAAAAAAAAAGGAAGAAAAAGCACTTAATTGAAGGTGTGTATTCCGAAACTATATTTCCTGGGATTCAGAGGAAATTGCATGGATTGATTATAAATGCTAAGTTTCATTAAAAATAAAGACCTGGAGAATGTCTTGTCATCCTTCCAAAAGACAGGCACAAGCTAGCTTATTCGAGACTCATTCTTTCAATAATCCTTTACTAAGTGTCCACTCTGTACATGAAGAAATTTCAAACCAACCCGGCTTAACAATATCTTTTCCTTACTCCCATCTCCAATAAAAACTGTGAAATTCTGTCTTCACGTACAATGAAGAATATCTTAATATTTCCATTTTGAGCTGTTTGTTGGTGGGCATGGTTACATATTTTGAGGTGAAATAGTAATCGGAGTGATTTTTATCTATTCGTTTCAAGTGTACATTTACTATAAGGTAGACTTCATAGTTTAAATTTCAAAAAATTAATTTTAACTGCATATCTAACAAATTATTCATGTTAATTTCAGCTCTCTAATACCTTAAGGATCCATGGACGTGATAGCTTCTTGGTACCTCTAAGGAGTTATAGACAACTTGGAACGGAATTCCCTATAGGTACTAAATAAAACGATGACACTGTCTTCTTAGAAGAGGTGCTATAGTGCATATTTAAGAGTGGAGGTTCTAGAGCACGACTTCCTGGGGTCAAATCCTGTGACCCATGTCACTTTGGGCAAGTTATTTATGTCTCTATGCTTCAGCTTCTTTGTCTATAAAGCGGGGTTAATAATAGTGCCTAACTCATTGAGTTGGTTTAGGATCCAGTGAGTTAATGCATATAAAGCATTTAGAATAATGACTGGTACATAAAGTACTCAATAAATGTGAATTTGTAGTATTATCAATCTCACCTTCCCATGGTAAATCAGTAACTCTGCGTGGAAGGAAGGTCAGAACCAATTGAGTGGTGCAAGAGCCATTCTCTTGAGCAGTCTCTGACTGACCTAGGTTAGAGATTCTGAGGGTACCCACGACTGAAATCTGCCAAGCAACCCTCACTTTAGTTCTCCTTTCTCCTTTGTTACCTTCCCTTATTCAAAATGTTTTCAGATGGCCATCCATCATTCTGCCCATTCTTCTACTCAATGTGCCTCATACTAATCATTTAACTCCAAAATGCTCTAGGCACTGGGGTCCTTAAAAATTAACTCCTTTATGGATTCCTCTCTGAGTGTCTCACGAAACAAATTATACAGTGAAGAAATTAGTTGTTCATTGAATTTTAAAGCCAGCAATTAATTTACTTAATCTCAAACTATTTAGTTAAGCTTTATTGTCCACATTCGTTGTGCCTGATCTTATACTCTTCAGAAATAAAACTGGGGAAAACTGCAGATCAGTCCAGTTAACTCAGAATATTTGTTAGGAAATTCAACATATACTATAAATTAAGATACAGATCAAATATTGTATGTACTTCAAATGGATAGAAAACCTCCTTACTGATATATCTGATGCCAAGATAAACCTCATCTGTCTGTTCAAATTCTTTGACATGGAATTATAATTTGAGGTTCCAGAGAGTGAAAAAAATGTCATCTTTAAAGTTGCTGAACATTACAGTATCAAACGGTTGGAATGAAACTTGAGAAGTTATTTCAGGCCACACTTAAAATGTCCCAAGCAAATGAAAATGTACGTGAATCTTAACTATTAAAGAAGCCCCGTATCTCCACAGCCAGAATAAGAGAATGATAGTTCCACCAGACAAAGGTTGTTCATTTTTTTATAAGATTTCTTGACTATCCATGAAATACCACAAGCTAAAATTTGCCTTTATAGAAACTTTTTTTTTTTATCAATCATTCAGTATTTCCTTGTTTTCATAACAATTAGCTTTTAGAATGTGGACATTGGATTCAAGACTGGTTCCATTCTACGGGATTTCTACCAAATGCATCCTGTTCTTCCTATTGTCCACTTGGAAGCGGAGGTACAGAAGTTTCTCCATTTGGACAGTAGAATAGAAAAGGATTGAGTGTTCTAGGGAACGATATATTAGCCATGAAGAAGAGAGCTGTCCAAGATAAAATATTTTTATTTTGTAAAAGATACTAAATATAGTTGATGCTTGACGATTTGTTACTAGGTTGTAGCAGGTTCTTTTTCCCCCTCCAGTTTAATTAGTTTAGAATGATAAGAAGGCATCCCAAAAAGACGGCTTGAAGATTTGTTATTTTAATTAGCCAAGTGTATAAAGAGGAAAACCATCATCTAACGTGAAGAAAACTGAAGGCAACATAAGCAGTACCAAGAGGAGATAAGATCATCTCACCAACAACACTAGGCTAAATTAAGCGTTTTATGGGCTAATGCAGACTTATAAAACAGCAGAAATGTTCTCTGTCTTTATACATGAGAATAATACCCATATTCTGTGAAGTACACATGGACTCTATCCTGAAGCTACTTGAATAACTTCAAATGGCAAGGAGAAGCACCATGACAACTGCCCAAAATGTGTGCATTGTATCTGCCAATTTATAAATGCATTGGAACATAAATACCATTTAAAGGAGGAGATGAAGAGAAGTAAAATATATTTTGTGTTATCAAACCAAAGCTTTTCATGCTTATGGATCGGAAGAATAAACATTGTTAAAATGTCTATGCTGCCCAGAGAAATCTAGACTTTGAACGCCATCCCTATCAAAATACCAATGGCACTTTTCAAAGAGCTGGAACAAATAATTCTAAAATTTGTATGGAACCAGAAAAGACCCGAATCACTGAGGAAATGTTGAAAAAGAAAAACGAATCTGGGGGCATCACATTGCCTGATTTCAAGCTATATTACAAAGCTCTGATCAACTAGACAGCATGGTATTGGCACAAAAAAAGACACATAGGTCAATGGAACAGAATAGAGAGCCCAGATATGGACCCTCAACTCTATGGTCAACTAATCTTCCACAAATCAGGAAAAAATATCCAGTGGAAAAAAGACAGTTTCTTCAATAAATGGTGCTGGGAAAACTGGTCAGCTATATACATAAGAATGAAACTCATCCATTCTTTTACACCATACACAAAGATAAACTCTAAATGGATGAAAGACCTCAATGTGAGACAGGAATAGATCAAAATCCTAGAGGGGACATAGGTAGTAACCTCTTCAACATCGGCCACAGCAACTTCTTTCATGATATGTCTCCAAAGGCAAGGGAAACAAAAGCAAAAATGAACTTTTGGGACTTCATCAAGATAAAAAGCTTCTGCACAGCAAAGGAAACAGTCAACAAAACAAAGAGGCAACCCATGGAATGGGAGAAGATATTTGCAAATGACACTACAGATAAAGGGCTGGTATCCAAATCTATAAAGAACTTCTCAAACTCAACACCCAATAAAACAAATAATCAAGTCAAAAAATGGGCAGAAGACATGAACAGACACTTCTCCAAAGAAGACATACGAATGGCTAACAGACACATGAAAAAGTGTTCAACATCAGTAGCCATCACGGAAATTCAAATCAAAACCACACTGAGAAACTTAACCTTACACCAGTTAGAATGGCAAAAATTAACAAGGCAGGAAACAACAAATATTGGAGAGGATGTGGAGAAAGGGGAATGCTCTTACACTGTTGGTGGGAATGCAAGCTGGTGCAGCCACTTTGGAAAAGAATATGGAGGTCCCATAAAAAGTTAAAAATAGAGCCACCCTATGACCCAGCAATTGCACTATTGGGTATTTACCCCAAAGATACAGGTGTAGTGAAAAGAAGGGGCACATGCACCCCAATGTTCATAGCAGCAGTGACCACAATAGCCAGACTGTGAAAGGAGCCAAGATGCCCTTCAACAGATGAATGGATAAAGAAGATGTGGTTCATATATACAATCGAATATTACTCAGCCATCAGAAAGGATGAATACCCACCATTTGCATCGAAATGGATGGAACTGGGGGGGATTATGCTAAGTGAAAGAAGTCAAACAGAGAAAGACAATTATCATATGGTTTCACTCATATGTGGAACACAAGGAATAGCATGGAGGACATTAGGAGAAGGAAGGAAAAACTGAAGGGGGCGAAAGAAGAGGGGGAGACAAACCATGAGAGACCATGGACTCCGGGAAACAAACTGAGGGTTTCAGAAGGGAGGGGCTTGGGGTGATGGGTTAGCCCCGTGATGGATATTAAAGGAAACACGTATTGCAATGAACTCTGGGGGTTATATGTAAATGGATAACAATTTGTAAATAACAAATCATGGAACACTACACCAAAAACTAATGAAGTTTTGTATGGTGACTAACATAGTATAAACCAAGTACAGACACACACACACACACACACACACACACACGCACAACCAAGGCATTTAAAAAGAACTTGGCATTTCTTATGGCTAGAATGTCAAATAGTTCACATGATTTAGACTGAATTTTATGTGCATAATTTTAGATTGATTATCACAGACACATTTTTCATATTTGGCCCAGGTTTTCTCTGGCTCAGATGTTTTAAGTGCTTTGTGTGTATGGCTTCCGCTTTAACATTGTGCTGTGTCTATTTTGTGATCTGTTATTAGTATTATCAATTGGAACCCAGGCAAACTTTTATATAAAATGAAGGTGAGAAATGAAAATCGTCAATATCTTTTAACTGTTAAGCCAGGCCTGAGGTAGTCTGCATAAGCATGCGCTCTGCATTGCTAGGATGGCTGTTTTTCTACCTTCGCTCTCTAATTACACCTTCTGGGAGACAGGAATTTGTACCATTTTGCCCTTCATTTGCATCATCAGAGCAACACTAGCCTTCATGTCCCTTCGCCTGATAAGTTGCAAGGTTTGGGTTTCTGCTCACTGATTATTCAGCCAGGCTCGCCTCTCCTTGGAAGGCTCCAAGGACGTTGCTATTCCTCCTTCGGGCTTACTGCACACACTTGAAAAGACCCGTCTTGCCTTCCATCCTGCTCAAACCGTGGTGCGTGACATCTCTCAGCCCAGGCACCCTTTCTGAAGACTAGAGTGTGCCTACATTAGGGCTAAAAGCACAGACTTGTTGGAGGCTGAATACGTCTTTGCATTCACTGGAGAATTAACCCTTGAGAAGCAGGCCTTGCAGCTTACCTGTGGGTCTGGCTTTCAGAGCAGATTCGTTATTCTCCATATTTGGCAGAAGTAGTAAGATATTCTGTGTCTGTCCTAGGGCCATACTAGCATGCGTTCCCGGTATACGTTCATCTAGGGCATTTAATCAAGTACCTGTCTGAAGTGCCCATTGATCATAAAAGGATGCTTATTCTAGATTTTTTTTTTTTTTTGGCTTATAAATTCTTTCATGGAAGTTAGACAGGACTGCTCTAAAAATTACAGAAGAGCTAGCTGAGATTCTGAAGAAATCACACTGATGTGACGTGACGTGATGTGCGAAATGAAGTCTTCAGGGACTATTAGTTATCTGAAAATTTATATAATATAAATGGCTAACTTACAGATTTAACCAAAACATTTAGATCATTGCTATATGTGACTGATTCCAGAACTCAAAGCCAAGTGTTCATAAAAGTCACATCAAATCCAGTTTCCTATGGGAGTTAGGATTTGGTCAGACATGATGTCATGTATTTCAGTTTTTAGGTAATTTCAAAGTTGGGCAAAAATTTTCTAACCAAACTCTATTTGACCAAAATGATTTTTCTCCTCTGTATTATCGATTGTAAATTAAGCAACTGATCAAATTTGATCTAGTCTCACCAATCACGAAACTTTTGCCTGGAAATTGCCTCACAGTTGATCAGAATTAAGAAGGAGAAAATGAAAAAAGTTCATTCTGCCTAAGAATTGAATCATGGAGATAGCCAAATAGGCTGTAGTGTAATAATTACATCAGATATCTCTTTGAACTTATCTCTAGTATACGTTATCTTAGCACCTTTGCAAGGTAAATATACAAATTAAGTGTGCTAGAATCTAATGCATTGTAATGATCTGTAATCATAATTTGGCAAACACACAAATCATCATTCAATGGCGTATTTCCTAGAGGTTGCACTGAGATTAAGCAAACAGATAAAAACAGCAAGGAAAAAAATGATTGCCTGAAGCTAACAAACAGTGAGAACATTTCAGGTATTTGAAGACAGTTACTGAGACCCAAATAAGCCTTTTCTTCTTTGTACTAATTACCGTCTCTCCTTAAACTGTTACTCAGCAGGGCCTCTCCTGAACATTTGGACTTAAAGTATATTCTTTTATCAAGTCTTTTGAGTTCTTTGCCACATCTTCAATTTTCTGTAGGATGAGGTATCATTTTCAGTGTCTCATACAGATTATAAACTCTTTAAATAAAGGCACAGGGAGAGAAAGACATTCTATTTACATTCCAATGATGAATTTCTGAGTATTCTTGCATCATTTCATCCCACATGAATCAACCCATAGCTGGGACTGGTTTGACCCTATCTCAGAGATTCAGAGTAGGACAGTGGAAAATCATTAAGTCTCAATTAAGGAGAGCTAATTCCAGAGTGAAGGAAATCACTAGGAAACTACAGATGGCTGAAATCCAGACATAAAAAGATGTGTTGGACTCAAGACTTCATATGCCTTTTGGGAAGTCAAAAATGTTAGTCAAGCTGTAACTATATATTTGAAGTTGACCTATATCCCAGGATTGGGAAATATTTGTAAATTCATTTTTCTATTGATTGAAAACCCATATTTCAAGAAGTATTGATTACTGAATGTCAAACAATAGGGGAATGGTTAAATAAATTTTGGTAAATAATTACAAAGGGCTACACAGACTTTGAAAAATGAGGTTTTTGTGTGTACACTGACATGAACGCATGTCCACAATATGTTGCTAAATGAAAGACATGACGTTGTTTTATAATGTGTATTGTACGATCCCATTTTATTAAAGATACACATATTCTATTGTTATAATATGGAATCTACAAGGTATATGGAAACACTAATGATCTAATTTGGGGGGATGGCAGAAAGTTGAGTAGTCAGAACAAAGAATACTTAAGCCAGATATGAAGAACGGATAGGAGTTGAAACCGATGAAGGTAAGGCAAGGAAGGGCGAGTATTCTAGGAAAAGAGAAAAACAGAATGTATTTGAGTGTTTGAGAAATCAAAGAAGTCAAGTGTAGATTCTTGATATGAGTGGGCAGTGTCAGAGATAAACCTGGAGGAAGCTGAGCCAGACTGCAGAAGACATTGTATGTCTTAACAGTGACTTGAGCATTCTTTTAAGAGCCTCTGAAGGGCTTTTAACAAGGAAGTGATATAATCAGACTTATGTCAGAAATAGCACCATGTCAGCTACCTAAATAGTATTAGAGAAAACCAAGAGTGGAAAAATGGAGAATGCTTTTGAAGAATTTGTAGTAATCTCGGCAAGAGACAGTTCTGGCTTATAAGTATTACTAGTAGTATTAGAGAAAATTGCTTGAATTTGTGAGCTCTTTAGGGGATAAAACTACAAGCCATTCACTGAGATAAACTACCCAGGAGGAGGAGAGGGTTTTAGGAGAAGCCAAGGAATTCCACTGGATACACTGAGATTGAAGTGTCTATAGCACTTCTGCTTGGAGACAGGCAGTGGACAAACGGAAAGATAAATGTGCAAACTGGGCAGACTCATTTGAGACCATCAGTGTGTATCTGTGGGGAGAACCCGAGCTCACTCAGGGGGACCATCACATAATATGAGAAAAGCCTTGGTAGATTATGGAAGATTATCAACATTCGGGGGCCAGGGGAAGAAAAGAATTTACCAAAGGAGAACGGGAGGCCAAAAGAAAATCAGGAGGTCACATAATCAAAATAAATAAACATTTTATTAATCGTTAGTAATTATTACTGGCCAACCATGGAACAGGGTATTTCATGAGGCGGGAAAGCTTCAAATGAGGCTGTATCTAATTTTCTGTAGTATCAGTGGAGAGATTCTTACATTGAGCAACAGTTTTAGGCTTAAAGACCTGAAAGGGATTTTTTTTCTTTTCCTTTTTTTTTTTTTTATTGAAACTCTGTAATACTAAATCACTATGCAGAGTTTATGAGAATGACAGACTCCTGTCATACTCCTTCTAATCAACTCTCTGGAAAAATTCACAGTGGTAAGATGTCTATAAATGAGATATCCTAGTCTGGCCTCGGTATAACAAGCCCAGGTTATTCATACAATCTGGTGTCAGATACCCATCGCATACATGGCTCCCATTTCTGGCATTCGTCCAAATCCATTTTTGTTTGCCTTCGTTAACGTACTATGTGCTGCTCTCACCTTTCACGATTCTCCAATCCTGTCTTCTCTTCCAAAATTTGGATCCTCATACTTGCTCCCATTGTTGGATGATTGTTGGACATGCTTTTCTGGCCCATAGTTCTTACTCGTCCTTGAACACAGTCTCTTCTGTTTACATCTATATCTGTTCATGGAACTACTGCGATGAGAATAGAATTTCTAAAATTTCATAGGCTTAATCCAAAATGAGTTTACTACTTTCTCCCATAATAATGCCATAGTTTCTGGTTAGTGAGTGGCTTACCTCAATATGGTAAAACATTGACTCAGGCTCCTTCCACTCTGTTGCTCTGTCATCCCATAAGGACTCAGAGTTCTCTGCAACCTATTGCCAGGAGGGAAAAGGGAGCAATAAATCTACTTGTGGGAGGAAGAACATGAAATTTGTTGCACAGTGAAGTGGCTTTAGTATTGTCAATTTTCACCAGCAGATATGTAAATATGTATAGACCAATTCCCCCTAGCCATTGGTTGAGGTCTCCTGCGCATTAATTCTCTCTGGCTTCCAGTCTGCCATATTTGTGGGCACAAAAGACTTTGTCCTCATACAAAGACATGCGGATGCTGGTGGCTAGAAATCAAGGCCAACATGCATTAAAGTGGCTTATTCCAAACAGATAGAGGATCCTCAAAAAATTAAAGATAGAACTACCATATGATCCAGCAATCCCACTTCCGGGAATATGTCCAAAGGAAATAAAAATACTCACTCAAAAAATATCTGTACCCCTATGTTCATAGCAACATTCATCACAACAACCAAGACATGGAAACAGCCTAAATGTCCATTGATGCATGAATGGATAAAGAAGCTGTGATACACACACACGATGGAATATTATTCATCCATAAAAAATGAGGGAACTGCAATTTGTGACAACAGGGAAGAAACTTGAGGGCATTATGCTAAGTGAAATAAGTCAGATGGAGAAAGACAAATACTATATGATTGCACTTATTTGAGGAATTAAAAAAAATCATAGAAAAAAAGACCAGATTTGTACTAAACAAAGGTGGCATGGGGAGTATTTGAGGAAAGTGGCCAAAAGACGCAAACCTCCAGTTATAAGTAAGTATTAAGGTTACAATATACAATACGATGACTATAGTTAGCACTGTTGCAAGATATATAGGAAAGTGGGTAAGGGAGGAAATCCTAAGAATTTCCCTCACGAGGAAAATTTTTCCTTTCTTTTCTTTTTTTTTTTTTTTTTTACTTTTTCTTTTTATTGTAACTGTGTGAGATATGGATGTTAACTCAGCTTATTGTAGTAATCACTCCACAATATATGTAAGTCACACTATTATGCTATATACCTTAAAATTATACAGTGATATATGTCAATTATATCTCAATTCACTAGGAAAAATCAGTTTGTTCCAATGCAATACAGATGGGACACTGCCAGTATCTGTTAGAACAACTCATCACTTCTAGTAATAATTTCTGCAGGGTAATACTGACTGTTAGCATATAAACTACAAAAATTCAGATGCTCAACACAATGGCATTTACTCACATTTATGTAAAAGAACAATATAGTGCTTCTAGTTGGTGAGCAGCTTTCCTCAATTTGTTTTTTCAGGAAATGACGTCCCTACAGTCTTTTGATACAACTGACAGGCAGTGCTTCAAGTCTCTGTCCCCAGGGAGGGGAAAGGAAAGAAAGTATGCACAGAGAACATTCACTTGGTTCAGAGGGGACTCACATCATTTCTGCTCACGGTCCATTGTCAGACACGAGTCACATGGCACCTCTTAGAAGCAGGGGGGCTGAGAAGTGTAGTATGAGGTTGGGCCGTAGCTTTCCAGCAATGATTCCAAGCTGTTGGACTCCAAGCCTTGAAATCACATGTAAGAGATACTTCCGCTTTGAACTCTGTGATGAGGGACCATCAGAAAAACCCATCTAGAATTGAATTGGATCCAAATTTGCCCTGATCTCTTTGAGCAGAACAACCTTGAACTCAGCACACATAATGCTTGGTGCAATTGGGACTCTTCCATAGAAGAAACTGAAATAGCTAAGCAAACACATTTTTCAAAGTTGTGTGAATGAACATTGCTCTGCATACTTGTTCTAAACCTTGAAGCAGAATATTATACACAGAACTGAATTTCCATATGTGGAAACTGTAAAATTGCTATTTGCAAGTCATGTTCATTTGTATACCAGAAACCTGCCAGCGATGCACCCAAAATTCATTTGTAGCTGCTATTTATAGCAATATCAGCATTCAAGTTTTTATGTAAAAATAGCAAAGTGGAGCTACTGGTATAATAGTAGCTAACATATTTATTCATTCATACACGAATGTTTATTTGCTCCTTGTAGAAAAATATATTAGGACCTATATTTAACATTAGATAGAAGAAAATTGTGAGAAGGACTAAGAGAAAGGCTAAGGTCAAATATCACAATCAAAACTGGAGAAATATATTAATTAATATTTAGACTCTTTCCAAATGTCTGTGTATTTGACGTTATGTCAACAAAAGTAAAGAGCCTTATATGCTCAGAGGTCAGACTTCCCTTCTAACCATCACCATCACCATCACCTCTCAGTGAGCAAAGGTCAGTTAGGAAATGGTCCACTCATATAAACTAGGAGCTCTGTGTATTCAGAGGCTGGCAAACAATTCCTAGAGGGCCACAGTGAGGTGGTAAAGGATTGTCCACCCACATAATTTGTTAGTAAGTTACAGATATTTTTCTTCTTGTCTGGATATTTCCTCTCTTAAGCAAACTATACTTTTATAATTAGAAATAGAGTTGAGAGATACTTCCAGTTTCAGGTCCAACAAGTAACAAGGTTGAAAGTTGTTGCTCTTATCCTTACAATAAAAAAGAAAAGCTAGATAATCTGAATGTCAGTAACTTTTGTTGGACCCCTCAGAGAGCTGAGGTCCCAGGGCAAATCGTCACCTCAAGATCTGGAGAGATAGGTGTACCCAGAGAGATATGGCCTGAGATCTGCTTACCTGGAAGAAGAGCAGCTGGAGTCATAAACTGGTAAGAGCACTTAAAAGTAATTTTCACAAATTGCTGACGGCTGAATGTGGACTAAGGTAAAAGTGAGGAACTCCTATGGGTCCACTCTCATGGGAACCCTGCACTTTCCTAAGCTTTCCTTCCAGGGACTTCTCCAGCTTCTCATAGGGAGGATCTGTGAAAAATTGTGAATTATACCAAGAACTTTCTCCATAACAGAAGCCTGCTTCCCAGGAAAAAGAGCTTGGTCATAGCACAATTCTGAAACTTTGTCCCAGATAATTAATCCCTACTCTATTTACACCTCTTCCCAACATCTTTCTGTATCACTTGAGGTAAAGGTGAAAGAAAGAAAGAAAGAAAGAAAAGAAAGAAAGGAAGGAAGAAAGAAAGAAAGAAAGAGGGGTGCAGAGCTTCAAGGAAATAGATTGGGAGCACTGAAGCCAGGGAGAGAAGTAGAGAGAAAAGGAAATATTATTCCACTGGAAGACAGACAGAAACAGTTGTGTAAGCCGCAGCTCTAAGACATAATCAGAAGATATAGAATGCTTCCCGACCCCACTGTACTGCTGTGCCAAATATGTTCCAGTTTCATAATAGCTGGAAGAAATGCAAGGCAGACTTTCCTAAAGCGATAGATAGAAAATCCCAAAGCCAAAGAGAAGACAAAAACAAAGACACAAGAGGAATTTGAAGCTGTCAGCATCTATAACTCTAATAAATATACAACACAGATCAGCTCCTAGCCAAATTAACATAAATCTTCACACTAAAGGCATATTTCCCCTCAGTTCTTATTATTGAAAACTACATGTATGGATTCAACAAAAAATTACAAGTTTTGCCAAATGGCAAGAAGAAAACACCTTTTGAAGCATTAAAACCCAATTCAAATATGACATAAATAGTGGAATCATCAGACAAGGAATTTGAAATGACTATAATTAATATGTTAAAGATTCTAATAAAGAAAAATAGACCAGAATCAGGAATGGATGGATAATGCAGGCAGAGAGGTTGAAACTCTAAGAAAAAATGTGGGGCACCTGGGTGGCGCAGTCGTTAAGCATCTGCCTTAGGCTATGGGCGTGATCCCGGCGTTCTGGGATCGAGCCCCACATCAGGCTCCTCCGCTGGGAGCCTGCTTCTTCCTCTCCCACTCCCCCTGCTGTGTTCCTTCTCTTGCTGGCTGTCTCTCTGTCACATAAATAAATAAAATCTTTAAAAAAAAAGAAAAAGAAAAGAAACTCTAAGAAAAAATGTGAAAGAAATACTAGAAACTGAAACACAGTAGCAGAAATGAAATGTACCTTCAATAGACTCACCAGTAGATTCCACAGAACTAAGGAAAGAATGACTGAATGGGACACTGGGTCAATTGAAACTTCCCAAATTGAAATGCAGAGAAAAAAAAGAACAACAACAACAACAAAAAGAATAGAACATCATTCAACAACTGTAGGACAATGTTAAAAGGTATAACATATGTGTCATTGAAATATCAGATGAGAAAAAAGAAACTAAGTACTTGAAGTTAAAGATGGCTGAAAACTCTCCAAAACTAATGACAGACAGCAAACAACAGATGCAGGAAGCTCAGAGAAAACCAAACAAGGTATCTACCAAAAAAATAAAAATAAATAAAATAAAGATGCACACAGAGACAGATGACCAAAGACAAAGACAAAATTTTGAGGAAATCACAAGTGATAAAAACAAAAACAAAAACAAAAACAAAAAAAACTTTAGCTGTAGAGGGACATACATCAGAAAATGTAAGCGAGGGAGAGTGGAGAGAAATTTTTAAAATGTTGAACGAAAAATCACCAACCTAGAATTATATAGTTATCAAAATTATTCTTCAGAATGAAAGAAGACATAAAGACTTGTCAGATAAAACCTGAGGGAATTTATTGTTCGTCTATCTACCTTATTATAAAAAATTAAAAGGTCTTTAGGCAGAAGAAAATATCATTGGTTAAAAAACATGGATCTTCGAAAAAATAAAAAACTAATGGTGGAGCATGGAGAAAGAATGATTAAAAGTAAAATAAAATCTTTTCATTATTTTTAATTTATCTAAAACATAATTGTTTAAAGCAATAATAGTAACAATGTATTTGGTAACTGTAACATATTGAATAAGTAAAATTAATGTGAGCAATGTCACAAGGGATGAGAGAGGAATTGGGGATACTCAGTGTTCCCATACTACACTATAGTACTATGGTGTTATATGAAAGTAAACTTCGATTACTTAAAAACAATAATGTAAACTGCTGTACCAATACTAATTTTTAAAGGAAAGTATAAATGATACTGAGAGGAGATAAAACAAATCATATAAATTGTTCAGTTTGAACCAACAAGGAAGAGAAAGAGGGAGAAAAAAGGTAAAGAGGAGGAAATGTAACAAATGGAAAGTTACAGACATGGTACAAATCCACCTACAAGATCACTTTAAGTGTGAGTAGTCTAAACACACCAATTAAAGCACAGACATTGTCAGAGTGGATTTTTAAAAATGACAAAATATACACTGTCTCTGAGAAAATCACCTAAAATATGAAGACTCAGATGGTTAAAAGTAAAGAGATGGAGAACGATACTATTACAAATAAATTTTTTAAAAGCTGGAGAAGATACATTAATTTCAGACAAAGCAGACTTTAGAACAATGAAGATTCAGAGATAAGGAGGGGCGTTACATAGTGATAGAGAGGTCAGTTCTCCAAGAAGACTCAGCAAATGTAAGTGTATATATACATCTAACAACAGAACATCAAAATAGATGAGGCAAAAGCTGAAAGAACTGGAGAGAAATAAACAAATCTATCGTTACGGTGAAAAACTTCAAAATCTTTTTGTCAATAATTGATAGATCCAGCAGGCAGAAAATCAGTAAGGTTATAAATAACCTGAACAGCACTATCAATCAACTTGATCTAATTCACATTTATAGAATACTCCGAGCTCCGTGGAACACTCACCAAGACAGACCACATTTCTAGGCTATAAATCACAACTTAAGAAATTTATAAATTATAAATCATACAAAGTACATTCTCAGACCACAATGGAATTATACTAGTAATGACTAATAGAAAGATAGTCGGAAGATCTCCAATTATTTCAAAATTAAACAACACACTTCTTAATGACCTAAAGGTCAATGAAGAAGCGTCAAGCAAAATTTAAAAATATTTTGGTCCAAGTGAAAAAAATACATATAACTTATCAGAATGTGCAAGATGCAGCAAAAGCAGTGCTTTGAGGGAAATATATACCATTAAATTGTTACATTAGAAAAAAAGACAGCTGTAAAATCAACAACTTAAGTTTCATCTAGGAAACAAGAGCAAGAAGGGCAAGTTGAACCTAAAGCTGGCAGAAGAAAAAAATAATAAAAATTGGACCAGAAATCAACAAAGTTTAAATAGGAAAACAGAAATTTAACAAAACTAAGAGTTCTTCAAAAAAATCAATTAAAATCAATAAGCATCTAGTCAATCTAATCAAGATAAAAAGAGAAAGCACAAATTATCACTTCCAGAAATGATCTCATAGACCTTAGAAGGATAATAAAGAAATAATAGAAATAGCATCATATCCATGCATTTGTTAACTTAGATGAAATGGACCCATTTCTTGAAACATACAACCTAATAAAACTCACTCAAGATAACCCGAATAGTTCTATATCTGATAAAGAAATAGAATTAGTAGTTTAAAATCTTTCCAAAAAAGAAAGTGCCAAGCCCACATAGTTTTCCTGTTGACTTCTACCAAACATTTAAAGGAAGAAATAATACACATTCTCCACAATCTCTTACAGAAAATAGAAGCAGAGGGAACTCTTCCTAACTCATTTAAGGAGGCCAGCATTAACTTGATATAAAAACAGCTAAAGACATTACAAAGAAAAAAAACCCCAAACCTGCAGACCAGTATTTCTAATGAACATAGATGCAAAGTCCTTAACAATACGTTAGCTACTCTAATCCAGCAATATGTAAACAGGATAATACATTACAGTCAAGCGGGGTTTGTTTCAGGCACAAAAGGTTGGTTCCACGATCATAAACAATCAATATAATTTATAATATTAACAGACTGCATAAAACATGTATCAAAATCAGAAAATCAGTCAACAAAATTCATCGATTTATGATTTTAAAATTCTTAAAAAAAAAGTAGGAGTAGCCACTGGGAGAAAATATTCGTAAAACATATATCTGATAAAGGACTTGTATCCAAAATATACAATGAACTCTTACAATTTCATAAGAACAAGAAACAGCCCAACTAAGAAATGGGCAAAAGATGTGGACACCTCACCAATAAAAATGCACGGATAATAAATATACATATGAAAAGATCCTCAGAGTTGTATGTTACTAGGGAATTGTAAAGGAAACAATAAAAAGATACCGCTATACACGCATTACAATGGCTAAATCTAAAAAAACTTACATTACCAAATAATGGCGAGATGTGGAACAACAAGGAAGGCTCATTCACAGCCGGTGGGAACGCGCAGGCTAAACATAGTCCCGCAATGATGATCCGGTTCATGCTCCCGGGAACTTACCCAAGGGAGATGAAAACCTGTCTATACAAGGACCTGCACACTAATTGTTAGCAGGATTATTCTTAATCACCTGAACTGGAGGCAGCCATGATGTTCTTCAGTAGGTGAACGGATACACAAACTGAGGTACATCCAGACAATGGGACATTATTCAGCAATAGAAGGAAATGAGCAGTCAAGCCACAGAGAAACATGGAGATATCTTAAATGCATTTTGCTAAGCGAACGAAGCCAGTTTTAGAAAACTATATACTAGGGGCGATTGGCTGACTCAGTCAGTAGAGCAAGCGACTCTTGATCTCAGGGTTGTGAGTTCAAGCCCCACATCGGGGCTTACTTTTAAAAAAATCAAAATAAAAAGCTGTATATTATACAATTCCAACTATACGGCCTTTTGGAAACAGCAAAACTGTAGAAATATTTGTAAAAAGATCAGTGATTGTCAGCAGTTTGAGGACAAGGAAGGAAAGGATTAATAGGTGAAAAATCTGGGATTTATTTAGGGTGTTGAAACGATTCTGTGTGAAATTGTAATGACGGATACATATCCTTATGCATTTGTCAAAACCCATAGAACTGTACAACTGGACTGCAGTTAATGACTATGTGTCCTATGGGTTCATTAGTTATAACAAATGTACTTAATGCAAAATACTAATAATAGAAGAGAGTGTGTTTGGGGGAGAGGATGTATATAGGAACTTTACTTTCTGATCATTTTTTTCTAGAAACCTAGAACTACTCTAAAAAAATAAAGTTTATTTAAACAATTAAAAATAAAAGGAACTTCCTGCACTTCATAAAGAGTATATACGGAAAACCTACAGTTAACATCATACAAGATGAACCTGGAGTCCTGTAATAATACCGAAAGTAAGGAAATGTTCCAAAGACTAAAGGATGGGGGGATATCAAAGGGACACAAGTGCCAGATGAAAGAACGATCAATGGCCAAAGCTGGGACAACTGGAGCAAAAAACAATTAGTACTGAGTCAGAACCCAGAGTATAAGCTAAAAATATACAAGTGCGTACATCTTTGCCTCAAGCACTTTCACCACATAACTAATTGACCATAAGGCAATTTTCCTTTAAAAGATAAAGATCACAAAAAATAAAACAGGGACATTCATTAAAAAGGACATAATGAAACATGAAAAACGAATAAAATTAAAAAGACTTTGCTACAAAATACAAAGTATTGGAATACATTCAAAACGTATAGTGTAGGGGCACCTGGGTGGCACAGCGGTTAAGCGTCTGCCTTCGGCTCAGGGCGTGATCCCGGCGTTGTGGGATCGAGCCCCACATCAGGCTCCTCCGCTATGAGCCTGCTTCTTCCTCTCCCACTCCCCCTGCTTGTGTTCCCTCTCTCGCTGTCTGTCTCTATCTCTGTCGAATAAATAAATAAAATCTTAAAAAAAAAAAAAAACGTATAGTGTAGATTCATGGCAATCCCGGGCAAATAACTGATTTTATTTTGTGGATTGTACCTGAGTACTTGTCTTCAAAGTCTTCTGTCCAAAGTATTATCCTTTTTTTTTTTTAATTTATTTACTTTTGGATTCATCTCCTCATTTGGCATCACACTTTTTCTTTTTTTCAGTAAAGTTTCTTCATTAAGAGAGATATCAGTTTTCAAATACTAGGCTGCCTGTTTCTAACTGAGCTTTGTATTGCGTTGTGAAAGCCTTCTACACAGCTTTCTGTTCTTGGCATATTGTCACATGTCCAGTGATTAATGTTCCAAAATTCTATGGGAAATATGGGTTCAACACTCTTTGCCACTGTAGACACCATCATGAGGGCTACGATTTATGTAATATAAAAATGGAGTACTACGTCAATGGAGAAATGAAACCAAACTGTCAGCCAGTTAGTTTTTTTTTATCTTTTAGGGCAGAATTGCCTTGTGGCCAATTAGTTTTGTGGCAAAAATGTCTGCAGCGGAAATGCTTGCAGTGAAAGGTTTGTGGCAAAGATGCTTACAGCAAAACAACCTAGAACACATGTAGTGTCTTCCTTACAAATAACATGGTATGGAAAGGAGGGGGGAAGAGTAGCTTTACAGTGGAGAAACTTGCCAACAATGATCTCAGCCAGGCGATCATGGTGGACATCAACAGTGATAAGTCATGTTGATAACGTGTAACCTTGATATAATGTAATGGGAATGGCATTTATCTCTTTGGCCTTCCTACCCAATAATCATAACCCCAGGCTAGCCTTGAGAAAAGAAGCAGACAAATCCCAACTTAGGCAAAATCTGTAAAATACCCTGACGGGGAGTTCTCAAAGCTACCAAGATCATCAAAAAACAAGGGAAGCCTGAGAAACTGCCACAGCCCACGGGATATAAGGAGACAACTAAATGTGGTTTGATATCCTACGCTGGATGGGATCACGGGCCATAAAAAGGGCATTAGTAAAAACTAATGAAATCTGGATAAAGTATACTCAATGTATTAAATGTATTACATTAATAGAGTTGTTAACAACTGGGTGTGGGCTGTAAGAAAATTCTCTATACAATCTCCATAACTTTTCTGTAAATCTAAAACAAAAAGCTTATTTTAAAAAATAAAGTTGAATTTATTGGTGATATCTTCACCAAGAAATATCAGGAAAGCTGGAGAAAATCAATATCTGGCCCTTGATCAGAGAGCATCCAAAGGCAATTGACAGAATTCAAAATAATAGCTAAATCTTTTTTAGACCCTTGCTGTAATATTTATGTACCTTATAAAATATAATCTTTTTCTCTGGAGGAATTGCATAATGTTTTATTAACATCATCCACTTCATTATGTTCATTATGTTGACATTCGTAAAAGGTGAGTGTTGTGCTCTCTGGCAGATATAACCATGTTCCATACTTATATGAAAGAAGCTTAGGACTGGCCCCCTGGAAAAATGCAGGTCCCCTGGGTCTCAGCCCAGCCATCAGCCTGGTCCCTTGGATCCTTCAGTTCAACGCCCCGGTCTTCCTGCAGCCATCATTCCTGGCCCCTGGCTTCTCAGAATAACCATCATCTACACCAGACACTTGGTAAAGTGACAGTATTCATTGAGTAGGGAACAGAAATCTATCAAAAAGTTTTACTTTATACTTTTAGTAATTAAAATTCTTAGCCAAGTAATTCTATATTTGGAAGAAATAAAACAATTTAAGTAACGCAGACTACCTCATAATGAAAAACTATAATCCCCTTGCCACGCCTCATTCCAGTCCTACTTTCCAGTGGGAACCAGGTCTTACTCATACATAGGTTTTCACTTTTAGTTTTTTTGTATTTATCTCAAATCTTGTAATAACAGCTTTCTAGTACTACTATTTAATGATCAGTTTTGGGTGTTATGAACTGATCATCTGTTAGGAAAAAGGAGCCCTTCCTTCATTTATTCCACTTCGGCTCTTCTCCCTCTTAAATGTAGTCATGGCACCATACTTACTTTGTAATTTATAATAATGTACTTATACTTCTAATCCCTATTTTTATCAACTGTAGATGATATCATTTTAGTCCCTACATCATGAGATATTATTTCTGGAACATGCCCCCTCATGTGACTTCCTCAGTTCCTCTCTGGCTAATAATTTTCCCTCTTCTCGTACATTTGTATTGCTAACATATATACATTCTATTCTGCAACGATAATTAAGGCTGCTTTGTTTTGTCCATAGTCTGATTCTAAAGTCAGATAAACACTAATTAGTGTTTATATTTGAATGAATAATTTAATGTTGTTTACTGTGCAGCCGAATAGTGCACTCTTAATACATTCCTTTCCTGTAAATCTTATTTTTCTTGTGCTTTTTCAGTATCTTTTCCTCCCACCCTCGCGTTGCTTGACTTCATTTTCTCTGTAAGTTGTAAATTTTGAAAGACAGTATCACAACTTTCACATTTTCCTGGGGTCCTGTGTGCCTACCCAGGCCTGGTACATGGTATCATCCTGCTGTTTCCACCTCTATTTTTCTGGATTGGACCCCCTATTTCCTTGGACCCCATGGCTTGTTTTGTGTTGTTGCTTCCTGACACATTTTATGGAAGCACAAACTCAAGTCATTTTGTAAGAAATTGTGTATTGGAAGTAAATGGCCTAGGTTTTCAGAATGGTTTTATTCTACTTTTACAGTGAAGAGACAATTTGAGTATAAAATTTAAGTTCAATTTATTTTTATCAATCTTTGGAAGTTTCTGACTTGACTTCTAGTCTTCAGTTTGGCTCATGAATTATTTTCCCATTATAACTTCTCTTTCTTCTACAAGTGACCTATTTTCTCCTCTTTCTCGAAGGGCCTAGAATTCCTTCTTTATCTTTGGTTTCACACTTGTGATGTCTAGAAGCAGTCCTCTTTCATGTATTGAGCCAGGTACTTGATGGACCATTTTAACCTGCTGGTAAGTATTGTCAGTTTTGGAAAGAAATCTCTCCTATAATTTATGATGATGCCTCCCCCCTGCCTCTAAAGCTTTACCAAGATGAGTCAAGAACTCAGAATTTTGTGTGCTTCAGGTGAGACCCCAGCCTTCCCAACCCCACTAGCACCCGGACACTAACAAGCTCCCCACCACTTTCTGCCTTGATATCATTAGGACTCATCCCACTTTGTTATCTCTCCTCTCAGTCACCACAAGAAGCTGAGTATTCCCAGGTCACCTTTTATCTCTGGAATGTAAAGAAGTCACAGACACACACCACTAGAGCTAACTGGCACAAGTTGTAATATGGGGCTAATTGGGGAAAAACTTACAAAACATATATTCCCTCAAGCTGTCATTCTTTCCTGCCAGGCAAAGACGTTATATGCTCCATGGCCAGGGTCCCAGCTGAGAGAGGTCTTTGTCAGCCAGCAGGCTGGACATAAACTGGGAATACTCCAAGAGTGAGAATAAACCCTGCCAGCCCTCATGTTTCATATTTATAGGTTAGCCTAAGGCAGAGTAGGAAATATCTCTTTTCTCTAAGGAACAAATTTTTCAAGGGATCTCTAGGCTGAGGCACGATACTAGGGAGTATGCATTCTGGAGGCCAGGGTCTGCTCACAGGCAGCCCAGGAGCTCCCACGAAGTCTGGTGGCCCACACTTGAGCTCAGAGCTGCAGAGCCAGCTCTCTGCTGGGCCACCAAATGGAAGCTGAAGATGAGCTTCCAGAGCCATCCAGATTATCACTTATCCATCTCTCAAATGCTAATCAATACATGATTCAGAACACTTCCCTCTATTCACCATCATCCTCTTTTAACTTTTTTTTAAAAGATTTTATTTATTTATTTGACACAGAGAGAGATAGCCAGTGAGGGAGGGAACACAAGCAGGGGGAGTGGGAGAGGGAGAAGCAGGCTGTCAGCAGAGGAGCCTGATGTGGGGCTCGATCCCAGAACGCTGGGATCACGCCCTGAGACGAAGGCAGACGCTTAATGATTAGAGCCACCCAGGCGCCCCCTCTTTTAACTTTTGAATCCCTCCTACTGGGACTCCTAGTCAGTCACGGCCCAAATCTCTCATAATCTCTCATATATTCAACATCTTCCCCAACCATTCCCTTTACCTTCTCACTCTCTAAGAAAGGGGGTTCTTTTCTGCTTTCCCTCATGTTCTCTCAGGGTAGATGTTTCCTCTCCCACATTGCTCAGATCATTATAACTGAAATATGGAGTCAGAGTCCTCCATAGTACTCACTGCTACTTCCAGGTAGTTCATACCTTCCCCCTAGGAATCCCCAGCTTTGAATCTCATGTCTTCAGATGCTACTCCCACTAACCTTTCTTGTTACAATTATTTACCAATCTCTATTGGACTGAAAGTCATGAGTTCCTGGGTCACCGTCATGCATTCTAACATTATCGCTTTCATTATTTCAGTAATTTTGTTATCTACAAGCATGACTTTTTTCATACTCATTTCCTTGGCTTTCTCTTTTTTAATGATCTTGTCCTTTCTACTTCAAACTTCAATATTTATTACTATGGTTATATTCTATACCTGGTCATTATCAAAAATTGAAACCTTTTATGATCTCAACTTTGAGAATTCCATTTTCCAATCACCACTTTCTGTCTTGCTCTCTCTCTTCCCTCATTATCTGAATTTCAACAATCATCCAAGTCAGCAGCCCTTCAATCCTACCATATTTTCATGGTCTTCACCCATTTCAAGTCTATATTCCTCTCCTTATTTAGCTCAGACTGATCATTGACCATTTTAATCATCCTTTTGCATATACTCTCAACTCCCTTGTCTTTTCCCACCCAAATCTTTATTTTTTATTAAAATCAGTAGTCCACCTATTTTGCTTCTACAATCACACAGCTAGATGTAATCGGAGAAAATAAACAGCTATATCAACTGGTCTCATTCAATTCATTACTATGTGCCTCAGATGGCCCGAGATGTGACTAGGCTATCATAATACATTTCTCAGGACGATTTACTTCTCTACTCTCCAAAGCCAACACATTTCAAACTTTTACTTTGCTCTTAGACATCCAATATCTTCACCGCTGCCTTAATGTAGACTCCACAGAAAACACAGCCGAAGGCAATAGCTTAAGTGCTAACACTTGATTGAGTAGTGAAGTCCTGGGAACCAAGAGTGAGGGGAAAGGTGAGTGAGGCAAGGGCAGGAAAGCTAACGTACTGGGGGGTATGTTCCAAGTTGGCTACAGCTTTATGACAGCATAGTTGATTGATTACCCTGAGTCCCTCTCCTGAGGGAGGAAGGGAGACGGATTTATCTGCTGGCTCCAATCTCCAATGGACTTTTCCTTACAGGGCATCAACACCTTTATTCCCTCTGGTTGCACTAACGAGCTCCTCCTCAGTGAGCGAGGAACATAGTCCAACTCAGCGTTGGCAGCATTCAGAGTGCAATTCACTGATTCCATGATGCCTTCTGTCTCCAAACCAATAGGGAAGCACAGGACCAGGACTTGAGAGGCTCTCAGTGTAGGTCTGAGGTAAGACAAAGTCACATTGGCTCAACGTGTCAAACCGTGAGCTGCAGCAGTAGCAATGACTAGACCACATGACCTTGAAAATAGTGGACCTCCTTGCTAGGGCTGCGTATGCCAGAAATTAAGGGAGGCATATGGATCTGGGGGACCTATATACTGAATCCTATACAGTCACTTTTACTCTCCCTCTTATGGTTTTGCTTATAATTCCCTGAGAAAACCGAAGCAAGCAAAAACTCCCATCTCCACACATGTCAACCGACCATTGTCTGTGCCCAGAAACTGTGCCTCTTTTCCTATGACTATGGGTAGAATGTTTGAGCTCCTAGAGGTCACCTTTCCATTGTTCATAAGGTTTCATTTTATTTCAACTCTCACTTTTTCTTCTCTACTGAATCATACCTTAAGTTTATGAACATATTTTTTCTCCTACTTGAAAAAATAAACTCTCTTCATTCCATTTCTCCCTTTGTGGTCCCATTTCTCTGCTTGTTTTTATAACTAAACTCCCCAAACATGTTTTCCAAACTCACCAACTTCATTTTCTCTCCTTGCAATAGTTTTTGAAACCAGTCAATTGATCCTTGAACCCATCCCTTTTCTAAAACTTTTCTTCTCTGTGTCACCAAAGTCCTTGACATTGTTAAATCTGGTGGTGACATTGTTAAATTAGATGACATATCAGCAGCATTCAGCATAGTTGTTCACTCTTTCTTCCTTGAAATGCATTTCTCCCCTTGGTTTCCAGGATGCCATACTTTCCCAGTTTCTCCTTATCATTGCCTGATCCTTCTCCATACCTTCTGCTGGTCTTACCTCATCTTCCCCTCCTCTCAGTGTTGGCTGCCCCAGGTCTCAGTCCTTGGACCTCTTCTCTTTATGCACCTTTACTGTGGTCTCATCCAATCCCATGGCTTTCAAGGTCGTCAGGATGCTGACAATTTCTCAATTTTTATTTACAGCCTGGACCTCCCCTTGAATTCCAGATCCATACATCCTAAAGCCTACTCTACATATCCACTTGGATGTCTAATGTCTAGGTATGTAAAGGAAAAAAGATAAAAAGTGGCTCCAATAGAGGTTGAAGACTGATGCTCTCCAGCAAGCACTTTAAGACCAGGTGAGTCCCTGAACCAAAGCAGGATTCGTGTTTTCATAGGGGGTGTGACTGAAATGGTGGTTTCCTCTATACCTGCTGCACAATTTGCAGTCAGAATGGTTGGGAATATTCCATTTTCCTGCCTCTTACTGGGGAACATGGATGCCATCTCATCTGGGCAGCTGTCAGAACAGCTCTTTTGAGAGCTACCTTTGTAAATCGTGTGGGTCATTTCTCCTTGTCTAATGTCAGTTAAAGTTCAAGGCAGGAGAAGATAAAAAGAAAAAGAGGGGAGAAAGAGAAAATTTTTTTAAAAAAGGGAAAGAAGGTTAAAGTTGAAGTAGGGAAAACTGGCTATGTTTTATCTTATAGGAATCTTAACCTCAAGAAATCTAAACCCAAACCCCTGATTACCCACTAACAAAGCCACTTCTTCTACAGTCTCCCCCATCCCACTTAGTGGCCACTCCATCCTTCAGTTGGTCAGGCCAAACACTTCAGGGTCCTCTTGACTCACCTTATTCTTTCACATTTTACACATAAGCAATGCATCAGCAAATCCTAATGCATTTACCTTCAAAATATATTCAGAATCAACCACTTCTCAGTCGCTCCACTGGTACCAATGTGGTCTGGCCACCATCATTTCTCATGTAGATTATTGTCATGGTCTTCTTAGCAATCTTTCTCTTTATCCTCCTACAATCTATTCTCAATAAAGCAACCAGAAAGATCCTGTTAAAACATGTCAGTGCAATGTCACTACACTCAAACCTGTACAACAGCTTCTCATTTCTCTTGAGTTAAAAGTCAAAGTAAGTCTATGCAGAGGCTACAAGGTGTTACAAGGTCTGAGTCTTCATTCCTTTCTCTTATAACTGCACACCTTGCTCATTCCACTCCATCCCACACTGCTATTCCTTGAATACCACAGGTTATCTCCAACTCCAGAGTTTTTATACTTGTGGATATTTGTTAATTCCTTTACCTGAAACTTTCTTTCTCCAGGTACCTGCAAATCTCATTCTCTCATCTATTTCAGTTCAGATGTCACGTTATCAAGGAAGATTTCCATACTGATTCTTTATAAAACTGTAGCCTTCCTACCTCCTCCCCCAAGTACTCCTATTCTCCTTGCCTGCTTAATTTTTTCCATAACACTAATCGCTATCTGAATATAACGCATTTTAATGATTAATTTGTTTGTCCCTCCCACCATCTACCCTCTCCCCCACTAATATAAGCTTCATGAGGCAAGGATTTTGACTCTTTAGTTCACTACTGTATTTTAAATACCTAGAACGTGGCCAAGTATATGGTGAGAATGCCTGAATGAGTAAAAGAATGAATGAATGAATGATTCTTATGACTTCCTAGTCTCTACTTTTCTCTCTTTTCTCTCTCTAAAACTCCCATTCATAGAACATAGACATTCTAAGTAACTCTTGTTTGTTCTCATATCTTCATTTCCCTGTCTTTGGGTTTAACGTTCTGAAATACTTTTTCAACGTTATCTTTCAAACCTTGTATTACATTATTTGTTTCATCAATCATATTTTAGATTTCCCAAAAGTCTTGTCCTATAATTGTAGCTTATTTACAGCATTCATTATTATTTTATGGATGTAATCTATTTCTAAATCTCTCTAAGGACACTCTTCGGAGATTTGTTTTTTATTTTTCATCTTTTTTATTTTTTAGTTATCCTCTATTCCTTGTATTATCTGTTAAATCCATTGTCATTTGCTTCCACTTTTATATAAATATGAAAAAAAAAGCCAAGCAACGTCCAAAATAAAACATTAACTATGTTTATAATGATATCTGGGTGGTGGGTTTATAGATGGGCTGTCGATCACTGTGAGTATATTGTTTTTACTTCTACTCATCTATATTTTCCGACTTTCTTAATGAGCAGATATTACTCTAATAGAGACTATTTTAAACAACAACAATAACAAAAGAACAAACTGATGGGAAAGTTAGTGCCAGAGAAAAAAACAGATAAATAGGACAGGCTGAATCCTCTGGGAGGAGAAAGACAGACTGAAAGAGAGCGGAACATCAGACATAAATCTAAAAAGAAAAACCTGAGTGGTTCCAGTGTCCGGAAGTAACAAAAGTTTACAGTCCTGATTGCTATCTACTTGTATGTTCTGAGAGCCGTTGCTCTGAATTATAATCACTGTATTATACTCACTGTCTCTAGTAGAGCATTTCTTTCTTTTAAATAGTTTTCTTCCCAAGAGGGCTCTGCTCTAATTCCCTCTCCCTGGAAGAAAACCCTTGAGGGACATTGAGTTTTATCTGCATGTTTTGAAGCATGTGGTTACCACACTTTACTGAAACTCTTAGGCACTTCTGGAAGAAGCTCTTTTATGCCCTGGGGTTGATTGATAAGTAGGCTTCTCCTCCTGCCCTAGACCTTGAAGTTGAATACATCGAGTCAAATTCGGTCAGTGGGAGAATTCTATGGCTCAGACAACTGAAGTTTACTGGGACCTGACCTGAAAACTTAAACATTTATTCATTTCAACTATCGGAGGTAAATTCAAAGTAAATGTTCATCTAGGCACTTCGAATCAGATCTGTACTTGTTGATAAGGTTTAGAAGTTCTCTAATGCTAGCAGGATTGGCAGGTATTATAACCAAACTAATGTTTTTGGGTAGAGCAATTTTCTTTGAAAACAAAAAGGTCCAAACTCCTAAAACTTTGTTGTTTCAATGTGGAGGGACAGGTAAGAGCAATAGTTGAAAGAGATACAGTGTACAAGGCCACCTAGCATAGTGTCTGGCTTGGAGTAGGTGTTAAATAATTTTTTATTAAATCTGAATATTGGGGCACCTGGGTGGGTCCATCGGTTAAGCATCTGCCTTCATCTCAGATCATGATCCCAGGGTCCTGGAATCAAGCCTTGCATCGGGCTCCCTGCTCAGCAGGAAGTCTGCTTCTCCCTCTTTCTCTCCCTCTGTCCCTACCTCCTAACCCAACTCATGTGCGTGTTCTCTTTCTCAAAATAAATAAATAAAATCTTTTTAAAAATTCTGAATATTGTCCAGGCCTCTCATTCCACAGTGGTGGAAATCAAGGTCTGACGGAGTTAACTGACTTGCCAAAGGAAAATAAATTACAAGGCCAGAACAAGAGTCTACAGTTAGAAGCAAATTTCTAAATCAAGCATAAAAACTCCAAATCATTATTTTAGCAGTGAAAATTCCAAAATGTAATTTTCCCCAAAAGAAATGCATTCTGACATTCGTAATTACACGTGCAGCTGGTTCCACAGTGACTAGTATTATAGTAGTAGCCAAATAGTCCTATGTTGCATGCGTTTAGGTATTAGCTACTTTGAAAATAATCCGCTTTATTGAAATCTAATTTGTCTATAGTAAAATGAACCCATTTCAAGTATGAAGTTTAATGAGTTTTGCTAAGGTATACAGACTCCTATAATTACTACCGTAATCAAGATTGAAACCTTTCCATCACTCACCAAAATTTCCTCCCACCTCTTTACAGCCAAGTTCTTCTCCCATGTCCCAGCCCCCAAATAATCACTGATCTGCTTTCCATCACTATGGACTTGCCTATTCTTGAATTTCATGTAAATGGAATCATATAATTTCATTTTTTGTCTGGAATCTTCTGCTAAGCAGAATGTTGCTGAGAGTCATCCATGTATCTTCCATCTTCCTTTTTTGTGATGAGTAGTATTCCATTGTGTGGATATACCAAATTTGTTTATCCATTCACATGTTAATGGACACTTAAGGTTATTTCTACATTTAGGTTATTATGGATAAAATTCTTATCAACGTTTGTGTATAGACATTGTTTTCATTTCTCTTAGCAAATGACTGGTAGTAAAATTGCTAGGTCATATGTTAAGTGCACATTAAACTTTATAAGAAATTGCCAAATAATCCTCCAAAGTGGTAATGGCATTTTACATTCTCACCAGCAGTGTATGAGAACACTAGCTGCTCTTAAATCATTTCCCTGATAACTATTGATGTGGAGCCTCTTTTCATATGCTCACTGGTCATTCGTATATCTTCTTTTGTGAAAATCTGTTAAATATTTTACCCACTTTCTGTATGGGTTATTGTCATATTATTGAGTTGTAATAACTTTTATAAAATTTGACAAAGTCCTCTATAGGGTATATGTACTGCAAATATCTGTATTGCAAAGCCAAGTTCATGCCTTGCCTCTTGGTTTTCTGAACTATGTATTTTGAAAAGCAGAACTTATTAATTTTAATTAAGCACACTAAATCATTTTTTTAATTTATGGTTTGTGCCTTTTGTGTCATCTCTATGAAATTCTTATCCCAAGGACAAAAGACTTTCCCCCGTGTTTTCTTTTGAACTTTATGATTTTGGCTTTTACATTTAAGTCTGTGATCAGTTTTGAGTTAATTTTGTATATAGTGTGAAGTCAACATTCATTTTGCCCCCATAGGAATATCCAGCTATTACAGCACCATACGCTGAAAAACTGTTCTTTCTCGGACTGAATTGCTTTGGCATATTTGTCGAAAGCCAATTGACAATATATCTGTGGTTCTGTTTCTGGACTCTCTCTCTTTCATTGTTCTATACATCTATCTTCATGCCAACCACACTGTCTTAATTACTATATTTTTACAGGGCAGTGTGAAGGAAGGAGAAAGAGATCTTATACAAGGAAGGAAGGAAAGAGGAAGGGAACTTCTCTGGCAGAAATCAGTGCTAGTTGTCACATGGAGAAGTAAAAATATCAGCCCTAATTCAGAACAATAAGAGTTCATCCCAACTAATCTTATTTTTAATTAATCATTTAATATTTGCTGAGCAATTGTGTAGTCTATATGTGCAGCAGCAAGAATGCATTTAGTTGCTTTTGTTGTCATTACTAATGACTTTATCTGGATGCTCACTTCTTTTATGGACTTTTATTGATAAATTTTAGGATTAATCAAATCAATTTGTTGACATTTTTATAATGAGACAAAAATATTTGTCCAATATGAGACTATATTTAGAATGTGAAAAGTTATTTGATGTATTAGTTTGTGTTAGTTATAAATTTAAAGGGTCTCTTGAGGGTTTTTTTCAATGTTTTGGTTAAACCGAGGAAAGATACGGTTGACTGAAACTGACATTATTGATCGTGTACTATTTGCCAAGTTCTACACTATGTGCTTTACATGGCAATCAAATCTATAATTGCTACAATTTATTGAGTGCCTATTATGGTCCTGATATTATCCCACCTTAATTCCTGTAATGATCCTGCAAAGTAAGTATTATTATTCCCATTGCACATGTAAGGTCACCAAAACTAAGTAACTTGCCCTACGAGGAAGCGGTGGAAATGCCCTAAATCTGGCCTAATCTGGCCTTCAAGCCCAGGATGTCTCCCGTTTCTATATCATGTTTACCCAACCCATGGCAATATTCTATACATTGCATGAATGTCAGAGCAAAATCTAAAGTTCAAGGGGCACTTTGAGCACTTTGGGCAAGTCCCAGGAGCTTTTTCTCAGCTCCACGAGACCAACATCAGTCTTGTCCTCCTCGGTATCAGAAGAAAACAGTCAACAGCGGGCTCATAGCCTTTAAACTGTGGGAGTATGCCTTTACCTTTGTTAGACTGACAGTCTTCACCTAACGCATTAACAGTGAGCCACAGGAGGAAGAGTCTAAGGGAAGACAGGAGAGGACGAGCAAGGAAATAATAGTGACATATGTGGTATGCAATATGGTTCTCCAAGGAGATAATCTTATCATTTAAGAAAATCCACTGAGGGCAGGTACTTACTTTAGAGATAGAGAAAGCAAAGATCTGAGAAGCTAAGGCATTGAGCCAAAGCCTTATAAGTTGTAGGAAAGGGAGCTAGCTGGCTAAATTGGGCACTTGGCACTAGAAAGGAGTGGGGCACTGAGGTACGGTTGGAGAACAAAAGAGTGATTTGTGAGGTGAGGGGGCAAGAGAAGAGAGGGTAGGTATATGATCACTTAATTGTTCTTTCTGAGGCTAAACTCAGCTCACTGGTCTTATATCCCTGCTCTCACTGCTCTGGCACGTACATACAACTAATTCATTTTCTTTTATCTAAGATTTTAAAGTACCTCTGAGAAAGACCAGGGTATACAAATCAAATTAGAATCACAATAGGTTGGGAACTGATCCAAAGACTTAATATAAGACCTAAATAATAGAAAGCAAAAATAGCAGAAAACTGAGGTAGTTTGCATTCCTATGTCTTATGAATAAAACTGCAATAATGACATCATCTCTTGTTCTCCAGAAGAATAGTGCTGTTAACATTTCGACTTGAAGAAGTGGAGACTGATCTTTCAAAATAGTACGTCAGTGTGGTCCACAGACCTTGGGTCTTCTCTTTCCCCACCTCCACCTGTCCCATAAAACAGATTCTAAAGAGGGATGAAATGGAATTACGAACACACACACACACACACACACAAACACACACACACACACTCAGACAGACACATTCTCCTGTAGCTTTCAGGCCTGGATTTGGTTTATATGGAGAAACCCTAGTGTCTTCATTCTACTTTTATACCCTTACCTCAAGTACTTCGTGTAACATTTAAGTTATCCCAATGTAAGTGACTAATCAGGGGCTCTCAAATGTAAGTGTTTTCAGGGGTCAGACATGGTCTAATTATAAGAAGAACGGTAGGACTCTGCAGTTGTACCCTATATAAAAGCCTTCTAATTTTACCTGTTCTGCAGACTCTCCTTGCCAAACCAAACCAATTTGAGGCCTTTGGATAAGATTAACTATTTTGATCAATTGTCTGCCATATTGAAAAGGAATGTCTAATTTGAAAGATCTAACATAAGGAGACCTTTAATAAATCATTTGATTATATAATTGTGTGTGTGTGTTTCCTGTTAGAAACTCAGATTGAGTCTACACAGCTGGGAGGAAGGAGGAGAAATATGCCAGTCATATTTATTTATCTATTCAATAGCAAACAATGGGACTAAACGATCTTTTGAACAAAATTGACAATTTGTTGAACCAAATTGATAGGTTATTTGTGTCTAATAGCCTAATAGTTACATAAATAAACCCATGCTTAAAGACAGCATTTCAACTCTTTTCAGGTATTTGGTCAGTGTCAACCAAAGCTCACCCAAGTTCTATAGAATTAACCACCGCTTTAAGATAAAACTTCCCTTGATGTATAAATGTTTGATATACTCTTCTTTCCTAAGGATGAGATTATGTTCGTGCTGGACTAGGTAATGGGGGAAAAAAGCTTTTGATCTCAAAAGTCCAAGACTTTGTGAACTCAAATATTCTATCTGACCTACACATTTTTAAAAGCAGTGGGCAAAAAGTTATCCTAGATTCTAAATTTCAAATCAGAAAAGTCAGTAAACCTGTGGTTCAGATGAAAGTTTTAGTAGCATATAACCTCTGTTGATTTTCAGGTTTTAAAAGAAGTAGGAATATATATCATCTTGATACTAACAGAAGCTGCCGAATTTAAGTGGTCATTGACCAGATACCTGATTTAAGAGAGTCCATATTTACAGAGGAATGTGCCCTTCTCGTCTGCAAGGGACTAAGCTTTAAAAGCCAAGAGATATCAAGTGAATAAGACTCCATAAACCAATATTCTTAATAGACTAATCTGATTGTCAATCAGCTTTTGCACCGATCTGAAGAAACATTTGACATTTTGCCTATATTCATGTATCAAGAATCTAAAAATAGATTTAATTTAATAACACTAGTGTTCAACTTGTCCAACGTTCGGATCTTATTCCAGGGGGAACAATGTTTGTAGCAATGGTAAAATTAGGAAAGTTGTTTTATGTCGCATTAGTTAACATATGCAAGCTTACTTAACATGTGGACGGCAAATAAGTGTAATTACATTAAAACAAGGAGCTGTAGCGCAGAAGCAATAAAAATAGACTAGGTTGTATTATTAATTCTTGTGTTAAGGGTTTTGAGCCATGTTGATTGGCCTGAATTTTTTGATTTTGTTATGGTACAAAGGGATTGTTTGAAGTAATTTGTCCCCGAGAGAGGCTCACAATCCCAAGCGGGTTTCAATTCAGCAAAGCAAATCTAATTTTGTTTGCTTTATGCAAACCAGAAGGGGCTGTGGTTCATTCTGTTTTCACTGGAGGGGAAAGGCGCACTAATGGGACCTGCTGAAATGCATGCATTGCAAACATCATACCCCTGCATATATTAAATTTAGCTATGTGATGCACTGTGTTCATCATCTCATTGTGTACACAGATACGCTTTAGAACAAAGCCTTTTAATAGCGAGGGAACCTTACTACATTATGTCAATACTCCATTGTATTTATATTTAATGCCGCCATTGGAATACCTGCCCTTAGCTAGAGTATGTTCACATTTGTGATCGTTTTGCATTTCAGCTGCTCCTCATGTGAAAGTGGACGATACACTGAGGCTATTATGCTGTAGCTTAAAGCCAACATCTGAAGATTAATTATATGTAGATCGATAAAGCTTTCTAATTTTCCCAGTCTCCGCCCCCCACCCATATACCCTCTTGTATACCTGAGTTAAATTAGAGAGATGTTTAGTACCTTGTTGAAAGAATGGGACACAGCCCAATCTGAATATTCAGGCCGGAAGATAAATGGAGGATAATAATATCTGCACAACAGGTAATGTTAAAGACGGTCTCCATCCCTGTGACAAATCACCACCCTCCCCCTGCCGCCCCCTTCCTCCAACTCACTGTGGTCTCTCCTTGACTTGCCAGAAACAACTATGCTGCCAGATACATTTGATCAAATTCATCAAAATTAGAGGGTGCGTGAGATGGGAATGGAAACCAGTACATGATAGATGATAATGCAGTTATTGGCTAGGTGAATTTATTCCCATAAAAATAGAATTATTTGTCAATTAAAATTGCATAATGACTGCATCTCCTGTCATGCCAGCACTGTTTTCAGTGTGTTTTTGTTTTGAAAACAGTTCCAATACTGCAAATAGACAGACACATCTCCAAACCCTTCAATTTGTCATTAGACATTTGGCGGCATGCCTACTTTGCTGTTAATTTTCCAAAACTACATTAATTTGCTGAATGACTTCTGTGAATCAGTTCACATAAAATTCAAGATGATACTTGTCATGTATCAAAGAGTGACTACTAAAAGCGTAGGTTACATGTAGAAATACACTGTGTGAATCAGTTTGAATTTTGTGTTTTAAGTTCAAACATGGGTTAGCATTAATGATTTTTTTTTCCTTTCCTAATGGAAGTTGCTTAATGAAACATTACAAGGATAATCTTCCTATTGGTTTTTCCTGCTTCTGCTTATCTGTTTCTTCAATTTGCTAGTGTATACATTCTTAATTTGACTTGATTTGGAACACAAGAGACACCTCGGGCAGTAGAAATTCAATGGTGTAGCCAAAAAGAATTGTTGAATATTGTGACATAAGGGGTTTGATCCTGGAGGTATACTGTATCCGACAGTTGTGCAATTTAAACACGGAGAGAGATCACTCTGTGCACAGAACCAAACAGCAAGATCACATGAGAGTCTTAGAGGGATTTACTTGCTGACAAAAGAGGGTATTTGGTTGAGGAACGTTGTAATAGGTACTAGCCTCTTGTAGCATAAAATCGTGAAATAGGAGTATGGTAGCTACTAGAAATGCTACTTTGTTTATAAATGCACTTGCTTGGTTTACAAAATATGTTTATTCTAAAGGCAAATGCTGCTTTGCTCCTGACATGCATATTATCCAAAGAGCTCTGACCAGATATTCCATTTGTGGAATTTTTTATTTGAATTTATACATTCACACATTTTTATTTGACTATATATATATTCAAATATATGTTAAAAATATTTTTTTATTTGAATATATATCCTATGTGGGTACAATATACTATATTATATGTATATACATACAGGTATGTGTAGTATGTATGTGTACGGTATGCATATATATACATATATATATGTATTACACTACTCTCTGGTGTGGGTATAACCCTGGACATTACATGAAATAGTTTTATTATAATTACTAAAATAAATTATAAATTATTATAATTCAATTGGCTTAATGCAGCCATACAGGTTGAATTAGAAGGAATAATTATAGAACCCCTAGTGAGTTCAAATCTGCTACAAATACCATAAGAAATGATGTCACTCTTAGCTTTAAGCCTAGAGAGGGGTATGTGGCACGAAAGCCCAACATGGAAGGGTACCTGACTCATTACCACTTACCAACTCCGCCTTTTTATCTCCCACCCTTGCTCACATTTTCCTCCTCCACCTCCTCAGTTTACGGAGAGCAGGCAGCGGGGAGAGGGTGAGAGGAGAGGGAAAAGTGGTGGTCGCAAGCCTGCTGTGGTGTGACCCAGTGTTCAGTTACTGCCAATGAAGGCTGAACTGACACCACATTTAGTAAGATTGGCAAAATATTACACTTGGAGAGGACGGATATAAACTTTTCCTGATCAACCAACTTAGCCTAATAATAAATGTCTTCCCGTGATGGAGCTCTGGCGTTCAAAAAACAATTGAGTTGTCAGATTGGAAGAATTTACTTTAATTCCTCGGTATGCTCTCACAGAAGGCAGCACCACGTGCAAACTCTGCCCCCGAGCCCTGTAAGTTCTTAACCTTAAAGAAGTGAAGGCAGCCCCTGCTCAAATTCTTCTTCAGCTCGGCAGCCTAAGTTTGCTTGGGAAGTTAGGGCTGTTCTCGAAGATCTTCTACCCAGTAGTGTCCTGATAAATGTTTAACAATCAGCTCTCTGGAAAACAAAAACAAAAGAAAGCAATAACTCTGATTTGTAGTGTGAGTCAATTCCAAGCTACCAGTGTGTCAATGTGAATGAGGAGTGCGGAAGAAACACAGAGTATCACACCATTCCGTACTATTTCCACCATATAGGTACAATGGATATAAATAACCACAAGAGCACAGATGACAGTAAAATGCAGTAAAATAAAAAGTAAAATGTTTGGGTATTATCTTTCTTTTGGATATAACTTACTGAATTTTATTACATACTTTTACGTTAATTTTTAATAACGATCGTATATAACAAAAAGCTTGCAAAATCCTGAAAATTTAACAATCGGCTCTTATGAGTTAGGGCAAGGCAGCCCCACACACTACCGTCTCCATCCCATCTCCGCACACAAGCCACACAATTAGCTTCCTGGTTCATTAACATCGATCCAGAGTTATGCTTCATCAAATGGGAAAATATTTGTCCTGGCAATAAGCAAAATAACTTCTTGTTGATCAATTGCTCCTAATATAGTTGTGTAGTACTGTCTCCACCTGTATTTTCAGTGGTGCATTCTTGTTTTCTTGCCATCAAAGTCCCTGGTTGAACCTTTATTTTATTCAAGTGCATGGGGGACACGGCCTGTGTCTGCATTCCTTTGTCTAAGAATAGTGATTCGGCACTCACACATAAAGAAGAGGAGAGAGAGAGAGCTACTATACAATGGTGTGGAGTGCGATGAAATTTTACTGACACGAGTCTGGGAAGACTGCCTGATCTGTATTTGGAACAATGCTATTTTGTTTAATTTGATATATGTGTGGGCTTTTTATTCAAATAGAGTTGAACAGTTTGTTCCAGCGGGAAAAAAAAGGGCTGCTTGTTACAGAAAGGTTATTTATCGTTCACTATAACACTTGGCATTCTGAAGAAAATTGTGAGGATTCTCCTTTTGGGGGCTGTATGCCGCTGTCCTAGCCTCTGTACAAAGAGATAGAGCAAAAGTTGAAGGAAAGATCATTGGAGGCTGTTTTGGGGCAATGTTGTAGATACCCTCAAATGAAGGTGCTTCTTGGCCTTTAAAAATATTCAGTGACCCATTCCATCACTCATTTTTGCTGCTACTTGGACATTTTAACATATGAATTCCCATCGCTTCAAAAGAGTCAATGCCAACATCAATTAACATCTTGGGGGAAGACTATATGGAGGCACCGCTAAAGAAATCTTAGCTGTGTGAGCACAGTTGAACTTGGATGTCCCAGGCAATACTCTTATTCAACATTGCTCTAAACTGTTCATTTTTACACTGTAATTGCAACTGTTTCTCTTGTTTATTTCCTTGACCTCGACACAACCACCGTCCATTTGAATCTCAATTCAACTTTAGCTCAGTTATAATCAATTTCAAGTTAAGGCCCACAGATTACCATACAGGTGACCCTCACCTTAAGAGATAAACATATCCTATAGAAGTCAGATGCTACCAACTCTTCTGAGATTACTAAATGTGAAAAAAAAATCCAATTATAAGGAAAGAGTGTAACAGCATGCCGTTTGCTTTTCTATTCATTCAACAAAGACTCACAAGCTCTATACTGTTCAGGGTCATTATGCTACATGCTTCAATACTAAAAAATTATTTTATGCACCCCTCAATTTTAAATAGGTCCTAATGCAAATCAAAATTCTTCCTCAGGGTTCCACTCATGCTCCATGAAGCCTGGACTGCCAATGAGCACGTAGGAAATAGCTTATTCTTGTTTGCTTTATCCTTCCTGTCCTTCTCTTCTCACAGCTGTCCCCAGACACTCTGAAATCTAAGTGCTTACAAGCTAGAGGCTGCGAGCAACTCCACGTTTCACTGCCTAAACCACCAAGATCCATGGCCTTCCCCTGGGGTCTCAGCCAACATTCGTCCAGTTGAACCATGCCCTCCCCTTCCTCCATGAGCTCCCTGAACCTCCCTTAAGGCAGATATGATGTGTGCGGGTTCAACCACAATATCTTATAATAAATGATTCCTGCCAAATAGAACATTCAGGCTTAAAAAAACAGAGACTCGCTTCACCTAGGACCGAAGATCATGAGAGTAGCTCACCTGAGAGAGGAGGATAGGCATTTACATTGGACCTTGAAGAAGGTCGGTGAGAACGTAAACATGCATAAATGGCTAAAACTTAAGTTATTTTGCATAACTTAGCAGACGTTGTTATTGAACAGATTTGGGTATTTTTTCAAACTACAATCATAAATGATCAGAGCTAGGTGGAATAGCACTAAACATGACCCACAGAGCCACTCTGGTATCTGTCAGTTCTTTCTTCCCGGCATGCAGACTCTGAGAGCACGTGTTGGGAGAGGTTTCTGACAGGAGGCGAGCTTTGAGCAGGGGCATAGAAATGAAGAAGGAGAATGGGAGAACATACCTGAGTGCAGTGAAAAGCATGAGCAAAGGGGAAAAGGTGGGCATGAAGTCACTTTCTAAGAAGGAGGTGCAAATTAGCTAGGCAGAAGTAGAGGGACCATTTGTCATAATAAATAATGAAATATGATTTATTGAGCAACTATCATGGGCTAGCCATGGTGGGTAGGACTGCACGTACCTATTTCTATCTTCGAAAATACCTGTCAAGGCAGATGTTTAGGAGGAAACTAAGGATCCGATAATTCCAGCACACACAGTGTCAGGCTGGCGGGTTTGGAAGGGTCAGAGAATGGAGAGCTTTCAACAGAATTGCGAAGAGTTTGAATTTAATTTTATGAGGGAGACACAAAGAAAACAACTTCCAAGACCATGAAACAGAGAAAAAGGTTTCAGTGCCCCAGTTTGGTGGTCCCTAAGGCGGCCTGGATTTGAGTGAAAAATGCCTGATTCTTGATGTTGGCTGTGGAATTGGAAAGGAGGAATGAATCTAAGGGGAACTTGAGAGAAGGCATTAAAACTACTTGACAACAGGATTTTAGGACTAACGGAATAATAGGGAGACACAGAAGGATAAAAATAAAAGGCTTATCATGTATACATGACGGGAAATGTGTTTATTCTAACTATAAAATGTGTTGGAAGTCTCGTACATTATCGATTATAATGAATGTGACCGTTGTCGATTTCAATACCATTTCTTTTTTGACATCAGTAATACTTTTAGTTGTCTGGAAACGACCGATCCTCCTAAACTATTACTTGCCTTTTTTAGCCCAAGAATTTATAATGAGTTGTAAGTGGGATTATGATCTGCAAGAAGGGAAACAAAGTGAATAGATTAATTTGGCTGGCACTCAGGCTATAGGCTTTGAAAGCTTATGGAGTCTTCAGGAGCTCTTTGGCCAAGAAGAAGGGCATGCGCCAGACAAATGGGACTCTGTTCCAAGCAGCGCAGCCCACACAGAGGTCTGAAAAGAGCAGACAAAGGAGGCTGGAGAATAAAGTGGAGGGAACAGCAGGGAACGTAGAGATAGGGAAGGTCAGGGCATATGAACCTGAGAGGAGGGGGATGTATTTGCTGTGATGAAAGAGAGACTCCTGGAATGCTTGGAGCAGCACAGAGGATGTGAGCTTAAAAATGCATCAGTTCTATGCTCCAGGGGAGAACGTAGCCAAGGGCATGAATGACCAGACTAAAATGGTCAGGAAACAACACGGGACCAGGGTCGTGGTAACAGTGACCGCTAAGTCTCTTTCACACAGCAACGCTTCTCTAAAGACCTCACAAAAACCGCACACTCATTCTGGCCAACAGCAATGACCCTCACAGCATCCTTAAGGAGTAAGTGGACAATAGAGGGACAATCACTGGTATTCGTAGGTGTTCTTACTTATATCACAGGTGTTCCTGTATCTCCAGGTTTCACCAGGAGGGCGCCAGGGTCCACTGCTTCTATTCCAGAGCTGTGATCGCCAAACGTGAGGCCATTCTCACAGGAAACAAGTAGTTCCTTTAAAATTCCAAAGAGCGGTTAGGTGGTGCTGGGATCATTATTCATATCCGCTGTCCTTTATCCACGCATAAGAGTATGTGGCCTTTGTCACTTCAGTGACTACGTGGAAAAGATGTCCAAAGTTGAGAAAAGAGGCACAAAGGAAGAGGAAGAAACCCTGAAGTTACAGGGTCCAGAAATTTTACATCATCTTCATCTCATGACCTTGAACTACGAGAAACATTCTTAAAATACACTTATGTGAAGTTAAATAGGTGGTAGATTCTGTTGTTAGTCCTGAAGAGCAAGGTCAGTGAAAGGGACTGATTAAAATGTTAACCCTCTGATTGATTCAAAAGTTGATGACACTATGTCTACACAAATGAGTTCGAAAGCGTTTGCTTGGCCCAATCCATATATTGGATAACAGAATCTGTTTCATAAGGTGCACAGAGGAAAGACTGGCTACCATTTTACATGAATTATCAAGATCATTGTAGAAATTTTCACACAAACTCTTCGTGGGCACACTTAGCTGAGGCCAGCACGTTTTCCTTTTCCTCCCTCCCTTCCTCGCTCCCTCCCTCTCTCCCTTCCTTCCTTCCTTCTTTCCCTCCCACCCTCCCTCCCTTCTTCTCTTTCTCTCTTTCTATCTGACAGGGCAAGCGAAGTCATGTGTAGATTATAACAAAAATTCCTTCCCACCCTTCATAGGGGAAACCTTTCAGTGTGCTTGATTTTTGTAGTAACCAGAACTGGGCCCACATGCCACTGTGCCATCGTCCGCCGCAGGAAGTCCCATGTAATTGCCAGGCGGTTCCCCCACAGATAAATCTTCTAAAACAATGAGTCATGCATGTAAATATTGCCCTTGCCGAGCATATTTATTGCGTGTTGATGTTGATTGTTTAAAAAGGGGTTATGGTTCAATAAATTGAACACCTGAGCTGAGCGCTTGTAGGCTGAAATTGAGAGACGGGCAGATCAATTTAGACTCACTTCTACTTTTCGATCTGTTTAATAGATTTTTAAAACGACACTTAGAGCCCCACAGAGGCAGCGGCACTTCACATTCCTTCTAGCACATCGTCCCTCAGCCACACCGCACCCTGGTCCTCCCGGGCTCACTGCACTTGGAAAAGCTGATGATTCTAGGAGCAGAAAATTCACAGAGCATGCTCTTGGCCTCCTGCTCCCTGCTGAACCGGGCTCATTTATTCAGCTGGTATTGCGAGTTTGGGGGCATGACAGTACATCTGACCCCTTTGGGGTAAAATTTGATCTGGCATTTCATTTCAAGGGCTCAGCCACTGGTCTGTCAAATCTTCATTTTGCGGGTGCCCACTAGAACTGCTGACGCTTGCCTCTAACTCCCTCGGCTTTCATCTTTCACTGGCAATAAACATGTCACCCTGCTGAGGTGAAACACAATCTGGAATTAAATTTACTGCATATAAAATATAGTGCCCTCTTTATTGGTTCAAATACTTGTCACTCATAATTTATTTGCCAGTGTATGGCCTTCATGCAGAGAGAACGCTGCTGTAAATGGGGAGGGGGCTTCGGGGTCCGTTCTTGCTGGGATCTGTTTCACTTTTCATTCCTTCCCATCCCTGCTCCCCAAATCCCACTTACCCACTCGGGCTAATCTGTTTTCCATGAAGCACCTCAAATAAAACTGGAGCCCTCCGTCCAAGTGTGGCACGCATGTCGCGGAAGGCACTGGCGTCGGGCTTCTTGGCTGAGTCGCTGCTCCTTTGCTCGCAAGTGGCGGGAGCGTGGCACCTGGAAACGCTCTCTGCAGTGAGCAAAACCGAAATACAAACGCGGGGGGACCGGCGGGGGTGGATTTAGCCCTCGTCGGTTTCAATCTCCCACTTGCCATGCCTTCCCTTCTGGCACTCAACTTTTTCATGATTTATTCCAAATACTGTCGATCAGCTTTAACTAATACAGTTCTTGTATGAAGCACCTCTCTAATCTCTTCAAACACAGATGTGGAAGCGCGGCTTAGAGCATGGAGGCCAACAAAAGCCCTCTGCCTGTCCCAGTGATTAGCTTTGATTGACACAGAACCCTTCTGCTTTCCAAGGCATCCTCTAACACCCATAAATGATTGTTTTAAAATGAGACACACAGGGGTAGGGTGGGTACCAGCCTGAGGAAATGCGCGGTGCGGCTACATCAGTAGTTCACTCAGGAACTCCGAAACACTGGATCCCGGGTGCTGGGTCCCCCCTCCGTTGCTACTTCTTTTTCTCTCTTTTAGGTCCGCCTCTTTATGGGAAAGGTTTTAGTAAGCAGTGATCTCTCGTTTAGGATTGTTGGAGCACACATGGATGATGCGAACTGCACCTGCACACCGATTGACGTCATCGTCAGATTGCAAGAATTCGCCAAGAAATGTTGGGACTTACATTAAATACGAGTGCAAAGTTTGCATTTAACGCTCAAATTGCGTTAAATAAGGATCACCAGCAATCTGTACATGTCCAGGATCTGACAAATCCAGATCCCCGTAAACTACGCAAATTACTTTAAAAAATTATCAATTGTAGTAAAAGATAACTACGTTTTTACTTTTGTGAATTATATCGTCTTGTCTCATTCTAAGCAGCGAGGGGTCGGGGAACTTCTCAACTTGCCCTGGTTGTTTGGGGCCATCCCTCAAGGCGAGGGTGGATGATTCATTCTTTGTGGTGGGAAGAATGGCTTTTGTAGGTAGAAGCACTGCGGATTCTCCTGGTAATTCCCGGCAGCCTCAAGGATGGCCCTCAGGGTTTGTGTTAAATCTCCAGAGATTGCCTCAGATAGTCTCAGATCCCAAATATTTGGAGGTAGTTTTCCAGAGTTCTAAAGATGTCATTTCTGTCTTCCTACCCCCAGAAAACAGAGTCACTTTATGACTAGCCATGGATGTGAAATGCCTCTCTCTGCCTGCCTTTTCTGAACAGCAGCATAAGTGAAGGGAGAAACTTAGAATAGGAATTCTTGCTCCAACCAGCTATGAAATGCCTAATTTTATTTGCATCTGCACACATACGCAGTTAGATGTTTTATTCATTACTTACACACTTACTTCCAAAAGAAACTTGTGAAAAGCAAAAGAAAAATCATACTATCTTTTAGTTTTCGTTTTAAGGTTTCAAAATAGTCTGTTAAGTTTAATATTGACTTCCAAATGTTTTCCAAAACATTTTAAAAATGAAGCTGCTTCTTCTATGAAGAAGTAGAGTAAATAAAAGGACCATGTTCATGTTTTAGAAAGTAACTCATCTCCCAAATAAACGGTTTTAGGATCGTAGAATCAGAGTGGAAAAATAATTCATCTCATCTATAACTCTTCATTTTAAGGCTGAGGAAACTTAGACCCAGATTGTTTAAGTGACTTGCCCGAGATCCGCCAGTTTAGTGCATGGAAGAGTAAATAATAAAATCCAATCTTTGTCTCTATTTCCCTTAAATAAGGAAATTTTAAAATCTGTAGGTGCGATTATTTTGTCAGGAGATTCAATAGACGTCAGGTCTATTGTGCTTCACAGAGTGTCACTGCGGCCACACGGGTGTGGCACAGCCCACTGTGTGAACCTCCTTCACAGGTGGACAAAATGAGGTTCAGAGAGGAAAAAAAAATGACCCAGAATTCACACGAGGTCCCAGTGGCCGCACACGGTCTTGAGCCAGGTCTGCGGACTCAGAGTCCAGGGCTCTGTGAATGGCATCGGCTGGTGACAAGGAATGCCACACCGATCTCCAAGAGCTAGCAATATAAAGACTAATTACGCCAAGTGGGAATCACATTTCTTTGTTCATTCTCCAGTTGTCCCACTGGTATCTCAGGGCTTCACTATAGTTCTTGGCTTTATTTTAACCATTTGCCAAGCGAGTGTCTGTACGTTATCATTTGAGTATTCTAATGATTTTTTACATCCTTGAGAGGGGGGGAAAAGCTATTTTTTCTGTTACTATTTATAATATTTTGGTAGATAATTTTGAATATCTGATTATAATTCACTGTGAGATTATTATGTGACCAATAAAATAATCAGGTATCCACAGCATTTGTCATAAGGACTCTATTTTCAAATGATACTGAAAAGTTTGGCTTTTATTTTGGACTATCGTTATTATATCGTGTTTGCTTTCCTTTGCTTTTACTTACAGTTTTACTTTACAGTTTTATTGAAATGTAAGATCTACCACATAAGCACCAATAAAATCAAATGTGAAAATACACATCTTTGAGATGTTGTTATGTGATTGTATCTGAGTATATTATTCCCAGTTGGCTATAATGAGAACTATCCTATACATACAAGTCCAACTTCTATTTGAAACATAAAATATACTACATTGTAAAATCTATTAAACGTGTTCTTTTAAAGGGCTATTATTTCTCTTACTATTGTACATGAAGTACATTTATGTCCCTTAAACTTGGAAACACCTTAGACTAGAGCAAGAAGTAGAAATTTCTAGATGACTTGGCGATGTGTTTTGGATAATGCCTTTGTGTGGCTGGTATAGCCTGTGGAGAGCAAAGAGAGAGAAAAATGCAGAGGACTGATGACTAAGCCCTAGGGAATCTCTGCATTTAGGGAGTGAGAAGAGAGAGAGGGCAGGATGCTGGAGATAGAACCAAAGGCATTAGTGGGAGTTAAGGGAGGAGAGTGTTTTAGGGAAAGAGGGGCAGATGCAGTACTGAGGTTCAGAGGACAGGAACTGATAGTCCTTTGATGTGACGGTATTGAAGGTTATCTTGAACATCAGTCTCTCAGTGAACCTGGAAAGGGGAATTCAGAGGGCAGTGGGTTGAGAAGTAATGAAACTGGAAAAACTGGAATAAATATAGACATTTGCTTGGCCAGATAAATATTGTAGAAATAGAATATAGCTAGGACGGGACATAGGATCAAAGGTACGATTACAAGTCTTTGAAAAACATAGTTTTAGAGAAAATTTCTTTGTGTAAAAAATAACGTAATATATGCTAACCATGGAAAGTTTGGGGGCTTTGAAAAAGGATGAACAATAAAATCGAAGTAATCCAAAATCCCATGACTAAGAGATTATTACAGTGAAGTTTTGGTCTATTTCCCCCCAGCATTTGTTCTATGTAATTATTTTTATAAAGTGGAGTTCATTTTACGTATATAGCTCTGTATCCTTTTTCACTTATCCCACTATTATTGTACATGTATCAATGCCTATTTTAGAATGTACGAATTTAGTGTCTATTTTTAGCTTTAGGGGAAAGAAAGTTCTAGTGAGATTACATTGACGGTATGAGAAAAAAAGATCAAGCATTGGATTAATGTCCTAGAGGTGTTGAAAGGAACAGAATAAGGTTCATAGAAGAGAGAGAGAAAGAAGAAATGCACCAACATACATACATACATATGTTTGTCAAGGGCAGGAATCAGAGGCTAGGCGAGTTTGTGCACTCTTCATGGCTGATAGTGTTTAAGAATCTTGACTATAAACAAGCAAACACATTTTCAGCTAGAACATGGCCAAGCTGAGACTAAGAATCAGGAAATTCTAATATGAGCAATCTTTGTGGTGGTGGCATTCCCTCTCCCTCCTTTTAGAAGATCGGGTTAGCGAGAAGATGAATTGATGAAGAATTCTGCTTGACAGATAAAGGGAATGATCAGGATGTAAAATATTAACAATTCTAAAAACAAGAGTAAAATAAATGATCTACAAGGATTCCAGGATACACAGAGAAGCAGTAGAAAGAGAATGGAGCACTCAAATGCTGGGAAAACCTGTGAAGTTGCAGAAATCAGGCAGCAGTAGTGAGAGATAAGAGAATAGGGATTATGGTCAGAGTGGGATATGGAGTTGAGCTCTCTGAGGAGGAAAAGAACTGAGTGGTAACAAGGTGCAGGTACGGTCAGGGGGCCGCAGGGCTCAAGAAGAGAGATTGCAAGCTACTGGAATACAACATCAAAAGTGAAGCCTAATGTAAATTATGGACTTTGGGTGATAATGACGTGTCAACATAAATTCATCAATTGTAACAAATGTACCACTCTGGTGGGGGATGTTGTTAATGAGGCAAGCTATGGATGCGTGGGTAATCTTTGTACTTTCCTTTCAGTTTTGCTGAGAACCTTAAACTGCTCTAAAATAAAGTCTACTTTTTAAAAAAATATTGGAGGAAGTAAAATACAGTCATAGTTTCAAGGTGTCAGGAGTCATGGACCTGGACACCGAATTCACCTACATCATTGGCAAGTCTCTCCATGAAGGAAGACTGGGAGTGGGGTGTCCAGTGAATGGGAAGCAGTGACCAGGGGTAATTAAATAATATTGAAAAGGAGGTGGTGGAGTGATATGGCATAAACCTCAGTGGAGAAGGAAATTTTATATAACCTGGAAATTGCCGGATGAAAGCAGACCCAACTGCTGGTTCCCATGGAAGCCTCTATTCCTCCAAGCTCCTGGAGAGGCGGTATCCTAGATAAAAACTGAGGTTTAATTTGAGGCAAAATAAGGTATTTTGTAGAAAAATAACGTTATAAAGTAATTTGTTTTCCATGGCACAGAGACTCCAGAGGAAAAGCAGAAAGGAGTAAAGAGAGAAGAATGTCCAGAGGTTGAGTCAAGAGATAGAAAGCACACAGTATGGGAATGACAGTCTGCAGTCACAAGAAGGCTTACATTTTGGGTGGTGGCCAAAGACAATTGGGGGTGGAACATGAAGGACCGGAATGGCCTCCAGATTCCAAAAACAGGTATTAAATTGGACGCACAGGAACCTCCATTTCTCACACCTAGCCCATAGTAAGTTATAAATAAATATTAAGTGAATGAGTGAATGAATGAATTAGGTTAACTTTAGACTTCAAAGTCATAATAAAATAGGTAGGTGAAGATTATACACCAAAAGATGTTGGAAATGTAAAATGAGAGGTCTAAAGAGCAATATCCTTGGAGGAGAGACAAGCTTGCTCTTTTAATAAATATTTATAGTAAGTGACTGAATGAATGATTTTGTCCTATAATTTTAATCTTTGTCACTTTATTATGAGTTACATTTAAATATGTCAAGCTCTCCTTCCTTAGATTTTTTTTTAATTTGCTGCTTCTACTCAATTTCATTATCTTTCCCCCTACTTATTCATCAAATGACTTTTCTTTACCCCTTCTTCAGTAACTCTGTTGAAACAAATCTGAAATTCACCAACAGAAGCAGAAATTGCTTTGTGCCTAAAATCAGCCTGACAGTATAGTTGGGACAAATCATATTTTGGGGATTCTCTCAAAAAGATCGTATCTGTTGCATTTTGTAACATCTTTGTAGCAGGTGTGCTGTCTCAGAGAGGGGTTTATTTTCTTTACATACTCTGTGCAGCAATGGAAAAATTTGCTATTTATACAACTTTTATATTTAAAAAAATCTATTCATGTATAATTAGCTATAGTCTAGTATAAAGGAGAGTTGAGAGTTGGAAAGAATACTTTTCTCAAAGCTTTTCTGTTTAATGTGAACACCATTCCATCATAATTTCTTGTCCTTTCCCACTATCTTCTTCCCTTATGCATGTGTTTAAACTCTCCATCAGTCTTTATAAGGAACAATTTTCTTTCCCTCTTCCCCTTCTTTTAAGCAGCACTCTATCAGTGCGTAAAGTCCTTACGTTCGGGTTGCTTAACCTGGAGAGAGAATGTCTGACTCTAAGAGCAAGTGCCAGCCCCAGAAGGTATGTCTTTCTTGGTGGTTAGTCATACTGTTTAAGAAAAAAATGTTGCATTAAACCAGGAATTGATATGGTGAAGACACCAAATTTGTACCGCAATTATGGGCTTTCCATTATTTAAGTTTGCCAGCATCCCTAGGAAGAATTGAGATGATTAAAAACATCATCTCTGTATTTGCAGTCAATATGCAGTAGATGGTACTGGCTAGACAGTTTATACTTCAGGGCATTTGCATTTTCATCCATAATGAAGAAAACGAAATGTGTAGTCCATGTGTAGACTCTTCAGATGACAGACCATAATCATCCTTTTGCAGCCTTTATAATATCTGTTGTCAGGCTCTTCTGAGAGACTTCTAATAGGGTCTTGGCAAGATGCCACCGGCAAGCACTTCCACTGCAGCTGATTCATAAATGCCTTTGGGGTTGCATTACAAATCCAGTAACCCCTGAGGTTTGGAGGGAAGGTCTGCCAAGGTTCAGCTGGGATTGCCTATTAGCCCTTTCAACTCCCTTGAGCCCTAGAAGCTCAGGAGTGGGTTTCATCCAAGCAACATGGGGAAGAGAGATGGGATCGCCTCTGCTGGGCGGGTGGGTTATATACCCTCCATCCCAGGATGATTTCAGGAGAGAACCATCACGACCACTTCTTTCTTCCTGCGCTGTAGTGTAGAAATTTGTAATTTAAGTGATAAAGCCAATGACTAAAAGAAGAATGTCTTTGTGATGTGACCTTATTTCCTTCACTCTGTATAAGATAGCAAAGGTATACACGATCTACATAGAACAAGTACTTGGTTTCCCTTTTCCCATTGTTCTTCTACTTGTATGTGTGTAAGATTCATATGTGAATGGGGCAATGACTATGTTGTTCACTACTGTGCCCCTAGAGACAGTTGTGTAAATAATAATAATTTGTGAAATGAATGCATTAGTGACTATTCAAAAGCAGAAATAGATTTAAGGGGTGGGCCTATGGGAAGGTGCTCAGGTTGCCAATCTATGGGGGTGCTAAAACATCCCTGAGATGCGATGAACCAGGTTCAGTGATCCAAAGTCTTCTTGGGGGCAGCAGTCAATGTGGTGAAGGCAGGCTCAAAGGACAGCAGAAGGCCATCAAGGATGTGTGTTTGGTTACCCACCGTGCAACTTTGTGGAGTGGAAAATGAAATATGGGACACGAGCAGAATTACTCTGGACAATGGTGGAGTGGCTGACCCCTTCTACCAGCTGTCCTGCTTCATCACTCCCTGTATGTTGAGCTCACTCCCTAAGTGGAAAGAGGAACTCATGTCCGGGAATAAGAACTTCAGCCCTTTTGTGCTGAAGGTGAAAAAGAGGAGAAACTGTTAGCTCATGTAGCATTGTGCTCTACCCTGAAAATTCTGTTTTTCAAACAAGATCAGTTCACATTCCTACTTTCCTTTCTACATGTAAATTTTCTTTCAGGGGAATTGTATTTGTCCCAGCTTCACTGAACACTTGGGCACTCTGATCTCAAAGTCTTCCTTCCACCTGCCACCTTCCTGATTTGTGATTGCCTTTGCATAATTCCTCTTAACTCTTAGCTTTTTTTCACGCTTCCTAAAGACCAAAGAAAAATTACTTAATTCCTTCCAGCCTCAGTTTCCTCAAGTGTAATATTAGATTAATAATAGCTACTTTGTGAGGTTGTATCAATGTACGAAGGATGTAACAAAATAGCATAGTGCCTGGCTTCCATTAGGTGCTCAGTAAATGGTGGCTGGGGACAATGATGAGGAAGAAGAGGAATAGGATAAAGATGAGATGTAAATATAATGTAATGAGTTGTCATTCAAAAGATTCACTAGTGACATAGGTGACACAACAGTCTAGACACTTTGGGACCAGCCTGGGTATATGGTTGGTGTCACGAGCATATCACATCTTGTTGGTTTTGGGCAAAGCTATGCAATGAGAAAACATCCTTTAGGAAGGGAGCCGTAAAGCTCATCTACTAGCCCCACTATGTCACCATCGTTGAGCCCTCTAGAATGCCAGGGCATCGAAGGGAAAGGGTTTTCAAACATTGCTACTTTTTACTGCCTTAAAATCTTTTTTATTTTATTTTAAAAATTTTTTGCTATTGGGGAGAAATGGATGTATAAAAAATAAAGCATAAATTGATTTAAAAAATCATTGCTCTGCACACAATGTTGTACTCCTTTTTTTGCGTAGGATTGGAGGACATTGATCAGATTTTACAATTTCATTAAAAACATGCCATCAGTTTTTACAAAAAAAAAAAGAAAGAAATCTTTAAAAGAGATGATTGCTTAATTAATCATACGATAAAGAGAGATTGATGCTAAGAGCTGTTTTACAGATTAAGAAAAGTAGAGCAGGGACTGGCTGGTTCCACGAACTAGAGTTATTTACTTTCAAATGAAGCATTTACTGACATAAGCTAATTTTTCTTCTTTTTTTTTTTTTTTTTGGTGATATTCCATTGCATCTAGGTAAACTGGGTTCAATTAACCATGACTATTTAGTAAGGTGAGTTACTATTATGTAAAGATCCACACTTCTCATTACTCTCTTAGATGAAATTATACTTTCAATTTGCATAGTGCCCAAGGGATTTAGTCAGCCCACCCTCTGTGTGCTAGACTGGATAAACTTCTTTTTGCAAATGACAAAAAATTGAGGAACAAACATGGTATGTGATTTTACCTAAAATCATGTAACCATTTAAGGTAGTAAAAAAAATAATATATATATATATGTAAATTCTTTTTATATATATATATTATATATATATATAATGAGCTCTGTGATCCTTAACCTGGGATCTATAGCATCCTAGAAAATCCATGGATGGACTTACAGTAACCTGAGCCCCTGAATTATAGAAATATTAAGTGACTGTGTGTATGGGCATTTGGGGAGGAGAAGGGTCACAGCTTTCATCAAAACCTCCAACAGTCTATTACACCCAAAAGGTTAAGAACCAAAGTAAACTCTCCAAGGGCTAGTCTAATTCTGAGCAGGGTATCCATCTAATCTCAGGGAGATATGTAATTTAGATGGCTACAAATCAGAAATATTTTCAAGGGCTCTGACACCAATATTGACAGAGAGACGGATTTAATACTTGGTTCCTTGAGGTCAGCTTTGTGGCTATTGTTAATAAGATGTACATCAAGCTATTTCTCCTTCGTAGATTAACAAGGTCTAGGACTCCTGAGCCACAAAATTAATGCTGTAATATATATGTAATATATATAATATATGTTATATGTTATATATAGTAATATACATATTTATAGTTTTATGTATCTATTATATATATACATATATATATACATATATATATACATATATATATATGTATATATATATAAAATCCTGTGGCTTAGCAGCACTTATTTTTGAATATTAATATAATCAATAATGTGAACGAACATTTCTGGATCTCATACTATGGACCAAGCTGTGTAGGATAAAAAGATATGCAAGATATATTTTTTTACTCTCGATGTTGTACATTTTGGCCACTGACAAGTTCATTAAAGGTTAAATAACAATATCTGCTCTGCGTAGCAGTGTGCAAAGAAAAATATTACGTAGTTCATTGATAAATGAGCTGGGTCCTGAAAAATTTAGGATGCAGAAAGTAGCAGAGGATTCTAATTAATGCAGGGACCAATGTATATAAATCTTTCAATGGGAATTAGGAAAATGGAAATCCACAGAAATGGAAAAAGCAATTGAAGATCTCCCTGGCTTTCAGAGTGAGATGGGAAGCCATTGGAGGGTTCTGAGCAGAAGAGGGCAATGATCTGACATACAATGACTGCTTTGTCGAGAATAGACTGAAAGGAGACCAAAGACATGTCAGGAAGACCAGTTAGGGAGTAATAGCAGACCAACAAAAGATGATGGTGACTGTGACCAAGTTTGTAACTCCGATTTTAGATACATTTTGAAGGTAGGGTTGGCAGAATGTCTTATCACTTTGATACAAGGTATGAGAGAAAGACATCAAGGATGACTGCAAGGTTTTTGGTTTGACCAACCAGAAACAAAAAGTTGTTATATCTTGATATGAAAAAGACCATGAGAAGAATGTGTTTGACAGAGATCAGGAGTTTTGTTTAGAATACATTAAATTTGAGATGTGTATTAGATGTCCAATAGATGAATATATGAGTCTAGAAGTCAGGAACAAGGTTTAGGCCAGAGACAGAATCCTGGGAACAATCGGTGTGGAGATAAGGTTGGATGAAATCACCTAGGAAGAGAACAGGAATGAAGGGAAGAGAATCAACTGCAAACACTTTCCTATGATTAGATCCTGAAATGTATACAAAAACATGTTATAAGGTGAGACCAGGGAGCTAAGTAGTAGCTAGATCATGGAGATCTCTTATGCCATACAAGCAATATAAGGATTTATCCTGTAGGCAACGGAAAGCCACTGCAGAATTTCAGAATTCTGAAGGAAAAAGTAACGCGAGCAGGTTTGCATTTTGGAAATTGGCAACCAGGTAGAGATTGATTAGGAGGAGACAGCCCTGGCCAAAGAGAACCCAGAGGAGAAACCATGGCGATAGTCTACAAAGAGATAATGAGGATGTGGAATGTGTCACCAGCACGACCGAGTGTGTCACCAGACAGATTCAAGCAGAGTTTATAAGGTGTGTTGACAGAACTTAACTATTTGGATAAGAAGAGTGAGAGAAAGAAAAAGTGAAAGCGGGGCACCTGGGTGGCTCAGTCAGTTAAGCGTCTGCCTTTGGCTCAGGTCACAATCCCAGGACCTGGGATCGAGGCCCGTGGTAAGCTCCTTGCTCAGTGGGGAGCCTGTTTCTCCCTCTCCCTCTGCTTGCCACCTACCCTGCTTGGGCACTCTCTCTCTCTCTGTCAAATCAATAAATAAAATTAAAAAAAAAAAACAAAACAAAGAGCAAGAGGATTCACACGTTTTTTCCCCTGGATAGTCAACAGGATGGCAGAATCATGAACTAGAGTGGAAATAAAAGAGAAGGTGAAGATAGGAGATATGGAAGTGATTGAGATGTGGACACATTGAGTTGGGCATCTCAAGGGGATGTCCAGTACCCTGTTAAACATATGGATCCAGAATTTCGAACAAAGGTCTCAAGTAACAATAAAGGTTTGTCATCAGCAGACAGGTAGTAATGAGAAGGAAAAAAAAGCTGAAGCGGAAACACCTGCCTTAGGGTTTTTTAAAAGGAACAGAAGCCAGCAAGGGGGCATGACGGACAATTAGAAGGAGGTTGGCGTGATGGGATTTAAAGAAGCACTGGTGGGCTCAGGCCTTGGCTCTACGGGGAGCTCATGGTGGAAGTGAAAGCAAAATTGTAAGGTCTTGAAAAAATATATACAAAAGTAGGTACAGGTGGAAAGTGTATGCAGCTATTTTGAGATTTTAAAATGTGAAAGAAAAGGAAGGTAGGGTGATGTAAGGGGGTCAAAGAGAAGGAAGAGTATCTTCTGTTACATTTATACAGTATCGCCTTTGTCTAAACATAGACATGTTGTTTGAATTAACATAAGGCTTAACTCCCACGTAGGCCAGTCAGTGAAGATCTATTCCAGTGCCTGCCAAGTTCACCCTCCCAATCCTGATAGTCAAATGACTCCCAATTATGTTAGAGACAGTGCCGCCAATCAGGGGAGAAAAAAAGAGAAATATTTTCCAAATATATATGGGAACACCCTTCAATTTGACTAAAACTCAAACTATCAGCAAATTTTTACGAAGCATCTCTATGTGCTAAGTTCTGTGCATGGCACTATTTTTCAATGTTAGTACAGGATGTTTTTGCTAAAGAACCGAATTCCGAATGTATCAAGATTGCATTTCTGTTTCCTACACCCATTGCTGTGTTCTCTTTTATAATTTCAGTAGGTACCCAAGAGAGTGAAAATGTATTACAGAAAATGTACTAGCTCTGGCCCCTGGGTGTGGGGTGGGGGTGGGGGCTGCTGTGTCAAGACCGCATTATGAATCAGGCTATGGCTTTTCTCGTTGTTCAATAATTAAACCTTCTGCTACGAGAACCACAATGAATCTGATTGTGACCATTCCCATACACATTGCCGGATCCAGGGCTCCTGTCCCATGTCGTGAAAGACTTTGGGGTCCTCCTTTCTGTGTGGACAACCAGGGAGAAGGAAAGAGCTGCTGTCCCGACCAGGTTTTATCACGTGCAAACATGTCATGGGAACTTGGAGGAAATCACTCAACTCTTTGAGACTTTGCTTCATAATATAATCACATCACTTGACCCAACATTTGCCTTCCGTTTGGCTGTATTTATGGATTCCTTAGGATTGTTGACTTCAAAATTCTTAGTAGGTGTGCGCTCTCATCAGTCTGTGAACTGTTCCCGGAGAGCTTTTACTCAGGGTGAATCTTTCCTTTCAGAAACAATATGAAAGCAGCGGTTCTTTAGGAGAAATAAAAAATCCGGTATCACAATGGAGTACGTAGAGACAGTAATAGTGTTTTAACCTCGGAACTTTTCAAAAATTTATAAGATGCTTTATAGTGGAAATAATAAAGGCACTGATGCATTGATTGTGTAAATTAGACCAAGTGCAGGTGGCATTGTTTTGGCACAGAAAGCTGTGCAGCTTCCTCCATCCACCAGCGTGAAAAAGGAAGAAAAGGTGCCCAAAAGGAAGCCGAGTTGCTCAGGGCCATGCTGACGGAACCTTCCAGTCGTTTTCATAACAGATAGTTTTGAACTCTTATTTTTAGCAATGGCTGCCAAATTTTGCAAGTCCTATAACGTTCTGCTCCCTAATTAGTTTGGAAGCCTGTAATTGTGTAAGTTTAAACCAGCCTAGAAAGGCTGCCAAGTCATTTGAGCAGAATTGAGCAGGAAAGTTGAAGAAATGGCTACATATTATTACTTGCTCACTTATTTAATTTAGTCTTTTGATTAAATCGTGAATCTAATACCAAAAGAAAAAAAATTCACAACATAGAAGGGCTTCTTTTAAAACGCTAGAAGCTGGCTTCACTTCTTCGGACACAGCGATTTCATGTCTGAGCGGTCCTGTTGATGTTTAGAAATTGAGCACAGACTCCCTGGAATGACCCTGGGAGGTCAGGCATACTTTGGATAAAATCTGCAAGGTCAGTGATGGAAAACTGCATCATAAGAGAACCATTATAATACGTTATTAATGGGATTTGGCATGTGAGTAGCTCTACTTATTGTTCGGGGGCATTTTTATATGTGTTTAACAAAAATCTGGAAAAGAAAGAAAGATGTGTGCACCAGAACAGTTAGCACTGTGTTCAGAATTCGTCAGTGTGCTCGAGAGTTTATTAGGTAATAAGATACTATGCACGTTTCCACTTGCAATATGAAAAATGTCGAGACTGATCATGTTTCATTAATTGTCTCTGTGCATTCTCTGCATAATGGGGCTGTTTGTTGTTTCCCCTTCTCTAATCAGTTGTTTTTACTATGATACAAAGAAGGAGGATGCATTCGAGATCGCTGCAGATTCATATAGGAAGTGGCTTATATTGGTATAGCTACCGCTTCCCGAAGGAATCATGGTGGTGTTGATTTCTGGAGCTTTTCTCACCAACTCTGCCCGAATGAATATCTCGCTTATAGGATTTTAGAACACAACTGCTCAACATTTTATAGCACCATCCCCGTTTCTACTTTCTCTGTAGTGGTTATCCTTCATCTGGGGGGCCTCTGGGAAAATACAAAATCAGTTTGCTAAGGTTTGCCTCTGTGCTGGACAGAGAACGATTATGGTCTTTTGTGAAGTTGTGCTCATCCCTTCACGGAAAAGCTTCAACTATAAATCTAGGAACTGAATTTCCCCCACAGGATCATGCAGAGTTTAATCTGTTCATGTTATTGTTGGACGCTGCATAGTAAGGATCGGCACAGCACAAACCTTTGCATGGTGTTTGTTGATTGTATCATGATCATAGATTAGAAGATATGTTTACCAGTCAAAAAGCAAAGATAGAACTTATTACAGGTGTTATTTTCAATCAAAACTATGATTGGACCTAGAGCTGTCCCATCATCCAAAGGATTTCTTTTGTTGGAAAAGTTTCTTTATTCCATCCCATTAGCCCCAGACTCATGCATCTTCTCAACGATTACCCTCCGCCTGGAGACTTAGTGTTTCCCTTCCACCACCAGCTCACTTAGCCGGAAGCCAATCCCCGCAGCTCTGCTCCAACTCCAACTTGTCTCCATCTTCCTGGTAATGAGGAACCCAAATTAGCTTGCCACTTTCCAGGATGGTCTGCCTGAGCTGAGTGGGGGTGCTGCCTCTTCTATTCCATGGCCTTCATTCCATGACCCTCGTTGATTGCCATCAAGGGCATCATTATGTGGACACCCAATCACAAAGCCCAGAACTGACTCTTGAGGGAGACTAAGTCCCCTTTACCAATACACAGTCTATTCCATCTCTAGGTGCCTCAGTTTCCTCCTAGACTCCTCAACTCCCCTCACTTCTTCACCCTCTTGCCAAACCATGTGCGAAGAACTAAGCGAGAATGGTCCCAGTCCAGTTCCTGAAATTTCAGAGTGCAAAATTGCTGGGACTCTCAGCTCCCTGAAGTGCCCTTTGCCCCAGACACTTTGCCTCAGTGTCATTAAACACACGGTAAAGTCTCCAGCCAGCATGCTGGCCACCTCCCCCACGGCCACTGTTTGGGCTACTCTAGACAAAAGGGGGCAGTGCTGAATGAGATAATACGCATCCAAAGCACTTTGAAATCCCCAAGGACAGATGCTTTATGAATACCAGACATTATTATTATCTACTCTCCTGCCCCCTGTCACGTAAAAGTCTGTACCCTCACAAATGTATTTTTACTTTTGCGAGCTGTGGCCCATTAACTTCTTGTTAATATTTCTGATTATTCTGGGTCTCTTTATTTAAACGCTTGGTTAGTACTGGCACTTATCACCCTTCTGTCTTTGCAGATGTCACTTAACACTCTTTACAAATGAGCAACACAATTAAGCAACACTGAATAGCCATTTTTGCCCGTCTATGTACCACCTCACTTTGGGATATGTTCGAATTTACTCCCCCCCACCCCGGCTTTTCAAAATCAACTTAGGAAAGCATTATGCCACTTTCAAGCCTGTCCAAGTCAATGTGGGTTAGACTGAAGGATAAATTTTAAGAATTTTCGAATGTTTTGCTAAAATCAAGCTGTAATATACCCACTGGGTTTGTCATCAGTTATTCCTGCATTCTGCTCTGCAGATACAAACTTTGTACAATGCTTTATTCTGAGAATGGAAATGAGCAACCTAGGCTATTTTTCTCTCAGACTACTTTTAGAGTTGAATTTTGCATTCGTTTTGTCCTATTTGTTACTAAGGGTTGAAGAACCCGACCTCAAAAGCAAGGGGAATAAATAGCTTTTAAAAAATAAAAATCCTTGAATGATTGTCAAATGATTTCATACATTTTTTTAAACTAATTGCCTACATAGCAGCAGGCCTTTCAAGGGCTCTTGTTTGGTTACTGTGTTTAATCTTTGCTTCACAATGAGTCAAAGACATACCATAAAAATAGGAACAGGAGGCAGCACGGTTAGTCCCACTGTCACTTCTGATCCATCCTGCTCAAGAATAGCTGTCTCCTGACTTCTCAGCTAATCTGCACTCATGCTCCCCTCCACCGGAACAATTCTCCCTCCCACCCAGCGAAACTCTAAGGATCAGTGAGTTAATATTTCTAAACAATCGGGAGCCCTGTGATGAGATGCACTGTACCAAAATCAATAATCACTTTGTTTGCAACGTCTAAACCTTTTCTTCTATCGCTCCCCTCATCAGATTGACCATTCTAAGAGCTCTTTATTCCATTATTCAAATTCTTTCTGATAGTCAAATGCCTTAAGATTCAATAGACTAATATTTTGGTCATCTACAATGGAAATCTGTGTTTCCCATATGTTACAGAACCAGATGGTTCAGGTTGGTCTTTTATTTGTCAGGCTCAATATAAAACACTGCTCACTCTCTCTCTCAGGGTTTTAACAAAGGCCATCCAACCTCTCCCACCCCCAGGCCCCCACTCCAGGGTTTGACAACAGGCTGAACCAGGAGATGAGCAACTTCTCAGCGGCTGGCCTCCGAAGGCACTCCCAGCATGGCCAGCCCCCACTTCTGTTCCTGCTGGCTTTTTATGCAGGCCCTTGATTGAGAATGGTCCAGCTGGGTAGCCTGTTAACTCCTTTAACCCATTCCTATCCAGCCTACCTCTAGTAGGCCTGGCCTTTTTGCTCAGAATCACCAGTTTAGTGAGCCTACACTGAGCCCTTACCCCTGCCTCCCTCTTTTGTATCTCAAATGCCTAATCCTGACATAAACAGAACTAAAAGGAGCTAGTAATTGTTGTGCTTCTGCTGTGTGGCAAATGCTGAGCTAAATCTTTTTAATTGTCATGATGTCATTTAAGACATAGAACAACCCAAGAGGAGGTGTGATCATACCCATTACATAGAAAAGTAAACTGAGGCTCAGAGACATGGGATAACTGGTCACATATCTAGTAAGTAGTAAAACAGGGTTGCCACTCACATGACTGACTCCAATGCCATGAAACACAGCTCCCCTTAGACAATCAGAAGAAGAAACACACACACACACACCCCAAATTCCAAGCATTCTTTTTTTTTTTTAATAATGATTTTTTATTATATTATGTTAGTCACCATACAGTACATCCCCGGTTTCCAATGTAAGGCTCGATGATTCATTAGTTGTGTATAACACCCAGTGCACCATGCAATACGTGCCCTCCTTACTACCCATCACCAGCCTATCCCATTCCCCCACCCCCCTCCCCTCTGAGGCCCTCAGTTTGTTTCTTTTTTTTTTTTTTAATGATTTTTTATTATATTATGTTAGTCACCATACAGTACATCCCCGGTTTCCGATGTAAGGCTCGATGATTCATTAGTTGTGTATAACACCCAGCGCACCACGCAATACGTGCCCTCCTTACTACCCATCACCAGTCTATCCCATTCCCCCACCCCCCTCCCCTCTGAGGCCCTCAGTTTGTTTCTCATAGTCCATAGTCTCTCATGTTTGATTCCCCCTTCTGATTACCCCCCCTTTCTTTATCCAAGCATTCTTAAACCTTGTGTGATTTGTCTATCATATCCAAAAATGCTAATTTTTCCAGAGAAGCTGTCCATCTCCGAGTGAGACTCTTGGCTCTACATAGTGAGAGGGGAAGACGAGTAGCTGAGCGGGTCTGAGAAGCAGGCCTTTAGAAGTCACTACAAGGACACTGTAGAGATGGTGGTTTTTATTCTTAAAGATTTGGGAGGCTTTGGTGGATTTGAACAGAGAAGAGCCCTGATCTCATGTAGACTTTAATCACTCCACCACAAAGTTAAGAATAGACTGAAATGGGGCAAGAGCTGTTGCAGGCAGGTCGGTGAGGACTCTAGTGTCGTGCAGTGTACGTGAGATGATGGTGGCTTGAACTAGAAGGCAGTGGTGCTGATCGATAGTTAGATCCCAAATCCATTTTGAGGGTAGACAAAACATAATTTTCTGGCATACTGTCTTTCTTAGATTCTGCTTTGTGCTGCTCCAGGTAACCACCCAGCTAGACTGTAAGTACCCTAAGCAGGAGCATCCTGTCTCACAGTCTCTGTTAGCTAGTTCGTAAATTCTGTGTTGGCTATGGTCTGAGGTATACAGACCCTTTACTGGATGGATGGAGTCATTCGTTCATGATTTTTTCCTCCCATATTCTCCTTTCTTCCATCTACATGATGTTCCTTGATTTCAAATAAGACACTGCTAATGTTTCCTTTTAAAGCCACAACTATTCTAATCGGCAGGAATAAGTAGGTGCATTGAGCAGCCTGAAAATTGACTTACTCACCTAATGCTCTTCACTAAATTCTACTATTCCACTGAGCCCTTCTCATGCACCAGATGCTGCCAGATACTAGGAATTCAAGAATGCCTATATCAGGGTCTCAGACTTCAAGAAAACCAAAAGGTAATTCAGTAGACCTCTCAAATACAAAGGGATAAGTTGTATAATAATATGGTAATATGTAACTTGCATGGGTGAAAGCAGAAGAGATAACAGTCACACTTTCCCTGGAGTAAGGGTAAAATGGTATCTTTTCAAGTTTGTATCACTCTCAGCCACCTCTCCTAATAACACACGTCTCCCTCCTAGTCGTTGCAGATTCTTACTACAGCTCAGCACATCACTACAGAGTATGTGAGAAACCCAAAAGTCCACAGGAAGTATAGGGAATCAACTGAAACAGACAGCAACTTCCAAGCTGGGAAAGACAATGGAGGATATCTTGTTCAACACCCCAGTGCATAGAAAAGAAACCTCTAAGACACAGAGACGTTAAGTGACTTCCCCTAGGGCACACAGCCAAATGGATATGGTCCTAGAGTTAGCACTCAGATTTCAGACCCCAATCTAAAATTCTTATGTCACCAAATGAAATTCATCAAACACATTCAATTTTTGCTCATTATCTTCTTCCTTTGAGTTTATTCCTTAATTTGAGTTACCCTCACTCTCATTCATTTATCTGTAAATATATAGTCTATAACTCCCATGTATTAGGCATATTTCTAGGTGTGCTAGTTCTTGAGCCATTGACTCTCAGCTCCAAATTCACCCTTCTACACTGTTATGTGCCATGATGTCCTTCCATGTTAAATTATCTCTGTTAAAAAACAGAAACTGGTATAGTTTCTATTTTCTTGACTGTCAGACCCTAGTGCATATGCTTTATATCCAGTACTTCTCTAGGTGCTAAAACGACAGAAGCAAGCAAAGCAGAACATTTTCTACCATCACGGCGCTTATAGTCTAGTGTGAGAAGCAGGCACGAATTAATTGATTACAAATGGCAGTGGAGTTACAGACTGTGAGGGTGACATAAGGAAAGATACATCTGGTAATGAATACTCAGGGCAAGGGTTGTGTGGTCAGAGAGGGCTTCTTGGAAGAGGTGGTACTCCGGAAGACACTTGCCCTGGGCCCTGCCCATGTCAATACTCTGTGGAAAAAAGAAGGGAGGGGCCATGACAAACTGAAGGAGCTGAAATGTATCCGTAGGGCTAGAATCAGAGAGTATTTTGATTTCCTTTTGTTTATTTTAAGACAAAGACATTTGGACTTAGACTTCACAAGCACAAGCTGTAGTAAACTTTTTAATTTGGTGAGATAATCTTTTCTCTCTGGGCTGCCTGAGCCTGGTGTATAGAAGCTGCATTGCAGAAATGCACAATCTCATTTCTTTTTTTCAGGATCTTATCCTGATATGACGTCCCTTCAGGGATCTTTAATTATGCAGGTATGGATTCTGTAATCTATTCCAAAAGGGGCTTTGATATAAGAATATATGTGTTGATTTCATTAAGATTTAGATATGTTAGCATATATTTTGAAGAATTTCAACTATTCATTAGAACATGGGCAAAATTTATTCTCTTAGAGATTATTTTGGGAGAAGAAATAGCCACTTTATATGAATAAAGTATCTCTTTTGCATTGAATATATATATTGCTACATATATTGAATTACATATATTGAATTATATATTTATGTATTATCTATATCAACTTGAAAGACAATATTTAATTGAGTTTAAGGGGAGACTGCAATTTTGGAGGACGGAGAAAAGACATGCTCCTTTCTGTTTGCTTCCTGTGCCCATCAGAAAGGAAATATTTCTTTTCTGCTGCATTTATCTCCTTATTTTAACCTCATTTCACCTTTACCCCCTCCCAGTTGCCCTATTATGTCAGCCTGATAACTGGTTTTCTGCCTCTAGTCTACACCAAACACATGACCACCAACACACCCCTCCCACCCTGCTCAGTCATCAGCTTAATCTGAATTAAACCCGGGTTTTATATTCTCTTTGGCTACAAAGTCAAATCTTTCTACCATATCATAAAAGACTTTTTCCTTTCCAACTTGCTTCTAATGGTATCTTCAACCGGTGCTTCCTCATACACTAGACATTAGACTTACCTTAAAAAAATTCTGATGTCTAAACCTCACTCCAAACCAATTACATCAAAATCTCTGGGGATGTAACCCTAGCATCTGTATTTTTAAAAGCTCCCAGATGGTTCTAATGTGCAGCTAGAGTTGGGAACAACCAAATAAAAGTCTGACGTGACAGCTACATGAAACTACTCACCATTTCTCTTTCCCACACTTCATAGACAACTTCTTGTTTTACTATTCCAACTCACAGATATTGGTATGGGTTTTGGTGGAGGTTATACCTGAGGAAATCTCCTCTCTAAATATTACCGCAGCTATAGTAAGTTTCTTTATAATTTTAAAAAGCTAAGACCATTAAAGAGTAGTTTTCTCTTAATTAAAGAAGCTTTGGTACTTCTAAGTATTTTCGATGTGTCTTTCTACCTTGGATAAAATTCTAAGTTGGTCTTGCATCTAGTATAGTATTAGATACGCATGTTGTACTCATTGTGGCAACATACCTGTTAGATGGTCTCGGAGCACAGGAATGGAGGTGATATGAATCCCTGAACATTATGCTTAGAAGTCTGGCTTTTCTCACATCTATACCTGAGACAGCAAGAGAGCAAGCCAATATTAATGAGGATGCAAGAATGCATTCGGTATCAGAAATGTTGAAGTACAGCATTGAGCACAGTGTCTGGCATAAAATTGTGATCAATTCATTTGCAGGAAGTATGAATGAATGGACAAATAAAGGACCCACGTTGCCTGTATGTCATGTCCTATATAGACTCACGATCCTTATAAAATAAATTAGCTGTATGACTTTGAGGAAGGCCTTTAACCTTCCAGCTTTCAATTTGCTCATCCATAAAATTGGCAGTGGTGTGAGGAGGGAGGATGAGTTAAAAAAAAATCCCTTCCAGCTCTAAGAATTTTTTAGTTTAGAAAGATTCTTGCTTAAATCCTTCTGTTCCTACTGACAAACATTTCATGGGAAAGAAACACACATACATTGCTTGACAAATTTGAGAATAACTTGCACCCTCTAAATTTAGTTAGTTTACAATTTTTCATATCACTGGTCTTCCTTCGTCTCTGTGTCATTTCCCCAATGGGATTGTGCTCCATGATGAAATAGTACCACAAAAGCCAGCTGCCTCGAGATCTGGTCTCAGGACAGCCCAAGTTAAGGCAGAGCACCACCACATGCTTCACATATCTGCATATTTAGCAAAAACACAGAACCATTCTTTGTCAGTCTTGTCTGTTATATTCATTACAGCGGGAGATTTTTTTTTTTTTTAATTAAACATAGTTATCAGCACTACTCAGAAGTCTAGTTCAGTTCTACAAAGATGTATTAAGTGTGTACTGTATCCAAGACTTTGTATTAAAAGCTGGGGATACAAAAAAATAAGGGCACATTTGAATAACTACTATGCAGTATTAAGAATCATGTTGTAGAGAAATATTTATTGACATGAAAAAAATATTCATGACCTACTGCTAAGTGAACAACACATACCACGAAAGGGACTGAACTGGAGTTTTGTTTCTGCGGAGGAGAGAAAAAGTCACCAAAAAAATGTTGCTCCCACTGTAAACATGACGCAAAGCTGGATGATTGTCAAAATCCACCACTCTAGCCCATCAAAGAGCTGAGGTTACAGGCAACCAGGTGAACAGAATTCCAGAGGTTGACAAGCTCATCTGAGAAGAGAAACAAAATCTGTTTCAACTTTGGCATAACATGAGAGGAAGAGAGGGCCTCTATAAAAGACAGTAAGAAAAGGAGTGGAATGTTAGTGAAATCTTAAAAGCCAAGTGTATACTAATGTGACAGTTTAGAATAGCTGGGAACCCAGACAGAAGGGAAGTTCACATCCATTTGCCAGCTCTTTTTCATAGGCTCCCACAGGAAACTCATGAAAAAGACAAGAGAGGCCTCCTCAGTATTCCAATTATTCAGAGCCTGCCTAGATTTGAAAAGGGAGCAGAAGTACGTGGAGAAATCCATCTATACTCTGGGCTCTGCATGAGTATAAGGTAGTAATTGGCTGCCACAGACCTTCTTTTTACACAAAACCAGAAGTCATCTACCATTGGGGGTGTGACACTTCTCTGACACAAAGAGGAAGTCGTCTGATTCTGGAGAGATAGATAATCCAAATGGTCCAATATCTACTAAGAAAATTCAACTGAAGATAAAAATCTTCCCCACAAAGATAATACCAAGCCTAGAAGACTTCACTGGTGAATTTTATCAAACATTCAAGTAAGAAATAACAGCAATTTTAAATAATCTTTTCCAGCAAATTCAACAGGAAGCAACACTTTCAAACTTATCTTTTTGAGGCTGATATTACTCAAATATCAAAACCAAAGATACTGCGTGAAAATAACACTAAAGAATAATAATCCACATGGACATAGACATATATCTTTAACAAAATATTATCAAACGGAATCCAGCAACTACCACAAGAATAATGCAGCATGATTAAGTTCAACCCAGCAAAACAAATATAAAATCAAATGACGTAATTTACCGTATCAACGGACTAAAAAAGGAAAACCATATGAGTATCTCAATAGATTTAGAAAAGGACTTGACACAATATAACATCCATTCATAATTTAAAAAGCCTTAAGAGATGAGGAAAAGAAGGGAACGTCTTGAAATAATTGAAAGGCATCTAAAAAATTCATCCACTAACATCGTACTGAATTGTGAAAGACTAAATTTTCCCCCATGATTGAAAACAAAACACAGACACTCTAGCTTGTATCCAACTATATAAATAATTCATTCATACATAAAATAATACTTAATAGTGCCTAATAAAAATACAATCAAAAGATTTGAACACACACTTCACCAAAAAATATATATAAGTTAAAACCACAATGTGATACTGATTCACTCAAATAGGTAAAATTAAAACTATTTAAAATACCAAGTATTGGCAAAGATTTAGAGCAACTGGAACTCTCATGCATTGCTGGTGGCAAACTCAAAATGGTACAACTACCTTGGAAAGCTTCTTGGCAGGTTTTCATAAAGTTAAAACTTACATGTTGCAGCAATTTCACTCCTCGGTATTTACTTAAGATAATTGAAAATATGTGTACACACACACACACACACACACACACACACACAAAGCTTGTACATGATTGTTTATAGCAGCTTTAAGCATAATAGTAAAACATTTGAAATAATCCATATTCAGCTGAGAAATGGATATACAAATTATTATCCTTTCTTAGGTGCACAGTTGTTGATAGACTATTGATTATTTATAGCAAAAATAATAATGTGTGGAAGTAAAATACATGACAAAAAGAGCACACGGAATGAATGCAAATGGAATTATATTGTAAGTTTTGATATTTTTCTGAAGTTATATATCTCTGAATAGACTATGATACTTTAAAGATGCATTTTGGAATCTCTAGAGGAACCAGTAAAAAAATCCCAAATAAGTATATAAAAAAAAAAAATAAAAAGATAAAATAGAAGAGTAAAAAATATTTTATACAGGCAAGGAAGATGAGAAAGGAGGAAAATAGGAGCTGATGTTATAAATAGGAAACACATGCTAAGATGCAGCACTTAAACCCTACTATATCAATAATCACAGTAAATGTAAATGAGCTAAACACTTCATTACACGACAAAGATTATTGGACTGAATTAAAAAGCTGAGCACAACTAAATGCTGATTATAAGGTTTTTAGTAATTTATATGCATGTAAAATATAAAGAAACTGATAGTTTAACAAAAGGGTGCAAAAAGACATGGACATTCTTAAGAATGTTATTGTGGCTATATTAATGTCAGACAAAGTAGACTTCAAGGCAAAGAGTTTTACAGAGTTAAAGAGGGATGTGTTGTAATGCTAAAAGAGTTAGTTCCTCAAGAAGACATAATAATCCCAAATGCTTATATATCTAAAACCTGAGCATTAGAATACATGAAGCTAAGTTCACAAAACTAGAACTCATAAATTCACAGGTATAACTAGATATTTTAATAGCCCTCTCTCAATAACTGACAGGGCAATTAAAGAAAAGAATCAAGGAGAATATGAAAGATTTAAACAATTATCAACTAATTTGGCCCAAGTGACATTTTACAGCACTCTCCCAACAACTGCAAAATATACATTCTTTCTAAATTTACATGGAGCCGTCACCAGGATAGATCATATGCTGCCGTAAAACAAGGTTGCTTAATAAGAAAGAATCAACGTCATACAGCATACATTCTCCAAGTATTTGGAAATTAAATAACACACTTCTAAATCACTCATGAGTTAAAGAAGAAATCACAACAAAAATTGAAAATATTTTCAACTGAACAATAATGAAAATACAACATATCATGGCTTGTGAGATAGAGGTAATGTGTTGCTTGAAGAGAAATTTTTAGCTTTAAAGGCCTATATTTGAAAAGAAAAGAAGTGTAGAATTAATTATCTAAGCTTTAAGGAGCTAGAAAAGAACAAATTATGTTTGTTCACTTATACAAAGTAAATGACTATAAGTAAATAATAAAAAGAGAAGAAAATAATAAAATGAAAACTGGATAATATTGCACAGCACCAGTACTCTCAAAAGGGTGGTTTTTGAAATGATTGGTAAAGTTTACAACTCCCCGCAAGATTCATCAAGAAAAGAGGAGAGAGAACCCAAATTATCAATATGAGCAATGGAAGAGGGAACATTATAACAAATTCTATAGACACGAAAATGCCCATAAGGAAATATTATGAATAACTTTCTGCCAATAATTTTAACACCTTAGCAGAAATGAACAACTTCCTGAAAAATTTAACTTAGCAAAATGACACCACAAAAAAAGAAAACCTGAACAACTGTAGGTCAATTAAAGAAATTGAATTCACAATCAAAATCTTTCCCTTCAAAAAACAACAAGCCCAGATGACTTCAATGGTAAATACCATCATATATTTAAGTTAAAAATAATACCATTCCTAAATAAGTTGTTTCAGAAAATACAGGAGGAGGGAACATTTCCACTCTCCTTTTATGTGGCCAGTAAAACCCTGATCCCAAAATATTACAAAAATAAAATCCAACGATACATGAAAGAATAGTATCTCATGACAAAGTGCAGTTGATTCCAGGAATTCAAGGTCGGTTTAACATCGGAATATTAATCAAAGTAATTCACAATAGTCACAGCATAAAAGAGAAAAAAATAGTGTACGGTGTTACTTAAAAATAAGATAAAAATAAAAGAAAACATTAAAAGCACTTATACCAAATGTTATTAGTAATAATCATGGATCATGGGATGGTATGATTACAAGGAATGTTTTTTGTCTGTTGTTTTTCCAAATTTTTTCAAGCTTACTGCAAAAATATGTGCTATATTTCAAAATTTATAAGTATGTGTGTGAATAAGGTATTTGAATATGCTTACCGGGGCAGACACATAGGCTCAATTTTAGAATTGATAGAGGATCTTGATATTTTTTGATGAGAGAAAGGTTGTATCAATTTGAGTTAGTTATTTTAATAATCTTTATCTTCTAGCAAAGTGATGTTGCTTAGGTGCCAATTGAACTCCTTTTTAAAATTTAGTCTGTTTTTCTAGTAAAAATTACCAAGGAAAGTACAAGCCCCTCTCAATTTGTGATAGTGAGCTTTTTACTCCCCGCATCAGAAGAATTTTATGTGTGTACCTGGCATAACCTTCACTGCATCTAATAATAATAATCCTTACACTCGGTTCTTATTTATTCTGACACCATAGTGCATGGGTTAAGTAAGCCAACCTACACACAGAATAAAAGCTGATGACCTGCTTGCCAAAGACCTTTTTTTCCCCTATTGAAATTTTTGGACACATTATAAGACAAGAGTGATGTTTATCCCGTAACACAAGGTACGGTCAGTTCACCAGTACTTTCACTCAGGCCAGACCAAGACCTTAAGTCAGATCAATGTCAGATCTGGACACTGTAGTGTTTCAGGAAAAAAACCCAAATTTTAAAAACCAAATGTACTACGTTGAAAGGAGTTTTCTGTAGTGCTTTAATATGTAACTCTGACTGGAGCTCAGCATGCAAGACATTAATCTCAAGTTTCATGTAATATACCGCGGATGCTCCAGGAAAATGAAATTATAAGACTCTCATGTTATTCCAAACAGATTGAGAAACGTGCCAAGAGGAATTATACCTTAAAATCGTCTATTTTGTTTTCCATCCTAGGGACAAGAGGAGAGAAATATTGTATACTTGGCTATAAAATCATAATGAATATTTATTTAGTACATTTTTCTTTTAGAAATTGTATGTGAATTGGACTTGAAAATGTCTCATTTTCCCGCATCATACTGTTTGGTACTCAGGTTGTGTGTGTGTGTGTGGCGTGTGTGTGTGTGTGTATGTGTGTGTGTGTTTGTGTATGTCTTCGCATGTGCTGTCATAACCTATCTGGCCAAGCGTGGACTGTCTCCAAAGATTAAGTGCACCTATTTTGAACTGGAGGCTACATGCCATAATTTTTAGCTAACCCGTTTCCTTCTTAGTGAAAACAGAAATAAAAATATATTGCGCACACTTCATTGCTAGAGCCTTTGACCTCAGCTGCCTGTCTAGCTGAGACTGTGATGAATGCTTTGTGTCCCTTCATTTTTAATTGCTCATAAATTGTTATCCCACGAAACACAAAACTAGCCTTGTCCTCATTTTAGTTGGGGTTGGAGGTCAGCCTAACAGTAATACAATTAAGGAGTGTCTTTGTGTGGGGGGTGTGGGAGTGAGGAGAGCATGAGGGTTGCAGAAGAGGGGTAAAGAAATGTAGTAGTCCTTTCTAAGGAAAATACAAAGAAAATTCCAACTTTTGATCAAAAACATCACACATAGAGTAAATCATGCTTGTTTGACAATTGTGTCCAAAGTGCTTTGAAGGGCATTTCTGGACGGCAACAAAGAAAGTGAATTATATTTCATGCCTGTGTTCAAGCAAAAATGTGTTTTTGTGATTCATGATGTTGAGGATAAATTAATTCTGTGGGAAAAAAAAAAAAGTCTGGTTTCAGAAATGCCATTGAAGGCCAGGTTGTGTTCAAAAGAGACAGTAAGGGAGTCTAATGGCAGAAGCCAGCCTTCAGCTTCGTGGTCGTCACCCAGATGGCAGCTCAGGGCGACTTCTCCAGCTCACCTCCGACTCCAGTGCACCATGGAGCTTTCCCGCGGGTTCTGCGGAGTCCCGCCTTGCTTTCCGTTACACTGCTATTGCTCGGCAACTCAGGTATGATCTTTAAGCAGTCGGGTTCCAAGTAACAGTGGAACTCAAGCTCTGAGTTTCTTTTCTCATTTGGGAACACTGTCAAAAACAGAGATGATTACGCGCTTTCTTTACTCTGCTAAAATAGTGTTTAAAGCCCAGCTAGTGGCCTATTGACTGATTTTATTATTTTGATTAAACCAAACCAGAAGCAGCATGGTCTAAATGCAAACAGAATTGGACTTACAGTGAGACCACGCCTTTCCTTTTCTTCCAGCCATTCTTCTGACTTCCTTTAATTTCAGGCGAGTGGTTTGGCTTCCCCGGATTCAAAATGGAAATACACACTCAGTACTTACCTTATAAAAAACATTGCATAGGCAAGGGAAGATTATATGTGTGTTACAGCCTTCTTTCTCAGAATAAACATGTAAAATACATTTTGGCTGTTGCTATGATTCTTAGTCTCATTTTTATCACTGATTTTTTGTTTTAATCATATTTCACAGTACCTCTTGGACATTTTGTCAAGCTCGGTCGAATTCTGAATTACCAAATGGTATTCCCAATATACCACTTCATTCATTATTTCTGGAATTAATTTGTAGCAAGTTAACTTTTTCCCCAGTAGAATTTCTACATCTCTGTCTTGGCTTTGGCAAAATAGAAAATAGCTTAACTGTTACTTCACTTACTAACGCACAGATTTGAGCGTGATTAATCCCTACTCCATATATTTTTGGAGCACTTATTTTATGGCAGGCACTGTTTTAGGTACTGAGGATAGAATAGAATCATGGACAAAATTTTAAAGAAGTTTGTCTTTAATGGAGGTGATATTCTATGAATTGATAAATTTGGTCAAATCATGACGCCTAGACATATAAGCAAAATGATAAGGTGATGTCCCAAAAGGCTGGGACAACAGGGAGGGCGTTAATAGGAACTTGGAACTAGAGACCAGTTCTATTCCCCACCTTTGGGATCTTAACCAAATCACCCATTTCCTTTATAAAATGAGTTAGTCTTTTCCAGTTCTAAAATTAGAGGATTGTCCATTTAAAGGAGAAATAATCCCCTGTTCCTCAATGGGATCGACTGGGGAGGGACAGTGGGAAAGAGGGAGGGAGAGAGAAAGAGAAATAGTATATCAGGATCAAGAATATCCTTACCTTTTGGCTGGAAATTTTTGCCAGAAAATTTCAGACCTTCTAAAGCCTAAGGACATTGAAAAATTATCACTTTTTAGGAAAATTTTATTTTTCTTTGTTTTATACTCTAAAAGTGAGCTCATTGCAGTAACAAATGATTCTGGTGCTTGGTTTCCTGGATGTTGACAGTACTGGCATTTTGTCATAAGAAGGAGGGCAGAACTAACTGGTTCATAAGGTTCCCAGTGGTCCGAATAGCAGAAAAATCTGTTAGAGTCACGATGAGTGAGTTGTTGGCTGAATTCAGCAGCACGCGAGTCTAAAACTGATCATCTGTGCCCTTGCCAGTAACTGCTACTTGACTGCAATAAGAATCACTACAGCTTTACTCGCTACCAAAAATGAGAATAATGATCATTCCCAGCCATAACAAAGAGGGAAATTTTATTTTTATCTTTTAAAGCATTTCACAAAATCTTCCAAACTAAAAGAAAAAGCCAAAATGAAGGTATTAAACAGCGGATATATGAATTAGAGGTATATCAAAGTTTTGCCTAATACCTGATGCATACAATGGAAGTTGTAATTTGTATTTAAACGTTCCAAATGCATTAGACATTAGTTATTTTGTTTGTTAGTTCAGTCTCAAACAAATGGCTTAGGAACTATTCAAAATAAGATTAATTTTTTTTAGTTGTTATTGGAATTGAACGTTTTCTTCGTTTTCCTACTTGAGAAGTTCCTGATAGCTGTTGATGAAGTTTTCTGGTTTACAACTTTCTTAAAGACCAAAATAGCTGGATTCAAATGCCAGCAAATCTAGCATTTTCAAATGATTGGTAGAATCAAGAGAGAGTGAATATATATGACCATCTGATAAATGAATGATTTGTTTTGTTATTGACTAGCTCCTCACTATAATATACACTCTGTGAGAGCAAGAGATTTTGTCTGCTTTTTCCCCCATTCTGCTATATCCCCAGGGCCTAGAACAGTGACTGGCCCCATAGTAGATGCTCAGTAAACACTTATTGAATGAATTAATATGTTTATTACTTCCTAAAGCATAAATAAGAACACTAAGCTTCTGTAAATCAGTCCCCAGATCCAATGGATTCTAATCCTAACTTTCTCAAGGTGATTGGTTATCTACTAACTTGAGATAACCAAATTAGTTTTGTTGACATTCTGTCTCAGAATATTTTTTTAGTACATGCTTTGGCATGACAACAAAGATAATTCAGTTCTAAAGTTTCAAATCCTAGTGCAATGAATACCCTTTCCTCAGGCCAGTGGTTAGTTTTTAACCTATCGTATGGAGGAATGTGCAGGATCCAAAATAATGAATATTGCATTAAATTGAATAAGTATGCGCTCTTTGAGGTGTGATATTATAATAATGCTTTTATACAGTTATTTGTAAAGTGTGTGTGACTTTTGTTATATGATTTTTGTCAATGTGTATTTTTTTGTCATTTAGCAGAATTGATTTATAAAACTATTTAAACAAACCCTGAAAATGGATTTCAAAAATCACTTGGCTCACAGATTTTGTTATCGGTGTTATTCTGGGCAATTTACATTGGAGCAGAACACTATACCATTAGAAGACCCCATAGTTATTGACTACTCACAGCAGAAACCTTCCAATTATGCGTTAAAATGAGGCATCCGTACGTGGAAAACAAATGAAAGCTGTTTGAGAATGTGAACATGGCATTTCTGGAGTTATCATTCAAGCATTTTTTGTAATTGCATATGGAAATTAAAATACAAGTGCCTAATATTAATGTTAAGCAGACTACAGGTTACAACTGATAAATTAAGAAATATTTCGTTTGCCACTTCAGAGCATCTTCCTCACACGGGCCGTTTCATCAACAAGTATTAGTAGTTTATGACACCTGTATAGTTAGAACCCCACGGCAATTCAATGTCTCACTTGTATTTCTCTTGGGCTGGCTCACAAAAGAAAAATAATATAATGGTACATGTTAAGTGTTACACATACGTTGACGGTGATATCACCACATCATTAATTTCTTACCCAAATAAAGATGATTACATTAATTTAGGTCCTACCAACCCCCTGTGAAAAGTACTGTAAAAAACTGTTTTAATCACTAAAAAACTCAGAATGACCTTTTCTGTCTTCAGTGTTTATTTGCTTAGAACTTCCTGATGGAAGTTTCCCAGTGTGTATCCCTTTGTTCCTCATAATTACCAAGGGCTAAAGATGTGCATAAAAACCATAATGTGGGCTTTGTTAAGGGAATATCCAAGCCAATTGCTAAATTTCACATTGCAGCAATTTTTCAACAATAGTTTCTAATTAATAACTCCAGTCTTAGGGCTCAGTGACTCTCAAAAGTCTCAACAAAACCATCCTAGCAGCCAAGGAAAGTAAATGTGTGCTCCTGGCATCTGGAACTAGTCAAAGCAGCAGACAATCAGAACAATTTGAAATACTTCATTTTATCTGAAATGTAGATATGAACGTTTGCATTCTGCCTCTATAACATGTATACTTATGTCGATATTAAATACTTTCTCTCAAGACTTCAAATAAAATTGATGGTCCCAGAAGGTCCATCTTCTTACAGTAGCTTTTCCTATAGACTCACCAGCATAGACTTACTCCAATTTGAGATGAATAATTAGTGGTCAACACAATGCTACATAACAACAACTAAGGTTTACTGATTTTGCCCAGGGTCTCACGGTACTATCTCTTAGAACCTAGTTGGCTTTTCATGTTCCTGTTAGCTCAGAAACACATAGAAGATCGGCCATATTCTATTATCAGAGTTCTTCGGGACCTAGGCAAACTCAGTTCCCCTGAATGATTAGATCTGTCCCCTTCTTTTCTTTCTCTTTCTCTTTCCTTCCTTCCTCTTTCCCTCTCCTTCCCTCCCTCCTTCCATCTTTCTTTCTTTCTTTGTTTCTTTCTTTCTCTCTCTCTTTCTTTCTTTCTTTGGAGAAAAAAAATACAGGTAAAAAGTTACCAGAAAGTCATCAGAGGAAAATGTAAGCCCACTCAGGAAAACTCAGAGGTGAACCAAACAGGAAAAGTATCTGCCTGATCAGCAGTCCTCTCCAGTATCTTGCCCATGGAAGGAAGACTTGAGACAATCTCTCTGGAACACCATTATTCTCTGTACCTCTAGTTTGTGCCTTGTCTTAGTCTTTACCTACACAAAGCCGTAATGTGTCTACAAAAAAAGAACAACTGCCCTAGTGTTGCTCACCTTATGTTACAGAAATGCAGGGCTTCCGTTTTTTGATCCTCTTCGTTTCTCAGCCCCTATACAATGGATGTCACTAATGTCACCTTTCAGTAAGATAGCCACGGCCAGCAGAAGGCCTGGAAATGCCAATTGTAATTAACTTTCTTTTCAAATATGTTTGACAGTTTCACGCTGAGAAGTGCTTCTTACCTTTTGAACTTTCAGATTGCTTGGCTGAGCAAAATGTGTATCATTTTCTTTTAAAATTACCTTACAAAGAGCTACGTGCTATGATATTCTTGCACACGTCAGCCATTTGTAAGAGATTTAGATTTTTAAGCAGATTATCCTTGTTCCAAATGAGAGACCTTGCTTTTGTCTGAAGCATGGGCTATGTTCAGGTGCACAGCAGAGCCCCAGGACAAGGACACTCATATATTCATAAATGTCAGAGACGATGACCCCTTCTCATGGGCCTATCATTCCAGCTCTAGAAGGTACTATTTGCGAGACCTGCGAAAGCCAGAACCATGCTCTTTGGTAGTAACTAAAGATAGGAATGAAATGCTCCTTGGATCCAGTTCCCTACAGTATGGTTATTCATCATTTTTAAAATGACATCAAAAATCAATAAAAATGGAAGAACTCTATAAATGCATCTTTTCTTAATTGAGAAGCTTAACCTGACTTTTGCTGTAAGAATAATATACCTTACCGTGACCTACTTAAAAAATGTAAAAAGTCACTTTATGGCTGCTTGTTTCAGTCTTTCATTTGGCCTTCCAACTCTTTTTTTTTTCATAGCAGGAGTATTCGTGTAAAAAAGGAAAAAAAAGGTATAGATCAAGGAGAAAGGTTTCATACTTCAACAGTGCACGTAATGGAATTGGTCAGATTTGAAGCACGGGAGCACATTCTATCTTGGATCTTTAATTTTTTACAGTTCAGCTGACAGAAGTTTAACTAAAATGTTGGTTATGTGACCAGTAAGCAGGCTCCCCAAAATAACATTTGCCTTAATTTTGCTGTAGATTGTCAGAAAGGGCACAAAATAAGTAGATTTTTATTGGTATTTTGGTCACTTAGAAATGATTCAAAAACCAGTTCTGTAAGACTATTCCCCCACCACCCCCAAGGATACAGATATGTCAATTACTCATAATCTTTACACAGATTCAAAACCCAGAGAACTACTAGGTAAAAAGTCCACAATAAATGCATTTTAAAATGATCTTCCCTAGCTACCAAGACAATAGAAGAGACAGGTCATTGGGGTTCACACTGCCCTAGAAGATGGCAATATGACCTTTTTTTCAGAAAATACAAAAATGGGAATAAAAACACATTCCCTATTCTCTCAGAGTAAAAAAGCTCTAACCTACAGCATGAACAATTTCAATGCGATTTTGAAATTATAAAAGCCTTTACCTCCAGGTAAAAATATGGTTCAGCTTCCTATAAATACACTATTTGGTATTCCGTTGAGCTTCTGTTAACAAGACCTCCGAAGCTCAGGAATGGATGACTTTCAGTCATCTTTTCTATTAAATTCGGAGGAAATTTAACACCATTTCTTGCTCCAGTGTAAGAAACCAAACCAAGGCAGTCAGGCGAATTGGAGAAGCTACGTAGGATGCCTATTATCAGCTTAAGAAAATGAGCCTTGAGTCTTCGAGAGCTTCAACTGGAAGTCTCTTCTCACGAGGTAATGATGCTTATGGTCTCCATAAGTCTACTTAATTCCCACCACTAGGACGGAATGCCTGTTTCCAAGAAGATGTCTATAAGTCAACAGGTGAATATCATGCCTACATTATCCCCGTTACTTTACCACCAGCTTTTTGAGGGCAGATGTAAAAAGAATGAGATAGAAGGAAGGCCCACTCCGAGGTTTTCATTGAAGAAAGTGATGTGAGTGAAACACTGCTTAAGAAATTCAGTATAATACGGACTCAACTTTTCTGGAACCCCAAGAAAAGTTTGATTTGGATTCTGAGGTTATGCTCTAGTTCTTTTTTTTTTCTAAACATCCTATTTTGAAGGCAATAAAACAAACTGCTCAAAAGCAGTTGCAGGGTTGAAGAGGAATTTAAAAAGGCCTGCTGGAAAAGGCAAGGTCCCCAGGACATTTGAAGTGGCACGAAAATATTTTGGCAGTCGTGGTATCCGTGCTTTTCCTTACCCTACCGCAAGTAGAGACTAGGACAGCACTTTGGTGATGAAGTGTGAAAGAACTTGGTTTATAAATACAGTTGACACATGGCTCGTATTTAACTTCAGTTTTCAAGAGATGCTATTGGTGTGTGTCTCAGTGCTGGGTTTTAGTCATAAATCTGTGGCCTACGGACAAAACTCTGAAAAGTTTCTAATTAATTCTGATGCTGTAGGAATCAGACACATATATCTCTACCACATATCAAAAATGCAGTTATCTAAAATGTTCACCTATTTTCTGAAATCATCACAATGTAAAGAAGCCTCTATACATAATCTGTGTCCATTCATTTCTTAGTTCACGCCTTCCTATTTACATTCGCTTAGTGAGCAAGCTTGGCGCCTTTGGATGTAGCATGCAGAAGCTCAGGAGTGATGGATCCTAGAAGACATTTGTGTGTGTATGTAAGAAAATGACTTTGGGAGTCCACGAAAGGAGACATCTTGCACCTGTTATATCTAATTTTAAAGGCAAGTGGAAGAAAAATAACTTCGAATTCACAATGCCCATGTTCTTCCAACCTTCTAGAAATTGCTTGAATATGAGAGATTGGTCAAAATATGATAGAATAATAAACAAATATTCAAAGATTATTTTACAGGCGGAATAAATGAACTGGATTAAGAAGAAATGTACACACAAAAATAGCCATGCTTATAAACTTGCATGGGTGTATACTTCATTATTTTCAGAATAAGATTTATACAATTGTTGCATATATAGATAGGTTTTGACAACTCTTAGCTGCTCTTAAATATATAGCTGGAATAGTCCATTATATTCTTATTTTTAATAATGAGGTGATATTTTTCATATCTTGATAAAATAGAAATGCCTCACCCATCCCTACAACATTTCTCTATCGAATTTTTCTCCCTGGCACACTACTGTTACATTGAATATCACATGTAAATCAATAAGGATTGGCAGAAAAACAAATAAAAATTTCCTGCTTTTCAATATTTGTCAATGCAAGTACATAATGCCAAATGTTGAAGTTGGTGGAACAGGTAAGTAAATCTACCCATATCTTGTCTTTTAACCATTTTTTTTCATAGACCAAATATATCAGCCAAGATGGAAATACTCATTTATGCAAGTAAATGTCTCAACTACAATTTCTTAGGAGCAGGAGAAGGAGGAAAAGGAGGGGGAAGAGAACTCAAAGCAACTTATAAGCAGCTATTATCACCTACAAAATTACTCCAGGGCTAAAAATATGAGTGGCAAAGCCAAATGGCCTAACAGCCAAGTGTCACTCCATCTTAAATTCAGCAAAAATGTATTGTACACCTATACGTGGAAGACATCATGAGCAGTCGGTAGCTATGATCAGTTCCTTTCAGCATCTGGACTATAATTCTTTTTTTTTTTTTTTAAGATTTTATGTATTTATTTGAGAGAGAGAGAGAGAGCAAGAGGGAGCACAAAGAGGGAGAGGGAGAAGCAGGCTCCCCACTGAGCAAGGAGTCCCACATGGGACTCGATCCCAGAACCCCGAGATCATGACCTGAGCCGAAGGTAGACTCTTAACCAACCGAGACACCCAGGCACCCTTGGGCTGTAATTCATTTTTTAAGTAAAAAGCCATCCTTATCATTTTTAAGGAAAAGATATTTTGTATTCCATTCTTTGTTTTCTTTATGCTTTAGCCTTCAGGAAACTTCTACTCGGAGCCCACAGCCAAATTCCTTAGCTAGAGTTTTGGACTCTGCATAGCACTTTATTACGTGATTCCTGGACACTTATCATTATTTTAATGGTGCTCTTATATTGTGCTTTTTTTTTTTTTTTTTTTTGGTAATCTTCCCTTTTTTTAAAATCAGAGGAAATTGTGAATACAGAGTCTTTTATTTGCCTCTTGTTCACTTTACTCAACAATTACTTTATACCTAGAATCAAACTCCTGTAACTAGGTAGGGTATCCCAAAGCTGCCTTTGCTTACACATACTCTCCATCACACACATTCACTCTTAGACTATTTCTTAAAAGTCTGTCCAGTCTTTCTCACACAAGAAAGAGTGGGAAGAAGAGGAAAACTGAATATGGAAGCAAAGAACAGAATCTGTTTAATGTCCTTAAAGAAGGTCCTTGCATACAGCATTCATGAATGTGACATGGGGAAGGAAATTGTATTTCTCAAAAGAGCCTAACCAGAGGGGCTCTAGAAGCTGCATTAGAGGAAAATTAAAATAGGTTACGAGATGCTTGCACCAACTAAAGTTCTGCCCTAGCTCCCCACATGTGTGGCTCCAAAGCCTCTGTGGAAAGCCCGCAAAGTAGGGAGCACCATAGGCTTCTTTTCCCATTGGGCCCCAACTGAAGAGATGGGAGTGTGTTTTAATCAGGTCCCCAGGTTTAGGGAAGGGAATGGCAGTAAGACAAGACAAGACCATGGCACTGTTTTGAGCCCTGAATTAATATCAATCCACTTAATGCTGTTAACACACTGTGAGATATAAATTAAGCCAAATTGTCTTTTGATTCTTCTGCTATAGAACTTTCTGAACCTTCCCCCTTTATCTCTTTTGTCTCAAGTTATCAGACTGCTTCCAGATGCCCCAAAGCTCCTTGCCTGGTGCGTCCAGGAGTCACGGCACTGTCACTTTACCCATTGCAGATTGGATCATGCTCCCAAATCACCTCTTTTTTTCTCAGTTTCCATCTCTTTGCAAAACTCCCACTAAATCCTACCCAAGATAAATTATGTTTGATCCACCAACTTCCTCAATGATCAACTTTTAGACTGTCTTGAAAAAGCATTATCAATGCTTTTGGACATAAAATCCTTGCAAGAGAAGTCATGAAGCAAGCTAGGGGAGGCCTCTAGATTATAGAGAACTAGTCCCCAAAACATCAGCTCCTACTGCCACTCCAGTCTCTCCTGGGACAAAACCCAGCACTGTTCCATTTCACTGAGTATTGGGCTGTGAGCCACGAAGCCATCTTGGTCCCTATGAAGCCATCCTTGCACCTGCCCTCCATGAGTTTGGAAGAATTTTGTCCAACTGAAATATTACGCAAGTCACAAATGCAAATGCCCTAGGTCATTTTAAAGTTTCTAGCAATGACGTTTAAAAAGTAGAAAGACAGCTGCATTCATTTTCTAGGGCTGCCGTAACAAAATACTACAGACTAGGTGGCTTAAACAATAGAAATGTATTTTCTCATAGTCCAAAGGCTGGAAGTACAAAACCCAAGTAGCTAGCAGGGCTGGTTTCCCCTGAGGTGTCTCTCCTTAGCTCGCAGGCAGCTGCTTACTCACTGTGGCCTTTTTTCTGTGCACATGCATTTTTTTTCACACTAAATCTTCAAAATCCTACATCTTAATTCAAGCTAGCCACTTTCCAAATATTCCACAGCCACATGCAGCTGTGGTTACCATAGGAGACAGCATAGGTATAGCAGGACCAGAACATTAGTTCAGATGACCCCTCTTTAAGCAGCAATCCAAAGTTTATCTCTAATCAAGCTTCATAGCTTCTTGCCCAGATAAAATGACCTTGGTACAACACACTGTCAAAAGGAAGAGTGAATTTTCCCAGTGCACCTATCAATTCTTCATGCTCATCCTAACACCAGCCTACAGTATCTCCTGCTTCTCTTGACCAAACTATTCCTCTTTGCTACAAGGTGACCCGACACTTTTTATCTGAATGGAGGCACCCTTAAGAGTTGTACATTGAACTGTGACCCTTGAGGTGATCACAGAGCTATAGAGCAGAGTGATGAAACAGAATTCTCTACAAAACCATGTTCATGACTGCCATGCTGGTGAGCTGGCCCTCCAAGGCTGCTTAGGACCTATTACAAGGTCCTATTTACGACCTATGTACTAACGCTCCACTACCAATTTGCTGGTCTGCACCTATGTAATATTTATTATTTTCACATGTAATATCTGTTATGGAATATTTAAAGGGTTGGAATCTTTTTTGTGGGAAGTGGCATACATCTAGAAGGCTTTGTGGAGAGGAGTCAAAGAGTGAAATCTGATAACTTTGTGCAGCAGGAATTAGATCAGGAAAGGTAGGAAATAAGGCCCACCTGAGAGACTATTTCAGTGTTCTGGGCAAAAGGAATGAAGACGTCAACCACATTTAAAAGGGCTGTGATTCTGGGGCGCCTGGGTGGCACAGCGGTTAAGCGACTGCCTTCGGCTCAGGGCGTGATCCCGGCATTGTGGGATCGAGCCCCACATCAGGCTCCTCCGCTATGAGCCTGCTTCTTCCTCTCCCACTCCCCCTGCTTGTGTTCCCTCTCTCGCTGGCTGTCTCTATCGAATAAATAAATAAAATCTTTATAAAAAGGGGGGGGCTGTGATTCAGTGACTGAGCAGATCTGGGGGGTAAAGCTAAGAGAGAAATCAAGATTTCATGATTTTAAAAGAAAATGATTGTAGGCAGTTCACAAGGTCTTTTCTGTCTTTGTATCAAGATTCCCTACGCAGTCCGTCTCCTTCAAATATCACCTCTATACAGACAATAGCCAAAGCTGTATTTCCTACCCAAATCTTCTGCGCTCCACTGCCACATTTCTAGCTGCCTGCTGGACAGTGCTTCTAGGAAATTTTGTCATAAATTAAAAATCCACTTGTAAAAATTAGAACGGATCTCCTCCCTCTGACAACAAATCTGAGTTTCCTTCTGGCTTCTCCATTTTTCTTAATATATTTTCCATTCTCCCCATGACTTATTTTTGGGACCTCAGAATGAGTTTCACTCTGAACATTCCGTACCAAATTCTAGTCATTCTTTTTTTTCCCCCAATTTTTCTTGACTTTGTATTTCTTTTTACATTCTCACTGGCACCAACCTAATTTTTTTCTTGATTACTTTGTTACAGGCCACTCTACTAGCCTCTAACTGGTCCTGTTGTTCACCCCTTCCCCAATTTATGCTACATAAAGCTGCCATTTAACCTTTCTAAGTCAGAGCTATGAATCACTGACTCTTTTCAATAGCTGTTCATGGTTGTCCTCTCCGTACTTAATCTATATACTTCATATTCCCTATTTGGCTTTTGAGGTCAGGCGTAACCTGTCCCCCAACCTCCCTGCCATTCTTATCCTATATCATCCTCTTACACAAACTATAGCTTATCTGAATTAGTACTCATTATCTCACTACTATCTTCAAAAATTCACTAAATTTTCCCAGTCTCAACCTTTTTCACGTAGTACCCACTGCCTGAAATGAACTATATCATCTTTTGTCATTGACTCAAGTTTCAGCTTAAATGCCTTCTCCATGATGCTTTTCAGAATCAATCAGCAAGAAATCATTTCTTGATTTATTCAATCCAAAACAGCCAGCTTTTTTTCCCCTTTGAACCTCTATTATATTCTAGAAATCAGTGAATCAAAGGTGAATGAACCACAGTCCCTATGTCAAAACCTCAAAATTTATTAGTGGGAATAAATGCATAATTGTCATCAACTATTTGTTACTTCGACAAATATTTATTAAGTATCAGTCATATGCCAAGGACATTATCCTAGGATTTGAGGATATAACAATAAGCAAGATAGGCAAGATGCCTATTCTCAAAGAGCTTACACTCCAGTTGGGAGGGCAACACTCAAAACGTATCAACAAGAACATAACTGAGAGTGAGAAGTTTTATGCCAATAATAATTATACTAGGGTGATATGATAGAGCATGAATGCATGACTGAGTGCATAGGAAGGATGATGACCTGAAACATGAACAACAAAGAGACAGTCACGTGAAGCTTGGGGGAAGGGCATCCTAGGGAACGGTTATTATAAGGACCATGAAGACTGAACTTGCTTGGTGCATTCGAAGAACTGAAAAGATTGCAGTCCATCAGGTCGAGGATTGATGTAGAAAGTGTGGATTGTGGTCTAGAAAGAATGGACTCATACATATGAGGTTCTTATAGTAATCCTGGCAAATAGCTGATGGGAGCTTAGAAAAGATAGACACAGACATGGTAGGAAATGGACAAATTCAAGATGAATTTGAAGGTAGTCTAAGAGACCTCCTGATGAATTAGTTGTGTAGAATGACCAAAAAAAAAAAAAAAAAGTATATTGAACTTTGAGAAAGCAATGTAACAAAAGCAAACCTGAGGTTACACTCAAATGCTTAGCAGAGAAGGATTAATCCGTGTGTGTGTGTGTGTGTGTGTGTGTGTGTGTGTCTGCACATGTGTGTTTTAAGGGAAGGGAGTATTGTAGAAGAGCTCACCTACAAATATTACCTACTTCAAAGTACTCTGAAGAATCTAAGTTTGTATCATTTCTCCTAATAAATCAAAGGCAAAAAATCTAATCAATATTTTTCTATTCCCCCAGCACACAACACCCAGAATACTACTTTATGCATAATGGCAAGCCATAGAACTTTTGGATGAATAAATAAATGAACAAACATAAGCCTAAATATTAAAAGCATGATGGTGAACTAGATAAAGGAGATCAAGAGTACGCTTATCACAATGAGCGCTGAGAAAGGTATGGAATTGTTGAAGCACTATATTGTACGCAGAAAACTAATATAACACTATATGCTATATTCAAATAAATAAATAAACAAACAACAAACAAAAAAACAAAGATGTGTGATGATGGTATCACTGAAAGAAAAAGAAAAATGAAGAGAGCAAGTTGTTCTGGGAAAAGAAAGGTACAGAAAGTTGCCAGTTTAGAAGTAAAGGTGTGATGTTTAAGAGGAAATGAGCAATAGTTCTATTAAATCCCGTTCCAGGGTAATAGGGAAGCATAGAAATTTACCGTCATCTTTTTCAGGCTTACAACTTGGTGATTTTTGGTAGTTATGTCTGGTTAGAACTATCAGTTATGTATTATTATGAATATTAATCTAGGCCTTAGTAACAATAAAAAGAACATCTCCTCCACGCTAATGATGGTGAATGGGCACTTCCTGGGCATTCCACTGAATCCTAACACAGTTCTCTGAGATAGCTCTTTGTACCACCATTTTACAGATGAGGAACTTGAGCCACAGAAAGGTTAAATACATTTCCCGAGGCCACGCAGCTTAAAGTTGAAGAAATGGAATCCAAGCTCATTTTTAAACAGTTGCTGACTTTACCCATTTTTCACAGCACACTGTGCTCTCCTTGTAATTCTATGTATTTCTAATACAGGTTATTTATAAGTAAATTCACTATTTTTTAAGATAGACACTTGTGAAACTGAATTGTAATTCCCTACGGAATCCCTTCATGGTGTTGCTTAAACATAAGTTCACTTCAATCCCATTTTCAATTGTACGTATTTAAACTACACAGCTATGTACATATGTTGATTGTATCTATAAACCGCTCTACAGTTTCATTTCTGCGAAAGATCAACATTCACCACTCTGGTTAGTGGCACCCATTATATTATAATGGGTTGACATTTCTCCCATCACCTATCAACATATTTACACCTCTTTTAGTGACACCAAAGCAATAAGCACCCTTCTCTCAGATGTATAGCTTCTGTGTCCAAAAGCAAAAGGACCCCCAGAATAATTGATTTCTGGTAAACAAACAATAGAGACTTTTAACCGTATTTTTGCCTGCATTTTCTTGAGTCATTCTAATCAAATTTGAAAATGGACCTCTATTTTCTAATAAAGGGATTTTTGCCCTTGTTTCAAGAAAATTGGGAATTTTAGTACTTAGGAGGGAATGAGGCCTATTACTGTATCTCGATAATGATAATCAACAATGTAGGAGAGGGAAATAATAGCCTAGTTTAGCAGGCTACATAGAGTGAGCTGGAAGCTGATGAGGCTTATTGCTTTTAAATGTCGACCCTATTTATAATGAACATTCAGGGGGAAAAAAAGGGGGGGGCAAATTCCCCTTGCAAGCAACTGTGACGGAGGGATGCGCTCTTGTTTTCCAAGATACAGAGATTTTTAAATGAGGTATTTGGTCTTATGGGGAATCAAATGATTGAGAGATATGTCTGGAGTGGGTTTTGAAAGGCATCCTTGGAAGGAATGTCCTTACACCCACATGGGTAAGAATCTACTCCATTTCAAATACCGGGAGTAAGAGTGATTGACAGCCCTCTCTCAGACACTTAGCCAACCTTGCCCTCTTTATTAGGGCATGCTTTGAGGAAGAGATCGGGAGCATCCCTGGGCTGGTGCAAACCTCATCAGATATGTTCATGAGGGCCCTTTTTCATTTCCCCCACATTAGGTTCAGACTGCGGTCCCCTGATTCCCCACTCCTTTCTCTGGCCCATTGCCAGGAAAGCCTACTGGCTGAAGGGACAAGGTGTTTGGGTTCTGATACCACTTGCCAAGCTTGATTGCTCTGCAGTGTCACTGCGGCTAGACTGGTATGCATTTCCTCATCAAAGAGGAATTCTGATGCTTTACACCATAATTTGTATAATTAATCTTCTGAGCTTTTTTGAAATTGCATTTTTGTTGTTGCTACTGTTGTTAATAAATGCCACAGCGCTATCAATCCACATTCAGTACCAAGAGGAAATCACAATGCACATGAAAGTGGAAATGCAGACCTAGTTCCCCTGAAGGTGTCACTAATGAATGATGGGCAAAATGCTGCCATCTTTTGGTTATTGACAAGAGTGAATGGGGGTGGAGAAGTGGGAGTGGAGAATAGAGTTTGCTATTTTAAATGCAAATTCTACGGGTTGCTGAGACCTTATAAAACCGCTCGGAGGAATGTTCTTTAGAATGTCCAGGATCTTCCTTTTTTTACTTACACCAGGTTCCATTGCTTCGTAGATTATGCAACAAAGGGTTTGTTCCTCTGGCTGCAAGGATTTCTCTGTGGAGTCCAGTCAGTAGAAGTGGAATAATACAGCACAGGGCTTGTTAGCTCTAGTAAAGAACAAGTGGAATCCGGCTGATGTAAACAGTCACTTCACCATGACTGTGGTTCACTCTTCCTGCCTCAGAAATACTTGAGAGCACCTTGCATTATGTTGCATTAAAATCGTGTTTCCCAGGGTAATGAATTATGTACCATTTGTACTCCAGCCTCTTTTGAGCACTCAGCTCTAAATGTTTGCATCAGTGCCAGCGAGTGTAAGGTGATCTCATTAGGGCAAGAGAGGTGGAATCTATATTAGTAGACACAGTATAATTCCCCAACAGCTGAATGTCAATCTGTGATTAAAATGCAACCACACCTGCCATTTCTCAGGAAAACTACAGAGCTACAATTTCATCACATTGTCCAAAGAAAAAAAATGGTCCCCAAGAGCCGGTCTGGCCCAGTCAACATCTTGCCAGAAGGCCAGCGCTCCTCACAAATGTAGCTGCTGCAAGGTAGGAAGTGACCGACTTCCTTTAAGGTGGCGGGAATTCTGCCCAGTCAGCGAGACCTTTTATCCTCCTTCCGCTGTTGGTTCTGAGGAACCAACAGTTCGTCTCTTGTATTTTCAGAAACTGTCATGGTGGGCATTTCCCAGTGGGATGTCCTCTACTTGTAGTCACTCTTGAAACCTTTCACTAATTCGTGGTCTGTCTCATCTCTTAAAGAATTTAAAGGAGCTTGAGAATACTCTATACTTTCTTCCCATTTCTTAGATGAAACTGGAATGGGCTGCCAGAATTCATGCCTTCCAGAGTCTACCGTTGAGGTCCACCCCCACTGCATGATTTGATTTTCTAGAGATATTTGCTATTGAAGGCATGGAATCCTAAGTTTTCATAACTCAAATGTACAAACTGGGTTGCCTATTGTTCTTTGAGAGTTAGTGTCTTCAAGACAACCATTTAAACCATTCTGGGGACACCATACACATCTGTTTCATCCCTCCGAAAGGATCAGGGTAGTGTTCATCCTAAACATCTGTAATCTTGCAGCAAGAAGAGGTGGTGGTTTATTTTTGATTTACAGGCTACCTGTAATACGCATGTACGTATATATGTTTGTGTGCATATATTATAGAGATACACATAAAATTACACATATAGCGAGGTTTTTAAATGATGGCAATGAAAGTGGCTTTAGTAAGTAAGCTGCCAATTTGAAGTGAATTTATGTTTCGATAACACCACCAAAGAAATTCCTTCTTTGAATGTACGTGTTTGCCTTGATGATGTCAGAGCAAATGTATGAGAATGCTTGTTTCTGTACCTTTCTGCTTCTTAAAATATTGTCTTGAAAGAGTGTTATTGGCAATGAAAGAATGAGAATTTTATAAGCATTTCACACCTCTTCTTTTTGAGCCTTTCAGTCGAATGGTAAACCAAACACGTAGCAAAAATAAAAATCCCGCACAAAATCAAAAAGGAGATAGTCAAGATAAATATACCTGAATAAGAGCAAATCCCAATCAAAAAGTCATGTGCCAAGGTGAGCTCATTTCAGGGCAGGCTCTTCTCTCCCCTTCCTATATCTAATCCCATGCATCTGTTCATTCATTTGCCCCCCTCTTTACTATGATATGGTTCCTTTAGGTTGCTTGGCAACCATTATAATGCTGCTGCACATGCGTGCTAGATAATAAATCCTATCTTGCTTTATTTTTCTCCTTCTTTAAAACAAGGAATTACAAAACATGATATTTCCCTCTTTTCTAATGAACAAAAAACATCTGTGAAAATTTCAAAAGCACATAAAATGCCTGCAAGGATGCAGATAAGTAATTACAATTCTTGACAAAGTGTAACTGATCATTGCCTAATGTGTCTACGTGCAGTTATTATTTGCGATGGCCTCCTCTTTTAAATATGTGTACATTAATGCACATATGTCGATATATGTTCTTATGGAACTATAAAGAGAAAGGGAGAGAAAGGGAAGAAAGTGACAGCTGCTATGTCCCAAACAAAGAAAGCGAAGGGAATTCCTGGAAATAATCTTGTTTTATATATTTTCTTTTTAAAACAGTGGATGCAAGAGTTAGAAGACAGGACCTGGACTAAATCTGTCCACTTTTTTCTATAAGAAATCAGACAAAGCTTATGGCCTTCCCCTTCCCCTCCTTGGCAAATCCGAGTGTCCTGCTGCTTTCATTTGTTTTTGATCTGCCTCATTAAAAGACTATTGATGGCTTTAACTATTGTCCTTGTTTAGGTGCTGATTTACAAGCACTAATATCTGACTGTGCGAGATTAATGGGAGTCCAGGCAGTTTACGATTATCCTGAGGTCCCTGACCACACATGTAGGGGTTTGGGTAGGGGTCATGCACTCCTATGAAAAACTCCAAAGCAGGCTTAAACCTGGGAACGTTTTAATAGGATTGAATCTGTAATAGGATTTGGCAGCTTGGCCGAAACTGGATGGTGTGGCTTGTTTGGGGTTTCTTTCTTTTCTCTTTTTTCATTTATTTATTTTTTATTGTAGAGTCATTATTATCTTGGAATAAAGGGTAATATTTTATGTGGAAGTCCAAATATTGTTACTATAGTTAAAAAGAGTCCTTAAGGGGGGGGGGGAGCTGTACAATATAGGATATTAGAAGAAAAGATTGCCGGGGCATGAAATGCTGTTTCTATTATGTAGTAAATTAGAAGGTAAAAAATAAAAGATGGGGAGAGAATAAAATTTCTGTTGTGAATGGCTGTGTATTTTTAGCTAAAAATGCTTTAAGGAGTCTAAAAGGCACTGGCAACGTAGGGCTATTTATAAAAGGGGATATTTCTCCCAGGCAGGCACAGCGCTGCCCTTCCTGGCACCACGTTCTGCTGAAAAGCACAGCGCCCTGAAGCTGAAATCTCTCTTAGTCAAACAACAAGGGCGCTCTGAGTGACAGCGGCACTGTGGTGCATTCGATTTTTGAATAATACTGCAAACACGAATAAAATTCAAAGTAAAGATACCACACTCTCGATAATATCCCAAATGGAATTCTATCAATATTTCAGTTCCCATTTGAAATCAGGCACAAGGGACAGTGAGCTTTGTCAACACCATCTTCTATGTCAATTCACTTGATTATAGTGTCGAAATTCAGGAACAGTGGTGGTAAAATTATTTAACCTCTTGGACTCTGGTCATTTGAACATTATAAGGAGACTGTCACTTAAAGATGCCCTCATTAATTTTGGTGGACCAGAAATGGAAAGGCAAGATATACAGCCCTGGCCCACAGGGTCATACAAGTGCCCTTCTACGGGACCTAACCTGTAAATCTCGAGGCACAAAAGAAGTTACGGTGGCTATAAGACCTCATAAAAAGGTAATAGGAAAATAAATTACAGATTTTGTTTTGGATGGCTTTACAAGTCTAGTTGTAGCAGAACTTTTAGGAAATCTAAACTTTAACTAAAAATCCAGAATGTATTTATGACGTCAAAGAAATTCACTTTCACACCCAAATATGTAACTCAGCCAAATCATTCTACTGTATTATTTGCTGTCATTCTGCTTCAGAAAGGCTCACATTTTTCAAATAGAACCATAGAGATGAAATGAACATATTATTTCAAACAGTGTTCTTTCACGGAATCATTTTACTCTTGTTTATTTTTATTTCCAAAGACTATTTTTCAAAATCCATTTTTTGTAGTGTTGTTATAACAACGATCCTTCAGCCCAAAGATCTGAGGGATTATTATTATTATTATTATTATTATTATTATTATTATTCCTTTCTAAGTACATAATTCATCCTCCCTATAATACCCACATCTGTAAATACTATAAAATTAAGTGTTTACTATGGTGGTGGCTATTTTCTCATTATATGCAGGGTGGTAAGTTATCCAGGTCTCCCTTTCGTGAATGAAGTGATTTACAGTAGAGGTTTTAGGTCTACACGGCGGGAACATCATAAGACGCGCAAGAGTGTCAATACACAATGCAGGGAAGTCTCTTGGACACAATGCTTTGACCACTGCTCAGGGCTGAGGTGATCCCAGCACGCCCTACGGACAAATCCACAGGAGAGCTGACAACCACTGTGAGTGTACTGGATGCACAGCAATTGGAGCTTTAAAAAATAGGTGGGGCGCCTGGGTAGCGCAGTCGTTAAGCATCTGCCTTCGGCTCAGGGCGTGACCCCGGTGATCTGGGATCGAGCCCCACATCAGGCTCCTCCGCTGGGAGCCTGCTTCCTCCTCTCCCACTCCCCCTGCTTGTGTTCCCTCTCTCACTGGCTGTCTCCCTCTCTGTCAAATAAATAAATAAAAAATCTTAAAAAAAAAAATAGGGGGTAACAGGGCAATGGGTGTTAAGGAGGGCACATGTGGTGATGAGCACTGGGTGTCATACGCAACTATTGAATCATTGAACACTACATCAAAAACTAGTGATGTACTAAACAGTGGCTAACTGAACATAATAAAAAATAAATACAAATTAAAAAAATACTCCATTCCTAATGCTCTCCAAATCATATGCCAAACCAAATCCAGTTTAGTCATCATGATCACCGAGTTTCACTATTTAAGACCAAAATCTAACAATAGTCTTCATTATTCATATTCCATGAAGGAAGAAAAATATTACTTAATCCAATAACCTGGTATTCTCTTCTATCAGTCCATTGAAATACTACTTGACTTACCACTTACCATTCCCAAAAAGCAAGTACATTCGAAGGAATCACAATCTTCTACTTTGCAGACCAAGAAACCGATGCAAAATCTAAAGTGGTTTAGCAAGCGCCGGTAAAATAACCTCTTACTTAAGAATTCTACCTGGGGTGGGGGTGGGGGGATTCTACCTGAGTTCGGCTCAGAACAGATTCAAACTCTTTAACTTTGCAATGCCCTGGAAATGAGTTACGAAGCTGTGATCCTATTCTTTGGGTGGTAATATCCTAACCAATTATTTCTTTAACACTTGGAAGAGCTTTAAAAAATATTTTGGAAGAAAGTATCCTAAACTCTATAAACTAATTGATTAACATCATTGCTACAAAAACACCAATGTTTTTACACCAAAGACAAAAATTTCATTTTCCTTAAGTGTATGATCCTGATTTTCAGAAACACTAATTAGAACTAAAAGATACCCTTGAAATTTTTTCAAAAGCTTTTCTAATTTAGAAGACAGATCTGACGCAAAGATGATACATAGCATATACGTGTACAAAGAGAAAGTAAGGAAAGAAAGAAAGACTACAGTTGTTCAATTATAAGATTTATGAAGCTAACATTGACACATTATGGATAATCATCTTATTTGTAAAGCCTCAGAAGAGTGAAACTAAATATCCACGAAGCAACTTAATTGTCTATGTTTCTTCAATAACATCCTTTCATGACGGACCGTTCGTAGAGCCCTACACGCCAAGCACTGCCATGGAGGAGAGATGGCAATTTTCATTTCATCAGATTTTTTTTCAAAGAGGAAGATATTTTGTTTTCCAAATATCTATCTGGAGCGACAGGGCTGTTTTTTGGTTTGGGTAAAGCTACCTCATTATCCTTTACTTTCCAATTCGTATGTGCAAACTGCGCTTCGGACAGTGATGAGGGTTATTTCTGTTTATGTTTCATCCCAGTGTTCACGACTGCACGTAACAAATGCACACATCCGTCAGCATGGGTGGAGACCGCTGTGGCTACAGTCCTGGCCGTGCTTCTTTTCCTGAATCTTGTAGTGGTGGTATTGGCTGGTGGGTGAATCTTGGCAGAAATGAAGGACAGAGCTACGAAGTGAGTCCAGTTCAAAAGTGGCGTTACATCCGCACGATATGTATACACTTTTCTCACAGAGTCTCTGTAACTTAGGAGATGAATTCTGACTAATATATTATTTCATTTCAAATGCCCATTCTTTGGCTTTACCAGAGCATCTCTTCCAGGCAAGAGAGTCAAATAGTCACCACCACTTCTCATAATGGCAGACCAAACCACTATTCCAGAGTCTCCCAAAGAGGGAGATGTTCTATTCAGGTGTTTTGGGAAGGAGTTGGTCAAACACATTTGATGACGTGCTGAGCTAAAAAATTAATCACCTTTCTTTAGTACAGGTCTAGAGACTTTACTATGCTGAGGCACACTTGCGTTTTCCAGAGAGTGATGGCATACCTATTTGACCACAGAGTGCCTTTTCCATAGAACGCAGTGTGACAATGGATGCTTTGTTTCCAGTCCCAGGGAGGTTGTAAGCTGGTCAGAGCACGCCAATGGGAGGTTGGTGGCTGCAGTTGACTGCAGCCTGGTCATACGCTGACCCAGTAAGTGTCCCTCACTGTCTGCTGTAGGGCTATGCCAAGGCCCTCTTGACACCAGGATTTAAAAGAAACAGTGCCATGTCCAGAAAAGAAAGAAATAAGGTGCTAGAAAGTGGGTCTTAGGATCGTCTTCTTTGCTTTACCTACGGCACTGCTGAAGAGCACCCAAATGGCCGGGAGGCAACTCAACCCAGCTTACCAGTTTCCCCATCTCCCTGGGGAGGAAAGTTCGAAGAAATTTTAAGAGCCAGTGGTGAAGCAGACAAATCATACCACAGATATCACACCATGCAGACTCCGGCAGGGACAGATGTAGGGCATGGGGTGCAAGATGGTTCTAGCTGTAGCCTTCGAGGAAATGACTGTGTTCCTCGGGCAAAAGCTGGATAAGGGTGATGCAACTATTACTAACAGTGGCCCTTCCTGAGGACTTACAGTGAGGCCTAACACTTTGCATGCGTGATCTCATTTAATCCTCATGACAATGACCCTGAGAAATAAAACCCCCATTTTATAGATGAGGCAATGGAGGCTCAGAGAAGATCACAGAAGTCACCAAGCCAGTGAACAGTGGAATCAACATTTGACAGAGATCTTTCTGACTCCAAAGTGTGTGGAATTACCTATTCTGCTGTATAGTCTGGGCCAGCGTCTTATATCTGACTCGGCTAAGATACAGTACAAACAAGGCGCTAGCCGGAAAGCCTTGTCATAAGCCAAGCCGTCTCCTGAAAGGAAATAACCAGAATAAATCCCACTGGATGAAACAAGTTAGTGTATATTCTGAATTTAATTACTAAGGATAAAGCAGTTTGGAGGCACCTTTTCTTTTAAATAAAGTGTAGGCTTTTGCTATGAGTTTACTGGGGAAGGGAGAAAAGATGAAGAAATATGAAACGTAGAGCTGCTGAAAAATTGAATATGAATATTAGTTAATACATGGCTATTGCAAGAAGTAATTTAAAATTCAATCAGTTTCTGAATTATTGCAATTGTTGTTTAGAGTATGATGTCAAACGAAATCTATAGTATTGCCACGGTACCACACATCCCCACCAGGGACAGCCTAACCTAAACAATGCAACCTAACATTGGAAGTCTCTTACTTTTTTGCTTGGGCAAATTTGTGTGAAATTATCAATAGTCCCACTGACCTGAAATTCTGCCCAGCACCTTATTCAATGGCCAGCACCAATCCAGGGAATAACTGTCCATCATGATATAGGTCATTACGGACGAATCTCCTGCCATCAATCGAGTGGCTCTATAGCTCCCTTACATTTCTGAGGTCATCATTCCAGAGGAAAAATGATTTCTCCAGAAAGTATGTTCTGAAAGCTTTTTTTTGCTTCAAATTGTTACCAGCCAAACATAAAACTGGATGACTAGAAACATAAGAGGCTTAAGTGGACAAATTTGTTCCCAACTTAAATAATTATGGTAAATTTGCAGTCCAGCAAGATATCCTACAAAGGAAATTCAGAATTTTATTTTGATTATTGGGATGTGTCCCTCTGCCTATGGAGTTCACTCACATGAAGGGATTTCTGATAATACGAAGAGGATAAATTTGACTTCCCTACATGGTTTTATTCTAAAAGGTTTTGCTGCTATATATAATTATGTGCATGATACGCGAGGAAAGACAAAAATGTCTGGGTCGCAGGTGTGTAGCCCAAGGAAAGAGTGCCTCTAGGCACAGGGAAATGCCTGTGACCCATTTCCAGGGCTTCAGGACTGCTATGCGCTGGCTTTTTGGGGACTTCACATCACTATCTTATCCTTGAGACAGAAGACCCCAGAACACAGGAAGGTGGTCTCAGTTTCCTGCTAATATCTCCAAGCTCAGAGGCCCCAAATGAAATTCTTCTGGATTCATTCAAATCCAAAGCCTGTGGCTGGAAACTTCCCTCCCACTTTTGCCTCCAAAACCTCCATCACTTGCTTTCGCACCCAGGTCCTTCAGGCCACATCTTTTCGATAACAGAGCACTCTGACTAAAACAAAAGCAAAAACAAAAAAACCACCAAGCTACATATTCCCATTTTCTCTCATTTCAGTTCCCAGTACGTGGATCGGTCCCAGGGATTTTCACCAGCCTCATGGCTAAGGTTGGGGTCCAGAGATCATAGCAGGCATGTGGATGCCTACAGGACCAATCCAGTCATGTGACATATAAATTGTTTACTTTCCAAATCACGGTTGCTGCAGCCCATGAGAAAACTTGTCAAGCCTGCAGGGTGCAGGGAGACAATGGAGGTTGGCTCTGATACTGTTAATGGTTGTCTTTGTGTTGTACTAATTGCTTGGCCCCAGTGCTTATTTGGCTCGGCAGCTGGAGGAGGAGCCTTGCTTTTGGTCTCTGGTGTTTGTGTGATCTTCGATAAATGGATAAGACTCTCTCTTCTTAAAATGATGCACCTCAAAACGAAACATTTCACGTGGTCACTTAAATGTAAGGAGCCTGTTCATAGAGAGCCAGAGTGAAAGGTTTTAAATGATCAGTACTTACCTATAATGAGAGAGTCGTTCAAGCAGCAAAATAAGACCAAGTAGCTAAGCATCGTATAAAAGATTCTGGTCAATCTTAACTTGTGGGATCTCAGTACAAAGTAAATTAATTATATGAGCCACATATGTCTCCAGCGATACGGAGAGTATTTCACTGTCCTTCCCTTAACCAATCGTCAAGTAGTTTCCGTATAACTAAATGGTAGTGAACTTGATTTCTAGGATCACTTTCAAAATTCAGCCTCATGACTGCCCTGTAGTTCACACAGCGTAAAGAAGGGAGCCTGACAAGTGTCAGGACTCCACCTGGATAATGGGCCTCGATCCAATAAACGGTGTTCACTGATTTCTTCAGCGAAGTGGCCGGGCTCTCACCAGACCCTCTCAGCTCTTCCTTACAGCCCTACAGGGACGCCTCGGACTTCTTCATTGATACCACAAGTTTAGCAGTAGTGATTCAGTTACCTATAAAAATACACTCTATTGACAAGGAGTATTTACAGACAAGGGAAGATGTAAACATGTGAACAGAGAAAAATATCTGGGAAGTTGTCAAAACATGAAAATAGCCTGCTGCCCCGTAAAACCGGGGGTCACAAAGCAAGGAGCCACCCCTCTCTTTCCGAGACGGCATTCTCGATCCGGGACACACTGAACAAGAAACGCAGAGAGAGCCTGCAGTTGTGGCTAGAAGAACTTCAACACATAAAGAGACAGGAAGTTCCCTGAAATACCAAAAAATAATAAAAAAATAAACACCATGCACATTTTAGAGAACATTAGAGTTTACAATGCGCTTTTCTGCTCATTTTCATATGAAGCTGTAAGACCAGAAAGAATGAAAGAGGATAAAGATAACTCTCTCTTACCTGCTATTAGGTCCTTACCTAGTGGGCTTATTTCAGGAGGAGAGACAGGGAGCTTCATCTCTTAGTTTCTAACAGAACAAAAGCTTGCACGCTTCCCACTCTGTACTGGAAGGTGACTTTATGACAACATTCCATGCTACATCGCAACCACTGTATTAGTCTTCTAATGCTGCATGACAAATTAGCACAAATTGAGCAGCTTACAATAACACCCATTGATCACCCACTGTTTCTGTGTGTCGCAGTCTGGGCATAGTGTGACTGTGCTCTCTGCTCAGAGTCTCACAAGGCTGAAGTTAAGCTATTAGCCACGATCACCTGGCACTTACAGTCTTCCAAGCTCATGTGGTTGTAACAGAATTTAGTTCCTTGTGGTTGTAGGACTGAAGTCCCTGTGACTTGCTAGCTGTCAGCTAGGGATCAGTCTCAGCTCTTAGAGGCGACTAGTATTTTTTGTCACATGGCCCCTCCATCTTCAAAGACAGCTGAAAAAGAATCTCCCTTGCCTAGAATCCCTCTCGCATTTTGAATCCCTTTCTTCAGGGAGCACTCTGTTCTTTTTAGGGACTCACCTGATCAGGTCAGGCCCCCCTGGGATAATCTCCCTTTCTTAAATTCAACTAATTTGGGACCTCAATTAGATCTGCAAAATCCTGTCACTGCTAGAACAGCATTTAATTGATTAAATGGGTGAAGGTGTGGGGGCGCCTGGGTGGCACAGCGGTTAAGCGTCTGCCTTCGGCTCAGGGCGTGATCCCGGCGTTACGGGATCGAGCCCCACATCAGGCTCCTCCGCTAGGAGCCTGCTTCTTCCTCTCCACTCCCCCTGCTTGTGTTCCCTCTCTCACTGGCTGTCTCTATCTCTGTCCAATAAATAAATAAAATCTTTAAAAAATAAATAAATATATAAATAAATAAATAGGTGAAGGTGTGTATACACGATGGGACAGGGAACCCGGGGCCATTTTAGAACTCTGCCTACCACAACTGCACGAAGGAGTGTAAGCCCTGGGATGAAATCTAAACATGACCGTCACTGGCAGGTAAATCTTTAAGGAATCTGCCCCACACCAGTTAAGGATATAGAAGTCCCTCTTCAGGTTTGGGAGGGATGGTGACAGCTGCTAGGACCGCACGCCTCCACTTGTCTTCTATGCCGACCACAAATGCTGCTCTGGTGAGCATAAATATGTGCAGAGTCTGGGTCCCTCCTTCCAGAGGAAAGAGAAGCTTAAAACCAAGCAACAGAAAAAGTGGTTCCAACCCCTTTTCTTTGATGTTCTCCATGAGAGAGTTTGACTCCCTCCTTCAGCAGAGACATGGCTGGACCAGCCTTTTCTCGAAGCTTGCCCCAGAACTGACTGAACCTGGAAAGCAGGGAGGCCCCATTCACCTGCTGCCACCAGAAACTGGCTGCCTATTCTCCCAAGGTATTTATGGGAATGACAAAAGGCCACTTCCCTCTCAGCCCCGTGACTGGTGCTTTAGAAGGATGACTTCAGTGGGCTAGTTCTCAGGTGTAGATGGAAAGGGAATACGTTAAAAAAAAAAAAAAAAAATCTTTGCATAACTCAGAAGTGACCTCAGGGGACAGAAATGAAACTGAATGTCTTCCTTTTTATTGTGGTAGGCTTTTGGTTTTGTTGTTTTCTTTCATTAAAGAAAAACAAACTAACCAGACCTCAGACAGCTTAGAGTTTTTTAAGTTCATTGGAATCCTAACCATAGCTTCAATCTGGTAAGCTCTAAACACTCTCTCTGGGCTCGATCATTTTTCCTCATTATGAATTTTAAAATGGAAATTTTAACAGGTTAGCACTTCTCCCCCAGAAAGAGAGATCATTAATACGTAATAACCTAATGTGAAGAATAACACCCCAACACACCACTGGTCAACTCTTCATCCTCTTGCTCTCCTGCCTCATCTCCCACCGATGGCCGCCGCCCACTCAAGGAAGGACATACCCAGGGCTTGGCTCAGTTCCAGAGAACTGTTTGTGGGCAGAGAACGGGGAACTGACCAGACCTGAGAGGCAAAGACCAAATGTGGGGATAAGAAGGTACATGAGCGGTAGGGGTCAAAAAGGGGGCAGAGATGAAGGCCAAGTAGCCTAAGGCCCCTGGCCATGGAACAATACGTGTTCTATCCTTGACAACAGACCAAAGCAGCCTCATAGCACTTCAGAGGGTACGACTAATTCGGGCAGGAAAACTAAAAGGACAATGGCTGCGTCAGATGAATGAATTACCACAGACATTTGGTTATGCTGCTAACTCAATCGTGACAGTTATCCATTCTTACTTTCTTCTGAACTTTCTAGTAATAATAATCATCATAAGGAAAATAGCAAATTCTTAAGCCATACTTGTCTGTACTAAACATTGTCCTAAAGTGCTTTATATCAATTCATTCAAGCTTCACAACAACCACATAATGTAAGTTATAGTATTGTCTTCATTTTATCCAGGAGGAAACGCAGTCCAAGATAACTTGCTGGAGGATTTGGAGCTGGTACAAGGTGCAGCCAGCAATCTCTAGAACGAGCGTTCGTCATGAGGGAAAAGGGAATGTGCTGCTACGCGCACCACGCTAATCTCCACATCTCAATATCTTGCTCTGCAAGTGTACAATACTCCATCAAAGAAGAGAAGCTCGAGAGGAGAATACTACAGATAGAGAAGTAGAGTCGGACAGATGGAACACGTCTCCTCCATGATAAATAGATGATATACGAGGATATTAAACTGAATGTCTTCCTTTCTAGCATGATAGGGATTATTTGTCATCACTAAATTAAACGTGGTAACGAGATGTGAGTCTGCGCAGATACAAGGTGTGAAGTCCTACAGCATCGCGGGATAAGCACGACCAGCAGCCAGGTGTCCCGGGTTCTGGTTCTCTCGTTTAGTCGTGAGAAGGCTGGTAGGTTGGTCATTTTCTCAAGACCAGCTTCTGTGCCCATGCAATGGATACACATGACGCCCCACTTACTTTATGTTAGTAGGTCCTTAAGAAGGTGAAATAAATGATAGATGTGCATGTGCTTGGAAAAGAAAAAAATTCTCTGAAAGAACAGTTTCTGAAAAGAAGTTTCCAAGGATCCATAAGGTTTTGCAAAGTTGCTTGCATTTATACAAGAGAAAGAAAGGAAAGTTCAAGGTAAAAATGGTTCAGGACCCCATTTTCCTACATAAAGAGAGCTGGGGTCATGGAGATCCTACTAGGTTCTCCTAGTGATAGCCATCCATAGATGAACTGTCACAGGTAGAGAGCATATTACTGAGAGCAGAGAGAATCATTATGCTTATATCTGTGAACAAAATGAAATCCCAGACAGGTTTCATCTGAAACATCAAGAAATTGAAAGGAAAAGAAAATACCCAAACACTGTCTTTTGAAGCTATTTACTAGCCATCCATGTATAAAGACATTGAACAGGGCAGAAGAAATTGTCGCGCGTGTATTCTGAATTGCTGCATCTTTCTAGAGTCAACAGCAGAAGAAAGGTATAGTTAAATTAATCATATTTTAAAGATAAAAATTTTCCATCACCCTTCTTATTTTTTACATGTACAGATACTGCCCCTTTCCTCTGGGAATCAAAGTTATTTACAAATCACAAAATACGTTTTCTAATTTTCTCTGTGTTTCCAGTCTATCAAACATACAAAGGCATACAAAAACCCCTAGCTATGCAATGTTCCCATCAGAGCAGGAAGCGATTTAAAAGTACATTCAATTGAACGAAGATTTTTTTGAATTCAGTGAGCATGATCAGTGCCTAGTATGATGGATTTTATGGGGAGTAAAAAAAAAGTCTACAAAGACACAATCTAATTAGGGTACTAAAACATATAAAAGTAAAAATGGCACCAGACAATAATTGTGCTATAAGAAAATTATCAGGTAGGATGGCTTGGGGATGAAGAAGACATTTGATTTGCTCATTAAGGTGGATTTTATCAGACGTAGGCTAGGGGGCAGAAGTCAGGATAAAGGTACCTAAAAGCAACAGTATGAGAATGGGATGGGGTAGGAATTTTACAGAAAAAATGTGAAGCATAAAATCGGTGGAGGCAGCAGTGGGAACATAAATGTAGAGACAAGTTGGTAAAAGATTTTGAAAGCGAAGCTAACAATTTTGACAGGATGTTTTAGCCAAACCATTGAAGGATTTTGAAAATAGTTATGATGTAAATGGAGCGATTTGCTTTAGGGAGATGAATCTTGCATCACTGGGAGTTCATTCTGAACAGAGAAAGATTGGAAGTCGTGGCCAGCTAACGACTACAGTCCTGGTATGGGCAAGAGGCACGGCAAATTGGGGCAGACTGGCAAGAACGAGAAAAACATGAAAGGCGGCTAGAGAACGACAGACAGAATTTTGCTCTGCGAGTATCTGCGAAGTCATAATAATGTAAATGGTGTTTATTTGTTTTCACTTTATAAGTAACTGTTAAATTATGTAGAGTTACGTGTTCATGGCGCCTGGGTGGCTTAGTTGGCTAAGCGTCTGCCTTCAGCTCAGGTCCTGGCATTGAGCCCCACATCAGGCCCTGTTCAGTGCGGAGTCTGTGTCTCCCTCTGCCCCTCCCCCCGCTCATGCACACACACTCTCTCCCTCTCTCTCTCTCTCTGTCTCTTGCTCTCTCTCAAATAAATAAATAAAATCTTTTTTAAAAGAAGTTACATGTTGTACAAGCAGAGAATGTCAACAGTATGGCTTTCACAAGATAAGGACATTGCTGGCAGAGATGAGGAAGCAGAAGGGGGGAGGTGATGGGAAAGTTGTGAGCACTAATGTCCTTATCTCCCACTATGGAGGTCAAGAAATATTCATATTTGATGAAACACACGGTGGAAGTCTAAGCAGGGGGATTGAGGCTCTAGAGGCACCCGGTGAAGGAAATCAAGTCAGTTTTGTAACTAGGTTGGGGAAAGATGAAGGAGAAGGAATGCTGTGAGTGACACAAACCTCATTTATCATCAAGGAAGTCAACAGATAACATCTAAAGTTGACAAGTCCAGAAATAATCGCACAAGGCTATTGTTGGCACTATGAATGTTATCATTCAAAAAAAAAAAAGGGTGGGCAAGACTAGAATGGAACAAGGGGCTATTGCTCTTTTGACACAAGTTCTGCTGTAACCATTGGATTTTTAACCAGGTGCATGCGTTACTTTGATTAAAAATGTAAATTAAAAATCAACACCTAATTGACGAGATTTGGCAACAGTTTCAACAGAAAAAGAAGAGTGGGAGGTTGACTGATCCTGCACGTCTAACTGACTGAGAGTGGTGAGTGAAACATTAGTGTTTACTGAGGAAATCAGAAGGAGGAAAGATTTAGAGCAAGGTGAGATATGGAGTTTGGCTCCACACATAAATTTAAAAGTTAAAATGAGTTTTAACGCAGCCATGGATGCTACGCAGATGGGAGTCAAACATTCGGGCTGGGTCAACGGCTAGATTCATTGCTTGTGGTGAGCTAGTTCAGTGCTTAAGCAAAAGTACAGTGGGAAAAATATCAGCTTACTTTGTTTTTCGGGCCGGGACAACCCAGCCTGATATAGAAAAAGGACAGTGAACGATCCCCTAGGAGCTGAACTAAAGAGAATTATGAAACTCCCATCTTGTGCTCTTGAGTCCGCCAAATTCAAAGCCAATTGAGGACAAAAGAGCCCTGATAGGAAGAAGAGATTTAAAAAAAAAAAAAAAAAGGAGTGTATGTTTTAACTAAAGATGTAAACATTCCAGGATTGCCCACTAAGTGGCACCTACTATTTTCAGTCATTTTGAAATGATATTAAACACAAATGTAAAAATTATGAAAAAATACAAAGGCATCACAGTAACCCCCGTCAATATTTGGGTTATTGTAAAATTCTATTAGAAACTGTTGGAAATTCTATTAGAAATCGTTAATGGGATGTATTTCATTCACATAACTCTTATTAATTATTCATACGACCAAGAAGTAAATGAGAATGGACACAGCGACAATCTAGCTGACAAAATGCTTTGACAACTCAACAGACCCCCTTTTTTTGTTTTGAAAGTAAAAACATCCGTTTTTCAAAAAGAGTATGAAAGATAAGTCACATTATTTATTGATCGTCCTGACCAAGCCACCTCCCTTCTGAAAACACTCCAGTGGTGGAATAAGCGCCTGCCTCCATTTTTGATATTGGACCACTGATGGCTTTGGAGTCCTCCCTCTCTTCTTTCCTCTTTTTTCCCCCAGATCTGGATGAGTTGGTAACAAAACCCGAGCAGCTCTCCTTTGGTGCCAGTGGAGAAGTTAGAGCTACACAAACCTGGCCTCTAAGTGGGTCCAGCCCCACCTCTATAACCACAAGTAAAACCCAAGCCTCTCACCTCTCAATTCAAGCCATTGCCTGGTTGCCTGCTCTGCTCTCCCCAGAAAGCCTCCTTCTGTGTGAGAATCACCTTTTCCATACTCTCTTGGTTGGGATACATGTGGCATCATTCATCTCAACATGCAAACCAATACAGGGTGAGGGGCTGATCGTGCTCTGCACGGGGCAACCACAAACCAAGTGGCTTCCCATTGCCCTTAAGATAAATGGCAAAAAATAGTAACAGCTAAGTAACTCTTACATCGTACTTGCTATGTGTACATATGATCCTAAGGGCTTGACATTGATCAATTCCTTAAATTTGCATGAAAGTCCCATGAGGTGGGTACTATTATGATCAACCTCATTATAAAGTGGAAGATACTGAGATTCCGAAAGGTTAAGCAGTGTGCCCAGTGTCGCACAGCCAGGGAGAAGCAGAGCAGGATCTGAGCCTAGGCCCTCTGGCTGTCAAAGCAATGCTGTCACCCACTTGCCTTATACTCTAGCAACTCTGATGCATAAACGGTCTGTGCAGAACTGAACAACTTGGGCTCTGCCCACCTTTGCAGCCTCCCCACCCCCCCCCCCCACATGGCTCTCCATCGCTGCCCTCCTGCCACAGGCGGCTACTTTCAGATAGATTCTGGCGCTTATCTGGTTTCCTCTGCCACTTAGTCTTGCCCTGTTTTCTCCTCTTGGCCAAGGTAGCTCGTATTCAACCTTAGGCTCTCAGGGAAGCCTTTTCTGACCACCAGCTTCCCTCCTACTTATTCCCCAAGAAGTTCAATTCTCCGTTTATTACAAGCTTCAGAGTGTGCCGTGCACCTCTCATTTAGGCGTGGATCGGTGATCTAGGTTTGCCTTTATTCGTGTGATTATGTGGCTGTTTTTCTCTCAGTAAACCAGAAGCTCAGGGACAGCAGGACCGTGTTTCCTTTCACTTATCGTTATACCTTGGCAGTGCCTGGCACTAAAATAGGTCCCTATAAAATGTTATATTTGCAGAATAAACAAATAATACACAGTCATTTCCACTTCAGCCAGTCATATATACTGCCCATAACTAGACTGACCCCCTTATCAGAAATTTATAAGCAAATGGGTATTGGGGATGGATGCTGTTTTTCCTACTCTGGAACTGGAATCTTACAGTCCCTGTGGGGTTTCCCAGAGGGGAAAAAGGAGTGTTTCCTCTCCCTGAATCCCTTTATAAGTCTTCTACTAAGCGAACTCACAATCCAGCAGTGTCTGACTCGGGAAGGCCCACTGGGTGCTCCCCAAAAGCCGAGTGAGAAGAAGTCAGAGCCAAATTCTGTGTCATTCACGGAGGACCCAGCCCTCTCCCCGCACCCAGGCAGAGATGGGACCCCGTGTCTGCCTGGACGGTGGCTCTGCTGCTCAGGGGTCTTCTCCACTGTCATCCAAAGCTGCACAGGGTTAGCATCTTACTGGACTGAAAAGCCTACAAGTGGAGAAAACTGAAGACAGGCACTAAATTTAATTAAGTCCTCAGTATCTTTCAAGTGTTTCTCATAATTCTAAAAATTCAATATTCACATGTCTCTAAAGTAGCTAAGATCATCTTCATTTTACAGATGAGAAACTGAGTAACCTAAGTCGCGTGCCTGGTAAATAGCAGCGGGTACATCAGGATTCAAACTCAGGTCTGGATGGTTCCTAATCCCCGTGTTCCCTCCATCTCAGAACAACTTCATCCTGGCTCCTAAATCCCAACGAGAAGAATCTTACTGTACGGGGATAGGAGGAAGCGAATGCTGAAGGGGCCGCCCTCAAAACGTTTAAAGCAACTTTCTGATGTCATTAATAAATCCATCTTAAGATGCCATTTTTAAAATGCTGTGAAGAGATATTTTTACCCATTTTAAAAAAGCACTTTCCTTTTATCTTGAAATTTTTTTAATTAGTAATCACTAAATAAGGAGACAGATGGTCTAATCATTAAAGATTCTTTTTGGAGATGAAGAGGAAAAATAAATAAATGAATGAGGAACTCTCTCTTCGGGTGGATGATGATTAGTAGTTCCTGTGTAACTCCTTGTTAGTAGGAGGAAAGAAACAAACAGCGGGAAAAAGTAAACAAAATCCTATGGATTTGGCAACAGAGTCTCTAAAAGAGAATATTCCAGAAAATGGTGAAGAGAAAGAAGTAATTGAAACTGAAAATGAACTGGGTCCCTAAGTTATGAGAGCCATCCCTAGCCTGAGTGGAGCTCTAAATAGAGTCTCATGGAGTAGATGGAAATCAGAAGCTAAGGGAGCCTGGGTAGCTCAGATGGTTGAACATCTGCCTTCCCCTCGGGTTGTGATGTCAGGGTCCTGGGATCGAGCTCCATGTCTGGGTCCCAGCTCAGAGGGGAGTCTGCTTCTCCCTCTCTCCCTGCCTCTCCCCCTGCTTGTGCTCTGTCTCTCTCTCAAATGAATAAATAAAATCTTTAAGAAAGAAGGAGAAAGAAAGAAAGAAAGAAAGAAAGAAAGAAAGAAAGAAAGAAAGAAAGAAAGAAAGAAAGAGAGAAAGAAAGAAAAGAAAAAGAAACCAGAGGCTATGCACTACAGAGGGCAGGGGCTTCCGGCCGGGCAGAGACTCTGAAAGAGAGCCTCTGGGAACAGGTCTCTGAGGGACTGTGGCCTTTCCCTATTATCATGGCTTCTTGAGCTCTTCCACTGCTAAAAGAAAGTGCAGCCTACCCTGAAAGCCACCTGGTAGATGCCTAGGCGTCCTCTGGTTGGATCTCCCTTGATCACCTTGCCTTTTCTATAACGGGAAACTGAAAGAGAACAGGAAGACTGACACACCAGGACCAGCACATCACATCATTCTGGCCTTGGGATGACAGATGAATAGGTGTGTGCTGTTTGGTAAAGAACAGCAGTATGCAGTGCAGTGTACGAATAACTCAGGAGATATCTGAGCAGATAATTCATCAGTTCTAGGCCAGCCATCCCTCACAAGGTCTAGGGCGCTGTACCCTTCGCGAGGCTTTTACTTCTACTTTACTAATTGTTCTCTCTGTGAACCAAATACAAAGGCTGTGTTTATCTTTGCATTTGAGAAGATCTGGGCACATAATGAATCTCTATAAATAGTTATTCAATGTAAGATACACTATACACAAAAGTTTGTGTTCACTTAGCACAACTGACTAAAGAATCATAAAGAATGAAAAGCCACCCAGGTGTGATTTGGAATGACTCCTGGTATCAATCGGCCTCTCTAAGGAAAAATGTCTAATATACGGAGAGTATACAGTGATGAGGGCAACTGATAAGGAAATCAAACGAGCAAATCTGCGAAAGAAAAAATTCTTTTTCCAAAGACAGCCTCGTTTAGAATTAAATTTAATACTGAAATTCTAATAAGAACTTGCTTCCATTTTGGTTACATGACTTGGCAGTGGACACGCTTCTCCCTCAGAGAAGCCTATGTAAGGTTGAGTGAATGTAACTTTTCACACGCAAATATTACAGCTGCAGGGAAATTCTGGCACTTTTGTACAATGCCAGAATCTAGACATTTATGCTAGAGTTCACGGGAAGCATCTTGTTCTTCCTCCCCGGTGCTTCCAGGAGCTAGGGCCATCTTAGAAGATACAACCATGCATTAGGAATGTTCCGTGCGCAGGGCCCGTGGAAAGCAGTCAGACATAAACGGGGAGCCCGTGGAGCCTGGATACCTAAACGTAGGCTTCTCTCACTCAGCAGTCTGTGGAGCAATTCGCACGTGGAATCAGCGAAGGAATGTATTGGTCTACCTTCAAATGGGGCTGACGTTTTAATGAATGCCTACAAGGAAACCACGGGTGATAATGAAACCTCCTTGTCAGAAACTCCTCAGCTGTCCTTTGCACCTAGCCTTGGCCTTCACTATTCAATTTAATTGTCTTTCCTAGCTCCCTCCACCACGTTATTTATTATTTTTGTGTTTTCCTGTTAGCTTGGAAGAGGAGGTGGAAACAGTAGAAACACAAGGGAAAAGACTAAGTGGAAAATTTACCTTTAAATTACCATAATACTAGATGATAAATGAGTTTATGTAAAAAGATGCCTACTCTAGAAACAGTGACATTTTTGCATCACACAATTAGTTTGTACACAGTGTGTATGTGAGGTCCTGGGTCCCTCCGAAGTGCAAGGGCGGTATTTTTATAAATGTCAGTTTTACTTCACTCTCTATGGTGGACTTGTATGGTTTGGGGGATCGGGTGCAAATTTGCAGAAAAATAAACTGGACAGACACAAGTGAGGCTACTTAATGCTTGGCAAACCCACAGAACTGGTCTCTCCAAGCACTGGAGGGTTTTGATTGTATGTGGATTTAGAGGATTCAAAATTAGGTCCTAATAGCTTCCCCTGGGTGTGACTTAGGCAGTGCGGCCATTTTCAATGTCTTGTCAGCCTCTGCATGATTCTTCTTTTCTCCATGCCCAGCCTTAAGGTCTTCGACTACTCATTAGGACTAACTCAACCTGCATATTTTCGTTGGGAAATACTTTATGTAGAAGGAAAAAAAATTAAGACCCCATCATCAAGACTTAACCAAAAGGTTCCGAGGCAGATACGTTCCACATGTCGTGGAAGAATTTGCCTCAAAAGCACTAGTAAAATGTAGTCCAGACCAACTTAAAACATCTTCAGTCACCTGTATGGGGAGAGCAACTGATTTCAGTAGCACGCCCAGGAGGAGAAAACAGAGATGGTCTTACTTACGATACTTTCACAATCAACACACAGTGACATCCTTCCTCCATGGCTCAAGGAGGCCATGAAGAACCTATGTCTTTATCCCCTGGTGCCTGAGGTGGGCTTTTGGAAGCAGAACGGAGGCAGGGCCCCGGAAGGACCTGAACTGAGAAATACTTGCTGCTCTCCTCACGGTTTTGTGATAATTGACGGTTGGTAGTCTCTGGGGCCAGCAGCACTAAGCCTTCCCCAGACATTCTCTCCCTGTTAAAGTTTTTTTGCAAATTCTTTTCAAGGTACAAATTTTTAATTGTTACGAATTTGAAGTTAGTTGGTAGGTCACAGATTTCCATTTAGCCTATTACAGAAGGATTCCTAAAGGAAACTATTATAAGTCTTTGTTCTTAAACAAATAAAGTGAGTTCTTTATCTCCCAGGAAGCTGATAATATGATAGGTGCAGCTTTAAGGACTAATTATCCTAAATAGCAGGGCATAACTCAAAAGAGAGACTACATCTATTATGTAGAATTCCCTAAAGAAGCATTAGAAATTTTACATGCATTGATTGCTAGTTAGCATTAGAAAGACGTTTATGAGTTGACTCCTCCAAAGCCACAACTATTTGCATTAGCAAGCAGGCAACATAAGCTAACTGATGAGAATTCAGGGATATAATGCAATTAATACAGTTATGTCTGTTAATTAGTGTTTTCCAACTGTCAACGAAGATGCCTTTTAGGAGCCAAACTTATTTTACTGATTAAAAATTAGACTCCATCTTATAAAACTGAGATGGACCTTCCTTTGATCTAATTAAAGGAAGAGTTTGTATACTCAAAACTTGTGCCTCCCTGACATAAATTAACATATTCGTAAATGAGATAGGTGGATATTTTGCAATTAACATGGGACAATGAGAATAAAGCCTAATTAGTAAACACGCTTTCTTTATTAACTTGCAGGTCAAGCTCTGATTTATTATAAACCAATAGTGATAGAACAGAGTAATTTTTTTTTCAAAGAAAATTTATTGGCTCCGAAAATCAGTGGCACTCTATCACAGAAATGTGACTTGTTTCTTCATTTCCAGACACCTGTTAGCTCATAACCAGAAGTATACACAAACTGCTGTTTTTTATGCCCAACTGGAGAATTGCAGCCTGGAGCAGGTTTACGGGTTTCCTGAAAGAGTCCAATTTTACACTTATAACCCTAAAGGCATTTTTACACTGCCGTAGACACCAAAGGCTTTCTTAATCCTCTAGTGGATCTGCTCTTTCAATGTTGTGCCTCTGCGGTTCTCACTGGATGAATTTCTTGGTTCGATCTTTAACCTAAAAGAAACAGCCTTGACTGGAATATGCACCAAGTATAAATGTCCGCCTTCCAAACCAGGACACTGATCAGAAACATACCATGGTTGCTTTATTTATTAATTTGGTCCAAATTATTCCTAGGATATGATGCCAACAACCTCGTCCCTCAGCAACCTGGCCGCACACCTCATCTTCTCCTGTCTTTCTAGGCTTCCTGTGTGCAGCCCACAGAAATCGTGCACAGAGAAGCGTATGCACGTGCCTCTGCCCCCTAGAGCGTGTCAGACCCTGGCTGGATGCCGAGTCGGAACGTCCAGGAGGCTGAGGAAGTTCGGCTTGAAGTAAACGTCCTGGGTGTAGTCTTACATGGCCTCAGGAAGAGCTTAGTGTAAGACGGCCAACATCACCCAGGGCACATACAGTCTCTTACAGGTGCTACGAATCAGAGAAAACCCAAATCACGGCAGATGGGTACACGCAGGACAGCTGTGTGGTACTACCTAGTAAGCGAACAAATTCTTGATTTTTTACTTGCTTCACACCGACGTACCATGACTCATCACCACATTCTCTGTGCTGGAATGCTTCTGTTTTTCCTACCTTTCTTTTCTAAAAGCTACTCTTTCTTGTTTCTTGTTTCTCTGATTTCCTATCAGAGGTGATCTCTACCACACCACTTCTTCATTGTTCCTAATTGTTTGCTAAGATTATCTTCCTCAGGGGCGCCTGGGTGGCACAGTGGTTAAGCGTCTGCCTTTGGCTCAGGGTGTGATGCCGGTGTTATGGGATCGAGCCCCACATCAGGCTCCTCCACTATGAGCCTGCTTCTTCCTCTCCCACTCCCCCTGCTTGTGTTCCCTCTCTCGCTGGCTGTCTATCTCTGTCGAATAAATAAATAAAAAATCTTTAAAAAAAAAAAGATTATCTTCTTCACCAGACGATGGAGATAAGAAATTTGGCACCTCTAGTTTCCATCACCTACTAGTGTGATCCTAGAGGAATGTCTGTGCTTCTGTGTGCCTGTTGCTTCATCTGTACAATGGGGATGACGATGGTACCTTGGTACCTACTTCAATAAAATGATATATTTAAGAAATGGAATGGACTATCTGGCAGATTATTAAGTACTTTATTCATGTTACCTATTGATATTATTATTTGAAATATTCAAAGGACCTAGCACAGCATTTGACACCTGTTCATTTCTTAATAAATCACTTTGATTAACGAATACCTAGGTTGACAGAACCTAGGTACCTTGGGGTAGAAAGAACAACATATCCAATGAATCAGACAGGTGTCACTGAGTATTTATTAACACCCTGTGCCGAAGATTGGAGGAGAAGTGCCTCTTCTGAGTCATTTGTCAGGGTCGGGGGCAGCAGAGCAGCTCTACGGCAGCAGCTAGAGCTGCCAAGCTGAAGGGACACGACACATCGGTAAGGTCGTTCAGTGAGTAAGTCGGTTAGCCACGCTCTTCTAGAACATAAGCATACAGTTTAGTCCATGAGGAGAACAGCTTTAAGAACAGACATTTTCATACCACAATTTAATTTCCCTACTAAGTAAGAAAAATCTATGTCTGCTGAAGTTGTCTGCTGCCGATCAGAATATTCTTTTGAAAATATTTCGGGACAGGGGTCAGGATAATGTCATACCAAGTTTCCAACCTCTTAACAGACATGAAATATTCATAGATTTCTATTCAGATGTGCTCCTTCCATGGCCTCAACCCTCCTCTTTACATTCCAAATTCAACATGAAAGTTTATCTTTAGGTAGCCAACCTTTTTTCAGTGATAAAGGTCAATTATGACCTTGCTTTACTGACAGTTAGCACGGCTATCCAGGATCTGCGTGATACATCCGGTTCTACTGCACTATGAATAAATGTGGCTTAAAAAAAATCACAAGGGTAAAATTTATATGCAAATGAGAAGAAAAGCATCAACTTTTCCCTCCTGTTACCTTTATTTATTTGAACAAATGTCATGAGAAAAAGAGTCTTAGACTTAATCTCCCTCAATCAATGTCAGCCACATTACTACTTAATGGGAGTTTATACTGCATAATATTATTTTCTTTGTAGGAACCATTTTCTGACACCTTACATTTAGTTAAATGATTTATCCATGTACATTTTACATGAGGATAAATATGAGAAATGGTTTCTGCTTATATTGAGTGGGAAGAGGAAGGAACTCTACAATACGAAGTCAATTGACTCAGCCACTCAGGCCTGATATCAACAGGAGTTACATGTGCGTACGAGGAAAATCCGTCTGAATAGCAGTACGACATAAGCAGTAATATATATTTTTTTTTTTATTTTTTTCCCTGGGAGCAACAGAGCCCTCACCCCCACGATGCATTCTTAGTTGTCAAGAAGCACAAGCTTCGGTTGTTACGTTTACATCACGTGGAGCTTACTCTGCCCGTTTGTAAGCACTAACTCCCTGCAAAGGTTAAGGTCTGCTGTGAAATTTACCACTAGGAAGTCGGGTTTGGTTGGTAAGTTGTAGACTAATGCTTGTTGTCCAAAAACAATTTTGCTGCCCATGGATAACTTATGCTTTAGTAAATTTGGAGCAAGTTCTCCTGTGATTTCTTTCTTTTTTTTTTTTTTTAGGTCATTAACTGAACATCTACCTACTTTGAGTCTGGATCTAGAAAAATGATAATCCCCCAGGAAGAAGGCACACCTCGGGGATTTTTCAGATTCTGCAAGCTGATGTTTCCTACTTAGAGAGCGTTTGTTGTTGTTGTTGTTGTTGTTTTGTTTTGTTTACCCACGGCTGGATAAAATCCCATCAGTCTTGGTTGATTGTCATTGTTTTTATCATTTTTGTTCGTTTTCTGGGCTTTTTTAATTAAAAAAAAATACTAAAGATATTCATTTGAAGGAGAAGGAGCAGCTCTTTCCAATTGAAGCTCCTCTGTGCTATAGTGAGAGGAGCACAGAATCCAAACAACATCAAAAAGATGTTCGGCCAGCCCAGTCTCACGTCCTCCGCTGCGTTTCTTCCTCGTGATTTCTCGTGCAGTTTCAGGCTGTTTCCCCTTCTCTGGCACACAATGTACTCTAGCGAGTCCAGATGAAGTAAGGCCTAACATTGACACAAACTTGACCAAGCAAAAATGCATTTGGAAAGGGATCTATGTAAGTTTCTTTTTGAACAAAAACCTTCTTTATTCATAAATTTCTCTTATTTAAGTAATATGCCTGCAGTACGCCCTGCAAAGCACAACAGAGATGCCAGTTATCCCGCAAAGCCTTTTGCTCTCCACCCAAGCACAATTAATTGCTCTGGCACCAGGCTCCTCACAACAGGACTCTTGTACCTCTGGTTGTCACTTCCTTCGTTCTGCCTTGATCTAGGATTGATTGTTCACATGTCCCGCTCCTACCCTGAGCCATAAGCTCCTCCGTGGCCTATTCGACGTATCCATTAGTGTCTAGCCTGCCCTCGGCTGCTGGGGCAATCCCGGCCTCTTCTAGAAGAACTCTCACATGTTTATTCTGTTTCTCTGTCTTCTCCTAGATTCAGATCTTTGTAGGAAGCAGGGGATATATTTTATTTTACTCATCAGCTGGTTCTTCGGTCTCATATCACCCAAGGACAGTAAATGTTTGTTGGATGAACGAGGAAACAAATAGTTTCCACCCACTTTTTCCAAAACCGCAAAGGGTGCCCCATAGCAATAGTAGGCCCTATATCCCCATCCCAAGCCCAAGATGTAAACAGCAACTGAACAGAAGTGGAGGGAGACTTCCATCACAGGCCGGTGGTTCCTCTAGTGCCTCTCCTTCCGTGGCACTCAGAAAACTCAGAAGAGGTTTAACGCGGCCCCGGGTCCCCTAAAACACCCCGATGCAAGAGCCACACAAAGAGAAAAGCCCAGCATCTTGTAAGGCACGCCCTCCGTGGGAGAGCTCTCTGGGGTCTGCCTTTGCTCACTTTCTGTCCCTGAAGCCACCAGGCCAGGCAGCCTTCAGCGCCAGTTCCTTCCTTGGGGACGTTGATGACCTTGGAGAGAGCTGCCGCCTCTCCGGCAGGGTCTTCGGCCCTGGCGCCCGGACCCCGGCTCCGCAGCAGTGAGCCTCGCCGAGCCCCTCCACGCTGGCCGAGCGCACTGCGTAATGCAAGGCCCCCCGCCCGCTCTGGAGGCCCAAGCCGCTGCCTATTGCACCCTGCCCTGTGCTGTGGCAGTAACGCACGCTTAAGAATAAAATCAGCTGTGTTGTTCTGCTGTAGGAAATTCAAAGAGTCATTTTCTAAAGGATGCAGAAAGACAGCAGACTGGAACCGTGTGAGTCTGCAAAGCCTTCCTCTCATTTCATGGTGCGGCAGCATTTCCGAGGAAGCCGACGCGGTTCCGTAACCTCCCAGCTGAAGAAACCAGGTAGCAGAGAGTTAAAACACTTGCTCATTGGTTTTCCCAGATCCTATTTTAATTTGCTCCCTCTTTTTGGACAGCTCTGTGAAGGCAGTCTGGTTCGCTGCCTCGCCATACTAATGAGACTCATCCATCTGCCTCTGTCATTGCCAGCCTCTCCTTTCTGCTGGAAGTCAGAGATGAACGCTCAGGACAGGTCCTTTCTAGGCTGCAGTACTTAATCATTTCTAAACACGCTAGATGGCCTCAGGCAGTGAAGGCAACAAGCATTTAACCCAGGCTTGGCAGCTCCAGCTTCCCACACTCTGCCTGTGAGCTCTGATAATGAAAAGTTGCTGCGCTTTTACTCTCCACTTAACCAGATGCTCTTTGCTTCTTGGGGCGAAAGGTTAAATAGATATAAGAACCCATGCTAGTTTTGAAGGCTTTTATTAGCAGTCCTCAGAGTAGTGGGAGAAGAGGATGCTGTTGTTCCTGATCCATTTGTCCCTTGGGATTCATATTTAGGCGTGTGTCCTTGCTTTTTACTAAGGGAACGGTGGCTCTACCCACCGTGCTTTTGTTGCTGTTTTGCTGCACAAGAGTGAACACAAGCAGGTTGGAGCACTGCCATTGGACTCTTTAATGCTCAGTTTTTATGGACAGAACGGACCGACAGGACCCTCGTATCAACATTGCTTAACTGTGGCAACACCTTTACTAACAATGTAGATAAAACATTTTTTTTTCCCAGAGTGGCTAGGGTCTCTGATTTATTTTTCCACTCCATCTACTGCTCCATATGTCTGTGGAATCTGCCTTTTTCCCAGAGCTCATGTTAGTATAAAGCAATTGTCTGGGATGTGTAAGAATTAAGTATCCCATCATTCAGGCTAGACATGCAATTAGAAGAGTTGCACTAATTTCCACTGCTGAGACCCTGTCACTTTAATTTATTCTTACTTTCCTGCATTTAGGCATTCTCTGGTTGGAGGCCAAGGATTTTATATAGTTTCAGTCAATGGTGCTTTGATGTAGGAACTAGAGTATGGGTAAAGTTTGGGAAAAAAAGAACTGGGGGTTTACCTAGAACTGGCTGGAAGCAACAAAAACCTTGTCCAAAGAAACATGCATTCCCTATGAATCTACCACACTAGCAGAATAATGGGGAAGATGGGTTTTAAATCCAGAGAAGTTCACTGAATTATAATATCAATACACAAGCATTTTTTACAATCTTTTCCCTCTGATATTATTTATAAAACATTATTTTCTTTCTCTACTGGTCAGTATGTAAAAGGATTACTATTTATCTGATAGCTTAAACTATCATTTGAAAAGAAGGACTGAAATTTAATTATTGAGTTTTTTTGCTCTATACGCTGTGACCAGATTGTCCAACTAATTATATAGCCACCATCAAAATCTCTTTATGTAAGTTTCAGACAAGCATAACTCAAAAATGCACAGAATGTTCCCATGAACAGGTAAAAAATATCTTTTCCGAAACATTTCCCTGTAAGACATGATAAATTCTATGTGGGCCAATTTTATCAGGCTTTCTTGTGCCTTTTGTGCTTTAAACCTGCTTATCTGTTCCTGATAAATGAAAAACTCCCAGAGCCCAAGCTAATGTCACCCTCAGCTTAGGACAGTAGAATTCAAACTTCAAGCAGCTCTGAAATGAGTTGTCCAAGAGGGCTAAACTTGTCATGATTTTGAAATAAAGACATGAAAAAGTTCAATTTTGCAACTGAAAGCAGTTCTGCATTCAGATAAGTATTAGCAAATTTCTGTAGTTGGTTGTTTCCCCCAACTTAGCTTTAAACAATCAAAATACCTATAAGTCCTGATTTTTGGAATGGAGACTCCGACAAGTTGAAAATCTACACCCTAGGTCCCTCTCTTGCTCACGTGATTGGATTCCATGAACTTCAATGTAACTTTCAGCTCTGAGAATATAATATCTGCCTCCCTCATCTTCAGGGCCTTACTTTTTCTCACTAATAAAGTGAGTAACGATAGCTACCCCTGTAGATTTTGGTAAAATAAAGCCAGATTAATCATTTGTACTGTGTCTTTCATAGAACTCTAATCACTGTATAAGCCACATATTCATGCTAATAAATTAGTCTTCCAAACATTCACAGGCAGATAAGTGGTAAGAAAATATTTAAACTTTACATAGTAATGGAGTAAGACTTAGGGACCCTGACTAGCAGCACACTTACTAAATAGATATTCTCTATATAAACTTCATTTCAGACTCTTAAATTTTGGTCTCTCCTAAAGGGCCAAGAGTCCATTGATGTTTAGGACAGAGGAAGTAACCAGAAAAACCTAAAATTGTATCTGAAGGACATAAAATAAAAGACATATCAAAGTTTTTTAAAGCAACTACAAAGAAACTTTTTATAATATTTTATTGGTTTTTGCTACTCAATCTCATACTCAATATTTTAAATTATTTATTATATACGTGTGTGTCATTGTGTATGTCATAAACACCACACATATATTAACTGTCTATAAGCATATATTCCTACTTTAAAAAAAAAAAAAGACAGAAAACACATATCCAGAAACATAGTTGTTAAATTTTTATCAATTCATGATTATTCTTGGAATATCTGTAATCATGTGATCATATTCTAAGAGTAGGCAGTAATGGATTAAGATGAGTTAAATTGATAAACAGAAAGTCTTTACCTATGCCCCAATCATAATATTTACAGAGAAATGTTTCCTCGACAGCAAAATTTACCTGATATCTGGAAGAGAAACATACAACTTTGGTTGGGAGTAACCAACATCGAAGATGAAATAAGCAATCAGAAATCCAGATGCTGTTATTTTTAGTAGTGCCTTATGTAAATTATTTTAGAAGTAAAATGCATCAGAAATGTAGAACATAAATGACACACAAAAAAGAATTGCTTCTAAAGAGGATGTTATTCAAAGTTTTCCTATAAGGCATTTGCGGCTCTTAAAAATCAATGGACTCATTAAAAATGGGAAAATCTGGTAGCAAAAGGAAATAAAAAGACTGGATGTGGAAAATATTAGACATCCCTGAATAATCTGAGAATCAATAAAGAGCCTCGAAAATGAAAGAGAAACAAAAAAATTTTCTCTTGGATCTCAACAAAAAGTCTTTTTTCATTTTGAAAGAACACGTAAGGCTGAATCCCTATCTTCTCTTTGATTGTTTTGAGTACTGTTTGCCTTCGCCTCGAACGTGGCTCCTAGGATCATGAGATAAACAGAATTTATGTGCTTAAACATGCTAATACCATTCTCAATTCCTCAGTTGCAAGGCTGAATTACAGGGACCATCATTTTTTAACAAAGTCCTTCAGGTGCATCCAATAATTGAACCCGAAAGGGGCCTGGGTCGTACCTAATTCAGTATCAGCAATTTGAGGGAGAGGGTAGTGTGTGGATAACACATTTCTCCCTTACGTCTTCAGTCACCAGCATGGATATACTAGTCCTTCTCCACGCTCTACTTGGGTATTCTCTAACATTAAAATCCGCCCCAGCTGTATATCAGCTGGGCTGGAAGGAACAGTGAGAAGTCATCTAGACAGTCAGTCAGTTAACAAATGTTTATCGAGTGTCACAGGGTACACAGCTTGGTACTAAGCAGAAGTCTATCTTCCTGCCTTGAGGCAGGTCTGCACATCCAGTATGGCAGACACATAAGGTTCAATTGGCACTGTCTTCTGATTTTACTTATTCAATAGCTTGTTAGTGTCTAATGGACTAAACAAACGTCTCGGCACCATATAACACAACTCTGTATGCAGTATGTATATATGTGTATCTATATGTTTGTATGTATAGATAGATACATAAAACTTGGCATCTCTTCCAGGAGATATGCCAAGATATATTCACAGTTTTATATACACATGTAATTCATGTCTTTCTGTGCATATGGCAGCCAGGGGAATATATCTAATCAGTAGAACACGTTTTATTCCAGATGTTTTTTATCATATTTTCTCACTATCACTAATAAAAAATCACCATAGTTGTTCTACTTGGACAGTTTGATTGGTCTTTAATCCCAAATCTCATCGAAAGAAGGAACACAAAGCATTTTATGTTCTCTAGAATGCGACAAAAATGTTGGCATATCAGCCACTTGTGAGGCATTGTAGACAGGAAGTCCATCTTAACTCAAAGCAGGCTATAAACTAATACGAGAGGCTTTATTTTTGATGATCTGCACATCTATCTTCTAGATTTACCTTTCAATATTCACCTTTGCCTAGCTGTTCAATGCTATATCTTCTCGTGTCTTCCATATAAAAGCTGTAAGTCTTAACCTCTCCAACTCAGGAGCACATAGACTGAATTCTGGTCTTTCTCTGAATTTTCATTAACTGTGTCTTTCTTTCCATTCAGTCTTAGAATCATCATCATCATACTACCCAATGATTGCATATATATACGTCCCTCTTTTACCAACAGCCAAGCAGTCCCAAATTCTTCTATAAGTATCTCTGAGAGTTATACTCTCTACTAAAACCTTACTTCCAAATGACGGTTTCCCATGGTTGGATTTCTATTACTCTATCCCTATTCCTAGTGACTTCTCCACTTTTATTTTTTTATCCAAGAACAGTCTAAAATGACCATAAAAGGGGCGCCTAGGTGGCACAGCGGTTGAGCGTCTGCCTTCGTCTCAGGGCGTGATCCCGGCGATCTGGGATCGAGCCCCACATCAGGCTCTTCTGCTATGAGCCTGCTTCTTCCTCTCCCACTCCCCCTGCTTGTGTTCCCTCTCTCGCTGGCTGTCTCTATCTCTGTCGAACAAATAAATAAAATCTTTAAAAAAAATAAAATAAAATAACCATAAAAATTCACTATCTTTGACCAGCTTCTGGCTTAAAATCCTTCTTTGACTACTTGATACTATTTGAAGTTTGCTCGGTTTCGTGTCCAAAGCTCTCACACTAAGTAAACTGCTCTCCCTACTCTCTCGGCCACAGCCTTGTAAAAATATTCATTCTCTGCATTTTTGTTCACACTCTACACATCGCTCCTCCCATTCTTATTTGTCATGCAGACGACCTCACCATCCAGGTAAGGAAAGCGAGGGCTCTCATGTGTCTTTAGTGTTCATCTAACAATCCCTATTCTCTAGTGACATTCACTTAGTCTTTAAATGCTTCTTTTAAGATACAAAGCAGAAATAAAAAATGAAAGCTAATCTCCTGGAGTTAACATTGTGGGGAGGAAGAGTGTGGTATGCTGTCCAGGCTCCTGTAAACATCTTGAAGACAGCAATGGTGCTGTAAGATTCTTATTTTATTATTTAGGTTGAAACACAACTGCTCCCAGATATTAAAGTACCATGCTGATAATTAACTGGGTGCTATGGTGAGAGAAGGTTGCTATTTGAAGACTACCATAAAATAACGATCCCTGCCTGTGAAGAAAGCAGTTTTTTTCTGATTCATTTTAGATAAACTCTGCTATTCAGATATAATTCGTATTGACTGAGCAAGGACAGAACTGAAAACTGTTGCTAGAAAGAACCAACTGAAAACATGTAATTAGATAATCCATGTGACAACAGGAAGTGGCCCAGGCTAGTCAGGAGAAACTGAGTTTGAATTCTGCCTCCAATATTTACTACGTCTGTACTCTTGGTTGGACAAGTGATTTCATCTTTTTCTCCCTAATCCCCGTTCCTTATATTATGAAGGGACATAATAACTGGACACTAAACATTCATGTATTTTTTTAAAACATTAATGTATTTAAAACATCTAGCAGAGTGCCTGATTCAAAGAAAGCACCAAATAAGCAGTGACTGTTAAAGAAAAACAATAGTATTTGCATATCTAAGATAAATGACTTTTTTCCTTTCTCTGGGAGTTTATGAGTGAGAGAAGTTGGGCTGAATGCATTTAAAAAGAAGAACCAGTAGGAAAATACTTCTTTGAAGTTGTGGCAACATCACTGCCAGCCCCATATTCTAAAGGGGAAGGATAGTGTCTGCCTCGTGGAAAGGAGCAAAGCAAAGGAGCTAGAGAAACAACATAAACTTCTTTAGCTGATTGGTGGTGTAGGGCTGAAATTGAGGCTTTTTAAAAATTAATTTTAGCAATCTAAGTGGGGTAAATGTCTGTGGCTGAAACCAAGACAAGTCAGTGCCAATGCTGAGAGAAAAGGGATTGGGCCCTTAGCCCCCAGCTCACCACAAATACAGAGCTGTCAGAGACTGAGAAACATTTTATCTCCAAGTTAAGATGAGATTTGAGCTTAAAAGAAAAATTCTATCAAGGACTGCATAAAAGAGTAAGGAAGGATTCATCAATAATGAAAAAGGTAATGATTAGGGAGAAAGAGTTCAAACTTACCTAAGAGTTTACTTTAAAAGTTGCCATTGAAGTTTTATTATTAAATGTAATGACTGGTAAATACAGCTAAAATTTCACCATTTTAAAACATCTGTACTTGGATGACAAAAATATGACCAATCATATTTCAAGGCAGTGGTCTTCTTTAGAAAGCTACAGAAGCTGCTGTATAAATGCCCGGTGTTTAGAAAAAGTTGTAAAGGGGGCAGAATATGTGATCCCAAAATCTGCCACTTTGGCATGTGGATTATTTTGAACTGAAGGCAATCCAGACCCAGAAGATTCAAGAAAAACTTTCACCTCTTTCTTAACTACTTAAGAGAATTTAAATAGGGGGCAGGGCCTAGTAAGAGAGCTATTACCAGAGAAAACTTTTTATCTGAATGACCTCTCTGTATGGCAGGGCAAACGTCTAATTACCAAACATCTGCTTTTCTTAAAGTCCTGTGATATACCCTGCTCCCCTCTGAAGCTCCAGGCCCTATCCCATTCCTTAGCTCAGGATGGCATAGAAGCCTCAATTGCCTGATTTGTCTTTGAGTCTCATATTCCAATGGGGCTCCTGTGAGTACAAAATTTAATTTGTTTTTCTCCTGTTCAGCTGTTTTATATCAATTTACCAACCAAGGAATCCAGAAGAGTAAAGGAAAAAATTTCCCTCCCCAACAAGTATATTAGTGCATCTAAGTTTTGTTTTCTGTTTTGTTTTGTTTTGTTTTTGGTGAGGAAACTGAACTTGAAAATTAAAGTGAGGAAAGAAAAGCAACTGTAACAGTCCTGACTGATAAAAAAGAAAAAAGAAAAAAATTTGAAGTTCATCCATTGGACATAAGTAACTATTAAACAACTATTTCACAGTTGCCCATTTTGTTCCTACACTACTGTCTTAGTCTTTTCTGCTATAGAAATAGGGTCTGTCAAGATTGGCCATTGCCTATTTAGTTTCCCATGAAGATTTGTTTCCCTATTTTAAGATTTGTAAACTTAGATGTGCTTTGGCTTAGGTTTGGTGTAGGTTTTGTACTTTGGTCTTACAGCACCAAATTGCGTCTTTGTGGTCTAATAATTTATTTCTTTGTTTTACTTTTTATTATAGAACATTTCAAACAATTCAAAAAGAGGGATTGGTAAAATGAACTGACATGTACCCATTATCCAGCTTTACAAATTCTTGATTTATGGCTAATCTTGCTTCATCTGCACTTCCACCTATCCCCAACTTCCCCCACCCTCAGATTATTTTGAAACAAATTGCAGGCATCATATCTGTTCATCTGAAAATATTTCAGTACCAACATCTCCAAAAGAAAGTGGATCTTTTTTTTTTTTTTAAGATTTTATTTATTTATTTATTTGACAGAGAGAGAGAGACAGCCAGCGAGAGAGGGAACACAAGCAGGGGGAGTGGGAGAGGAAGAAGCAGGCTCCCAGCAGAGCAGGGAGCCCAACTCAGGGCTCGATCCCAGGACCCTGGGACCACGCCCTGGGCCAAAGGCAGACGCTGAACAACTGAGCCACCCAGGCGCCCCAGAAAGTGGATCTTTTAAACATGTTATAATAGCTATAACACATCTACAAAATAAGTTTAACAGTTTCCTCTTATCCTTTTCATAACCCCTGTAGTGACTGATACTGATCATAGGAGATGCCCAATCATGTCTTTTACCCTATTTTGATTTTATTATTTCCCACTGCAGTATATCTAGCAACCCTGCCCTTTAAAATTTTCCTACACTGTCAACATCTGGGTGGAGAGTTCTGGAAAAATAACTTCCTCATCTGTGCCTCTGTGGACCTATGACTAAGGAATTGAGGACTATTAAAGAGACTATCAGTATCCCTTCCCAGATGATCAGGCCAGACTGTCCCCAGTCTGGGGTTTGGTCTCCCCAACTTAGAAAAAATCAATAGTAACTACAAAGCATCAAATATGGTACTTCGTAGGGGGAAAAGGTGCCCAGTAAATATCATAAACTGATTGATTATGAAGGTGAGGTGTGATTTAATGTACCACTAAAAAACGTGGGCTCTAAAGTCAGGCGAACTTGGTTTCCAATTCTGACCCTATTATTTAGCACATGATCTTGGAAGTGGTCTGCCTATAAATGGTTTTGGGGTATGAGGGGTCTGTAGTATTTGCCCATTTCCCTGGAGTAAATGATCCCACCTTGTTCAGTTTCAAGTGAGCACCATGGTGAATCACTGAACATGGGAGCTGAGAAAAGACAAGCACAGCTGGGCCTCCCAAGCCAATATTAGTCAGCTGTAGCCACTACTGGATCTTGGCTAAATCACACGAATTCTCTAATCCCTAGATTCATCAATTTTACAACAGGAAAAATAAGAGTACTTGCTTCATTGTGTTATTGAGAGGATTAAATGAAATACTGCATGCAAAGCTGTTATCACGGTGCCTGGAAGTTATAATGCTTATTACACATTCCTACAATGTTAGTCTTTTCTATTATTAAGCAGTATGAAGGCCAAATGTCACCTAAGATTCATTTTTTTTAAAAGTAATTCTTTTAAAAGAACTTTGACTATCCCTATACATTTTTATTAAGTAGGACTCCTGAATGGTTATCTGCAATATTGCTAAACATTAGGACAAGGAAGTAACATAACACCATGGAATCACCCAGAGAGTGAATATGACTATATTCAGCATATTGGCATTAAAGATGAATTCAACCACAACAATTCATGGTTAAAGGGGATTTAAATCTCAGGGCAGAGCCACATTTCACTCTGATTTCTGCGTCCTCAGCAATACTGTCTTTGATGCACTAGATTATTTTTTCTCTCAGCCATAGCCTGAACGTCGCAGGCCTGGTGGTCCAACTAAGGACACGCAACAACTTACTCCATTTTGAAACCTAAAACCCTATAGATGATTGTTATGACCCAAAGGTCCAATTACAAGGTTTTGAAATGTATTTGAAGTCCATGTTTTCAGGATACAAAATTGACTCTGTTGTAAGTCCACGAGGAAGTAAAATCTGCGTTTGTTATTTTTCTTTTAAAGCACTTTCTCCAAAGGTGATCCTTTTAGGTCTTTACTGTGTACTGGAAGCATCACTCTGGTCGTTTGTTCTCACCCAGCTCCTCTGAACCTCAGTCTTCCCTTTGCTCTAATACAGGGTCTTGCTCTGCTTCCTGCCTCACAGATAATCCTCGTTCTCGGAAGCTCAGAGAGTGATCTCAGAGATGACCCAAGCACCGGGATGAGCCCCATTCTGAACCCAGCTCTCCACTATGGCAGTCGGGGGGAGGTCTCAGACATCAAGGCTGCTATGCAGCCTGCTTTTATTAGCTGTGCTGCAGAGGAGAGTCGAAAACCAGGACAATTTTATTTTATTTACTGATGGCACAATGTCAGTGGTTTAATCAATAGATACGGGCTAGAAAGAATGATGCCAACACCTTACCCATGAGACTAAAGGTTTAGAAGAAAAGCACATTTTGTGAATTAAGAGGAAAACTTATCCAACGAAGGTTAATCCTGACACATAGCCCACTATTTAGAGGTAGGAGGAAAGTCTTAGAAATGCAACTCTCTTACGCGTTTCCCCTGGAGACTCTTCAGGCAATAAAATAATACCTTGTGAAAAGGGATTTCCTTTGGTCCCCTCAAGGAAAAAAATAATCCTTTCTGAAAATAGTTTCTTCTAACCATGGATGGTGTTATTTATGACGACTTAACCTATAAAACAACATTCTCAAGTTGTTCCATAAAGAAAAAGTTCACCAGATAATGAAAAGTGCTCAAGGACAGCCACGCAAGAAACCCAAACCCCGAGGGGCACTGGCAAGACGTCCTTTCCCTGCAAAGTACCTTCTCTGCTCCACTTTTCCAGTTACTTCCTCCTTTCCTCCCTCCCCAGCATGCCCCCCAAACCTCAGAAGGGTGTGGAGGACTTTTCCAAGATGCCTCTAATTACGTTTTGAAGAAACAATTTGTGCTACTCGCTTTTGTCATTTCAGCTCTCTTTCTGTTGTCAAGAGAGAAAATGCATCCATCACTTTTATTACCACACAAAGCCAGCCAGGGTTCTCTGAAGCCACACAACCATCATTTAGCATTTTTAAAGTCAGATCTGAAAATCTGGCACCCAAATATCAATATTTGAACATTCTGTTTCCAGACTAGACATAAATCTTCCATAGCCATGCTCAGCAGTGAGCTAAGTCTTGGACTGCCTTTTTGGCAAGGAGAGAACATAATCAGGACACCTCCGCCCTACCCTAATTTTGCTTTATGCAGAGACAGATCCTCATTTGAAAGCACCTTGTGGGCAGAGGGCATGGGCCTTGCTCATTGCTGAAATGTGCATTTCCGTGCGGAGAAACAAAGGAGCCGGTTTTTACTCCCAAGCCCTTTGCTACTTAAATAAAGTTATTGGCTGCGTAATGAATGTTAGCTGCAGTACTCCCTGTGGTCAGCGGGGCTGTTGTTTAATGAATTGCTTAATGTGCTTGATTACTGTTACAATGTTGAATGAGGAAAAGGCAAGAGAGATTTGAAAGATTCACTGGAGGATATGATGAAAATGAATTGGATCAATAGGAACTTTTTGCTCATCTCTGAACGGCACATTATGGGCTGTATTGTTAGAGTCGGGGGATAATGCAATTTTGTGGCTTGTTGTCTTTTTATAATTCACAAATATAAATCTCCTTCGACAGTGAGTTTTAGGGCTGGCCTTCCCGGAGTTATAAATGATCCCCAGACTCTAGCCCTGGTTACTTACACGGACAGATAAATTAATTAGGAAAACTTTTATGCCAATTACTTTATGCCCTTGGCTTTCATATGTTTCTGAAGAGCAGCAGCTAATTAAAGATATGATTCATAATTACTGGTCGATCGAGTAGTTGAGTAATGGAATCAGGAACTGTTCCAAAGAAAATTATCCATCACATCATTACTAATTGTTACATAATACATAAGGATGTAGAATTCAAATAAAAAATTACTCACTTTGAAAGGTTCATTCAATTTTTTTTAAATTTAACAATTATAAACACGAAATGAGTTCTTGCCATGCCGAATCATGTAGTAGGTTGTTTTTTCTTTCTTTTTTTAAGTAAATGCTTTCACTGAATGAATTAAAAAAAAACAAAGGCCCAAGCGACTTCAAGGTTTAGTAATCAATGAGCTCTTTCTCTTCCCTGCAAAAAGTTCAAGCTAGAGGAGGTAGTAGTCAAAATGCCTCATCCTTTCTTCTAGCCCCACCCATGAGATTTGCTGACACCCAGCGAGACCTAATGGGAGGGGCTATTAAGGACCACCCATTGGCTTGCATTGGATTAGGAAAGTTCCCAGGCTCAGAAAGCCTAAGAAGGCTAATACTTGGAGAATACTGAAATTTCCCCAAAAGAGACAGTTGTCAAAGGTTGTGTATACCCCAGCTCTATCCTAGATTAGGGTAATTATGGGTCTTTGAAGGGAACACAGGACCAGAAAGGTGGGGATAATCTCACACAGAGAAGAGCTTTGTGAGGAAGGAGCTTAGGGGAGGCCCTCAGCAACGGGACTAGGGCCTAGGGTGGCTTGCATGGGGTAGAACTAGGGCCTTCCATCTGTGAGCACTCTACCAGTAACTTAGCTCCCCACTGACACAAATCCACCTTCCATCCTCCTCGGTGGCTGCCATCCACTTCCTATCTCCCGCCCAGATTTCCCAGCCTTCCTCTTTCCTGTCTCACCCCGACTCCAGCTCCAGAGACAATCCACGGCAGTGTGTTTAGTGACAGAACAGACTTGGGTGAGAGCAGACCAGGGAAAGAGTAAATGGAGGTTGCAGACCACTTCTCTCCTGGGCCAGTGTTCAGTTAGACGCAGTCTTGCTGAAGAGCCCCTGTCTCAGTCCCGTCTGCTCCCCTAAAGCCTCTGCCTAGATCCTCGGATTCAATACCGAAGGCACCAGGAAGGATCTTCTGTGTTTTCCTCCAGCCAAGAAGACTGTCTTGCCAGGCACTGTGCAGTGTCCTGAGAGAAGGACCAGAGGGAAGGCACTGGCATCAAGCCCCGCCCAGCCTCCCAGAGCAGCAGTTTGAGAAGGGCTCTGATGGGGTCCTCAGGGATTCAGGTAGAGAACGAGAGACAGACAGAGTTCTTGGCTGCAAAAACGGACTTCAGATATGAAAACTGCCGGTAAGACAGAATTCAGTAAGTCAGAAGGGCTTTCGCTGTAGTCTTGAAGTTTTCTTAAAAATGGATGGTTTTCATTTTTATTTGAATGTTGGATAAAACATGGACCAAAGCATGGAGGCAGGTCACGGGCTGCACTAAGAGCCATAAATGGCTTAGACTGGGGGGCAGCCTGGGAAAGAGGAAGCCGATGAATACAGCTAAAGAGAGTGCGCAGAAAGCAGAGGCCCTTCTGGAAAGTGTGGAGAACCGTAAGCATTCGTAGCCCAAACTAGGAGTGTAGGAGCCCTCGGCCGGCCAAAAGCTCGTTGTGAGGCAGAACTGTCCTTGGCCGGCTGATCCCGCCGATCTGCAATGAAGGTAACCTTGGGCTGGGCTCCTCAGAGGGAAGAAGATGCAGACAGGAATGTGAGGGAATGCTCATTGTGGGAAGGTCGGTGTGGTTTTTCTTTCTACAGAGAGGTAAGTGCAAATAATGTGTAGTCAACCTTTAATTTGAAGAATACTTCACATTTTCCTTCGGGGAGGATCCCATTTGTACTACAAGTAGGTAAGAGTTCTTCAGTAGCTGGAGGCATAGACCTCAGGGCCGTTTAACTAAAATCTCCTCCACGGAGACCTTCCGGACTACTTAGAAAGTAATTAGCGCCTCACGAGGGCTAGCATTTCACTCCTGAAGAGAAGCAGCCCTCTGTTTTGAGACTGGAGATTTGACCAAGCAGCCTCGGTTGTCTTTGTGTCAGTTTCAAAGCATCACATCTTGGCAAGAGCAGCAAGAATCAAGTGCAAAAGAAAAAGAAAAGAAAAGAAAAAAAAAAAAGATTTCAGACACACCACCTGCTGAGCTTTCCCGATTTAACAAACTTATGTGAGGTCTGGAGAGAGCAAATGAGTGCTTTTCGGATATCAAATCAAGGCTTTATTCACTTGGCGACAGTTTCCAAAGGCTGTTCTATTTCTAACGTGACCCCAGAGAACCTGAAGGGCACCTGCGTGGCCCATTAAGGCAAATTTAATCAAATACAACCAGGCAATGGTACAGCATTCAAGAAATGGGACTATAAAGCTGATGTCTTCTGTTCTTGTACAACCCCTCCATAGGATGTTGGTTTGGAAAACATAATTCCACGGACGTTAGAAAGTTTCAACTTTAACGTGGGACCCAAAGCACAAAAGTACCCACCTCCAGACCAAGCCGTTTTAAATAATGATAAAGTAAGTCACCAGAAATCACTGCCTCGGTCCCCTTAAAACCAGTTATGTGAGCTGGGAGGAAGGAACCTTGACTCAGCACCCTCCCCTCCTCCTCCACCTCCCTATCTGGCGAAAGCGTGGACTATTAAGATAGATGGATATGCAGCAGATATACAGATTTAATTAGTATTCCCTCTACTCTACTCTATGTAAATGAGGAAAGTTGGTCCCAGATTGTGCTCTCTGAAGGAACAGATCCCCAGCTCACCAGTGATATGTACTCAAATAGTACCCGTGTGCATGGCTAAAAACTGAGTGGGAAGGGGGCAATCTGTTGCCAGGATTTGTGCCCAGTCCTCTCTTGGTTCCTGTCTCTCAAGACCTCGGTTCTCCCACCAAGCTCGGATCAAACCCCCATATGGGGAAGGTGCTCAGCAGAACAGGGGAAGAGAAACGGGTTTCAGTTTGCAGTATAAGGCGAGGAAAGCCAGGACATCCTTGAAAGCATGAACCAGGTTTCTCTCTTCATCTTTCACAGTGAGTTGTACTGCTCCTCACCTTTCTCCAGCTGTCGACCTTTGACCCTTGACCCAGGCCAGGTGCTGGAGCTCAAGTTTTTGTTTTTGTTTTTTAAAGATTTTATTTATTTATTCGACAGAGATTGAGACAGCCAGTGAGAGAGGGAACACAAGCAAGGGGAGTGGGAGAGGAAGAAGCAGGCTCATAGCGGAAGAGCCTGATGTGGGGCTCGATCCCATAACACCGGGATCACGCCCTGAGCCAAAGGCAGACGCTCAACCACTGAACCACCCAGGCACCCCAGGAGCTCAAGTTTTATATTCATCTTTCTGTTTGGCATTTTCAGATCTCTGAGAGAGAGGGCAGTCACTATAACAGGAAATATTTCCATGACTGTTTTAAGGACAATTTCGCCAAGAAAAATTATGTTAAGTTTAAGCTTGGCAAAAACATGGAACAAGTTCCATGCATTTTAAAAAATTGGCATTCTCTTTTGATGGACACTGAAAACTCAAGCAGTATTTCTAAGGCTCCTGATGGTGGCCACTCTCTCGGGAGTAATAATATTACGTGACTCTGTGCCAAGAAGGTAAATCACAGGGGAAGTCAGCTTGACAGTGTTACCACTGTCATTCAGTTGTCGACATTTGAGGCATGTCACCGAAGGCCTGACCACATAGCTGAAAGGCAGAAATGGTGGCTTTGCCCTTCTCTGCACCCATCTCGTTGTGTGCTCTAAAGATAGTTATTTCACTCTTTCTATTGTGGTATGCTCAAATGCAAAAGAGTTACCAGTATTTATTGGAATTACTGTTTAGCACTCTCTTCTTTAAATAGTTTTCTGACTCAGAAAGTCTTGTGTAGATTGTTATTTTGAGCCAGAGTCTCCCAATGTGGAAATTCTTTAGGATTGCATTAGGTTCTTTGGAGAAATGAACTAACTCTTTCAGGCCTGTAATGTGGCATCTCAGCACTCCTTGTGCACAAATGAATAAGTGCATTATAAAACTTGAGTAGTTTTGACTACTAACCAGAAGACCCATTTCTCCTCTGACCACCGAATCTGTGAGAACTCTGTTCATGGCTTCGAGCCAGTCCAGCGCACAGTCCCAAGCAACAAAGACACAAAAGTAGGAAAGAGTTGCAAGGAATTGAAGTGAACTTCCAGTGATGCAAGCTGGTGCCTGCTTGACTCTGAATTCTCTAAATTAACACTGGATTCTCTGAATCCTTTTCATTGTAACCACGGCAGGAAGGTGCATATGCCATCAAAGGGCAATTTTTTTTTCTTTTAATGTCACTTTTCAGCAGAAAATGTTCATCATTCAATGGCTCCCTTTTAAAAGGCTAACCTTTATGAAATCTCAAACTTGGCCGAGAAGAAAAGCTCAACTTTCACAGGACTTTGGAAAGTGTCCTTTTTTATGGGCATGGAGAGTGCTCTATCAAAGAATCTGGTCAGGCCTTAAATAGGATCTCTATGTTGACAATTTGCAAATTTATGTCTCCAACCTAGACTTCTCTCCTGAACTCTGGACTCACATATCATACAGTGTATTTGACACCTTCACTTAGATTTCTGGGAACGTTCCAAATTGAAAATGTCTAAAACTGAATTCCTGATATTGTCCCTTCCCAAGCTGTTTTGCCCACCACTTTTCCCATCTCAGCAAATGGAAAATCTATCTAGTCAGGCCAGAACTCTGGAGCCATGCTTGACTCACCTCTTTTGCTCACGCTTTAAATCCAATTCATCTGTAGACTCTTTTGGTTCAACTTTCAATATATACCAAGAATTCAACTGCTCCCCCACCTCCACTGGTGTCACCCGATCCAGCCATCGTTGTTTCTCACCTTGGTAATAACAAGAGGCTCCTAACTATTCCCCTTTCTTGGACTCTTGTCCCCCAAAAGCCTATTCTCAACATAGCAACCTGAAAGATCCTGTGAAACCTTAGGTCATAGGTTACTCCTCTGTCAGATCCTCCGATGGCTTTCTGTTTCTCTCAGAGAAAAAGTCAAAAAGTCAAAAAGTCAATGCCTGCAAGGCAGGACAACTCACTAGCGAACCTCTTTCTGGTCACATTCCCTCCCATCCTCTCTTCCTTCTCCTCTGTGTTTATTCTTCCCTCCTCTCCACGCACGTAGCCCCTCCTCAGAGCCTTTGCAATGATTGCACGCAATACATGCCATGCTCTTCCTCACCTCTTTAATTCTTTGCTCAATGATCACCTCCTCAATGAAAACCACCTTGACCAATCTATCTAAACTACAGCTCCCACCTCCTCACTGCCCCTCCCAATCATCTTTAATCTACTGTATTTATTTTCTCTAATATTTATCATCTGCCAAATACTATAAATTCTTTTTTATTGTGTTTATTTTCTACTACCCTACCTCTACCACCTCACCTCTTCCCTACCACTAGAAAGTGAGTTTCCTTGAGCATGAAAATCCCTAGATTTTGGTCTACGTTTTTACTGATGTAAACCCAGAACCTAGAATAATACCTAGCACATGGTAGTTTCTTTCTATATATTTGATGAACAAGAGAATGTCTTTTTCTTTTAAAATAATATGCTTGACAATGAAAATAGTGAGTCTATTAACCCCAAAGGGCCAAAAGCAGTCAGAAGCAGTGGCCATGTCTGAACCACTGATGACTGATTCCTCTATGGAATGGTAATTTTCACAGAAATTAATTAAATTACTATGAACATATCAGCTGAGAATGTTATTATTAATATAACACTAAATTTTTTCTTTCTCCTGTCTTTCCCTAAGCATTGTAAACCTTCCAATTGATGCATTTTAGTGGAAGAACACAGAAGTAAGAATTAGAAGATAAGATTACAGGGGCGCCTGGGTGGCACAGCGGTTAAGCGTCTGCCTTCGGCTCAGGGCGTGATCCCGGCGTTGTGGGATCGAGCCCCCCATCAGGCTCCTCTGCTATGAGCCTGCTTCTTCCTCTCCCACTCCCCCTGCTTGTGTTCCCTCTCTCGCCGGCTGTCTCTATCTCTGTCGAATAAATAAATAAAATCTTAAAAAAAAAAAAAAAAGAAGATAAGATTACAATTTTAAAGTATACTTAAAGCCAGAATTTTTCAAAACAAACAATGTTATTTGGTATTTCTTTACTATCTAAACATTAATATGGAAGAAGTGTTGTGGTGTTAAAAAAAACCAAACTTCTTCTCAAGGATGTGTTATTAATAGCAGCTATTCTTAAGGAACTCAATAGGAATATGAATACCACATAACATTATTTCATCCTTATGGTGCATGTTGAGCTATCAAGACATGGCAAATAGTAATGTGCATTTCCCCTCTGAGTTCTAAGCCATGGACCCTGAATTGGGACAGATCGAGATCAAAATGTCAGTCCTATCATTGGGAAAATGTAGGGGGAGCATATAGCTTAACCCATGGCTAAAATCAGGTGTCCTTCCACATCATTCACCACTTCCTCCTACCCCGCCCCAGTCTAGCCCTTAAAACCATCCATTGAAGAAAGAGGTTGGGTCTGCTAAGTCAATATTTTTATCAGGCCAACTAAATAGAAAACACTGCTGAGCCGCAATAGTGGGGAAAGAGAGGGCTGGAGCTGTAGAGTGGTCTGGAAGACAGGTTGGGACCTGAACAAGGTGTGTTTATCTCATGGGGGCAGGAGAAGAACGGAAATACTCTTGCAGGGAGAGGTGGATTCGAAAGATAGGAAGGAAATCCCAACCCCCACATGCCCAGGTCCTCTCCCAAGTTCATGGATCAAATAAAGAACTCTTCTATTCTTGGACAGAAGTTTATGCGAGAAAGAGAAAAGGTGGGAGGCCCTATTTTTTTAAAACGATTTATTAATTTATTTGACAGAGTGAGCAGGGGAGAGGGGGAGAGGGAGAGAGAGAGAATCTCAAACAGACTCTGCGCTGAGCTCGGGGCCCAACTCAGGGCTCAATTTCAAGACCCTAAGAACACGACCAGAGCTGAAACCAAGAATTGGATGCTTAACTGACTGCGCTACCCGGGCGCCCCACCCTCTTCTCAGTAACCTGGGATCATTGGAAAATTGTTCTGTGAGTGGTATTAGAAAAAAAGATAATCCAATTATGTATACCCAATAGCTTACCTATTTTAAACCAGAGGACACTGATCTGGCTTCAGAATCTTACTTAAGATCTCTAAGTCCAGATAATGTATTTTCTAACACCCTCATTTATACACGGATATATACACAGTACTCCTTCAGATCTGAAGCAGCATATGTTTGCATCGCCATCTCTACCAGCAAACCAATCCCCCTGAACCATCTTTTCGCGTTTCCTGCTTGCTTCAAGAAACCTTACATTCTGGGAGTTTCAGATGAAATATCACAACATTTGTTGTCATTGTAAAAGATCATTTAATATTCCGTGGGCACATGCCATATGTTTTGAAGGAAGATGATAAGTACTGTTTTGTCACTTTTTCTTGGCAAAATGCAAAATGGAGTGAAAACAAAGACACTTTCCATACATGAAGCTTTAAGAAAATATTGGGAAAAATATTGCAAACCGAGTTACAATGTGCCACTTCTGAATTTTATTGGTTTGAAACGTTCACAGCTATTCTCTTACCACTTTACAATAGATAGTTGTTCACACAGCGCCTTGGCCAACATGCTCTACATCTTATGGAAATATGCGTGGTCTGCTCAATGAACGAAAAGGACTCATTTTTCCAACTTATGATGAATTCAGCAGACAGCTATTTTCCTAAATAAAAGCAACTACCCCCTAGACTTACACTGGGGAATGAATTGTGACAACGTAACACAGAGGCAAGTGTTTTGCAATGGGATTAAGGTTCACACCATAGAATTAAATGCTTTAAAATAGCACTGTTAATATCCGGGGGAATAATAAAGGGAAACACCAAGTAATATATAATCACAGTATCATACTAGATAGAAAATCAATGGGAAAACGAGGTAAGTGTTCTACAGTAGTCTGTCCACACCGTGGCAATAGCGAATGGAACTGTAAAATGAATGGAGACATTAAGATTTCAATGTTCTAGTCACTCATTACACACACACAACTATCATAGGGCTGGAATTAAGGAAATATTAGTGAGAACATTTGGGATAGATGATATGCTATATATTGTCAGTCCTCTAAGCAACACCACACCGCACTGACCTCTAATGTTAAGACAATGCATGCCAGTGCTGTCGGTCAAATGAGAATCACTCTTGAAGGGGGAAGATCAACTTTGACTCCATTAAGTTGTTATTAATTTCTAAAATATTTATTTGGTTACAAATCGTCTTTCGAAATAAATAATATCAAGCACTTGGTTCGGAGGGAAGATACCCCACACTCTGAAGCATCTTCAGAAGACAGCTCCGGGAAGCAACAACCCGCAGAAGGAATATTTTAAGCCTTTGGGGTTGATGCTGAATCATCGTTTTCCCCCCAAGTAGCTCATTGTATGACTTTAAAGAAATGAAGTGTTTTGCCCTGGCTATTACAGCTAGAAAATGGGCTTAGAGCTAAGGAAACTTCCATCTCAGTACTTTAAATGGGGCTGTTATCAAAGCAGAAGTGTGGAAAGATTGTTCTGAAACAAGTGCCTGAGACGAGAACGCTTGTCAGGCACAGGGCTCCTCCTGCACCAAGCCCAGTAGCTGCCCCGAAGATCTACACTTTCTTCTCAGGGCAAAGCCAGTGTGGTGTTTGGAGGGAGTCATGCTTATTGTGCCAAGTCTTCTAGGATCATCGACCTGCCTCTTTGATAATCCGTCTCTCGGCAGAATAGGATTAGTCAAAACTGTGATATCGAGGGGGGGAAAACAATAATGAAGAAAAATGTGTTCAAATAATAAAAAAATAATCGTCTACTTTAATTTTTCCAAATTTCAAACTAAAGAGGGCAAACATCAAAAGATACCCAGACATTGAGACTTTATTTTTATTTCTAAGAATTTTAGAACTTAATAAAGAGCCTGGAGAAGGTATCCTAGCTAAATGGATTTTTTTTTTTTTAACCATGTGTGTTTGTCTGGCTGTCCTGGCCAAAGCTGACTTCTTACAAGTTGCTTTGCCAGACATAACGGAGACAGGCACAATTACTGTGATTAGCATCATGTGAGGAATAAACAGTCTGTGGCCGAGCCAGCAGGCTCGAATAGCTTTCTAACCTACGTTTGACCATGACATGTAATATATCCAGAAATCTGCTCAATTACATGTGTGATCATTTTCTCTCATGCTCATCATATCCTTTGCAGTTTCAGAACATGTATGTCTAAAATATATCGACTGTAATTTTTATCCAGTATAGGTCGGAGCATATTGTGTCTGGTGTAATGCATGTCACTGAATTTTTTATAATATGTTGGAAAGCCATGCGTATTGCTTTTTATCCCCCATTAAATTTTAGAAATCAGGAAAAAAAATATGTTTCAGATATCCATACGATATAGCTTTAATGTATTCAGCTGTAGATTTTCTGAAATCACAAGAAAAACCGTATTTTCCATGCTACAGATTATAATATATAAGGATATTCATATACATAAGCATCTATAGAATATTTAAGTGTCAATTCAAGTCCTTCTTTGAGAAATGTATCAAAACTAAAAAGTGGTTTTATGTACTCAAATTTGCATATATTTCTAGTTTTTTAAGCAATATTTTATAACCCATGTAGTTAAAGAGGTTCTTATCAGCTATTAGCTGATCTTGGAAGCACCTAAAAGACACTCTAGGAAACTGGCACCTGTCTGTTCATTCAATGGGGACATCTCCATTCAGTTACAATCAAATGCATGCCAATTACACCCACATTCCTCTTCTCATCATTTGCAAAGAGTGAATGCTGATCAGAGCTGCTGTATGCTGAGAATAAATCTAGTTTGGAGTTTGGATTTAAAGAAAAGCTCCTGACTCATTGGTTAAACTAATAAAATTGACTTTATGAGGAAAAAACGGACTCGGTGTAAACATACTGGATAAGAAACACATTGGGTAATAACAAACTAAACGAGCTAGCAAATCCCTTACAAATGTATAGAAATAATTGACTCACATATTAGATTAACCTTTGATATTCTAGTACAGAATTAGAACAACTTGAAATTAAAGAGACGAACCTTAAGTTACTGGTCATTCTTTTCAAAGTATGCTTTATCGCAAATATCTTAAGAAAAAAATACCTTCAACTCACAAAGAGAATTTGGGGGGGCAGGTGGAATTTTCAAGCTTGGAGAATCCATCCAGGAGTATGCAATTTTCCTGATATGCCATGTTTCTAGTGATCTCCAAGTATCCATTTTTTAAATTCAAAAGGATGATTTCATGAACACTTACCAGAAAGTCTGAGTATGTCGCAGTCTTTGAAACATCACCACCATCACCACCAAAACTCAAACCTGTAGATTAACATGGAAGTGCTAAATCCTTTGGTCTGGGTGTGTCAATAATTCCATTGGAAGCCTAAAGACAGAACATGATTCTTTTATTAAGTATCTTATTGCTTCTAATAAACTCGTTAAATGTGTTTATTTCTTACCTTTTGCGGACATTATTAATACCAATAATACATAATATATAACTGCCATTGCTACCTCAGGGTCCGGTTTATCACCCAGATGTCATTCCTACCCTGGCAAAATTGGTTCACCCAGCTGAAAGTACTTTACGTTCTTCGGGGAAGAGATGTCACATAAGTTTAAAATATTAGTGTTACGTTTTTGAATGAAACTATTCTCATTAGTTAGCTGAAAGACACTGGAGGGAAAGGCTGATTGAGGAAGCAGGGTTGCTGATGGAGACTGAGGCTGGAAGGCAGGGAAGTTAATTCAAGGTCCAGCTCTGTCTCCAATGAGCTCGGTTAACCTGGGTAAAACCCACATAACTTACTTTGCCCTCATTTTCCTCCCCTCCCCCCCCTTTTTTAATAAGAGAATTGGGTTAGAACAGAATATCAGCAAACTGTTTCTGTACAGGGCTGTATAGCAAATATTTTAGGCTTTGCAGGTCAGATATGATTTCTGTCACATATGCTCCTTTGCCTTTTTTTGTCCCCAAAAAATGTAAAAACTATTCTTAGCTAACAGGCCATTCAAAAACAGGTGGCAGGCTGGTTTTGGCCTGCAGGCCATTGTTTTCTGATCCCTGAATTAGAGAATAACATATTTATTATAGAGCCAAAGTTTAAAGATGCTGTGAGTAACCATGTCTAAGTCTGTGTGTAAATCCATGGCTTACAGAGTAGGCCCAAACTTTAATACCGGGGGTGCTGGTAACCAACAAAAGAGAGAACATCAACACCATCTCAAAAACCTTTCAAACTCTCAAATTCCTGCAAAACATTCAATCAAGTAAACATTTGTCAATCCTTACATTTCAGATAATTGTACACCTACTAGAGAAGGTGTTCTTTATTCCACATGGATGACTTCTTATCCCGGGGGATGAATATTATTTGTATAGAAACAATATAACAAGATGAAAGCACCTGTGTCAGGTGTGGCTTGCAAGATCAACTCACCAGTCTATCAACAGTACGTTCCATCACCATTGGCAGCATCCCAAAGTGAAAGGGAAATGCCCAGGGTGGCTTCCGCTCTTTTGTAGGAACATGGATGGATACAGCTCTGATCACTAATAACTATACTAATCCTTGGGAGCAAAGATAAATACAATTTCTGTATACTTATTCTAATTTTTTAAGAAATGGAAGGAAAACTAACATTTATAAACACCTACTAGGTGTCAATCCCTTCAAATATACTAACAGTAGTAATAGGGAATACTCATAAAGTCTTCCTTTGAGCCTTTGACACATTTGACACATAAGCTGCAAATACTTCATATGTACTAACACATTAAAACTTAAGAGCCATCCTATGTTAAGTACTATTATCAGCCCTAATACGTAGATATTATTTTCACTGGCATTTATACAAGAGAGGAAACAAAGAACCAGGAAATTTAAAGGATACAGGGCTTGAACGAGAGCCGGCTACCTCAAATCTCCTTTCGGTTTCCGTGTGTGTGTGTGTGTGTGTGTGTGTGTTTCTTTCCTTTATTATTCTTCTTTTAATGAGGCGAGGACAGTATGCATGTGTGCATACACAATTACTTTAACACGGATTAGCGCTAAAATTTGATTCCATCTAAATCCAAACCCAAGGTGCCAGCTATCCCCGTAATACCAAGGGTAGTGCAATGGTCCAAATCCCAGGATTACTTACAGCACAGGTTCCACATGATTCCCAAGATAGTGCCATGTTCTCAGTTAGGACTGATGTACCCCCCCACTATGAATCATATGCCTCTGGACCCGTCAAGAACCTATCGTGGCATCCTAACCCGTACGAGGGATAATAATACTTTGAGAACCTGAAGTTACACGTGAGAAACTGTTTCAAAAGGCACACATACTTTAACGTGCTTGGGTGGATTAGAAAAACTAATGTGATAGCTCTGTGTCTAATGTGAAAACAGGAAGTAGCTTGGGTCCTCAGAGTATTTTATTTCACGTGCTCAAGTATTGTGGACTGAGAGCAACACTTCACTTCTAATATTTAGCTTAAAACCTTTAGAGACGAAGCTTTATTTGGGGGAATCGGACTTAAGGCTTAATTTCCCTTGAGCGTGTAAAAAAAAAAACTAACCACAAAGGCCACAAACACGGTAAAAAGAGGAGAGGCCTTGAACCCAGTCAAACTGGGGGTTGAATCCCAATACCATCCCATGCTCTGCATGTGCTTAGATGAATTACTTAGTCACTATGACCCTCAGCTTCCTCCTCTGTGAACAGGGTACAAATTACGCCTGCTTTATAAGGTTGGTCTAGGATTGGAGATAATGTAGGTAGAATGCCTGGTGCATAGTAGGTATTCAATAAAGTGTCATTTTTATTGCTAATTAGATGCATGGAGGTTTGACATGTCATGACAAAGTCTCAATATTTGTGTAATTCAACCAATCCTTCCTATGTAAGTGCTACAACCTCATGATTACCCACCAATAATTATTCAGTTCCCCAAATACAGGCCATGAAGCCTGCTATAGAAAATGTTGATCTAGAAACTCAACGACTTCAGCATATAACTAAAACTAGCAGGAAAATCATCTGAAAAGTATAACACGAAGTAACTGCTTGTGCAAATTGAGTGATCCTGTGGGAGGATTGTAACCAACTAGGTGTTACCAATGTAACACTTCATACCATCCATTTCCATGGACTTTGGCACCAAGAGAGCTGTTTGCTCTTAACAGATGTTAGTTAGCCTTTGTTGTATCAACTACTGTAGAACTCAGAACTAAATTGTATATTCAGTCTGAGTTGTTCCACCTAAGACATTAGAATACAATTCTTCCTCTGCCCTTTCATTTACTTTTTTTCTTTCTTTTTTTGGGGGGGAAGGGGGAGGTTGGAATATTTTCAACCATGGAAAATTTGCAAGTACAATACAAAAAATAAACAAATATTCTTCTCTGAGCCATTTGAGAGGAAGCTTACCAACACGATTCCCCATCCCTTCTGAGTGTTTTATTATGAAACTTACACAAAGACATTCTCCTATATAACCTCAATAAAACCATCAAAATAAAAAAAAAAAGATTGATACTATTATCATAGTCAAATGCACAGATCCCACTCAAGTTTTACCAGTTGTTCTCATAACGTCTTCAGTGATGAAGGATGTCCAGAATTATGCATTGCTTTAGTTATTATGTATCGTTGGTCTCCCTCGGTCTCAAACACTTCCTTATTTCTTCTTTGATTTGTATAACTTTGGCCATTTTGAATAATACAGGCCAGTTTCTAGAAGGTCTTGCAATTTGAGTTTGCCTGATATTTCTTTATTAGATGGAAGTGGGTATTCTGGGTTGTTGTTGTTGTTGTTGCTGTTGTGTTTTGTTTTGGCATGTTACAGAAGGTATGCTGAAATCTTTTTTCATCTTACCAGCTGGTACATGATTTTGAGTTGTTCCAATATTGCTGATGTTATCTCTGATTATTTGATTAGGGGAGTTGGACAAGTTTCTCCACTCCAAATTTTCTTCTTTTCTCTTTGATTTCTAAGTTTATAGGGAGAGATACTTTGAGGTAAGATAAATATTTCCATTCCTTGTCAAACTTTTACCCACTGCTGGTAGTATCCATTGATGTTTGACAAATGGTGATTTTCTAGTTTAATCACTCCTTCTGTACGCAGTAAATTAACAATTCTAATTCAATCATATTTTCTTTTTCTTAGATTTTATTTTATTTTTTCAAATTTTTTTTAAAATTCTAGTTAGTTAACAGCGTGTAATATTGGTTCCAGGAGTAGAATTTAGCCATTCATTGCTTGCATATAACACCCAGTGCTCAACACAAGTGCCCTCCTTAGTCAGTCATTCCTTTGATAGTTAAGGGTCTGAGTCTTGATTTTGGCTCAGGTCACGATCTCAGAGTGGTGAGATGGAGCCCTGTGTCGGGCTCTGTGCTCAGTAGGGAGTCTGCTTGAGATTCTCTTTCTCCTTCTTCCTCTGCTCCTCTCCCTGCTCCCGGTCTCTCTCTCAAATAAATAAATAATTTAAAAAAAAATAAGTCATTCCTTCTACATTTATCAGCTAGGGAAAGCACTCTCTTTTCACCATTTATTCATATATATGTTTATATGCATATTTATTACTTTGTGGCTCTAATTATCTCAGATTTGGCCAATGAGAGCTCCTTCAAGCTGGCTTCTGTGTCCTTTCCTGTATCCTCATTATTCTTTGAGCACTTCCTTAGTTTCCAACATAAGAAGATGTTTCTGGGTTATCTTTTACTTGCTCAGCCCCAACCATAAAACCTGCTATTTTTCCAAGGAACTCTGTTCCTTTTAATGGAGAATTATATATAATAAACCAAGATCCAGGCCCTAAACGTGCTTCTTGTTAACATATCATCACTCCCAGAACCATATACTTATGGGTCCAATACAACAATAAAAAGTTTATTCTGGTTTTCTCTCTTTTCATATATTGAACACCATTCCCTATTCATGAGAAACTTAGATTCTCTTATCCTTACTATATTAGCCAATATAATCAATATGTTATTCTTATTATATTTATGACTGTAATCTCTCCTGTACCTAAACCTCTCCTTACCAAGGCTCCAACACCTCAGTCTGGGTCACTGACATTACCCACCCACGAGGACATCCTTTGTCAGTACACACAGGTTCTGACAACTCATGCCAGGCTGCTTCTGCCAACACCCTTCCAACTCCCAAACCCTTCCAGACACCCACCTTGATTAGTGCCACACAATAGGTTTTGGACTGAATGATTCAGGAAGGAATGAAGACCGGAAGGCAGGCAGATAGGAAAAAAAAAAAAATCTCCTTGCCCTTTTACTTGGATTTTTATGTGCATTTTATTCTTATTTTAATTCGACATGTATGAATCTCATAAACTGCCTTATATATCATATCTGAAGGGTACCAACAATATAAAATGATGCAACCAAAAGTTTCAATTGGAAGAATTCCAGAACAGTTCTGAACAGTATGAAAGCAGAGTCTTAATCAGATCTGCATTTTAAGACCTCTTAAAACATGAAAGTCTATTTTCAGTCACATGCTGTACCCCACAAAAGCCGAGGCAGATAAAAGGGATGGCCCCAGGACCGTTAGTGGTACTTTTGATTCCACGTACCTTCTTGCTCACGCCGATAATGTGTACTACTTGTGTGAGCTTAAGTGTTTTGGTTAATGTTTCTATGAGCTGATTTCGTCGTCCATGAAAGGGAAAAGGTTGCTCCCTTGCCAACCTCACAGGAATGGTATTTTGATGTTTTATAGAGCACAGACCAGTTTGAATTTCTCAGCAGTAGTCGGTATACCCTGAGCCTGAGATCTGGAGAAAACACACCATCACAAATCCAAGGAGCAGAGATCCTTGTGGATTTAGGACGGAGAGAAAGAATCATTTCTCAGTCTTTACCACACTATGGTGCAGCCCTATGCAACCTGCTCCGACCGTCTTAAAGGGAAGGTGTTTGGGCCTTGGGTGGGCACGAGGCTAGCAGCCAATGGCCTCCAGTAGGACACAGAATGCCATGGTTCGGGGAAGCAGCTACTTTGAGGTGGATAGGGCCCTGGAGATGCCTACCCTGGTCCTGTCTACCAGATGTAGATGGCAAAGGTAGGAATCAGCAGTCCTGCCTCTTCCTCCCTGGCCTACAGCTTAAGACATAATTAAGAGTAATTCACTCTGTTTGAGCTTAGCTTTTTCAGGGCGTATTATGGGGTCAAATGAAATAACATACGGAAGGATCTCATTTTATGTTAGGCTCCAAATAAATATTTCTCGTCTAAAAAACGTTTTTATCTGATGTTTATAAAAAAAGGTACAAGCTTGTTTATGGAAGCATTATTTATGGCGGTATAAAACAAAAACAAAAACAAAAAAAAAACCCCACAAACCCAGAAACAAAGTGAATGCCCATCCGATGGATAATGAGTAGAATAAATTCTGGTATCACACCACTGATACCAGGCAAATAAAAACCATACCACCACAAACTGAAGAAGCAGGAATACACAGTTATCTTCTACTTAGCCAGAAATTAAAGAGATCTGCAAAAAATGTAAAACCACGTCACTCGTTCTGTTGACTTTTGTTCTCAAAAATATAAGGTAGTTTTCATGAAATGTATGAATTATTTTAGCATGTATGGGTTTATTACTGTTATTTTAAATGAATAAATACATAAATGTTTTATGATGGTTCTCATCAAATAAGGATTATAAGGGAACTACAAAATATTTTCCTGTTGAGCTGTGATTGACATATTAGGTTCAGGTGTAAGGAAACTACAGACTGAATTTAAAAAAAGAAAAACTAAGCCCAATCAAAAAATTAGCTCAAGACCTGAACGAACAAAGACTTTCAGAAAAGAAAAATCCAAAAGACCACTAATTACATAAAAAGATTTCTTAGCCTCACCTCTGAAGTAACATAAAACCAATTATTTTGCCAGCAGCTATGAGGGTTTCTGGTTACTAAGAAATTATTCTCCAATGAAACTAAACCTAATTTGAATCTAGAGATAAATAAAAGAGAGGATTTTCCCCGTTATTTACACCAGAAGGTTATATGGGTTACGTTGCCATTGCGTGGTAGAGCTGGAACTGAAACCCGCCACTAAAAGGCAGTAGTCATTGCCAGATGAGCGGGTCGTGACGATCGTAAAAATACATTACTTACACTCGTTCATGGAAAATTGCTTAGACTACTTGGCCAGTAACACCTTCGAGATTGCTGTAAGAATTAAAGAAAGACTTACGTGTGAAAGTGATTTGGTAGCTACATAAGTGTGAGAAATAATCATTTGTTTTAGAATTGCTTTTAGCCAAAGAGTCTGAGGTGAGAATTTGGGGCTGCGATGACTTTCTGATGGGGCAGGGCAAGAGAGAAGCGCCCAGGCTCCTGACTAGGCGGGTCGCACCCGAGGCCCCGGTGGAAAGGAAGAAATGCTTGTCCAGTCAGAGGCTGCACAGTGATATTCATAGCTTTTCACCATGTATACAGCACGTCCTCGGAGAAACATAAGAGTGCAATATTAAATTCAGAGCACAAAGTTATAGGGAAGAAGAAATTCCAGGCAGAAAATAAATGATAACCACTTTGGGGCATCTTTGACCATAACTTTGGAAGACAGAGGGTTAAAACGCCTTCGGATGTCGCTTGTGCCCATATATCGTGGCTGCCTAATTCATGGCTTTGAGAACCACAACTTGCAAATTTCCAGGCACCTGGGGACATTCTGTGCCATTAATTTGGGAGCAGTACTCCCTTTGCAATAAGTAAGAAATCTAGGGGAAAAATTAATGGCAGGGTATGGCCTTTACTCAGTTGAGCATAGACAATAGTGGCTTGTGGTGTAAGGAGGAGACGATTAATGGCAGCATTGGTGTCTGTGCCAAATTCCCAGGTCTAGCCACAGAAATATTTGTTCACTAGAGAAAGAAAAAGGCAGCAGAGGAAAAGGCACCTATGACTCATCCCTAACTAAAGTGTGCTCCGTTAGCTGTGGACTAAAATGCCTTAGTAGCAGAGTATTTGTACAGCCAGACCCCTGCAACAGTGCAGGGGAATGCCGTCCCAAATCAAGGATTTCACAGGATTCTGAAGATTTTAGCTTTTCCCCTCTAGAAGTCTTACACAGCGGAGTACCTGTGGGTTTGGTAATTGAAAGATATTGCACTACACTGCAAACAAAATTTCACTCTTCTAAAAGATATATTTCAGGAATCCACTTAAAGATTTTCCCATTTGTTTATGCAATAAGAACGTCTATTGTGTGTGCCTGCTTTTATAAAGGAAAAATCAGCTAATCCAATCTCCTATAATTACTTCTTATCGTGGACTGTATCGTTGACTCTCCCCGGAAGCCACACCTCAGGTATGACTACGTAAGAGATACGGGCTTGAGAGATCCGAATCAGGAAATCCTGGGACCAACTGAGAAGGACTCTCTCTTTGTGTCGCTGCCTGACTTCTATTCAAACAGGAAAGGGGATGCCTCCAATTTCACTGATTACCAGTTTCAGGATCCATGTATCAAGACAATGATAGGCCCTTTACAAATGTTCCTCTAATGTTATTTTCCCAACAGAAGTAGAAGCTGACCTCTAGTTCTTGGAGCTATTGTAAAAGAACACATTGTATTTGCCTACCAACTCCGCTAGCCTGCCAGCTGGCTGCTTAATTTAATGTAATTGAGCCTTTGCCCGAAGAACTCTGATAGAATGTTTAAACCTGGGCTTTCCTGTGCTCTCGCAGTTTGGATTCATTTACATTCAACTTATCTGGTGCCTCATGTCAGTAAAGTGAATCCTACTGTTCCCGTTAAACTTCCTCAAGAAACTCAGGGCCAGCACAGGTGGAAAGCAGAATGGATGTGTCTGGTTATCTCTACGGCCAATTCTGTGCAATGGGCCCTTCACGGTCTTCAGGGAGAACGCAAAGTCACTGTCACAGCTCACGGGCAGACAGAGGTTTTCAAAATGTCATTTGGTATTTTTGTTGCTAACCCTGTTGCCTCTGTCTCAGATGCCTCAAAAGAGCTCTAGTCTCTCGTCTGAAATTCCACAACAGGCTATGTTGCGATGTCATACTATAGGGAAAGGAGGGGCAAATGCTAAAGAGAGAAGTGTCAAGAAACATATGGTTCTCAAAATGGTGGGCAAAGACATGCGTTCGGTGGGGAAAACACTCGATTTGTCATCAGGTGATTTGGCTTTAAATCCAAGATGTGTTACTTTATTAGCTCCTGTCTCTAGCTTCAGCTTCCTCCTTAAAATGTGAGCAATTAAACCTCCCTCTCATGATTGTTAATCTTATTGAGATAAAATATGTAAAAGTGTTTTATAAATACTTAATATTTGTATTAATTAATTAATAATAATCATACACCAATATTAATTAGGTCACTGTCTTATGGTGTTGGTGATACTATTCAAAGTTAGAAAGTAGGACCATGAAGTCACAAGATGTCAAGACTAGAATATTCCTTGTTGATTGCCTTGCTTTTAACCTGTCTCATTTTGTAAATGAGACAAAGTCCCATCTAACAATCCTTTACTGTGCTTTCCTGAGCCAGGCTCTGTGCTGGGGGAGTGTTCCGTTAAGATCTAGGACAAGGAAGCATTTGCCCAAGATTTTATAGCTAGGGGCTTCAGAACTGAGAATAAAATCAATAGAATCCTCATCTCCTGAGCTCCCGCTCAGGGCAGTCTGCTTTCACCGCCTCTGCATTAAGGCTTTTCCACCTGCCTAAAATCACAGGGATTAGATTAAAGTTCTTTTAACACTTTAAATATACCAACCACTGTTCCTTCAGACAAATGCCACTTCTTGCCTCAATGAACCTGGCCTAATTCAGAGCCCTATGGACATGGGAAATGCCTGGTTGCTCATTTTAGTGGCCAACATATCTTCTGTCCCTGTCCAGCCCTTATTTCCTTCCGCTCTTCCAGATCCCACAGATGCCAAAAGCCCCGGACGAGCCCCTTGCATGAAACTTTCCAACCCCTGTGAATTTTCGGAATGCTTTGTATCCCTCCTTACTTTTGCACAAATCTCCCAGTTCCCGGAGGCCCTTTCTCTCTCTTCTCTATGTGGCAAACTATTCATCTCTAAGCAATCAGATCCACTGTCAACTCTTCTGTGATGCTTTCCCTTCCTAGGCGCACTTTGTTAATGTTCTTACGGCATTCAGCATGGTGTATCATAATAATGTTTTGCCATGTCTGTCTTGCTTACTCTTGTACTGATTCAAGAAACATTTATTGATTTCCCGTACTGTGCCAATCACTGCACTCTTTGTCTTTCGGAATTTTCAATTAGATTTCTGATATGACGGAAAATATATGTGTGAACATCCTAACACATTGCTGTACACTCTGGTAAGCTAGAAAACTGAAAGCAAGCCGCAAGCTTGAGTTAAATAAATGTTAGAGTTAACACGGATATTTACACATATGTATTGAACCCTCAGAAGTAGGCAGTTATCATCCCTATAGGAGAGAAATTCTAAAATATTTATCCCTGGCCCAGACCTCTTTCTGGAGCTCTGGCTCTGTGTATCTGGCTACCTTCCAAGCATCTTCATTTGAAACTCTCATAATTATCATGTCTAGAATTAACTTCTATCATTAATATTCCCTTTTCCCTCTCTCCCCACCTCGTTGCTTGTTTTCTGCCTCAGTGAATGACCCCACTGGATGCCTAGTTTCTCTAATAGAAACTGTAGTCATCCGAGATTCCACCCACTCCCGAATTACCACATTCAATTGGTGATGATAACTGTATCATCTGAGCTGTTCTTCTAGAGTGACTTTAGCTAGGGTGCTCACCATTTCCTCATGGATTATTCCACAGTGTCTCCTTTAACCTTGGCTTGTTCCTCTTCAACACAATTTGCATATGGGGAAAGAGGAGGACTTCTGGAAGGTGCAGATCATGTTACTCAGCTGCTAAAAATCTTTCAGTAGCTACTCATCATCTTCAAAATAAATTCTAATTTCTAACGTAGTATTCCAAGCCCTCGTTGTTTGGCCCCTCCTACCTCATCCTTGGACTGTCAATTCAAACATGCTCTTGATCTTCCAGCCATATTGAATGACGTTGATTCCTCCCCAACAAATCATGGTGTCCCTTGTCAGATATTGATTTTAAATTCAAATTCACTTCAGTTCATTCAGACTTCCAGGTCTCTCGTCCAGGCAGACTTAGGTACCCCTCTTTGAACTTCTTTAGAATCCTGTGTTTGCATCTATGATGATATCTATAACCACTTATTATAATTGTTCACTTAAGTTTCTGTATCCATGCTTCCTTCCTCTTCCTTCCTCTTTGGCTTTCTCTAGGTCAGCTACATGGTTGGTGCTCACTAAATATGCATTGAATGAATGTTATATCGATCAATAAATGTGACATAATTAAAGTTTTCAACCAGTTAAAATGATGTCGTTTAATAAGTTAATAGATGCTCATATTATCTAATTGATTTAATAGCGGAAATAAAGAGAAACACTCACAATTGTCCCATAAGGTAAAAGTGGATTATGAAATATAGGTAAAGTAATAAATAAAATAAAATAAAAGAGTGGCAATAGACTGTATCAAATATGAAGTGAAACAAAACTCTTTATTGGTTCTGGTCTCATAAAGAACAGCACTGTGGTAAGTAAATTCTACGCAAGAGGTCAGTGAATTTTTCTGTAAAGGGTCACATATGGTCTCTGTCACATATTTTTCTTTGTTTTCCTTTTCTTATACAACCTTTTGAAATGAAAAATAAAAAATTTTAGGTCAAAAACAGGCTGCTCCTGCCAAATTTGACCTGTGGGCTGTAGTTCGTAACTCTAATCCATATAATTATATGTGAATGATTAGACCTACATTAAGAAACACACAAACGAAAATCATTGTGGGAGCGCATGGGTGGCTCAGCCGTTAAGTGTCTGTCTTCGGCTCAGGGCATGATATCAGGGCTCTGGAATCCAGCGCCACATCGGGCTCCCTGCTCGGCGGGAAGCCTGCTTCTCCCTCTCACACTCCCCTTGCTTGTGTTCCCTCTCTCTCTGTCACATAAATAAATAAAATCTTTTTTTAAAAAAAAATCATTGTGAACAAACTTCCCTGAAGATAGGATTTTGGATGAACTTCTAACATCAGACTCCCAAACTAACCACAAGCAGTAAGGTCATCAACCCACTGATGGATTTAGTCAAATCAGAGCTGGGGGAAGTACATGAATCTACAAATTCCTAATTATTTTCATATCCCAATTTATAAGCTTCTCTGGTGAATTTAACAGGGACCTTAAAAGCCATCAAATCCACCTGTTAGGAGACAAAGAAACTATCTTGGGATGCCCAAGAATTCCTTAGTAACTAACCCCAAACTCTACCTTCAAGTGTGGTCTTCTGTTTCAATTTGAAACAGATTCAATGTCTTTTCATATCTGGCTCTCACCTTTGGCATTCTACTAATAAATTTGTGTTCCTCTTAACCCCAAATTGTCCTACACTTGACTGTAAGCATTTTGGATGCATTACTTTTAGAAGACTCTAAATTCCAAGAAGTAGCCATGATGTTTCTGTCAGAGATAGGGAAGGACCCTTGAGGAATCTGCCATGTAACCTTCAGAGTTCAGCTGGTGTCCCCCAAGGCATTTCTCAGAGCATCTGGAAGCATATGTGGTCCAAAGAGAAAATGTAGATGAGAGGTATGGAGGAAAGACATGGGTCCACAGATAAAAGAAGATTAATTGTGAGATCTTTAGGAAGAAATTTTAAGTCCTTAGTGAGGGAATGAGCCAAAGATTAAGGACTGAGTATTCCAGGAAGAGATTAGAGAAAAGAATATCAAGTTGGGAAACTGACAGAGGACCAGACCGAGGTTGTTAACAATTCCAGTGGGTCATCAGGACTTGCTTCCTACTGGAGCATAGCTAGGGAACTATTTTAATGTACAGAGCTGGGCAAGACAGTGACAGGGCTTCTCCAGCAAGTCTCTGTGAAGGGAATTGAAATACGAGCCGAAAAGATGGCTCTCCTGGGAAGAACTATGTTCTCCTTCCCAGCCACTACCTAAGACCCCGCATCTTTAACTCACTTACCATTAATAATAATAATAATAATAAAATTAAAAGTAGTTTTGATTCTTTGCTATGTGCCCTCCCCCCACCAAATCCTAAATGCAATGATTGGCAAGATAGAGTATTTAAAAATAGAAACAATTCTAGTCCAACATTCTAATCAATTCAGGACTTGTTACTCTACTAACCCCTGAGAAGAAAGCACCTATTCAGTAACTCTGATGACTATGAATGATGAACTCACAACTCCCCAAGGTAAGGGAAGATATAGGCAAACTGGAGCAAGAGATTTATTTTTTTAAGTAGGCTCCATGCCTAGCATGGAGCTAAATGTAGGGCTTGAACTCACGACCCTGAGATCAAGACCTGAGCCAAGATCAAGAGTTGTATGCTTAACCAATTGAGCAACCAGGCATCCTGAATTTTTTTTTATTAGTTAATTGTTAGAATCCCTCCTTTATGAGTTTCAGAATGCATCTGGTCAGCTCTATGACTCTTGACAAATTACTTAAGGTCCTTCTCATATAACACAAAGGAGTTCAGCCAGAGCAGTGCTTCCAAACTTTACTAAGTATATAAATAACTCTGAGATGGGGTCTGGGAGTCTACATTTCTAATAACTCCCAAGGGACACTCATGTGGCAAGTCCATGGACCACATGTGGGATAACAAGTAACCAGATGATTCCTGTGAATTCTTTTAGCTCAAAAATTCAATCACTTGTTAAGTTTTGTGACATCAGAATAAGCTCATTCCTCTCTCACATGAAAGCTTTACTAGTCACTCTGAACAGGCTGTAGACATCCCCAGTTCCTTCTACAAGTAAACGTTGGGATTGTTATTCCTTGGACATAAGCCTAGCCATGGATTGGTGTTCTCACTTTCACTTTTGATGACTACTTTTCAACTAAATTCTTAGCTTGATGGCTCACTTAGAGGGCTTGTTAGAGGACAGCAATGTGCAGGAGAGCCAATGCAGGCCCCATGGACCAGGGAAGCCCTTCTGGTTTCATCTAAGACTGACAAGAAGCCACTGCGGAGTTGGGAACAGAGGTGACACAAGCTGATTTACAGACAGAATAAGTTTTGGATTCTAACTCTGCTGTTATTAGCTTTACAATATTGATATATTGCTTAACCTCCCCGCACCTGAGCTTCCTCATCTATAAAATGGAAATATTAATTTCAGCTTTATAAGTTGGTTCCAAGAATTAAAATAGGTTTTCTAGCTATGCCTCTGACCAATAATATAGTCTTAATAAACTGACATTATTCAAACTGGTACTAAGATAATAGATTTAAGGGCATTTTGTAAGCCATCAGTTCTAGAGAAGTGTGATGTTTTAACAAGAAGGTAGAATCAAAGACAGAATCCTGTGGCGTTACACTGAAGCCACGTGTTCAGATTAATTCCCAATCCATTCTTTATTCACATTTTCACAATCCTATTGTCTACTTCATATTTTTTCACCTCCTCTAAGCATATCATAAGAAATGTTGTCAAATGTCTTGGTGTAATCAAGATTCTTTATATGTGCAGAATTCTTGATTTATGAGTCAAAAATACTGAAATCAAACCTAATAGTCAAAACCTAATAAAACCTTGTGGAGGGGCACCTGGGTGGCTCAGTTAAGCATCTGCCTTCGGCTCAGGTCATGATCTCAGGGTCCTGGGATCAAGCCCCCGCATCAGGCTCCTTGCTCAACAGGGATCCTGCTTCTCCCTCTCCCTCTGCCTGTTGCTCCCCCTGCTTGTTCTCTCTTTCTCTCTCTCTCTGTCAAATAAATAAATAAAACCTTAAAAAAAAAACAAAACAAAAAAAACCTTGTGGAGACTTTAGCTTAGTGAATTAATCTTTATATCACGTACCTGCTACTTACTTTCAAGGAGCTCAGAAAACTTCTGCTTAGAAATCTTTCATAGAATTTTGGGGCGCCTGGGTGGCACAGCGGTTAATCGTCTGCCTTCGGCTCAGGGCGTGATCCCGGCGTTATGGGATCGAGCCCCACATCAGGCTCCTCTGCTATGAGCCTGCTTCTTCCTCTCCCACTCCCCCTGCTTGTGTTCCCTCTCTCGCTGGCTGTCTCTATCTCTGTCGAATAAATAAATAAAATCTTTAAAAAAAAAAAAAAAAAAGAAAAGAAATCTTTCATAGAATTTTGCCAAGATTGCCATAAAGCAACGGCAATGATCTGTAGTTCTGCAGTCAGTGATCTGTAGTTTCTGCAGTCGAACCTCTTCCCAATTTTAGAAATCAGAATTTCGTTGACTCATCTTGAGTGTTCTGGCACCTACCTATTTCCAATGCTCTCCCGAGAGTTCCATTTGAAAGCTGTCTGAGTTCTGTGGTTTCGTTGCTCTTGGCCTGGAGAAGAACTCATCAGAGCTTTTGAGTGATCTCCCACTTTCTTGGTCCCGTGGCTGCATTTTGTCCTAAACCACTGACTCCATTTTCTTCACTTCAAAGTTTAGTTTCCCAGCAGAGAATAAAAAGGCAAAATTCTGCTTAAGCAGCATTACTTTCACTCTGTTATTTGTTAGGCTGGTACCACCACGCCCAAATTATAGACTAAGTCTTTTCTTATTCTTTTTACTACATATAGTAGAGTATTCTAGAAGCTTTCTCCAAGAGACTTTTTTCTAACAAAGCTGCATTTTTGCGTGTTCATCTTTGGATGTGTTCCCATCTCACTTGCACCATTCATGAGCCATAGGATGCTCTTTTTATTCATACTAATCAAGGCCACTTGCCATTTACCTTCAGACCACTCCCCCCCCACCACCCCTGGCACCTCCATCCCTCTCGGGCTTTATCTGTCAGGATCCCCATCCCTGAGGGCTTATCTCTCTTCTCTCTGAACAGGTATTGAACTACACTTTTCAAATATTGAAGGCCCATAGATCATTCTTCCCACCACTTTGTAGACTCTAAGATGACAAGTCCATTTTATCCTACAGCTCTTTCCACTAAAGAAACTTTCCTTATTGCTAAGAATTACATCCAGAGTAGTAGTTTCCCTTATTGTTTCCTTAAATTTGTGAGCGATAAAATAGTTTGTAAGGCAAGCCAAGAATTTATCAGAAGATTTACATCTGGACAGAGATATGGCCAGTAAGTACCAGATGCATCGCAGGTATTTGATAAGCATCTGTTGAATTAACAAGTGCATGGATGGATGAAGAAGAGTATATAAGCCATGTGCTCTTCCTGAGTTTATCACTTGTGTGCAAACAGAACGCCATGAAGAGTGAACCTGGAGAAATTACAGCGATGCATTCTAACTTACTAGAAATAAATTTCTTATAGACAGTAAGTTAGATCAAAATGTATTTTCTTCCCTAGGCATTTCCAAACAACTCCAAATGGAGTCCTGACTCAGAATCATGCTCTGAACTTTTATTGAGAAGTCCTTTGATAAAAAAGATACAGCTCTCCTCCCCTTTCCCACCCTGCAGTGTCCACTTGTACTTACAAATACTCGTCTTTCCATGATTTCATGATAATTGCCTCCTTTCTCACTTCAGGATCAAGGGAGAAATCCCATTTCTCTTCTGCTGAGTCTCAGCCTCATTACAGACAATTGTCAGTGTGACCTGAGGGTTGTTGAGAAAGTAGATTGAAAGTAATGGAAGGAGAGCTGATTGTGGTTAGAGCACTGAATTCAAGGGTCACAAGTGGAGCAGTTCCTGGGAAAGTCAGGGGCAGTGAGGGGACAAGAGTAGCTGAATTAATGAAGAAGTGAAAAAACAGAGTCTAGTTTGCCAGCATGTCCACAGAGCACTAAGGTGCCAGGATCATGTCAGACCTGAAGTGGGTGAGAGTAAACCAGTCTCCACAGTCATGAGTGAATGAAGAATTATGGCCAAGAGATTTGTAGATGTCATCAACTAGGAGACATTAGAGGCTGCTCAGAGAGAAGACATAAAACCTCAAAGGACTGGATAGTTTTTGTTCAAATGTAAAGGTATAATAACCTGAAAGCAACCCTGGAGAATGAGAAGGACACAGACCTTACCTCCCAACTCAACAGAGTCTGGGAATATGAATAACCTCAGCTGAAGAGGAAGCATGGCCCTCCAAGAAGAGCCCATTCATGGTAGTGGACAGATAGGCCACCAAAGGGCAGTGACAAGGCTGTCTGGGCAGTGAGGCAGGCTGGGATTACAAAGCCCCAAGTTTCCAACAGACTTAGCTGAGTAGACCCTGATGTTTGGGAGGGCTCGGGTCTCTGAAAAGAATCAGTTGTGGCCTGAATTAATCGGGATCCCAAGTGGATCCTGGCTCACTTGGATAAACGGTTGGGGTTTTAGTGTTTTAAACCTCACCATATTCTGAAAACAGCAGTAATCCTTGATAGATGAGAACTCTGTCTTAAGAACAAGGACACAGAATTCAGAGATCAAGTGACCTCAGATTATGCCACGAGTAAATAGCAGAGCAAACATTGACCCCCCAGTCTTTTTTTTTTTAATGATTTTTTATTATATTATGTTAGTCACCATACAGTACATCCCCGGTTTCCGATATAAAGTTCAATGATTCATTAGCTGCGTATAACACCCAGTGCACCATGCAATACGTGCCCTCCTTACTACCCATCACCGGTCTATTCCATTCCCCCACCCCCCTCCCCTCTGAGGCCCTCAGTTTGTTTCTCATAGTCCATAGTCTCTCATGTTTCATTCCCCCTTCTGATTAACCCCCCCTTTCTTTATCCCTTTCTTCCCCTACCGATCATCCTATTTCTTATGTTCCATAGATGAGAGAAATCATATGATATTTGTCTTTCTCTGCTTGATTTATTTCACTTAGCATTATCTCCTCCAGTGCCATCCATGTTGCAGCAAATGTTGAGAATTCATTCTTTCTGATAGCTGAGTAATATTCCATTGTATATATGGACCACAACTTCTTAATCCAGTCATCTGTTGAAGGGCATCTCGGCTCCTTCCACGATTTAGCTATTGTGGACAATGCTGCTATGAACATTGGGGTGCATATGGCCCTTCTCTTCACTACGTCTGTATCTTTGGGGTAAACACCCAGTAGTGCAATGGCTGTGACCCCCCAGTCTTTTGACTCTCTCCAAGGCTCTTCCTCTTATACCATTGTCTCTTTCTCACACTGCCCCTTCTCTTCCACTTCTTCCACCTTCTCACACCCAGAGAAACCATCTTCACCCATCCCTGTTTCTCCTTCTTCTCCCCCTTCTCCTCTCCCTTCAGAGGCTGAGCTTAGGCTTCTAAGGGCTTACCCCACTGTTGCTAGTATCTTATTACTCCCACTTCCCATCCCATTTCAGGAAGAAGGAGTCAATGTAACTATGAAAGCCCATATCCATTCATAAGCTTGTCCATTTATCTTAGAGATTTTGTATAAAAAGACAATTTCAAAAAAATCTGAAGTTGAAAGTACACAACATTAGATGGTTAACATTGCCATTGAAACTGGTACTTTTTTTTTTCTGATTTTCCCCACTGTTTTGTTTTTATATTAAACTCTGGAAGGAAAAAGAAGGACTTGCATAAATGCACAGAGATGGCGAGAAGGCACGCCTTGAAAGAAGAGCTCACCAGGCTATTGGAAGGCAGTTTTCCTAAGTCTCCCCATCTATCTGATATTTGCCCTGTGATGGAGGCTCCCCAAGCCCATGCATGTCCCTGTGTGGACAAAAGGACAAAGTGTGATTGGGGATGGCAAGGGGGGGGATTCTCTTCTGAGGATCTTCAATGTGAAGGTCGCGTGCAAGAGTAAGTTTGATCAAGATGAAGAATGCAGATAAGTAATAGGAAGGCATATCCCCTGCCACACCTAAGGAGAAACTGTGCCAGAAAAACGTGAATTTCCCAGCTCCCACGTCCCACTCCCTCGAAATTCAAATTCTGTAATGATTACATAGAATTGATTTCGTGTGAAATTAGGAATCACAACTGGCTTTTTATGTATATATAATGTATGTGTTTTTAAATACCAACTTCCTTTAAAAGGAATTTAAGAATCTTTTTTTTTTTTTGCTTTATAAATAACGAAAAATAAGACTAGAAGTCAAAACACAAATTATAAGGAGATGGCGCCTATGTACAAAAATAAAATAACCATATACAGAGGACATGATTTCTCTCCTCTCAGAAGCTAAAAGGCATGGCTACTTAACTCTCATGCAAAAATTCCGTATTCAAAGAGTAAGGAAAAGAGCTATATATGGGTTTTACTACCATGGATGTTCAAAAGCAATTTTCAATTTTTCATAACTTCATTTTTAATACATATATTTCCCCAAATTACCCAGGAGAGCTTTCCATACTGCACAGTAGGCACATACAAAGTTTAAATGCAAAGTTCACACATTTTGAGTAGAGTTGGTTGGGAGACGGGGAGGAGAGGAGGCAGCGTTTTTGGAATTGCTTTTGTAGCGGAAAAACGTGCATTTTTAAAAACTTCACTTGACCGTGTTCTTTCTTCAACTGTCTGCCCACAGTCTCCCACTAAAATTGAGCTCAGACCAATTATAGCAGCCTCAACATGATTCTAAGCAAAGGAAAGGTGATCTTTAAAGGAAGCTGCAAGAAATTCAGGCCCATTCTATTCTGTGAGCTTGAAAAATTCAGGCATTCCAGAATTCAGGCACTCCTGGCTATCTCTAAGGGTTACTTCTCAATTAAATGGAAGGAAAAGTACTGCTTTTTTTTTTTTAAGTGTTCTGCTACCTCTCCTTTCCCTTGCTTCCCGTTCTCCAATTCTGCTCTGCAATTCAGCAAGAGAAGAGTGTTTGTTTCAGAAACCACATTATCTTACACAGTAGAAAGTAAATCAAGAGAGAGTACCCAACCACCCATCATCAGGCAAGAATCTACACACACACACACACACACACACACACACACGCAAAAGACAGTGGTATACTCTGTTTTAGTCAGCTCAGGTCGCTATGACAAAAGAGCATAGATTGGATGGTTTAAACAACAGACATCTCTCACAGTTCTGTAGAATGGGCAGCCCAAGATCAGAATGTTAGCATGGCTGGGTTCTGGTAAGAGCTCTCTTCCCAGCTTGTAGTATCTTCATATGGAAGAGAGAGGGAGAGAAGCAGGAGAGAGAGAGAGAGAGAGAATTCTAGTCGTTTCCTCTTCTTATAGATAGGAGTTAATCCCATCACAGGGGCTTCACCCCCATGATTCATCTAAACCTAATTACCTCCCAAAGGCCCTGCTTCCTACAACCATCATCTTAGTGCTTCAACATACAAATTGTGTGGGAACATAGACATTCAGTCCATAACAGTCATCATAACTAACACAGAAAAAAAGATCCCCATGTTTTCTGCCATTTAAAGCTTAAATGAATTATCTGAGTAACCTAATCTCTGCTAAAGGGGATTCTATTTATTTTGCTAGGAAATCATCCAGTACTGAAATGAATAGCCTAGCCTCGAGTTGTGCCAGTGAGTGAATTTAGCAAGTTTGCCAAAGAACTGCTCAGCACGTCAGCTGCTGTAGAGAGCAGCCTGGGGTGTCACCACAAACTGATGGACCCTCGTCCCAGAAGTCATTAGACTGACTGAGATTGCCTAATACATCATAATTGAGGATATGTTTTTGAAAATTCACAACAAATATAAAAAAACAAAGAAATAAAAAAGGTAGAGCTTTTTTTAAGGTATTTATGAATACTGGGTTATGAGGGTGGATATTCCTTATATATTTCCACAACTTGCATTTCCAAAGTGCATCACTGAGCTACAAAGGGAGAATGGCACGTGCTATGCTTGTGCTTTCTAGAAGCTAGGGTGATGAGAGGAGGGTGGGTTGGGAATGAGGGGAGAGAGGCAAATTCCAGATTATATCAGCAACATTTGTTTTAACTCTGGGTCTTTTATATGATATATCCTGCTTACCTTTTGAGATTTAGATGACTGTTAGAAACATTAAATATTAAAATGAGCTTTTTAAATGCATGTGAGACAGAGACAGCAACCCTTTATGTTTTATGTAAGATGTGTACAACACATTCAGATTATCTATTATAATATCTACACATACAATTTGGTTATAAAAATATGCAATACAGCCAGTTTTGGGGTGATCACTCATGCAGAGTCTGATTCTCCTTTCCAGGAGAGATAAGGGAGAGGGAGGAACAAGTTTTCTCAGCCCTTCCAGGGAGGGGCCCCTCTGTGTTCTTGAAAGAGGATGATTTCTCCTTTGGCCATGACCTAGGCTTTGTTAGAACTCAGCTCTACAGAAGCTTCTTTCTATTTTCCCTGATGTGTAAGAGCTTCTGGGGGTGGGATTAGGACAGGACAAAGTCAAGGCATTTTAAGGTAGAGATATTCTGTCATGACACAGACCTGTAGGAATAATTCACTGAATGTCTTTAAAATACATATTAGCAATTATATTTCTAAGCATTCTGCAAGATAGCTGCTATTACCCCATTCTACAGATAAAAAAAACTGAGGCCAACGCAAGTCTAAAATACTCGGGAAAAGACTTGGAATTTGGGTCTGTTTCCAAAGTCCCCACTCATTCCCTCTACCCTGCTTTTAAATTGCCCTTAAAATAAAAGGGTGGGCAGGGGGATACAGTTAAGCTTTCCAGGTTCAGCTAGTCGCAGTCTTTGCGGTAACACTTAGGATCTGATTCTGATCTGAAATTTAAGAGGAAACCACTAAAGATATTAAAGGAGAACAGTGATGCAACCAAATTCAAAGCCCAAGAAGAGAACCCCAGTGGCAATTCTTGAGAAGTTAATGGAAACACCATCAGATCCGGGATTCCAGGAGGATGAGTCAATGCACATGAAGCAATAGGGGTGCAAGGCATGCCTGGGCTTGAAATGTTTGAAAGGCAACATAGCTTGACTGGGCTTGGGCTGGGCAAGTGATCAAGCTAAAGTGACATTTCAAACAGTATACCAAGGATTTGAGGGAAACTAATACCATGGAAGCATTTTCTGTTGTTTAAAAATGTGATTACACATGCCATGATTTTCAAAAGAAAAATGAGCAATCTGCTTAATCTGCACTTAAGTGGAAATATATTTATATATTTGCATCCCAGAAAATTGTAGTGATATCTATGAGCTCATTGCTATAGCCTGTCAAGATCTTCTTTTCTTTTGGTTTAGTAATTTATAATATATAACCTTACCCAGGAAAACATAAAAGTTATCAATGTATCAGCCAAAGCATGGACCTAAATTATGGGTCAAAGATGCAAATACATCCACAAACAAGGGAATAACCTAAAACCTAACAGGCTAAAGTAGGCTGGGTGTAGATACTGGGGAGTAGTCGGGACTATGGTAAACTAGGGAATGGAGAAGAGTCAGGGACTACTCAGCTTAAGCCAGCAGCTGCCCAGTGGAAAAGACAGCCTAAAATTGGTCAGCTTTCTAATTTTGGAAATTGCATGAAAAGCCAGAAATCTACACTTTTATGTGGAGTTTGCAGATCTTAAACACTGTATAAACTAAAGGAAATATGTCTGACCCAAAGAAAAAGAAGGCAACGACCTTGTCTTAGAAACAGACTGTGTCTGAGAAACAAGGTATGTAAGGGTATTTTGGAGCACAAGGTGACATGCTGAGGTTAGAGCTATGGAAAGACAACCTAGGAAGTGACAATGAGCTTGTCACAAATGTCAGCACACCATTATCAAGCTTGAATTTTAAAGAAAACAGAATCAAGATTGCAGAAGATGTACATTTGTTCCTGCTAGAATTGTATGGATAAATATAAACTAGTTAGGGTATGAAGGAGTTCAGAATGAGCCTCCACAAAAGGTACTACTTTGGCATGTGGATTATTTTGAACTGAAGGCAATCAAGGTCCAAAAGACTCGGGAAGAACTTTTACTTCCCTTTAACTGCCTCTAAGAATTTAGATAGAAGGGTTGAGCCAGGAAGAGAGATATCACTAGCGAGAACTTACAAACAGCATGGGCTAGGTGTCCTAAGCTGTGGGGAGCTTCACGGGGGCTCTTGTTCAAATTCTTCTCCATGTCCCATTGTCTCTGCATGGCATGACATTTATTTATTTACCAAATATTTGTTCCTACCATCTTTCTGTGAATTGCCTTTCTTAGAAACCCCGAGCCCCTACACTCTTCACCATAGCTCAGGATGGCATATAAGCCTTTTGAACCTCTCACGTCTTTATGGGGCTCCCATATGTACAAAATCAAATTTGTTTTTCTCCTATTAATCTGTCATATGTCAGTTTAATTAATAGACCAGCCAAAAGAATCTAGAAGGGTTTAGAAAACTTTTTTCTCCCCTACAGGTGGCAAGCTTTGAAAACTTCACATTTTGAAGTGAGATCAAATGAGAGAAATGACTCCATGCCAGGAAATGAAAAGATCCATTTGGTCTATGGGTCTTTTGAGAAATATCTCTGCAAACACTGTGTCTATCTGTCATAAAAGGGTTGTGTAATTAACATATGCAAAACACCACCACCGTCCTGCTGGAAGCTAACTTCCCTCCCTGGAAATCCAGCCTCTATTTATTTACAACAAAATAAAGTGGACCCTTCTGGAAAGAAACACGGCTCCGTGGCGGCCCGAACACTGTCGCAGTGATGCTTTAAATCTTTTATATCTCCCATACCTCCAGGGGCTGGTGCTGGATGGTATTGAGCCAGGGCCCATAAATAATTTATGCTAAGTAGCAATTTAGTTGTTTGGCTTGAGGTAAAGAAATCCAAGAAATTCATAAATAAAGTTCCCATTTTTGCTTGTGTTCCAAAGTTAATTTATGTTACTCTGCAATTAACTAACATAAAGGTGAAAAAATATGACAGGCCTAAGGTACAGACTCATGCTCATAAATCTGCTCTATCTTAACTAGTGGTGTTTTGGTGATAGTTACCTAGTTCTCTTCATCTTGTGCTACTGAACAGAAACTTTCCTTGATCTGATTTCCTGCTACCCTGTAAAAGTATTACAATTGTTCTGAATGGACCCCTGAATGAGTAGAGGAAGAAAGGGAGATGGGATTTGGGATGGTTACAAATGGAGCTTTTGACACATCTGAAGTATTTTATATCTTTAGAAAAAAAAGCAGAAGCAAATATGAAAAATGCAAATAGTTGTTCATTGAAAGGGAAGAGTTAGAGAATTCGAGAACTGGAAGCAGGACAGCCAGCCACTGCTGCCCTAGCAAGGGTGGGCATGGTGGGTGGCAGGGGGAGCAGAGAGCCACGCAATTCAAAGATTTGGGAGGATGTAAAGAGCAGAAAGCAATTATGCAGACATGAGTGACATGGCCCTCAATCAGGCACAGAATCTAGGAAGGCCCTAGGTTCCCACAGTAAAGCATCAGCTGGCATCTTGAGCATATGGCTCTGCTTTCAGCCAACAATGCCGAATACCTTCTTTTCAGGTTCTCACTGGCAACCTCAGGCTGCAATTCCCTGCTATTTTTTTGCTCTCCAAATTCTGTCGGAGACAGCTGATATTTGTGATGATTTCTCTGTGACATGTGACCTATTCAACCCTGAAGACCTTCCAAACTTTATTCATATAGTAAGACTGGAGAGAACTACATACTTAGATCCTATTTATTGTTCATTTATTCAAATATATTTATTAAATGCCTACCATGTGCCAGGGAGAAATGTGGTAGACAATGTAAACTCCAAGATGAATAAACATAATCCCTGTACTTATCAGTTTATGGATTAAGGGGAGAGAGGAGAGGAATAAACCGAGAGTTTTGATAAGTATGATAAGTGCTCTGATAAAGTATGCATAAGGTGCCAGGGAAGCAGTGAGAAGCAGTACACAGACAAGTGGGAGAAGTGGGAACAAGGGAAAAGTCCCAGAGAAGGGGAAGCTTGAGATAGCCTAAAAGAGTGAAGATGCCAGTTTTGCCAGATGTGTTCAAAAGCCTGGAGCAGGAGGTAAGCATGTCTCATTCAGAGACAAAAGTGGAATATGATTGTACATAGAGCATATCCAGTGAAGTAGGAGGGGATGAGGCTAAAGAGGGAGACATGAGAACATACAGTAGGCATATGCCGCTTAAACTTCATGTCCAAGGCAGTGGGAGCCATGGAAAGGTTTTAAGCAAAAGAATAGTATAATCAGATCTGTGGGATGAAAGATCATTCTACTAGTAAAATGATGAATGAATTGGTTAAAAAAAATTACTCTCAAAGTTCAGGGCAGGAAGTGTTTTACCCCTAGTGACAAAGTATTCTTTCTTCCTTTGAACAATGAAAAATGTACAAATGGTGATGTCTTTTTTCCTCTCTGCTCTGGTTACTAACAGCCTAGAAGCAAGTTGTTTGGTCAATTGCCATGGCCTCAAGTTTTGCTTTTCTTTTTTTTTTTTACTTCTTTGATCTAATCTTTTGACACATTAATCTTTTTTCTTCATCTTATTATAACTGTGATATAATTTTAAGGCTCCTCAAATTTAATAGAAGGTCAGTGAATCATTTTTAAATTAATACATATAGGTACTTTCTGGTTATATGTAATGGTTTGAACTCCCTTCTGAAACATTACTGAAAGGACAGAACAGGAATAAACACTAAACACATGGGTGAAAAAGATGACAGAAAGGAGATAAGAGGAAGTGACTAGATGTCAACACATTTCGGAAGATGGAAAGCAGATGGAAGAGCGGAGAATGACATAGCTGAGTAGGGGAAGGCAAATCTTGAGCTAAAGAGGGAAAATGTCTATGAGAAGCAAGAAGATTTTTCCCCACCTAACCCAGAAAATCTGAGGTTTTAGAGGTACCAGACCCTGAGGAAAATTGAGGAGAAGAGGGTAGATAGAAATCTATATGAAGAGCTAGACCTCAGGGTTCCTGAGCAGCCAAACTCCTCTCCTACTTTATAGGGGCCTGGAAGTACTTTATCTAGAGAAACTGCACCTCTGATGGCCTGGACTCAGAATTACCAAGCATAGTGGAAGGTAGGGATGAAACATCACATAATAAACTCAAGGAGTATATGAAAGAATACATCCCCACAGGTCAAGTCTCCAGCCCTCTTCCATTCTACTATACTATCAGTAACCAGGTATTTATAACTGTGTGATGAAGGATTAAAACAATTTTCTCTGGAGGAGCCTGAGAATGGGCAGCCTGAGAAAGGGGCTTACAGACACTTCTATTTGGAGCTTCTACAGGAAAGAAAACTACTCACCAGCTAATCACTCTACATTTAAAATACCCAGTTCACTTTCACATCTAGAGTCTCTTAGCAGCTTCTCGAGCTGCAAGTTTAAATATTTAAGGAAGCCAACAATCATCAAATATCTGAGGAAGTCTCCAAAATGAAATAAAAGGGCCAAACACAGAAACAGAAAAGAGGAATTCAGAAGAATCAGACATGATACAGGAAGAAGAAAGAATACTTTAAAATCAATAACTGAACCACGTAAGATGGTCTTGGAGCCAAGGTCCCACCCTGGGCTCTCCCACCCTGTAGGCCGGGGGCCTCACCGGGCCTCACCAAAATCGATAATTGATATATATAAACTAAAAAGAATAAACATGCATTAATGAACTAAGAATAGGACATTATTTTTACAGGAAACTTCAAAGACTATGAATCTGACCTGGAAATTAAATATATGGAAGAAATTAAAAATTCAGCTGGATGGATGGAAGATAACATCAAAAAAGTCCTGCAGAGAGTAAAATTAACACCCAAAGAAAAAAAGTGCAATTGAAAAGGAAAGATAAAGAAAAAAAATGTAAATAATCAACTCAGGAAGTCCAACATTGAAAACCAGGAGTTCAGAAGGAGAGAAAAGATGAAACAGAAGAAAAACACAGGAAGTTTCCCTAAATGGAAAGACATGGACAGCATGATTAAAGGGGCCCACTAAGTACCCAGTTCTCTGAATCACAGAGAACCCACACCATGGCACACAATCACAAAATTTCAAAAGAATGAGCATAAAGAGAAGACTCTAAAATTTTTTGGAGAGATAGAACCGGTTATTTATAGAGGATCCGTCATCTGACTTACATGTGACTTTCAGGATCGCCGTTGGAAACTAGAAGACATTGGAACATTGCCCTCAGAATTCTGAACCAAATTATTTTCATTACAAACCATTTCGTGCTTTTTTTTTAGTTAAAAAAATACAGAAGGGTATAAAGATAGAAGAAACAATTATCAGTATTATTCAGGTATCCATACAACATAATATTAATCACTGTTAATATGTTAACCTATTCCCTTCCAGGTTTTTTCCTTGGGGGTGGGGTTGTTGAAAATGGGGTAGTGAATTTAAAATTTTTCCTCAATTGGTTTAAAAATTGGTGATGCTCATTAAAAAGTGATTAAACATTGCAGAAATGTACCAAGAAGTAAATAAAAAAGCTACTTCCTGATTCCAACTATCTAAAAATTACTGCCATTAATATTAGGTCAACATGATCCTAAATCTTTTTGTATGGCTATAAAAGATAATGATGGAGATGATAACTAGGTCATAGATAGAGAGATAGATAGATAGATAGATAGATAGATAGATAGATAGATAGATGATAGATAACATTGCTTTTTGTTAAAATGGGATCATATATACTATTTTTAATAACAAAGTATTAAATTTAATTGTAATTTAATAATAAAAAGAGAAACTGAAGCAAAACTAAAGGAATTGTCAATTTTCAAATAAGTTGTTGCCATAAGATTTAGAACCCTCTAAGCTTGAAAGGGTAGGGGTGGGGGGGGTGGATCGGAAAAACAATAAGAGTTGGAGTCATTAATGTCTTTATTATATTATGTCAATATTAGACAATTTTCAGTAGACTCTTGCTTAGAAATATGAGAATATCTCCCTTCACCACACTTTCCAATTATCTTTATACTACTAATTTTACATTGTTCTGATTAATAACATTCGCATTTTGTTCTACAGCAATAATACTCTCAGTTGTTTAGTCTTTAATTCTATATTTAAATAGATTCAAACACCATCAGTCCTTTTTATCACAGTTTCTCAATTCCCATGTTCTTTATTTTGATTTATCTCTTAATTAGTTAGAATTCATTTTCAAGCATTTTTTTCATGAAGGATTCAAGAGTGCCATATTCCTTGAGTTCTTTCATGTTTAAGAGTGTCTGTCTTTTGGCATTTTCTCTAGTGATGTCTTAGTTTTCTTTCATTCCTGAAAACTTTGTAGAAATAACTCCATCATCATCTGGCATTAAATGTTTTTATGAATAAGTCTGAGATCTGGCTCCTTTGTAAGCCATAGTGATTTGCTTTATCTACCTGCATATCTAAAAAATATATATATTTTAATCCTTGAAGTTCAATACGTTAACTCGGATATGTATCCATGTTGAGTATCCCATATCAAAATTCCTGAAATATGCAATCCAAATGTTCATTTTTTATGAATGAGAAATGTATTATATTCATTCATTCAATAATATTTATTAAGAATCTATGTACCAGGGCCTGAGTGGCTCAGATGGTTAAGCATCTGGCTTCAGCTCAGGGCATGATCTCTGGGTCCTGGAATTGAGCCCTGTACGAGGCTCCCTGCTCAGTGGGGTGTCTGCTTCTCCCTCTCCCCTGCCTCTCCCCTACTCGTGCTTGCTCTCTCTCTCTCTCTCACTCTCTCTCCCCCTTTCTCTCAAGGGAATAAATAAAATCTTAAAAGAAAAGCTATGTGTCAGGCGGTAGGCTCTTGGATATATTTCTGAACAACCAAACCAAAAGATCCTGTGGAGCTTGTTGGGGGTAGGACTAGGTGGGGGAGAAGAAGTAAACAGGAAACATAATAAAGAAGCAAACTACACAGTTAACATAGTATCATTGAGGTAACAAGTGCTATGGGCAAAAGGGAGAACTGGAGTGCTCTAAGGAAAATTGGGGGCAGGGGATAGGAGCGTGCAAAGGTCAAATTTCAGTTTTAAACAGTGCAGTCATGGAAGGCTTCATGAGGTGATATTTAAGCAATCAATTGAAGGAATGAGTTTGCAGATCTCCAGGGGAAGAGTCTTAGAGCCAGATGGAACAGCCAATGCAGAGCTAAGAGCTCACCAGGTGCAGGTGAGCAACGGTAAATGTGAGGAAGCCAGTGCGGCGGGAGTAGAAAGAGGGAAGCAAAATGCAGTGTGTGCTAAGATCAGGGAGGTAATGGTAGGCTAGATTTTCACAGGTTTTTGACCATTGAAAGGCTCTTACTCTCAGTTTCATGGTTTTAACCAAGGAATGACAGTATCTAACGTTTTAAAAGCATTACTTTGGCTATTTTGCTGAGAGCAGGGTATAGGTGGACAAGGATAAAAGCAAGGAGACCAATTAGAAAGCTACTGCAATAATTCAGGCAAGAGATTTTTATGATGTAGTTGTGCTTTTTCTTAGGTATCAGGGAAGAAAATTCTGTGAAAAAGTTTAAATCTGTCATCTAAATCTAGAAATATATTTGATTTTTTTAACTGGTGCACATGTTCCATTGCTAAAAATATAAAAATAATAATAATTTTTAAAAGATAGATGAAAAAGAGCCTCGCTGTGAAGCTTATTTTATGTGGGAAGCCATCCAGTGAGATAAATCAGATAACTTGAGTCAGCTCTACGCCAAAATCTCGAAGAGCACATGAAGATAAATTTAATGCCTCAAAGTACATAGTCGCTCACTAGGTGCAGAGAATATTGGAAGAAAATTTTTCTTTTTCTTTTATTGTATTATAATAGTGGGAATCTTTCCTATAGGATTTTATCATCTCCAATCAAGTGTCAGCTATCATTTCTCCAGGCTAAAGTCCTTTTCGGTTCTTTCAGACTTCTTGGGCAAATGCCATTGAGGTTAAAGGAATTTTCCTACATCTAGTGTGACCATTATGCTCAGAACTTCTTGTACATTCATCATTATTTGATCAGATATGTCTGATCTGGTTGACTTACAAGACAATTTGTTATAGGAATTTCCCCACCGTCTTCTAAGACCACTGCTACCTCCTTTTGTCTTGTGCTCATCAAGGGATCCCATGACATAGAGTGGCTACTTACCTGACTTCCTGGGCAAGCTGAAAGAAACCCACGGTTCAGAGAGAGATGAGAAGACTGCCAAATTCACACTCTTCAATAGCTCAGTGGAAGAAACCTAAGATCCCTCCTCGCCAGAGGAGCAAGGAATCACCAGGGTAGATAGAAATCTTAGAGGGTCGCAGTTGATCTAACCCCCATCACACAATGCACACTTGCTTTGCCTAAAAGTTACTCTAACTTACCTTCAAGGCCAAACATGTAGCTTCATTTCCACTACCTTCTCCCCTAGGACACAACTCAATGCTACTTATTAATGTCTAAAAAAGTGAAAGAAATCATTTTTCTGTCACCAGAGGGGGAAAAAATGACACCGTTAAGAACCTAGGTAAGGTACAATATTTAGTCTCAGAGATTTTACTCTTGTTAAGTGATAAGTACAAAAAGTACAAATTAACTAGGGCAATTAAAGTGTGGGAGAGTTGGAATAATCACTAGAAAAAGAAAACCAATGGCACCATTTTCCTCGAGGGGAACACAGTGAAATTCCACCTGTTGGGACAAACAAGAGCTGTAGGCAGTATTTTGGTAAGGTTGATCTAGAGATGCAGGCGTCTAAGGTTTCTTCCAAATGTAGGTTTGAGATTTGATCACTTTAATTATAATAATATAACGAAGGATGAGGAGTAAGAAGAAAAGGAGAAGAAGGAGGGAACTAGCAATGGCTTATATCAGTAATCAATTTCCATGTCCTTTGAGAAAGTCAAGTTGGCTCATGCAGGGACCGGTATGTACCTCTGTATTCCTATATAACTCATCTTGAGGTAGTGTAAGTACTGCAACAAATCTGATTTTCGCTAGCCACTCGTTAGGACTACGCTCATTTCCTGGAGCACCTTACAGGGGACATTTCCGCTCACACAGCAGTTACATCACTGTTTGCGGAGAGCTGGGTTATTCCTTTCGGCCTGATCCACTGCCGATGCTAAGAAAATGCTTAGATACCAGCTTTATCTAAATGGAATGTAAAGATGAGGGGGATACAAAATAAAAGCCACCAAGTATCATGGCTGCTACTCAATAATTTCACCCCTGGCTTAGTGCTCATGGGACGTGAGCTCTGGTCTCACCTCTAATCTTACCTCGACGGGTGGTTCCAGCATGGGCTGTTTCCAGCTTCATTCACTTGCCTGGAAGCAATTTTCCAAGAAATCTGTAAAACGGATACAAAAATGAGAACCCACCACCACTGCACACTCATACATCCTGAACTATTGACCACAAACACTTGTTTAAGTGTCATTTATAAAACATAAACTTCTAATATATTGACAAACGTTATAAAGGGCCATTCTGTGTCCCCCCCCCCTTTTTTTTTTTTTGTATAGGTGAAAAAATAAAATAAAACTGGAAAATCGTCTCTGTAAGTGAAATGACACTTGCGGATCACTCAACTGAAAGCAGTCCTATCCTCAGACACTGGATAGTGCCTCGGTAGCCTGAACTAGCCAGTGTCTCACCTTAAATGTAAATTCCAACATACCGTATAATACGCATTTGACCCCCTCTTTGCAAGTTTCCTCGTACCAGTGAAATGGCATCCACTCATGACTGTCATCATCGTCTGAGAGCATCTGTTAAGCAGAGGGCCGTAGACGGTGCTCTCCCAGGTCCTGCACAAAGTGAGGTAATATCCAATTTCCTGACCTCTGGAGGCCTTCAGACCAAGGCCAAGAATGCTAAAGCAGACAGATGTAAGGAGACTCAGCTCGCTGAATAAGCTTTAAAGCATTGCATGAATTAAGTGAATGGATAAATGTGTAACGTTTTGCATAAGTAGAGGATAATTAAGTGAAAGAGAGGCAAGTAAGAGCCCCTGTGGTGTTCTGTGCATTTTGACCAAGTGGAGACGTCTGATGAGTGGGATGAGCAAACAAATAAAAAATAACCAGATTTCACTTTTCAACATTTTTGCCAGCTTCCGTGTTATGTAGCACATAGTAACTGACAAGTGGAGGGATGGTACAGAAATATATTCCATTCTTTAAAGAGAAAACAGAAGACTTTGGTTTTTAACTCAGTGAATCAATAAACCCTTGTAAACTTATAAAATTGTGCAGAACGTTTGATTTAAACTGGCCTACAGTAAAGAAAGCCCTTAAAACGAGGCAGAGGAGTATGAGCTACTGAATTATACTAAGAAGCCCGTTTGAAAGGGACTTATTTAATGAAGCTTGTTTTAAATTGTCCATCTCTTGTAAGGATGTGTGCACTTCTTAGAGTCCTCCTGTGATCGGTTTTTGTTTTTGTGAACTTAGTGAATAGGATTTAAACTTCTTAGCTTCTTTTTTTTTTTCAAAAACTACAAACGCAATCAGTTTGAGTAGAATCCATTCAATTGGCCTCTGCTTTCTGAATGCAAGAAAGAAGCTACTTTTCCTCCCCTTCGTTTCATTCCAGCTGAGCACAGTGCAGCAAACATCTCATGCTGAAATCAGTGCCTTTTTAAAACATCAAGGGGCTTGAAAGCTCCGAACCTGTTCAGAGGTGAAGTGGCTCCAAGAGATGGGCTCAGACGCACCCTATTTGCACTTGCCTCCGCTGTAAAGGATCTCAGTCCTTTATCCACAGGCCTCATTATGAAAGTTCTCTCGCTATGAACGCCGGACCAGGGCAGGTCTGCTCTTTGGTATTGTAGTGGCACTCTCTGTTTCGCTCACTGTAAAGAATCCTGGCCATTGGCTAAGGTCTACTGTGAGATCAAGAGAAACCAGGTTCTCTACAGTGGAGGAAGGGAGTTAATTGCTCTGCCCTCCCCAAGTGCCCTTCACAATCCCGCCTGCATTCATATCAGCCCTGGCTTCTTTCTTTTCTCTCCAAGGGTTATAACTACTGCGGAGGAAGGAAGGGTCCTACCTCTGTAGAACCGCCGAGATGAGTTCAGAGAGCAGGAGAGTGAAAATCTCCCAGCCACTTTTTTCACCTCTCACAAAGCAGAAATTGCAGAATCCTGAACATCCTTCCGCAGGAAGCCAAAGTCTTTAAGTTTTGGCTTCCCCCCTCCTCAACAGATAGAGTTAGTTCTTAAACCAGCAGCTTTTCAGAATGAAAGAATAAAGTAAAAATGTCCACATAGAGAGAGTGTTGAAACGTACCTTGCAATTAACTGTGACCCAAGTCAAGTGTGGGCTAACTGGCTTCCTGCTAATCAGATGCGTCTGCCGTTCTGATTCTTCTGCAAAGAAGCTCTGGGACCGGTGTTTTACTCTTTTCTCATGCAGTTTTCAGGGCAGTGACAGGATCCTTCCAGCTCTGGATGAGGATGTGATATAGGAATTCCTAGAGAAAAGTGCCTGATTTTCATAGGTTTGCTTAGTGGACGTTTTTTGGGGGGTGGAAAGGAGCCACAGTAATTCTTGCAGGTAACTCAAGTACATTTTCTTTTAAAGATTTTATTATTTATTCAACAGAGAGAGAGAGACAGCCAGTGAGAGAGGGAACACAAGCAGGGGGAGTGGGAGAGGAAGAAGCAGGCTCCCAGTGGAGGAGCCTGATGCGGGGCTCGATCCCAGAACGCTTGGATCACGCCCAGAGCCGAAGGCAGACGCCTAACGACTGAGCCACCCAGGCGCCCCTCGAGTACATTTTCTGTTTGTGACTGCCTGATAAAGCAACTCCTTCCCCGCGCCCGCCCCAGTACTTAACATCTCACAATAGTCTCGTCCCCGTTAGGGTTTGCGTGGGCAGGACCTTCCTCTCAGATTTGGGGTTTGGCTAATCATTAATAATGATGCGCTCCCCTCTAAACTCTGTAGGCACCAATTAGCATTGTTTTAAATCCTCTCAGGAATTTTCATTACTTGGTTTTTCACTATGATATCTCTATATGGCTTCAAATTTAACCCAACTCTACGAGAGTCAAAGCTAATATCGCTGAAACTCTAAAGAAGAAGCCCCTTAAATATTTACGGGGTACCTCTTACAAGCAGCTATTTAAGGACTATCAAAGATTTCAAATATAAGGTTCTTCTCCCTTTGCTCAATATGGAAATGTTGCTCTTTTTAAGATTAGCATTAATGTTTTGTTTCAAGGGCCCAAGACAATGAGTGGATTTTGTCTTTGGGGGAGAAAAGGAGACATTGTGAATGTTCAAGGATTAGACCTAATGTACTCTGAGGAATCACCAACACCAGCTTCCAGAAGGCTGTTGATTTGAATGCATATTATCTCTCTCAATTAAGTGGCTTATCTTTCACTTCATCACATATTTAATATCAAATCTTAAATGTTTTCATTGCAAATGGATTTCTGCATTTAGGGGGAGGACAATGCACTTGATATGTTAGGCGAGTTGACAGTTTATGTACACTGAAAAAGAAATTAGGAGATCAAGGTTCTCTTCACAGTGAGGTGGGCATTTAGGAGCAGGGAGAGTCATATTTTGTATTTCTATCATTTTCCCCTTGAAGTAAATGGAACATAATTTTCAAAACTGGATATGAGAGGGAAATGCTCTGGATTTGTTTTATGGTTTTAAAGTGAAAAACGAGTCACTGTGCTGTAGCAAGGAGATGCTTGATAGGCCGGAGCCAAACAGCACGGACATCATCACTCCTTTTGGTAGCCGAGGATGCAGTCCAAGATCTAATTCAAGCCCTTACGATGTCCAAATGCCTGCCACATGGAATTGCGCACTGCATTCTCCTAACTAACAAGTCTCTCAGATGGCGCTCTAGGACAAACGGCCTTGGGTTTAGCAAAATTTTAAAAAGATACTTTCTTCATTTATTACCCCAACACTTGAACCTCTTCATCTCCAGCTAAGAGGCCTTGAGTTAGTGTGTTAAGAAAAATATGCAACACTTCTCTGTACATCTCTCTTTTTGGCACGCGGCCAACCCTGACTTGTCACCTGGCATCACACAAGCTTGGGTCAGAGCACCCAGGAGTCGGGAGGAAAGAGGCCAGCTCCTCACACATCTGGTACTCGAGCTAAAAGGGCCCCTTTTGTGTGAATTAGGTAATTGGGACAAGTGCTAGAGATGGCTCTCCTGTAGGCTCCTTCAAATGGACTTTCCTAAAATATTTCCAGCAGGGAGAAACTGGTATGGAGATGGCAGACTTAGAAAAATTCCTATTTGTTATCCACTCATTGCTTCAACCAATTTATTGATGGCTACCTCCTTAGTCCCAGCCCCTGTGCTGGGCACCAGAGAGGTGATTTCAAACAAAGGGGACAAGGTCTGTGCTCTCCTGTAGTTTATAACTTAGTAAGTGAACAAATAAATACACAAATAAATATCCTCTAAAGGATAGGAGAAGGCCATGGTGGAGGGGATATCTACTTTAGTTAGCAAAGTTGGGATTCTAGAATTAGGTCTTCCCTCATAGCCACTTCGCAATGTTGCTTCAAGACTATAGTATCTGTAGCATTTAAATAACCCGATGTTGCCTGCCTCTCCAACTTTATGTCCTTCTTGCCTCGCCTCAATGCCCACCCTAGAAACACCGAATTTCCCATCCTTCAGAACGCTTCGTCAGCCTCTACGGCTTTCCCTCTGCCAGCCCATCTTACTATGTCTTCCCTACTTCTGCACTCTGAGGATTCCTCCTCCTCCTCGATCACTCATCCGGGACAAGATTGCTTCTAGGAAATGTCTGATTCTTTTCTCTTCCGCCTGCAGGGTCTGCATGTGACTCGGTTCCAGAGGGCACATCCCCATTTTCATGTCTGCATGTCACAGGGCTTGAACATCAGCAATGTCACATGGTTCAACCCATAAGCTTGTGTGAACGGCCCAGCTGTGCAGCGCCCTCTATTCACACAGACTATCACGGGCTTGCGATTTCGGAAGTTGTGCAAGATGGCAGCTCTGCTCACCACATGGCCCTGCCCTGTGCTCCTGTAGCGTGCTACGCTCACCCCTAAAATTCATTTTCCTGTTTTGATTAATATGATCTGCTCATGATTTTTCTATCCTCCTCAATAGTTTCATCTTGTATCCTTAATAATTAGCCCAGGACATTTTTTAGTAACGCTAAGACCAACTAACATTTATTGAGCCTTTACCAGTTCCAGATACTTTAAATGCCTCAAATTCTCACAACAATGTTGACAGATAAATAATCTTATCCAATTTTTGCACCTGAGAAACTTAGACTTAAAAGTTAAGTAATTTATAGACTAAAAGATGGTAAGGGCTCAGATTTGAGTGACAAGCTATCTGTTTCTAGAACCCAAATTCTTTAAACCATGCCATGCTAGGTTTCACTTTTTTACTTATTCATTCATTCGCTCAACAAGTGTGTTTACACACACACACACACACACACACAGTGCTAGGCCTTATGTTAGTGTCATGAGTGTGCCGGTCAATGACAAAAACCTGACTTGACTTCAAGGAACTTTCAATCTAGCAGGAAAAGCAGACGCTGAACAATCGATTGCAAGTGAGATAAACTGGGGTAAATGTTTACTGAAGTGAGCTGAATAGTACAGGAGATAAACATCCAGATATATTATGACAGCTATCCCTCAAAAAAGAAACATGTTTGTGTTGTTTCGCTTTCAAATATTAAAAATACTCCCAGTATCCCTCATGCCACTACCTGCTTTGTCTCAGAATGATTAGGTCGTAGCCTCGATATAATAAGTATCTGGCTATGATGGAGGCCAGTTCTACCACAGCACTTCCCAGTAGCAACTTGCTGGTTTCTTTTTAGCCTTTAGCTACTTGAGGTTGGGTAGAAAATAGATAAGATCAATTCTGAAATGAACTTCTGCAATTCGGTCATTATAAGTGACAGACCCTAAGATGTGGGTGTGACCCAGTCGCAGAGAGAACCCCCACGCTCACATGGGGAATCTGCTGGCCATACTAGTGACAAGGAAGCTGCTGGTCAAAACCATCCTGCTAAAACTTGGGACTCAGGCTGAAACTTCAAGAATTTTGGTAGGAAAAATGTAGAGAGCATAATTATTTATGGAGATAAGAAATGGTGAATAAGATTGAAGAAATCCTGTATAACCCTAAAACAAAGCCCGGCTGAGAATATCACTGGTTCAGAGATGTCAATTCACCAGTTTTAATTGTACCTCGGCTCCTACTCATGTTCCTAGAAAGCGTATGTGGGGTTTTTTTGTTTTCTTTGTTTTCCCTCAGTTCTCAGTCAACAGGCTGTGAAGACTGACTGGCACCAAGAGAACTACAGAGAATTTAATACAGAGTGGTTCCTTACAGAATGAGAAGACCAGAGAACACGTAGGAATCTCAGAAGCAGAGAATCTGGAGTCAGAAGAGACCTTTGAAATCCTCTGCCCCAGACCCCCAAAGAGTGCAGGAGGCCCTTCTGAAAGACTTCTGTCCCATCCCAGACTTGTGTTAAATACTTCTACAGACAGAGCCCTCATTAGCACACCATAACTCCTATTCTAGAAAGTCCTTTACGTGGAGGCAAAACATGCCTCCCGTGACCTCAACAAATAGCATCACTTTCTGTCTTCAGAACAGTATAATCCTTATTTCATACAGGAGTTTCTCGTTTATGTACTTTCTACTTTTTTCTTTAGGACTTAAGTATCTTCAGTGTAGGTTTTTCTGAAATGGCTTAGAGCCGTCAGACAGAACTTCATTGAGAATATGGATCCTGAGGGAGGGCACAGGATAAGCAGAGAGGAATGGGTCTCAAACACTGCTCCACAAGGAACAAGGATTCAAATATTCATTAGTTGATACGGATGATATCCTGTGGCACGGTTAATACGTGGCTCTATTCAACGATAGCAGAGTTAATGCAGTTACCTGGCAGCAAAGCGTTTCCAAAAAAGCCAGCCTTTCTTCTCATTGACTATTGATGACTGCAGCCCAGGGGAAAGTAGTACATTCATAAACATCAATCAGGGCAGGAAAGGCGCCTTGGAGTCTCTTTGAAACGAGATAATGTATATGAAAGCTCTTTGTCAACTGTAAAGCAGTATACAAATGTAAAGAATTTTTATCATTGTTTTAAAAGGAAGTTGGAATAGAATTACTGTTTGTTCTGAAGTTTGCTGTGTGGCCTCCTTAATACATACCTAACGAGAGAACCTTGTCTTCCTTTTCATTTTCTCTGAGTAGATATTCAACGAACTTATTTTTAAATAGTAAGTCTCAGACTTCTTGGTTTTCTGTATAGGCTACACTCTGTTTCCAAGTTTTGAAAAGCAATTTTTCTTTGGTATTTCCTCAATGCACATTTTATTCTGAAATGACAGATTACAAAGACAGTTGCCTAGGACTATGAGATGTAATTCATCTGAATTAATATGAACCCCATCAAAAGATAAACAGAGGAGTATTAAAATTTTTAAGAGTTTTTTTTTTTTGAGTAAAAATCGATTTGAATTGGGCAGCTTCCAATCTAGCAGAGAGAGAGGACCTTCAAAAAGCCATACAAAATGCAACTCTTACTGGCAGAAGGAAATGGAACAAGGAAGGCATACCATGCAAAGAAGCAGGCTGATTATTGCAAGGTTTCTTTCCTCCAGCGGATGGGAGGGGTTTGTCAGGCAGATTACCTAAATCCTGCTGATCAGGCAATTTCTGATTGACTGGTTCAGGATTCCATTTCTGGGGCAGCCAAACTCTCGTTTAGTCTTGGTATGGTGATGTGGGGCTTAGCACGAACGACTCCATTTTGGACTCGTTGACTTCTTTTTAATAACCCGTAATCCTGCTAAAGACAGGGATCTACTTTTTTAGAGTAGCTGTTACGTGCTGGAAATTGTTAGGACTTGTATGTGTATTATCTCAATTAACCCTCACAACCACCCCAACCTGATTTCCAGATGAGGGAAGATTTTAAAACTTTGCTGAGGTTGCAAAGCTAATTGGCAGAACTGGGAATTCAAACCCAGTTGTCTCACACCCAAAAGTTTTGCTTCCATATATCTAAAGAAGCTCTATCTGAAATGTAAAGATGAAAGCCACACTATCATTCCCACAATGGTTTTCATATACTTCCTCCAAAACAATGGATTTTATAAGCACTTTATGAATGTCTTCCTAGTTGACAAAACACTGTATGCTATTACCTAACCTTTTACCCACTTAATTAGATCACATTGTATACTAGAGAAACTTAGAACATTAGAAGCCCTTCTTACCATTTTGTCATTGATAATCTTAATAGTTGCTTTTTTTCTTTTTTAATTAAAATTAAAAATTCTGAAACTATCACACTTGTCAAAAGGATTAAGGATCACTTACAAAAATTGAAGAAACCTTTGAAAATGTATCCATAGCACATTCTCTTTAGAGCTATGAGGTTGGATTACTGCTTCCAGGAAGAGAGAGTGGACATACTTTTCTCTGTTCCTCTCACTAAGTACAATTAAAAACTCTGGAAATTATATATAAAATAAACATAAGAAGACAGTACTGCTAGCAGCCTCAGGACCATGTCAGGAGCTCACTGGGTTTGCATTTTGCCCCATACCTCCCAGGCTGGGTGCTGAAAAACTCAGCAATCTGGAAACATCAACAAGTGCAGACAGAAAGAAACCACAAAAAATACTTGACCTTCTATCCAAAGGCCCAGGAAAGGGGCAGCCTAGCAAAACAGAAAGCATTCAGACAATAACTGCTCTGCTCCAGCCCAACACCAGAGAGAAAATTATGACTCTACTCCCCCCCTCAGTAGTAAAGGCCCGGGAAGGAGTCTAGACGTGCATCCTCACCAGGTCAAAATGAGACTCTGCTCATAGTATTAGTGAAAACCATGTGATGACTCTGGAAATTCTGTCAAAAAATTCTAGGCAGTACAATAAAATCACCCCCCCACAAAAAAATTATATAAAAGGAATACACTTTAAAAAAGGAAGAAATACAACTCTCCCTACTTACGGATTACGTGATTGTCTATGTAGGAAACTCCAAGGAATCTAGGAATCTACTAAATAACAAAACAAAACAAAAAACTCCCAGAATTAATAAATGAGTTCAACAAGGCTACAAGATATAAGATAAACGTATAAAAATCAATTATATTTCTATACACTATAACATGGACACCAAAATTTAAAATATAATGCCATTTTCAGTCACTCAAATAATGAAATACTTAGTTATAAATCCAACAAAGCACGTAGAGGACTCGTGCGTTAAAAACTACCACATGCTGATGAAGGACATCAAAGAAAATCTAAATAAATGGAGAGACATACCACATTCATGTCTTAGAAGATATAATAAAGATGCTAATTCTCCCCAAATTGTATACAGTTTGAATTCACTTCCTATCAGAATCCCAGGAAGATTATTTTTTTAGATATAGACAAGATTATTCTAAAACTTTACGTGGAAAAGCAAAGAAACTAGAGTAGCTAAAGGAATTTGAAAAAGAATAAAGTAGGAAGAATCCATATACCTAGCTTCAAGACTCATTACATCACTACAGTAATCAAGACAGTGGTATTGGCAAAGGGATAGACACATAAATCAGTAGAAAACCCAGAAACAGACCTCCCAAAATAGGCATACTTGATTTTTGACAAAGATTCAATGGAGGAAAGGTAGCCTTTTCAACAAATGGTGATGAAGTAATTGAGCAGCTATAGGGAAAAAAAAAAAAGTGGCCCTCAAACTAAATCTCACACCTTATATAAAAGTTACCTCAAAATGGATGATGGATTTAAATGTAAAACATAAATCTATAAAATTTCTATTAAAAATAGGAGGAAAATCTTCAGAATATAGGGCTGGGCAAAAGGTTATTAGACTTGATTTAAAAAAAAAAAAAAACCCACAATCCATAATAGGGAAAATTGATGCATCGGACTTCACCAAGATTAAGAACTTTTCCTCAAAGACCCTGCTAAGAAGATAAAAAGACAAACTACAGACTTTGTGGGAAAGTATTTGTAAACCACATATACAAGAAAGGACTAGTAGCTACAATATATAAAGAATGCTCAAAACTCAACAGCCATAAAACAAACAATTAGAAAATTTGCAGGAAACATGAAGAGACATTTCACTGAAGAGGGTACAAAGATGGCAAAGAAGCACATGAAAAGATAGATGTTCAACAATATTAGCCATTATGGAAATGCAAATTAAAACTACATGAGATATCTCAATTTATCTATAAAAGTGGCTAAAACAAAAAATATTGACAATAGCAAATGTTGACAAGGATGCAGGGAAACTGGATCTCATACATGGCAGATAGGAATGTAAAATGGTACAGACATTCTATAAAATAATTTGATGGCAGAAAAATGGGTGTGGCTAGGAGGGCTACATGAAGGATTGTTAGGGTGATGGAACTAAATCTTTTTTTTTTAATTTAAATTTAATTAGCCAACATATAGTACACCATTAGTTTCAGATGTAGGGATGAAACTAAATCTTTGCTATACCTTACTAAATCAATATCAGTATCATGGTACGGATAAGGGCCTCCAGACCTAAAGAATCAATATGTACAAGCCATCTATTTCATGAAGGAACGAGTAAAGAGCTAAGAAAAAAGAAAGGAAACTGCTCAAAGCTGTGGCCTATTAGGAGTCTACTTGTGTTCCTCCCAAAATTCATATATCGAAGTCCTAACCCTTAGCACCTCAGAATGGGACCTCATTTGGAAATTAGGATGTTGCAGATGTAATTGGTTAAGATATATTAGGGTGGGCCCTAATCCAATATTCCTGTGTCCTTATATGAAGGGGAACTTTAGACAAATAAATAGCCATGCACACAGGGAGAACATTGTGTGAACGTGAGAGCAGAGATCAGATGATGCACATACAAGCTAGCGAACACCAAAGACAGCCAGCAAACCATCAGAAGCCAGGAGAGAAGCATGGAACAGATTCTCAGCCTTGGTTGGCTCAGAAGGAGCCAACTCTGCTGACACCTTGATCCCAGACATCAAGCTTCTAGAACCGTGAGACAGTGAATTTCTGTCATTAAAGCCACTGTGCTTTGGTATTTGTTATGGGAATCCTGGCAAACTAATACAGGCCCAAGCATCTGGATCCCCCTAAATTATGGAAAAAGTGGAGGGTGTGGTCCAGAGAAGTGGTATGCTAGACCATTTAGCACCAGAAAGAGAAAACTGTTAAATTTTGGGGTATTTTGCAAGCCAAGGATAAAGCCATTGTTCAAAACAAAATTATATGAACTTATAATTAAAGAAGCTATATAAAAGAGAGATAGTCAATACTTAAAATTCATCACTAACTAATAATGTTACATTTTACTAGAATCTATGCTTTTGAGGCTACTTACATATCTGCCTAAGGGAAAACCGTATAATGATGTGCTACTCCATGTCTATGCCCAATTCCACGATCAGGGACATCATGTTGATAGTTTGGAATCTGCCCTGGTGAGATAATTCACACCATGAAAATCAGAAAATGCTACAAACTGGGGCTTTGATCTCCTGGAGACATGATTCTTACACATTAACCAACCCACCACTTGGTCCAGAGATATTGGTGGCTTACCCAGTACCACACTGACTTCCTTTAGTTGACTCCAGAAATGTCTTCCTAGTCCCTCTCAGTGCCTGTTCTTCTGAAACCTCTGGCTCTGTCTGACCCCTGGATGCCTGGCTTCAGTTCTCAGCTTCCCCAGCAAAGCCAGCTGTGCCCTGGGTGAGCCCCATTGCATTCTTCTTGGCATTCATGGTATGAATGAATGGATGGATGGATGTGAATAAATCAATGAATGAAGGCTTTGAAGATTATTTTCAAACGATGGTCATGCCACTGTTTAACTTCCACAGCATATAGTGAGGTGGAAAGGACACTGTTTATGACTTCATAAGTCTACTTTGTTCCTCTGTATCCCAAATTGCCTCTGGTTAAAAGAGGTTCTCAATCCCCCCTCCTCACCAACCCCTTAGGATAGCGTGAAGCTTAATCTTCATGAAGGCACTTTGGAAATAAGTATTGCTATACAAACATATGGCAGTATAACTGTTATTATAGTAAGCTTCAAATCCTTGAAGGCACAACTCGTGCTCATTCCCAAGAAACCAGATATATGGTTGTGGTTGTAATAACTTGCGTTGGAAATTAGTGTAAAAATAGAAAGCACCATAATGTAAGATATTTATTGTATGTTTTTTACGTATAGCTGATTCATTTTTTTAACAGTGACTTAAAAATGGTGGTAGGACATCCAGTATGGGTATAATTATTAAATAATAATACAGACATAAGCTAACTGAGAAATAATTGTATAGTTGTAGCCGCATTGAAATGTAGTAAACTCTTAGATGCCGAGAACAAGCTTCGTGGTAATTATACTTGCCATTAAATGATAACATCCAATTGGTATCTAATCTTCAGGCTACAAATAAGCGTGTAATACTGCAAATACACTCTAATTACATGGCTGTTTGTCCTCTGTAAAAGTAATAAGATGAAGCACAAGCATGCTGCAAATTCCAATGAAGAATTTTATTCAGACTCTAATGAAAGATGCCAGGTGAAGCTTATAGCTTAATACCCTCCTTATTTCTATCTTCAGTACCAATGATTTTACTACTTAGTTCCAGATGTCAAAGTTTGTATTTCAATATTATTATCATTATTTGACACTGTAGTTATTTAATGAGAACTGACCTAATATTCTACTGAAGCCTGTGCAGCTCTTACTTTGGAAATTGAAGCAAAATATATAACATATTTGTCTGATAGAGTTCTAATAAAAAGTGACTAATTTCCCCATCTTAAAATCTTGAAAGATAATGTTATTATCTCAAACCCTCTGCTTAAACATTTATCTAAAGCCGTAATTCTTCTTTCCTGTTATTTTGGATTCAAGATAAAAGTACAACTTCTAATTGAACTTTTGTGTTCAAATATTCAATAACTGGTGCAGAACTTGGTAAATATTTTGAATAAATGAATGTAGTTGAATAATAGTTTGTAAATCTCAGCTTATTTCTTGAAAGTAAATGAGGTCAGATATGTTTGTTTAACTTTATCATTGAATCAATAAATCATTTTAGTCACTTTTGTACATGGATTACATACACTATGTTATGAACCTTTAGAACACTGAAGTATGATAAAACATTATGAGTTATGTATCTTAATAGAAAACCTCTACTCTTATGACTTAAAGCAGGCATATGCTTACATAATCCCCATCAAGTGAGTTGGGAGGTAATAAAGAAAAAGTAACATTCAGACTTCAGAGGGGAAAAAAGAATTAATACAAGAGGTGGGCGGGGGAGAAGAGACGTAGTTTACGAGTTTGATGATTTAGGTCTGTTTTGTATGTGCTTCCTCTATGCCTTAGAAATGAAAAATTCTGACATCAGTAACAATCATTCTATACCACATTTTATTTATCTACCCTAAAAATGATTTATTTCTGGAACAACAATAGTAGCCAATGTTTTTTGAAGAGGTATTTCTCACCGTCACCCTGTGATGACTATATCTCCCAGGGTTGGACAGCTGGTGGAGCAGAGACTTGAACCCAGAGCCAGCCTAAGGTACCTCATTGCCTTTCAGGGGATGACGCGGCCAGAGTTCACACCCATCTCAAACTCTCTGCCTTTGCATGCATTTCTTCCAACTAGAATCACTTTCTCTTCCTGCCCAGTGACTCCAGCCCCACCACTTAGGACCTGCTCAAGTTCCCCTATTTACACAGTATTTTCATGGTGCCTGCCTCCTACGTCCCACAGCATTAAAAGTCTATGCACACTGTGTGATTTGCTCTGTTCAGTTATCTACTTCTTGAGGCAAGAACTTTTTTGTGATAATTCTCTCTTATCACTCTCTCTTCTCCATGGCCCCCCCACACCCCAACACCTAACATATACAGAAACAGGAAATAACTATTTCTTCATAGAATATCTCTGAAGTTCTTAAAAGAGCTCAGAAAGAGTTGGTATACTTTCGGTATTTAAATACTGTTGCTTTATCTGCAGGAGCAGATAAAATCTAGATTTTTTTCATAGGATACACACTTTAAAAGCTAAAAAGTCACTTATCATGGGAACATCCATGTATTAAACAGAGTGATTGAAGATGTGGCTTACTCGATCCTCAGACTTTTACTTCCCCAATACCCAGCCTTTCCCAGAAGAAAAAAATCTCCTCAGACTTTTACTTCCCCAATACCCAGCCTTTCCCAGAAGAAAAAAATCTCCTCAAATGTTTTGTTGGTTATCCTGATAGACCCTCGTCCTATGTTCCTGAGACATGGCAGGGGTGACTGTTCTGTTTCCAGGGGCACCGTGTATTAAGGATGAAATCTTAATCAGACCAAGTCCCATAGAATAACCAGTCTTTGAGAAATACGTTGTTTTATATATTTTGTTCTGTTCCCTATCATACCAGAGAGAGATTCAAGGAACCTGGCACAGGCGGTTGTAAAGTAGCCCCTGTTTCAGTCGGTGACAAAGACTGTATTTTAAAAAGGAAAGCATTTCTCACAGGATGGAACTTCCTTCAAGGTTTAAAAACAAAGATTAGGGGCGCCTGGGTGGCACAGCGGTTAAGCGTCTGCCTTCGGTTCAGGGCGTGATCCCGGCGTTCTGGGATCGAGCCCCACGTCAGGCTCCTCTGCTATGAGCCTGCTTCTTCCTCTCCCACTCCCCCTGCTTGTGTTCCCTCTCTCGCTGGCTGTCTCTGTCAAATAAATAAATAAAATCTTTAAAAAAATAAAAATAAATAAAAACACAGATTAAGTAAAATAAAGTGCCTAGATTTGTTCTTCATAGAAATAGTCAAAACACTTTTAAAAATGGCTTCCCTATCACTCTCTCTGTCTCTGTGTCTCTATTTGTGTCTATCTCTCTCTGTCTCTCTCATACACACATGCACCCACATCCAAAAAAGATAACCACCACTTATTGGCTATCTTATTTGGCTTGCTGGCTACTGCGTATCTACATCTGAATTCTGCTTACAATAGAAATGTTAAATTTTGTCTCCTCACCACCTCCTGGGAATTACATGTGCTATTAGGTTGTGCATTCACTGATTCCAGAATTTACCGATCCAAATTTTGGTCTGTGTTGTATTTGTCCCTTCCTTCTCTCTCACATTCATCATCATTTTCTGCTTGTATATCTGTCCATTTGTCTTTCTTTCCTTTAATTTCTGTTCCATGGTCCCCAGATAGAAAATGAAATATTAGGTTTGTCAAGCGTATATCATTGTTTAAATGCCTGGAGATGATGGGTTAAGCAGACCAATCAATGAAACAAACCTCCAGTGCATTGCAGGGGCTTCAAGGGATGTTCCCTTTGGCTCTTTAAGACCTAACAAGTCAATAACCTATTAATATCATATTCTGCCAGTCACCTCTACACAATTCACATGTGACTTTTTAGGACGAAACTACAGTTTTGTAGTGAATTAAATAGAAGAATGTTTGTGGCAAAATCCAAACTAAAAATAAAAGTGTGTACAGATTGAAAACATGAAATGGAAATAGCAATCACATGATTATTATTTTAAGATACACAACTATTTCAGCTATACCATGAATATTAGAAATACATAAAATGATCCAAAATTTTAAGCAATGAATCCAAACATGACCACATGCAATGCCCTGTGAGTTAAATGTCCAACACATAAAAAGGTAGATCCTTGAACTTTGGGGAGTTTACATTGAAAAGAGACAAAAACGTTTTTTATTATATTTTTATCTATCCTGTGCAATAAATGCTCAAAATTTAATAGTCTATATATCAAAGAAAATACGTCTGGAAAGCATTGCTCATTACGTAGAAAGCAAAGTTATGTGATGGATGTATCTGATAATCCTTTGTACGTATAAAGTCACGTACACACTTATACATATATGATATCGGGGTGACAGCATCTGAGTTGAAAACTGACAACTTACTTCTGATGATTCACATTTTGAATGTTTGTTTCTGTTTCTGAAGCAAAAAAAAAAAAAAAAAATACTGGAATATTTTAATGCAGCCCAAGGCTTCTCCAAGTATTAACTCATTAATTCCAAAACTGATTTTACATCATTCTTTTACACCCAAAGGAAGTCAATGAGTCAGTCCATTTCCTAGAAATAAAATTCTTCACTGTGGGATATCTAAAGATCAAATGTGCTCTGGGACATTAGAAGAATTTAGAAGTCTTCAGCAGTATCCTTCCCCAAACTGAAATACTTCTAACATCATGGTTAAAGGCCAGTTTTGGAGTCAGATGGATTTCATTTCAAATCCTGGCTTCATTACTTAGAAATCATGTAACCTCAGTTTTTAAATCTCCATATGTGAAATGGAGATATTAACCTCTACTTCAATGGGTTTGGTGAAGACTAAATGCAATGTTGTATCCTAATGAATGCAGAGCACATTGCCCGGTACTGGGCACAGAGTAAACATTTAACAAATGGAAGAGAATGACATTCGTTCAACGAACTACAGTTATTCAAGGAATCTGGGCAGAATGTGTCCAGATATCCTTTCCCAAATATCACTCATATATCCTGTGCTCACCTACCTATCTTACTGTAGCACTGTCTTTTGAGCTGAACATTGTACAGTATTAACATGTTAATTAACATTAACATTATTAAAGCACCGCAAAATCGACTTTTCTTTTCTTTGGATTGATATTAACCCTATCGGGCTTGTAGTAATGAAGATGAAGCATCATCATCTCCCATTCCTGATGATAGCAATCAGGCAAGCAACAGGAATGTGACTCATCTGTGGGGAAAGTACTGTGCCTTGAAAGAGAGAACATTATGAGTACAATCAACCAGATTACAAAACAGATAGGTAGCTTTTCCAGCCCATATACGATACTTCCAGTTCCTATACGATACTTCCAGTTCCTATACGATACTTCCAGTTCCTCTCCTGAGTACTCCCATCATTTTCATTCATTCAACAAACATTTATTGAACACCTCCTATGTTAAATGCCATGAAATCGGCTTGAAAGTTAACTGTGAAAACCACAAAACTTCCCTACCTTCACGGAGCTCTCACCCTCCTATTCTCCAGCACACACAGTCACGATTTTTGAACCAAATACGTTTCTATCCAAGGGTTTCATCAATTGCTTCAGTTAGGTTTTGATTTTTTTTTTTAAGTTCCTATCTGGTATCTAATTTCTTTTTGTTTGTTTGTTTTTAACTTAGCTTCCTATTCCTGCATCGTTTTGACACAGCCACCCTGACCTGAGCTACTTACAGTTCCACTCTTTTTCACTCTGTCTAAAATGTAGTTCTAGTTTTAGTTGGGTAGATTTCTAAAATCTTGATGCCTGGTTGCCAGGCAGATTATGTCAGCACCCCAAGGAATGGGCCCAAGCATTGATTATGTTTAACTCCCCAGGTAATCCCAATGTGCAGTCAAGCCTGAGATTCTCTGCTCCGAAGTCTTTCTCTGCATGTAACCCCTTACTTCTCAACTGGCTTCTTCATCGCCTCACTCCTACTTATCCAGCAAGACGCAGCTCCACTATTATTTCTTCCTGTGAAGTCTCTCCTGAACCCAACCCACCTGGCATAGACTGGCATAGGGGTCTGCTTTGGTTTCCTATCGCTACACAACAAACTGCCACAGACTTCACAGCTTAAAGCAACACTCATGTATTGGATCATGGTTCTCTAGGCCAGCAGTCCAAGCACCGTACGGCAGTGTTCTCTGCTCATGGGCTCCACAAAGCTGCCATCAAGCTGTCAGTCAGCTGTGTCCTCATCTGGAATCTCGAGCAGAGTGAGATCCATGTCCAAGCTCCCTCAGCTTGTTGACAGAAATCATTTCCTTACAGTTGTACAAGTGTGGTCCCCATCGTCTTGTTAGCTGGCAGCCAGAGATGGCTATCAGCTTCTAGAAGCTGCCCTTGGGTCCTTGCCATGAGGTCTTCTCCATAGGTTCTCCCACACTTCCAATATCTCTGACTTCAGAAAGGGCTCAGTCCCTGTTGAGGGCTCACCTGATTAGGTAAGGCACACCAGATAATCTCCTCTTTGGTTAATTCAAAGTCAACTGATTAGTAGCCTAGTTATGATAGAGTTATCCCATCATATTCATGGGTTCTGCACACACTCAAAAGAAAGAGCCTATAAGGGGCATGTGTGCCAAAAGGTGGGAAGCTAGAAGACACCTTTGAATTTTGCCTACCAAGTGCCCCTCCTATGGCTTCCAGAGTGCCTCTGCCATAGCACTTCCCACATCCATTTATCCGACTTCACCAAACACTGAATCTTAAAAGGGCAGGGCCCACGTCATATTCCTATTTGTCTTCCCAGCATATAACTCAAAGCCTGGAATAAGGCAGTTGTTCACCAAGGTTTACCAAATATTCGTGGCAGTGCATAAGCATAAATTAGACCTTTCCTATATTAGAAAATAGAGCAAGCACAAATTTGGGTAGAAGCCTGATCTAGGGTCTTAGGGAAGATGCAACTAATTCAATACTTTCAAAAGTTAAGAAAGGACAACTTCAAAAGCAGCCTAATAAACATAACAGTATTTTTTTTCTTTGAAGATTTTTAATTAATTTCATTGTTTATAAAATCATTGTCTCAAAATATGTATGAACTTTTTTTCGTACTTCTTGCCTTTGAACCCAAAGAACCCTTTCCCATTTTGCATCCTTATCCTGACGGTTTGAGGTTTCAGCTTTCTCTCTGCTGGCCAACATGCTGAATGCATCATTTATAAGATGCTCGAGCTACATGCAAATTAGCAGGAATTAATTGATCTTTACGTTACAATCATAAGGTTAAATGTGTAATGTGGATCCTCTGCCTTTAAGGTAAAGAATTGAGACTGACACTTATATTACACTTCCAGCACTCCCTGGCCTTTAGTTCTGGAGAATTCCCCTATACCGTCCTCAGTGTTCTCATCACTAAAATGGAGATAGCAATACCTTTTGAATGGGTATAGAAGGTTCGAGATAAGTTAGGAGGAGGACCTGGCACAGAATAGCTAGTGACGCCATCGAAAAAATTCCAAGAGCTCACGCTCTGCCCATCCCACCCAACACTGAGAGATTTGCTGGAGGGAAGAGAAAATGAATTACTTATTTACCTATCTGCTTGGGAGACGAAGGTCTCTTGCATAAAATTTTCATCGGACCTAAAATAAAGATAAAATTGTAAATTTAAAGCTTATTTTGAAGTACATTGTAGACCAAGGATTGAAAGCAAGAGAATGAGAAAGGGTTACTAAAACTACTCCATTTAAGTTAAACAGAAGACACTATTCCTAATCATACTGCTATTAGGAAAATATTTCTCTTCCATAAGAAAGTTCTAGACCAGCACTGCCCAATAGAAATAGGATGCAAGCCATATATATAACCTTCAATTTTCTAGAAACCACATTAAAAAGAGGAAAAAAAGTGAAATTAATTTAAATAATGTATTTTATTTAGCCCAGTATATCCAAAGTCTTATTTCAACGTGCAAGCAAAATAAAAAAAAATTAATGAGATATTTTTTAATGCCAAGTGTTCAAAATCTTACATGTATTTTTTACATTTATGGCACATTTCAATTCTAACTAGCCGCAATTCATGCGCTCGATAACCACATGACATGTCTGTGTGTGTTTCTGTGTGTATATTTATGACTCTGTGTTCCCATGCATATGTTTTAATGTAAAGACTCCCACACTACATGAAAAATGAAGGACAGATTTTCCCTTCACACAAGTGAGAAGGAACCTGACTCAGGTCATCAAAGTTCACTTTGGACCTTTCTGCTAGACTTGAGTCCTCTATGTGACTTCCGTCTCAGGGGGGCATGCCCCCCCCTCGGTAGCAGAGGCCCCTGGCAGTCCCAGGACGGTGGGGAAGGAAAAAGCAAGAAGCTAGAGGTGGCTGACTGGGCTCACCTCCTTTTTCCTCACGTTCGTTATGGGAAGGCCCTCGAAGAGCAGGCAGACACTTAGGCTATTTCTTCATTACTATTGTTACTAAAAGATAATTAATTCGCTTTCTCGATGAAAAGAAAGGGATTGGTTAAATAGATGGGGTAAGAATCTGTGATTCTGCTGAGAAATAAGCCAAAATTCTTACCCTAACTCTTCTTGGGCTGTGCGCCAAGACAGCTCTCCGGGCAATGTATGACTTGATAGAGCAGCCAAGTCTCTATGAAGAGTACGGAGACATCCGGTGCTCTAGAAACCGTCTGAGAGGTAGAGAAAGTACAATATTTGTCCAAGTGCCCTGGCTAGCAATTTTTGAAAACTTCGGTGATGTAGTAAGACCTCCCCACCCGCCCCCACACACCAACATACAACACACATGCCCGGTAAACAGAGGCAGAGAAATGTTACCATTGCGAATTAGGTAATTTTGTAAGTGTCTTGACTTTTTTAGGCTACTAGGTTTTTATTTCCTCAACTAGCGCAATGTTAATAACCCCCTAGTGATCCAATTAAAAGGAGAATGAATGCACTATGCAAAATCCAAGCCAAAAAAAAACAAAAAAACAAAAAATACAAAAAAAAAAGTGCTTTTTTTAGCCATTGTGATCTGACCCTGTGGGAAATACGCTACACCAAGTACCCATTCAGGTTCAATCAATGCACTATCCTTGAAATCATTCCACATGATATTTGATAAATCACGGGCACGGATGGACACATAGACACACACACACTAATGTATAAACGTGTTCTGATGTGAAGACAAAACTATTCACACTGATTGCTCCCGGTGGGTGCAAATGTCAGGGGAAAGGGCCACCAAGAGGCCAGTGTCCTGTCCACAGATAAACACCATGCTTTTATTTGCGACTGCAGCTGCTAGTTTTTGATGCCTGAAAGGGAGGGAGGCTACCCAGGACAGAGTCATCACCAAACCTCCCCTCCAGGACTTAGAATGCCAAGAAAGAAGACGTTACCCTGTCAAAAAGATATTCAGGAAGATGCTGGATAAGAAGGAAGCCGCTTTTGTCTAACTTTTTGAGTAGAGCACAGTTTTAAAGTATTAGTTATAATTACTGCACAAAGATCCTACCCTGGTAGACAGATGAAATAAGATTAAAAATCACATCACTGGTGATCAAATAGCTGAAGTCTGTCTAACGAATTATGTTGCTGTGTTAACTAGAAAAAAAAGGAAGATGAAAAATCTGAGATCCACTCTGAAACATTTAGGGATAAATTTGAGGTTCCAATTCGCTGAATATATCTGTAGAGTTTATTATAACACCAAAGTTGCCAGTTTAAATTGACTTCTTCCTGAAGTGTGTAAATTGCATGGAGATGGAGAAAGAGGTGTTGTTTCTCACCAAAAATGGAGCTCAATTTCAAAGGAACTAGTTTATAACTTGAATTATTCTATCTAATAGAAGTTACCAACCACAAAAAGATAGTGTGAAGTGTGACAATTGCAGCTCATGTGAACCCTCGGTCCAAATACTTCCCGGATTCTTTCAGCTGGATGTCTGCTCTCGATCTGGTCTGTTTCCCTGTAAGAACTACGTTTCTTGCGCTTTTAAATATGAGTGTTAAAAACATCAAGAGTGTTTCCATGTCAGTGCCTGTCACTGATTTTTAAAGTTCTACGTTACCTTTTTTTTTTTTCCAGTACAAGAAATAACCCAAATGTTAACCTATTTGTATAATGCATATTTAATAACTGTTAAGTCTGTTCACTTTATGAGTCCAAGTAAATATCTATTGTATTCTAAGTATATACGTGTGTGTGTGTGCATGTGTGTGTAGGGAGAGAGAGAATGGGTGTGTGTGTGTGTGTGTGTACCCATATGGTTTTTGTGAAGGTCTTTACGAAGAACAATTTTGAAAATAAAAAAGGAAACTGTAGAAATATTTGAAGGGCTGCTATCAAGAAATGAAAGCATCTGATTTTAAGAATTACCATGGCTTGATGAAAGAATAACCAGAGAAATTTTGAAAAATAACAGAACGGTCCAATCTATTCTCCCAGCTATTGAAGCATATTATAAATCTACCATAATGAAAACAGCTTGGTATTCCAGTTGTTTGTTTCTGCCTTTGAATGCCTTTAATTCTTCATTGGGATCTCCATTCTCTATTCTCTGTGTCTATTGCCTCTCCCTCTCTGGTGGTTTTCATTTATTTGCTGCAGCTTTCCCTCTTTGAAAGGAACTCTTTGGGGAGCCCACGACAAATAATGTAGGCTTCTTCAGAGGTGTGGAGCCTCAGTACGTTACCTTTTCCTGCCACCGTTGCAGAATTAACACTTTGCAATGCACAGGGTACAGGCAATGTACCTGATTCTAAATGCTGTATGCAAGTCAGAGTGGAATATCACGTGTTAGAGCAGCAGTTCACCAAGTCCACGAATGCCAACCAGAAAACGCGGTTCTTACATGACTCGGCAGCAAGCCAATTAGATATCACCTACCGGAGGAGGCTGGTCATACTGTACTGTTCCCGACAGCTGGTTAACTTTCCCTTGCTTCATGTAATTAACCTTATTGTGTGCATCTCATTTTTTTTTAAAGATTTTATTTATTTATTTGACAGAGATAGAGACAGCCAGTGAGAGAGGGAACACAAGCAGGGGGAGTGGGAGAGGAAGAAGCAAGCTCCCAGCATAGGAGCCCGACGTGGGGCTCGATCCCAGAACGCCGGGATCAGGCCCTGAGCCGAAGGCAGACGCTTAACGACTGAGCCACCCAGGCGCCCCTGTGTGCATCTCATTTACCACTAAACCTGCGTAAAATGTCGTACGGTAGTAGAATGACTTGGGAGGTACCAACAGCCAATAGATTGTCGTCATCAAAGATGTTTATCCTATACCCAGCATCCTCGTCTTTGGGCCTTTGCACATGTTCTTCCCATGTCTGGAACAGGCCAATTGTGCCCCTCACCCTCTCTATCACCCCTTCCTTCATATTACCTACTTATTGCTTGGATTTCTTTTAAATAATATGAAATTGATCCCATCTTGTAAATTTATTTAATTTCACAATTTTTCCTCCGTCTCAATGCAGACAAGGTACACTTCAAAGTCTTCCCTGTCACCCAAATATTATATTAATTGGTTATGTAAATTGCCACTCTTCTTAAACAGTGCCCTGTGCCTACCTAGGTAATTTTTTCTGACCAGTCAGGTCTCCGTGGCCACTCCGTTCCTCAATATGAAAACAGCCTCACCTGGTATGTTTTCTCATGGAACATTCCTTTCCCCATTTGTAAGTGCATTCCCCCGGGAAACCTTAAGTTCTACCAGGATAGGGATCCTACCTATTCTCTTCACCACCATACCCACGGTGTTCAGCTTGAGATCTATCTTCCAGGAAGTTTTTGATCTATGCTCTGAGTGAATGAGTAAGGGCAGGAGGAATTCAGAACAGAAGGTAGTTAGCAAGGGTTGGCCCTCTCCTGCCAGAGGAGCTAGCCACTGATTTGCACTGTGAAAGATGTGATTAGAAGAGTAATTTCCAGACATTAAGACTTCATGGGACAATTTTTTTGAAGGAGACTTACAGAATGTTGCCAACTTTTAATTTTTCCAAGGAATGCCATAAAAACCAAAAATAATTCCAATTAAAATAACCATCGTTTTCTTTAGAATAATATATTTTGACACTAAAATCTTTAAAAAAAAACCAACTCAAAGTGAAGGCCAGCTCTTTAAACTGGTTGAATCTGGCCTTATGAGAAACAAATTGTGTGTGTGTGTGTGTGTGTGTGTGTGTGTGTGTGTGTGTGTTGCCTCATTTCCCTTCAGAAAATTTCAGCATGGACTGGTTCAAATCCATGGGCCAGTTCTTGGTATCCACTGACCTGGATGAGAGGATGCAGGAGGCAGACCCAAGACTCAGGAATGCTCCAGGAACATTGATGAAATGATAAACAGCCAGAGTGCGGGTTTCATGGAGGAGAGAAACTGTTTACCAGATAAACAGTAGAGGTAAAATGCCTGAATGATGTAACAAAAGTGTTTCTTTCTGTTGCGCATGGGTCGCACGTAGAAATACCAGTGTTTCCAGGAGAAGGAGAGGCCAGCAGAAAAGGAGGAGGAAAAGCCACTACTGATTCTCAAGAATATACTGAATATCTACCAAGCACCTGCACTGAATGGGGGTGGGGGGTGGCAGGGAGAAAGCAGGAGGAACTCGCTCTGTGCTTCCTTCATGGAAGGACTATGGGACAGGATGAAGGACACTGAAATAGCAGTGCACTGAGTTCAACACCATCAGAGAGGCTGGAAGTAGACTCAGAATTTTTCAAGTTTATAATTACAGAGAAGAAAATGAAGGCTATAAGAACAAATAGGGGTGACCCCCAGTTCTCTGCTCCTCTCGCACGTGCATTCCTTTCCTCATCCAGGCACCCACTGAGCTGGGGGAAGAAGGCAGTGCTACCTGGGGGTGGGGCGGGGGGGAGACACCAAAGAGCTCCAGGGTAGATCATTGATCTTCTTCTCTTCCTTCCTGCATCGCAAGCCCTGCAGAGTTACAGAATGCGGAACCATGCAAGGCATCTTCACCTTCTTATAGACAGCTCAGCTAATCTCAACCCCATTCCCAAATACAAGACTGATTACCTCGCTTCTTCATCACGACACAGAGAGGGAGAGGATAGTGGTTGCCACCAGTTGCATGGATTAAGAGTTGGGAAAATCAGTCTGAAATAAGATTATCAACCTACCTAAAATCAAGACTGAAATTCTAGTTGGCCAGCATAGACTCTTCAACTGAATACTGTCCACCACTAATTTTAGTACTCTGTATAATTTGCCATATCTGGAGCCTCCCCTTTCCAGAGAAATCTTTCTTTCCCTAGCAGGTCCATAACGTAGAAGAAACATGTACCTCACTTTGCCCTAAAATTTTGTTTCTACATCGATTATATTTTAAATGCACTTCCAGAGCTTTCTATTTACAGGGACTATTGGATATGCCAAGGGAGTGATGAGTCAGTGTTACTGTTCATTCATTTTTAGATGTGCTTGGTTGATTGTGGGGCTGAGATGTATAGTGGGTTAGTCCGAGGTCCCTCCTGAGGCCACAGACACTGCTGTCAGGAAGCCCTGCTCCTGGGCCACTCACTGTGCATAGATTGCTCCAGAAACTTAAGCCCTTTTATAAAGCAGACTCCTTTGTGAATGTGGATTACCATCCCTCAGTTCATTCTTCGCCTTTATTCTGAATTTAGAATACTGAGTGTTCTTCAACCAGTGGATACCTTTTCTACATTGAACATTAGAAGACTTGGCTTCTAATTCTTCACTCTTTTGATATACAAGTAGTCTCATCTCCAACTCATGGCAATTAGGATGACTGCAAGGTACTTGGTCTTTCTTAGAAGGCATCATAAAAATACAAGTTCAGGCTTACCTATTAGTTTTTGCTCACCAGTGTCCTGAATCTATGAAATCCTATTTGAATAACGCAAGCATATGTATTTTAGGCTTGCACCTCTCTTTACATAGGGTCTTGCACTTTTCTTGGCAACTTCAAAACCAATTTCCCACCCCAAGTGCATCCGGCAGAGCAACTATTGAGGCTTGCCTGATCTCCAGCTGTGTTTCACATTAATTCCACTTCCAGGTCACTTACAGGCATCTGATAGGAAGTAACAAATAGTATAAAATATTTCAAGATATTTCCCACAACACTTGAGGAAAAAATGCCAATCAACTGAAGAATGATTGGATAGATTCCATGAGGTAGAATATTGTTACTCAGCTGTTGTAAAAAGAGTGATTTCAGTGTGTACCTAACCAAGGGGAGTGGTCATGTGTTACTAGTAGGTTAAAGTGAAACCAGGTTTCGAGAAATGTGTACGATATGGCATCATCGTATATACATATATATAAATGTGTTAATACCTGCTGGTATGAGCATGAAGAAAAGTCTGGAAGATGAACATCGAGCCTTAATAAGTTTGGTCTCATTGAAATGGCAATGGGAGCAGAGAGTGATAATTGTTTCCTTACATACCTTATACTGTTATACATGTTATAACCAGTATGTGTTACTTTTAATTATAAAATAACAATAATAATTGCAATAAATACAATTTAAAAGGTATACAGTTGTCATATATTGTGGGTCTGTGATAAAATTCCAAAGCAGGAGAGTTTCACTGATTTAGAATTTGTGAATTTTGATTGCTTTATAGGTAACATTCCAAATATCATATTGAGATGCGAACAACATTAAATTTTATGCCAATTTTGGTCTTGTACATTCTTGGGGATGATTGAATGCTGCAGCTTTTAATACAAAGAAAAGAATTCTGATACAGCTAAGTATTTCCCAGCTCTTGCTCTCAGGTACTTTTCCCCGTGACAGGAAGAAATCAGAAGCTTGTAAATCATAACCAGAATGTTCTGAGAAAATTTCTGTTCTTGGTTTTCTCTGCCAATTATCTGTCCACTGACAAAGAATTAAAAAATAGCGTAAGTGATGTGACATTTTAAGGAGCAAGAAAAATAACAGACAAGCCTGTAGTAGGCTGCCAGGTGCATAGCTCCTGAGCACCTTTACCCGTCCTGTCATGAAGTGAAGTGATGACACCAAGTTTTCTTACAAGAGTCTTCTTTCTTGGCGGACTTCTGATTCCTACAAATTACTCTGTACTGCTTCTGCCTCCCCCAACACCAGGATCTATCCCCCACTGCTCAAGCCATTTCACCTCACCCTGCGCACACAGACACACACACACACACACACACACACACACACACAAGTCTAGTTAGTTCATTTCCTTCCTAGAGGCACCGCAAACACTTAGATTTTGCAAAGATGAAGGTCGTGTTTCTAAGTTTTTCGGCAATGGTGTGGGGCATTCTGTAGTTAACAAAATTATGCCCCACTAGCATTCTGAGACTTTGTCACAGTGGAACTCCAAGACTAAGAATCCGGCTACCAGGTTATTCAGTAGCATTAAAACTCCTTCCAGACAGGCACTGCATCACATGAACTCGAGTTTACTGGATAATTAATCATCATCAAATTGAAGGGATTCCTCATTTATCCAATTTTTACTTTATTCATATATTAATGTCACCTTGCCCTATTCCAGAAAACCCCCTTGGACTTCTCCCTTTTCTGGCCAAGACGATCATATGCAGCTCATCTGTATGCAAAATCATTTACAATGTCAGACTGCCACTGACCCATCCTTTATTCTGGTACTTTCCTCCTAATATTCACCTAGTGCTCCCTTTCTCCTGGCTTCCTCTCCTTTATCCCTTTGATTTTTTTTTCTGTACCTCATATTCTGCTTCCTCAAAAAGTCTTTGTTCCTGCCCATCTCTTTCTCCCTCTCTCTCTCTTTCTTTTTCTCTTTTTTTTTCCTGAAGCAGCACCCTGTGTCTCAGATTCAGTGATATCTCCCAACAGGCCGCCCCAGGTTTGGGGTTCTGAGTTGGCAATAAAACCTTGACTCTGAGGTAGAGGAGGCCTTCCCACACAGAGAAGGCTGTGGTCATGGAAAAGGCACTTATAGCCAACTCGGTAAATTGTATTTCCCTTGGAGGGGGATGGAATATAATAGGAGTCATATTTCTTTTACCAGGGGTCCCTACTTAAACTCTTGTCGATGTTTTCAAAAATACGCTTACCTTCCCATCAGATTATTTTTTAAAACTTTCAAACATTTTCTATAAATTCATGTGAGAGGCAGTAAATGAACATATAACAAAATAATTGTAGTTATTCAAGCAATCCTTGGAAGTATTTAAGAAGGGGGGAGGGATTGCTGATCTGATGACAGCTTCCTCAGTGGACTCCTGCAGAATGGGGGTGAGGCTGGAAGTCAAGGCATTCTCCCAAACCCTCTGCTCCTCTGCTGCCCCTCCCCTGCTTCTTTACCCAGCTCACCCTGGGGGCAGTCCTCAGAAGTGCACTCGACTTGCAGCCTAGACCCTGAGACAGGGAACTGGGGAAACCAGAGTCCTCGCCTTTGGGGTGTTTCTAATATCACTGGTAGATTGATCAAAGGGTCCCTTCCATAACCCTTTGGTCAGTTATTAAACACATAAAAATAGGATTTTCTCACATCTTGGTTTTCTAACGATAAAATCAAAAGTACTATGTATACATATATTTTTTGTTTTCCAGAGTAGCTGTGTTATCTGGGCTCCAAGAATCAGTGATCTATATTTTGAATACAAATACAGAGGCTTTTTATTATTGAACAGTTATTTTTAATCCAGGAATTGTTATTTTCACTTGCATTTTGGGTTTAATATTTATAAAGCTAGAGCATATTTTAAGAAATCTTAATGAAGTAAGTATTCCTATAAGTTATGGTGGTATTTGGTGAATAGCTACTACAATATAAGCAGGATTATTTCCCTATATTACAGATGTAGGAAAGAGGTGGAAATCTTGAAAAAAAAATGTATTTGGTGAACAGCTCCTGGGTATGTGGGCCAATCTCAGCCAATTAGAGGCTATTCATTAAGGCCCCAAAAGTGTTGCCTGGGTAGCAGATTAAAAATGGCATAGACCTCTTTCAGGTTTCATGACAGGGCCTATTCTTTGCCAAATGTATCACATTTGAGAGTCTGTAGCTTGTTAAGTGTATTCATTAGAAAAAATAATTATAATGTCCCAAGTTTTAGGGATTACACTTAAAAAAATTCTCCATATTTTCACTAATTTCCAATTTCCTAATAACTTTACAATACAAGATAATGGTCTAAATTCATTAACTAGCAACTCTCGAGAAAAATTTTGTATGTGTTGTGTTAGCAAATGATTTGGTCAATTTGAAATGCTGCTCACAATTGCAGCCACAATTTTGCTTTCTGAATTTCTCTGTTCTCCCTTCTGTCTTTCCTTTGGCTAAAACAAGGGAGCGGTTTGACGTAATTCTGGGGGGGCAGGTGGAACTGACTTTGGTTCTCTGCTCTAAATTAGCCCTTCTTTTTGTTTCTCTCCCTCCTGTCTTTCTTTCCTCCCGCGTCTTCTCCCTTCTCTCTGTTCTGCCCTCTTCATAATAGTCATCATCCCCATTGAACGTTTGCTGTCACTATCCCACATAACCTGTCATAGCTGGGTACTGGCACCAGGAGAAGGGCAACAAAAGCATAGCATGCCTTCTCTGCCCTCCAGGAATTGGCAGCTTAATCAAGGAGACCAAATGCGTACCCATATCCTTTCTGCCCTTATTCCTTTACCCTGCAAACATTTCTTGAGCACCTACTATGTGTCAGGCTCTGTGCTAGGTGATAAAAAAGACAGACCCCACCCTAACAACAGCTACCAAAATAAAATAGCTAATACAGCAAAACATAGTAATCACCAAATGGCTCAAAGGCCAAAAGTGTTCTGGAAGACCAGAAGAAAAGATTTCAAATTGAAGGGATCATAGAATCTAAACAGAAAAGATACCGTGGGAAACTGTCATCCTAACTCCATGAATATTGAAATCTGCTCTATATAAATTTGAATAGCTCTATGTCCCTTCTCTACCATATGTCAGATAGCAGACATATGTTTGGGCTTGATTTGGAATTGTGGGTAAAGAACTGGAATCCAAAACCTGACTCGAAGTCCTAGATCTGTTCATTTAGCTAGCATTAAATACGATCAGAAAATTAAAATTACATCATAGATGTAAGTATTATTTGTCCCTAAAACGAATGTCAGATGATTTTGCTAAATTTCATTTCTTTGTCCTTTAAAAGTGACATTTATTGGTCTTGGAAAAAGAGAATTATTGAGAAAGCAGATAATAGCACCCTTTTTAGGAGACTCTGTAGTACAACAAAACTAAAGGGTCTGTATTTACAATAATTAGCAGAACCAGAAAAGGAATTCCAACTGTGAATGTACTCTGTGACATTTTTCTTTCCCCCGGATACGTAGAAGACCAAGTCAAATGACACATCCTTAAATATCAGCACACCTATCCACACTTGATATGTACATAGATTGCCAGACACTGTGTTCCTGACATACAGATAAGCTGTTGCTGTTGTTTTCAATTCTGACTCAGCCTCCTTCTAGTATTTTTTTTTAGAGAGTCCTTGTATAGTTTTCAAGCTAATTATTTCCCAATTATTTCCCAAGAAATTGGAGGTTTTAGTCTGGAAGAAGTCCATTTTAATTTAATTGTCCTGGTGGTGAGCACCTCCTAGTATTTGTCATCTGTTGCTCTTGCTTTGCATTCAAAAGGTTTTGGATATGATGCCTTTAAAAAAAAAAAAAAACTAAAAAAACCAGCCTCCGTGGTATTGTGTAATACAGCAGCACTTCATTGTCATGCAGAACACATAGCTTCAAGTGTTTGCAACACTCTCCAGCCAGTTCCCTTCACACTGAAAATAGACATAGGGCCAATGTGAATGCACGCTTTTTTTTTTTTTTCCAGCTCCACTAATCTTGCAGCTGACATCTTAGCAAACAATTAAGCATTCAAGAAAGTTTAGGAAATTTAAAGCCAAATTGCCAGCCACTCCCTACTGATAATCTCAAAGTCACATATTTTGCCAAAAACTGCACCAAGGAAATATGGTCACTTCAAAGGGACAAACTCCGTTATTATCCAGGAGCAGAACTACCTGGACCAACCCAAGCTGGCTATTTAACTTATTAAAATTCTTTTTTGTTATTGTTGTTGTTAGAAATGAAGACAGTTGGGGGAACCTCAATAAGGCTTTACCTGAAATTGCTGTCATTTATAAAACATTATGTATTTATTTTAAAGAGACCTGTAAAAGCCACAGTGACTCTCTGCACAGCTTTCTTTCTGAGATTATAGGGAAGGATGTTAAATATAAAAAGTTACCCTTCCAGTTCTAGAATTTTCCATTCGCAAGGGGGTTGTACAGATACTGTCATCAAATCCCAGTTTTGGAGAAGAGAACACAGATTCTGTATCTGCTATTTTTTACAGTCATAATACATCCTAAGAGTATAAGACAGAAGTGGTTTTCTGGACCACAACCTGGCCAGTCCCCAGCCACCCCATATTATAGCCCCTCACACTGGGCTATATGATTTTAAAGGTCTTTGGGGGTAGAAGGTCTTCCCGGCGTTTCTCTCACATGTTGGGTTAATTGATAATTCTCACCTCCCCTCCTCCAGGAATGAACTGCCCTCCACCCACCCAGCCTCAGTCACTTGACCATTTTCTATGATCATGCCTAAGTCAACTATATCCTGTCCATCACTGCTGACAGCCCTTCAATGGCTTCACTGTCTCCGGCATAAAAGCAAAATCACTATCTGGGAATTCTGGCTCCAACCCTTCTGCATCAAACAAACAGGTCTGGTCAACACTGAAACTACAATAGGAGCGTGAAGCACTTTCTAGGTGGCTCTGCACACGTGGTATACCTTCATAGTAAGTGCTTACCATGTTTTCCTCACCATTGCACGTTTCAAATACGCCATTGCTCCTTTCCTCAAGCAGGCCCTCTGTCTCTTCCTTCCAATCTCAGGATATTCTCTAGAAGGTTCTTTATCATCTCCTCAAGTCTTTGGTGCCTCCCCAGAATTTCAGTAGCATGTTACTTTAAATTCTAATTATCATTTCAGACACAAATCTTTTTTCCAAACTGAATTATAAGACAAAGATCTACAGGCAGTTTGTATTCCAATGCCTGGGAAAGTGCATTCTTGCTATTTGAGAGAACTTTATTGTCTAAAAAGCTACACCCTGAATGGAAGAACAAATACATAGATTCAAAACTGATGGTCTTTTTATAACGATCCTAAAATTTTCAGATGAAAATAACATTAAAAAAGAGTGGCTCGTGGAAGAAGGAAAGCGAATTGCTGGGCCTGCGCGTTCTGGACTACATAATCTGAAATTCACACCCACTCGAGTGATCACGTCCTTCCATCCTGACTCTGCCTATGGTCTTGGACAAGTTGGTTTATCTTTACTTTTCTTTCCATTTGCCCTTTTTGGGAAAAGGACATGAGAATGGAGCTTTCCTGGAAATGCGGTGATACACTGTAGTTTCAGAGAAGTACAGTGTACTTATTAAATCACGGAAATCAGGCTCACCAAGGGCTCATGGTTGTTTTCAGAAGGTATTTCAGCAGAAACAGGATGGACTCACTCTCATTGAATTTGTTTCACCGTGCGACTACGTGTCGACCAGAATTCGAAGTTCTCAGTCTTTCCATGTGAGTCCTAATCCCTGCCAGTTGGTGAGTTAGTTCCTTTTTCACATTATCACAGAGAGAGGGCCTGTTACAGGCGATCGAGCTACCGCCAGTGCATTAAAAGATTTTATCTTTTTAAATCATTCTCTACATTCTGCATGTAACAATTTATTTGTTTTTTGTGTTTTTTTTTTCCACAGAATCCTTACAGAGCTCTAATGGCATTAGATACCCGACATTCAATAGGTTGGATGGCACTTGGTGGCACCGGCCTCCGCATAGTCAATGAGAATACTGTTTGGTTCTTTTTCATTTTAATTGCTGGAATGGCTGTGGATATAAGTTGCTCCGCACAAAAGGGTGACAAATAATGATGAAAGACACCAGAGTGCTCTCATGTGTGGCTTCGTCAAGAAGGAGAAAAGAGATTATTGCAGCTGAACTGATCACATGGAATTTGCCGGGCCTTCCTTTACCCTCCGCCCCCACCCCCATCGCCACCATGTCCCTCTACTAAAATGCCCTTCTTACAGGCTAGGAAGGATCCAGTTGAATAACACACAAAAATTGATCCTATTAACAATGATCTTTAGAATGTTCAAGGACATAACGCCGCTTTTGTGAGGTTCCAACATAAGCATTCTCAAATCCTTAAAGGAGCAAATTGTTTCTGCTTCTGTTGTTTTCTTCCTAGGGAACTGTTGCCTCAAAACAGAGCTTCTTTCGGAGGTGGGGGGGCCCCGGGGGGGGGGGGTTAAGGAGAGCACAGTCCTCCAGCTTAAAACAATGCTCAGGTCGGCCTTCCCAGCAACCTAGATGGCACTTATATTTTTAATTACATCTTAATCCTTTAAAATCATTTAAGACAAGGCAAGTATGTTAATGTTGCAAAATCAATGCCAAGAAAAGTGTCAGAAGAAAATAGGTAAAATTATGTTATGATATACCAGTTTTTCAATTGTTCTTTTATTAAAAAAAACTAACAAACACAAACACACCCCTTTATGACTTTTAGAGAGAGTATTAGCGATCTTTAAGGTAAGAATGAGTCTGTGTCCCAAATGACTGAATAATTATGTGCCTAATAAAGTCTGGATATTTCAGCCCCTTTTCCTGGTGCCAAAGTGGCTTTTATGTTAGGCAGCACGGGCCAAACCCACACTTCCTCCTCCTGCTAGGGTTACTCCTTTTTCCTCCCCTCTACCTTCTGTTACAGGGACTGAGATGGTTTTCCAAAAATCCACATCCCGTGCCCTCCCGGGCCTCACTTCTGCTGCTCCATGTCCCCTACTCTCTGCAGTCAGCCTCCAGGCCCCTACGGCAATGGCCCTAACTGCTGGCCCTTGCCTCAAAGGCTTTTTTGGTACTTTTCTTATTTAAGCCATTGGAAAGATCCTATGAAAGACAGTGACTCATAATAGGATAAATAACTGTGTGCATATTGCACAAACACCACGGCAGTGGAATGCGGGCTGTTTCACATTCCGTTTTTGGATCTTTCAAGATAGAAACTCTCCCCCCCCCGCCCCGCCCCAATCTCTCGTCTTCATTCCTAAGCAAGCTGTGACTTCCAGGCATTTTCATTATTACATGGGGAGCCTTATCCACAAACCCTGGACTTTGTCATCCACAATATGCTGCTGGTGGTCGTAGAATCCAGAGACAATTCACTGATGACTACAGATAAGGGTTGTGGTTTTCAACTGCTCTTAATGGGTACTTCAGGAATCATGCCAGTGGTGACCGTTCTATGTCAAAGGAGAAAGCCGAGATTAGGCCTTGGACACACAAGTTAATAAGTGAGTTATCTGCTATGTCTTCCCACAATAGAGCCCCAGCACTTCCATCAGGGAATCGGAGGCAGAGAAAGGTTTTCCTTCATTAAATTCTACTCTTTCTGTGTTGGTTTTTTAAGTTCTTCAAAACCTGGTCAGCAGAACATTGATGTGGAAGAAGGGCACCCCTCCCCAAGTTAACTTCTGAGAATAGGAAAAATGATAGGCCTTAATCATTTTCGCTAGCCCTAAGGTCCCTTTGTGTGACAGTATGGCTTTTTATGAAGGATCCAACAGTGGGGGAAGATTCGGGTCTATGTATGGATGCAGACCCCAATGGCTGGCAAAATGAGGTTTAGTATCTTAGGGTTGCAAGAATTTTTATTTAAAGATGAAGGGTGGATAATGAAGTAGAATCTGATTAGAACTGAGGGCGGATCCCTCAGATTTAAGAAAGCCCCTTCCCATCACACCCAGGTCCTCTTCCTTGCACTGTGAGATGGTAGAAAAGCTCTCCCACGGAAGCCCCTATTGAGCCCTAATGGCCATGGTTCCTTTCTGGAATGATCGGTTTCAGGGTTTCATCCACTGCAAATAGTATTTTATGCATAAAAAGGGAATATATATAGTTGCTGATAATGTGTTAATTAAGTGGCTTCTTTGCTTGTTGTCTGTTTTTGTAATACATTCAGCCAAAGAGAAAAATGAAGAATTAAGGATCTGTTGTCGTTAATTAGACTTCCCAATTTCCATCGTCTAAAGTAGGAAACAGAAAAAGCCTCTGTAAACTGTAATAAACGCTATGACAATGAAAGGTGTCGTCGGCATCCCCTCTCACAGCGCGGGAGTCAGACACCTCTCTTTTTGAAAGAGAAAGCCTGCGTTGTCGTGGAGGTGGGTGCTGTAGTTCTAACAGGACCTTTCAACACTCCAGCACCTAATGGAATCAATGGAACCAGAACATTCCAGCAAGTGTTCGTGTGAGATATCCTTACATGTTTAAGTTTCCATTTTTTTCCTCCACAAGACAAAAAAACAACCACCACAAAAAAAAAAAAAAAAAAAAAAACCTGTTGATCCGACTAGTTTAAAATCATTTTTACTGAAAGCGGGAGGGGCGGTGCTTCACGTCAGGAAAAGGTCTTTTTGAAGCCTCGGAGGAGCCCAGCATTTTATTCTTACGGCGCATGTACAGTGGGAGGGAGATTGCAAAGTGTGAATGGGAAAGGAAAGCACTTGTCCTTTGTGCGGCTCCCCGTCTCCTGATGTGGTATGTGTTCCAGGAAAGAGGGCAGGCACTGAGACTAAACACAAAAATCCAAATGGACTTTGCTCCGCCCTCAGTAAACAGCATGGCACAAAAGTGCATTGTGCTATGAGATAACCGCTGAGATGAATGGAGTTGGCTGTCACGGAGGTGATTGTGGGGCCGGTCTCTATTGGATCACAGTCCGGGGCTGAATTCCTTTCTGGTTCATCAGGGTCTGTTGGTACCACAGGAAGTGTCATGATCCTTTTTTTCACTAGGGCCAGATGGTGTCCTTTTTGAGGCCTTACTAATGCCCAGTTTTCCACATGTAAAACTCCTGGGAAAATGACCTAACTCACAGCTGCTTAGTGAGGCTTGAGCAGATCTTTAGAAAGACTTCTGTCAAGAGCAAGAAGATTGTACCACTGGCAGGATAAAGGGGGAGGCTGGGGCCAGAAATGTATCAATTACAAACTATTTTTAAACTACTATCATAATTCGAATTGTGATTTGCACCATGTGGGTCTTCGTAGGCAGTGGCGGTAAGGGCAGCTCACAAAAGCTACCGATTGCTGGGGAGGCGGAATGTTTTCCGCGCAGAAGTTTTACCTTCCTTGAGAGCAGATGGCCTGAATAAGAAGAGAAAATGTGGTCCAGAAGGGTCGGGAAAGGACAAAAAGTGAAAGATTTCCTGGATAGCTGCAAGAAGCCTGGGGAGAGGGGAGGGACCTTGGTGTTAAAAAGAGCTGGAAAAAAAAATGGAAACTTTTGATGTATGTGGGTTGTATTCACCAATGAAATGAATGATTCCCAGGATGGACGACTGCAGGTGTGGTATTTAGAAAGCAAGATGCCTTTTTTATTAACTGACTTATACTGAGGAGGCATCCAAGTTGTTATAGGGGTCAGCGAGATTCCTCCTGAAAGTTACTGTAGGATTTTTCTGCCACGCCAGAAAGCACTGGTAATAATTACCTTTGGCATAAAGCTACTCCTCACGGCATCTTTGAGTCCTTGCTCATGTTTGTGGGTTACGTAGTAACTGATTCCTGCTTGTTTGTATATTTTTCCCTTTGTGGGAATTTTTTAAATTTTATCTCGATTGTTGGGTTCAACTTGTTTACAAGGGCTCTTTCTAGCTTATTAAAGTTCTCAGTACCATTTTAATTAATTAATGTGTGACAAATGACAGATTTTTCATGTCTTGTTTAAATGGAATGTTAATTTCAAAAAAAAACTAAAGTCGTGTAAAAATAGGTTTGTATTCTTTTATTCCAAACCGTAACTTTAAAAATTAGTACCATCTCTTTGCAAACAAGTGAAGCATCAAGTAATTACCATGGCTATCTACTTCTATAAAGTTACTTTTTTTTTCAAGTCTACAATGTTATCTAAATTTGCTTAACTGTTAGGTCATAAAAATCCAATAATGTAGTACCGGAGAGAAGAGGGAAAATTAATAATGTAGAACATTTGACTTGTGTTTTCAACCAAGTACGTAACATTAAGCCTACTTTTCAGAAATGTCTCATTCATGTATTTTACACCAACAATAGCTGTGTAGCAAATGGCAGGTCAGTAACATGAGAAGGAAGCAATACCTCTGCAATTTGCATTCTAGCTGAGATTTTTGATAAAAGCATACAAGATGATGATTAGCTATCTGTACTGCTCAGAACCTGAAAAGCATCAGTATCCATAATTTGCAGATTATTGACTTAATTGTTTGTGACTATTTCACAGAAGCTTGCGTCCCTTATGTAACTGATTATGGCTTATGCCAGGCTGTGAACTGTCATAAATAAGGCAACATCCATAAAAACATTTTAGTGAGAGCCTGCGAACCTCAAGGGATGATTGATATTTTGCTCAAGTGGTGCTGGTTTTGTTCACACTGAAAATGCCCATCTCCGTGGCAAACTTGGATTTGCACATTTAGAACACTAATCTGAGAGGGTAGGAGAGAAGAAAATACATTCTCCTCTGGTTAGCAGCCAGCAGCATTAGGACAAAGACCCCAAAACTTTAATTAAAAGCATGATTTGTTTGTTTGTCTTTACTTTCTCCTTAAACAACAGTAGCTTCAAATATAATTCTGCTGAATGGTGTTGGTTTCCCTTTTGTTTTAAAAGGAGAACGGACACAGGTACCCTGCGAACACATAGGATCCATGTTGAACAGCTAACGAGCCCTAGAGAGAGAACCAGGATTTCCTCCACTGGGTCAGTTACATGCAGCCGGGCTTTTAGCAAAAACTAGCCTTCTGTCTCCTTCCTTTCATGGGCAGGGTTACATTTTGTTGTGGCACAAAGAAATCCTTCCCTCCCTTGTTCACAAAGCCCCACAGCACTGGCTCTCCTTTATCACTGCTCTTTTCTTTCTCTGAATGCTATATTTTTTTTATTTACATAAGAATTCTTGTAGATGTTTTATTTACACATGCACTCACTCTTTTTGGTTGAGTGAAAGGAAGTGAGGAAACCCTAAACCCAAAAGCACATTTTTACAAAGACTAAAAACCATCCCCGTAGCTTTCAGTGTCCCAGAAAGTAACTCTAATCTTGCTTTTATTTGTCTGAATTGTTGAGTCTTACTTCATATCTTGGGTAGAAATCCGGAGGGTTTTCAATGTCTTTCCAAGCATCGAGTTTGTAGTTCGGTTCTGTGTAGATGCGGAAGAGGAGAAGGCCATCATTTGAAGAAAGGCTCTCTGATGCTGCTCAATTATTACAATGGATCATCAAAGAAAAAAAATAACTATGTCGAGCCCCATATGAGTGACCATAATAGCTTTATCTAAGAATTTTTAAGATGTGACTGGTGAAAAGCAAAGGATATTCTTTTAAGATGATCAAAAAGTAATCTTCAACATTGCTCATGATTTAAATAAATTCTGAACTTTTTTAAAAGAATACCCCTTCAATCTACAGAGTTTGAAAATTCAGATTGGCTGGTACAATATTAGTTTATAACAGAAACTAGAGCCTATGTATTTTTTCCAATATTATAATTTCGGGGGAGATGGAGAAGGGGGTCGCAGAGAAAGGCCTCGTTGAAAGTTTCAAAGTCATTTCTCAAACAAAAGACTTATTTAACCTGGCTCAAAAAAACCCTCAGTTAGTTTTCATGGTGCAAGAATGTACAAAATATACTGTTCCCATTTTTAAAAGGTGTATGAGTAAAGAGACGATTTTGTTCTCTCAGACTTCCCATGTGATTGAAAAAGGTGACTTCTCAGAATTTAACTTGTAAACTATGGGAATCTTCCAGACAAAATTTTACTTACTTTTTTGTCGTTGTTGTTGTGTCAATCCATATCAGTTGGAGTTTCTTTTGTATCCAGTTTATTAGGCCAGATGTGAGTAGTACCAAAAAAAGATTGGAACATAGACCCTCTTCTGCAAGATGTTTGTGAGATCCCTTGATGACAAGCCCATTAGGGATGGACGCTACACAGATTAGAAGAGCTGGATAGTCCTCCTGGATAGAGTACGCCAATCCCAGCACATCCTTTTCCACTCCTTTAAGTTCTTGAAGATATAAGGCTGTATCCACAGTGGAAGTTCGAAACATGTTAACTGTTACTAAGTTCTAGTACTCCATGCCACTAAACAAATTTTACTTGACTCATTCTTTACATTATTCCTAGAGAAATTTGCATTCCTAGAGAAGGTTTTATTTGCATTATTTGGATTACTCCAGAATCTTTATGTTAGTTCTGATGATAAAAGTACTTTTAATTCATTAGAATTGCATATCTGTTATTCCAATCTGAGTGGTGAAAGGCTCCAGAACCTACCTCACCTGCTCAATCTTTGGATCACGTATCTCTCATTTAACATATCCACCTGCAAGTTAGCTAAGAAAGACCACTGTCCATGTAGGTATACCTAGGACACGACCATCATTAAGAAGGAAGGTGTTCTAAATCCACACATTTGCAGCTGGAAGGAAATTTCAAGATCATCCAACAATCTCATTCTACGTAAAATAGAAGTCAAAGCAGAGAAGCACTTTATCTTACGTATCCACAACACCTGCAGCACGGTACGAGAACAAGTAGCAGAAACTCTGTGTCTCGTATAGGTTTCAGCATTTTGTACAACTTATCTCATTCTTACCATAAAATCTGAAATGGTGCTAATCTGTGTGCTTTTGCAGATGAGAAAACTGAGGCTCAGAGTACCTCGCTCAGGTTCCCTAAAAGTAGAACCACAAGGCAAATCTGACTCCAAAGCCTAAGTTCTCTTCCTCACCCATTATTACTACCACATATGATTTTATGCTACATACAAATAAAAAGGTTGAATTTATAATATTAAAAATTTTCCATCTTGGTGGATGGAAAGAGAGATTGAGGGCAGGAAAGAAGGTGAGAAGATGGAAAAAAAGAAAGAAACCCCAGTTCAAAATATTCCTGAGTACTTTAACTTCCACAATTTCTAATTGGCATCTTCTGCTTTTGGTCCGATATTATAAATCTTAAAACCAGGTTCTACCAGATCATCATTCAGTGACTCTTAATTAGTAAGCTCGGAAGATGAAGTAAATGGTAGCATGTCAGTAAGATAAAAGTTATTCTGTAATATAAAAATCTTCCCAATATTGATCTAACGTATTAATACTGGTACCTTACCAAGGACTAGAGAAACCACTTGAAAACTTCCACAGTTACGTAAACATTACAAACTTTAAAATTCAATAATCTAAATATATCTTACCAATCAAATACACTACCTTCTTCACGATGGTCATCCATTTTACAGAAATTTCTTAACTAAAGGTATTTAAAGAAAAGCCCATTAGCCTAAATACTTGAGAACTTATTTCTATGCATGGATAAATGCATTTTTTATTTTTGTCTTTTAATATATTTTTAAGCTAATATTTTGTTTTCTTTATATTTATTCTAGTGTACATATATAAAATATATAAAATATTAATCTTTAAAAAAACAAAACCCATAAATTCTTCTAGTAATTTTTTATAATACAATCGGGTAACATATTATATATTATATATTAAGATTTTATTACTATGTAAAGCACTGATGAGCACTTTGCCATAAATAATAATTGGTTTTTCTCTCCCTCAGGTATTCTTTATAGAGCATTTTAAAATTGTCAAGTAGGTTTCAAATTGACTATATTGTTATGTTTAAGTAAACTATTTTAAAATTACACTATTATTGCCATTATTTAATAATTAGTTATATTCCCTGCATTAAGTACCTACCATGTGTATGACCCTGAGCCAGGAACTACAATATAGTTGAATACAGGAATGACCATACGGCTTGGGGTTTTTTTTTCCACTTTGGGAGTCCATTTGCTGGGTCTTTGAATTTTTAAATATTTTAGGTTTATAGTGATGTAAGGAGAAAATAACAAAACTAGTGACCAATCCTTTATCATTTGTTTCAGTTCAGGCTTTATCTCAAGCCGGATTATTCACAAAATTTTCTTCCTGAGAACACTTAATTTACTTGGCCTTATAGGCTTGGTTTAGAATGCTTCCCTTATAGAGAACTAGGATCATTTAAGAACATCTGACTTACAATGTTATACAGTTAGAAAGCATTTTATGAAAGTGAGACCAGTAGTCCTGTGTAATCTTTAATTCCATCCGTATTTTGGTCAGATATTCTCCACACAAATTTTTATGTTCTTGTAAGAGCAAAACAAAAAATTTTTCCTTAAATAACTTCTTAGATAGCACTCTTTAACAGGGTTAGAGAGATCTTAGCTGTAATTTTGGCAGTTAAAAGATGGGCAGGCTTACATCAATTAATACTCAGAGAAAGACTCCGTAACATGATAGAAGCAACCACACCTAAAGGTCAATGGAATTGAGATTTCTTCACCTAGAAAAAGGAGAATACTGAGCAAGAGGGCTAATGATTAATTATCTTCAGGAATATGCAGAGTATTAAAGAAGAATCCAGATACATTCGTCTTTTCAAGTAAAGAAAAGATAAAGAGCAAATAGACTGAAATTTCGAGGAAAGAAAATTTAATTAGAGATAAGATATAGTGTCCTGACGCTAAGATAATGAAATACTGTAACAGATTAAATAAAAAGGTATTTTGAAAACTCTCTATTAGTTAAGGCTTTGATCCCTCTAGGAGCTGAGAAGTGAACCAGACAAACTCAATCAACAAAATAATCATGTAGGGGCGCCTGGGTGGCACAGTCGTTAAGCGTCTGCCGTCGGCTCAGGGCGTGATCGGCGTTATGGGATCGAGCCCCACATCAGGCTCCTCCGCCATGAGCCTGCTTCTTCCTCTCCCACTCCCCCTGCTTGTGTTCCCTCTCTTGCTGGCTGTCTCTATCTCTGTCGAATAAATAAATAAAATCTTTAAAAAATAATAATAATCATGTAAAATACAGATTACCACAAATAAATTCCCCTTTTTAAGGATCTCTTTTTTTTTATATTAATGATATCTCATTTTACATATATTACTGTTATTTATGGGTGGCTAAGGGCACAAAATTTCACCTTATATGTTTACCTTCCTGCTTGTCGTGTAAATGGAGACTCCTTTGATGTGGATATGATTTTTACTTAGATTATCAGTAATTGTAGACTCCAAAATTCCCACTGAAAGGTCTCAGTGGTTAAAAAGAGCCATGACCTATCAGATTCTTCCATCCTTTTTGTATCACAAGATTCAAATGGCCTAAGCTGGCCGTGATATTGTAAAGTGGTGGTTCTCAAACTTTTCCACCAATAAGTTCTTGTATCAGTCAATGTCTAGTCAATAAAACAGACACCAGTCTAGGTGTTTCAAACATTAGGATTTTAATACGGGGAGTGGATCACAAACAACTTGGAAGACTACGAGGAGAAACTAGAGAAGTACAAGGCATGAGAAAGTTTTTGCCTAAAGATTAGGAAGCTGCTGCCATCTCTAAGATGATGGCCATTGGCCCACATCACTGCTAAGTTCCAGGCATGGCTTCTGCAACTGCCACTGCTGTTGGAATCACAGGGCGGCCACAGGGCAAGAAATCAAGAATGTGAACTCCTGTGGAGGCTGCTGAAGTTAATGCTGTTGCTGGCGAAGCTCATAGCCATTTGCAATCACTCCCAGTGACCAACAACCGCTCCTGCTAGAAACTGAAGGATAGGGAAAACAGCCTTTCCCTTCCCCTCAACTGTCCAGTGAGGAAGTACAATCCCACTGGCAAAAACCCAATAGCAAGCGACGTCAAATGAACTGGGAACATATAGTTTGCAGTCTTCCAACCCCAGCAACATAGAGGACAGTATAAAATGGGGAGAGGATTTCATGTCCTCTTTGGAGAGGACAAAGCGCACATTAAGGGGAAGAGAGGGAATTTGACATAAAAAACAGTAGTAGGTTTCAGCAGTAGTAGTAGTAGATTCGTGCTTGCTTCATGACTGGCATACCTTCAAGCCTAGGTCTTTTTCAGAGCCAACAGGCAATGCTCTGCATGTTGAGGACACAAAGATAAACAAGCCATTGTTTGTGAGGTTGTGAAATTACAGTCTGAGAGGAAGACAATGCTCGTTGATAGAAAGCTGAATCACTCAACCCTTCTACCACATGTTGCTAAAGAGACGTGAACTGGACACTGTTGACTAATGCTGCATTTAAGCTTCCTGATGGATCCTGTGTGCACGACTTCATTCAACATTTCAGCATTCTTGCAGATATCATTCAAGACATTGTTTATGATGAAATATGTATATGTACATTTATATATAAACACACACACAAATACACATGTATATGTAGACATACAAAAGCTCCTTTATTACTCAAATATTTCAGAAACAAGATCATTACCCACTTTACAGACCAACTGTGTAATGATGGGTTTTGTATATGCAACTATTACAATTTGGACAATGAAATTCCACTCATGGTACGTCTGATTAGTTTTGTGATGAATCTTTACTGTATTTAAGATACTGCTGCTCAGAATCAGAGCTCTCATGGGGACCTCCTGAGGTCATCTCCTCTATTCTACTAGCCTCAGGCAAAGTTACTTCCAATAATCCAAGACAGACTTCTCCTCCCCGTTCTTAAGAATTACCACGCATAGCAATTTGGTCTACCTCTTCCATAGTAGTTTCCATTTCAATACAAATTATTTTGGAAATCCAAATTTCTTTTAAAGTATAAAAGCTTTCAGCGCATCCAATAATTTGAAAGAAACTGTGTTTGTAGGTTTGCACTACCATTTCAGACTCTTGCTTAACCGAAATCTATTCTCAAACAAATGATCATGGCCAAGTGTATTCGATAAAGTTGCCCTATTGCAGTTCAATAAGGGTTACTCATTTCAGGTTAGCTTCCTTTGGATGGCTTATCCGTGATTAAACAAACTGTTTTTTTCCCTTTGATAAACTCCCCTTTGTATAATCATTTTGTGTTCACCCAAGTTTATTAGGAAAAATGATTCATTTAAAATTTTATAAGGTACTTATATGTCGGTCACATCTTCTTGTTGATCTAAATCAGTATTTTTTTGCTCATTTCCTAGGTAGATTGCATCTGGTCTGTGGGTAAACACCAAGGAGTTGCCCCCTCTTTCCAGGCTTTATAATGAGAATATTCTGTCTGATCAGGTGCATGCACCCTGCTGTCATTTGCAGCCTGACCTGTAGGTCAGGGGTGATGTGAGCTGGCTCAGAGATGCATACAAATCACATCCTCTTGTCTGTCTGTTTTGTTGACTGGTTCTCCTCAGGGTCGTGGCTATCTTAAGTAGCAGCCTGAAGGATAAAGTGTGCCCTGTCTGAGCTGGAAAACTTTGACTGTGGACCAATTGCATCTGACATACAGCAGCATGAGGTTTGGTTTAGCCTTTGGATTCGGAACAAATCACTGGCTATCAATGGCTGATAGTGACATGCAGTTTACCGAATCTCTCCTTCTTTCTGACAGCTCTACATGGGGAAGAAATGGATTGTTTTTAAGCTAGGGAGTTTATGTCTCAAAATATAAAATATACTCCACATGAATTTTTTTACATGAAAATAAAATGACTAAATTATAAATTTTTTAAAGGAAGCATTTTATTTCAAGACTCTACTTTCAACATGCAGTGCCTAGGCTACAAGGAGGCCTGTTTACACCAATTCAGCAGAGATCTAGAAACATATGAGGTTGTTATATGTTTTCAATGAGATTTTGATGTATATAGAAATTCTAACTTTTCTACTTTCAGTTAAATGACTCTTTAATCACTGAATGTATCCAATAAGAGACATGTTGAATGCCTTTCCCTTAGCACCAAAATCTGTTCATACCAGATCAAATTAGAGTCTTTCTCTAGGCTGCGCTAATATTTATGGCATGTTGGCATAATTCAGTTTTGAAAAATTTGAGTGCTTCTCCCTCTCATATAAAGACATCATACCAGTTGTTATGACAGACACAGAAAAATAAATAAATGATATGATTGAGACCCTCAGAAAACTTACAATCTAACAAGAAAAACAAAACATAAAACAAAGCAGACTGTCATACGTACTATCAAACAATAGAAAAATTTATGGGAGATTAGAAGAGAGTATTCACTTCCAGCTAGACTTTAAGGAAATTGTACTATTTCCCAAGATGAAGATGTGAAATGAGCAAGGAAGGGCATTCCAGAAAAGAACAAGATAAACCCTTAAGAGTGTAGCTCAGGGCAAAGGGAAGGTAAGGAGGTCAAGTGTTAGATGGGGTGTGGACACTGTGCTCTGGGAAAAATAATGCGCTGATAATTGGGAGGATGCTTTATAAGCAGGAGAAATTAGAGGTTAAGAGCCCAAGTAAGAGACAACTACAAACGGCAGAAGAGAAGGTAATACGCTCTTAACTAGGGGCTTTGCAGCCATAATGAAAAAGAGAAAATGATTTCCAAAAGATATCTCAGAGATGAAATAAATGTGATTTTTATTTAGAAAAGGGGAGTAAAACTTCCCTGAAGTACACTCCCCCACATACATGTAGGCCCACAGAATCTTTTGGTGTCTTTCCAGGACTTCAACAGCTCACTGAGCAAAGATCTATTATTGGACGTATGACACTGTTAACTTTTCCATCACACCATCTAGACTGAGCTCCTTCATTATTTGTCTTTATCTCCAGGATGGTATATGCTTGATAAATGATTATTGATTAAATGGATGGATGACTACATCATTTCAGTGATTTGTTTCTGGGTTACTGTAGAATTATGACATCATTGATAAAATAAAAACCACACAGGAAAAGGGGCAGGCTTGTCAAGAGCTATGAGTTCAGTTCTAGACCTCTCCCCTCGCGTCAGAGTCCCAGAAACAGAGACCTCAAAGCAGCTTTTTGAGTCAAGTTTTTGGATTATTTGCAAAATCAATTATGCATTAATGTATGTATTCTACACGTGTATGTAATGTAATGTATGTATGTATTCTAGTAACACATTACCCTGAGATATCTAGCTCAATCTCCATGTCCATTGGCATTGTAACTTCTCTATTGATATTTACGGTGAAATTACATTATAGTATCAATTACATGTGAAGAATGAGTTGAGATTAAAACATGCATGTAAGGTTCTAAAAATTTAGGTTTCAATAGCAAAAGTGAAGGGAAAACCATTCAGCCTCAAAGGTTCTAGATTTAGTTTTTACAAATGCAGACCAAATTACAGCATTTTGGTTCTCAACCTTCTATGTCATCTAATTTTCTGATGTTATGTATTTTCAGCAAACTACTCCCAAACTGTTTTGTGTGTATATGCTACTTGTCAGGATAATTTTTTTTTAAGAATATGAAGAATGTTTATAAAAGGAAACACTTGATACTTTGTATTCAGGACAGGTTCTTTAAGTATGTTAAGTCCAATTTGTATCTTTACAGTTTATCAGCTTTGGTATCAGAGTTCTATTAAATGAACCTACAAAGTTGTGAGTAATGCTAAGGCAGGCTATATTTTTCACGATCTGGAAGTGCTATAGCTGTGTTCGCTCTGAAGCCATATGTTAATTCTGAGAAAGGAGAGAGAGAAGGAGGGGAAAAGAGAGAGAGAGAGCTGTGTTGTGTTATAAGATGATTTGTAAGAATGATTTCATGGGTTACATTGTTTTCTGCCTTCCCATTGAAAAGCACAGACAAAAGATATGGGGGAGGATTGAGATAGCTTTCCCATGGGGCTCCTGAGCGCTTTCTGTCACCACCTGGTCTTCTTTGTCCTGGGTTCTAGTAACTTCTTTTTCCCCTTCAGGCTTAGGGGTGAGAATGATGCCTTGTGTCTCCAGTTCTAGGGCAATCTAGTCCTCGAATATTTAGTCCTAGCCACTACCCCTTGTAAACACAATTTCTTTATAAACTGTCTCTTCATTAAACTCTTCTCGAATTATCCCCATTTAACTATGCGATCCCACTCTTACCAGGGCACTAATCTATACAGTAGTCATTAGAGGTTGAATGTATTGGTTTCAAGAGCTTTTGCAATTTTATTCATATTTAAATTTTACACATACTCAAATTTTGGGGGGCTTTAACCTATGAGTAAAATTGCTAACAAAATGCCCCTTGTCAGTTCATCTTGAGGAGAAAAGGGGAATTGTTAAAGAATCTCAAAGGAATTTGAGCCAACTGAAGTCCCATATTTAACTATTAATCAGCTAATTGTTTAGGGAAAAAATGCACCCATACTGAAAATATAGCAAAATTGAGAATAGAGAATTAAATTGTAAAATATGATATTCTTAAATACAATTCAACATCACATAGAATATCATTTAATTTCTTGTATTTGTAGATATCTCTCAATTTTGGGATGCTTCAGACTGTGGTACGCACTCCTCCTCTATTTCATTCATTCCTTTTGATATTTCAACCAGTGTCCTGACTTTAAATATTATAGGAACTCTTACTTCTGGAGAACATGGAGTGCGTAGCAGAAGACCAGAATTCCACCAAGAACAACTATGAAACCAAAGAAAAATCAATAATCATCTGTCTGAAGCCAGCAGATTGCTGTTGAGGCAACAGGAACTGAAGGTGCTGAAACCTGGAATAGGTAAGAACTTCCTAGAAGTGAGCTGACTTCCTTAGCCATTTACTTTGGCCCACTTGTCAATTCTGAGCAAATAAGAGGCTTAGAATTAAGCCTTTGTATGCATAGGTGGCCATTACTAGGGGAAAGGGAAATTAACAGAGATTTGGCAGAGACTTGAGGAAACTTCATGCACAGGCACTGCTCCAGTCACATGGGGGTCTTTGATGTTCAAGATATTTTTCAAATTCTAGTGCTGAATGGGGCAAGAGACCCAATACTTAAACAGAAAGCCTCTTAAAAACAGAGCAGAGCTTTCAGCAGCCCACAAGGCAAAGATTAGAGTTTGAGACCAGGCAGTGGGGAGTGAGGAGTGGGCTAGAGATAGATTGAGCCTTACTTGGGCTGTCACACAGCCTGACCAGTCACCATGCTATCAGCTTAAGCAGGGGTGAGGTGAATCCTCTTTGGAGGATATAACAATATCTGAAGCTACCATAATGCGTGTGTTTTCAAAAAATTTACAGTATCTACCATTCAACCAAACATTGTTAGAAATGTCAAAAGAAAGTAACACATCATTTAAAGAAAGAGAGAGGGAAATAAAAGACAGCCATTAGAAACTAACCCTTACAGGATCTACATATTGAAGTTAGATGAAAAACAATTTTTAAATAACTAAATACCATCTCTACTGATTATTCTTAAATTTATATCATCAGCCAGGATATCTCTCTTGGGCTCCAGACTTACATAGAGAACTATCTACTTCATATTTTCGGTTAAATGGCTAATACATATTTCAAACCTAACCTGTACAACATAAAACTCCTGATTCTATCGCTCAAAACTTACTTCTTCCCTAGTCATTCCCATTTCAATAAATAACAACTCCATCTTTCCAATTGTCCAAGCCAAAACTAAAGTCATTCTTAAATCTTTTGCTTTCATACCCCATATCAAACACATCAGAACATTCCATTTGCTTTCTTTTAGAATATACCTGTAATCCTACCATGTTTTGCTGCCTCCATTGCTATTCATCTGAACTGCAATCATATCTTGCTTATATAAATGCAATAGCCCCCTTCTCATCTCTTATATCTGCCCTTGCCCTCAATGGACTCTTCTCATTACAGAAGCTAGAATAACCCACTTGACACAGAAGTCGGATTATGTAACTTCTCTGCTCAAAAACACTCAAAGATTTCCTATATAGATGAGAAAGAACTCCATTATGTTGTAGTAACAAACAACTCCCAAATCTCAGTACCTTAAACAACAAAGGCTTATTTCTTATTCCTAGTATCTACTTATTATAGGTGAGATGAACACTCTACTTCATATCATTTCATCTTAGATACCCCCGGACTAGGTTATTGTAGAAGCCACCAACTGTAATATCTTCAGGCACAGTTTAGAGGAAAAAAAAAAGAAGGTGAGGCACACATGAGTTACCCAGAGTAACGATGTCATTGCTACTCACATTCCACTGGCCAAAGCCAGTCACTTGTCTATCCAAAACCTATGTGGTCTGCAAGACTCTGCATTGTCCTCTTCCTGCATCACTTTGGCTTCTCTCATGCTGTCTTACTACTCTTGCCCTCACTCACACTGTTCCAGTCGCACTAGTCTATCTGATGTTCCTCAAACATACCACATGAGCTCCTGCCTTAGAACTTACTGTGCCCTCTGCTTGGCACTATCTTCTTCCAACAATCCCTTCCCCAGATTTTTCAGGTCTTTGTTCAAAGTTGCCTTCTCACAAGGCCTTTCCTCACTATTCTATTATACATTTCACCTGTGTATATCTCCCCCATTGCTCTCTATCCACTTTCTCTTCTTTATTTTTCTCTAAAGGACTTACCATCATGAAATGCTATTTATTTTACTTCCTTATGATGTGTCTCCCCACACTAGAATATAAGCTTCATGAAGACAGGGTTGTATATTTTTTTCAACTAATTTATTCCCAGTACCTACAGGAATGTCTGATACATAATGAATGCTAAATAAACGAATGCTAAATAAATATTTGTTGCATAAATATAATGTGCCATTTTTATTTTTATAGGACTTTAAAATGTACAAACCCCTCTGATATACATCTTCTCATTTAATATTTACAACCACCTACAGAAGTACTAGCATGCGAATATATATATATTTTTTAAAACTAGCCTTAATACGATGCCAAATGTGTAACTTGGGCAAGTGTAGTTTGAAGTACCCAGTGATAATCACCAAGTTTAATATAATGAAAAATGGGTAAGAGAGATGGCTCAAATCATCTACTGAAATGTAAACATTTTACTGCCTGCACATCTCTAATAAGAATTGATGTGGTGTGTCATCTGTAATTTAATCACCAGCATTACATCTTGATAGTAAACGAGGATCACTAGACTATTCCCTATAAAGTTAGGTTACCACACATACAAAATATACACTGAATTTGGGTAGTATTTCAGGTGTGACACAAGATGATAAGTGGAAAGAATTCAAACTTAACATAGCACTCTTATAGCTGATGTTATCATGCCTCTAAATTTTAGTGCTTACTGTACCATATCACTTGTCCAGTCCAACCTTGACCTGAATATCTGACCACAGGAACAAATTAAGCCCGGAGCTTTATTTCCAGATTTAAAATTATTTGACTTACTTGCTGTATTATTTTCATTGTATTGATCAGGATTTATGATGTAATAACAGTAAAAATAATTGGTCTAACAACTGCGCTATAAGAGATCTGTTATTTATAATTATAAATTGAGATACTTCTTAAAATATCTCAAAAGAAATTTGTTTTGATTTTTACTAAAAGAAGTTTTTTAAACAAGTTTTGTATGTATATTGTGAGTAAAGGCTCTTTGTTTCTTTGACTCCCTTTATACAACAGAGTAACAAAATCCATCTAAATTCAAAAGTTGGACAAAAAAAATGAACATACACACACACACACACACACACACATCACATATTTAGCAGGCTATTATGATCTTCTGAGGAGTTAATGTTTTGTTTCATTGTTTTACTGTTACACAAAGCTTATTTTTGAGCTATAAAAACTAGACTGCAATATACATGACATTAAACAGTTGGTATAAGAGGGGTCAGTGGTTTATAGTCTATACAGGCCACAACTTTGTATGCAAATGAATAAATAAGAAATAAAGCAAAATATTCTTTCTTGAATCAAGTGGAAAATTAAATGATTATAAGAAAATACTGCACAATGAAGGCTTCCCCTATGGTTCTTTTATATCTGGGATTTTGCCGCCGTTGTAAGGGTTATGTGAGCATCAGGACCATGGACAGCATCTTGGGTTCCATAAGAATGCATGTTTCTATAATAGAAATTAATAGTGGATCCTTAAAAATGCACTATAAGCAATGTTATTTGATGTTAGTTCTATTACAAATAAATTAAAAATCAGTTATTATTAAAATCCTTCACACATTCAGAGGACCTTGAAGTACTAACAGCAGTTTCTTTCTTGAAGGGATGTCAAACCACATTTTCCATGTTCCCATATGTAAGAATGATCAAATAACCACTTTTAGAGGAAGATTATTTGATTTTCAACAAAAGAAGATCTAGGTCATCAAGTGTTTGCTAATTCGGTTTTGGGAGAGGGGTGAAAAGAAGGGGGTCACACATCATTTCCTCTGCTTCCTTCACCACCCTTTCTTTGTAATAACACAAACATGTTCATATACATAAAATGATTTCAGATCACTTCTTTTCAAATTGTGCCTCTATTACACTTTTTCTTGCATTGATCTTATGATGCGGTCTTCTGATCTTGGTTCAGATTTTTAAAAAAAAGTGAACTTGTTCTGAACTTACAGAATCAGGCATTCTAATCACAGGTCCTGGGTAGAGAAGCTGATGTTTGATAATCTTCACGGCAGAGCTGGTGGTGTTTCCTTGAGAGCAAGTTAGCATTAATGTATTTGTCCTCACACTTAATTCAAAGCATCTTACACAGACACCATTAATGGTATTTTGCTAGCACTTTCAAATGACTTCTAATGTAATTTAAATCAATTCAATTTAACAGCCATTTATTGTGCAAAGATCTGCACTTTGTGTGTTTTAGGTGATACAAAAGGTTGGTCCTTATCCTAGAGAATATTTTGGTCTATCCAGGAAAATGGATGTAGGCATCACTCACATTACATAATGGAGATTTTTAAAAGTGCTATAAAGGAGACTCAGCACAGTTCTAGGGGAGCACAAAGGAAATGGATGGATTCCTATGAGGATTAAAAAAAAAAGGAAAAGTTTTAAGAAACTAAAGATTTGAAAGAAAAATAAGATTTCAATAGGCACAGATATTGAGGGTAGGGAAATTAGTTAGAAGAAACAGATTCCTCTTCTGAAATATGGAATGAAGGTGCAGAAACAATAGTGTACAGAATGTGGAGGAAACAGTAAGTCATCTTGTGTAGGGCACACTGGGTGGGAATCTGACTATCCTGGAAGATACACCTGGGGAGGTAAATTGGGCCAGACAAGGGAAAACTTTGAACACTCAATTAGAGTTTGAGTCCTATTCTTTAAACAATGCAGTTGTCGGTGGTTTTTGAAGGACATTTTGATAAAAATAAGCCTAGCATGGCATGATGGATGAATTGGGGAGGCAGGGGAGAATTTTGATGTGGAAGCTGAAAGAGAAGTTTTAAAAGTACCTGTGATTTTGTAGAAGATTGTAGAAGGCAGCACTGCAATTTTCAGATGTAAGGAGTGCCAGAAGAAAGGGTATAGACAGGAAGATGATGACTTCAATTTCAGACTTTGTGGGGTTCAAATTGCAGCCTAACACCTCTGCAAAAACAACTAGTGGGCATTATAAAATAATTATCTCCAGGGGAAAATAATTTATCACAAATATTTTTTAGATAAATGTTGCTTGTTTCTTAAGAAAAAACAAGTTTGCATCATTTTTGGAACTTACCCGTTGAGTTTACCAATTAAAAATAATTATTGGTAGAGATATTTTGATAGAAGCTTTTTTAAAAACCACTTTTTTTTCTTTTCAGAAAAGTGATACAAGCTCTATTATAAAATTTTTAGAAATTCATATTAAAAAATAAACAAAAAAACTTCACTTCATCCCACAGCTCAGAGACAATGACTGCTGACTGACTTTTGGTTTGTGTGTTCAAATCTCTGACCATGGGTAGATGAGTGTGTGTGTGTGTGTGTGTGTGTGTGTGTGTATGAATGCATATGTACACGTATTTTAAATTTAAAAAGTATAGTAGATGTTTGTAATCTGCTTTATTCACTTAACACATTATGGGTATTTTTCCCTGTCATTAAATAATCTTTTATAGCCTATTTTTAAAAGTTAATAGACTTGTTAGGGGATGTTTTAGATTTACAGAGAAGTTGGGCAGAAAAAACAGAGTTCCTATACACCCTCATTTCCCCACATATTTAGTTTCCCCTATTATTATCTTGCACTAATGTGGTACATTTTTATAATTGAATTATCAGTAGTAATACATTATCATTAATTAAAGTCTAGGGTTTTCCCAAGTTTCACTGTTTGTGTTCTATGGATTTTGACAAATGCATAATGTTAGGTATCCCCCATTATAGTATTATACAGAATATTTTTGCTGTCCTAAAAGTCCCTTATGTTTGACCTATTTATCCTTCTCTCTTCTCCCCTAAATCTTTTCACTATGTCTATAGTTTTGCCCTTTCCAGAATGTCAGGTAGTTGGAAGTATATACGCTTTCAGACTGGTTTCTTCCATGTAACAATATGTATTTAAGTTTCCTCCATGTCTTCTCATGGCTTGAGAGTTTCTTTCTTTTAATCACTGAATAATACTCCATTGCATGGATGCACCACTGTTTATTTATTCATCTATTTAAACACATTGGCAATTATTGAATAAAGCTGCTATGAACATTTGTATATAAGTTTTTGTGTGGACATAAGTTTTCAATTCATTTGGGTAAATACCTAGAAGTATGATCGCAATATCCTATGACAAGACTATGTTTAGCTTTGTAGGAAACTGCCAAACTGTCTTCCATAGTTGCTGTACCATTTTGTAGTCCTCCCAGGAATAAATGAGAGTTCCTGTAGCTTTATATCCTCATCAGCACTTGGAATTGTCAGTGTTTTCAGAGTTAAGCATTCTAATAGATATGTGGTTGTATTTCATTGTTGTTTTAACTTGTATTTCCCTGATAACGTATGATGTGGAGCATCTTTTCATATGCTTATTTGCCAGCTGTATATCTTATTTGATGAGGGTGCATGTTCAAATTCTTTGCTTAGCTTTTAATTGGGTTGTTTGTTCTCTTATTGTAGAGTTTTAATAGTTCTTTGTGTAATTTGGATACAGGTCCTTTACCACATACGTGTTTTACAAATATTGTCTCCCACTCTATGTCAAGTCTTCTCATTCTCTTAACATTGTCTTTCACACAACAGAAGTTTTTAGTGTTAATGAAATTGAACTCACCAATTTTTTCTTTCATGAGTTGTGCTTTTGGTATTATATGTAAAAACTCATTGCCAAATTCAAGGTCACCTAGATTTTCTCCTAGAGGCTTATTTTTAATGGTTCCATAATATTCCCAAACTAATATCAATCCTCTATTTTTGGTCATATAAATTGTTTCCAGTCTTCCACTGTTATAGGCAACACTGTGATAAATATCTCTTTAGCTATGTTTTTGGGCACATCCACATAATTACTTCTTTAAAATCAATTCCTAGAAGTAAAATTGCTGCATGTGGCAGAAATTGAAGTTGGCTCATCAGTTTCTAATCCAACCTCTTTCCTGAACGCCTTCTGATACTACAAAAGCTGAAAAGCTATAACTTACTTTACTGAAACTCAAGTCAGCTAGAATTCAAGATGTCATCTAGATTCTGTGATGAGTTTTTGAATTCAGAAGGAGTAGAGAAAATAGTGGATGCTTGAGGCATCCCCTAGTAAATCACTAGTGACAGAGCAAAAGTGACAAGATTCTAGAGTTAACTCCAAGTGCAGCATCTTCCCACTTTGACATATCAGGTCGGTGACTTGCCCTTGGTGACCAGTTCTACAGTATGTATTGAGAGGTATTCCTGGAAGCCCAACTTCCAGTCTCTTTAATTGTCACCAATTTAATTGTCATTTAATTGTCTAATAACTTGACTTTTAAAACTTTTTTAAAAAAAGTTTAGCAAGGGGGCGAGTAATCAAGGAAATACTAATCAAAATAAATAATACTAATTTCCCCCTGGTAGAGAGCTAACTAATGGTCACACCTTATATTAGCTGGGTATAAAAGAACGGATAAACTCAGGAACATGCGCTACACTTTTTCTTGTTACACACGTACATTACATTAAAACATACATTAAAAGACTTAAACCAAAGAATCTTTTACTCATGAATTCCATTTATAGACATTTGAATTCTTTAGTAATTAAAGATGTGCACAAGTAAGTTTGTTCAAATTTGTTGGTTATTGTCATATTTATAACAAGAAAGGTACAACTAACAAAAATGATTAAAAATATGATAACAATGTATTGGACATTCTTGGATGTTTACTGAGCAGCCATTCTATCCTTCTTCTATGCTAAGTAGAACCCCAATTTGATTAAGGTATGGGGCATCCGGGAGCTTCTGTGAGATGAGCCCTCTCTAGTCAGGATTTGTGAAGCCTGTCAGGATGATGCCATTTCTATTGAGCGATTTGAAATGAGCATGTGGCAGGTTTCTGGCCAATGAAACATGAGAGCAAGTCTGCCTCTGGCTGTTTCCCTTGCTCTTATAAAAACCATTAGAGATTTTCTGTTTTCTCTTAGTTGGCATTGATGTGTCTACATGTGATGCCAGAAATAATCCCAACAGCTTGGAACCATGAGAGCATCCAGCCTAGCACAATAAGCCCCTATGCTGAGAATAGAAGAACAGGGAAATGGAAAGAACTTTGATGCTGTTGTTGAGTTGCTGGATTAATCCACTTTGAAACAAGTCCACAAGACCCCTTAGTATGTGAAATAAGAAGTATCCTTATTGTTAAGGCTACTTTTAAATGGTTTTTCTGTTTTACCTAGAGTCAAAATAAACTAACTGAAACAAATGTTTACTTAAGTTGTAGTATTACCATTAAAAAAATTACGCTCATTAAAATCTGTTTCCAAAAGTTATTTAGGGGCACCTGGGTGGCTCAGTCAGGTAAGCTTCCAACCGTTGCTTTCAGCTCATGTCATGATCTCATGGGTTTTGAGGGTGAGCCTTGTGTCAGGCTCCCTGCTCAATGGGGAATCTGCCTGTCCCTCTCCACTGCCCCTCCCCCCACTTTGTACTCTAGCTAGCACGCGCATTCTCTCTCTCTCTCTCTAAAATAAATAAACGAATCTTTTTTTAAAAGTTTAACAATATGTTTTTATGGTATGTTGACAATATTTTTTAAAAGCCCTTTGAAGCTTGTTAAAGAATCTTTACAATTTCATCCCTGTATGTATAGATGAGAAAAATCAGGTTGAGGGAGGATAAGGGATTTGCTTGGGTTCAGACCACTAGTAAATGGTAGATTGAGGATTTGATCTCCGGCAGTCTGTCCCCGACGCCCCATTCATAACCTCTGGGCATTGCTGTCTCGCACTCCACTGCATATCTCTAAAAGTAGGTGTGGTATGATCCTGCTTTTGTTTTATAGATATTACACGTATATAGATGCACATCTAGGCATGGAGTAAAGGACAGGAAGTAAACACACTGACATTTGAACAACAGTCATCTATGGGTATTGAGACTGTGGGTGGTTCTCATTTGATTCTTTGAGCTTTGCTTTGTTTTTCCAGATGTTCTGTAATACACAGATATAACTTTTATATTAAATAACAAGTCAGATGAAATGTTACCTAAAAAATGTGAACGTCAGATGGAAGGTTCATATTTAAGAGAAAAACACATTTTGAATAAAGTTAATTTTTTATAACTTTGCAGTAATAGGTTTTAAAAATTGTTACATAAAACATAAAATTAAGGGGCACCTGGGTGGTACAGCGGTTAAGCGTCTGCCTTCGGCTCAGGGCGTGATCCCGGCGTTATGGGATCGAGCCCCACATCAGGCTCCTCCACTGTGAGCCTGCTTCTTCCTCTCCCACTCCCCCTGCTTGTGTTCCCTCTCTCGCTGGCTGTCTCTATCTCTGTCAAATAAATAAATAAAATCTTTAAAAAAAAAAAACATAAAATTAAGCTCAAGACTTGCCAAAAAGGTATTTACAAACTGAGAATAATCATATATTATCTGGAAATTGGAGAGGTGGGGAAAATAAATTATAAATTTCCATATATCGAAATACATATTTTTATTGAGATATATTTGACAAACAACATGGTGTAAGTTTAAAGTATGTGATACAATGTTTTGATACATTTATATATTGCAATATGATTATAGAGGTTAACACCTCTTTCACATCCCATAATTATCTTTTTTTTTTTTGTGGGTAGAACATTTAAAATCTAGTTTCCTAGGAGCTTTGAAGTCTAGAATACAGTATTCTTGATTATGATCACAGTTCTGTGCATCAGATTTCCAGAACTTATCTTCCAACTTCAAGTTTGTACCCTTTGACCAACGTCTCCCCAATTCCCCCCATACCCACCCTCCACAAGCCCCTGATCATTACCATTCTGCTCTCTGTTTCTAGTTTAGCTTTTTTAGATTCTACATACAAGTGATGTCATACAGTATTTGTCTTTCCCTGACTTGCCTCATTTAGCATAATGCCTTCAACGTCTGTCCATGTCAAGAATGACAAGATATCTTTCTTTCTCATAGCTGAGGAATATTCCAGTGTACACATATACCACATCTTCTTTGTCTATTCATCAACTGATGGACGCTTAGGTTGTTTCCACATCTTGACTGTTGTGAGTAACGCTGCAGTAAGCACGGGAGTACAGATATCTTTTCGAGATTATGATTTTGTTTCCCTTGAATATACAACCAGAAGTGGACTGTTGATCACATGGTAATCCTCTTTACAAGATTTTGAGGACCCTCTATTCTCTTTCCCATAGTAGCTGCACCAATTTACATTCCCATCAACGTGCATAAGTGTTCTCTTTTCTCCATAGCCTCATCAACACATCTTCTGTCTTTTTTAGTAATTGCCATTTTAACAGGTTTATGTGAGGTAACAGCTCATGAGTTTTGCATATAACACCAAAAGTATATGTAATAAAAGCAAAAATCAACAAGTGGGACTACATCAAAAGAAATATATATTTATACCATAATTTTTATAGGCTTGTTTCTTTTCGGTGAAAAATCTTGGGAAAAAAACTTCAATGTGCTTATCTCTAGGACAGCAAACTTAATTTTAGCAAGTCTTTGGGAATAAGAGTCACTACCTGAATGACAGTAATGCCTATTTTTTCATAACAAAATGTCTACTTTAAGAAGTATAATTTACCGTAACTATTATAACAGCCAACACTTAAATGGTGCTTACTATGTGTTAAGTATTATTCTAAAGGTTTCCATGTATTAATTCATTTAACACTCTCAACAACTCTGTAAGATAGGTACTATTATTATCCACACTTTACAGGAAACTGAGCCACAGAGAGGTTCACTAACTTGACTGACGTCACTAACCTAGTAAACAAAAGGCCAGGGTTTGAATCTAGGCAGTCTGGCTCCATGGTTCCTGACTGTCACTACTGCATATTGTTTTCTCTTTTATTAAATGGACTTATTTGATTTCAGAACTCAAACGACTAGTCTTTATAATCATCTAGGTTCATTTAGCAACCTCTAAGTAGTCTTTTTTGTTTTTAAATAGCATTGTCAACAAAGGACTGACAATAATAAGTGTGTGAGAAATCTGTAACTTCAGATTTACATGACGTGCTAACTATCACGGGGTCAAATTAGATACAAAAAATTCAGTGTCCCTAGAATATTAAAGTGCTATCTTGAAACAAATGTAGATTTTTATTTATAAGTCACGTGTGAAGAGTCTATTTTAAAAAGCAGTACTGCATTACTGTCGTATATCACTTTTTTCAGAAATCAGTTTATCTCAGAGACCAGCCACAACTGGGGCAGAGGAATGAAATATATGTATATATTTGAAGTATTCATTCAAGTATATATTTAATATGTACATTAGATACATATACTTATATATTTGTTCTTATTATGCCCCAATTAAAAATATGTGTATAGGGGCGCCTGGGTGGCACAGCGGTTAAAGTGTCTGCCTTCGGCTCAGGGCGTGATCCCGGTGTTATGGGATCGAGCCCCACATCAGGCTCCTCCGCTATGAGCCTGCTTCTTCCTCTCCCACTCCCCCTGCTTGTGTTCCCTCTCTCGCTGGCTGTCTCTATCTCTGTCGAATAAATAAATAAAAATCTTAAAAAAAAAAAAAAACTAGCACAACAGAGGTTTAAAAAACAATATGTGTATAATATTTTTCTTGCACCCTGGGATAAGCACACATTGAAATACACAAAGAGCTGCAATTTGAATGTTGCCTTTTCTGTACCGGTTTAGCCTCTCAGCTCTTTAACCCGAGCTGTAAATTTAGATGTCTTTGTTCAGTCTGCTTTTTGGTTCAGCACACACGGACTGGCCGAGCCAAGGCTGCGGAAGGCACTTTCTCCGCCCCTCTGAGAGCTGCAGGACTGACTCCGTATGCTCCAAGCCAGAGGTAATGTAATGTCCAGAGCTTTATTCACTGAGTCGGTCAACCATCCCTTCAGCCTTTGACTTTCTGGCCGCTGCTAATCTGTAGACCTCACAGAAGTCAAGGGAGATGTCGAACGTGTGCTCCAGCAGCAGCAAAGAGGCCACCGTGTGAGCAGCCAGGCAAAGACCCAGACTTCTCATTTATGCCGGCAGTGCTCCTTGGGTGCAGGACCATCTCAACAGCAGAATTGACCATAAAAGTCAGAAATAACCCCGATTCCATTAAAAATTGCAGATAAAACACTTTTATAACTTTTCCTTAATGCTGCAAACAAGCAATTGTCCCACAGTACAAATACTTTCCAATCCCTAATAAATGTAACCTTTTTTCTTCTCTTTTGCTCAAGGGGACAAGAAGCTTATGCACATACAACCACTTCAAAGAATTGCCTCTATTCTTTTTTTTTTTTTAACCAGCTTTAGAGTGTTAAATTGTTCAATTTAAGACACAAATACAGTGTATGTGATGATCTTACTGCATTCTTTTCCCCAGATTTATTTCTGTCCAAATGGTGTATAAAAATGTATATGTATTCATTATCCTTCAGAAATATAGAGAATTCCAAAAACAATTTTTGATATTTTTTTCCCTCTGGATACTAATGAGGCTCTTTAACAATATGCCCTAAAACCTTATCTCCAAAAAATAGATTTAAAATATTGCAATAATTTTATATGGTGACAGTAACTACACTTACGTGGTGAACATTTTGTAATGTATATATTTGTTAGTGGTTTACTATGTTATACACCTGAAACATACAATATTGTATGTCAACTACACTTCAGTTAAAAAATAAAAATTTGGGGGCGCCTGGGTAGCGCAGTCGTTAAGCATCTGCCTTCGGCTCAGGGCGTGATCCCGGCGTTCCGGGATCAAGTCCCACATCGGGCTCCTCCGCTGGGAGCCTGCTTCTTCCTCTCCCACTCCCCCTGCTTGTGTTCCCTCTCTCGCTGGCTGTCTCTCTGTCAGATAAATAAATAAAATCTTTAAAACTAAAAAATAAAAATAAATAAAAATTTTATACATGTAAAATTTATGCCACTGTGTTCAGTATCTACTCCCAGATATAATTATTTGGGGGGGGGGATCACTATTGCTTGAGTATCCCAGTCTAGAACTTAGAATCTTTCATCAGAAAAGCAGACTGATTCAACAAATGTCTATCTGGCACTAATGCTGAAAAAGGAAAAAAAAAAAAAAAAGACACAGCCCCTTGCCTTCATTAACTCACAGTCTCATTAGTAAGAGAAGACACAGATAACGATGTGAGACAAAAGGACAATCAAAGCCAGCCTTAACATAGGAAGGCTATTGTGGCAATTTCTATAAGTAACTATGTTAATGTGTAGAATAGATGGAAAGGGAAGTCTGCAAACTGAATATATTAGGAAAATCTGCTTTCCAGCTCTATGTCTACTCTCTGGATGTTCACACTACGTGAAGGGAGCAGTGTAGGAATTAAATCACCACCATCCTTTGCCAACAGGGGAGCCTCTGGAACAGGTCCTATGATAGAACTTTCTACGATGAAGGCAATGTTCTATAGCTGTTCTGCACTGTCCCGTGTGGGTAGTCACCTGTGGCTCCCGAGCACTGGAAATGTGGCAATTATAACTGAAGACTGGGTTTTAAATTTTATTTAATTTTAATTAATTTTATTTTTTGTTCTTAAGATTTATTTATTTATTTATTTATTTATTTATGTGACAGAGACAGCCAGCGAGAGAGGGAACACAAGCAGGGGGAGTGGGAGAGGAAGAAGCAGGCTCCTAGTGGAGGAGCCCGATGTGGGGCTCGATCCCAGAACGCCAGGATCACGCCCTGAGCCGAAAGCAGACGATTAACGACTGCGCCACCCAGGCGCCCCTAATTTTAATTAATTTTCTGACTTAAATAACCACGTTCGGCTAGTGGCTTTCCCATTGGACCGCGCGGTTCCACAAGCTGTGTTGGTGTCATCTGAGCAAGACATTGCACCTGCTGTTTAGTGCTAGAAAGTCGTCAGCACTGGAGGAGGCTCTGCCTGTGAAAAGCGCACAGCTCTAGAGTTTCTCAGACAATAGCCTCAAATGTGCTCCGTATCAAGTACCTATGAAGTGTGTTCGCCTGATCACTGTTCTGTGCCTCTCAAGCAGGATGGTAAATGTTAATTTTCTATTTTTCAGGGGAAACGGTAAAGCAAACTAGCTGATAATTAAACTGTTTCCAAAGGTACTCACGATTTTACAAGTTCTTTGTTGAAGAAAATAAGACTTTTTAAAAAAATGTAAAACACATCAAGGAGACGAGAATGTAAAGTGTGGTTACAGTCAGTTACCCTTGAGAAAATGTTTTCTTGAAAACCATAACTATACTGAACGTTTCTGCCACGACAATATAGAAATTCTAAACTAAAGGGATGTATTATAACACGGCAGAGAAGCCTAGCTAGGGCCTGGGGCATTCGTGGCAAATCCCCGGTGAAGAGATTACTTCCCATTTAGGGACCCTGACGTAATCAGAGCAGTGTTTGTCACAGGTCTTCATGTTCAAAGGATTGTTCTAGGCGTTGTAGGTGAAGTAGAGGAGCACGACTCTGGAAGGCTGGAAGAAAGACAAAGCGATGGGAATCTGCGTCCTCGCTTTGAAATGCTGCCCTCGAAACCTGTCCTAATGAGCCACGCACGGAGAGCGGCGGGGGCCCGGCTCCCGCACGCACAGCCCACGGTGGTCATGAACAGTGCGGTGTTTTCCTGGCGACCGGCTCAACGCGGGGCCCCGCGAACCGTCTACTGGAATCGGCACTTGAGCTGAAGCCTATTTTCTGACTCCTGTGCTGCTGTGCATACCTGGGTCTTTCTGAAGCATGTCATAAAAGTGCGAAGCAAGCAGCAAGGTCTCATTATGTGTTAAATTGTGGGTGAAAAGCTCCCTGGGAATCCATACACTTTATCAAAAAACTTCCAAAGCAAAGTTTTGTTGTTGTTTTCTACAAATTGTTTCTAAAAAGGTAGCTCATCTAAGCTCCAGAAACAGCAGGAATTGTAATTTGGATCAAGGAATCTGTAACCAATGGGGGGTAAAAATCTATAAAGTGAGGTTTTGAGAAAAATGCAGGTTTTTAGTAAAACAGAAATGTTCTTTCTCTTGTGTCTGGTGCCTGTAAGCTTGGGGAACTCCAAGGAAATATTACTATAACAATTTTTTTACAGTAGAAATTATAATTGAAATTTGCTACTACAAGTATAACTAGAACTCAATCATTTCACACTCTCCCATACATGCCTGAGGATACTTGGGTGTAAATAGATTTCTCGGAAGCGGTCACTGACTATGGCTGAATTACATCTTACCCAGGAAATTCATTCGTTTTTTAATTACTCTGCCGATGTCCACATGCTGTCTCCACTATCTCATACTGAAATGATATCAATTGGATTCCTAACTCTGATACGCCAAGGAGAAAAAAGCAGAGACTAGATTTTATTTCGGTCTCTGCTTTCCAAGCAAGAGCCAATTATTAAAAGTACAGGTATATCTTTATTTAAAAAAAAAAAAGAAAAAAACCTGTCTGCGCCATAAGTTGTCACTATTTGATATTTGCTTTACGCGTCTCTCTTTGTGTACAAGCCACTCGAGTAAGAGTCACCTGATCACTGCCCTCTCGGGAACCTTCACAAGAACAAGAGGTGTGTCTCCACGGGGGACAGCAGCAACGGCATGTTTAGGTAAAGGCAACATTCATAAGTGGAAGTACCCACGTGCAAAGCTATAATAGGGAATAGAACTGAGGGGGAAGGGAGCTGTCCTCACGTGGTATGGAATAATTTAAAATTTTGCAGCAATTGAAGCACAATTAAGATAGTCGATTTTCCTTAAAATATGAAGTAATTTTATCTCAGGTTGACAGCATTGAGAATAAAGTGCTATTTCCTTTTGGAGTTCACCCCATAACTTACTGTTCCCTGCTTGTCAGGAGCCCTTTGAAATTCTTTCTGCTTATCTCTGCGGAGAACTTCACTTCCTTTTGGTGGCCTAGTTAGTCACGAGGTAGTCGCATGCTGGCAAAGCAAAGTGGGGAATTGGAGGCAACTAATCGCATCATTAAAGCCCAAAACCTCAGGTAATTCAGGTCAACGAGGGTTCTGGGTGTCAATTATCCAGACGCTTATCTCAATCCTTCATTTCAATAGAGTGACCCTATTCCTTAATTACCCTTAATTAATAATAGTGCCAGATCTATTAGTTACAACCTCTTAATTTGCTTCTATATGTTATATATCATTCTAACTATTAGGGTTTCCCTTTTTTGAAAGCCAAATTCTTGAATACTTACCACCATGATTTCACATAATTGAACAATAAATAATTTTATGTCAACTAATTGCCTGTTTATGGCCTGAGTCTTATGCATAATGAAGCAGAGTCTCCTAGAAAGAACTACAGCCTGCTCAATACTCAGGGGTCAAGTTTTTGTTGCACAGCCATTAACAAGTTGGGTTCAAAATTAAGTTTTTTCCTTCTCATTATAGCATGAAAGTCCCTTCACAGTCTGGCGCTGGTCTACTTCACACAGCCTATCTCCCAGCAGTCCCCTGTCCCCCGAGAATCTGAGGCCTCACAAGTGGTCCCTCCCAAGAAGCTTCTCCCTAGTTTCTGAACAACTCAGGCTCGTGTCTAACTCTGTGATTCAGCATGCATCTCCCCCTCAACTTGCAAGGTTCTCCTCACCGTAAACTTTCACTGGTGCTTTGACATTGATACTTCTGTGAATCTCCCTCTTTTTTGTTTTCCAAACATAGTTGCTTATTTATTTGAGAGAGACAGAGAGAGAGAGTGCACAAGCAGGCAGAGCCACAGGCAGGAGAGGGAGAAGCAGGCTCCCCACTGAGCAGGAAGCCCGATGGAATGAGGGGCTCGATCTCAGGACCCTGGGATCATGACCTGAGCCAAAGGCAGACCCTTAACTCACTGAGCCACCCAGGTGCCCCTGAATCTCCCTTTTCCTGCACTGTTAGCACTTTATCTGTGTCTCTATTACTTGCCTTACCACACTTCACTGTTTAAGTAGTTAAGCCTCTCCCCTCAGCTCCGCCCTGAGCCCTTTAAAGGACACTGAGCTGCGGCAAACTTTGGGAAAACATTTAATGTGGAAGAGGAGGATGAAAAGATTCTCTAAGGACTGTGGAATGCAGGTCTTTAAGGAATAGTGAGGAACTGAGCTATTTGGCATTGCAGGGGTCTCAGATTTGCCTAATGCAGAATATAGGCTATCGATTGAGTCCCTGGGCCTTGTGGTGCGGGTATTTCCTTCAACTTCCCAGTTGGAGCTGAACTACAAAACTTTCTGACAGCCTGTATCTTTCATGCGCAGGCACAGCACACTGAAAACTGACACTAAGGAATCCGTACATGTGTAAAGCTTGTATTACTTGAGCAGAAGGGGAGGAGGCAAGATTTGAGCGCTAAGAAATAAAACCTTGACCCCAAACTAATTTGTCTGATGTAGTCCTAATGCTTTGCGTCAGAGGCAACAACAAACTAGCTCAGATGAAATAGTTTCTGTCCTTCTTTGGTGCCTGGGATAACAGTAAGAATCTAGAGCGCTTGGGAATTGGATCCTTCTCCACTGCAGTTCTGCTATGAGACATATAAGCTGTTGTTTTTCTACATTTTTTATAGAACTTACTTAAAAGGGTGATAACAGGGGAAATATGTAATCCACTAACGACATTTTTGTGGTTTTGTTGCAATATGAATTACATGTGTGCGTGACGTGGACGGCTCTCTTTCCTCTGGCACCAATAGACGTGGGCTGTAGCAGAAGGTGCTTTGAATGTAGGTAAATTTCACTGAAATGTAAATTAAAGACATTAAAGAAATGTAGCATGAACTAATTCAAAATAATAATATAAGGAATGTTATTCCTTATTATTTCCTGCTACATGGAAATAAGGAATGCATGTAATTATGCAGAACACTTCCAGAACTGTGTTATGACTCACTTAACTAGCATTTCATTGATGTCAACTAAAAATGAATGGCAAAAGTATAAAGATTGCATGGGAAGTTTGGGTACTATTGTAATTAATATATTACTTCCTCTCTATATTTGTGGTTCAGTTTTCCTTTATTATTTTCTCTTTTCTTCACACTTCCTTTCAGTAAGACAAGTTCTAAAATCCTAAGTGGTGTATGAGCTATTACATAATTGTCCTTTTACGGCCTGCATAGACACTACTCTCTAGTACATTCCTTTGTGAAGTGATTTGGGTTACCTTGGATATGAAAGACAGTTCAATTGTAGTGCATTCCACTGTGCGGCCAAAGGCCCAACACAAAAATACAGAGTCCTGGAACGGTCTCTGCAGCAAATTAAACTTCAGCGATCCTTCATGAAATGGTGAAGGTTTCCAGCCGGATAGATGATTTTGGCAAAGATCAGCATGACTTGATTGGAAAAATAGTGTAAACTGTTACTTAGATGGTTACAGAGTTAGGGTGTTTCTGATATGACAAATTTTAGTGTTTCTTCGGTGTTTCAGGCATGTCTGTAACCCCAACACTTCGTATCTTAACACCAGAACAGTTTATCATTTCTCGTCATGCTGCGGGTCTGTTGGGTGCTTCTTCTGCTGCCTTGGCGGGGCTCACATGTGCAGCTAGAGCTGGTCTGGGTTGGCTATCACGAAGCAGCCTCGCTCCCATGTCTGACGCTTAGTACTGACTGCTCGCTGGGACGACCAGAGCTCTGTCACTGTATAATCTCTCATTCCGGGGGTGCTACACAGCCTGATGATCTCAGGGTTCCAAGGAGGTGAGGCCGATCTTCAAAATATCTCTGGGACTCTTGCAACTGTAACTCCTGCTACATTCTATCCATCAAAGCAAGTCAAGGGCAGCCCAGATGGAACAGTGTAGAGAAACAGACTACCTCTCAACAGTAAGAGCGGCAGCATTAACGTTACAAGCGGCATGGACACGGGGCGGTGTGATTCATCAGGGACCATTATTATAACCATCTACTATGACAGCAATTTCAAAAAGGAAATAGATCTTTATTGTATTAGGTAAGAATAGTGCCTCCTCTGCCTATCTAAAAAGGAACATCAGTTTGGATTTCAAAAAGAACTCATATGAAATAGGAGATTAAGTTTTATGTACATGTTTTTGCCTGCCATTTTCTGAAATTTGTATTTAAACCAGGTTACTTAAAGATCACTCCTGATGTGCTGGAGTGGTCCTACCTGCACTGAGGAGAGCACAAGATGGTAGGAAGGGATGCTTTATCCCACTAGTTACAGAAAGCCCTGTCACTAAACAAAAATGCAGATGGCATTGGCCTGAGATCATGACAAAGGATGTGATATCTGGAGACATTTTACCATAACGAAGCTACTCAAAATTCAACGTTTTGATGATTTTTCCTATATAACATTTATATATAATGTTTAACTTTAAGAGGATGGGTTTTTAATAAATTGCGCTGGAATATCCAGTGAGGAGCCTTAAAATGATAAAGGAGAGTTGCCATTTTTGTGCCCACCTCTTATGTCAACAATGGCATGTACCATGACTTGGCAATAATGTTTCAAAGAATGAACTGACTAAAATTCTGCAATAAATGCCTTCCAGAAATGACCAGGCTTTAGCTAAGTAAAAAGTAACGGATCAAACTTCTGTACATAGTATAGAAACACATAGTAACATTTTTTAGAAAAGGTCAATTAAAATGAAACCATTGTCTGCAAAGTCGTCTAAATTATAAGGCTCTTTTAATATAACATGTAATACTTAAACAAACCATATTGCATTTCACATGGACTAATTGTAAGTCATTTTAAAATAGTTTCATACATTAGTCTATTAATTTTAAAGCATTAAATATAGTTTTATATAGACTTTTCAACTTTGAAAAACAGAAAAAAAGCTAAGTCTAGTTAATCATAAGAAATGTCCTTTAACTCTGGTGACATGAGAGGAGAGAAGTTGCTAATGACTAGCATTTAGATTTGTATTTGATTTGCCTTGTTTTCTTTATGTCAAATGTTAAATAATTATAAATGCCAAATAATCAACTAGAATAAAAATTTTGCTTTTCAATTATCCAATTATTCAGTAAGCCTGTCTTCACTGGGTACCGGTCTTGCAGAACGCTGCGTTCAGAAGCACGGGGGAGGCAATGATGAGCACCACTAAGCAGAGTCTGGCACTGGGCAGCTCACAGCTGTATGATGCCACAAACCGTGCGCTAACATTTTTTAATCATTACTACCAAAGTTCAACTGAGAAATTTAACGGTGTTGAGTTGTGAGACTGAATGCAGTTGCTATTTTCCCTGTTATAACCCCGCAGTCTCAATACTCGATTTCATATGCTTGTTGCTCTCCATTTTCTTTCCCAGAAGTTAAATCTTAGAGGAAAGTTCAGGTCTGAAATCTGGTCATAATCATTCAGACTGCTGACCTGCTGTGCCATTTTTTTTAAAATAACCAATACAGAACTCATGGAGCAAGCTTGGGGATTGCAAATCATTTTCTGTGATGAAAGGCTTAAAGTCTAGGACCAAAAAGAAAGGCAATTTTAAACATACACCTCTGATGTTACTGGCCACCACTCTATTCTGCCACCCCTGAAATGTCACCATGATACCCACACTGAGTCCTGGTGAGGGCTGGGCCAGTAGACCACCCAGAATCTCTTTGCAAGGCTCTTGGAGGGTTTTGTTTTGTTTTTTTTTAAGCCTAGGAATAAAATCTGGTGCACAGAATAACAATTGTATCTGTGCGAGGTTAAATGGCCTATACAGGGAAACTCCACCTTAACGCCATAATTTTGAACACTACATCAAAAACTAATGATGTCCTATACAGTGGCTAACTGAACATTATAAATAAATGAATAAATAAATAAATAAATAAATAAATAAATAAATAAATAAATAACTGAATTAGTCAGCCAACACCAAAAAAATTATATCATTTAATAAGGGCTTGGTAATTGCTTTTAATTAGGCAAAACAGAGTTTATGAAGCTTGAGTGCTATACAAAGACTAAGTTGGTGGGGGGGGGTACATCCAACAACCTTGGATGTTGCCAAGGTCACTAGGCACAGAATGCTAACCTTATTTTGTGTGCACAAAATAGTTAGCAGAACCGCAGATTCTACTTTTCAGGACGAGAGGGTAAGGTACGCGAAACTCCTGCTCGTCTGAAATAAGGCAAAACAGAAGAGAAGGCTGGTGCAGCTGAAGCCAGAGCAGGAGAAGCGCAGAGAGGGCGAGAGGAGAGACCCCAAAGATAAATGTCCATACTTCACTCACTAGCCTCCAGCCAGCGCTCTGTGCCCAAAGGATGTGCCTTTCCCTGGGCAGACCTGACATTCTCTTCGACCCTCAAGCTCTGGAGTCTGGGCTCCACTTCTATGATGCCAATGGCTCCCCATCTGCTTTGCCCACAGAGGCTCATTTTTAGCCTTCTCCGGATCAGCAGCAACAGAAATCAGGGTTTGTCATTCAATCCACAACGCTTCTGGCTAGTGCCAGGTCAGGCCACTAGATCAGGGTTTTCTGGGTTCATTTGCTTTGATTTCTCGGCTCCAGCCCCGTTGGTCTCCCCCATGCCTGTGAACACATCGTATTCACTCTTTTTACCAGGCCTCGGCTCAGCTTTGTCTCCCTTGATCCCAATGCAGCCTTTTCTTTAAAGTCTAGATCAAGAACCATCTGTCCCATAAAGCCTTCCCCAACTATCCCAGACTATTATGCTCTCCCTCCCTACTCTGAGCTCAGTGCTTTCAAAGTCACGCCATTAACTCTTAAATTGCTTACAACGACTAGTCTTATCTTCTATTCTTGTCATTTCTGAGGCATGGAGCCCTGACTTGGACTCTTTTCAATATGTCTACCATACCTTAACATAGGTCTACACACAAGAAAGCTATTTATTAAACATTTATTGTTTGACGGAGTGACCCTTATCCTATATTCCAGTTTCTATCTCAATTCCAAATTTCTCTTTATAGAACCTTTCATGATCGGAGCAATGGAGCTTAGAATCAGATTTCTTGCTTTCCACCTATGTATGTACAGACTGCTAATCGTAAACTTTAAAAATAACAGAATGTGGCCCTGAAAGTTTTCATATTACCACCTAAATAAATGTTTACGGTGCACGTGCATACCTGTGTGCTCCAAAGGGTTAATGCCCAGTGAGGGGTTTTTATAGTTCATCAGTTGTTATATTGCATGCTTTTATCCAAATTGTTAGGCCCTGCTTAGTCAATTGAAACATATTGCTTTGATATCAAAGCTGCAATACAGACCTTTTTTCCTGGGTCATCTTCTATTCAGAAATGCAAGTCCTTCTGCACAGGACAGTGAGAATCGTCTTAGAGATCTTTGCAACTCACGGTGCCACATGCTCACGAATAAAAACAACAAATTTGGTCCAATGACTAACATATATAAAGAAAACTCTGCAATAAAACACACCAGTCATAGTGCACACAGTTAGGAATCAGAGTTATACGATTTGCGTGGTAATAGAGCTGACTTTGATTTTGGAGCGAGTATCACAGACACATTCACAAATACTATTACTTTGAAGAAAGAAGAAGCTAGTGAGGAAAACAGGAAGAAAGGGGGAGTTAATTAGAATAGCCAGATTATTGTCGATCAAGGATAAGTCATGTTTCAATAAACTAAGCTTTTAGTCTGAAAAACAAGCTGTGGCATCTTACAGTAAAGCTTAATCATGAGCTAATGAGCGTTATAGTGAGAATATGGTTCAGAGGGTAAAGTTTTTCCTTCCAATTATATAATAAAAGTAAAGAGTGGATTCATTTAACTTAACTTACAGTCTATGCATCATCTCCTTACCTTTAGAAATACCAACCATTCAAATACTCTCACCCTCTCTTGCTACCCACAGTGTGGGTCTATAAAGATAACTCAGGCCATATAAGGATGACTCAGCTAAATGGACCAGTGCCTAGTTAATTTATCATTATATTATCTGGTAAGACTCCCACCTATATCTCTAATTCGGTATCAGGCAACGATTCTAGTATGATCATTAGACAAGTCAGAAAATAAGTATGTTGTAGCATCACTGATGTTATCATATTATAGATAGAAAACCTCCAAATTTCCTTACAAACCCAAATTCTTTAATAACCATCTACAAGAGGACAAAGCTTATTCAAATATTTAATTGTTCATTAGGCATGCTGCTTATTTTTTTTTAATCTACCCCAATTTCTTTTAAGCCCTGGGAAACGCTGCAGGTGGACTTAGCAAGTAAGTAAACAGACCCACAAGCACTAAGAACAAGTCCCACAGAAGGCTTGGGAAACAGAAGGTGAGACTTGGACGGAATTTGAAAAGAAACAGGGGCGCCTGGGTAGCACAGTCGTTGGGCGTCTGCCTTCGGCTCAGGGCGTGATCCCGGCGTTTCCGGATCGAGTCCCACATCGGGCTCCTCCGCTGGGAGCCTGCTTCTTCCTCTCCCACTCCACCTGCTGTGTTCCCTCTCTTGCTGGCTGTCTCTCTGTCACATAAATAAAATCTTTAAAAAAAGGAAGAAAGAAAGAAAGAAAGAAAGAAAGAAAGAAAGAAAGAAAGAAAGAAAGCCAGAGAAGAAGTCAAAGGACCTAAGACAGTGAGTTCTTCCAAAATGGAGAGAATAACTTGTCTGGGGCATTTTGATCCACCCTGAAGAGCCGAGAGCAATGGCCTGGGGAGACAGGGGCAGGGGAACTGCAACAGCAGGAATTAAGGATCAAGAACAAATGCAGGTGTCAGTAGTGGAAGCGTCCAAGGGAGCATGCGTGCTAGCATTCTTCTGAAGCAAATGCTTCTTTTTTCCTTTATACATTCTCGTTTGTCAGCATAAGACCAGGTATCGTGCCAAGACTTCTGACCTTGGATGTGGTGTTATTGGGACGCATCCTCGGGGAGTCCTAACCACCCCGTCCTTCCCTCACAAATGTACACGGACCCCGGGGAAGACAAGCAACCTAGGCACACATCTGACCCCCGTAGGTTCAGGAAGAAAGGTTTGTTTCTGTCACTGACATCTTTTCTGATTTGAAGTCCCTCCTAAAGTCTACCACTGCTTTTGAAACTAGGCTATCACATTTCCTTGCCCGTGTTTTACATGTTTTCCCCAGAGGCACTGATAATAAAAGTCATAGGAGAAAAAATATGGTGTGTAAAGAAACATTTTAAAATAGTGTGGATGGCTCGGTGTATGTGGTTAGCGGATGCGGGTTAAAAAAATCAACAAAACACTGTACCATTTCATAAGAACACATCAGGAGCCCGGTCCTGATATAACCTATGGCATCCTGACATAAGTCAATAAATAAAAAGGCAATGGCATTTTTAACCCCATATGCTAACTAGGTCATCTAATAATGATGACATGATTCTAGTCATGCAAGGGTATCATCTACTCATTATGATCCAAGTTATGGTGGATGACATTGATATAACTTAGAAGAGTATAAGATAGAGGGAATATTTCATAGTAAATAGACCAAGAATGATTCCCCTTGGAATAGCAAAGGTACAAATTGCTTTAGTTTTCATTTCCATGGCGCTAAATTTGTATTTCATGTGAGGGCCTATAATTGATGACTGCTTACTTGTCTGAGGCGAAAAAGGATAAAAAAACAGATTATGATTGTCAAGCTTGTTTGTGTTAGTAGCTAAAATGGCAAGCAGCACCCTGAAGTCTTTGTAAACAGCACACAGATATTCTTCTTTTTGAAAAAAACAAGAAACCGTTGGGCAAGAAGTTACAAACCAAAATACCCTGTATCATCCAGCTGACACGGTTCACGGTTTTCTCGGAACAATGATTGTATCACAGCAAAACAAACCAATGCATCCATCCAGTTCAGTCCTAGATTTTCTCAAAAGTGTTACAGGATTGAAGATTTTTAATTTTTTTTAGAATACAAAATACCTGTAGTTGTTCCACATTTTGGTATTCTCTTAAAAAAAAAAAAAAAGCCTAAGTTGGTTAACAGAAGCATCTCGATGTTGCTATACTTAGTAAATAATTTAAAATTCATAATAATTACTTCCATATGTCAAATTCCCCTCTTCCCCAGATTCCCAATTGCCTCTCATTATCTTAGCTAGTCCTATTTCTAAATCTCTCTTGATGTGTTGTAGATACTATTATGTCCTATTTCTGAGAACAATTCATTACCATTCTGTGTATTGAAGTATTAGTTTATATAAGCAAAGGGGCAATCACATTTAGTTAAGGAAAATAAGAGCTATTGTTCTAGTGAGTATTCACTTTGGTTCCTACCCACAGAAGGTGTGCGTGCCTGCACGTGTGGGTGCGTGTGGGTGTGAACTAGGTAACCGACAAATCCGCACTTTCCAAACCTCAGTAAGTTAGTTTCTCACACAATGAGAATACTAGCATTTTAAAATGGTTAATTTTGAAAGTAATTATAAACTCTGTAGTGACGTTTTATACTACCTGACATCGACCCATTGCAGCAGTGTTTCTCAAACTATCTGTGGTTTTAAAAGAAGGAAGGGAGGAAGGGAGGAAGGAAGAAATCTTTTTTCAAGTTTCCAATTGACAATGGACTATGACTTCTGTTAAAATACAAAAAAAAAAAAAAAAGGAACTTGCAGTCATGTGCAATCATTATGTTTCTACATGCTTGCTGTCAGTGTCTGTTTCATCTCATTGCAGACCAGCACCCAACAGTAGTACTGCTCCAGACTTGGTACCTCATACCTATGAGGCAACCTCTCAGTCTTCCTCAGATGGAAGGCATAGAATTCTGTTTTTAGAAAGCTAGTGTAAATGTTATAGAAATAGCTAAATTTATTTTTGTGAAAGCAGAAAACTTATCGATCATTTTTTTTCCTTTTGGCATGCAATAATAGAGGTTAATAGTTGAGAGATAATTCCTTCCGGGTGATTTGAGTGAAAATTAAGGTGGGTAGGATTTGGAAGAAGCAAAAGGTAAGGAGGGGAATCCACTGGATTTTGGCAAGTATTTAAAGTAGCAGGGCAGGGAGCAGGGGGTGGGGGGAGGTGCTTTGGATCTTACGGCATAGTTTACTGACACCAGTAATAGATATTTACAGTGAAGCTTTACCTGGGTAGTCAATAATATTCCTAACATAGCTTTTTAAAAATCGTATTTAATATTGCTAAGATTAACCCCCACATTGGCTGGATTTCAGTCGACTTTTACTAACAGAAAATCCAATTAAATAGTAGATTAAACAAAATAGAAGCTTACTCAAGTAGAAGTTGTCCTGATAAAATAGCTTCTGGTATTGGTTCAGTGATGCACAGATCAGTGCTGCTGAGACCTCTGGCTTTCTTGTCTGTTTTCTTATAGTCACAAAATGGTTGCCAAAGCTCCAGCCATCATATCTGCATGCCAGGTAGAGAGAAGAAGGAAGTGACCAAGAGAAAGAGGTGGCATCTTTATCAGCAAAGGAGATGGCTTCCATTTATATCTCATTGACAGAACATGCTAAATGGCACTCATAACCACAAGGGAGGCTGGGAAATGTGTTTCTTTAACTGGATTTGGCTTGAACCAAGAAAGAAGGGAAGAAGAGAAATTAGGAAGGCAACTAACAGTATTTGCCCTATTCCTCAACCTGACCTGACCCATGAGGAAGGTAAGCAATTATTTAGCACCAACATTTTTTTTTTCAGGAACCGTACTAGATGCTTTGGTTGCGTGATCTCATTTCATACTCTAAGTAGCCCTCCAGGGAAATCTCATGATCCGCATTTAACAGATGGAAACACTGAGTTTCTGAAACTGTAAGTGATATCATTTAAATGCCACATCTGTCATGCAGAGCTTGCATTCAAACCCTGTGCTTTCTCAGCTGTGCCAGAGTGAGTCCCATTCTGCCTGAGCAGAGTTTAGGACCACATGAGTTGTTGGAATCTCCCCCTGATTTAACTTAGATATAGTCCATTCACTCTGAGTTTCTGAATCTGAAGGTACAAAAATATGTTGAGGATTAGCGAAACTTAATGCACATTTTAGACAATATTACAAGTAAAACTTATTAAAAATCTAAAATACACATAGACAACTAAAGTAACTATAAAAGTGTAATATATCACAATATCATCAACCAGCTAAATAAAATATGAGTTTGATTTGGGACTGCTTAGGCCTACGCTGGCCCACATCTCAGCTGTTCTAGGTCTTGGGCTGATTTATCCTTGCCCGCAGAGCTGCAGAACATCTCTGGTTCCCTCTCCTGGAGAGGGGGAAACATCTTTTCCCACAAGTCTTTCAGGAGACTCACAAATGCATACTATGTGCGGCCAAGAAACCTCATTTGAGCAGCATGTAGCTGCACTCTGTGATGGTTAATTTTGTGAGTCAACTTGGCTAGACAGAGGTATCCAAATATTTGGTCAAACATTATTCTAGGTCTTTCTATGAAGCCTTTTTAAGATGAGATTAACATTTCAATCAGTAGACTTTGAGGAAAGCTTACACTCCATAATGTGGGTGGGCTTTATCCAATCAGTTGAAGGTCTACATAGAATAGTCCTCAGAGACTGACCTCTCCTGAGGAAGAGGGAATCTTGCCAACAGACTGCATAGGATTCAAATTAAGATATCAGTTTTTCCGTAGGTCTCCAGCCCACTGACCCACCCTACAGATCTTGGACTTGCTAGACTCCACCATCATGTGAGCCAATTCCTCAGAATAAATCTTGAAGTAAGTTTCTAGATAGATAGATAGACAGACATCCCATTGTGTGTTTCCCTGGAGAATCCTGACTAACACACACTTTAATGAACCTCTCGTCTCTTTCTTCTTTCCTTATTTTACCTCTAATTTTCCTCAGTTAGGTACTTCATACAATGCAGCAGTCTGTTTTTTCATAAGCGAGGAAGGTGTTTCTATCTCCTATCAAACCCCTTCATTTACGTGGGAGAGGATTAACCTACCACCAGAAAGATCACCCCACACATTTCCTCCAGACCGAGGATACATGTGCACGTGCACACACACACACATACACACCACATATACCTCACACGTGTGCGTACACACACACACGCACGCATCACACACACCCTTGTTTGCATTGCTTTCTAGCTCACGTCTTGGCAACAGAAGCAGTGTGTTTTTCTCCCATAAAGGCCACAGCAAGGACCAAACCCATCCCCAGCACATCAACTTAACTGCTGTCAAGCCTAAAGACTTTGACGTACACAGTAACTTATGTTCTGTATTAGGAAAATAAGAGAAATGGCCTTTTGGCCTCCCTCTGACATCGAGGAGCTGGAAACCCCAGTCAGAGTCCATGCCTTTCGGGTCTCCCCACCGAAGACAAGCTGCTGCACTTGGCTGTCACGTGCCCTCTTGAACACCTGCTCCCCACACTGCTGTGCATGTTGAATGACTTCTGGCTCACAGTTCCCAGCACTCCAGACCTCTCCTGCCCCTGAAGGAGCTTGCAAGAGCTCACTTCTATCAGAGAAACCATCTCAATGAAAGCATGTCTAACCAAAGAACCATAATTTTTAAAATAGGTATTACTCGTTTCTGAAAGCCCACTATTGAGCACTTAGAGTCATAACACCATCTTTGCGCTTATCAAGAGTGAAGTTTCAGAGGTTATATTAAACATCCAAGTTAAGGAGAAACATATATCCATACACACACACGTACACTTATATACAAATACGCATATACGTTAACTCAAAGCCTATTCATTAAGCCCGTACTATGAGTCAGAAAGCTGCCCAGGCCCTGCAATGTTCCCCACTGTCATGTCTCTGTATTTCCTCCCACGCTAGCGTCCCCTAAAATGAAATCACAATCCGCTTCTCAGAGGTGCTCAAAATGATGAGCGTGTATAATAGGGATAGTGGTTCATTCAGTTTTTCACAAGGCAGTTAAACAAAGGGTTCTTAATCCATGCTAAAACCACTAGAAAAGTTTCATTTCACAAGCAAATACTGAGCACCCACTAGATGCCAGGCACCAGGCTGAGTACCCAGGACATGGGTACGTTCTCTGCCTGCCGGTTGCTCCCGGTCTAGGTAAAGAAAGCCAGGGTTTGACTGTACTTCCCCAGCTGACGTTGGATTGCAGGACGAGCTTTCAGATTCACGGGACTGGAAACGGCCATATACTCAAGTCCCTGATGGCTACAGAAGACGTGATACGGGGCTGAGGACATTGTGAGGCCTTCTCCTTTTATTTTTTAGTATGGCCTCTCCCGGCCCATCTCTGAGATTTTTCTTTCGAGAGTTGTACAAGTGTTAGTGTAGGTAGAAGTCAAAAAATCTCAGCGGAGTCATGAGAGGGCGTTAGGAAAATCCTTTCGTTAAAAGGGTCTTCTGCCTTATGGAGCTATTCGTTGATGCATTAGATAATGGCCCTACCATGTTAAAAATCACTTTGTGGTTGGAGGAGGGCGTGGAACACAAATAAAACCTGAACCTTTCCTTCAAGGAGCTTCTTTTCCAGCAGAGGAGCCTACCCTAGTAGCTTTACTGCACCGTCTATCTTTGACTTCTATTTGTTTGCCTTTGTATTACGGCAAAGTGGCATAGAGTCAAGATAGACAATCACGCAAAGCTCATTAAGAAATGTCTGCTGAGATCCCATGTCCATAGTGAGTAGCTTCGGCCAGCGTGTGAATGGGGCAGGATGGGAACATTCTGATTATTCAGCTACTCTCCACCCCAGTGTATTTATAAAGTAATTATTTCCAAACTTGACATCTTTCAAGGTCATTTTTCTCCATTCTTTTTTCTATAAGAGATAATAGTTTTTAAATTTAATATAGCAGGCATAAAGCATAAATAAGAATGTGAAATTTTGTCATGAGCTCACACAAAATTTTGCCCTCCCCCCCAAATTCTGCCAGTTTAAAGGCAAGAGTTTGCTTTATTGAGATGACGATACTGTGAATGTGCTTTCGGGAGTCACAGAATTGGATATGCCCGGGATGGCAGGGGTCCAGTACATGTTTATGCATCACATGCATTGCTCAACTGGGAGCTAAGCTCTGCCGGCTTTGGGCTTTGGGCCTGCCAGGCAAGGCTGCCCCTTGGCCAGCTCTCTCTCCCTTCAAATCTCCATGGAAGAAATTCACAAGTTCTCTGGGTATTTGTGACACAACTCTCATGGAGGAAGTCAGCTCTAGACAACATAAGAACATTTCTCTCCCCTCCTCCCTCCGCTCTTTCCCGCAGATTTCCCATTCCGGCATACCTTTACTTTCAAAACTGAACCCCCCCCCCCAAAATCGATAACTTGACAAGTGTTTAAGATCTTACATACAAGAAGGAATGTCAAAAGCCTCCACAGGACACAGAAATAAATCTCTAATATTGGAATGTGCGGCACCAGAAAAGATATTTTGAAGAAGGGCATGACATTTTCTCCATGCCCCTCAAGTCATAACATGTCAATGGCTGTGTATTACACCTAAGCCATCTGTAAGAGATTTTTCTGGGACAGTCACAAGCCAAAATATTCCATCCGTCTGTCCAATCATGTGTCATACCATGTGTCTCAATTTCTGGTTTAGAAAATATGGCCCCTGTACTTACCTCAGTCCGTTTACAGTCACTTCTAATCCACACGCTGCTGGGTTGTTGTTGGGGCTTTTGCTTTCCCCTTAGCTGAGGTGAAGAAAGCCGCTCGCCACCACCTCCTCTTCCTCACCTTACGCTTGAAAGCTCGTGCCGACTCCCTCCTTCAGCTTTCCCTCTCTAGCTAGACGACCTCGGTTCTTCCGGGTTCCCACACTGAGCCAGCACAGTCTCTGGCACTGAGAAGCACTTGATAAATATCTCTTACATAAACAAATGTCAATCTTTTCTTCCCTTCCGCTCATCCCTCCAACCCCGGGAGTAGGAGCTCTAACAGAACTCCAGAACTTCATGGAATCTGCAAGGACAAATAATTGGGAAGACTTCACTGAGAGAAGAAATGAGGAGCCCTCACTTCGACCTGGTATGGACCTGAGCCTTCTGAATGAGCGCCGTGGTGCGTGTGGGACAATGGTTACTGGAATTGCTACTACGTGACATTGAGAATCATCAAAGTAGATCCCAACTTGAGTAATGATTAGATTAGCATAAAACAGTGTGCTTGTAACTTCAATTAATCACCTATAAATATTTATTCCATATCTGTTCAATGAACTACACTTCTCTGGAAACAGGATGCAGGGGATATGGGCTCTGCCTCTTCTAAGTCTTGGGCCCCCGGTGTATTCTATGCATGTTTCCAGATGCTGTGTGGCTGTGAATGGGCATATCAACACTAGCTGTCCTTGATGAGTTCTAGCACTTTTTAAAGACTGTAGTTAAGTGGACATATTTAATGCTGTCAAAAATAATTCAACATGAGTTTGTCCACTTATTAATTAAAATGTGCCTTTATTGAATACCTACTATGGGCCAAATATTATTTTTCTTGTTGGGGATAAAGTGGCGAACAAGATAGATGAGGCCATTGCTCCCACATAATTCGCAACCTGGTATATGGAGACACATTTAAATGTAAAAGTGGAGAAATAAATCATTGTTTCAGGCAGTGATAAGAAGAACAAAGGGGAAAAAGAGAGTCTGGAAACTCCATCCTGGTCTGACGGTTCTCTGAGTTCCCTTTTTTCTCCCTCTTCCCATGAGGCTGTGGGCTAAGACAAGGATCAGAATGAAGCCAGAGCATTTATCTGCTTTTGGAACCACTAAGGGTCCACAGTGGTCCCTGGAGCCAGCTTCACTCAGAGCCTCTGCCTGAGTCTTCTCCTCTCCCTGCAGAGGAGACAAGCTGGGGAAAGGACAAGAGGCAATGGAGTCCTCAGAGTTCACAGGAACCCAGCATCTACCTGGGGTAGTTCTCATTTGTTCATCCCTGAGTGCCCTAAGAAGTGATAAAAGTGATGGGACACACACACACACACACACACACACACACACACACACACACTGCATATGCTTACAAGGAGGCACTGATTTAGGGACTCCTGCCTGCTTTGTGGTTTAGAGTCATGTCTGTTCGTGACCTGACAGGCCCCTCCTCAGGGCATCCTCCTGAGCCCACCCCCACGTGTGAAGGGCACTGACCACTTCCGGAGAGGGCCCAATCCAGGCTTCCTCAGTCACAGTGAGCACCATCTGAACACACCAACCCAAACCTTACCAAACATAAAATCACAAAGGAAAAATAGCCTTTTGTAATCAATGTCACGTCACCCTCATTATCAACAGACGCACGTTGAAGGTCCACCAGGATTGGATCTGTGCAAGGCCAGCCACAGAGTAACGAGGACATTTTTCCTGACCTCCAGTTGCTTAGAAAGAAAGTCAGGGAGATAGACCACGTATGTGAAAATGATCAGCATGGAAAATCTAAAGTAGAGTAATGCAATTACAGAAGTACAAGAAAGAAAACACAGATGACTCTTTTTCAATCTCAGGAAGATGAAGGTCTTTCTAAGCATGGCACCAAGGACAGAAACCCTTACTAATAATATTTATCACGATGATTAGTGTACTAGTGATGACAATAATAAAAATAGTAGACTACCTGTTCTGTCCCCACTCGAACTGAACTGGCACAGCTCTTCCAGTGATATTCAAGGGACGGAGCACAGCTGAGAGATGAGGGGAGTCGATCACCTTCACCCTCATCCTGCTCAGGGTTTCTGATGTAATGATGTCAACTGGGCAAGAAACGAGCAGGGAGCATCATGAGCCTACAGCAGTCCAGAAATGCTCAACTATTTGCTTGATTTACATATTTATTCAAAACCAAGGCCACCTCCTCTGTTCTCAGTTTTGACTCCATGCCACTTCTACCTTGGAGTACCACTCTTGAGGCAACCTTGACCATCCCGGGCAGCCCCCAAGTGCTACCAGTTGCCTTGCCCCAAGTGGGATCAGATGAACACCTCCATGTATGACCTTTTCCTCCTAATATGGGGCATGTTTTGATGGCCCAGATTTTCTTATAGGAAACCTAGACACTTCTTGGAAGACAACGCTGAGATTTTTTTTCTTCCAAGAGAGTGCAAACTATATTGTGTTTCTGTGCTTAGAATGGTCAAAGTAGCAGAGGTTCCTTTTCTGCTACAGCTTATAGATAGTATTAAACAGACTTGTTTTCCATTCTCCTTGTACTTTCGGGCTTGGTAATTTGCACAGCTTGTTTTCCCCAAAATGGTTCATTTCACTTATTTCTAAAATACTATTTGAACTTGAACTTAACAAATATATTTAATTTTCAATTTTCTTTGCCATACTTACTCTCAAATAACAACAAAAATAATTAATACTTATTGATTCATATATGTACTGTGTCGGGCACTTTTCTTTATGTGTATTATCTTATTTAATGTCCATCACGAGGTACGTAACACTGTCATCTCCACATTACAGGTAAGGGAATCGACACACATTTGTGCCTAAGACCATGCAGGTAATAAGCAGCAGAGACAGGATTCAAACTCAGGCTGTGTGATTTGAAAACCTGAGTTCTTAAACACTGCACTATACATAAAGGAAACTGCTGATAACTAAAATTATATAACTATCTAACCCCTTAGGGGCACCTGGATGGCTCAGTCAGTTCAGCATCTGACTTGGGCTCAGGTCATGATCGAGGCTAGGAGTCCTGGGATCCAGCCTTGCACTGGGCTCTGCACTCAACAGAGTCTGCTTCTCCCTCTGTCCCGCCTCAACTAGTGCATGCTCTCTCTCTCTCTCTCTCAAATACATAAATAAATAAATTTTGAAATAAAGAAATAAATATCTAACACCTTACTAAGGCCCAAAACAGCAATAACAACATCATGAATAAAGTCACTAAGAGAAGCCACAAACTGAGAAAAAAAAATAAATTAAAAAATATATATACTTATATATATATAAACATATTTCAAATAATGCATTAATGTATAGAGCTCCTATCTACAGGAGGTAGAAGAAAATGGTAATGGGAAACTCCCAAAGAATTTCTGCAGATGTTCACTGTAGCTGTGTTTATATAGGACCAAAGATTTTTTTAAAAAATCAGAAACAAACCAAATAGTCCCCAGCAATGAATAGCTTGAGTCAGTCATGGTTCATTTACATTATGGGATACTATGAGGACATAAAAAAAATAATTGAAATCCATATTTACTGATACGGAAAAAAAGAAGTTTGCTAAACAATTTGCATAGTACCGTTGGATTTTTAACAAATGGATATGCGCATAGCAACATAAAGCTAAATCTTCAAGAATGAATACAAAAATATCAACAATGGCTACCTCTGGGTGATGAAATGACTAATGATTTTTAATGTATCCCTTACCTTTTTATTTCTGTATGGTCTAAGATTTTTCAGTAAGCCTGGATTCTTTTCACTATGATAAAAAAATAAAGCTGTTCCCAGACAGGTAAGTAACAGGACAAATTGTTACCTGTTCAGTGTGAAATGAACGACATAATTCAAGAAACAGAGGCATCGCCCTCTGTGCTCTCTGGACGCCGGTGTTAAAAATGCTAAAATGTTGACAATGCTAAAATGTTGACGCAGTTCTCCCCATTCAGGACGGTGATCCCTATTCAATCGGAAAGTGCTCAGAAGCCAAGAACTGGGCCCAGTGCCTTCCCAGGGGATTTAGAGCAACTCTCAGGCAAACTGCAGGACGAACCAGAAGAAAGATGGCCCATCGGCAGCTCACACGCCATGTGGCTCCCAAGGGAGATAAAGGGGGATGCATGCTTTTCCAACCCAGGGAGCCCAGGCTGAGGATGGAAACGCGCCAGGGAGAGGCAAAAAGGGAAAAAAAAAAAAAAAAGCTCATTTCTCAAAAGTTTTATTGTTAATATTATTGCCAATTTGTCATTATGTACATTTCAGGCCCCCAGTTGGTCTTCTTGCTCATAACAAAAGGTCAGAGACTGTTCTTACTGCCTCGCTAATGCAGAATTCAACAAATGGACACCGGTGAACTGTCAAAACCCTGCAAACCCCAGTGGCTTCTTATTTACATGTGTATCTTTGTTATCCCGGGCACGTTCTCCCAGTCCTCAAAGGAACTGTGGTGTCACTGCAGCTGACAACGGCCGGAGCTCCTGGCTGTGGAGGCCGGCCCTTGCCAGGGTTCAGCCTTGGACAGCAGGAGGATCTGGCTGTCCTAATAACATGTCTGCTGCTTTTCTATTCCCTCCATCTCCTCACAGTGCCACTTTCTGCAATAAAGGGAAATCATTTTCCCCTCATCTTCACTGAGATTGAAATGGCTCGCCCATGCACCAAATGCTGTCAAAGGGGCATTTGGGCTGTGCCTCAATTAACACGACGCCAGAGAAACAGCTCCATTTGTGAACGCTTCTCAAGTCAGGCTTCGTTTAAGAAGGCTGCCTCCAGCATAGAACAATTTGGAGTGGGTTGTCCAGAACGCCTGTCCAGAACGCCGCGGTTCCCTTGCAGAGGCGTGGGGTGGTCTGCCCTCGACTGGTCTCTGCCTGCCCACGTGCCCCGGCACAGAAGCAGCGTCTAGTGCTTAGCTGCTCAACAATATTTGTAGCATTGAATTACACCTCACTTCTGGAATTTCTTTCTTCCTTTGATGTGAAACACACCCGGTGCATGAGACCAAACCAAAAGAAAAACTGAGCTGGTGATCCCAAAGAGTCATCTGCCCTTCGATGGAAGGACAACAACCAGTACTAATTTCTGCCTCGCTCCCTGTGCTGGGCGAGCAAAGCTGTCCCGACACGTGCCTGCTTTCATCTTCCCCACACTATTCTCTGTCCTCAGGAGCCGTCCTCAAGAGTGGCCGAGTTCATCCTGGCCGCTGAAGACGGAAACGCTCTGATCTCTTGGTCGTCTCCACGAATCCAGTTATCCTCACTCCCGATTTTCAATTTCCCCGGGACTCACCGAGCCATAGTGGACTGTGCGTGCGTGTGAACACCAGGCCTGGCAGAGCGGACGTGGGCGGGGCTATGCCCGTGAAACCCGCCTGCAACGCTCTGATGGCTTTTCTTATTTTTCATATCAGATTTTCAGAGTAAGCTATTTAAGATTCATCTCCCTATTTATGCCATAAACACTTTCATTCCTGAAACCTTTCCAGAGGACGGTTCTATGCAGTGCCCTTTTAGCAGAAGGCCCTGCAGCCTAAGCAGTTTTGGTCACAATATCAAATGCACTGATTAAATTAAAAGGACACCTGTGAGTTTCTCCTTTGTTTCTTTTGAAATGCTCCAATAAATAGGTTAAATTATCTGTATCTGAAGGAGAAGCTAGTACTGTCTCTCGTTGGCTTCTTTCTCTATTACACTGCTGTAATAGAAACCGACCTTCATCTCATACAGTGTCCCTCCTCCAATTAACAACCTCGCGGCACCAAAATTCTTCTAATTAACCAATAACTATGACTTACCCAAAAAGTCACCCGATTCATTTACCAGCCCCATGTACTTGCACACTTTTCTTAGGCCCCCTCTAACTCAATACCAGAGATCATAAAAGTTGTTTTCCGAAGCACTGCGTTATTTATTGGTAGTTTTTTCCGGCAACTTCCTGTAGCTTGTCGGAGCACCGGCCCGAACTCAGCCAATTACTACAGGTGAAGCAGACCAATGCTCCTAAGGAAAATTTGATAAGGTTGGTTTCTCCTTTCTATTGCCTTTTGGTTAGAATTTCCCAGGGCTTAAATCAAGCAACATCTCTTAGGGACTTCAGAGCTGTTCCTTTCTCTGTGAGCACAGAGGAAAGGGCAGGAAATTGGCAGTCTAATCGAATTCAGACTTCGTGCGATTGACAATCAGTGGGCTTTCGCGTTTGGGTCTGGACTGTTTGCTCAGCGTCAGAGGTAGGCCCATGGATAACAGAGGCCAATAAAGCATAAAAGTCTATGTCCTGTAACATTGCTTCTCCTTGTTATCCGGAGGACCCTGGAGAATCCCAGAGAATGATGCAATTAGTAGGAATGTGCCATTGTACAGGAAGGATAAGAGGAAAGAAGACAAGTTTATTTCTGCACATAAGCAACTTAAGCACAGCTTAGTCCAGCGGCCCAGTGGACCATCGGAAACACTTTCACTCCAAAAGCAGGAGCAGCGGAGTCAAGAATTGGAGCTAATTGAGAGGCAGGAAAATGGAAAAGTTTTGTGTGGCTTAGCAAGTATATCTGAGTAAACACAGCCTTTCTGCCAAAACATTTTCATTCGTGGCCTCTCGGAAGGTTTTCATTAACGTCAGTGTACCGCGCGAAGCAACGCGCTTTGGTTTTCCAGCCAGAGAGTACATCCTTGGGGAGGGGCTCCAGGCAGTACAGAGGAGAGAGGACGTTGAAATGCCTTGTTGCCACTAAGAGCAATAGAACCCCGATAACACCAGCCAGGGAGCGCTGCGGTCTTCTGTTAACGGGCTCAGTCTGCACACGTGTTCCCCCTAATCCTGCCGGCAGCCCCACGAGGTGTGCTCTGCAGCTCGCCCCGTCTTCCAGAGAAGGCACCCAAAGCTGAAACAGGGTGAGGAATTTGCTCAGGTCACAGAACGGCTAAGGGGCAGAGCCAGGATGGACTCGAAGCCATGCGATGAATCACTACCCCTTATTTCCTTGGTTACATCTTCATTCAGAGGGAGTTTCCAGAAACGCATCTCTTTTAGTGAAAAATTCCTCTTCGGGCAGGAGCATTTATTGCAAACCTATTAGCAAAACTATTGGCTAGAAAAGTGGAGAGATGAGTCCGATCCATAAGATTTTTGCTTTTAAGCCACCATAGGACAGTAAGTTGCCCTTGACCTTCTCCCTGTATCACTATGACTATGCATATTTATCCCACAATCCTCTCTTCTGACATCTTCTTCTACTTCTGTCTCTCAGAAAAATTACTAGTGTGAACTTTACGTATCGTTTTATGTTCAACATTTAAACGGAGAGGAACATGTTTGGTAGTGATTGTATTTTCTTCCCCAAGAGCAGCCTCTTTCTTCCTAGATTTCTCTCCACTTTTCTCTGATGCTCCCTCCCCCCTTCTCCCTTTATTATCTTCTCTGCCACACTCTGTTCCTTGCTCTTCCCCTTATTTCACTCTCCTGAAATCATGACCCTTAGAGACCGTATACACAATGCATTCATTACGTTGATCTTTATTCTACCCACTCTCCTGTGACCATCCCAAGGTGTCTGTTTCTTTGATTTTGAAATTACATTCCTGGCATGAAATTCGCCAGGGTTAAGGTGTCCAGAAACTGTACACGAATAGAGTTATCCTTTCTTCATGTACATTTCCTATAATCCGAAATTCTCTCTGAGCGGGTGCGTTCCCTCTTTCTCCATTGTTGTTATTTTTGTTGTTATGTTTGTTTTTCTTCTCATAATTATTATTAGAATTCAAATTTGAAAGAGGGGGATGAGGAGGAGGCTTATGAAGAGCCAAGATTCAGTGAATATTGGGGGTTGGGAAGACAGTCTCTCGGGCAGCCCTGCATGGCCCTGGCTCTCCTCACTCCTCCCTGCCCCACACACAACCCAGCTGGCTGACACCCTGCACACTCAGAGCACGAAGGGTGATCCAAGGTGCCAACAAGCTGATTTCATAAATGAACTCCTCCACATTGAGATAGGAATGAATGTCACAAAGGGAGCATGGGGCAGAGAAATAGCCCTCAGTCCTTTGTATTCTGCTTTGCTTTATTGTCTAATGCCAAGTAATAGTGTCTGTGAGGACAGGAATTCATCCAGGTGTAGGACCTCGGAAGTCCAATTCCCTTGTTTATGGGTCCGGGCTTTGAAGTATGTCTGGGCTCATGCCCCTAGATGATTGCCTTGACCAGTTTTAAAATAATAAATTCTGACAAAGAACCAAACATTTTCTCTTCACAGAACCAGACTTCTATGCCTTTTTTTACAGGTACTTCAGGGACAATTAGTGGTGTATGCCTATAGAATGGGTTCACCATGGCTGTTTTCAGTCTGGAGAGCCCCTCACGATCATTGTGGGTATTTACTAAAGGCCAAGAACACAGGTTGGTCAGAAATTCTTAAAAAAAAAAAAAAAAGGTCCTTGTCCAGCTGTGGTTTTAGTCTTTAAAGTTTGTTCTCCAGTGACCCATGCCTCCTGCCATGTATACTCTGTAAATCCCCTCCCCTTGAATCTGGACTGGCCACCGTGACTCATTTTGGGCAGTAGAATGCCGCAGAAGTGACGCCACATGGCCTCAGAGACCAGGTCATAAAAGAACTTGCAGCTTCATCTGGGTCTCTTGGAATTCTCACTCTGAGGAAGGCCAGCCACTAGATGAGAAAGCTGACCACTCAGCTCACCTCAAGCTGCCCAGATGGAGAGGCTCCATGATGAGACAGACATGCCCAGCCAGTCCCAGCTGTCTGCCCCCCCCCCCCAATAGAGGTGCCAGACATGTGAGTGAAGATGCCATCCTGGACACCCAGAGCCGTTGGGTGACTCAGTCCCAGCCTCTGTCTAGTTGTACTTGCATGAGACACTGAGCCCAGTCGATCCAGAGAACCATGAGAGAAAATAATAAATAAGCATTTCAAGCTACTAAGTTTGTCTCTTTATTACACCCAAATAGCTAACTAGACCCAGCTTAGACTCAGAAACTCATTTCCCCAAGGTCTCCTTTCCATCTCCAGAGGATTCATAGCCTGTCAGGTTCCACACTGAACAGTAAGAAAGAGCCCTATAGAACTGCTCTATGACAAGGGACAGAAAAGGTCCAAAAGGCACAGTTCTAAGATAGTAAGTTGCCTCGCTGGTGTGACCCTTATTTTCCTCTGCCAATGTCTAAACCAGGGGCCTGAGAAAGAATGTATATCAAAATATCAAAAAGTAAGTCAAAGAATTTGAGAAAAACAGAGCAATAGAGAGACAGTTCATGATACCCAAGCTTATCTCAATGCAGGATTTATAATTCTTATTTGCACCCACCCTCGAGATTGCTTGTTGAACACATTATCAGGAACGGAATGAGAGATGTTCATCTGAGATAGCTGATAACTGTAAGTCATTCACCATGTTGGGCCTCCTGCCCTCGTAGGAGGTCAAGATGTGAACCCTCCAGGTGTCCTTTATAAAGCAGGTTGAATATATCTTCTAACCCCACTTTTAGTAGGGAGTAAAAGGAGATCGGCAGGGAGGAAAGAAATCTAGGAAGACCTGATTAAAGATACTATTTCTAAACAGCATGTTCGTAGTGTGCTCCATACGCAGGACTCCATAAATTCTTGCTCAAATCTAATTGTAAAAAAGAAGATATTTTTCATATAGTAATTATCTCTGTGAATAAATGTGTATATTGTGAGTTGTCAGATAGTGAGACTTCTATAAACCAATGTCTTTGTTTGCCTTTGCTTCTAGAAAACAGAGTCTATGTGATGCCGGAACCCTGATGTCTTCTCCTTCCTTCAGAGAGTTGATTTTATCCTGAAACATCATACCAACTTTAACCTGTAAATTACCTCAAGCATTTTCAAAAGTAGGACAACATCCAACATTTAATAAATTCATTAGGTTGGGGCACCTGGGTGGCACAGCGGTTAAGCGTCTGCCTTCGGCTCAGGGCGTGATCCCGGCGTTGTGGGATCGAGCCCCACATCGGGCTCCTCCGCTATGAGCCTGCTTCTTCCTCTCCCACTCCCCCTGCTTGTGTTCCCTCTCTCGCTGGCTGTCTCTATCTCTGTCAAATAAATAAATAAAATCTTTAAAAAAAAAAATTCATTAGGTTGTAGCTACCAACCCATCAGCAAAACTGGACCATCTAAAAATGTGGATAGTGTATGTGCCAGGACCGGTGCTAGGGGAGCATTTCTGGGGCCCTGTCTATGATGTCCCCGGGATGCCCACTGAATCTGGACCCATGCATCCACAGCAAGGTTGTCCGTTTCCATCCCGTGTGGCCCTAATGGTCAAACAAACCTTTTTCAAACAAAACCTTCTTTTAAAGGACAGAGGTATTCCCCACATTGATAGCTAACAGAGTTCCTTTTTTAAAATGTGACCACTTCTAAGGCGAACTAGGTCTATGAGGCCATCACACGTTAGAAACAGTGTCGGTGATCAGACCCCCTGCATCACTTTACTCGCCGTGATCTCCTTTTACCAGCTAGTTTCTGGCGGAGTATGGGAAGAGCAGAGGACAGTGGTGGTGCCGCCGGGGCAGCTTGCTGGGTGCATACGGTCATCCCATCATCAGTGCTCAGCGAAGAGATTCGGCTTGGGTGTCAGGCAGGCCTGGACTGAAATCTTCACCGTGCTGTCAGGTGCAACAACCGGCCTCCTGGGGTCTGCTCCTCTGGAACAGTACAGGTAATGATACTCACTCATCAAGCACAGAGTGGGCGTTCAGCGAGGGTTTGTATAGTACGGATTAAATCAACTTCGCAAATTAGTCACTGAAATCCGGACAAAGCAAAGCTGTCTATATGAGAAATGGTGCTTTGAGGAATCTCTTAAAATATAAACAAGTAGTTGAATGCAGGCAAAAAGGAAGTAGCACATATTAGGTATTCAATAAAATGTTCCTGCTTTACCTTTCCTACCGGAAGGGCTTACACATGCGTGTGTGCTCTGCACAAACACAGAACACGCCGAGGACTGAGTGGTGGGAGAGAAAGGGAAGCAGCAGGTTTGGGGGAGTTGCTCTCTATAAAGCCAAAGGTAATACGGCCAACATTTTATAGTTTCAGAGGTTAGAAAAGTCTACTTACAAATGCCCTTGTCTGGTTTATACATGGAGCGCATTCTGATGTAACCGGCGCTCAGATATTACTACACATCGATGAGATTTTGCTCTTCTTACTCAGCTAGAAGCAAATCAGGGCACACTCCAGGGTAGAACATCTGCAGCAGAAGCCCATATGTGCTGTTTATTTTTATGAATCAAGCACTCTGTTTATAGTTACTCGCTCTTAATTTGAGCCCTGAACTAGAATTCTTTCTTTTGAAGATATCTAGTTAATTATAAGAGCACGTCAACTAGAGACTGAAACACATTCCAGGAATATTGTGTGTGTTTGTAATTCGTGTCTAAAACCACTCATTTATATTTTTGTAATCTATAGGAAAAAACAGCAAAGGTATCTATACCTGAAAAACAGTAAACATTGGGTTCGAATTTGGCATTCTCCTTAAACTATTCACGAATTGTGACTACACTTGGAATTCCAAAAAAGAAGAAAACAAACAAGTTTGTTTGTTTTTAACATAGATTCATCGCAGTTGGGCAGAGGTTAAAATTATCACAATAATAAGCTAATGATCTGAAGATTTTATTTTAAAAAAAAAGATGTATGATATTTTGATGATGGAATGTCATCCACCAGTGCCTCTTACCTTTTGGTTCAGCTGGTTTTCTGCTTGTTAATGCCCATAATGTATTAATTCTACTTTTTCTAATTTAGCACCATTCTTGAAGCCATTCTACCCCCTCAGTAGCATGTCCTTTAACTAATGACATCAGCAAGACCCCGGTTTCCATTATGCTCATTTTGTCCAAGGAGAAAAACGGGTTCCCCCATCATACAGTCCCTCTAAATCGTGTTCTAAATATGCTTTCCAGTAGCTGCTCCACAACTCTGGTAGATGTCTGAACTTGCCAGACACATATCCCAATTTATTTTAGGTATGAAAATTTAGTCCTGATTATAAGGGCTGAGAAAGAGTGAATATCTAAACTTGTCACCACCACTAAAAAATTAAATTCTAAACCAAAACCCAGAGTAAAAAAATTAAGTTTTGAAATGTTCGCTTTCTTTTCCTGTACTTGTTTAAATTCTTAAATATTTTTACAGTATAAAAATATCTTAAAAGCCATCGATAGTGCTTACCTTTTGCCACAAAGCCCTGATTTCTCCAAAATAATGTCTCAAGAGTTTGCAGTATAAAAATTTGTTCTGTATCTCTCCTAATCTCCAACACTGGACTCAGATGATGCACTTTGGTCAGATATTTCTTACTGAATCATCTTGATAAAAACTAGTAGCTTTAAAAAAAAATCTTGATGTATTTTCCACTTGTTATGCAACATGATTTCTTCACAGATTATTTTTTATTTGAAGATCAAATGAGATCAGGTATGTAAGGACTACTTCACATTACAAAGTGGTCCACGTACATATTTTCTTTATCATCAATATCATCAGCAAATTCATATCACTGCAGATCTCAGAATGTAAGATTGGAAAAAAGATTGGAAAAAAGAAAGAAAAGTGGGAAAAAAACATTTTCTACATGACAGTAGATATCAGAGCAGAAACCCCTTGAACCTAAAGGTAGACAGAGAGTTTCTTCAGGTGTTTGGGTTGGCACAGTCTGGACGGCTGCCAGGTCCCCCCAGCTACAACATGGGGCCATAGCCTTGACACCACATGGCCACCCACCCCACCTGCCTCTCTCCAGTCTGGGACTCTGCCATCTGCTGCTTCACACAGAAGGAACAGGCTTTCCAACAAGTCAGGAAATAAACTAAAGTGATAAAGAGCACAGAAGGGGTTTTTTTTTTTTTTCAGTTTGGGAAAGTCTCTGTTGGAAAGGCGACGAGAAGCTAAAATGTAGTATTAAAAGAAACTAGGAACAGTGGACCACCAATAGTTCAGGAAATCAGGGTGCTGATGCAAAGTCTGAGTTAAACTGTATTCCATTCCTCAAAGACGTTTATTCTTATTTTCTGGGATTATTTCCCATAAAAACGTTTTGGCATATATGCTTAATACTGCAGAAGACACCTACTTCCGGGAACACCATTACGCTCGTCTTCTACTGGAGGACTCATAATTGGTTCTATTTCAGATTTTGCCTATTTCTCACAGACTATCAGAACTAAATTTAAAATGTGAGATTCTGTTATAATTCAGATGACGAGGTAGGCTGGAGGCCCAGCAGCCAGAAACTGGTATCATCTCCACTTACCAAATCCACTTCCTCAAAATCTCCTCAGTCCCACTTGGAGTTGTTTGACTTCTTCCCTCACCATTCTACTGCTTGAGGTCACCTGGGACCTCCTAACGTCCAAAAGGTGCTCCTCTTTCCTTTGACAGCGCTACTGACCACACTAGATCTCTCAAGACTCTCACTGAGCTTCCGACATGACGCCATCCTTCCCCCTTCTTTCTTCTTTCCTCTGTTAATTTCTGTCCTCTTTCTGTTCCCGTAGATGGTGATATTCATCAGGTTTCCTCTCTTGAGCTTCAGGTCTTCCTTCATTCCTTCCTCCTCAGAAAACCCATCAAGTCACAGGAACCCCAGGATGTGGGGGTACCTGAGGTTTCAACCTCGACTCCCCCCTTTTTTTTTTCACTACACTCCTTGGTTGGTACAGTGCTTCCCTTCAAATGCCTCAAACACCTCTTGTGTGCTAATAAACCCCATACTCTTCTCTCCAATCTGTCATGAAATCCTGCCTATTATACCTCTTCAATCTCTCAGACTATCCCTTTGTCCCCATTCCCGCTGACACTGTCTTAAAACGGGCCCTCTTCATTTCTCCTTCATAACTGAAGTAGAAGCATAAGGAGCGCCCCTGACTTCAGCCTTTCGTCCTTCCAATCAAGTCATCACACTGCTACCGGAGCAGTCTTCCTATTTCTTTCATTTTTAAAATAAGAATTGTATATATTTATGGAATACAATATGATTCTTTGATTTACAAATAGAGTGAAATGGTGATTACAGTCAGACTAATGAACAGATCTTCTCTTCACATGAGAGCACCTAAAATCGACTGTCCTAGCATATTTCCAGTATTCAATACAGTATTATTCGCTATGGTCATCCTTCTGTACATTAAATCTCTGGATTTATTTATACTACGTACCTGCAACTTTGTACCCAGTATCTCCCCACTTTCCCCACCTCTCCACCCTGGTAGCCATTGGTCTGTTCTGCCTCAATGTATTTGACTTTTTGTTAGATTCCACATATAAGTAAAATCAAGCAGGTTTTTCCTTTCTGTATCTGGCTTATGTCACTTAACATAATGTCTTCCAGGTGCATAAATTGTTAATCTTAGCATGTTGTTTTCAAGCTTAAATTAGTCAGAAAAACCCATAACCCACAGGATGGAGTCCGGTGCTTTGGGGTATCCCATTTGGATGTTCTATGAAGCAGCTCAAAGTCACCAAGAGCCCTGCAAGGCCCTCCATAGCTTCACTTCTGCCTACCTCTCCCAGTTTATCTTTTTCCTCTCCCTCACATGTATCCATTTCTCCAGCCAGACCCCAAATAGTCCATGCTCCCTTTTGCCTCTATATTTTTTCACGTGCTATTTCCTTGGTCTTTCATACCCTTTATCTCCTTCTCTTTCTGATTAACCTTTACTTGTTCTAAGACACAGCTCAGGTGACACCACCTCCAGGAGGCTCTCCCAGCGTCCCCTACTCTGAGCTGAGTGTCCCTTCACTGTGCTGACAGTCTACCGTGGACATGAGTCTCTGAGCCTCTAGCAAACTGCATTACATCATCTCCCTACCTGCTCTTCAAGGACAGAGACCCCCCTTCTGTGTCTTTGCACCCTGATTCCGAGCTCGGCATCTGGCAAACTGCTGAGGCCTATCACTTGGTAAATAAGCGAATGAATTGAACTATAATCTCATCAGATGACCCCCCAAATCTAGATCCTGAGCCCTGAACTCCCCTTACAGTCCTGTATTTTCAACCAAAAGCTGTACATATCTACTTTGGTATCCCACTGTCACCTCAAAATTCAAACACCTAAAAATAAATTTGTCATTTTCACTCTGAAACAAGTTCCCTCTTCTGTCATGCCTGCTTCTATTCCTGGTATGAGCCTTCTATCAATCAAGCCTCCTCAAAGCCTTCAAGTCATCCTGGGCAGCCTCCTGCCCCTACCTCATATAGCAAACTGGTTTCCGAATGCCGACCATTCTTCTTTTTCCACACTTCCCCCTTCTTGCTCAACCCCTCTGCCTCCACCCAAGCCTTTCACATCCAATTGTGAAAAGTTCTTGCTGATTTTCCCAGGCTCTTCCATGTCCTGTACATATAACACACAACCACCAGGTCCTCACTACACATGGCTTTCATTTCGTCAGGCCTTTTGCAAAGTCAGTCATTAGATCCCTACGCTGTAAGGAACAGAGTAAAAGCTCCTAAATTTGGGTTTTGCTCCATCTATATCGCCCACACTCCTTAGAACAGATGAGCTTCTTGGGACAGAAACACAGGTTCCGGTGTCTACCCAGTGTCTAGCAGTCTCCAGCACAGTGAGACCCTTGAGATACTCTAGTTCAAGAGATAAACCTGGCTCTGCCTTCATTGCTTTAGACGAAATGTCCTTAGAAGAAGAAGTAGCCCACATTTCCAAAAGGACTGCATTCTTTCACACTAGAAATTTCAGTTTAAACTGAATATATCTTCTCACTACCTCCTCAAGAATTTCATTTAGATGGTTCTTTTAGCCCTCTACATTCCTGTTTTCTGGGAATTCTCCTGCCTAGGTGCCCTGCAGTATCCTTTCCACCCACAGACAGCGTACCCATCCTGCAAGCCCCAATTTCCTGTGTAATTACAACCTCTGAATCAAAGCAGAGTGAGAGCTTCTGAGATTGGCAGGGGCTCCCCTCGAGTATTCAGCTGAGTTTCTGTCTACGGAAGTGTGTGAGAAAACTACGTGCTGTCTAGGAAAGAATGATGTGAAAGAATTCGAGTTAATAGTGCCTAGAGTTCATATGGGGCTAGGAATAATGCCTGTTCCCACAGCCAGCCTGGAACACCTTACAGCTCACCGTGGGTTCGGTAGACTGTGTATTTGGTAGAGGTCTTGCCTCAGTAGCGGAGAATGACTAGCCCTGGAGCGAACAGTGCTCCAGACCCATCTAACATATGAAAAGAAAAAAAGCAAAATTCAAAAGGATCAAACTGTTTCCACATAATATAACTGTATCCCAGAATATACATAAGACTATTTTCAGGAATAGAAAAATATCTAGTGCTGAATATGTTTAAATTCACAAGATCATACATCTAATCAAAAATCAGCAGGTATGCAAAGCAGCAGAAGAATATGACCCATAAATCAAGAAATCTGATACAGATATTAGGATTAATATACGAAGACATTAGATATGAAAAGATTTAAGTTGAACTCAGAAAATAGAAACTATAACGCGTTCAATAAAAAATGCACTGGAAGTAGTATGAGCTGGATTAGACATTGCAGAAGAAAAGATTGATGAACTTGAAGAAATAGTAATTAAAACTATCCAAAATGAAATACAGAGAGAAAAAACAATGAGCAGAGCACGAGATACATAGTATAATTGAAAGAGAGCACCAAAAGAAGTATTTAAAGAAATAATGGCCAAAATTTTTATGAAGTTGATGAAAATTATAAGCTCACAGATCAAGGCAACTCACAGAACTCCAAGCACAAGAAACAAAAAGATAACTTCACCAAAACGTGTCATAAACAAATTACTCAAAAATAGTTACAATGGCCAAGATCTGGAAACAACAGAAGTGCCCAACAATGGCTGCATGGATAAAGAAGGCGTGGTAGATACCCTATGGAATATTATTTGGCCGTGAAAAGAAAGAAATTCTGCCATTTTCTACAACATGGATGGGCCCTGAGACTATCATGCTAAGCGAGATAAGTCACACACACAAAAGAGAAATAACGTATGATATCCCTTGAATGTGGGATCTAGAAAAGCTGAACTCATAGAAACAGAGAGTAGAAAGGAGGCTAGGTATGTGTCAGGGGAGGAGGGTGTCAGGGAAATATTGGTCAAAGGGCACAAACTTGCAGTTAGCAGATGAATAAGTTCTGGAGAACTAATGCACATCATTGTGATGGGAGTCAACCATACCATATACTTCAAAGTGATTAAGAGACTAGACTTTAAATGTCACCATTAAAAAGAAATACTAATTATGTGATGTGACAGAGGTGTTGGTTAATGCTATGGTGGGAATCAAATTACAATATATAAATATTTCAAACCAATATATTGTACACCTTAAACTCACACCATGTTGTGTGTCAATTACATCTCAATTTTTAAAACTAGTAAGTAAGTAAAGAGAAATTATACCAAATCTACACAAACTCTTCCAGAATATTGAAGAGGAGCAGCAAATACTTCCCAACTCATTCTATAAAGCCAGCATTAATACCCTGATGGCAAAACCAAGATATCACAATAAAAAAAACAAACTAGAGAACAATATCCCTCAGGAACATGGATTCAAATATTCTAAACAAAATCTTATCAAATCAAATCCAACAATATATAAAAAAAAAGAATACATCATGACAAGAAGTAATTCCCCATAGGATGCAAGGTTGCTGTAGCAATCAACAACCAACTAATGCAATTAAAAAACAAAACATAGTATTAATATTATGAAAAATACTTTTGTTTTTCGTGGTTTTCATTTTAATATTATAAAGCAACAAAAAATATTTTTTAAGGATTTATTTCTTTATTTTAGACAAGCAGACTCCCTGCTAAGCGGGGAGCCTGACTAAGGGCTCAATCCCAGGACCCTGAGATCATAACCTGAGCCGAAACCAAGAGCCAGACACTTGACCAACTGAGCCACCCAGGTGCCCCACAAAAAAAGATTTTTTAATATTAGAAAAAATATTAGAAAATGCCAAAATAGGCATTTGAAAACTCTCACTATATAGTTTCTTATAGAAACTCATAACAAACCAGAAATCTATTGAAAGATTTCCTTAATCTGATAAAAGGCATATATATATGCATATTTATATACATATATATGCATGTTTATATATATATAAACTGCAGCAGTATCATACTTCCTGGTGAAAGACCAAATGATTTTCCCCCTAAGATCAAAAACAAGGCAAAACTTTGATCTTACCACTTCTTTTCAAAATAGTAGAATCCACCCAGTGCAATAAAGTAAGAAAAAGAAATAAAGACACGGTATTGGAAAGGAAGTCATAAAACCATCTTTATTCATATACAGATTAATTGCCTATATAAGATATGTCTAAATAAGCAATGGAATTTACCAAAAAAACCACATAAATACTAATAAGTGGGTTTAGCAAGATTGCAGATGCAAGATCAATATAGGAAAATCAATTGTTTCTATACACTAGCATTGAATAATCAGAAATCAAAATTAAAAATCAGTAACATTTACAGGGCACCTGGGTGGCTTAGTTGTTTAAGGGTCTGACTCTTGGGTATAGCTCAGGTCATGACCTGGGGGCTGAGGGATCGAGCCCCATGTCAGGCTCTGTGCTCGGTGCAGAGCCTACTTCAGATTCTCTCTCCATCTCACTCACTCTCTCTCAAATAAATAAATAAAATCTTCAAAATAAATAAATACATACATACATAAATACATAAGTAAATAAATATCAGTAACATTTACAATAGCAACAAAATTTTGAAATACTTACAGATAAATCTCACTAAAGATGTGTGGCATTTTATACACCAAAAATTATGAAACATGAAACATATCTGAGGAAAAGTAAGGAACAGCTTAATAAATGCAGAAATAGACCATGTTCCTGGGTCAGAAGACTCAGTACTGTTAAGAGGTCAATTTTTCCCAAATTGATCTAAGGATCGAACATATTCCCATGCGTTTTTATAGAAATTGATGAAATGGTTATAAATTTCATACAGAAATTCTATGGACCTAAAAATAACTGAAACAACTTTGAATAAGAAAAAGTTGGGGAAGTATTTGGTCCTCTTCAATATGCTGGAAGAGTTTGAGTAGATTGATATAATATCTCCTTATTTATTTATTTAGTATTCTTATTTTTAACAACTGAGATAACACTATTTCATCTCAAAATTTGTTTTATAGCTCTTATAATTAAGACAATGTGGTATACATACAAAAATAGATTAGTGAAACAAGGCAGTCCAGAAATAGACCCCCACATACTTATATAAAACTGATTTTTGACAAATGTAAAAAGCTAATTCAGTAAAGAACTGATAAACTCTTCAACAAATATTGTTGGAAAAATTGGATATCTGTATGCAAAAAAAAAAAAAAAAGCCTAACTTTGATCCACACCTCACATCATACACAAAAATTGACCCAATAGGACCACAGACTTAAATGTAAAAACTAAAATTATAAACCTTTGAGTTACGTAGAGAGTTCTTAGATACAACTATAACATGATACATAGAAGAACAAATTGATAAATGGACTCCAACAAAGTTTAAAACATCTGCTCTACAAAAGACTCTAAGAACCAGACTGGGATAAAATATTTTCAAATCACAGAGCTAATAGAGGATCCAGAATATGTAAAGATCTTTCAAAATTCAAGAAACAACTCAATTCAAAAATGGGGCAAAAGATTGGAACAGACATTTCTTTTTTTTTTTTTTTTTTAAGATTTTATGTATTTGACAGAGAGAGACACAGCGAGAGAAGGAACACAAGCAGGGGGAGTGGGAGAGGGAGAAGCAGGCTTCCTGCTGAGCTGGGAGCCCAATGCAGGCCTCGATCCCAGAATGCTGGGATCATGACCCAAGCCGAAGGCAGACACTTAACGACTGAGCCACCCAGGTGCCCTGGACAGACACTTCACCAAGGAAAATACACAACAGCAAATAAACACATAAAAATATGTTGAGCATCACTACTCACTGGGGAAATGAATATTAAATCACAAAGGACTTACATTTATTTTTTTTTTAATTTCTAGAAAATGGAAACTATAGTGACAGAAGGTAGATCAATGATTGCCTGTGGAAGAGGTACAGGAAAGTTTGGGAAAGAGAGATAACCAAGGAACAAGTGAAACTTTAGGGAGAAATGGGTACGTTCCTTACACTGATTGTGATGATGGTTTCACAGATGGATATGTAGGTTAAAACTCAACAAAAGATACATCTTTAATATAAACAGTTTATTGTTTGCCAGTCGTTTTTAATATCTTTTTTTAATAAAGCTATTTTTAAAAATCTTTTTTTAAAAAAGGATTAGAGGGGCACCTGGGTAGCTCAGTCAGTTAAGCAGCCAACTCCTGATTTCGGCTCAGGTTTTTATCTCAGGGTCATGGGATCCAGCCTGGCATCAGGGTCCATGCTCAGCGGGGAGCCTGTTTGTCCCTCAGCCCCTCCCCTGCTCCTGCTTGCAAGCATCTTTCTCTCTGTCAAATGAATAAATAAAAATCTTAAAAAGAAAAAAGGACTAGAATATATACCAGTCAATATGGCTCCCAGTGTCCTCTTTAAGAACTGTAAGACACATTTGAGTTGGTTTAGTCCCAGTGCCTCATTTTACACAGTAAGCTGTGTGTAAAACAGAGAGGACAAAAGTCACTAAGCTTGGACTCTTCAATCGGACTCATTTCAATTCAAATCCAGGCTCTGCCCTTTCCGCCTTTCCAAACCTCAGTTTTCTTAACTCTCAACTGAGGCTAACAGAAGTTGTCTCTTCTGGTCCCTGTGAGTATGAAACTTGATAATATACGTAAACCAATTAGCCAACACACAGCATGTACACCATAACTGGTAGCTATTATTAGGAAACTAAAGCCCAGAAAGATGAAGTGACTTATCTGAAGTCACACAGTTAGGACATAGCAAGAACCCCAAAACCATCTCACCTGCCTTCTGTCACATGCTGTTCCCCCATGAGTGATCCTTCAACTGGTATTTTGCAACATCAAACACATTGTTCAAAAGCAAAAGTGACATCAAGAGGACCACCATTAGAATATAACACCAAGTAAATCCAGCTGCAACGCCGAAGACTAATAGAGTTGAAATGCAAAATGTTGCACAACCACGAAACCGTGCAACTGACACAGACATCGTGTTAGGACCATTTAAAAGTGACACTAAATACAACCCAGCCTTCAGCTGGGATTCATGGTGGGTAGAGGTCAGAAAATGGGGCAGGAAAACTCAGGAACTTCTGTGTCAAATCATGAATTCTTGATCTAAGGTCCAAAAAACTTAAAGGCTTCATGTGTAATCTTTCAGGGCCCTATGGACCTCTTGAAATAGTATGGAAAAAGTATATGTATATACATACACTCACACACACACTCACACACACACATATATACCTATACATACATATTTCACCTTTACAACTTTTATAAAACTCTTAGAGGTAAGTGATCTTCTTAAAATATTAAGAGTAGCTACTATAGGTGGTAAGCTGATTTGAGAGACAGAAATGTTACAAAAAATCATAACCATGAAAAAGTCAGATTGAGGGGTGCCTGGGTGGCTCAGTCGGTTGGGCCTCTGCCTTCGGCTCAGGTCATGATCCCAGGGTCCCGGAATAGAGCCCCACCTCAGGCTCTCTGCTCAGCGGGGAGTCTGCTTCTCCCTTTCCCTCTGCCTGCTGCTCCCCCTGCTTGTGCTCTCTCTTTCTGTGTCAAACAAATAAATAAAATCTTTTTTTAAAAAAGAAGAAGAAGTCATATTGAAAGATAACTTGAAACGGTAAGTTTATCTGGTTCCTTTGATTCAATGTGAAATGAAATCAATAAGCAACACTAAAGCAACCTCTGGGGTTACAAGCAGAGTGAAGACCCCATCGAGGGCAGGGACCACATAGACAATTGGTCTAACAGTTTGTGGTGGCTTGAACAGTAGGCAGCTGCTTAAGACAAAATCTGTTAATTTTTTACTACCTTAATTCCAATTAAATCTTAGTAAAATCCTTGTCTGGAATTGTTCAGAAGAGCTTTCAATGACTCTGGAAAACAATGGTTATTCTCAATCTCAAGCATTTCTAGGCTGCTTTAAAAAATCCATGAGAGGGGTGCCCGGGTGGTTCTGTCGGTTAAGCATCAGACTCTGGTCTCAGCGTGATCTCAGGGTGGTGAGTTCCATCCCTGGGTTGGGCTCCACACTGGGCATGGAGCCTCCTTTAAAAAAAAAAAAAAATCAGTTAAAAAAATCAATTAAAGAAATGCATGAGGTTTTTCTAGTACGTACTTATCTAGCAATAGAGTAAATTCTTCATAGGATAAGAAAACGAAAATACCCAGTAGAAAGGGGTCATGATTAAAGCTTATTCTCCTCAGAATGGATAACAAAATCAAAGTTTAAAGTGCTTCTACAGAAGGGGCTGCTGGAAGATTAATAATTAATGTATGGCAGCAATACAGAAATTTTGAAATGTAAATCTGATGAACAAAAAGTGGCATATTATGACAAGCAGGAGCGACGAGGGAGAAGGAGTGGGGGAGGGTCTTTTGCTGGGAGCCGGAACAGAAAGCGGGACTGATGGGGCTGGCGGGGTTTCCCTTTCTTTCCGTGCAAACTTTCATCTGGACGAGGACAGCGCTGAAAAGTTAGGAGAGAGTGAGGGGAGGGAAGACTCTTTAACCAAAACAAATCAGGTTCACTTGTAGCTTTCCCAAGAGTCTTTCTCTTAAGAAAAGAAAAAGAAGAAAGTTTAACACATCACTTTGATATGTGCTTTGCCCGCCAGTTTCCTGTACTTTCCATTTTCTTCCCATCCCCTTTGCTCCCGTTCTTACGGTTAGATTCTTTTCTTAAATCCATTTCAATTTTCCTCTAATATTTGTGTATAATTTTTCCTCCTTTTAACTAAGCTCCTTTTGAAATGCCTCCCTTTGTGTGTCTCCAGGCGGGGGGCAGGGTCTTTGCTCTCCTCTTTGGCCCAGTTTACGGGGGCTTGGGGCTTCACCGGGAGCTCTCAGGAGAATTGTGCAAATTGCACCCGGGCTTCCGTCAGAAGAGCCACTCATCCCGGCGACCCCGTGCTGTGCCCGAGTGCATCAAGGCCATGTCAACCCCTTGATGCTGCCTCACGCTGTGATCTTCCTTTGCACTGTGTCATATGTCACGATGGGTTTTCCCACAATGCATTCTTTAGTTCAGTGTCAGGGAAAAAGAACAAATAATGTGCTCCTGTGGCAGCCAAACATGCTACCTGCAAGGTTGGGGAGCAGAACACATTTTCCTCCTCTGCAGTGAATTCCCTCAGCTGAAGCTGTCTCTTCCTTGCCATTATTCTCGCTCTGCCCGCCCCTCCCCTACTCTGACTTCAGCTGCTCTGCAAAGTGCCTTCTGCAGGTTAAAGCATTCATCTGGCAGGAAAATTTGGAGTTCCAGACAATCTTTGGGAGTTTCATCGATCAGTCTGTTTATGCTAAATATATTTACACAAGAAATACGATATAAGGTGTTCCATATTGTCTCCATAGAGCTTAGTCAGCAAACTATGTGAAAATTGGCGGAGGGCAGAAGTTTCCCTTAGGAAAGGCCAAAAAGGCCACTGAGAAATCATCTCTAAACTCATGAAAATGTCTGTTTTTAATTGCCAGTTCATCGTCACTTTACCTTTTAAAAAATTATCATGAAAAATATCTCTTTTGCTATGTAAAGTAGCCAAACGCCAGTTTGGCTGCCCTTACTCTGCCTTTCTGAGAAAGAAGGCTTTTCCCTGATGATTTATTTATTATCTAACTACACACAATCTCTCTTACACACGCCACATGCTGTAGCATGTATGGTATTTGGAGGTGTTCATGCAAACTTCCTATACCCACCTGCCTCGTAGACAGAAGGAAAGAGACAAACACCAGGTTAATCCTTAGGGCATCTGAAAGGATCAATGAAAAATATCAGACTTCCTTCCTCTCGGGAGTGTCCCAGCTTACAATCAAGTGTAAAAAAAAAAAGAAAGAAAGAACAGATCATGGGGCTAAGAGGCAGCTCCTCCGCACCCCTGCTACTTGGGGGATTTGTTAGAAATGCGGGCTCTCAGACTCCTCCCCACACCTACCAACTCAGAATCTGCATTTTGACAAGATCTCCAGATGGTCTGCTTACACATGAAAGATTGAGACGTTCTGCACTGCGCTGTGCTGTGGGACGTTTCCGAAAAGATGTAGCCGGAGCCAACTGCGGCTAGAACTTTTGCCCTGAGAGCAAACCACCTTGCCTGCTGTAGGTACAAAGCACCCTCATAAACTACAAATGGTATTCTTCATATCAACAGAGGAAGAGAAGGCTGAATCATACATCTCTTTTCTATTTATGGAGAAATGCATATGAAGTATCTATAATTTTCTATATATTAACGCACATGAAAATGGCTTAGCAACAAAATAGAGACAGACCCTGGGTTGGTATAACACTGAACGGAGGATGGAGAACCCTGATAAAGGGTAACACAAAACAATTCAAATTTGCAGGTTGTGCTGACTGTATTATTCTGAAGGAGCTTGCAATATGGTATTCTACATTGAGTCATTTAGATACAGTGTACAGAAATTGAAAATTGTTATTTTTTTCTTCTGAAATGAACTGCTGAATATGTGTGAGCCCAGCTCTATAAAGCTTACTTGCTTTCTCTCTCTCTCTCTCTCTTCCCCTTATCACTCTTGATGTCAAACCATGAATGGCTGATGCTAGGGTATATATCCTCACTCCGCTGAAAGTATTCTTTAAATTCCCTGCTAGAATACATCCTCCCTCCAGCTCGGTTCCACCTCTGCCCTTAGAAATACACTTACTGGGGCGCCTGGGTGGCGCAGTCGTTAAGCCTCTGCCTTCGGCTCAGGGCGTGATCCTGGCGTTCTGGGATTGAGCCCCACATCAGGCTCCTCCACTGGGAGGCTGGTTCTTCCTCTCCCACTCCCCGTGCTTGTGTTCCCTCTCTCGCTGGCTGTCTCTCTCTGTCAAATAAATAAATAAAATCTTAAAAAAAAAAAAAAGAAAGAAAGAAAGAAAGAAATACACTTACTTTACCAGTTCTAATTTGTAACAAGGTGAATTCTTAGGCAGTGTTTATTACCAGGCTCATGCTTGCTTATTGATACTTTGTTTTATCAAAAGCTTCTTAACATGGAAATCTTACTTCACTAATGAGAAAGCTGAGTTCAAAAAATCCTTTGGAAGTGTTACATACAAACAACCATGAGAGAGTTTCCCCAACCCATAGCAAGCCAGGCCTTGTTTTCCTACTCTTGAAATGCCACTCATAACAAACATTGGATGAATTCTACTGATTAGGTTAATTTCTTCTCATTTCCTCTTACTCAGTTTCTTTTTTTTCTCTCATTACCAAACACCTATTTTTTATTTTTTTTTAATTACTTGACTTTATCTGGGAAGCAGTTTCAGGTTTACAGAAAAATTGAGCAGAAAGGACAGACTTACACATCCCCTCAAACTCCTCCCACTTAGTTTTGCCTATCATTAACATCTTGCATCGGCGTGGTATACTTGTTGCAATGGTGATATATAATTACTAACTAAATTCCATAGTTTAAACTTCACTCTTTGTGTTGTACATTCTATGGGCCCAAATGTCCATTTTTTTTATTGCATCACTGCTACAATGATTTTTGGATTTTCTTTCCACCTAATTAAGAGAAATACCCATACAAAAAAGGGACATGTTCTAATCGATCACCACATTACCAGAGCTAAGGAGCAGCTGTTGTTTCTTCTGTTTGTATGTTCTTCTCAACTCTATATATCAGCCTTTTCTCATCGAGTCATCCGTTCAACCAATATTTATTGAGCATTATTGCTTTCAGAGGACCTTGGTAGGTACTGCTGGAGACTCAGGGATGTATCAGACATGGACACCCTCTCTGGAACATGGGCTCAATTAGGAGGAATAAAGCATGTATAAAAATAGTAAGACAAGGAGTGAAGAGAGCTCAGGAGAAAAGTCATGGCAAGTTGAGTAGGTGGAGAAGGATGGACTCTGTGGGGACCATAGGGTTTGAGAGCCAGGAAACACCAGGAGAATTTGAAGATGCACCAGTCAGGCATGGGGACTAGCTGGGAGAATCCCTCTAGTGAAATACTGAAGATAAAGAAATGTGGATCTTGCAAGAAAGCTAGAGGGAGTTCAGACTGGTTGACCACAGGATCAGTGAAGAGCTGAAACCGGATTATCCATTTCTATGGTGAATACTCCTAGAACATTTAGAGACATGCTTCTCAGAGTGAGGTAACAAGACACCCCAAGGCTGTTTCTAGAGCCAAATTTCTCTTAGTGTGCTGCTAGGGTCACCAAAACAGAATCAGTCTCCTGAGGTCCTTCTTTCCAGGCCTACCATAAATTCACCTAATCAGGATCTGGGGGCAGGAGGTGAATGTACAGACCAGGAATTCCCATTTTTAACAAGCATTCCAGGCGATCCTTACTTACACTACAGTGTGAGAACAGCTAATAATTTTCCTAAGACAGTTAGGAAATGTACAAGGACAAAATAGTATTTTATAATCCTTTTTCATTTAATTCAAAATCCACACAAGCTTTTAAAAATAAAGACCTCAAAAACTGTATCTATGAGTAGATACGCATTCACTCTCCTCTCTCGTTAAAATTATTTGGATGGGGAGACCTGGGTGGCTCAGTCAGTTAAGAATCCAACTCTTGGTTTCAGCTCAGGTCATGATCTGAGGGTGTGATCCTGGGTGTGGAGCCTGCTTAAGATTCTCTCTCTCTCCTTCTCCCTCTGCCCCTCCCTCCAAACACCCCCACCGGCTCTCCCTCTTTCTCTCGCTAAAAAAAAAAAAAATTTGGATGGAAACATATGAGTAACACTGTACCAAAAGCAGACAGAAGACTCTAGGATGCTGCGAATATGTGGAAATATATACAGATTCTTTGGCATAAACTCTGCTTTGTGCATCTGTATAAATATCGTCTTTCTCTGCAATGATCAGCTTTGGCCTCCTCCACGCCTCCCCTGGTTTGATGGCAGACCATAATAATGTCACTTGGCTATTCTTGAAAAACAGCTACTAAATGTTGATGATACTTACTGCAGCAATATTTATGTGAGAATCCTAAAATACTTAGGAAAATGTTTTGAGGGTGCAAAGGCTGGCATCACCGTAAATTCTGAGTAATGCCGTAGGAGGGCAGGGACATAAAGTTCAATCACCTCTGATTTTCTGGGCCGTTTTTTTCATTGTTTGGTACACTCATTCTACCCTTCTTCGTCTAACTGGACATGGAGCTCTTCTTAGCTGATCAGCTATCGAACTGAGGAATTGAAGAATTTCATGATTTCCCAAGTTTCATTTGCTTCTTGGGTAATTCTTCGCTACAATGAAGAAATCATTTCAATGGCCAGTCTCAGATTTCTTTTTATCTCCGATTCTTGAAGATTAAGCTTCAGACTTTTCTGTCCAAACAGAAGTGAGAACAGAAGGAAAATCAGAGTCTTCAAAACCACGTCCATCACAGGATGTGCTGAACAAAATGGCTGCTGATAACAAAAATAGAAAACCCTCCCTTTGAAAGAAATGTACTAAACAACGCAGAGACAAAGATGTATGCAATTTATTACCAGAAAGACAGAGGAGTTGTAGAGGCAAAAGCAGCCAGTGCTTGATTTAACCATTTAACACCAAATTACCAGTTATCCACAAGGGCGAATGGCTATCTCCCACCCCCCACTTCTCACCTCCCACTGTTTCTGCTTTGGAACTTATTCCTCTGAATGGAGATGCGAAACAGAAGATGCAAAGAGAATTTTGCCTTTGTTCATTCTTCAAACGTTTATAAAAAGGTAAACAATTATCCTTCAAGGGTGTTGTGTTGCTGTTTTGTGTTTTCCACAAGTCACTGCTGTAGTGTGTAAGACCATGTCACGTCACATTAGTAACATGGCCCCCTCCCCATCTTTGGTACATATGTGGAGCCCCTCTGAGGGCCACCTCATTAGCTATTTGGCCTCCACCCTTTATTCAATTGAAATAATTTTTTAATATCACATCAGACTTTCCTTAACAGAATCTCTCATCTTATCTAAGTGGCTACCCTTTGGAGTCTTTGGTTAGAGAATCATACCTACGTTATCTCCAAGCTTTAAGAAATTTACCTTCCCGAAGTCTAAACTTTATCTGACAATGTTCAGTTTTCCAGCCCTTTGTCATATTAAATTTCTAGGATGAACTGTAATTTTTTCCTACAGTTCCATTAATTTCCACATTCTTGACTATTCTTTCTTATTAGTCCAAATAACAGACCTAGATGGCTCCTAAACCCACCCACTTCAGCTCCCCCCCGTCTCTCCATACCCAGACACACACACACGCGCACACACACACACACACACACACACACACACACACACACACATTTCTCAGGATATCCCTAGACTACCCCAAAACAAATTTTCTTGAGTGGGGCCAAATATTTGGGGTCATAGTCAAGAAAAGAAAAGGTCACTCAGGTTCTCAATAGTTACAACCTCACAAATAGAACCCAATTTTTGCAAGCCCACTAAAGAATGCCTCAGATTAGATGCTTTCCTGGAGTGAAACTTCCAACAGAGTGCCAAATATGTGAAGTCCCTCACGTCAGCCTTACCTTAACGCTACCATTGTTGTTACCTGGATTGTAATAGTTTATTCCACAATGTACAGCTGTTCAGGAAGCCTTCAGTTTAACAAGAAAAACATCTATTTTTTCCTTTACAAAATAATATATATACACACATTATATATAATATGTCATAATTACTATATATTATATAATGTGTATTGCATATATATGCATTATATTATATATATAGTGTGTGTATATATTGCATATATATATGCCCACAAACATATATATACATATATAATTACATGATATATATATGATATACATGAATTTTGAAAATGTACCTTTATATTTTCAGAAACATTTCTGTTTTGTGTAAGCAGTTATTAATGACAAAGACTATTCGGGAGCTCTTTTTAACTTCTTTGCCTCTTTCCCCAGTCAATCCAAATTTAACACTCATATTTAATAGTAATTCCACGCGAGAGCAAGAAAACGCCTCTCCACCCACCCTTGAGTGCAGAGCAGTAAAAGATAAAAAGTTATGATAGTATCCTGGTCTTGAGAAAATCAGAATGCCTATTTACTTCTCTTTTGTGGAAGTGCACTTGAAAAGGAAAACGTGAAGCCCTACCCCAGTGTGAGATTAAAAGCAGAGGGAGGCTTTCCTCATAACTACAAATGATCTACACGGAGAGAACACGTAATGATGAGTTTTTGAAAATGATAAGATTGTAGCAATCCGGAGCACTGCAAGAAATTGGCAAATTGTAAAACGACCAGAAGGAGCCACAGCGAAACTCTAATTTTGCGAGCTCTCCAACCTCAGCAGAAAGAGTAGATGCAGGCAGCAGGAATGCTTTTCCTCTTTCCAGGGTGGCCAGACCTGCTAAACCGTAAGATACGAGAGGTTAGCTGCGTGCTCTTGGTCACAGGGAGTTAAAGGATGATGGCCGCAGAGCACAGGGCAGAGGAGATATCTGTAAACTCATTTCTGTCATTGCTTTAGGGACACAAAATCCTGTTGGCGTTATTGAATGTGGTAACTGTCAGCATGTTATGAACATTAACAGGGTCTGCAGAAGTGACCTCCACGTTGACTGGATAGCTCCCTTTGGAACAAGGTTACGACTTGTATCAGGCAAACTGATGCCTGTTTACAGAATGGAACTTCATACTCGGGTAAGACTCTGGAAGGGTCTGGAAGCTAATAATCATCTATTGGTAAAACTCCTTCACACCTCAAGACCAAAATTCTGTCCCGGTTTAAAATTCCTTATCTTTTTAAAAAATGAAACGAAGTGCAAATAAAGCCCTTATCTTTTTAAAAAATGAAACGAAGTGCAAATAAAGCCTAGTGATGAAACCAGGAAGTACTCAAATGTCATAGGCACTTTGTAGATCTCTTGAGACCCACTCACCCCTCCCCTAAATTCTGAAAAGTATTTGGGATTTCTTGGTCACAGTCATGAAAGAAACGGACCACTAAAGATTCTAATAAACCGTGACCTCCTTGTTCAGATCAGATCATCCTTTCACCAGCTCATCCTGCCCTACCCCGCCACTAACACTGCGTTCCAGCCCCAAAGACCCACACCCCACTCTTCCATATTGTACCTTCCTGACTCCTAACGTGGTCTCCTCACTGTGTTCCCAGAGTTGGCACTTCTGCTTCTCCTTCACACCCTAGCCCTGTCCCTCCCTGGTCCCCAAGTTCTGTAAGGCCGCCCCAGGCTTTTGCAGCGAAGCCTGCCACCCCTAATAACGACAGCAATCACCACTTCTAGAAAACTACATTTTCCCCTTATTCACTGCAATCTAACAGCTATTTTTGTAAAGTCTTCCTTGCTATTTTTTTTCCCCAAATGTCAATATTGCTTACTATTCCTTCTATTTTTGGTTCTTAAAGAAGAGATATAAAAAATTAGCTCAATACCGTCAATGTGGTAAAATGTAAAATGAGCTTTATACGAAATTTCATGTCTTAATTTGGTTATTTTATTAAAGGTCCCCTTTTCAATTCACTGATTCATTCATTCATTGATTCATTCATTCAACAAACATTTATCCCTCCCATTTTCTCATTGTTTCCATTATAAAATATCTTCTCTAAGAGAGTTTGCTGTGATCGGGGAATCATAACTGATGCTTTTTAATCTTCTGATTATGTCAATGCAAACATTTCCAACCTGCTTTTTATTTTCATTGATTTTCACACAGATTTACCCTTTCTCATCCTAAATAATGGATTTTTCTTCTTCTCTATGCCTATGTTTAAATATTTCCTTTATTTGTTATATGTACCTTTTCTTTGCAAAGTAATTATAGCTACAGTGTATAATTATGGTTTAATCATTGCATCCACTCTGTTCAATGATCCCTTTACTAAGTGGAATTACATGTCGAGTTAACACCCTTATCAAGTGCTAGTTTTCAAAGAATAAGCTATGCAGTCTTGCTGAGTTTTTCCCAGCACTTGCCTTTTCCAGAACAAAGCATTCTTCCAGAGTGAATGGTTTACAAAAATCTGATAGCAATTCAGTCGGATAGAAAAAATGAAAACTCTATATTTTAGCTGTGTTGCAGGCAAGAAAGAACTATGAAACTAAATCTATCTTCAAATTATAGAAATTGCCTGACTTTAAAGATACATTAAATGGTTCACCTTTTAAGATTCAACTTTTTAAGATGTATTTGAAATGAGTTTTTGAAATGCTGACAACTCTTGCTCTTCCAATGACCCCTGTTTTCTTTTTAGATATTTTGCTCTGAAGAAACTTCATTGGAAAAAAAATAAAATTAGTATATAATCCCTACTTTTCCTTTGCTTTTTATTTTATCACCTCAAATCATTTTTTAAAAATAGAATGTAAACCAGTCAATAAAAAAATAATATATTTATTAGTAATATTTAAGTTCCTATATGCTGGATACTCTGCTAAATTCTTCACATGGATTTAACCCACATTCAGAATAATGTTGTTCCTATTATTATCTTCATTTTACAGATAAGCTAACAGGTCTTTAAAAGTTTAAGTGACTTCCCAAAGTCATACAAGTATTGTGATTATAACATCAATGAGTGACCTCTTTCAAATCCACATGCCGATGAGGTCTGTGAACTTTTGGGTTATAGGAGTTAGATAGCACTTCCCAAGGTCATCATGGGAGAATCAGAATCTATTACCTTAAAATCACTGAGAAATGGGAACCTCACACTGTGTGCACACTTCAGTATCCACCACAGTGGAAGTAGTGTGCCCAGGAAGACTTTTCTGGAATCACAACCAGTACATCAGAAAATCACTCTTGGTCTCTATCTACAGTTCATTGATACCATCTAGCTGCTGTATTATCATTTTTTATTATAACCAAAGGGTTTTCTAACAATTAGACTATAGGTAAGAAAGACCAATCATAATTTACAAGCTTCAACCAACACCCTTTTGATTTGCTCTGTCATAAATGAACCACAAAACTGTCACATGCAGTTGACCCTTGAACAAGCGGGAATTGGGGCACTGACTCCAACCCCACAGCGTCAAAAATCGGACTCTCCCAAAAATTAACTACTAAGCCTACCATTGACCGGAAGACTTACCAATAGCACAAACAGTCACTTAACACATATTTTGTATATGTATGATATATTCTAACAATAAAGTAAGCTAGAAAAAAGAAAATCATAAGGGAAAGAAAATACATTTACAGTATGTACCATATTCATAGAAAAAAATCTGCATATAAATGGATTTGTGCACTTCAAACACCTGTTGTTCAATGGTCAGCTGTATGAATGTGTGTGAGTGTAATATAGATCATATTACATTATATATAAAAGCAAGAATAATTTATTAGTTTGCATGTCTTTAAAGAACATGAGATATTTATATGCTTTTATCATGAGAAATGTGTTTGTGTGCCTTGTAGTATAATCTCTTTTATTCAATGTGTTCTAAATGTGAAATATTTTTGAGTAGTTCTATATTTTGTTTAGGAAGTCACCATACATGTCACAGAAATTATCTCTGCTCAAAGAATTCAAAAGCAATAAACATCAAGCCTCAATAAGACTCAATTTAAGGATTTTGCAGTGTCTCAGGCTTATAATATAGATTAATAGCATCGCTTCTTCAATGAACTGCAATTATGTCAATTAAAGGAAATTTCCAGGTAACAAGGTGCTGAGAATAGACATTTTAATACACACACACACACACACACACAAAACTCACAAATAAAATGAAGGAGGTTAGTTTAAGCTCCATTTCTTCAGCAAACTCTCAGTAAAATAATTCACATTATTTGTAGTCCGGTTGCCCATAAAACTTTCAACAGCTGAATAAATACCTGAGTTTTGCCCTGTCTTTGTTTCCATTTACTTGCATACCTGTGAGCCCCTTTCCACTGCCCCAGGTAGACCACCCGGAGCCCAGTGCCTACTGGTGTTAATAAGAGTGGAGCGCTCAGTTTCCTGCACCCTTATGTGGCAGGCTCCAAACGCATAACACAAAAAGGAGTAAACACTGGTTTTATATGGAATCCTTCATATACAAATGATCCCAAAGAGCTTTACAAACAATGAATTCGACGCTGGGGTGGCGTAAACGAATGTGGCAGCCACTGAGAGCTCAGCTATAACTCACACAGACACCTCCTTGAAACGTCACAAAGTATACAGTGGATCTTCCCCAGCCTTCCCTCCCGCACAGAGTGTCTGCATACGCCGCTGGCTGTCAGTCACAGAACTCCACTCACACTTAATGTAAAGAAAGAAAATTCCTCATTTAAAGTGTTGGTACAATAACTTGCACAGAAACTTCCAGGGGCGGCAGGGAATGGTGCGCCCAAGTGAAATCAGGGTACTTGGTGCAATTTACTAGCCCCACTGATCGCCGCTGGCTCGGGTTTCTATAGGACTCCTCACTACTACTGACCCACTGCCCCCAGCCCCTCCCAACACTCAAATGCCCTTAAATATCAGTTCCGAACAACCAAAAAGTGCTTTAGTACTTAGCTCACATTCAGCCTTTTCCCTGCCCTCATTTTCTTGTTATTCATTTCGTTTCATGGACTGTGCATGTCTTCCTCACCAAGTTAATAGTAAGAAATCCTGTCTTGTTGCTCTCATACCCACCATTTTCCACCACTGCGCTCAAATGACAGCACCCACCCAAGCTCTACTGAGCCAGGCGCAGCCGTAACAAGCTCTCATAAGAGCTGACTAAATAAATCCAGGAAGCTTATTCCAAGACACAGGCGTCCAAAGGAAGAGTGTTACGTTTTGCATCTTGGGTTCTAACACAACCTGTATCTAGATCATTACAAGAATGAGTTGTCTTTTCTTTTCTTTTCCCTTTTTTTTTTTTTTTAAAGTTAGTGGAAAGAAATGAGTCTTTCCAACAACCCATTTACTCGGTAATATCCAGATACTCCTTATCAAAATTTCTGTCAAGTTCATTTGGGTCCACAGCAAGCTGACTCTGCTGGAACAGAGTGAAAAGCAGCTTGAAAAGCAGAACTTGCCATCGTTGGCTGTTGCCCTGGGAAGCTCTTCCAAGGCATCCCTTAGGAGCAATAGTCATACCTTGTCCCGGGCCAATACGGGCAGGATTCTTGATGTCTATAATTGCTTGATAGTTGCTAGAAAGGAAAAGAGAAGGACACACTTTCTTCTCCCCTTGGCTTTTTCAGAAATGGTTTCTGTGAGCTGGTGTCTTAGGTCAACTGACACCTGACATACTTACAGAATTTTTAAGGTTAGGAGTAAGTAGGAGTGCAGATCAGCTGGGTACAATGACTGTCCAGCCTCACCCCTTGCTCCCCTTTGCACCTTGCTCTTCTCTGCAGGGAAGGCTCTCCGAAGGCTCAGTCTGGGGCCGCAGCCCCCCTGTCAGTGCCAGAGCCTCTTCCCTTCCTCCAGCAGGCTTCATCCGGGGCACTGCACACCATTCAACCCCTCTGTCCCCTACTTCAGTTCTTTCAAAGCTCCAGACGCTCAGACCTTAATTCATTTTCTCTTTTCACCACACTTGGACCCTCCTCGTCCCTCCCCCGGGCCAGTTGCTCTACTCTCTTATCTGTGTTCATGCTTCAGAGACCCGTGGCAATCGGGAAACTCATGCATGGGCCAAAATAATACCATGTTCTCTTAATTAAAAGGAACATATTTTGTCATTTCAGATGCTAAACTACAGTGAAGCCTCTGGAGCCACACTGTCCAGGTTCAAACACTGTGTACCCGACAAGTTGTGTGACCTTGGGCAGGTTAACATTGACTGTGCATAGATAAGAAAATACTTTAAGCATAAATAATAAAAAGACCTGCCTTAAATATATATTTTTATTTGGATTAATTGAGTTAATATAAATAAAGCCTATGTGGCCCATAGAAGCACTATAGCCTTGTTGGTTACTTCTGCTATTGCCAGCACTGGATTAGACGATGGCCAACACTGAAATCTGAGTGGCTTAACAAAATAGAAATTCATTTCTTACCTTCACATGGTCCAGTTGTGGTGACTCAACGGCATAGGCACCTTCCATCTTGCGTCCATGCCGTCCCCTGGTCATCTGTTGGATCTTTTCTGGATGGCAGATCAGGAAAGAAAGAGAGCAGGGAGCAAGGAGGGTTGTGAGGGCAGTGTTGAAGGGCCTGGCCTGGAAGGGACACACTCTACTCCTTGCACATCCCATTGGCCAGCACTCAAGTCACAAGGCCTCATGGAATGGAAGGGGAGCTGTAGTCTGGTTGTGTGCCCAGGAGGAAGAAATCCTTGGTATCATATATTAGTTTAGTTTCTCCCACAACCACCTCATGACCCTCAAGGGAAATTGTTCCTGAACAAACCTCAGGGCTAATTTAAGACTGAAGTAATTTAGACACTAATTAACTCACTTTGAGTTATCAACTGTTGATATTATCTCCTATCAGCCATGAGCTGTCCTCCCTCTCATTTCCTTATCCTTATCAGCATGAAGCCATGAAGTCTTCTAGCTGGATAATTTCAGGGTTGGGGAGCAGGGAGGGAGAGAGCCTTAGATTTTCAGGTTGACTCTTTCTGTCACAGGGAACTGTCCAAGAATAGGAGTCATAAACCAAGTCTGGCCTGGCCCTCTGAGGCTGAGTGTAGCTGCATAGAGTACTGGGAAGTGTCCCCAGAACGCCACATAATTACTGCACCTCCCAAATTCCAGCCTGCCCCTCACTGAGGATTCCTGCCACTCATTCTTCAGCTCTACGTTGGATTGTCAAGTGGAATTTAAACAGTGTCAGTTTTGCAGGGCCAGGAATAGAACCATCTCTCCGTGGTCAAGGACCCCCTTACCGTGTCTCCCTCAGGGTCTGGATCTCCTAATTACCTAAGGACCTCCTTCCTATCTAGAGATAAATATCTATATATCTATATCTATATATATATATCCCTACTTGAAGGTTACTGGTTTTATGCTCAAAAATTGAAGGATTCAGTTTCCATATTCCTACCACCCAAAGTTAGTCATGACTTTGTGTTGTAAGAATTTGTCTTCTCCAGATCCTAACCCTGGCTTTGGTCCAATGGCTGCTTTTGGTGGAATTTTTCTGTGGCCTAGAATCTTCTCAAAAGACTCAGGACCCAAAAGGCTTGGTGCCGATATTGTATGAATTATTGGCTCAGTTCACCCTTCTTGCCACTGCTTCCCTCAGGCAATGTAAGGTAGTGTTTAAGAGCACGATTCTGAAGCCAGACTGCATAGGTCCAAATGTCTGTCCATCACTATGACAAGTCTATGTGACCTTTAGCCAATTGTTGGCTTTCATATGCCTCAGTTTCCTCTCATCTTATGGGAATAACAATAACATCTACCTCATGGGCTGTGTAAGCATTAAAAGAATTAATACATATCTTAGAGCACATAGAGTGGGGTTTGGCACAGAGTAAGGATTTGTCATCATAATTATAAGCCAAGGTACACCCTTTGTTCACTGTGTAACAGACGTAGTTCCCCCAAAACAAAAATTGCCAACCTCTGAGCTATAAATGGATATACTGAAAACATAGACTCTAAGTCCTTAGAGAGGCTGGGCAAGGCCTTCAGTCACCTCCTGCCAGGAGCAGCCTCCATAACTTCTCCCCAAAGTCATATACAAATATTATCATTATTCTATGTGCCGCGATGTGACAAAACAAGAAAGCACTCCCTCAAAAATTCCTACAGATACTATGATAAAAAAAAAAAAAACAAAAAACCTTATTTCACTAAAGCTGAAAGAGAGCGAGGAGAGACTCACCCAATTTTCCACCACATTAAGGCCGTTAACTTCTGACCCAGGTTTCTGAGAAATCTTTCACAGGGCAGTGGATCATAGTAGAAGACAGAACAGAGAATGCCAGAATTTCTTAAGCACTGACCTGAACATTTTCAACAGTGATTCCTGAACTGGGAATTAGGGGCAGTGTCTGACAAAGGGACACTCGCGACGGGTACACTTTTCCATTTTCAGGATAACAGAACTCACCCGGAGCCCGGCTGGGATCCCATAGAAACAGTCAGCACGTGCTCTGCTACGCTCAGAGGTCTGATTCCCCCAATCTTTGAGTTTGCGAGCTCACTGGCACCTGTGTGCTCACAGTGAAAGCTGTGTCCTCCAAATTCCCAGGCCTGTCTGATTCCCAAAGTCATTCGTGGAGGAGACAAATTCAGGCAGTGACTCCTTAACTACCCACATGTCAAACATTTTTTTCTGTATGTGCACAAATTGCATCCACAGCTGTGGGTTTGAAGACAGTAATGTTAAGACCAGGTCTTGTATAATGGAAGATGGAAGAATTTTACCAGACAGCAAGAGTCACTCCAGCACTGGTTCAAAGTCAAACTCTGAGTTCTTTCAGGTCTCCTTAAATGAGTCCTCAGTCAAGTCATCCCACTGCAAAACAAGTAATTAATGCAGTACTTCCTGCCTCAGGCTCACTCTATGCAAAAAACATCTTTTGCTGAAAACAGCAATCACAATGCTTTGTTTTGCACAACACTTCACAATTTAAATAATGTTTTCACAAGTTTTGATCACAGAAGAAAACCAGAAATCTAGGAAACTATTTTCGTGGGAAGGCCACTCCCAATGCTAGTTTTTCCTGGTCTCAGTGGGACTGCTTTTGGGAGGGGGTGGTGTTGAGATTCTTGCTGGAATCCAAACACCAAAAAAGATTTTTCTTTTATAAATGATTACATATGAGTGTGTGTGTGTGTGTGTGTGTGTGTGTGTGTAATAACGGATCACTGTAAGCTCAGAAAGAGCTACCATTTCCCAAGTTCTTACTAAGTGGCAAGAAAATGCCTCTAATAGTTTTGCTCTCTTCCTCACTAAGGTATAAACCAAGTGTCCTTTAAAGGACAAAGGGATTCACATTTTCTTGATGAAGCAGCTTGAAATGTCTTTGAAATGCCTTGTTAATCTCTGAATCCCTGATGACACATAGTAGGTATTGAATAAGCTTTTGATTAATTAATTCTTTAAATGATTAGTATAATAATCTTCTCTGAGCTCTTCAAAAATTGATGTCCCAATCAAATATGTATCAATACTTCCCACTTAGAGTCACTGAGATTTACAATCAAAGCAATATGCCTTCAAATAAGCTGGGGAGTTAGTTCACACACCATTCAAACCATTTCTGCTCTATTACATTAATTTTCAATGTGATACCAATAACTTATATAGTTCATTAGTTCAAAATTTTTAATATGTATAAAATATGCATTTTAAAATTCGAGTTGTCCATCAATTTGTATACAGTGCATGCTTATTGTGATGAATGATTTACTCAAAGCTGCCATGCTCCTGATCAGAAAAGAGAATGTACTTCCCCAGTTTATCATCCGGTCTTTTATATTAGAATTTTTAATCAGTTCCACCTTAAAAATTTATCTAATACTTTTGTTTTCAACCTTTGTAGTTCCAGAGAAATGTGTTTAAAATAATCATTTTAATAACTTAATGGGTTTGATATTTTATGTCTGAATGAAATTTAGTTACCAATTTCATACAAATACACTTAATGCTCAATAATGCTGTGTTACCATGGGTAAATCGGGAAGATTGAATTTATCTGCTTTAATCTATCTCTTTTGGTGTTTTCATTCTGATTTTTCTTTGACTTTTATGTCATTGCTTACATCCTTGTTTGTACAAAGCCATCCTAACATTTAAAAATTTACACACTACGTTATTTGCATGAAAGTCACATTATCACCAGATAGTGATTGAAGCCAAAATTAATTTCACCAATATTTGCAAGAGTATTTACCATCATTTGCAGATTTTTGTAATTTCAATAAAAATATGGATACTGCCATTTTTGTAGGTCAAAACAATCTAATTTTAGAATTTCATATGGCTCTATCTAATACAAACACACATTCTAGCCTTAAATTGCAGCAGCTGATTTGTTGAAATTCTGGGAGGTTGCACAATATAGCACAAAGAATATGAACAGGGAAGTTAGTCAAACCTAGCTTTGAATCTCGGTTCTTCATACACACTAACTCTGTGACCTTGTAAATCTTCTTAACTTCTCTAAACCCTTAATTTCTTCACCTATCAAATAGTAATTACCACCTAGAAGGTTATCATGACAATTAAATAAAAAACACATACAAAACACCAAACACAGTGCCTGGAAGAAAATATTCACCAAGTATTTTGTCTTTCCTTGTTCTTCTTTTTCTTAAAAAATGGAAATCAAATTGGCTCTAAAACCTGCAGCGTGAAGGGCAATTGACAAATTGATCAAATAAGTGCCTCTACTTTGTTGTATAAATCAGCTGTGGGCGCCTACGTGTGCGCGTGCATGTGCGCACTTGCCCGCGCACGCGTTCCCACTGAGATGTGACCCTGTAATTTGCCTTTCTGGCAAAAGTTGATCTTATGAAATGCCTCCTATTTATTTTTATCTCAAGTGTAGATTCAGGAAAATTTTCATTCTCTTGTTACGAAAAGACTATTATGAATTATTATTAATCAGTTAGCAAATTCATTAGATAATGAATGTAAGTAAAATACTAATACTAAAAATGTTAGGTACTTGCATTCGACGACTATGACACCGGGGATGTTTTCCTTCCAGGTGATCCTAATTGCTCACCTTGAGAAACGAATGGGTAGCAAGTTTCAGTCCTTTCTCAAATGGAATTTTTCCTATTTTTTACACATCCACAACGAATTTGTAACATGTCTGCTGGTGATTTGAAAATCTATGACTCAAGAAAAAAAAAGTATTTTAAATTATTTTTACTTTTCCAAAATTGCTTTCAAAGAAGACACAATGAAAAGAGCAGCAATTTTTAATATACCGTCGTTCATAGGGCCAAATGTTTTGTTTGTAGTTTTGTATTCTTTGTTTAAAAAAAAAAAAAATCTGTCCAGTTTCATTTCTGAGTTTTATGAAACGTGACCAAGTTTTTGGTGTAGTTTCCAGTGCTTTATATAGTCCCTGTTTTGTTCTTTGATCTCTGGCTTTAGTCAAAGTGGAGGTCAAAATAAACCCTCCTCAATTCCTGACTTTAAAGGAAGAGAAGATAGACGCAGTTAAAATGTAAGAGAAAAAATATTCAAAGCACTTTTACCTTACTTGATCAGGTTTTCAGTTCTAGTCACTATATGAAAGAAGGGATTATCCTATTATAGACATTATACTTCAACTAGCTGGGGTTGATATTTTTCCTACTCATGTCAAAGATTACAGTGTTATTGCATTTATCCCAAGACATGTTCAAGAGCAGCCACTGAAGTTCTCTTTATATGACATAGAACTATACCACCTTCCTGCCAAAAACTCTTATTGGCCTAAATAGAACCTAAATAAGACCTAAATTTCTTACTATGCATTGGCCATCGGACTGCCCAGCAACCGAATTCCCTACCTATATGGAGAGAGATCCCATTTTGTGAGTCTTCCTGAAGCCAAGGGTCCAAGCATTATTACTGCATCCCTGGCCCGCTAGGGCACACAGCCGTTCCTATGTTTGGCCGGTTGGACCCCCCTCCAGGCGGGATTCTGAATCCTGAGAGAAGGCCGAAAAGCTATTGAGAAAAGTGAGAAATCCTTCCTTGCTGAGGTCAACTAGCAGATTGACCTCTATCCTAAAGAGATATCCTAAAGAGATAAAGAGATAACTATCCTGAAGAGATAGTCTCTCCCCCTACCCTTCCTTAGTTCCTGCTCGTTCTCCAAGCCCGTTCGTCCATGGTTTCCATCCATCATGGATGCTATCCAGTACATTACAGTAAATTCCTTTCTGCTTAGGGTAGCCGTAGTTGCCTTCCATTGTTTGCGGCCAAGGACCTGACTGATACCTGGCCTGGGAATCTTCATTTTTACCTAACTTTTCCCAGCAACGACTGCATTCAGGTTCACTGGACTTTTTGTCAGTTCCTCAAATATTTGAATTTCTTCCTTCCCTTTATACATTCAGTTCCTTCTACTGAGAGCTCTTTTTTTTTTTTTTTTTTTCCTTACTTACATGGCTAGCTCTTTTTCTTCTTCTGGGTCTTACTTTAAACATCGCTAATTCAGAAAGACCATCCCATGTGGTAGAGATGATCCTGTGCTCATGTTTCTTCCTTTTTTTCTCCGCCTCTTTCTTCTTCCTTTGCGTGTGTATTAGTCCATTACTTGCCAATTCTTAATTTCTGGGAAGCACACAAACAATAAACTGCATATTCCGGAGATCATAAATGAATAAAAGATAAAATTTTAAATCCCCTTTCACTATCATTTACACTCACTGTATATTGCACGCAGAGTGTACATCACTTTGAACATGAAATTTAACGTTAACAAAGGTGTAAATATCACACTTCACGTAAATTTTCATACTACAAGTTGTCAGGCATAATCCTCAAGCCATAAGATAAATTATCTGAAGAGTCAGGTTTGAACAAAAGGAGACTGGAAACTTAGAGATATTTGAAATTCTAAAATTCAGAATGTAGGCTTTAATCTGAATGTTATAAACTTTATGCCGGGGAACATTTTCTTGATATTTATTTTAATGCCAATAAAACAAAAGACGGCTGCCTCCGAATTCTTTCGTTTCTCTATATAAGGAAGCTTAAAAGGACTTCTGCTGGTTTTTGTTAAAGCAATAGTATTACAACACTCTTGTATTTTCCCTATGCTTGGGGACATTAAAATGAATATTTTCCTACTATAAATTGGAAATCCTGGGACTTGGAGGACGCTGAATTAATCTGTGCTGAAGAAGCAAGTAAAGATGACAGTAGAGATTGAAGGATCACCTTGGCTTCCTTGAGACCCCTGCGGTGGATATATATCATAAATATGATATGTATATTATATGTACTGTGGGACTTTAGCATAGAGCCTTCTGAGAAAGGCACAATAGCAATCAGCAATAGGCATGCTAAAGAGCATGATACTTGGGCACAATGCCCGTTTATGGAATAAAAAAATAATTTTTTTCTCCCTGGAGCAGCAAGAAGAGGGCCTCCATACTTTGTCAATTCCACTTCAAGTTATTATGCTCTTCACCCCTTCATTAAAGCACTGGTATGCAAGTGATCGTTCCTAATAATAGGCTCTCCACTATTAGAAGTGGGCCTTTTTCATTTTTCACCAAATTATGAAATAGCTTCCCATTATAACTTATGTTCTGTATACTCCAGCCAAGACTTTTCTCTCATCTTAAAATGCTCTGCTTTAAATGGGCCTCTAATGTATAATTTTATTGTTTGAGCATTTCATTTTCTTTTTGATTTATGTTTCTTTATAGCTGGTTAGACAGCTCTTTGTGATCTTTTGATGAAAGATTCTACATAAATAAAATTGACTGAGAAGAGGGACCTTGACGGTAGCGTTGGAGAACGCTCTCTGCACTCTGCAAACTTAAGATCAAGATTCAAATCTCAAATGAAAGATTCGAAGAATGCTCTAGCTTTCCCTCTTTCTAATTTTTACTTTAAAAATTCAAATTAATGTTGGTAATTTTACCCTATGCTGGATTTAATCTGCCGTATATTGACTGAAGGGGTGATTTTGGGATTTTTTTTTTTTTTACCAAAATGTATCTGCATTGAACTGCCAAGGCTAGAATAAGTCAGTAGTTACAGTAATTACGCTGATAGAATTCAATACCATTAGCCTTTAAACTTCCAACTTTATTTATTTATCTACTCATACACTCCCGCATTCATTCACTCACTCACTCACTCATTCATTACTTGGTATTTAGAACAGACAACCAAATAGATGCCAATCTTTTGCAAACCAATAATTATCTGGAAAAACTGCAAAATTTTTGAAGATTTTATGTTATTTCCAAAATCTTTGCAACAATTTTTCAGTATTTCCCTATATATATTCTATATTCGTTTAAGCCCAGAATATCAACTAGTTTTCATTATCAGTGTATCATTGATGCAACCTAAGAAAATCCCTCTTCCTTCTGCACTTTCAGATGCTCATGAATGCCCTGACTGACTGACGTTTTACCTTTCACGTAGTGTGTTCAGTCAACAGGATCTGCCTTGCTTAATGCAAAGATCTGTAAATTTTCCAGTGACCTTTAGAAAAATAGTGTATATTGCAGTTTGTGCTTTAGCCTAAACATTCTTTTCTTCCTTTTTTTTCTTCCCTTAACTTTCCATTTTAAATAATAATAACTGTTATTATTAACAACTATTCCTGAAAAATCGTCCTGAAAAATACATTAAAAGGAAAAAATTTTAACCTCACATCCAGGTGTTTAGAAGCTCCTCAACCCATTTACACAATGACGGGAATACCCAACGTTCCTGAGCATGCGCCATGTGTCGGGCACTGTGTTGAGTAGTTTAAAGTGACCATCTCATTTCCATCTAACCAAACAAGTCTGTGACATGGGTACCACGGTGGTCCAGTTCAATGGAGAGTCAACTGGGTTGGAAGTTGAGCTGGAAAATGTCATGACATCGGCCTGGGACATGTTGAAGGCAGGCCATTCAAGATGATCAGTAGAAAGTTGGAACCATAGGTCAAGGGCTCAAGAGAAAAACTTAACCCTGAAGATGTAAATCCAGAAATTTTCTCTACTGGAGAAAGGACAAGAATAAGAAGAAAAATCCAGAAAGAGCGCCAAGAGGTATGGACTTGGAAAGAAAGGCGATCAGATAATTCAGAAAAGGAGGAAAAGTGGTGCCTGGGTGCCTCAGCTAAGTGTCTGCCTTTGCCTCGGGTCATGATCACAGGGTCCTGGGATGGAGCCCCACATCAGTCTCCCGGCTCAGCAGGGAGTCTGCTTCTCCCTCTCCCTCTGCCTCTGCCTCTTCCCCCTCCTCATTCTCTCTCTCTCTCTCTCTCTTTTTCCCTGTCTCAAATGAATAAATAAGACCTTTAAAGAAAAAACGAAAAGGAGGAAAATCGAGAAAATGAATGATATCACACGTTTATTCACCAATAAGACTTGACCATCTACTGTATGTTAGGTGCTAGTAGTTAGTCATCAATTGGAAATCGAAAGGAAGCTGACAGTTAAATAGTTGAATATCAATCAGATATTCAGGGGGGATATACTGGGAAATCAGGAGACAAAAAAAATTACTATAACTGGAACTTGGATCAGACCCAATCACCATAATTCTGTGTCCTGCTCAATTAAATTTCTACCAGTTCAAGATGGAGAGTAAAGAACACAGCTGAAGGTGAGTCAAGTCTCCAATTCTTGTATCTGCATCAAGAAAATATTAGAGTTTTTCTTTAACTGACTTATTTTTGATTGTTTACATCCTCGGATTCAGAGTTGGGAGTGGGGTGTCAGGGAATTGCAAAAAGTCAAGGAGATAGGAAAAGAATAATTCATGTAAATATTTCCATTTATAAAGCACTTTACATACATTTTAACAATAAATTCCCAGAATAAGCTATGAAAGAGATACTATTATTGCTATTTTACAGATAAGGAAATTATATGATAAGAGAGAACGTGGGACGAGCCCACTATTACAGTATCTCAGAGTCAGTGAGGGTTGAAGCCTCAAATGGCATGGGTCTTGTGATTTCGATCCCTCACTCTTACCACAGCATTGAAGGGGCTGACTCCTGGAAGACTGGAAAGCTCAGGGAATTGGATGTAGTCTTGGGGGATTGAGGGTCTCAGTGCAATTGGAGGGGTGAGTGGCCATAGTTCCCTCTGGAAGCTAAGAACAAAGAGCAAGCGTGTTGGAGGGGAAAGAACAGAAAGATAGGTGGATGTGATCAAAGAGATAAAAGCCAGAGTGATGAGCAAAATTTTTTTTACATATTAACTAATTTTTTTTCTTTCTAGAATTTTTCCCCTCTCTATGGTTCCCTCACCCAACATACACAACCTCCTTACCTCTTTGCATTCATTATTATCAGGGATGGCAGAGAAAAGAGCTTTGCATTTCAAAAGACTGGATTCTGATGGAATGCAGGATAGAAATACAAATTTCAAGAGAAGACAGGAAGAAAAAGAACTTAACTATCCCACCCTGGGGCTAGATAAAAGATTTCTACAAAGAAAGGGATGTTGAGGGGGAACTGGGTAGGGAGAGATGGGTGGGGATGGTGGAATTCCCAGATGGGTTTGGGAAAAGTGAGAGGAGAGGAGCCTATGGCCCTTTTAGGGTCAATCTCCGAGTTGCATGGGAAGACCATGACGAAGAATTGATTGTGGGTTGTGTCCAAGCAGAAAGGTTTAGACAGCCTCATGGAGTATTCTATAGTGCCAGGTGAAACTGGATACACCATGGGCAGAAAGAACTTGGCACTGGGAGCAAAAGATGGCACAGCAGCAACTTGGACTAGTTACTGAGTCAAACAGAAGCAAGAACACCCAATCTATGCAACATGGGCATTTATCAATGAGGACCAGACCCTCCCCATCACTCTGCACAAGTGTGCCATCCCCCAACCCAGAACTTAGGTACAGCGGGGGAAAGGTGGAACCTTGAAATGACCAAGATTAGGCTCTACCACCTAGGAAATAAGAACTTAAAAGAGAAATTAAGTTCAGGAATGAGCCTAACTAAAAAGATGAATTTCTAGACTTAGATTCAGACTGCCAGGCTGAAATTGTCTTAGCAGAGGAGGAACACTGCCTTGGAATCTGGAGATCCGGGTTGGATATGCTGCTAAGTAGCCGATGCCAGGTGGCAAAGGACAGTGCAGCATCATGGAGAGAAACAACTATGAGGCAGAAAAATCCAAGCGTGTGCCAAATAAGCATAGAGACAGAGCTAAGGACAAAGCTGAAGATGAAGTGAAGGACAATGGCAGGAAATATGTGGGGTGGGAGGTAGGTGAGAAAGGGTGCACAAATCGATGGCTGGAGACAAGAGAGTAGAGAAGAACGATCAACAACAGAAGTAGAGCGAGAGGTCATGAACTTCAAATGGAAAGTAACACAGAAATGATGTCACATGAAATGGCCCTGAAGATCAAGGCCACCAATACCAACCCCAAGAACCAGAACGAGTGGGCACCAGAGTAATCTACAGCAGGCTCAGGAAATTGCCAGGAAGCAAAAGAGAGAATCGAGGCAGACAAGGGAGTCTTGGAGGAGGAGTATAAATGAGGGTGAAGCCACCACCGAGTAAGCCCTCTGGGTCTGGGGCAGGGAGAAGCAGCATAGGAACCAGTGTTAAAAGGTAAGCCTTGGGGATGAAGAAGCATTTCGTTTATAAATAAATTGGAAAAAATAAAATAGGATATATTGGGTTGGGTTGATAGAGAGGTACAAATGACATCTCACAGGCTAAGAGAAATATCTTCATTCAAAAAGATATGTTGACCCCTGTAATCCTTAAAATCATCCTGAAAGCTAAAACAGATAAAGTGAGACATGATGTTGGCTTTCCATGAGACTGCATCATAGGAGAGACGGTGGACAAACTGGCAAGTCAGTGAGTGACGACGTTCATCACCAGATGAAAAAGCACGCAGAGCTTGAGAAAGGAAGAGGCGTGCACGTGCGCACACACGCCCTCACAAACAATGTAAGCCGGACCCCGTTTTCCTAACGAGTAGAAACATTCATATCAGAGACTCCATCAATTACTCATGAAAAGTAGCTCTGTGAATTTGCTTTTATCCACTTAATCAGACACGGACAGGCATATTGGTTATGCATTACTCTTCAAAGGCAAATGAAAAGTATTCAATGATACGTGACACCAAAATTCCCAAAAGTAAAAAAATCTGGTTTGTTGGCAAGTTCTTGTCCTTATGTCTTCCATGATTGCTCTTCCCATGTGACCTCCAGGGTCTCCTCAAGGAAAAAGGAATGATGCGATGAAATCTACCTCCACTTTGACAATTCCAGGACAATTCTTGACTACGGAGCGGCAATAAGATACCAAGAGCAACACATTAATATCTAGGAAAGTCAACTTTTAAACACATATTGTGTAAGGAAATGGAAAATTATAAAACTTATAAGTCCTAGTAATGTGTACAAAACATATGGTACACATAAATTAAGGTCATAGAACTATAAATTTCTGTTACTTTTTTTCTATACATTTTTAAAGTATTGAGGAACAAATATATTATTTCTCGTTAACAGTGATGAATTAAAAGTCATCTTTATTTTTCTTCAGGTGTTTTTAGTTATCAATGTCATGAAAATTATAAATGTATTATTAGACAATAAAGTGATATTGTCAACACACATATTAAAGAAAGGTTATGTTTAATTAAAAACACAGAAATTTTAAATTGGATTTCCAACAAAGATTTAGGACAAGAAATTCATTTTAGAGATTATGTAGTAATGTAATTGAGACCACTGGAAAATATGTATATTTTCAAATTCAAATGGAATGTTCTACATAGAATACATTAAAGTAAAATAGATGTAATTTTTGCCTTATTATACATGGATTAAACCATTACACTGTAGAATTATTTCAAGGCAAATTTCAGTTTTATGGAATATTATAAATTAATTCCAGTGAAAATAGTATTGATGTCTGCATTAAGAAAGGAAAGTCTATGTCCCAAATCTCAGTTACTTAACATCATAAGGGCTCTTTCTTGTTCACGCTATGTGTCCAAAGCATTTCAACAGCAGGGTGGGCTCTATGCAGTCACTTAGAGACCTGGGCTGGCAATGGCGGAACCATATCAGTTGGAAACAACACCTCCTGGGTCACTGGCAAAGAGAGTGGAGGAGAGAGAGAGAGAATAGCTCACTAGCAATCAAATGCCTCATCCCAATGGGAAAACTAGCCGTACGACCCTGCTTACCTGCAAGAGGGCTGAGAAGTGTCTTTTTTCTTGATTCCAGAAGAGAATGAGATATCGGTGGGTGTTAGTAACTCTCCCACAATAGCTTTTGTCATTTCTTATTGCTAAACACCCTAATAGCTCTTCATCCAAGATTCTAACTCTACAGCGAGGTGGGGAAAGAGCAGAGGAATATCAGACACAACTGGGCTCCAGGCTTGTCTTTTCTACAGACTAGCTGGTGATGCAAATGTGGACAGGTTAGTTCAACTCTCTGGATCTTGGCGGCTATAGCGATAAAATGAGAAGGCTGGACTAGATCATCTCTAAGACTTTTATGGCAGTAAAATTTTGTGAATCTATTTCATAGTTTTATATGAAATAAAATAATAATTAACCTCATCATAAAAATATTTTCAAAAGTCATTTACTTCACAAAATTCCATTGAGAATTTATTGTTTTGGCCTCTATTAGGTATCCAGAGATAGAGATAGAAACAGAGAAAGAGATGAGAGAGAGAGAAATATTTACAATCTTCATTTTCTTGCTCCAACAGCCATAGATATCTTTTGACTCCTCACTTTGGAAGAGGACAATATTAAAACTCTTACGCTTCCCTTTAGCTTTCTTTCACTCTCCAACTTTTACCTTTGCTGTTAATACTTATGTTGCATTGTGATATCATAATTAGGTCTATCATAATCATATTTGCATTATCTGTAGATTGGGTTTTTTTAAAGATTTATTTCTTTATTTTTGAGAGAGAGAGAGAAAGAGAGCAAGTAGAGGGGTGGGGCAGAGGGAGAGGGAGAGAGAGTCTTAAGCAGACTCCCCACTGAGCCCAGGCCAACAAGGGGCTCGATCTCAGGACCCTGAGATCATGACCTGAGCTGAAACCAAGAGTCAGACACTCAACCAACTGAGCCACCCAGGCACCCCTGATTTTAAAAGTTGGAAATGTGAATATGAAAATATTGTTCGGAGATCAAGTAGCAAGCTATAATAACAGATGCTTTCACATACAGCTTATTTCTTTCCTGAAATTCCTCACTGATTTTCTTTTTCAGCAACTATTAGTCTCTATCAGTGTTTTCATTTTTATAATTCTCCATCTCATTCAGTATTCTATCCATCTTTCCTTTACCCAGAAACTATCCCCCTAGAACTCTTGTTCTTTCATTTCTAACCTAGACTGCTCCCACGGCATGCCACTTTGCCCCTATCCTAGCACTCCCCTTCCCTGCTTTCCTGGGTTGGTTCTACTATTTTCTGCATCCCATGATTTCTCATTCTTGGTGACATCCTCATTTCGCTGGAGTGCAGCTTCAGCATCTTCCTAATAAAGTGGGTTTGGGAGGTCCCCCGTTTACTCTATTCTTCAGGATAAATAATCCGCCTCTCCTGCAGATAAGGTCAGTAACCCAGGTAACTGGTCATGTCACTCAGCACTCCCAGAGCTCCAGCTACCTTCCAATTGTTGGAATCTATACTCTGGCGCTTCTGAGAACTCTTTTGCTGGGAATACTGAAAAAAATACAGAAAGCCATGCTACCCAAGGTCAGCAATCTGGAACCGTACAAAAATGCCAAGGAAGCCACACTGGCTGGGAGCACACCTAAGTAATCACTTTCAGGACTTGTCTCAATATCCGAGTTCCCTCAGCTCTTGGAGACAATAATTCTGAGATGGGTGCTGTTTTCCTCTTCCCAGAGATTTCCTGTGTGATTAAGCCACAGTCGCCCACAATGATAGCTGGCTTGATAGCTAACTTTCGTCTTTTAGTTACCCACCTTCCCTGTTTTACTCGCCCCACTTCCCTGCCAGTATCCCTTACACTTCCCACATCACCTTCTTACACTCAAATTTGTGTCTCAGGACCTGCTTCAGGGAAAACCCAAACGAAATCAACAATAAGCAGCTTTGAGTTCCTGTTTTGTGACATGTATAGTCCATCATTTAATCTCCATAACAACTCTCTAAGGAAATCTATGGTAGAGATTAGAATTATATAGTATATCATTTAATTACAGATGTGGAAATGAAGGTCAACAAGTCAATGGCATTCACAGATTCTCACTCCTGCCACCTAAGACCAGAGTCCAAGTTCTGTCCCCTATGCCCTGTGGCCCTGTTCAGACTATGGGACTGTAAGGGCCTCCTGGCAGCCTCTACTTATTCTGGAAGAAGACACTGAACCCCTCCTTGGGGCACACAAGCATTAAAAGTTTTTTCTTTTGTCACTTCAAATTCCTTATAAAGCTACACAGTATTCATAAATAAATATATTTCTTCTATACCTTCTGCCTAATTTGCAATAAGCCAGCCCTGATCTCCTTCGGCTTATAGGCCAGTGCTTATTTTCATGGCTGATTAATGGTTCTGATTAGTCCTCCAAGCAGGAAATCCAATATCCCTTAGGGGAACCCTAAAGATGCAGATGACCATGAATTCAAGGAAGCCTATTCACAGCAGAAATCAATGGAGAAAGGAGGCAATGTTAATGTAGACAACAGTTCTACCAGTTTCTAAATGCAAGTGCTCCTTCAGAGGGAGTGGAGGGAGGGGTGGGGACAACAGAGAATGTATTCAGAATACCAAATCACAGTTGCATCGCTCTAAAAGCCAGCTTTCACAGCTCCCTTCCCAATGTGGAAATTTAAAGCTTCCTTTTTGTGAATTTTGACGGGTTTATAGCCCCGAAAGAAAACTTCACCCCTCTCGAAGACTACCTCTTGGATTGAATGTGTGTCCAGGGCCCGAGAGAGCTTGATTTCACAGAAGCCACATCAAACCACAGCACGGGCATCATTAGAATAATTCTGAGACCGTGAAACTTTTTTAAAAATTATAGAAATATGAAAACTGTAATATTTTCTGTAACAGGTAGCTTATCCGAGTGCAGGTATCACAAGATGATCAAAAATATTCTAATGGGTTTTTAATAAAATGGATTTTTTAATCCAACAAAATGTAACTCTCCCGTAGCCACAATTTCGTATTCTATTGGTTAATTCTTTGCAGATCCTGGGACGCCCTTGCTTCTCTCCTACTTCCTTCTGACTGTCCTACGGAGACCAATATGAAGGAGAGGGAAGCGCAGGTTTTTCAAGGTCAAGATTATAAGGGAAAGAGTTTTACGCAATCACTGGTTGTCTCTCTCCTCTCCCATGACTGACTCAGCCACAAAGGGCCATATCTTCACAGATCTTCTTTCCTTTATGCTTTACAAGCTCTATTTAGGCTCTTAAGGAGCAGCGGGAGTCAGAGGAATTCTACTTTGCTTATGCACCAGAAAATTTTACACCTACACTTTGAAACATTGGTCAACAATTATCATCCTGCTGGTTGCCTGGCTCTGCGTTAGACGGTAGGTGAGATCCGAAATGACTATTTTCTCTTACATTGAAATAGTTTATTATGTACCCATAGCTTCAAAACAATGTCACCCATCCTGGGCAGTACCTAGAAACCCATGAGAAGGGACAGACTACAGAAGATGTCAGGTGTCTAGTTTTACCTACACCAAATGTTACTTAGTTTTATTTGTCATTAATTCACACAATCCTGTTATAAAGACAAAGTGTTTCCATTAGAAAACACAATCAGTGGGGCGCCTGGGTGGCTCAGTCGTTAAGCGTCTGCCTTCGGCTCAGGGAGTGATCCCAGTGTTCTGGGATCGAGCCCCACATCAGGCTCCTCCGCTGGGAGCCTGCTTCTCCCTCTCCCACTCCCCCTGCTTGTGTTCCCTCTCTCGCTGGCTGTCTCTCTCTCTGTCAAATAAATAAATAAAATCTTAAAAAAAAAAGAAGAAGAAGAAAAGAAAATACAATCAAGAATCAACATAAGGCAGGATTGGGGGCTATACATCAAGGTTGCCCCAAGGAGTAGATTTTCCCGTTTCATGCCGAGATCCCTTCCTCTCTCTCTGTCCGTCCCTTACCACCCTTTCTTTCACCACTCTGCAGGTAAGACAGAATCACCAGCGTGCCCGAGGGGGCAGCTATTGTTTTTGCCAGCCAGCGTCCATACTCCAAATGGGCCTTGAGGGACCACCCTAGCTCTGCTCTCAACCCATGCGTTTGGCCAGGATGATCATCAACGCAGCTCCAAGAATTGGTCCCAGGTGGCGAAACCAATTCACGCATCTCGTGCCTCGCAAAGACAATAGGGACAGGCACGTGATCCATCAGAGCCAATACAAGTTTTGCTGAGACTTTGGGGACAGATGCAAGGATTCTTCCCAGATGCAACTGCACCTTGAGGCACGTGGGTTAGAACTGCTACTGTCGTCTTTACTCCACACGAATTTTGAGAAGGAAAGCAGAGCCAACAAATAGAAAGAAACCAGACCCTGATCACCTTCTTTGAGCCATTTGTAAAAACCAGTGTTCCTGAGCATTTTGTTACATGTGTCAGTAAGACAGCTTTTTGCTTTAGTCCAGCTTGGACTCACTTCTCTGTCACTTGCCATCTAGAGTCCTAAGTGAAATGGTGTGTATGTCCTCCCTTCTGCTCCCAGGAACCCAACAAACCTATATAAACCTGGCAATGATGCGATTGCCCCACAGCGTCCAAATTCCTGATATTATTTGTCTTATTGGCACTTGGTACCTACACGTGCGGAGTGACAGCCTTAATCGTTCATATTGGCTCTGCCTTCTGACTTTACACTCTCCTTCTTCCGACATATAAATAAATATCACCTCTGTCTCGAACCGCATGGAATTCTTTCAAAAATGCAGACAGGACTAATGTAAGGAAAACAAAGGTGAGTTCAGGGCTGACCCCTTCAAGTCTAAAACCTAGAATTTTAGAGATGCATGACATGGTCTACGAAAATCAGTAAACTCGGCATAAAAATTAATTCACACGAAATTCAAAGAACATGTCACTTCAGAGTTACGTGATGGGTTTTAACAAGCTCATCAAAAGTTTTCCATCCAAGTATGCACTGCCCCCTTCAAAGGTGATACCATATAGCAAAACGGCTGCCATCGTACCGAGTATTTGGACTTCGAAAGCCAGTAGCACAGTCATTTGTGTATTTTTCAACTATGGAAAATCTTTATTCTCAAAGAGAGGATTTGATTTTTGGAATTAAAATGTATTCAGTGCTGAATCTTGTGAGTAAGAAGCTTGAAAGAGCTGACTAATCCTGTTTTGTTCAAAAATAATATAGAATTAGGCTAATGTTTGTGTGTGACTTGAAAATGACTATTTTAAAAGACATATTTTGAGCAAACATTATTAAATATGTGAACTTCCAAAAATGGCTTCTTAGAAGAAAGTAATGCTTGGGTAAACATTTAAGATCTTACACGCTTATAAAAAAAAAAATACCAGTCTCATTACTTTTGGCCTGGTCCATTGAACTTCAGATTTTTCCCCTTCAAGATACCAAGTTACAAAGTAACAAAATTATGCAGAATTTGGCCTATAATCAAAGCTATTTATATCTTTAGTCCTCTGGTCCTGCATATTGTAAGAGTAATTTGAGAATAAATTTAATAATGCAGTTTCACTAACAATTCCAATCTGTAATTATCCATTAAGGAAGGAAATATCGCTCATGATATTTTCCTCCTGAATATTTGGATGATCTGAAAACTAAACCGAAAATGTAAATTTTGAGGAAAAATTTCTAAAAATAAGCCAATTGGGCTGAAAAGCAAATTTCCATGTGAATGTCATACATCTCAAAGCAAAAGAACATTTTAAAATTTATACCTGCCTGAAAGAGTTTAGTGTGAACTATTATTAATATAAGTAAAGATTTCATTTCTTAGCAAAAGGAAGCATGCAGCTGTTTTATGTTACTTATTGACATCCCATCAGAGTCAGCCCCGCTTATGGCCATCTCCACAGCAGGATGCAAGCTTCTAGACCTGACTCAATGGCTGGATGGGAGGAGAAGGCAAATAAGAACATTTCTCCACAATCCTCCCTGAAACCCCTAAGTCTGCTACTACACTAGACCTGCTCTGCTGGATAGATTTTGGAAGGACAAGGACAGTAGCAACATTCTGGGGAGCAGGCTCAATTTCAACACTTCAGACCGAGCACGTGTCATTAGCAGATAAACACCGTCCAGCCCCAAACAGGTCCCTGCCCAACGCTTACCAAAGATATTGTATAGCACGCATCCACCAGTGGGGAATCGTCAGGCTAACTTCTTGCCTTGTTGATATATTGATTGATGTTTCAAATCTAAGACCAGTACCTACTACCTGCTATTGAGCAGATTGGCATCTGTATACTGAGAAGCCACCATACAAATGGCCACATAATTCGATTAGACTATTTAACACAAGATATTTTTCCTTTGGAATGTACCTATAGTAAGTGCCAAATAAATGTCTGACTTATTGGAGAGAAGCTTATGAAAATATAAAAGATGAAGAGAGACGATAACCCTCTGAGTGTTATAAAGAAATTTGGTATTTTTTAAAAACTTTTATTTGAACCTATTTTTATTTTCTCTGATAAATTATATGGTGCCAATTTGTTAAAGGTAAGAATAATCTGAAGGATACCTAACCTCATAAAAGATATTGGTGTATATTATATGTATATAAATGTGTAATAAATGTTTATGAACATAGTCTATGAAAATAAGAGTATAAGCATTGAATGTATCATGTTTTAACAAATAAAGATTGAACCAAAACTCTTTCCCATCCCAACTTATTCCCTAATAATTTCAGTCTCAATTATTAAATTTGATGCAAATGATTTTAACATTCTGAGATTTTTAAAACAAACTCAAATTATAGTGAACAGTATAATAAGCCCTCATACACCTGTTATCCAGCTTCAAAAGATATCAACATATGGATAAACTTGCTTCATCTGTGCCCTTCCCAGCACACGTTGGATTTTCATCTCATTTCATTCATAAATACTTACATATGTATGTTGAAGAGATAAGGCTTTGACTCTTTTTTTTTTTTTTTGCACATGACCTCAACAACATCATCACACCTAAAAAGTCATAATAACTTCTTGATATCATCTAACATTTAATTAGAGTTGATATCCTTGATTGTCTCATAAATGTGTTTTGCTTACTTCGAATCAGAACCTAAATGATCATTGGTTGATATATTGAATTTAGGTGAATTATCCCTTAAGCCTTTTGTGATAGCACAATCCCTCTCTATTCTTTTTTCTTCCTTGCTATTTATTAGTTCAAAAATAAGGTCACTTGTCCTATTGTTTCCCACATCCTGATTTTAAATAATTACATCCCACAATGTTGTTAACATGGTCCCTTTACCCCTGATAATTCCTGAAAACTAACAGTCAGAGCCAGAGGCTAGATCAGGCTCAGGTCAGTTCTGTGGCCAGGATACTTCATAGGAGGGGGCACCTGGATGGTTCAGTCAATCAGGGGTGTGACTTCAACCGAGGTCCCGATCTCAGGGTCCTGGGATGGAGCCTCTCCCTCTCCCTCTGCCCCTCCCCCCACCCATGTGAGCGGGTGCACGTGTGCGCGCGGGTGCTCTCTCTCTCAAATAAATAAATAAAACCTTAAAAAAATATACTTCGTAGGAGGGGCTATGTAGGTTCTACACATCGCGTGAGGAAGCGCATAGTGAATGCTTTTCTGTTTTTGTGATTTAGTTTAATCACAGCCATGAGTTCAGCTGTTGTCAGAGCCTTAGCGTGGGTGACAGAGTCCTGTTAGGCTTCCACGTCAGGTTTTCAGCAGCGGATGATCCTTGCCCAGACCCACTCCCTCCAAAATCATTTTTAAACTAATAAATATATAGCATTTGATATTTTAAAACACATCTTCACATCCATGACCTCATGCGATGTCTCATTGAGTTCTACTAAGCCTCTAATTCTGGTAACTACAACATGGATATTCTATTATTTTTTTCTGTATTTCAGTAAAGTTTTATGACGTTATAGGTATGTTTTCTGAAGATGACTTAGGTTTTTTCAACTTCACCAAAACGTTTATTTATATCTCCTTAAATTCCTTTTTAGCATTGCATTTTTACATGTTTACAGTTTAATCTAATAGTCTTAATTAAAATTTTTAACTTTGTGTTAAAGTACCACTTGGAAACAGAAAAGGGTATAAATCCTAAGTACGCAGCACAATTATTTTTCTCATAGAAATACATCTGTATAACCGCCACTCAGAAATATAGGACATTTCCAGCATCCTAGAAACCTCCCTAGGAGCCTCTCCCAGGTAATACCTCCCGGAGGCCAGGACTAATCCAACCACTACCACCATGGGTTAATTTTGCCTGGATTTGAACTTCATATAGAGTTATACAGTAGGTACATTTTTGTGTGTCTGGCTTCTTTTGTTCGGTGTTATAATGGGAGGTCCCCCGTGTTGTGTGTACATGGTTATGATGTGGAAGAATATAATAGGCTGTGAAAGAAAGAATACGTGCAGTACTGATTCTGTTGAGCTGTGTGAGTGTGTGTGTGTGTGTTCATAAGTGTGTGTGGAGGCATTCGCCGCTTTAGAATACCCAGAATATCCAATCCACCCCCTTTTCTTTATGAGAACAATTCTGTAACTTTCATCAGGTACCCATGCTTTCCCCATGCAGCCCCCACGTGCTCAGAGGGAAGTTGCCCCTCCCTGGGCTACTGGGTGAGTCTTGTCTGATGTGAGCAAACCCCACATCCATGTTTGGGTCAGGGATGGGCACCCAACTTAATTCAGACCCATGAGACGCAAGATTTTTGAGGAAGCTTCTGGATGGAAAGGGGAAAAAAGCTTTTCACCTCTTCCGAGAAAGCAACTGAAAGAGCTATCCTGCCTTCCTCTGGTTAGTACCGTGTAAGCGCATGACCGGAACTGCTTCAGCCATTTCTGCTCTCAGGAGAGGGCAGCCTGAGGGCAGAATCAGTGCCAAGCGGTGGGGCCAAGCTGGGAGGACCCCACAGAAGTGGAGTCGCAGTCCCACTGCAGGCAGGAATGCTGGCTTCAACTGCCAGCAGCCAGAGACGGATCCCTGGCCTGCTCGGTTCCGCAAGCCAATTAACTCTCTGTTCTGCTTAAGCCAGTTTTGGTGAGAGCTGCTACAACTCGAAGAGCTTCAGTTGTACAAACTGTGTGTACAAAGATTGGGAACGCCTGGGATTTGCTTTTTATGCTTTTCTCTAGTTTGCATATTTTCGACAATGCACCTGTTATTTTATCATCAGTAAGAACAATAAATATTATTTTAAGCAGTCCATTCAAATGCCCCACATTGAATATATTTCTTGATTATTTATATCAGATAGTATACTGAGCTCACCACAGAATTGAAAAATCAGTCTTTTGTGCAGAACCTCAATATTCGAGATAATGATCATAATAGCACACATTTGGATAAGACTTGATTGTTTTCATGCATTTTCCCATTCGGTAATCTGAGCATATATATGAGTTAGGTGAGAGAGGATGGCAGAGACCCCTCTAAGTTCACAAAAGTGCATTTTCCTTTCCTCCCTGGCAGACACATACAAGACATTTTGCAGCCTCCCTGGCAGATGGGTGAGCCCACCACTGAGTTCAGCCTAATGGACTGTGAGCAAAGTGATATGTGCCGGTGCTGGGTCCAACCCATAGAAGCCTCCCACGAAGTACAACCCACAGAAGCCTCCCACAAATGATCTTTCTTCACTCTTTCCGTGCCTGCTGGCAAGGTACAGGGGGTTTTCACCTGAACTTTAAGAAGAGAACTTCAAGGCCCTAGAATTAGCTAAAGCCACAGATGGAAGGCACTTAGATCCCTAATTAACTTAGTAGAAGGCCATGTGCTAACCAAAAACATCTTTGTTGGCATTTGCAAGAGCAAGAAATAAGATTTACCTTGCTAAGCTGTATCAGAGTTCTCCAGAAAAACAGAACAATGGGGTATGTGTATGTGAGTGTATATACAGAGTGGATTTTAAGGAATTGGCTCACACAACTGTGGAAGGTGGCAAGTCCAAAATCGGCAGGTAAGCTGGCAGCTGTAGTCAGGCTAAGAAAATACCTTCATAGACACATCTAGAATATTTGACCAAATATCTGGATACCATGGCTTAGCCAAGTTCACATGAAATTAATCGTCACCTAAGGGAATGGTCAGCACTTGCAGGGATTGAGTGTAACTTTTGCTGAGGAACCTGGGTTCTGGGCTTTTCTGATAAATCCCATTAAACATCCAGTATGATAGTCATTCTATTTAGTTATGAGAATGCCCAACCCTCTCAGTGCCCTGGAAAATGGCAGGGTTGGCTTCTTACCCTTCTTATCACTACTGGATAGATAAGATTTCTGCTTTAGAGGGTTTTCCTTAGCTTTATCTAAAAAAGACTGCCCTCAGTTCACTTTTCTCCAAAATAGGATATTAGGGAGAATTAGTTTTTCTTTTCTTTTCTTTTTTCCTTCATTCCCTTCCCTTCCCTTCCCTTCCCCTCCCTCCCTTCCCTTCCCTTCCCCTCCCCTCCCTTCCTTCCTCCCTCCTCTCCTTCCTCCTTCCCTCCCTCTCTCCCTTCCTTCTTTTTCTCCCCATTCACCTTCTTTCCTCTGCATTGCTTCTTGAAAACTGGGAGCAAGGTAAGAAGTAACATCTCTCTGCACCATAATCTTCCATTTTTTTCTTTTGCTCCCACTTTTTGAGGTTTATTAATAAAAAGCATACCCTTTTCCTTACTTGACTACTATTAGGAACTCAGGGCCAGGCTTTTTACAATGTTTTTAAGTTTTGGGAGGAGGGACATTCTGTGATCCTTCTCTATTCTGCCATCTATATCCCTAAATTCTGACCTATTGTATTCAAAAGGAAACTCCTCTGTAAAAATACGTCCGAAGAAAGGTTGCCTTAAATTGCAGAACAGACTCAACAACCTAATCTAAAATAAAACCTAGGACAGAAGATAATCAAATTTGGAACCGATTTAAATTTGATTTGGAATCAAATTTAAAACGTTATATACAACGTTTTTCTAAGCCATAGCACAAATTCCGAAAATTTTGTCATTAAAAAATGTTTTTCTTTCCATATATATCCTTGATGGCTACATTAAACTATTTCTTTGTACCATGTGATAATGCAATTGCTATTTATAAAGCTAAGTGCAATTTGAGAAAAAAATATTTACCATACGGGATTTAGATAAGTTCCGAAAGAGCCATGTATTTGCTAGAAGGCCATTCATCATATTGGAACTCAAATGAAAACAATGTTACTCTTAGCTAAGGCCGTCATCGCCCTTACTCACCTGCTTGTGTCGATCATTGCACAGTGCCTTACGGTAGCTGTTCCCTGTACTAGCAGAAGGATGAGCCCGACAGCCTCTCAAGGTTGTCTCAAGCCTTTTGATTGTATGAATTGTGTGCTGAAAATTACACGCTGAAATATCTCCACAAAAGCTACGTCTTTTTCTTTCTATCACTGTCATCTTTAATGCTACCTCAGGTTTTATATTTAAGAGCTATATCCATGTTTACCTGTTCCTAAAACGCTTTAAAAACTGTTACAGGCCTTTCTCAACTTTCAATAGGAATAAAGGCAGATTTCATACAAGTAAAACAAAACTGACTATGAATGTTGCATTTTGCATGTGTGGTAATAGCTATTTATTTATTTATTTTGCTTAATGTAATCCAGAGAGTCTAAGATATCCATGTCACATCAATTTTTAAAGAATTTTTTCTATACGTTTTCATTTTTTAAAGAAACGAACACCGTAATTAATGTCTCATAAAGTAAACATCTTTGTAGGTTAATTTATAAAGCAGATTTCATCGCAAAAATTAGGTTGCTATAATTAAGCTTTTTCAATAGTTATGCCTTTGTCTGCATTAGGTAACTACCATAATTCTGAAAGTAAATATTTCACCAACTGATACTTGTTAAAAAATAACTTTGCTAATATTTGGGGCTCAGAATTGGCAAAACAAAATCGGCATTGTTGACATGCCAATTTTAGTTCTTCTTCCTTTTAAGCGCCTAGAATTTTGCGCCCCAAACTCTAGATTTGTGATGGAAAGTCCTACTAAAACTTTAGATGACCTTCCCATTAACACAGAGAATTCCTTTTTTTTTTTTTTTTTTTTTATTGTGGGAAGAACCCCTAACATAGTATCTACCCTCTCAACAAATTGGTAAGCGTCCAATCTATTACTGTGACTCTAGGTACAATGTTGGACAGCAGATTTCTAGAGCTTATCAGCTTGCTTGACTGACACTGTATATCCATTGATTAGCAACTCCTCATTTCCCCTCCACTCAGCCCCAGGCAACAACCATTCTGCTCTTTGATTCTATGAGCTTGACTATTTTAGATTCCTCATATAAGTGGAATTGTGCAGTATGTATTCTTCTATGACTGGCTTATTGCACTTGACCTAATAGCCTCAAGATTCACATGTTCTATCGTGTGAACTTCCTTCTCTTTTAAGGCTGAATAGTAAGTATCCCATGATCATGAGATATCATCTCACACCTGTCAAGATGGCTAGTATCAGAAAAACAAAACACAGTAAGTGTCGGGGAGGATGTGGAGAAATAGGAACTTTTGCAGCCTGTTGGTAGGAATGCAAAATGGAGCGGCCACCGGAAAACAATATGGAGCTTCCTTAAAAATTAAAATGGAACTACCAAAAGATCCAGCAAGCCCACTTTCAGGTATTTATCCAAAAGAACTGAAATCGGAATCTCAAAGTGATACTAGCGCTCCTGTGTTCATTGCAGCACTATTCCCAGAAGCAGCCTCAATGTCCGTCAGCGGAGACCTTCTTTTGATACAGATTGCTTTCCTCTGTTAGACCTCAGGTTACTCCTGATAAAACACTGCATAGACACACTGTCTTTCTTATCCAAAAAGTTAGTTTTTCTCTCTGTTGTCAATTTCCCTTAGTCTGATCTCAGAATCTTTAGTATTTTGCTTGCCCCCCTCTTTCCTTTGAGAAAAAAAGATCCCCGTTTCCAAAATGCAGCCTTCACCTACCCCTGCAATCTCCAAGGCAAAAGGCTCCCTGAAACCCTCAAGGACACATAGTATCTATTACCAACTGCTTTTTCGTGTCTGGGAAACGTCCAGGTGCCTTTGTAGTTAAGCTTTGTTTTATTATGTTTTTCTTTCTCCCTCTAGCAGCCTTCGACCACTAATAATTCTATTAGGTCTCTTTTAATCTTACTTTCTCTAATATATTATTCTTTATGCCCTTTATCTTGTTTCAACTATAATTCTTAAATTACTGGTTGGCTAATTCACTTAGGCATTGTCATGACTTTCTGAGAAATTTTATTGCCATGTCTTATTTTTCTTCCATCAGTTCCCAACCTATTCTAAACAATTTCTGCATCCTATTAAAACTGGCCATTCCAGAGATCACTTGTTTCTGCTCTATCTTGTTTCATTGTCATTTTCATCCTGATCCCATACACAGTGAGATTGGGATCGCTATTTCCCAGATTCCTCTGAAGCATTCTGCCTGCAGTCAGACCCCATGCATCACACACAATGCCTGGGCTGGTATTGTTTCTCCTGCTTCTTGGCCAGCGCCCGCCATGAATGAGAAAGCAATCCTATATCCCAGAAGCCCACGGCCTGCCTTATCTGGTCTGCTTGTAACACACGGTCTGTGAAGAAATAAGAAATTCAATTCTGCTGGCCACTACTGGCCCCTTGGATGTTTGCACACTTTTTCTTTTCTTTTTTTTTTTTTTTAAACTAATGCAGTAATTACTTTGAGTGTTTTTTCTAATTGTGGGATTTATAAAGGATTCCAGTAAATAATTTTACTAAACTTTCCAGTGAAATTGCACAGTTTCAGGGTCAAAGAAAAAGATTTTTTCTGTCAGACACAATACTATCCATGAATCATTTGGCATTACTTATCTCTAAATTGATAATACTGGCGATCTTTTCAATCCATATCAAAAATGTAAGATATGAAATAGCTTCCTCTAGTTTTCCACCGGAGACAAGATTTTCAAGATCCCTGGGGTGCTGAAAAGAACTTTAAAACTTTAATTTAGAAAAGAAGAAACACAATGAATGTCCATCAGTAGGATATAGCTGAAAAGGTATTAGCTACCTCCAGCTTATGGCCTGTAATGCTGTAATGTAATTAAAAGAATGAATTATATATACCCATCAATTTGAGAAATATTCACAAGGTTGTATTAAGTGAGAAAAACAAGAGACAGCCAAAGAAGTATTTGTAAAAAATGGGGAAAAATCTTTAAGTGTGCATATGTATCCAAAACAATGGTTATATATTCATTACATATTAACTGCATTTTAGATTCTTTAAAAAGCTTGAAAAAAGCATAGAAAAATACAAAAGATTAATAGCATGGGTTCCTTTAGGTAAAGGAGAATGATGTCTAGTAAGAGAGAAGTATACGAGGCAGAGGGAGAGAGAAGAAAAAACAAAAAATGATTTAAAGTCTAAGATTAAAAGATAGCCTATGATATGATCCCCTTTGTGTAAGATGCTGTGCTAAGTGTTCATAGGTATATATAAAGAGGTGCTTGTAGGAACGTTCACCCAAATATTGCTACCACCTCAGAGAAGGTTGATTTCTATTTTCCTGATGACTGTTTTTTTTACAAAGTTTGAATTTTTTTTCAGCCAGTGGGTATCAGCTATATGATTGAGAGGGCAAAATAGAGCCGTTTCCACTGTAGATGAAAAGGAAGAAAGACGTAGACGACTTTCCTGTCATCGTGGCAATTCTGTTCTGGCTGATACACTCTCGTCCCTCTGGGTTGAGACCTTCCGGTGGAAGTGCAGCTGGCCTAGAGAGAGAGAGAGACTGCTGTGGAAAGTTGGACCCGCAGGCTTTGTGTGAGCCTTGGACATGTCAGAGGGCAGGGCAGCCGCAAGAACTCTTCCCAACTTTCCTGTTGGCAAAACCAGTCAATACTAGCACAGCCTCCTAAGTGAAGCCAGTGACTGCAAAGGGACTGAATTTCTCTTTCTCCAGCACGGGTGAGAGAACTGTCAACGTGCTCAGCCGCCGACCGTGGGCCTGAGTGGGCTGCCGGGGTTCAGACCCTCATCCCACGCCGGAGTTTTTGGTCTCTTCATCTATAAATCAGGCATAATCATATAACCTAGTATACAGGAGAGTTGGGAGAATTAAACCTTAATATACTTAATATACAGTATATTATATACAGAATTAAACCTTAATATACAGTATAATATAATATACTGCCCTGAAAATCATCCCAGCCTCGTTGTAGGTGGTCAGTGTGTTAGCAACTGTGCGTGTGAGCTTGTCATTTCAGAGAGCATAGTAAAGACTTAAAGTAGTTCCTTCGATTGTTATTTATTTAACTAACCATTCCTATTCAACTATTCACAGCTTACAAATCCATGTTTGAGGAGAATGGGAGTTAGAAACCACCTTAAATATTTAAATTTTGAGACCAAAGCTCAGAATGTATCATTTATTCAACAAATACCAAGTCTTACAATGTCTGCATTCTGTCACCTCCAGGACCAGGCTATTTGGATATAATAAAACCTGGCCTTTCTTCCTATCGCCAGCAAGTGAGTCCCAACTCGCAATCTATATTTAATCAAAGCATATGCATTAGTTTACTGTGTTTAAAGCATGCTCTTTCTCTATCTCAACCCTCCTTAGATTAAAAAGAAGAAATACCAAATGAGAAGAGAAAACCAGCATGAAAAAAAAAAATGTCCTCCAAGTGGGTGTAAGAGTAGATATTGATCATCATTCCCTCTCTTCATAGGTAACAGAGAAAAATACACAAAAAGTCACAATGCATTTGAGGGTATCTAAGCCATTCCTGATCAGGAGATAAGTTGCAGAGTGTCACCTGTTCTCTTGGTCTACCGTTTTCTTCTTAAACTTCCTGTTAGCATCCATACGTTCTCTGTACTCTGAGACAGCTCCTTGTCTCGATATCCAGTTTCAGAGGTGCTTATTCCCCATCCACAGAAAGGCCAAAAACCTCTTATCACTACATTTGAAGTTGAAAGCGTTTTGCCCTACTTTCCACTGGCTTCATTATTCACAAACATCAGAGCAATGAGCTTAAGCGGCTGCTACCCTTACTGTTCTAGGGTTACTAGTGAGATGGGGAGTGGGGAGTGGGGGGGTTAGTGCACTTCTCCTGCACTGGGAAATGTGCTAAGCTAACAACTTCTGGCTTCTCTTCTCCCCTCATTCATTTTCTTTTTTAAGATTTTATTTATGAGAGAGAGAGAGAGAACAGGAGTGGGGGTGGGGGTCAGAGGGAGAGGGTGAAGCAGGCTTCCCGCTGAGCAGGGACACCAACACGGGCTTCATCCCAGGACCCTGGGATCATGACCTGAGCCGAAGGCAGACACTTAACTGACTGAGCCACCCAGGCGCCCTCCCCTCATTCATTCTTACCCAGGGAGCGAGGCAGGATGTATGTGATTGTTAATTTACGATGGTGATCCTCAAACTTTTTGGTCTCAGGAACCCTGTGCACTCTCAAATTTCATACATAACCCCTAAGAACTTATAGTTAGGAGGGTTATATTTATCAATATTTGCTGCATTCGAAATTAAGACTGAGAACTTTAAAGATTACTCATTTTAAAATAACAAGAATATATTTGCCATATGTCAACATAAATAACATTTTATGAAAGAATGTATTTGCCAAACAAGATTGTAGTGAGAAGAGTACCATTGCTTTACACTTCTACAAATCTCCTTAATGTCTGACTTCAGAGAAGGCACATGAATTTTCCTATCAATCTTTCATAATATTACATGTATGTGGTCTCTGGAAAGTTCCACCGGACACCCTTGAGAGAAAGAGAGTGAAAATACAAATACTTTTGACCTCAGGGAACTGGTGGCTGAGAATCCTAAATTGGTATCCGTGGCTTGGCCCCTTGGTCCACCTCCTTTGGGGTCTGCCTTCATCTCAAGGAGAACTTTTCTTTCAGCCCTACCTCTCCACCCAACGGACGGTTCTCCCGTGCTGCCTGGCATGGAGAGGCCCCACTCTGGGCTTGGCTGAGGAAGCATGCCTCATGGGCAGCATACGTCACCTGTGCTCTCCAACGTGTCCAGCAGGAATAAAGCCGGAGGCGTCATCTTCATCTGCACGGCTCTGTTGCCCTTCTCTCAGTTACTTATGAATGTGGTGAGGAGCAGCAGGCACTTAGGAGACCCTCGCACAAATAATAGCCACCGCTTTTATACCCACATGGGCCTCAGAGTGCTTGGCAGTAGCTGAGACCCTGCCTCCGTGTGTCCCGAAGTTCAACCGGCCTGGGGGTCCACCGAACCAGAAAACAGGAGGCACGTCAGCGCTTCGGCTTGATTTAGACATCAACACCGCTAAAGAGCAGGCCGTCCTGTAAACAAGTTAAAAGGTCGCATGTAGAGGGCCTGTGGGGTTTCTGCTCCGGCAGAACGAGAGGATAAGAGCAAGCTGGGAGAAAAGAGAAACTATGGGATAGTCGATGAACCTCTCGGGGTTTTCTGCCAAAGCCCAAAACCAATTCTTTCTCCCACTTTGCCGCACATACCAAGCAGGGTGCTCGTTTGGTTCTGACCAGCTCCTTCCCTGGTGAAGTACAAATAGAGGAGGAGAAAGGGACTCTGCGAGCTGCCCACCAGGGGGCACGTGGGCCACACCGGGTTTTCAGCACCTGCTGGGCGAGCAGGGCCTCATACACACACACACTGTCCCCAGGGCCTCATACACACACACACTGTCCCCAGGGCCTCATACACACACACCGTCTGTAGCGGTTCGGTTTCTTTCTTTCTTTCTTTCTTTTTTTAAAGATTTTACTTATTTATTTGACAGAGAGAGACAGCCAGCGAGAGAGGGAACACAAGCAGGGGGAGTGGGAGAGGAAGAAGCAGGCTCCCAGCATAAGAACCTGATGTGGGGCTCGATCCCAGAACGCCAGGATCACGCCCTGAGCCGAAGGCAGACACTCAACTGCTGCGCCACCCAGGCGCCCCAACTAGGGGCTCGGTTTCTGATTTACCATTCCTTTGTTTGCTTATACCAAATGATCTGGAGGAAGCCTGTTTTCCCATTTAGGGTCTCTTCCTTACACCGGGGACCAACTCCTTTCCCTTGCAGTTGCTTGCCAAGCACAGCATTCATGAGCTCCGCCCACCTCCGGTGACATTTTTAAATGATGCTTCCACGTGACGCGTTGCAGTCTTAAGAGTCCTTGAGAAGCAATGAAACCCACCCCACAAACAGCCCCACAGACTGATGGGACACCATCAGATCCTGTTAACCCCTGCTCTGCCTGGCCTCTAGCGCGCCCCAGACAGCTTCAGGGCACCAGATACTTTTTCTTTAAGGATTTCTACTTGTCTAAGAACAAAAGCACAACTTCAGGATTACTTTCTCAAAGTGAAAAGGTAAACGTCTGCCCTGGCTCATCTTTATTTTGGCCACCATGGCACTAAAATGTTGCTGAATCAGAGATGTTTTACATAGTTTGTCAAAATAATGCCCTTCCAGTACAAGCCTTCTCCCTCGGGCAAAGCTAGATCTCAACATCAGAACAGAATGGTTCTGATGGGCTCATGATTTACCCTCACCAAGCCTATGAACAGAGAATTAAACTTCGCTAGTTGATCAGAAGGAAATGGAGCTTGACTCATCAATACATCTCGTGGTGCTTCTAGAAATAGGGCTAGGATGTACCGTTAATAATAAAATAGCAACAGTCCTAAATAGCTTGGCTTTCATTTCAGAGGTAGAGCATGGCTCAACTTTGCTTTACACGTCTGGCCTGAACTAATGCTCTTAGACTCAGACTCTGCTATTTACTTAATTGTCCGATAGTCACTCTTGTCAAATGTAAACTTGAGGGCCTTTCGGCTCTCTTCGATTACAATAGGTGGCTTCTTCAGGAAGCCTATACCAGGCTTTGAGGACCTCTATCTCCACAACCCCCACCTGGGGGAGCTCCAGGGACAAGGAGCTGATTATACTTGACTATGTACTCCAGAGAAAGGTGTAAGTACAAGCAATGCTAGGCAGAGTAATACAAAACTAGTTTTCATCCATCTCCTTGACTTCTTGGTCTGCTTCTTAAGAATGTCTTGCCACCGGGGCGCCTGGGTGGCACAGCGGTTAAGCATCTGCCTTCGGCTCAGGGCATGATCCTGGCGTTCTGGGATCGAGCCCCACATCAGGCTCCTCTGCTATGAGCCTGCTTCTTCCTCTCCCACTCCCCCTGCTTGTGTTCCCTCTCTCACTGGCTGTCTCTATCTCTGTCAAATAAATAAATAAAGTCTTAAAAAAAAAAAAAAAAGAATGTCTTGCCACCCCAAGTATTAATGTATTTATTTAATGAACATGTATGGTATTTAATATGCATAGGTACTATTGAAAGCATTTTACTAATAATAGATCATTCTCTCTTCATAATAACTTAGTGGGGCAGATACGGTTATGATCCCCATTTTACAGACAAGGAAACTAAGGCACAGAGATGCTAGGATGTGCCTGGCTATGCAGGAACTCAAACTTGGGCATCGGGCCCAAGAGCCTGGGGGCTTTGGGGTCTAGCCCTGCCCTTAGCTGAAGGATCCTGTCCTGGAGTATTTGGCTGAAATGTTCAAGAAGAACAACTGCGTTGGTCTCCGCACATCCCGACCTTTCCTTTTGTAAACTAGACACTGCTTCCCCCTCAGTGTGTATGTAGCTCTAAATGTCTCCCCCAGAATGCCTGTTCCTTTCCTTTTCCCAATGTTCCCTTCACCTAAGATAAACGCAAATGGCCACCAGCACACAGGGCCTTCCAAATAAGTAAAACATTTGTAACTTCCACAGACCTTCCCACGGGGTGATTATTTAAACTGGTGTAATTCTCCAAAAGACACAGATACAATGTGCAACTTCCCACTCTTAATTCCAACGTCTAGTTGAAGCACTTGACCACCCTCCATGTCATGGAACTTTGATGACAAAAATGGAGACCATTATAATCCTTCAAATGTTTCTCGGTAGGCATATTCAAAGTGTCCTTCACCTGTTGGTCTGAAGTTTCTGGCTTGCCCTGCCAGAGCTGAGGGCTGAGTTAGTACCCTGAACAATCCTTTCAACCCCTTTATCTGGTAGACCTTCAACCCAAATAAACTCCAAGCGTATATCAACAGCTATGACAAGGCATTAACACTCCCTGTTACAATATGCCACTGGTATCCATATGCGGCACCTCGATTCTATTCCTGTGAGAGAGACCCAGGCCCATGTGTTGACAACATGCAAAGTGGCCCACTCAGGCATTCTGCTCCAAGGGTCGGCTCACCTTGTCACGCCTCCTGAGGTCTCCAGGGAGATACGCTCCAAATACCACCACCACCCCACCACAGGGTAAGTCTGATTTAACAATCAAAGAACTTCAGAAGCCTCTGAGGAGTTTTTAGAAGAGCTTTTTTATTTAGATACACCAATTCAGGCTAGGGGGGAAATAAGTGAATTCAATACCCAAAAGATGAGTTAAAATTGAAGTCTGGGTCAGTTGGCCATTTACAATACATCAATAATAGCTGAGTGTGTCTGTAACACATGAGAGTTGCATGCATTTAGGGTGAGAAGTATTAACAAGCTCCTGGACAAATTTTGATGAAATTTACACTTCTATAACTGATCCAAACCCTTTATTTAAAAAAAAATTAACCAATTTAGCTGTCAAACATAAAATATTCATTTTGTAATTCATATAAGTAATGATCTCCAGCACACAGCCTAGTTTAATTTTCTATGTGAATTTCATTATTTACATTTTCGTCCTTCCTAGTTGCAGGCAAGATTGTGACAGCTGTCCAGAGGCCCCAATTAAACACCTAAACTGGTCCCTATTATACCCACTAAAGCACTTAAAAATCACCACCTGAACAGCCTTCACTAAACAGCTACTGAACACATTCTGACGCTTCCCATCACCAGCCCTAAAAACCCACTCACACACACACGCAAGTTAAGAACCATCTATTCTAATAAGTAGGGAACAAAAGACAAGCAGATCAAAGTTATTTGGGGTCCCACTTCTTTATTAAAGAAAAAACCCACACATCTCTCTGATAAGCATGTTCTCTGGAGAGATGTTTCTCCTAGAACCGCAGTGTATCCATTCAGTGGGCGTGTGGGTGCTTCTGGTATGTGTGTCTCCTCTCAGACCACCCAGACTGCACTCAACAGCCAGGGCACATGGCCATGGGGCACATCTCTCGGGCCCTGAGACTCAGGGCCTCTTGGAACTCAGAGACATGCACAGCACGGATTCTGTTTTGGAGCTCACAGTGTCTTTCATGTTTAATTTCTTCATGACTGTGCCCTGACTGGCCGTGGCAGAGCCAGCTTTCACCTGCACCAGAATCATAAACTTCTTCTACTTTATACAATTTTTAAAAATCAAATAAATGCAAATATTATGGCTATACTGAAAGACCATTCCACCCCAAAACAAAATAATCCTACCAAGATCATGAAGTCTCGCTGTGTTTTCCTTCCCAAGCTGATGCGATGAGACCAGATGAAGGACACTTGTTGCAGGCAAATCTCAAAAAAGCATCTAAAAGCCCGTGATCAGAAGAAGTCAAGCAAGGCACACCATTTGTTATCATCACAAAGGGGTCGTTCTTCAAAATCCCGTTGCTCTTTTTTGCAAAACAGAAGGAAAGTTATTCCCATCTGTCCAGATAAAACTGCGTCCATTTTCTCAAATGCAGATTTTGAATTGGGACCCCAGGCAGGCTTTGTGTGATGGGTTAGCTGGGTTTTTTATTTGCAGAAAGCTTTTAATACTCTAAGATCCTTGGTTTCGTGAGTCGATGCTAGTTGGTAGGAGTATTTTGCAGGCATGAGTCAGGGCTGCTCAATATTCTGAGGGGGTTGAGGCAAGATTGGTGAGGAGATACCGGTGGGTGAGGTGAGGTGAGCAGAGCTGGTGAATAATTGTGTCTTTCCAGTGACTGATTAGATTCTAGTGGGTGATTGATCTGGATTATATTTGTTGGATGAGTTGTGATGAATGGATTATGCAAATTACATCTTGACAGTCCTCTAACTTTGGAGACCATTTCCAAATTTTGCTGAAAAGCTTTGCTTTATACAGTTTCCTCCTCCCTCCTTCTCTCTCTCTTTATCATTCCCTCTCTCTCTCCCATGCCCTTTAACTAAATGATATCCAAAAAGTACATGGATATTTATGAGCCCTTTCTTAAGACAATTTTGCATTTATTTCAAAAATTTTACATACAAGGAAAGATGTTGATTTATTTAAATTAGTGAAAGAAAATTCTGCAGAGTACCCACTTCAACTACAATTCCAATTACTTTTTTCCTTCTGTCATCACAATCATTTGAAAATTACAGAAGTCTCAGCACCAAAGTTTGCAAACTCAAGAAATAGAGTATTTTCAAGAACACATGCTTTAAAAATAGAAACAAACATTCCTTTAAGCCACCTCATTTTCAAGGTGATACAGATGGTCCAAATATATTATTTAGAATTATTATTTTATGATAGTAGCAAACACATATTGTGCCACAGTACTATCCCTGATAAATTGCTTTCCGATGATAAAAAATTGTTTTATACAAAGACATATATAGTATTGGTTCTACTGAACCTTCCAGTGGACACAAATTCTATCCTTCCCCATAGACCTGTACTATTACCTAATACAGCGACCACTAGTCATACCTGCCTCTTTAAATTTAACTTCAGTTAAATTAAAAATCCAGTGCCTCAGTCACGGTAGCCACACTTCAAGTGCTCAAAAGCCACATGTGGCCGGTGGCTACCTTACTGGACAGTACAGATTACAGAACATTTCCATTACTGCAGAAAATTCTAGTGGACAACACTGCGTTAGTTTCAACCATGAGGTCTTTTATGTTAGAGACCATGGCTATTTTTCAATAGAGATAAAGCAATTTCATGAGACTAGAACATTTAGGACTAAAGCATTCAAAGTCCAATGTGTTCATTCCATTCTGCAGTTACATTTTGATTTCACAGTTACTTAACCATACTTCCTGTCTCCTCCTTAAGCTGGAAGCTTCTTAAGAACAGGGACTATGTATCAAAAACCTTTATTCCTTTCCCTTGCCTCCCAGGTTAGTACTAAGTGCAAGACATTTTCTTTAAAAAAAAAAAATCTTGAATTAAATTAAAATGTAACCTAGCTTATCTGCTTACTTATTCTAATGCTATGCCTTGTGGGTGCTAAAAAATTCTTGCTAGTTGGCTAACCCGAAAGTCTCAATGTAGGTAGAATCCTCATGATCCTTCCAGACTGTTTCCCCAAATCTATAGCAGCAAGCCTTACAAGAGAGGCAGTGGTTGCTTAGTGGGGCAAAGGCGTGACCACAAGCTTTGTGGTAGTGCTTCTAGCAGGTAGAGTCCCTTTCACTCCTACCGGGAGCCGCGTCGCCAGGAAGAAGTTCAAAAACCCCAATCTCACGATTGAGAAAACAGAGCCCTTGTTTGTGGACCCCAGTGAGCTTACTCTTAACGGTGCAGTCTGGACCCAAGAAAGTTCTCAGCTTTATCTCAACTAATCATTTTTCTTCTTCTTTTTTTTTTTTTTAAGATTTTATGTATTTATTTATTTGACAGAGAGAGAGACAGCCAGCGAGAGAGGGAACACAAGCAGGGGGAGTGGGAGAGGAAGAAGCAGGCTCCCAGCAGAGGAGCCTGATGTGGGGCTCGATCCCAGAATTCTGAGATCACACCCTGAGCCGAAGGCAGACACTTAACAACTGAGCCACCCAGGCGCCCCTCAACTAATCATTTTTCTAACCCTGGCAAGCATTCTAAAAATATTTGTTCATTCTACAAATGGGTATTAAAAAACCTCTTTTGTACAAAAAGCATCATGATTGACCGTGGAGACAAGACAGAACAGGGAAGGTCGGTAATGAATCAGTAGCACACCAACATATCATCAAAACCGGTGAAACGCTCCCGTGGAGCAGGACAGCGTGGTCTGATGAGGGATTACAGGAAGGAGGGGAAGGATTTCAGAATCCACGACCGTGAAAGACATGTACCTTGAGACCAGAAGGATGAGAAGAGTTTGCCATGCAAAGAACCAGGTGGAAGAAACAGCAAACGCCAAGGCATTGAGATGGCCAGAGTGTGTTTTGGTAAAGAATGGAGAGCCGGGGCACCTGGGTGGCTCAGTCGTTAAGCGTCTGCCTTCGGCTCAGAGCGTGATCCCGGCGTTCTGGGATCGAGCCCCACATCAGGCTCCTCCGCTGGGAGCCTGCTTCTTCCTCTCCCACTCCCCCTGCTTGTGTTCCCTCTCTCACTGGCTGTCTCTCTCTCTATCAAATAAATAAATAAAATCTTTAAAAAAAAAAAGGAATTGAGAGCCAATCACTGCAGCTCAAGACATCATGGAGCTAAGTGGCAGGAGGTGAGGGGGCCGTGACCATCTCTGACCGTATCACGGCAGCTTGTGCGTGACCTTACCAGCTGTGACAATCAGTGGGGATTTTATTTCAGGAGCTTTGAAAAGCCCCTGAAATGTTGAAGTATAGAGACTGAGTGAATGAATGGATGAGTGAATGAATGATTCCAACTACTTGATCCTCAGGGGCAAGAGTTTTTTAAATGGAAGGAGTCAGAAGTCGCTTTTAGACATTTGTTTTTCTTAAATAAGTACTGCATTCCTCTCTTGTCATCTCCTCTTTCCTGTGCATCATGAGGGCGATCTATTTGACTGACTGGAGCAGCCTCCAAGACAGCTGTAGAAAGAGAGCAACACGAACGGGAAGCCTTCCCTGACCCCTTCCGGCAGAATCAGGCCTTCCCCGCTCTGTGCTCCTGCACTGCTCAGCACAGTCCTCTAGGTAACCGTTACTACTTTGAACTGTGAGTATCTTCACAGACTGTGAAGACGGTGAATGCACCTCCAAACAGCGCTTCCCGCACGTTGCCCAGCACACAGTGGGCCCTCAATAAATGCTTTCTGGGTGAGTAAAAAAATGAGAAGGAAAAGATGTAGGTCTTCTTAAGTAAATGCAGACTCAGAAGCAAGTTTCTATGCTAATTAGTACTAAAAGAAGATTAATTTACTGTCTCTGTAATCAGCTCCTCTGACCTGATTATGTATTGGAGTCCCGAGGTTCTCTACAAATATTACTATTTATGCAGCATGTAAATTAAGACAACTCTTAGAAAACTGAGAGGTTTGAATTCCCCTTCTGTAATACAGGTCTTCTCAATTAATTCAAAGTACCCTTTTGTAAATAATAGCCCGAGAAGCGCCAAGGCTTCCGTCAAGCAATTCCTACTCTGTGTCAATGCTAATACTGTCCTCTATTTACTCAGAGTGCGGTCTTTGATGCTCCTTTCCATGGGAAGTGGGCAAGACAAACAGTCTGATCCCTATTTCACCAATGAAAATATAAGCCCCCCAAAAAGAAGATCCATTTAAAGTTACACTGCTTGTATGTGGAGAAGCCAATGACACTAGAATCTGTTTCCCAAGACTTTCTTCTTTCTCTTACACCACAATCCCTGGATCGGTGGTTCTCGAATTGTGGCTTTTCGCAACTGGCAGCAGCAGCCATCTCTGGACCGTGTTATAAATGTAAATTCTCAGACCCCACCCCAAACCTATAGAATCAAACCCCGGGGGGAGCTGGGGAGGTAGTGGTTAGAAGGAAGGGGAGACAAGGAGGGCCAGCCGTGTTTTGACAAGCCTTCGAAGTAACGCTAGTACACACTTAAGTCTGAGAGGCACTACTTTAGGTAATCTGTTTTTTAAAAAGATGAATAATTTAAAAATTGATTTAAGCCATATGCAGTTTGTTTCATGTAGTACAAAATTGCTTAAATTGAAGTTAAAATCTTACCTGAAAATTTGTATATATTCATTACCAATTCATTATTCATTATTTTGTTACACTGTCACATAAATTCTGTGTGTGCAAGGATGTAAAATTTTTGCTTTACATAATAACATTAAGCATTTTGTTGCAACTTGCCAGTTACAGTTAAGCTTGAATGAAGTAACCGTGATAAATTAAAAATTGCACTTCCACTTCATCTGATCTCATTAACGTTAATATCAACTTTAGTGCACACACCTTGACCATCAAACTTATAAAGGTAAAAGGATGTAGCAAAAGCTATATTGCAGAGTCCATTTCAGGAAAAGATGTTTATTGGTTCAATAGTGAAATAAATGGAGAAAGGTAATGCAATTTTCCATCAACGTGACTACTAAAACCTTTGCTGAGGAAATTCACTCAAAAAAGAAACTTGGCAGCTTTCCCCTGGAGGAGTCTGCCCAGTCTTCTGAGGGTGACTACGTCCCTGAATGATCCCCAAATGATAGCCTTCAAGCAACCGAGAGCTAATCAGAGGTCTATGAAAGGGTATCAAATAGATTCTTCTTGTAGAGAGAGAAGCAACATGTGCTACTAACATGTACGGCAGAATAAGCCATTGAAATTGTGTAGGAAAAGGAGCGAATATTCTTCCAGTGAATTTCAGATATCAAATATTCTTAATTTATAGAAAAGGTGCTTAAAGGTGGTATGTTAATGATCCTGATTTTATATTTCCAAAGAGTAGGCTCTCCAGTGTGGTTGCACAGTAGCTGTTAGTGGTCTAGGTTAAAAAATCTTAGTCTTCATTTCGAACCTTAACTCCTTTTTTTTTAAAAAGTGATTCAAGGGGCACCTGGGTGGCACAGCGGTTAAGCGTCTGCCTTTGGCTCAGGGCGTGATCCTGGCGTTATGGGATCGAGCCCCACATCAGGCTCTTCTGCTATGAGCCTGCTTCTTCCTCTCCCACTCCCCCTGCTTGTGTTCCCTCTCTCGCTGGCTGTCTCTATCTCTGTTGAATAAATAAATAAAATCTTAAAAAAAAAAAAAAAGAATTGATAAAAAAATATAAATAAATAAATAAATAAATAAATAGTGATTCAAGTAAGTTAGTCCAAGAGGGAAAGAGACCAGCATGCAACCCAGACACAACTCACACTATTTTGGAACTGATAATCCAAACGAAATATTATGGGCTTTTCACATTAGGCTACTAAATGGCCTCCTTTTAATCCCCTGTCTCTTCTTCTCCTCTCCCCTTAAATATAAGGGATTGCAAGAAGCTGTTAATACTCCTTGATTAACTTTGGAGATTCTCCAGTCTCCAAATCATTTTCATGGTGGCACACTGCATTCTGGGACAGGTTATCAATTCTGTGTCCTAATAACAGTCTTGTCCTTTTCCATTCTCAACATTTACTCCCTTTCTAAGGGGAATTGATCCCAACCATAAGGTGGAAAACTACTTGGGGAAAGTGTCTAAAGGGTCTGAGTGTAGATAAGCACAAAATTTAGGCTACAATAAAGATATGAGATTACCTAAAGCCTCAGTTATTAACACAATAGCTAGGATGAAGTTAGCCATCAATTAAAGCTTGAATGGGTAAAACTATTAATAGTTATGTCTTTTATGATGACATACTTCAGTGTGCCAGGGCCATTTCTAAACAGTTGACCGATGTTATCTCATTTAACCTTTACAAAAACTCATCCTAGATAGTGGCATCATTCCTATTTTACAGTTGGGAATCATTTCCATCATTCCAATTTTACATTCTTGTTTTCAGCCGAACTGGGAAAGAAGTCCTGCAATGACAACCATAACCAGACTTTTTGGGAGAAAGTTCAAACCCAAATCTTCCGGACAGTCTGTGCCCCGTTTACAACACACAATGACTGAATGAGAGCACGGACACTCAAGGGCTCCTTTACCCATAACAGAATGATTTGGAGGAGCTCTTCATTAACAAAATGTCTCTTACTGGGTCCTGGTAAAGGCTATGTTATTGCCAGCTCCAAAGTCTCTCCTCTGGGTCAAAACCTGGCATTCTAGATGCTGCCGTGCAGGCTGTTTCCCTGCGATGAGACCAGAAGACTCAAGGTCTGTCTTGGATTGAAAGCAATAATCAGTAAATTTCCAGAGCCAGAAGGAGCTAGGAAAGGCATGTAGAAGGATTCCTGAGGAAGATGTTTGGCAATTGACGCTGAAAAAAGCAGTGGTCATCATGAGAGCAGAGGATTCCCGAAGGAAAGGAGAATCTGGGAGGGCAGGCTTCAAACTCCAGACTTCACTTACTCTGACATGGTGCTCCAATTCAGCAAAACTGCTAATATTTATTTGCAAGATTAACCACAAGAATTCTCACGATATCTAACGGTGGTGCTGAACAACTTTCCTGGTAATCAGCAAGGTTGGAGTGTAAAAGGCAATAATGCATCAGGAGAATTACGCAAGAGAAGAGAATGAATTCTCCTTTAACATTTTTTGTCCGGGTATTTCCTATTTTCCAAATAAGAATCAAATAAAGCCTAATCTAAGATAATTTTAATCAGGGTAACACTGTATTCATTTTGCTGACATCAGCAGGATAAAAGTTCCCAGAGAAGAAAAATGTTCATCCTAAACACACTGTGGATTTTTTTCAAGTCACAAAATTATTAAATCTCCCTTTGGAATACTATTGTCTTTTAGAAAAAAAAAATCTTTTATGGTACTGAAACAACATGAGTTCAAGAAAAGAGAGTGCCACAATTAATCCATTCCTTTAACAAATGTTTATTGAACACTTTTTATGTGATAGGCACTGAGGGAAATAAAAAGATGAATAAGAACATCTACTCCAACAGTCTGTTTGAGGACACACACACATAAAAATTGCAAAACAATTCAACAGGGGCTGTAATGAAGGTTTTTATGAGGCCCCACCGGAACATAGAGAAAGGAGTCATGCATTTAGCCTGTCTCAAAGAAAATTTCACCAGAGAAAGGACGTTTAAGTTGCTTCTTGAATGGAACAACCCCACATGCAAATTTCCAAAGGCAAGACAATATGTAGCCTGTTTGGGAAACAGTGAAATTCCATATGCACACGGAAGAAGGGGTTTTTTAACTCGTCAAAGCACTTAACGTGTATTAACTCATTTAATCCTCCAAACACCTTCCAAAATAACCTAAATTTTACAGATGAGAAAATTGCGATTTAGATAAGTTGAATGTTATGTCCAAGGTTTTCATTTAGGCAAAACTAACATATAAACCCAGATAGCTAGATTCCAACATGTTTTTTTTATTATTAATAATATATAATGGACATATTACATTGTGTAAATTTAAGGAAAATGTGCTGATTTCATACATTTATGTATTACAGTGTGATTACCACCATAGTATTAGCTGACACCTCTATCATATCACGTCATTATCATTTCTTTTTTCGTGGTGGGGAAAATTAAGATCTAGTCTCTTAGCAACTTTGAAGTTCTTAAGGCAAAATTGTTAGCATGTAAATGTATAAAGTAAATATTAACAGAACTAAGGGGAGGCACAGAGAGCAATACAATAATAGTAGGGGACTCTAGCACCCACTTACCTCATTGGTTAGATCATCCAGACAAAAAATCAACAAGGAAATATTGGCCTTCAATGACGCATTAGACCAGATGGACTTAATAGATACAGAACATTCTACCCAGAAGGAGCAGAATGCACATTTTTCTCAAGCTCACATGTAACATTCTTCTGGGACCAATCACATATTAGACCACAAAATAAGTCTTAATAAATTTAAGAGGATTGAAATCATCCCAAGCAGCTTTTGCAACCATAATGGTATAAAACTAGACATCAATCATAAGAAAACTGGAAAAAACACGATTACGGGGAGATTAAACAACATGCTACTGAACGACAAGCCGGTCAATGAAGAAATCAAGTGGCAATTAAAAAAAAACTTTAAGACAAATGAAAATGGAAATACAATAGTCCAAAATCTTTGGGAGGCAGCAAAAGCAGTTTTAAGAGGGAAGTTCATAGTGATACAGTCCTTCCTCAAGAAACAAGAAAAATTTTAAAGTAAACAATTCAACTTCACAACCAAAAGAACTAGGAAAAGAAGAACAAGTGAAACCCAAAGTTAGCAGAAAGAAGACAATAACAAAGATCAGAGCAAAAATGAACAGAAAAGAGACTAAAAATACAATAGAAAAGATCAATGAAACTAAGAGCTGGTTCTTCAAAAGAATAAACAAAATTGACAAACTTGCTAGACTCACCAAGAAGAAAAAAAAAGAGAGAGAGAGAGAAGGCTCAAATAAATAAAATTAGGAATGAAGGAAGTTACAACTGATACCACAAAAATACAAAGGATCATTAGAGACTACTGTGAACAATTATACACCAACAAACCAGACAACATAGAAGCAATGGATAAGTTCCTAGAAATATACAATCTTCTAAGACTGAATCATGAAAAAATAGAAAATCTGATTAGACTGATGACTAGTAAAAAGACTGATCAGTAATCAAAAACTTACCCTAATAAACAATAGTCTAGGACCAGACAGCTTCACTGGGCAATTCTACCAAACATTCAAAGATGTAATAGCTATCCTTCTCAAACTCCTTCAAAAAACTGAAGAGGAGAGAACGCTTCCAAATTCATTTTTACAAGGTCAGCATTTACCCTAATACCAAAACCAGACAAGGACAAGAAAGAAAGAAAGAAAGAAAGAAAGAAAGAAAGAAAGAAAGAAAGAAAGAAAGAAAGAAAGATAGAAGGGAGGGAGGGAGGGAGAGAGAGGAAGGAAGGAAGGAAGGAAGGAAGGAAGGAAGGAAGGGAGGGAGGAAGGAAGGAAGAAGGAAGGGAGGAAGGAAGGAAGGGAGGAAGGAAGGAAGGAAGGAAGGAAGGAAGGAAGGAAGAAGGAAGGGAGGAAGGAAGGAAGGGAGGAAGGAAGGAAGAAGGAAGGGAGGAAGGGAGGAAGGAAGGAAGGAAGGAAGGAAGGAAGGAAGGAAGGAAGGAAGAAGGAAGGGAGGAAGGAAGGAAGGGAGGAAGGAAGGAAGGAAGGAAGGAAGGAAGAAGGAAGGGAGGAAGGAAGGAAGGGAGGAAGGAAGGAAGGGAGGAAGGAAGGAAGGAAGGAAGGAAGGAAGGAAGGAAGGAAGGAAGGAAGAAGGAAGGGAGGAAGGGAGGAAGGAAGGAAATCACAGGCCAATATCCCTAATGAACATAAAGCAAAAGGCCTCAACACAATGCTAAGAAACTAATTATTCAACAATATGTTAAAAGGACCATACAACATGATCAAGTGGGATTTATGCCAGGGATACAAGGATTGTTCAATATTTGCAAATATATTGTTGTGACAAAATGAAGTTAAAAATTATATGATCATCCCATCGTAATGGATGCATAAAAATCATTGGACAAAATGCAACATCCATTCATGATGTTGAACACTCAACAAGTGAATATAGAGAAACAGAATCAATACAATGAAGGCCATGTATGACAAGCTCACAGCTAACATCGTAGTAACGGAACAGAAGATCGGCAACAAAACATGGATGCCCCCTCTTGCCACTTTTGTTCAGCATAGTATTGGAAGTCTTAGCTTGAATGTCAGTTAGTCAAGAAAAAGAAATAAAAGGCATCCAAATAGGAAAGGAAAAAAGGGAACTGTCACTATTTGCAGATGCCATGATACTACATATAGAAAACCCTAAGGACGCCACCAAAAAACCATTAGCACTTACAAATGAATTCAGTACAACTGCAGGATACAAAATCAATATACACAGATCCTTTGTGTTTCCAAACACTAATAACAAACCATCAGAAAGAGAAATTAAGAAAACAACCTCACTCATGATTGCATCAAAAAGAATAAAATATCTTGGAATAAATTTAACCAAGGAAGTGAAAGACCAACATGCTGAAAATTCTAAGACATTAATGAAAGAAACTGAAGAAGACACCAGTAAATGGAAAGACATTCTGTTCTCATGAATTGAAAAAACTAATATTGTTAAAATGTCCATATTACCCAAAGCAATCTTCAGATTCAATCCCTATCAATCCCTATCAAAACACCAATGGCATTTTTCACAGAACTAGAACAATTCTAAAATTTGTATGAAACCACAAAAGACTCTGAATAGCCAAAGTAATCTTAAGGAAGAACAGAGCTGAAGATATCACACTCCCTGATCTCAAACTATAGTACAAAGTTTTAGTAATCAGAACAGTATGGTATTGCATTAAACCCAGACACTTAGATCAATGGAAGAGAATAAGGAGCTCAGAAATAAACCTATCAGTTCATTTATGACAAAGGAGCCAAGAATACACATTGGGAAAGGACACTCACTTCAATAAATGGTGCTGGAAAAACCAATGGCCACATGGGAAAGAATGAATCTAGACCACTATCTTATACCATACACAAAAATTAACTCAAAATGAGTTAAAGACTTGAATGTAGGACACGAAACTATAAAATGCCTATAAGAAAACATGGGCAGTAAATTTCTTGATATCAGTGTTGGTGTTGAATTTTTAGATCTGATTCCAAAATCAAAGGCAACAAAAGAAAAAAAAATGTGAGACAACATCAAACTGAAAAACTTCTACACAGAAAACAAAGCCATCAACAAAATGAAAGGGCAACCTATGGAATGGGATAAAATACTTGCAAATCAGATATCCAATAAAGGGTTAAAATCCAAAGCATGTAAAGAACTCAACAGCAAAAAAACAAACAACCCAATTTAAAAAAAAATGGTCAGAAGGCCTAAATAGACATTTTTCCAAAGACATACAGATAGCCAACAAACACATGAAAAGGTGTTCAGCATCATTAATTATCAGGGAAATACAAATCAAAACCACAGTGAGGTATCAGCCACAGCTGTCAAGAAAACTGGAGGCAAGTAGACGTGTTGAGATTTTGTTGCAAAACCGCTGGCAAGAGATGGTGAGGACTTTAGTCATTATGATAGGTCTGCACAGGAAGAAATAGAACAGAAAGATATTTGGTGGCAGCACTAACAGGGTTTGGTGACCCTGGGAACACAGGTGGAGAGTGAGATGGAGATCAGAGTGCGGGACGACGTAGGTTCCAGCCTGAGCCACAGAGGAGATGGTGGGTCCCTTGGTCAAGCATTAACCAAGATGGAAATGTGAGAAAAGGAAGTTTAACATGGTAGTAAGTTCACTTTGGCACATTTTGAGTTTGAGTTACTCCTAGAAAAACAGCTCAGGTGTTGAGAAGAGGTAAAGTATGAAGATATAAATTTGCTTGTCATTGTCATGGGCACAGTTGAAGCCAAGGAAGTGAGTAAACCGAGCAGTGATGCTAAATTTCATGCAGAGGGAGAAGAGATTACCTAGGATGTAACCCTTGGCTGTAAGAGCTGACGTGAGGAAGAGAAGTCCACAAAGAAGGGAAGAAGAGAAAGAAAAAGGGGAATGAATGAGAAAAATTTAGAATCTGACCATCTTAAATTTCCAAAATGTAATCTCATTCTTGGTGGAGATGTGGATTAAAATTTCCTCATATTTTGTTTTCCCTTACATTAATTTGATTATTTTTTACAGCTGAATAGTAACTACATTATTTGCAAATAGTCAACAAGGACATCTTTTAAGTAACAAATTCTCCACCAAAGTCAATAATTTCTTAAACTTACAAACTTCAGGAAAAACCCAAGAGCATAAAAAAAAACCTCTCAAAAAACGCTTTAATGTAGAAAAAGTTTTGACATTTTCCACCCTTGTTTTTCTATTAGAGCAAGTTCAGATCATTTAACAAATCGGTAAATATTTTTTAGTGAAAATTGCACCAGCTAAGCAGACATTAACACAACAATTCTCAGACACAACCTGTCTCCACAAATCAAAAGAGAGATGAATATTTGCATTACTGATAAATCACTGATAATCATTAAAAGTCGTATTTTTCTAATAAAAAAAGACTTTTTTTTTTTTTACAAATACTTTTTCAAAAACATGAGCCTGAATCTATGTGTATGAGAAATTTTGCAAACTGTCACACTGTATCAAGATAAGCAGGACTTGGGACACCTGGGTGGCTCAGTAGGCTGAGCATCCGGCTCTTGCTCTCAGCTCAGGTCTTGATCTCAGGGTCGTGAGTTCAAGACCCACATTGGGTTCCATGCTGGGCATGGGGCCTACTTAAAAAAAAAAAAAAAGTAGGACTTATATTTAGTATCCAAGCATTTGCCTTCTGGACAAGAGTACCTGAGTCCAGAAACAACCAGAGAAGGTGACATCTCTGAGTCTCACAGCCAGCACCAGCTAATTTGATCCCAAATGCATAACAGTGTTTTAAAAAGCCAGAACCATGAACCATGAACGACAGCTCCTTTGGCTATCTTACTTCTGTCTTTGGTTGTTTGTTCTTCCACTAGTTAGATTTCAATGAAAATCAAAATTATAGGCAATACGAATATTATAAGAGAGATTATTTTGCATTTGTTTGAATAGGATTATACGATTTAAGAAGCATACATTATCCATATGCGGGTACAAATGTCCCTCACATTATGTATTCAATATATTCCTTCAAAGTGTTTTGTAAATAAATTATGCTAAATGAGCTAATATTTTAAGTGCCTGCTATTTAAAGGAATACTATGTTTCTATAAAGTATAGCATTGTCTAATAAAATAATCATTTCTTAGGTTTGCTTATGGATGTAGATGTTAATCCCTTCGTAGGTGAATCAATCCTCAGTTTATACTTTCAGCTAACTTAAATTTTCAAACATTTGCCTTAAAGTAGAGCACGAGTGCAGCCACACTGCCGATACCATCAAATCAAACCAGTAAATAGTTTTTGCAGCCACAGCAGGATGTAATGACTCCAGTAACATGATCTGATTAAGGACCACAGGCTGCCGTGTGGAGAACGGCGAGCGGGGAATCAAAGGAAAGCCCAGTTAGGAGGCCCTTACACTGGCCTGGAGAAGAGGATCACGGCCTGAACTGGGAAGTGAAGAAAATCGGATAGGTTAGAAGTACTTTTTGCAGTCAACTGGACATGTTAATGGATTGGGTGTTGGAAAGCAAAGCATCAAGTGGAGAATAACCATGAATAGAGGTCTGCTTCCTGAGATGGAAAAACAGGATCTGAGCAGATCTGGGGCAAATGTTTTTTACTGGCCATAAGTTTGAGATGCTTACCAGATATCCAAGTGGATGTTGAATCTGTCCCATAGTAAGCACTGGTGACAATGTGCACCTTGGAGTGTTGCACAGAGTACAAATAATGTATTGCAATCCCCTAGCAGACTGACTAACCCACAGTGGGTGCTTAATAGCAATAGCTACTTTTACTGTTATTGGAAATGCACAGAAAGCAGGTAATGTAATTGGAACTAGAGGTTGAGAAAGTCAGTTATTGATTTAAATTTTGGAATCATCCGCACAGCTTAAGTGCAAGGCAACAGACCTCTCTGAGCACCTGCCATGACCCAGGTGTTGTGCACGTATGAGGAATAGATACAGAAGAATGACTAAGAGAGAGTTCCTCCCTTCGTGCAGCTCAGCACAAACTGGAGAATGGAACGCTCCAAGTGCAGAGATTAGAGAAGAAAAAGAAGAGGCTTCAATTTGGTGAGTCCTTTGTCGAACATGCAAGAAGGAAGTAGAGCCAATGGCGAAGCTGAGAAGGGCAAAGCAGGAGAGAACCAGGGTGACGTGACCTGGAGCAGCGCAGGCTCCTTGCCACACAGCCGGGGTGTCTTCCGACGACGGAGAGTTGATGCACAGCATTACCTAGAAAGACATTGCAAGGTGAATCACAGCTAAGAAAATGTCAGAGGACCACAGGTGACTTTTGTTATTTGTACATCCAGTGAAAAAGCCAGAAGCTAGATTGCCCAAGACTAATGAGAAAGCAGTTAGGAAGCAGCGTCCTCCGGGGTGGAGGGGGCATCATAGCAGAAGATTCACAGGGTGAAAAGGAAAGAAGGAAAACGAGCACTGCTCACATAGCCGAACCTAGGATTTAAGACTGCAGGCCACCGAGGACACAGACGAAAGATTTGCACCTCGCTCTCCAAAGAGATAAGGTAAAAATTGAACAGAATTCTGGCCCCAGAGCAACTAGAAGAACTAGCAGCTGTTATTTACCGTCTTCTCCAGTGCTTCGTTGTATTTGCACGGGCGGTACCGTATTTACATCTACAGATAGGTAGGGGGAGGGACCGAGAGGGGAGGAAGAGGGAAACATACGTGTACGTATAGACGTACATACCCACACTGATGCTTTTCACCGTACGAGAAAATGGGACCAGTGTGGCATAAATTCATAGTCATAGTTTCAAAAAGAATACCATATTTTCTGTTCTCATACTTGAGTTTTTCTTTCCTAATAACATATTGTAATGTTTTATTGTGAATTCAAGAGAGCCACAGAATGCCGGCTCTCTATCCTGGTTTTAGTATTCACTGATACATGTCTCTGGACAAATGACTAGGCCTTTCTAAGCTTCTATTTTCCTGCTTATAAAAGATGTTTGGAAATCTCCTTCTCCTTGGAAAAATGGTGTGACTGCCTCTGCCTCAGGTCACTCTGTGTAGATGAAGGACCATTTCAAGCCTCTAAAAATTAAGGAAAGCTCTAATTTGAGAATGCAGTCAGCCTGATAATGCCAGGTTGTAGAGATGGATATAAACGCAGACATGGCCAGCACGGTAGCCAAATTCACTGCTGGTGATGCTGGGTGAGATCACTGTAAGAACAGACAGGAAAAAAAAAGATGAAATTCCAGGTTGATGTTTACGTTATTCAAATGGGGAATGTGTTCGACTAATTGAGTCACTGTTTCAATTTAACATGCACAACTGGTTCATAAAGGTGTGTAAAGAAATGGCCATTTTCAGCTAAAGATACAGCTCTAGATACAGATGGATAGGTGATGGGAAGACAGGTAGATAAGATTCCTATGATTTTTTAATGGCCGCATTCAGTAGGCTGACAAATGAGTCCCTTGGGTGTTTACTGCGCCAGGTGTTGCTCTGAATACAGTCCGTGTGTTAATTCCGTGCTCTCAACAACCACATCAGGGGAAGCGCTGTTAATCCCTATCTTACAGATAAGAAGCTGGATGTAGAGAGTTACGTAACTTATCCAAGATGATACAGCAAGTAATGGGCAGCCTCAGAATTTGAACCCAGGCAGTTTGGTTCCTGGTCATTTACTTTCCCATCACCCTACACTCTCTGCTACAAGTAATGATTTACCCCTTAGTATATTCTAGGCATTGTCCTAAGCACTGGGAGCACAACAGCGAACAGGGCAGAGAGAGCCCTTGCCCTCATGGATTTCATGAAATAGTGGGAGATGGGGACGAATAAGCAATTCAAATACGGTATTCTGAGTATTAGCCTAGAGGGGCTGTCGTGTGTGCGAGTCAGATATTGTTGGAGGGAGAGGGAATCTCAGAGAAGAATTCCTTGAAGCAGTAAACAAAAACTGGAAAGATGAGTAGGACGTCACCTGGAGAAATAAAGCTGGAGGTGGGAGGGTAGAGAGGAGGGTAAAAGAGAGAGTTCCCAAAGGGAAGAGAGGGCATGGCGTATTTGCAGAACTGAAAAGCACCTGAGGCGGCCTCAGGCCCCCAGCCCTCTGTCCCCACAGCGCTCCACAGCCTTGCGCCCTGCTCCCCGCCCCCCCCCCCAGCTGGCCCCTGCGCATGTTGCTTGCTTCCCCTGCATGGGGCGCTGCAGCAAACCACGCCTGGGGCCTCCTGGTCGGGGTCAGTGTTGTCCTCCCAGCCTCCAGAGAGGAGGAACGAGATAATCTGTGGCCTGCAAAGACCCCCACACCCCCTTGGCCATGATTGCCTTGGTGACCCAGGCCGCACCCTCCCACAGGCTACAACTGGCCCAGATCATCCGTAGGGTCCAGGTCCCGGTCCCCATCTTCAGGGACGACCACGAGCGCTGGAGGGATTCCATCTGCTACAACCTCTCCTCCAACCTTGCTTCCGATGCTGCCACAAGGTGCCTAAAAAGCCTGTGAAGCCCCAGGCCAAGGGCAACTTGTGAGCAGTCGGTGGCCGTGAGCCTGATCCTGGGCTACGTGACTTGGCTGCAGAACACAGCCCCGTGCCAGTGCTGGCATTGCAGGGGCATGCGGGGAGCTGTCGCCAAGGACCTGGGCCCCTGCGTGCTGCACGGCTGGCCCTCCTGGTGGCCCGGTCCATAGCCACCGCCCAGTGAGGGCCTCAGCATCGTGTCCGCTAGGCAACCTTAGGATGGGGGCACCACGGAGTGGCCCAGGTGGGGCAGGTGCTTGGCGCGTAGGGAGGAGGGAGTGCCCGCTCCAGCCCTACCCTCTGAGGGGACTTTGTGGCCCCTCTGTCCCTCCCTGGGGCCAGGAGAGCAAAGAGGGAGACTACCCAGGGGGGAACCAGCAGGCCCTCACCCTTCACCCCTCTCCCCTGAACACAGAGCCTGGCCCCTCTGCTTACCGCAGGATACCCCAGACCCTGGGGGATGTCCAGTGGGAGTTGCGGGGCCTCCCCTCGGGGGCAGCTATCCACCCCCTACTGCCACCTACACTCCCAATGCGGTGACGCCCTTGCTCCGCTACCGCCCACATCCTGTCCCCAGTGCCCACCTTCAACAAGCTCAGCCCACTGGGGGGAGACTCCTGAAACCCATGACCCCCCAGGGCTGCTCAGGGATCTAGATGCCCTCTTCCAGGGGGTGCCACCCGGTAAGAGCACCCGTGATGTGTGGGTCAGCCACTCCTCAGATCCAGCTCCCTCCACCCCAGGCTGGCCTGTGAGGCTCCCGGGGCAGAAGCCACTTTCCCCGTGTACCCCTTCCTGCCACTATTGGCTTGTGGGGGAACCAAGGCCAAGAGGACCAAGAGGTGTCTGTGCCTTGGAACTCCAGGCACCAGCAGTGCTGAGAACACACGATGCTTACTGGACTACCCCACAAAGGGTTGTGGCCCGCTAGGCACCGCCCTGGCTCTGATGGTCAGTAGTGCCTCTCCTACCCCCAGAGGCCGATGGGAAAGGTAGGGCTTTGCTTGGAGTAGCCCCTTCCTGACCCGACCTTCTCTGGCCCTTCCTGTCCGTCTATCGTGCCTTCCATCCGTCCATCACCACGTGTCACTTCCCCTCCCTGGCTCCAAGCTGGGGGAGGGAGAACCTATCCTCCCTCATCTGCCTGGGAATGAGGTAGCACCTTCCGGGGAAAGGAAACCACGACCCTACTTGGTTTTGGTAGTGGTAGTGGAGAGGATAACAGTAAAGGAACAGACAACATTAAAAAAAAAAAAATCACTTCTGGAGTTAGAGGAAAGAGAGCAAGAGGCAGGAGGGAAAATCAGAACATGGATAGGAACCAGACCACACAGGGCCACACCATCTTTAAAACTTTGGATTCTGCCTTTAACCAGGGAGCCATTAGATGGTATTAGAAGTGAAGTTTCTTGATCCTATTCAAAATGTGTAAAGAACGTTATAGCCGCTGTGTGGAGCCTGGCTAGCAGGAAGACAAGAGAGAGGGCAGCAAGACCAGGTAGCTAGTGCAGCCACGTGGGTGAAAAGTAATAGCAGCCTCGTCTAAGGGCATGGCAGTGAGCAAAATGAGAATAGGACAAACTTCGGAGGTATTTAGGGAAGAGCTGGGGGAGGGGGAGGAGGGGAGAGTGGGCAAAGAGCGTCAAGGTTGAGGACTAAATTTCTGGTTTGTCGAGTGGTCTTCTTCTAATAGGGCACGGCAGCCTGGTGCAGGACTGGAGGAGGCCAAGAGGTAGGTTGAACCAGGGCTAGGTTCTGCCGCTGTGTAGAGCAATGGGGCCAGGGGATAAAGGCTGTAAGCAAGAGAAAGAAAAGAGAGAGAAGCTAGAATGTAAGGGCTTCAAGGTTTTTACCTGGCTGCAAAAGAAATGCAGTGAGTGATAAACGAAAAAATGTTGGAATATGTATGGTCAGAAAATGGGATGTTGAAATGTCAGAGTTGAAGCAAAAAATCTAAAGTAATGCCAAGGAGTGACAAGACTATGGAGACACCAGAGGACTAAATAGTGAATAGTGATGAAGGGAGAATGGAGAGAAGTATCAAAGAGAAGTGGGGTGCCACCTTACAGTCAAAGGGGGGGTTGGATCAGAGAGGAGACACAGAGGTGAATGGGGAAGAGAGTACTGGAAACAAACAATGGATGCATCTACCCCCCTCCCCTCCCCTGCTCTCCCATTCTCTCCAGTAGAAATCATTTACCTCCCACAGTGAGAACAGGAATGGGAGGCCTGGTGAGTTTGACTACTCCCAATAATGGCACAAAGGGCGACAGTGGCCTGATCTCAAAGGACCCAGCAGCTGTAGCCTGTTGTCATGAAACCTAAGTGACCCTTATCCAGGCTGTAGGCCTGTCAAACGCTGGGGTGTCTGCAGAGTGCACACATGACGAGGGGCGGGGCCTGACGTTTCCTCCGACACTCGCATAAATCACTAAGGTCTTTAGGTCTTTATCCAATTATTTATTCAAAAATTATTTACTGGGTGCCAGCTGTGTGCCAGGCATACAGTACTAAGCAGGACAGATGTCCCACCCGGCAAGGAGCTCGGGCCTCGTCGCCAAGGATTTTTTAAAAACACAGTTCCAGCCCGAAGGGTGAAGAATCATGCCTGTGCTAGCCTGAAAAAGACACCACACTGGCAAAGTAACTGGGGAATTAATAAATAAAACTAATGTGTGAGGACTTTTTAAAGAAGTAAACAAATTATTCTAGTTCTCACTGTTCTTTTCTTGCACTAATATCTTGAAAGAAAGAATGTAAATTGGACAGCATAAATACGTAAAATAGTTGGCATGTAGGGGAGAACTTTTTTGCTTTTCTAAAGATTTGAGATTTTTTTTTAGTGAGGTGTATTAGTTTCAGGTGTACAGCATAATGATCTGATATTTGCACACAATGTGATTGATTAGCACAATACGTCTAGATACCATCTGAGATGGCTGAGTGGCTAAAGAAGATGTAATATATATAAATTGTAAGATATTACTATATTTCAAATAATGTAATATAGTTATTGTAATTTATAATAAATTAAATTTATTATATATATATGCACATATATATATATATGTATATACAGAATGGAATACTACTCAGCCATAAAAAAAACAGAATCTTGCCATTTTTGACAATATGGATGAAACTTTAGTGTATTATATTAAGTGAAAGAAGTCAGACAGAGAAAGACAAAGGCCGTATGATTTCACTTACGTGTGCAATCTAAAAAACAAAACAAATGAACAAACAAAAGAAAACAAAACAAAACTCATACAGACAGAACAGAATGGTGGTTGTCAAGACATAGTTTTGAATCATAAAAAGCAATTAAGCATCTGAGAAAAACCGTAATGCTTTATATGTAACCTAAATAAGTCATGACTTTAAGTAAATAAGTAATCATGTATATGATATAAAAATCCCTAAAAATTTAGATGTGAGATTGTGTTTAACTCCTTCCTCCCCCCAACAAGTTGAGGTGTCCAACCTGCAATATTCACAAAAGAAACTATTTACTCCTTTCTTCTATATTTTCCAAAAAATACAATGCAATTTGTTTGCTAGGAGAACCATTCAAATTTCTCTTCGCCATTGACAATAGGTTTTGTTTTAATAAATTCGTAAATGTACAACTCATTAAAATCTTCAGTCTCGGCAAAGCCGATAGAACATCAAGACAATTTTGATGCCAAATAGATCACAAAAGAAAATAATGTTTTGTTTTGTGGTGGTTTTTTTAAGTTACACCAGCACAGTTCTAGCGCTGGACTTAGAGCTATCATCTGATTTCTCAAACCCAATTTGAAGATACTGTTTGAGATCAGGCGAACATCTTTTTAGCAGCCTGAGACGGGTCTACAAATCCCTGAATAAAATACGTAGTGTCTGTGTTCTTCATGGAGATAATGGTGAGGACGAATCTGATATACGTATATGACAGATGTGTATCAGACATCTCTAACACAACACAAATTTTTTTAACGGGTTGCAACAATTCAATGACCTATCCATTAGCCTGGCCAAAATATTAAATCTCTAGGTAGTTTTAAGTGAACTTGAACTTGATCGGTTCTTAGTTCTGCTTCAAAACCCCACGTTCATGTGCATGCAATTTCCCCAGCAGCGGAAATGTGGATGGTGTGGGTCAGTGAGCATTCCTTTCCAGGGTGCTTCTCAGATGAAGCCCCACGATTAACACAGTGCCCTTAATGATGGGCGGGGGACTACGCATTCCAAGATTGGCCTGGATTCTTGCCAGAAGGGAGAGAAAGGGGTCTTTGTATGTGGACATCTGAAGGGCGGGCATAAACATGTTAGTTGATACTTAACACCCAAAACCAGTGCCAAAACCGTTAGCTCCCCTCAATAGCCGACTCCGGTTTCAACTGTCCGCGACAATGGGGCAGCCACCTCGATATAAAAACTTGCTCTTTAAACATCCTCCGAGGAATTCCCAAAATAGCAGCTGTTAGAAGAAAACAGACCCTAATTCACTGACAAACGCGGACCTTTTAATGTTTTTCTGGAGACAAGTTTCCCAATTGTTTTGTTCCTACGTGACCATCTATGCAGGTTTCATAATTACCTCGTCGGTGACGCGGCGCGGTTCCTGCAGGCTGGCGGAGCGGCCCGGCATTCACATTCACATGAAATCGTCAGTTCCCGCGACAAGAGGTTCAGCTAATTCACGTGGTGAATTTTGTATACGTTTTCCCCCTGGTTTTCCTTCCCTGCTGTCCTCGCCCCCTTTCTTCTTCAGTGCAGTAGGAGAGGCTGGCGTGCCTGCAGCTACACCCGCTCGCGCAGGCTGAGCGCCCTGCAGGGCAGTGCAGCGAAGCCCCCCCAGACCTGCCCGCCCGCTCCCTCCGAGGCCCCTCTGGGACCTGCTCTGCCGTCCCCTCCACAAGGCGGGAGGTCATCGCACACCTGCAGTAACTTCCGTCGGCGCCGTTTCGTTCTGGCAGACAGTCATCTGTGTGACGTGCATTCCACACGGAAAGTAAGCAACCCGCTATCTCTAGAGAGCCCTGGGCCAGTCAGGTTTCTGGGGGGTGCGGCAGCCCCAGAAACTTTGGCTTAGAGTGGCCATGTGGAGCCAGATAAGAGAACACAGCCACACGCTTGCAATGCAAAGGGCTTTGATTTCCTTCCCCCCATAATAACTCATGCAAAATAGTAACTCTACGTTGAGGTCATTGGGTGACTTTATATATATATATATAATATATATATTATATATATAATATATATATGACATATAATAATAATATATATATATAATATATATAGGACAATCCTATATAGGGCAGATGGCTCATACCTTTTCAAAAGAACTAGGGGCGACTCTGAAATGTCGGTTTTCAGCAAGCACCTCAACAGACAAGTGTGGTCACTGCAGGACATCAGCCCTGTGGATGTTTATCTAGGAGGGCAACGTCCCTGGAAACCATTTAGTGAGGACAACTACAAAGCACATTAAACGTGGAGCTATTTAATACATTCATCAAATTATATCTCTTTAAGGATCTATATAACAGGGGCACCTGGGTGGCTCAGTGGATTAAGCGTCTGCTGTCGGCTCAGGTCATGATCCCAGGGTCCTGGGATGAAGCCCTGAGTCGGGCTCCCTGCTCAGCAGTGAGTCTGCTTTTCCCTCTCCCTCTGTGAGCTTTCTTGCTCTCACTGTCTCTCGAATTAAAAATTTTTTTAAAAAGAATACATCTAATAGTCTTTAATTATATAAATGATTACATATAGCATGGTTGTTACTAATGTGTAAAAATGTATTACTTTTAACTCTTTCATTATTTTTTAATCATCAGTCTCCTATATTTAAGAGGGTGATAATGTTTAGAAATTTTATTTAATAGACTCCTATGTATTTGGAGTAGGATTATAGTGACACAGCGAGGGGTGACGCCCTTTTGGTATAACTAGAAATTCTAGTAAAGGCAAAAGTTGACATTGCAAACTTAAGCCTTTTGTGTGACCTAGTTACATTAGAATATATTAGTAAGGTTGCGTATTGTAGGTTTTATGTTTCATTAGAAAGGTCATCACCTATTTGGGTCGAAACGTTAAAGAGAGGAGATCACATTAGCAGAGTGCTCTTCAAGGGGCTGAAGAATGAAGGTACTTCGCCTCGTTAGAATTACCTCGCTGTAACTCGATATTCTGATTTTACAGTCAGAAGAGACAATAAGAGGGCTCAGAAGTCCCAGATTTCGTATTCCTCTTGTTGGAAATGGATCGGTAATTGTGCCATGACATTGTTTCTCCAAAACACAAATATAATACAGTAAATGCAGTCCACCTGTTTGTTCTGATTATAATCAAAGATACCAGCCCCATACCCGCTAACTCATAGAAGAACTTACTTTCCAGAGGGCTGCTTAGTGCTCTCTAACATTTACACTGCTGAATTAAGAGATCTTGAGCTATTTTAAAACATCATAACTTTTAATCCCAGAGTTATTATTGAAATAAATGCATTATCCGGTTTCTATGTATAATTCTTAGATGTTTTACGGGTTTAACAAAACCATAAGCCTCAATAATCGTCAATAGGTGTTACTTATAATTATGCTAAGAAGAAATTTTAGATGCTTTGCTTCTATCACTAACGACAAGACGACATAAACCTATATAATGATTCATCCTGGTAAGCATTTTGTTAGAATCTTTAATTTCTATAAAAGAATAATAAACTATCCTGTCATTTAATCTCCAGATTATAGGGGTCGACCCTGTGTTTGGCTCTTTTCCTTTACGAAGAACAAAATATGCAGATTACCTTGTATAATGGCATTTATTGTAAGGATACCGAGTGGTAAGGAAGCAGGAAAAATGCCCCCAAGCAAGACTTCTGAAGAAGCCTAACAGCACTCAGGATTCCACCGCAATGCCAGAAGCTCAAGGGCAGCTCCAGAAGTCTGCTGTTCGGGTGCCTCGCGGTTTCCCTCTCGTCCTCTCTCTAGCTCAGGGCTTTCGCCTGTCTCCATTCCTGGTATGTCTGCACTTCCCCAGAGCCACACTGTTGGTCTCCATCTCTTTCTGTTTATTTGAAAGTCACGCTCCCTAGGAGCAAAGATGCCGTCTCCATAATCAGTCCAAATCCAGATCAGAGCACCACAGTGGAGGGAGATATCTTCCCAGGCCACTCAGACGCTGACCTGGGTCTTAGCACCGATGGCAGGCCAACTCTGGCTGTGGCTGGAAAAGTGAGGTCACACGACAAGGCAGGAGAAGTTTACACAAGGAATTAGGAGCTCACAAAGGGACGGTGGGTACGTGGTGTGCCCTCATAGCACCACGAGCACGCATAACCTCAATGCATGCCACACAGCACCTCACCAGAGATTCAGCCTCCAGCTGCCTACCACCCGCGGGAGAAGAATTTGAGGGGTTTGCTAAGATCTGTTCTCCTAGAGGGACCAAGGGAGATATCAGACACTCTCATCACCACCATAGTGTCAAGACCCCTGCTGGAGTTGCTTATACTAAACTGTTTTTCATCATCTGCCTTTAGCTTTCATTCAAATTAATGCAAAGGAAAAAAGCTTTGTTTTCGGAAATGCTTCCTTGTATTGGCGATAGGAATAGTGTTGAGAACACTCCGCAGGGCAGTCGCATATGCAGCTCTATGGGAGAAATTTCCTTTAGGACTACAGAGCACAGCTATTTCACCTGGGTCCTGTTTTGTTTCTGATCTTGACTCTTACTCTACTTCCGATTTTCCTTAATCCTAGTTTTTTAATATTTTGTATTTTGCCTTTTTTGATAAATTAATTCAAATCCCTTGAGGAAATACAGTAAAACATATAATATTTCAAAAGACATATATGACAAACAGAAAGAGCATTATATTTGATCCTATCGTGCTGAATTTCTGAGATAGTCGCAAAGGTCCACTGATATCTACCTGTTCCACTGAACTAAGAATTTAATTCAAAATTGCTGCAGAGAAGACCTCACCAAAAGAACTATCCTAATTCAAGTCAGTGTCATAAAGAACTTTCTGTATGAAAAATATCACAAGTATGCAACCTCTATGTACTTCCAAATACCAATTTATATCATCATAATTAGTACCTAATCCTATAAAATTTGTAAGTCCACACCATTGCTAGTGACATTTTCATGAAGGACAATATTGTATAGAAATAAAAGCCAAATTAAAACTGGCCACACCGTGGTGATATAAATAGAAATATACAAATTGTATTGCCAATAAAAGGGGAGGGGGAAAGAATCAACATGCTTAGGTGACTTTTTTGTTAAAAAAAGAAAGAAAGGAAAAAAGCTTCAAGTGCCTCAAAACCCTCTATCTGTTGTTGATTGCATAGCACAGTAAGATAGAGTGAATGAATAATTTCTGATTCTAGTAGAAGGAGATATCGTGACAACTGGCTGTTACCGAAGCCGCTCCTCCAGTGTCTTAAAGAACAGTTTGTCCGCTGGTGCGCATGCTCTTCTGCTTAACCCGAAACCTCCATCGATCTCCGCAGAGTGGGCCATAGGTAACCAAGTACTTAATGCTTTGAATGCTGGCACATTCAAAAATAGTCTTTTATTCAGGAGAAAGGTCTCCGTCAAATGCGCAAGTCTAATGCCAAATCTCTATCAATTTGAGCAAAACGATCATTTTTATGTTACGTTTTCCAAGCGTGGTCCTTTCTATCTTGCACACACACACCACCCTTGTCTTCTTCCACCAGACAACTAACATAATTTGCTACATGCACAGATCCAGGGGACGTGTTGCCTCACGAAATCAGACAGGAATGTTAAAAAAATACACAGAGATTTTCTTCCAAGGCAGAAGAAGTTTCTAAGTGATAAAAGAGACTCATAAGTTTCATCTCTCTCTCTAATGAAGATGAAAATCATGTTAAACACCAAATACACTTGTCTAATTACATCAGGAAATACCGTTCTGTATTTGCTAATGAAATGTGATGCCACTGTGTTCACTGAGAGCCAAAACAAAGTGAAGATGTAACATTCTAATTACAAAAAGGCAATTGGTAAAATGGTTGTATGCTTTGAACTGTAATAAAAATTAATAAAATTATGTAAATACAAACACAGTTACTGAAAACATGACACTCTAATTTTAGAAAAGCCACAGAACATAATGACTTAAGAAACTTCAAACCATTTTTAACCTCATTCTCTTCACCGAGAGAAGACTAATGAGAAAATGTTTGTCTGAAAGGCTAATATTTGTTTTGATATATTTACTTCATTGCTCTAAGTACGGAAGCCACTCCATATCCTATGGCAGTAAGGATAAAATCCTAAATAAATAAATAAATATGCAAGCATGGGTTTTCCATCCACAGGCATTTTGCAACCTCCAGCTAAGTCTCCATTGATGCATTCATAAATGTCTTAATGGCCTTATTACGTAGAGTCCTGTTATAATACGGGAGCCAGAGGACACACAGAACCCCCTCATTGTGTGCTTTCCAAGTTATAAGAAAAGGGATGCATCACGCATCACTATGTACACAGAGAACACGATCTGACCTCCGCGATCAAATCCATGGTATAACCAGGTGCCTTGTAATAGGCTATTATCATAGCTGGTGGTTAGTGATTCTCCACAGTGGGCTTTGTTCTGTACTAATTTTTCATCCTGAAATCTCTTCATAGCGTTCATGTTGACTCAAGAAATGCAGTGTCTTTAAAATTAACCTTAGGAGTATATGTTCTATTAAATTTTCTAATAATTTAAACATGAAACATTATTAAAATTCACATAGCCTATTCGTACATTTTAATTCTTTAAAATTAATATTTTCATTGACTATGACAGAGATCAGTGAAACGATAAGCTTTCTAACTTTCATCACTTAACAATATCTTAGTCAAGAAGTGAATATGGCTCTAAACCAAATAAGCAATTTAAAAACTCTTCAAATGCTGTGTCTCTGAATCGTCTGAATAAATACCATATTCTTTACTAACAGTCTTCAATGATAAATGTGCTTATTTGCAATACACTTACTCAAGGAGTTATAAAGGGACCAGAGATAATGTAAAAGGTCCCTACTTGCTTTCGTATGCAGGAAAAAAAAATACTACTTCAAGCCTGAAAACATATGATGGACAGTATATCTTCCATTTGGTTCTGATTACTTTTTGTAATCTACTGGGAGTTAATACCAGAGCACAGATCTTCTGTGTTTCTACAGAAGTCTCCCCAAAGGTAAGTATAAGAATGATACCAGCTAAGAGGATGTGAATTTACTATGATAAAATTGCTACAAATACCCCATCAAAATTATGTATATATGAAAATTGGGAATATTTTTATTTTCAGTCGCTTTCAGGATGTGATTATGTCAACAACGAAGGATTTACCTAATCCATAAAAATATATCATTTATTGTGCTTTTAACATGGCTCTTAAAAAAAAAAACCACTTCAAGTAGCAAATACACTGTAACAAAATCGGAGTAGTATTTAAAACACCCAGATTAACCATCTAAATGATAAATATTGCATGGTGCTGCACGTGTGTCCTTTGTAGTGTTTTCCAGTAATGCAGCGCAGTGCAGCATTTCAGCAAACCAATTCAAACATGAGAATCGCTACAGAGCAAAAGCTCTTGTCACTGTTTGTGATTGTCTAATGGTATATGGTTCAATCATAAAGGGCAGCTGACAGGCTGGTATAAGAAATGAATTTTCTTCTTCCTCCTGACACATCAGGGTAGGGCCCCCTGCTGTAATGCAGAAAATCTTTTATGCAAAAAGAATACACCATCTTTCAGCACATGATTGCTATTCAGAAGATTCTGATTAGGTTTTTTGGTGCATTTTTTAAAATATTGGTATAAAATTACACAAAGAGCCAACTAAGTCTAGGCTTATGCCTTCTCTTTCCCACTTAGTCATTCTGTGACCTCGGGCTTATTCCCTTTTTTCTCAATGCCTTCATTGCCCCATCTTTGAAATGGGAATGGTAATAATAAAATATGGTTCCTGTCCTAGAATTTCTTCAGTAAGATGAATAACACAGATGACTATTCATTGAGAGTTTCAGCCTATGCAGAAAAATACCATCCACGCAGCGTTGGGGAAAACGATGTTCTATTTTCAAACACTTAAAGAAGAGACAGTCATACTAAAAGCCGTAATCAAAAATAAATCAAACACATTGCATAAAGTACAACATTTCAGATTTGAAACTTTTGGGATATGTTGTGCAAAGTGTAAACATCTCACTCTCCTGGGCACAGAAGGATCAAACCGCAATCTTATTGGATAAGTCTGTAATGAAAATTAACATTTATTGTCTGTGGACTGTATGTTAAGCACCTTGATAAATACTTTACCATTTATTTTCTCATCGAACGCTCACACCTTCTCCTTGAAGTAAGTGCTATTATTAAATCCATTTTATAAATGAGAAAACCGAAGCCGAGAGATTTTTTTTAATTGTCCCCTAGTTAAAATATTTAAGGACAGGAGGATACTTCTTAAGAACGCTGGCAGTCAAGCCAGAGTCAACCCCAGCTTATACTTTTAACTACTAAGCTATGCTGTATTGATTCATTGATGAGATGGCCAATATTACAGGCAGGATGGGAGAATGATAGGAAGGACAGGAGACAGAGGACCTCAGTCCTCTGGAAAGAACCCAGAGGAGAGTGACTCCGACTGGAGGAGACACAGGTGAGTGGAGCAGCCGGTGGGGAGGGCTCATCAGAACAAGCAGGGCGAGTCACGGGCCTCAGCTAAATTGGTGAGAGAGTCACGGAAGAGTGAGAAAAGGACTGGGCAGGTGGGCCTCCCCTGGGAAAGTCAAGTACGATTATACCAATAATAGAGGCGAGGCAGAGCTTGGGAGGCAGGCTGGAGACGCGCGAGTCACCTGGGAAAGGGACCTCTGAAGGGAAGAGGCACTAATGAATGTGATTTATGTGAGTTCATGTTCATAAGGCTGTATAAATGCAAGTTATTATTGCTCGAGGAGTCTTACATTCGCCAGAAGGAAAGTGTTACCTAAGAGAGACATCGGAATAAGATATTCTGTGCAAATTAACTGGGGCTGCAATACTGTGGCTAAAAACATCCTACCTCTGGCTGAGTATCCCATTATCTAGTCTGAGATAGTCAGGGGATGGATTAGTGCTACTTTCAGAGGTGGGGGGAGAGATCAAAGCACACCCTGTTGGAGACTGAGGTGCTGCTGGGGTTTTTAAGAAATGCAAAGGCAAATCCTGCTCTGGGAAGAGGCAGAGTAACTAGCAGATACATTTGACGGGAGGCTGGGACTGGACAGGAAGTCCTCAGAGGAGGGGCGCGAGAGAGGTCTGGATGGAAGGAGCCTTCACAGGAGATTCTCATGGCAGAGGCTTAAATGGGAAAAGGCCTCACCTGATGAGTTTGAGGACATCCAAGTTGACTAAAATATCAAATTTTCCATATCAGTTTTTGGGGTTTTTTTTAAGATTTTATTTATTTGAGAGAGAGAGAGATAGCGAGAGAGATCATGAGAAGTGGGGAGAGGAAGAAGCAGACTCCCCACTAAGCAGGAACTCCCCCAACATGGGGCTCGATCCCAGGACCCTGAAATCACGACCTGAGCCGAAAGCAGATGCTGAATGGACTGAGCCACCCAGGTGCCCCCATACCAGTTTTTTTGATGGAGGTCTGTGGTTATATTCTAAGGAACCCAAGAGTTTTTTAAATTCAAGAAACATTATCTTACACTAAAACCACTTCTGAGATTACCTAATTCTTTAAAAAGAAATGTGTGCATTTGGGGACCCTTTTATAAAAAAGAATAAAACACTACGAACAAAAATTATATACAAAAGTATTTTTCTTAATATCTTTCTTTCTTTTTAGTCATCTCTGCACCCAAGGTGGGGCTCAAACTCACAACCCCAAGAGCAAGAGTCGCATGCTCTTCTGACTGAACCAACCAGATGCCCCAAAAGTAAGTATTTTTTAATGAAGGTAGATAGGGCCCAGGCATGTAAGGGGCTTTGAAGGTTAAGCATAGCGTTTGGTTAGGTTGGGACAGAAAGGGCAAAACACTCAGTAGAGGTCTGGCCCGATTCACTCCCCCTGTGGGGAGCCAACAAGAGACATGGTTGAATAGTTGGAAGCTTTGGTGTCCTCAGTGAATAACAAGAGAGAGGATTTTGATTATCAGTGTGTAAAGAGTGCCATAATATAAAAGCCCTGGAGAAGGTTCTGGCATTAGTTAGAAACCACAGATTTTTCTAATTGTCCCCATGGATCTGGAACAAAAATCAAAGGACTCTGCCACACAGTTACATTCACGAGAAATAATCTGCCTAGAAACTCAGTGATGATACTCCAATTCAACTTTGCTGTTCTCTTAATGAGTGGTGGGTTTTTTTTGTGGTCATATGCCTTGATGTTAATGATCAGAAGTCAATAAAGATATGTTTTAATTACTGATCAAATATACTAGTAACCACCTGTAGATTGTTAGCTATTCATAAGTGCACTACTTTCTCATAAATAGTTCTTTGATTTATTACGCCTTATACCATCCATTATTTTATTTCAGAGAAATCAGAGATTATAGGGAAACTCTGGGAAAAGTCTATGAAACACTAATACCACACATTGACCCTTAAACCTGATTTGGCACACAGAGCCAGATCATAACCAAACTAACCTGAGTGACTTAAATTGATTAAATTAATCCATTGTGTTGAAAACTATTAGAATTCTGACTCATTTCCAAGTAACTTCACTAAAACTGGGATGATGCCCCCAGGATGAGTCCATTATTGAGTTACATGACTCGTCTGTTGTTTGAGGTAATTTTTCAAATATTCAGGGGAAAAATGTTTTGAATCTTTTAAAAACTCTCTTAAAAGCTATTGCAGAGGATTGGGACGACAAAGGTTATAAAATGTAAATTAAACCCCAAAATAAAAAGATTATAGCATAAAAGAAACTAGGGACAAAGTCAGGTTTCATGGGACCTTAAGCTTATATGAGTTGGAAGCCTTTTTAAGAAAAATAATTTTAGATTATGAATTAAAAATGTATACAAAAATGAATATTCTCCAATGATGTGAGTAGGGACCGGGGCAAATAAGAGGTCTTGAAGATTAAGCATCATTAGCTTCCCAATACATTCACCTCCTAGGAGGAGCCAGGAATTATGATGTTCCTTCATCTTCTGAGTTACTCAGCACAGGGCCTGAGATCTTTCCACTGGAATAAATTAAAGATGATCTTCCTCATAATTAGAGACAGCAATAGAGAGAGGTTAGTTAGTGTTAAAATTAATGCATCAAAATGATTCCTGTAAGCAGCCAAGAACCAGGAATACAGTGATCAGGCAGGAGTTAGGGATAAATCATGGGTAATTCTGTAGTTTAAAAAAATTTTTTTAATGAGCACCACTTATTAGAAAATAATGTGACATAACCTTGTAAAGTTAAACATTCACAAACTCTAAACCTGACAATTCTGCTCCTCAGTGTGTGTATGTGTGTGTGAGATTACATATATATATATGTATATTACATATATATGTATATTACATATATATCATATATATATAATTTGTTAGGATAAAATTAAATTGAAACTACAATAGAAAAATGGCAAATTTTGTTTTGACTCTTATCTTACTTAGTAAAGGAACGGATATGCAAGAAATGCAGAGAAACTATTACAGGGTTCAAAAGTATTTTCATTTTATTAAAGTTCCGATTCAGAGCTATTTTCTAAAGTTAGTTGGGAAGCCTTGGTATCTCTCCCTCCATCTCTCATTTTTTTGTTACTCTGGCCAAAGAGTTCTCCCATGAATTTCCATCAACGGGACTCTTGGTTGATTGCTCTCACTGTTATTTGGGCCACAGATTTAATCTGTTTGTGGATGAGCTGGTAGTGACTCTACACATTCCACCTCCCTACCCCCATCACCCGATCCCTGTCCCAGTCTTTTCTCTAATGACACCGCTTAATATGGCAGATAAAAAGTAAATACGTCTCCTCCAGAGATTGTCATGAGGCCTAAGAAAACCACTGAAAATGAAGGACAGCATAATAACAATACACATTTACAAGCTTGTAAAATATTGAGTGCATTTCCTGTCATATAGCAGATGATCAATAAATGGAAGTTGATTTAGTTGTTCTTAATGTTATGGCCACCACGGTCATAGCCTAGGTCATTCGCAAGTGACGCCATTGCAGTGGAAGACTGTGAAAGAAATAGAACATGTGTCCTCAGCTCAAAGGATGCTATAGCAACCGTGTCAAATAGGGCGCTGCAATGTCAGCAAACAGCAAGGTATGGCCAATAGAGCTCGTGGCTACTTAAACATAGCGCCTTGTTCAGACTACTAGCCAAATGCGTAGCAAACTCAAGCTGCAAATGTCAACCAGACATTTAAACGAGCTCCAACCTTGAAAGGATTTACCTTGAAAGGAAGTGGTCACCTCCTTCCTTGGTTGACTTGATCCTTAACTGCACTGGTCCTGCTCTACAACTGTCCTGAGGAGGGAGTACAGTGGGGATGGGAAGGGTGTGTGTGTGTGTGTGTGTGTGTGTGTGTGTGTGTCCAGTAGCCCCATAGTCAGGTACATCAAAGCTTTTGGCTCCCTACTTTCTTGCTTCAAATCTCTCTCTTTGGGCACTATCTTTGACTCACCGTATAGATCCTATAGAAACATGGAGACCTTCTGCTAAAGCCTAGGAGTGATTCTCAGGCATCCACAAGCCCAGAGAAATGTTCCATTCTGAGAGGTACATCTCCTTCCCCCATGATTGACAACTGACAAAAACTAAACAGGTAAAATTCTACCCCCTCAGGCCTAACTAATAATGTTAATCATTTGCCTGGGTTATATAAGAATTATACCCAAATAGGAACAATCAGATCTTTATACCACAGGAATGTAACAAAAATAAAATAATTGCAGAGGTGGCCAAAATCTTTAGTCATCCTCTCCTCTGTTAAAAGTGTCAGCTTTAGATGTTTGCCAACCAATAATATAAATTGAGATGCATGTGGCACTGTGGTAGACATTTTGGTGGAAAAGATGAAAATGCTGTTATTTTCTGACAAGATTCTTCACCCTTTTCTGCAAATGGCCATTCGATCATTAATAAATATTAACCTCTTACTTTGTACTGTTCTAAGGCCATTGGGATATACACCGGTGAAAAAAGCAGACAAAAATTCCAGTTCCCATAGAGCTTCTGTGCTGGTGTAGAGAGACCAAAAATAACAATAAACACAATAAATAAGTAGACTACATAATAGGTCAAAAAATAATAAATACAATATGATAAGATAGTCGAGAGTAGGTAGTTAAGAAGGGGGGAGGGGTTGAAGCCAGGATGGTTATGACTTCAAGAAGGCAGTCAGGGTTAACATCTGAACAAGGTGAATGAGAGGACTGAAAGCAGAGAATCCATATAAGAGGCCATCGCAGTGACTCAGGGAAGAGAAGACTGTGGCTCAAACCAGGTAATAGCAGTGAAGATGGTAAGAAACCAGACTGCAGGTTTAATTCAAAGGTAAAGCAAACAGGCTAACTGCTAAGATGTGGAGTGTGAAAGAGAAGATTCAGGATGATTCCAAGGCTCTTAGCCCAAGCAACTGAAGAGGTGAACTCACTGTCAAGTGGAGTGAGAATGCCTGAACATGTTTGGGGGAAACCTCAAGGCATTGGTACAACAGCTTCAAACGGGGAACGAAAAATGGAAGGATCCTCCTGAGGAAAGAAAGAAAACTTCCTCTGTCCCTTCTTCTGACCCCAAATCAGCTGTAGAGCTAAGAATTCAGTCTGCCTTGATGTGCTTGTTTTGACACAACCTTGCGTTCACTCTCTCTCTCTCTCTCTCCAGCCTTGAAAAGAGCATTTTAAAAGAAAGATATGCATGGAGGAACATGCATCTACAGTTTTTAAAACTGTGGTTGAAGAATCATGTTATTGAATGAGATCAGGCCAAAGTTTAGTGTTTGTAATATTTGTATTTCAGACTTCTAAAAAGGAATGAATAATTTGTAAAACCTGCCTCGAAGGTCGTTTGTCTCTCTTGTGATATTAACAAAGCCACTCCAGCTTTTGTTTGATTAGCATGGTGTATCTTTCCCCACCCTCTACTTGTAACCTATTTTTGTCCTTGTACTTCAAACATATTTCTTGTAGACAGTATATATTTGAGTCTTGCTTTTTTATCCAATCGGACAGTCTTTTCTTTTAAATGGGGATATTGAGCCCATTTATATTTAATATGATTAGCAATATAATTTGGTTTTGTCTACCACATCCATCTGCTTGCTATTTGTCCCATCTTTTCTTTGTTCCCCTTTTTCTCTTTTCTGATTTCCTTGAAATTTATTGAGCATTTCTCATGGTGTTGTCTTATCTCCCTTGTTGGTTTAGTAGATAAGCCTCTTCACTGTGTTATTTCAGTGGTTGCTTTAGGATTTATACTATAACTTATCATAGTCTATCTTCAAATGGCGTTATACACTCTATGTATAGGACATAAGAATCTTACAATAATATACTCTAATTTCTCTTTCCTGAACTTGGTTCTATTTTTCTCATATATTTTACTTATTCATATACCCCAAAATATTTATTATTTTTTCTTTAGACAATTACCTTTCAAAGAGACTTAAATATCTTACTTATTCACATAGTTACTAATCCAGTGTCTTTCCTTTCTGTAGATTCAGATTTCCACCTGGTATCGCTTTCCTTCTGCCTAAAGGACTTCATGAACATTTCTTTCAGTACACTTCTGCTAGTGATAAATTTTGACAGCTTTTGTATGTCTGAAAAGTCCTTATTTCACCATTGTTTTTAAAAATATTTTCATGATAGAGTCATTAATGCTGTGGTTGTAATCCTTTTGTATATCAAATCAACACACTATATACCTTAAACTAACATAATGTTATGTGTCAATTTTATCGCAATAACACTGGACAAATACATTTTTAAAATTTATCTTATTTATTTTATTTTTAAGCAAAGTCTATGCACAACATGGGCCCAACTCGAACTCATGACCCCAAGATCAAGAGTCGCATACTCTACTGACTGAGCCAGCCACGCCCTGCTGCATAAATAGTTTTTAATTTTTTATTTAAAAATAAATACTTGTGGGCCACCTGGATGGCTCAGTCAGTTGGGCATCTGACTACTCTTGATTTCTGCTCAGGTCATGATCTCGGGGGCTGTGGGATGGAGCCCCACATTGGGGTCCAAGCTTGGCAGGGAGTCTGCTTGAGATTTCTCTCCCTATCCCTCTGCCCCTTCCCCTGCTCATGAGCTCTCTCTCTCTAAGAATAATAAATAAATCTTAAATAAATAAATAAATAAATAAATAAATAAATAAATAAATAAAATTTCACTGGATATAGAATTCAGATAGACTACCAAAATCTACTTGGGTCCCCCCCTCCATGCTATAGCCTTGATACTCTCTATAGACAGGAAACTGGTATAATCATAGGGCTCGCTCTTTCGTTTTCCATCTCTCAAGAGTCACTGTCCTTCATTGTCTAATGTCATGTCTTAAAAAGTCTTATTTCGTGTATTTTTTCCAGCTTGGTAGTTCCTTAGGGTAAGAAGGCAAACCAGGTCCTTCTAAATCAGGTTTTTTAAAATACGGGGGAAAAATAGGCAAATTCCATCCAAAATGATCAGAGTTACATCTTCGGTTAATGGCTAGTTAAGGAATGGCCTAGGGAAAAGTAGAGAAATATAAATTAGGAATCATGTTGATTCTTCAACTAAGAAAAGCCACTGCTCATTAACTATTTGGCTAATTAACTACAGTGATCTCCAGTGGATGCTTGCCATTTTTGTTGAAAATGGAGTTGAACCCTAAGTTAAAGGGGCAGGAAGAGGAAGAGAAAAAGGTATAAGAAGGGGAGAGGAAGAAGAAGAAGAAACTTGAAGAGTAGGAATATATTTTTTAGAATACGGAATACTAACGACAAAACCAAGTTTCTGCCATATACTTCCTGTTATATATTTCTCAGAAGAACCACAATATTCTATATTTTTAGTACTCTGGGTCAATTTGCTTTCTTCAAGCCTACAACCTAATTGGATCATTCAATTTCTAAACTTTAAAGGACATGACATATAATATAATCTTTCTGTATCATTTAAGGTGATGAAATTTAGGAAAAATTTTGATGCAAAATTGATAGTGACTTCCAAATACTGACCAGTTAGGAGATTTAATTAACCCAGCTAAATATACTAGCACCAGTTTGATATAATGGCTTCAAGTGTGATTAGGCGTTAATACTATTTTTCCTATGAAATAAAGATTTTTTTTCTTTAAGGTGTTACGGTGTTTCCCAAATCTTTTACACTTATTCCCAGTAAACCAGGAAGTAATCTATAGCCAGATTAAAACTAGGAATGAAAGATGGTACTCATCATTGACATGAGAAGATACCGTCACATAATCACACTTAAGAATAAAAAAACAGGGGTGCCTGGGTGGCGCAGTTGTTAAGCGTCTGCCTTCGGCTCAGGGCGTGATCCCAGCGTTATGGGATCGAGCCCCACATCAGGCTCCTCTGCTATGAGCCTGCTTCTTCCTCTCCCACTCCCCCTGCTTGTGTTCCCTCTCTCGCTGGCTGTCTCTGTCAACTAAATAAATAAAATCTTTAAAAAAAAAAAGAATAAAAAAACAATACTTGATACACTTATGTAGAGGGGGGAAAACAACTATTAAATGTCCTTTAAATATGGCTCCGTCTTCCCAAGAAATGTGAGTTTTTATAACAGAACTTGAATATGTGGCATCAAATATATGCCCCTGAATTAGAAATGCAAAACTGAATGTATTAAATAACCCTGGCAGTAAATAATAATGTTTCTAAGCAGAAATGCATCCTACATCTCTGTTGTACAGAAAGGACATCGACTTCTATCAATCAGCTTTGAAATGCAAATTTTGAGAGATAACAGAGAGATCGCATCACCTGTGAGAAATATCTGATCAATGCTATGAAATTTTCAATAAAGGTAGGACTTTTCAATCTATAAAAATTCTTAAAGACTATCTCTTTAATTAATAAATATACACACACATATATATTAAATTCAAGAAGAGCAGAATTGCTAGGGATAATGGAGAGCACAACCCAATAGTATTAAAAACCATTGTATTTCACAAATCTTCTTAGAAAATTTCAGGCTCTTTTCTTAAGATACTTTCTATGCTGCAAATGTGGAAGGGAGCATGAAGGATGTTCATTGATATAAAATTAAGCTAAAAGATACTTTGGCCTCAATTATCTAGATATTTTGAGCGAATGCCAGATGGTTTCCTCATTTTTCACTTCCTTTGCAGGGAACAAACAGCCTATGTCTTCTTTACAGGAAAAACTTTGCTCCCATTATATCATTGACAAATTTCAAAAGTATAAAATGACTTTGAGATGAGTCATCTCTAAGAGACCAGAGACTTGAATAGTTCCCCGCTTAAAGATGGGACTTCTTAGTGGTTGCATAAAAATCCTGGTACTTTAACCCCAGGATAGCAGTTTGTGATCCTCCCCAAGCAGAACTTTGGTGTCTACACGAGTTTAACCCTGTGACACCTCTCTGGGCCCCTCGGCACCCTGTCTCCCCCTTGTCATCTAGCATAGCGCCCAGACTTTGCTCCTTCCTTCCACCCTCCTTGATCTGTCCGGGCTCCTCTGGGCAGGCTGGTGCTCAGTTACATGGCTGCACTTCCTCAGCCCACCCCACGACAGACTTTCTTCACTGGTGACAGGAAAAAGGACATGTGAGACACACGCTATGGTGTGCTATGGCTGGGTTTACTTGTCCCTAACTCCACCAGCTGAAGTCAGCAAAATTTAGTGAGTGCACATTTTTTCTTTAAGATTTATTTATTTATTTGGGGCGGAGGGCACGAGCAGAAGAGGCAGAAGCAACAAACCCCAGCAGACTCTGCACTGAGCGCCGAGTCCGCCGTGGGGACTGGTCTCAGGACCCGGAGATCACGAGCCTGAGAACATGACCTGAGCCAAAACCAAGAGACAGACACTGAACCGACTGCACCACCCAGGCACCCCAAGTTAGTGCACATTTATTCAGTTCGTACTACACAAAATATTTAGTTTGACTATATTTTAACTGTGATGTTTGCTTATTCGACTACTTTCTTAGGTGCCAAATGATCCTTTTTAGCCTCTTACTTTCAGGGGTAAAAAAAAAAAACCTAAGGAAAAGAAAAGTTAAATGATAATTACAATTCCAGGCTGATATCGCCAACCTTTAAAAAATCAATAGCAATTCCATTCATGAGTCCAATTCATTCTGTCCTGTGAGGAGGTGTGTTCTGTACCCCTGGGAGGCCCATCAGGATGCCAGGCTGGTGAATGTATATTGCAGCAACCTAACATTTTTATATGGCCACGGATGTCTGGTAACACCCCCTCGCCCCCCCCAAAAAATTAAAACTAAAATCGTCTCTGCTGTGCTCCTTAGACAGTCTTTTTTTTTTTTAAAGATTTTATTTATTTATTTGACACAGATAGAGACAGCCAGCGAGAGAGGGAACACAAGCAGGGGGAGTGGGAGAGGAAGAAGCAGGCTTATAGCGGAGGAGCCTGATGTGGGGCTCGATCCCATAATGTCGGGCTCACGCTCTGAGCCGGAGGCGGATGCTTAACCGCTGTGCCACCCAGGCACCGCTCCTTAGACAGTCTTAAGCAAACACTGTTCCAACTGCTTTCTGAGAAAAACCCTCAGTTGTGTCTATGACCCTCCATGTGAATTGCAGAAGCGTCGTGTCCAGGCCAGAGCACAAAGCAGGCTCCTTAACTTTCCCAATAAATGTATTGATACCACCCCTTGGTCCCCAAAAAGCGCCCTGTGTCCTTATTCCACAATGGGAATAACTGATAGACACCAAGCTTGACAGAATCACCTTGAAGTGTTTGACATCCAGTTCCAGCCACAAACCCAGTGGACAGAAAGTACATTTGAGAGCGTTCATCTGTCTGCTCCTCTGAAAGTCGAGTTCTCGACTTACGTCTTATTAAACATCAAAAGGTTAAATACTCAGGCAACTTCCCTTCATGTGACCTGGACCTTCGTCAAAGGCCATTACAAGAATGATCCATATTGATCACATTCCTGTATGTGTGACAAAACAGTTGCTGAGAATGTACGCCCATTCCGTTACACAGGTTACAGATACAATAGTTAACAAGGGTTAGTTACGGGAACATATTAACAGCTGACTCGATTCGCTTCTTTTCTTTTTAAATATTTTATCCATTTATTTGAGAGAGAGAGAGATAGTGAGAGAGAGCACGAGCAGGAAGGAGTGGGAGAAGCAGGCTCCACACTGAGCAGAGAGCCCGATGTGGGAGTCGATCCCAAGACCCTGGGATCATGACCTATGCCAAAGACAGACACTTAACCAACTGAGCCACCCAGGCACCCCTTGATTTGCTTCTAGTAAAACTGAAAATACATCCCTGCACTCCCAGCCTAGGGCCCTCTCAGCAACACATTTCCATATGCAGGTGTCCAGCATCTGCTCCCATCTATGGTATACTTTCCCTCTTCCGTATTATCAACCCCCCACTTCTGTAACATTCTCTCTGTCTCAAACATGCTGCAATATTCTCCATATAAAATAAAACCCACATTTGACCCCACATACCCTATGGCTAATAACCATTTCTCTGCTCCTCTTTGGTAGCAAAACTCCTTAAAAGAATAGTGTAAGTTCACTGTCTTCAGTTCCTCTCTTCCCTTTCCCTTTTGAGCCTCCCCAGTTTAACTTTGTCTTACCACCACTGCTGAGCCATCTTTTGTCAGAGTCACCACTGAGTGTATTCCTAGCCTCTGTCTTTATTTTATCTAGATGGTGAAACGAGATGGGGGAGATATTCATTGCAGGTGCAAATTTTGAGGAGATGCCAAAAACTCATTAATTGAGATAAATAACGTTTTAATGTAATATTTTTAAATGAAAATAAATGCAAATCAGGGAAATACAAATCAAAACCACAATGAGATATCACCACACACCCGTCAAAATGGCTAAAATTAACAAGTCAGGAAACAACAGATGTTGGCAAGGAAGTGGAGAAAGGGGAGCCCTTCTACACTGTTGGTTGGAATGCAAGCTGGTACAGCCACTCTGGAAAACAGTATGGAGGTTCCTCAAAAAGTGGAAAATAGGGGCGCCTGGGTGGCGCAATCGTAAAGCGTCTGCCTTCGGCTCAGGGCGTGATCCCAGCATTCTGGGATCGAGCCCCGCATCAGGCTCCTCTGCTGTGAGCCTGCTTCTTCCTCTCCCACTCCCCCTGCTTGTGTTCCCTCTCTCGCTGGCTGTCTCTATCTCTGTCAAATAAATAAATAAAAAATCTTAAAAAAAAAAAAAAGTTGAAAATAGAGCTACCTTACAACCCAATTGCACTACTCGATATTTACCCCATATATACAAATGCAGTGATCCAAAGGGGCACCTGCACCCCAATGTTTATAGCAGCAATGTCCACAATAGCCAAACTGTGGGAAGAACCCAGATGTTCATCGACAGAAGAATGGATAAAGAAAATACACAATGGAATACGACTAAGCCATCAAAAAAATGAAATCTTGCCATTTGCAACGACGTGGATGGAACTAGAGAGTTTACGCTAAGAGATATAAGTCAATCAGAGAGACAATTATCATATGATTTCACCTATATGTGGAATTTAAGAAACAGGATCATAAGGGAAAGGAGGGAAAAATAAAACAAGAGGAAATCAGAGAGGGAGACAAACCGTAGGAGACTTTTGATCATAAGGAACAAACGGAGGGTTGCTGGAGGGGAGGAGGTGGAAAGATAGGGTAATGGGGTGATGGACATTAAGGAGGGCACAGGATGTAATGAGCACTGGGTGTCACGTAAGACTGATGAATCACGGAGCTCTATCTCTGAAACTAAAAATACATTATATGTTAACTAATTCAATTTAAATAATTTTTTAAAAAAGAAAAGAAACGCAAAAAATTAATGATGAGCAAAATCTCAAGATTTTAAATAAAGGCAGCATTTGACAAGGCCCAGACCAAGGTAAGGGGAAATAGTCTAAGCGTAAGGCCAGATCCTCTCTCTATTTAAAAGGTGATACTTTGGGGGCACCAGGGTGGCTCAGTTGGTTGAGTGTCCAACTCTTAATTTCAGCTCAGGTCATGATCTCAGGGTCCTGCGATTGAGCCCCATGTCAGGCTCCGTGATGAGTGTGAAGCCTGCTTAAGATTCTCCCTCTCTTTCTCTCTGCCCCTCCCCTGGCTCACTTTTTCTCTCTTGAAAAAAAAATAAATAAATAAAAATAAAAGGTGATATTTTGTTTAAATATTAACATCCAAAGTTCTTACGTTAGCCTCCAAGTCCAGCTCTAAAACCTTAGCCGAAACAGAATCAGAATCACCTGGGGTCTTGTTAAAACACCAAGTGCTGGGTCCCACCCCCCAGAGTTTCAGATGTAGCATTTCTGACAAGTTCCCGGAGATGCTGAGGCTGTTGGTCTGTAGATCACACTGTGCAGACCATCGGCCTACAATGCCCTGCATGATTTTTTACTTCTCTAAACTCATCCCCCATTACTTCCCATCTTCTTTTCTCTGCCCCAGCCGCTCTGGCCTTTTGGCCTTCAAGCCAGCACTACTTCAGGATCTTTGTCATTTCTATTCCTTCTGTCTGAAACATTCCTCCCCTAGATAACCAGAAGGCCTCTCCCTCCTTGAGGTCTCAGATCAAAAGCCCTTTTAATAAGGTTTTTTCTGAACATACTACGTAAAACACCAAATTTGCCTCACCCCCACCTGCTCCATTTTTCTCCATAGAGCTTAACACCATCCGTTCTTTATATATTTATTGTTTTTCTCTTCCCTCTGGAACTTAAGCTTCATGACAGACACCCTATACTTATTTCAGTATCAATTCCAGAATTGAAAATGGCATTTGGCATATAAGTGCTCAATAAATATTTGTAAAGAAATGAATGAATGAATGAATGAATGAATGAATGAGAGAATCGGACATTCACTCTAGACTATTTCCACATCTGTTTGCAAGCTGCACAGGTGGAAGGAATCATCAAATGTATCATATGAATCTGAGCAAGTCACTCAACTGCAGCCTCTTCTTGCAAGGTTTTATTGTAAAAGCACCTTAACTGGCTTCATCAACCAAAAATAAAACTGACGTTAATTCAGTAACCAATACAGGAAGCTTCCAGTGTCCCATTCTGTTTTACCCTCAGTGCCGACCTGGTGTGCACAGAGGCCCACTTAGGGTGGCTGCAATTAGAGTCCTTCTACTCTGTTGCCACCTGCTTCCAACAGCTGTAAATCCAGCTGTTATGAAGAATCATCTCTGGGTTTTATTTCCCTCAACTATTTTTTCCCTCTCTTTCTCCTCTATCACTGTCTTTATTCTCCCCAGAGAGTCACCTATTTGTGCCCAGCTATGAGTCATTCTACCTTCTTCTTTATCTGGAATGGCTCCAATTTAAGTGTCCATTCTCCTCCTAGCCTCTTTAGGAATCCAATTGGAATGATCCTGTTTCCTTGGCCAGCAGCTGGTTTGGGCATGTAGGGACCACCCAGTCCCAGTCTATGGATGTAGCCTGCTGGAGACTTCAGGAAAAGTTAACTGCTTCTCATTAAAGAGATTCATGGAATCAAATATTCTTCAACAATCAGACATCGTGGTATCTGCCTCTTATGCCTAGAACCGCAGCAACCACTTTGTAACCTTGAGGGAAGCTAGCTGAGGAGAAAACTAGAGAGAGCTGAGGGGGAAAAAATAGAAAGAACTGGGTTCTTACTGAATCAATGAGCCAATGAACAACATGGGAGCTACGCTTTCTCAGGATTTCTTGGTGTGTGGGACAACAGAACTTTCTTATTGTTAATTCAGTTGGGTTTGGGGTTAGAAGTTGTTACTTGCATCCTTTCTCATACAGGGGGCTCCGCTCAGTAGCAACATTACAACAGCCCGGTTACACACACAATTTGTATGGAAGGCAAGCTGCCTGTCACATGTATAACTTTGCATCCCGGAAAAGCCCTTTCCAACCTCCATAAATCACTTCCTGAGGATCAAATGCTGAGTTACCCATGCTGGATTTCCTTCGGGTCTTAGTCTCTTTGAGATACCAAATAAAGACAAATATCTGCTTCCTGGGTGTGGCCCAGAAAGAAGTTGGTTTGCATATATCAACCCACGAATGGAAATAAGTAGTTTTTATTATATACAATGTCCAAAACTAGTAATCATTGCTTATTATTATTATAAGATGACATCTAGGAGAGAAAATTTATCTTGAATTTTGTAGGACTTTTTTATACAATCAACTCAATAGAAATTCAATACAATCTCACAGATAAAAATGAAAGGGTTATATGACCTTTAACAGACCCTCTATGGATATGCATAATTTGAATCATTGTGATATTTTTAAGTTTCAGATATTCTGAAATCTCTGAATCAAAAGCACTCTAATATATTAAATATCTCAATGACACTCAACTGTTTATTATCTCATAAAGTATTTGCCTCACTGGGTTTTTTTTTCTTTTCAAAGTTTATTTTTAGAAGTTGACTCTCTATCTAGACTCCCTTGTTCTCCCTGGGTCACTGCTGCAATGTAGTTAAAATTGTAAAATTCTGCTTTATTTCACATCTTTTCTGTCAGCTCCAGCCCCAGTGCTGTTTTGGCAAGGGCTAGGGGTTTCTTATAGAGTTTAGTTTGGCTAATACTCCTTACTCAGGAAACCTCCAGATGGACATCGCAGAGACGCTGCTTCAGTTTTTTTTTTTTTTCTTTTCAATTTGGACATGTCATGCACAACCTCACTAATGTATAAAACATCAGTAGAAAATGTAGGAAAGTTATTTTGCTTTTTGCCTGCGTATACCCTTTTTATGATGAGCTGAGATGTTTTTCCACAGGCAGAAGTTTTCCTAAAGAAAAACTATAAAAAATAAAAACCTAAAATAGAATAACTTAAACAGAAACTTTACATTCAGATTTTTAGTTTCCCGCATAAAAAATAAGAGGATGTTACGAAGTCTCTAGGAAAGCAAAAACAGCTAACCAGAATGACATTGAGAAGGCCAGGGGGGTGTCCAAATGACGTTGTTGTATATTTCAAGAGTTAATCATTATGGGTCAGGTTATCACAGAGGCCTCCACCCTGAATTCCAGAATTGTATTTGCTATTATCGTACTCCCATGAGAATGATGAGTAAATAAACATTGCCCAATTGTGTTAGGCGGGTATTCCAAGACACATAGGAATCAGGATGTAAACATATTGCCTTTGCAGGATTTCCTTATGGCTATCTAGTTCAGAAAATATTTTGAGAACATGGAATTACCAGAGTATTTTTTATAGCTGTTATAGTTTTTCACTTGCAAACCTTTAGAAACTCATATGAATACTATATCCATATTAGAACATACAAAAACACTATGAATCCCCTTGTAAAAAAATGAAAATAAATAGTCCTGGCTCTTATCTTTTCCTTCTACAGGGAGGTTCAGTTTCCTTATATTGGGAGTTAGTGTCGCAATTTAGATTAGTCAGATTTGACCGATCTGGATTTATACTCTGACGCTACCAACCCATGATTCTGGGCAAATCTATTCACATGGGAGACTCTTAGAGCCTCCATCTGTAAAAACGGGAGGAAAAGGGCCTTAGCTCCTCGTACCCATCTCTGTCATAAGGCTCGTCACACTGGGTTATCATTGTCTGCTTACTTGTCTATTCCTGCCATTAAATTCTGGGGAACGGGATGATGTCTTTACCTCTTTGGAACAGAGGTTCTCAACCCTGGCTGCACGTGAGAATCAGCCGAGCAGTTTTCAAACTCCCAAGGCCCAAGCTTAACCACTTACCTGATTACTCCCGAGGGTGGACCAACACCTCCTCCTTTGTTTTCTCAGGTGGCTCACCTAATGCGAGCCAAGATTGAGGACCGCTGCTGTAGAGGCTTAGCGCGGTCCGTGGCATACAGGGGGCATGTGCAACAGAATGAATAAGTAAATTTAGTCAGTAAATGAGTGACAGATGTCACAAGCCACTTTATAATATTTACCTATCCATAGTCCCCCACTAGTGTGTGGGAAGCACAGGGGAATTTGCTAGCCTTATCTCCTAACACAGTGGCTCATTCGCTTTACCTCCTTTGGCAACTAGTAAGAACTTGATGTTTGGTTGAGAAAGGCAACATGAAGGAAGGTAAAAAGAGTTTCCTTGGTCAATTAAAGATTTTTTAAGTAGAAAAAGAGAGTAAGAAAAGATTAGATATTGCTCATGTATCTCAGATGGAAAAATAGAACAAAGTTCCACTTTCGTACGTACTGCGGCAGCCCCATAGCACAGAGCCAGGCAGTGAATAGCCGGTGTACCACGGACAGCTCAGCCTTGACGGAGTACCCAGGGGACACTATGAAGCAAAAGGGAAAATGCCTCCTTTTTGGCCTTTATCTGGCCTTCCTTGGGCCCTCCTGGAAGAGCTGAGCATGTCCTCCAAGGAGGACAGTCTCACGGACATTAATGTAAACAACACATTATTTGCTGGATGGGCATTTCTTATAAACTGTTTTGAGTAGCCAGTACGCCTGCTTCCAGCTTTAGTGAACGCTTGCTCTTATACTGTCCCCCACAGTGAATTAGGTGAGGTTTGCTTGCTCTCCTGGACTAAATAAGGCTGGAATATTCCCGAACTCGGCAAGACAAAGCCAGAGACCTTTTTTTTGAGGATGAAATGTTGACTGAGTTTATCCTGCAAAATTCCTTCTTCAGTATTGAAAATAGCTTAAAAGTATGTGTGTGTTTATTTGTTTTGTTCTTATTTATTGATTGGCTGGTTTTTATACATTGGTAAATCCACACCCATTAAAAATGATAGGATTATCATAACATTTTAAAGAAAAATTTCACAGGAAGTTGTATGTGTGAGTACCAATTGGCATGAAAGCAAAATAAAAATTAAAATAAATAAATGTGGGGGCACCTGGGTGGCGCAGTCATTAAGCATCTGCCTTTGGCTCAGGGCTTGATCCCGGCGTTCTGGGATCGAGCCCCACATCAGGCTCCTCCACTATGAGCCTGCTTCTTCCTCTCTCACTCCCCCTGCTTGTGTTCCCTCTCTCGCTGGCTGTCTCTCTCTCTGTCAACTAAATGAATAAAATCTTTAAAATAAATAAATAAATAAATAAATAAATAAATAAATAAATAAAATAAAGGCAAAACACGGAAGTGGCCAAGTATTTGACACCTGTCAGTGTCACCCAAGCAAAGACACTTCACCCGGGTGGCAGCAGTGAATTTTAACCTCCGATGCTTTGTGTCCCTCCTAGATGCAGCCTCGTTAGTCCTGCCCTCGGTGCCTCCTGAGGTTTGAGTCCCAACTCTTCAAGACTATTCCTCTTACCTCAGGTGTATTCGTACCAGCCGAGGAGCGCGCCCTCTTCAGAGGTCTGAGTCCCAGCTCCCTGGGGCTTTTCCTCCAAACTTGCAAGCTTAAATAGCCTCAATCTTTTATATTTGTTCTCCCAGCCCTACTCTTTGTGCAATTATTACGTCTATATTCCATTAGTCTTTGCTTTTTTGCATTTTCAGCTCTCCAACACCTTTGTAATCAACTCCTTATATTAAATTCCCTATTGAGATACCTAGTGTGGTTTGTTTTTTGCCTACTGGAGCTTGACTAATACACACATGAAGGAGAACTATGTAGCAGTTGGAAGCAACAAATTAGATGTAAACATAAGCAACACAAAAGATATTAAATACACGGTACTGAGTGAAAGAGCAAGAAACAGAACAAGACATTCAACACAGTGTCATTTAGATGAATTAAAAATAATTCCTTCAGAAAAACAGTATGTATTTTCAAGAATACATACAACATATTAGAATGGTGACTTATTGGGGCGCCTGGGTGGCTCAGTCAGTGAAGCGTCTGCCTTTGGCTCAGGTCATGATCCCAGGGTCCTGGGATCGAACCCCATGTCAGGCTCCCTGCTCAGTGGGGAGTCTGCTTCTCCCTCTCTCCCCTGCTCGTGCTCTATCTCTCGCTTTCTCTCTCTCAAATAAATAAATAAAATCGTAAAAAAAAAAAAAAAAAAGAATGGTGGCTTATGACAGATAGGAACCAGAGTGAGATATAGGGATAAAGGAGAATGAAGGAAAGGAGGAAGGGAAGGAAGTAAGAAAGAAAGAAGATAGCTGTGTAAAGGGCTTTGCATGAAGCAATAATCATAATGTGCCATGAACTGAGATGTATGATTAACTCAAACTTCTGCCCTCACGAGAACCATGAGTCAAGGCCTGTTTAAACTTCAAGTGACAGAAACTCTAACTTCGGGGGTGGGGGATACTGATTTCTTGGCTTAAGTAACCAAAAAAACCACACACACACACACACACACACACACACACACACACACACACAAACAACTCAGTCACAGATGAATCCAGGGGCTCAATTATATCATGTTACTTTTCTCTGTATTGGTTTCTATCTAGCATATTCTCACCCCAACAAAGTTCGTAGAAGATGAAGGCTTTTATCTTAGTATATAAGGCATCTGAGCTTTATTTTTTTTCCCCCTCCTTTCTCATCATTCTGGCCAAAATTATGAGTCCAAATACTCATTGGCTCTGATTGGTCTGTTCAGGTCATGTGCACTTCCTGAACCAATCACTATGGGGACAAATACTTCTATTGGCCAATCATGGGTCATTCTCCCCAGAGAGTGGTGTCAGTTCCATGGAACCTGTTACTGGAAGTAAATTCTTCAACACAACATCAAATGCCATTAAAATGTTTCCAACACTGCTCAATTACTAGGACACTGTTCTTCCAGGAGAAATTTCCTATCTGGGTACATCACAGAGGTAGAGCAGGTCTTTAAAGAGAGGACAAAGAACATGACTCACGTCCATGTGGCTTTATTTTAGGAATGCCGTGAATGCCTGTTGCCTAAAATACCTTCCCCATCTGCCAACCACAGTCTTAAATTCCAGTTCCACTACTGAGATACATTGTTGTGGGCCTATGACATGTACCCTCCAACTGCTTTGGAAAAGAGTGATGAGAAGGGTGGCAGGTGATAGAAAACACTTGAGACACAATCTGTCTGATTCGCAAATCCCCTTGGTAAAACTACCCATAACAGCGCTGAATTACATCTTAGAAGGGGCATCCTTTGAGAAGATGCCCTAACAGGACAAGTTCCCTAATGGGGCAAATCCCACATTTGAGACATGGTAACAGCATCCGCCCTGCGTCTGCAAGGAGAGAGAAGATTGTTTAAATAAAAGCTGGCCAGCATGAAGAACCTCAGACTCTAAGAACTGTCCTGAAGTATTTCTTGCTTCTAATAGTTAAGCAAAGATGTCCCTAGAACCCTTGCGGTTTTTTTCTATTGACATGAAGTTGCCAATGTCTAAATGGCTTTATTTTCCAGTTAATGCAGTAATACACATCCAGCAATACCCCAAAGCTAGCATTCCATGTGATTTGGGACAAGATATTGTGTTTTCCTATAGTGTCCCAATTTTTAACTCATTATTACTAAATTTCCTATCTCACCAGGCTCCATCTTCTTAAAAGTAATCGTAACAATGTATAACAATACGAATCTGCTCCAAGGTGTAATAAGTAGATGGAAAGAAAAAAAGGAGGGAGGATGGGAAGGGAGAAAGAAAGGGAGAAAGGAAACACTAGCACTTACCTATGGGAAAGGGAATGGGATGAGGGTACAGATAGTAAAAAAAGAAATAAAACTTTTTATCCTACATACTGTATTATTGCTTGACTTTTATTTACAATGATCATGTATTCACGAATCCTTTTAGTAATTTAGAATTTAGCAAAATTTGTACTTAATTGATTCTACTAACTAAAAGATCTTTGTTCTCACATTTAGGATTGCACTTGAGGGGGACAGGGCCAGCTCTCTTGCCTAAATACTGACCATAGAGAGAAAAAGTGCATCCGATAAATACTGGCGCTGCCTGAAGCTTAAGAATAATGCTTGAATGATATAAAACCAAGCTGAATAAAAATGAAAAATACTCCAATTCTTTGTTACATCCACTTTTCTCTTTTTTCAAAATGAATGAACTACTGCTGTTTTTGAGAGTGTCATAAAGATACAAGTCGGTTATGCCCCTCCCATGGATGGGTTTCCGTTGGTAATAAATGGTTTTCTGAGAGGTTTGAGTTAAAGCTCTTATGTAAATAGAGAGAGGCTTACATAATGCTCTTTAAACTAGAACTTTGAAGACAATCTGCACTAGGCATATGAAATCTGTCTGTGCTGCAAATGACATCTGAAAACTAACAGGAAACCATCCAAGAAGTGGTTTAAGAAAACAGGAAGAATAAACACCCACAATGCAAGTTTCCGATCAATCATTTAACCAAACCTCAAGCACGACCAAATAGTGAATACGTACCTAAGAGGTGTGTCTTGGGCTTATAGTAATGCTACTGACCAAAAGTATATTTCAGCAGCGCTCAGGAGTATCATTCATTGTAAATTTCTATGTAAAATTCTCCAGAGGCTGGGGGCGCCTGGGTGGCTCAGTCGTTAAGCGTCTGCCTTCGGCTCAGCGCGTGATCCCCGCGTTCTGGGATCGAGCCCCACATCAGGCTCCTCCGCTATGAGCCTGCTGCTTCTTCTCCCACTCCCCCTGCTTGTGTTCCCTCTCTCTCTGGCTGTCTCTGTCAAATAAATAAATAAAATCTTTAAAAAAAAATTCTCCAGAGGCTGGAGCTGTGCCTTCGGCTGTTTCCCTCCCTGTAAGGTTACACAGTGCATCATCTCACGGAAGAAGCTAAACTAGTATTGATTTTCCAATTTCTAAAAGGAGTAACCATTTCGAGCAAAGGCACGCTGGGGTGGGGGGTGGTTTGTGTGAAGGAGAAACACGTTTCAAACCGAAAGCGCTGCGGAGAGGGGAAGAGGGAGCTCTGGTGAGCGAACAGAGGCTTCTCTCTGCCCAAGTAGCGGGGCTGCGAAGTTCTTGCCACAACAGCTGCGACGTTCTAATTCTGCAGACCTGCCAGGAGAGACGTTTCTCTGCCCAAAGAGAAATTTCTGTTATTTTTCGGGAAGGCGGGAAGGACCATCTTTTATCCGTTTTTACTTTCACCTCAGCCACTTTACCCGCCATCCTTACGCCCTCCCTTCCAACCCCCCAACCTCCGGTGATCAGCAGGTGGGCGGGGAGCCGGAGAGCGCGCACTCCAGGTTCTAAAGGTCACCAGACTTTCCCGAGGCCCCCAGGCCTCCCCGGACCCGGTGCAGGCGCCCCACCCGGCCTCGGAGCCCAGCCCCGCCTCGTCGCCCCGCAATCCCGGGGCCCCAGGCTTGGCGCGGATCTGAGGCAGACACGGTCGAGCCCCAGATAACGGGTGGGCTAACTTTCAGGTGCATTCCCAACCCTGAGGCTGGCTCCCACTGGCCACTCGGAGAGCTCTAAGTAACTGCCAACAGTGAGCGTGCGTTGGGCAGCGCGCAGCGGCGCCGTGGGGCTGGTGGCCGCAGGGCCCGGCGTGGCCGGAGCACGGTTGAGAGCCGCCCCTCCTGGGGCCTCGCAGAGCCTCTGCCCTGCAGGGCCCGGCGGGACGTTCCCCTCTCCGCACCGCCCCTACGGCGGCGACCATCCCTCCGGTGCCCGACGGCTCCGCGGGAAGGGGAACCCGCAGGCAGAGACCCCCCTCCCTCCCGCATCTGCTAACTTTCCTAACACCACCCCCCTTCCCCTGGCATGTAGCACACTATTTACGACCGCGTAGACTCGCGCTCACGCACGCCTGCCCTTTTCCCCAGAAGCCTGAAAGTGGCTGAATGGAAACACTGACACGTGAAAACTCTATTCTGAGTGACTTAGAATCCGCCGCCTTGAGGTTTTAATCTTGCTCGGCTTGTCCCGCCCGGTGCTCCGGGCAGCTGTCCGAAAGGTCCCGGCAGTCTTTACTGTCCCTAGGGATGAGGAGGCGAGGAGGAAGGGGGAGGAGGAAACGTGAGAGGTCTGGGGCCACACGGAATATCCAAGAGGAAACTCCGAATTCTAATCCCAGGAATTTAAGTCCTTGTGCATTGTTTCCAAACCAAATGCACATGGCAGCTTTCTTCGGAGCCCTGGGACCCCTAAATTGCTTTTTTGGAATGGAGGGAAGGGACGCATCACCACAGACCATCTGTCCTACCGGGTGGGGGTAGAGTAGGGGTACTGCTTACCCTAATCCTGACCTTTCCCTGCCCCCACTTCATTGGCAACAGGGTTTCAAGTACTGGAGACACACCCATCCACACACTGGTCTCATCCTTCACCTGGAGGCTGAGGCCAGCAGTGTGTTGGCCCCAGACACGGTCAGACAGACCATACTAGCCTCACTGGTGTGGGTGCCTGTGGCCAGCATGGTGTGAGATTTCAAAATGTCAGGGCACTGCTTCAGAGATGGCAGACAAACGTCTTATGGACCTCTTCACAAAAGAAAGGAGTACGGTTATCTTGGCCTTGGGTTGTTCCCCACCTAAGAAAACCTTTTTTTCTTTTCCAAACACAACATGGAGGACCACTTGCATCCTTGCACTTCTACTCAGACGTTTCTACTCTAAAGGGTCTGTGGTACATTTTGAGTGGACTTTCCTTTCTTCTACGTCCCTGCCAGGGATCTTACCACCTAGTTTTCCTGGCCTGAGACACTGACGGGTGGCCCAGGCTTCTTTGGGACAGCTGCAAGGGGTCCCTCTAATGTTTCAGGTCTGTTTGGGGACCGCCCACCAAGCCCCCTTCTCTCCAACTACCACTGGCAGTAAAAGTGGCGAATGAGCTTACTTTTCTGTAATATGACCTCCAACCTGAGGGCTTTTCATGGCAAAGTCAAGGGAAGAAGAAAAGGAAAGCAGTGGGGATGGTGCCTGGACACCCCAACTCTGACCTCAGAGAAGGAAAACCCTCAACTACTGCCTCTCCCCACCTTGCCCTGTTTTCCTGAAACCTGGAAATGAAAATGGAAATTGTTTGATATATGAGGAGACGTTATCTAATTAGGGCGTAAGAAATTTAATCTTTCCAGCATGCAGGTCATATAATTAATGTTAATTTAACGCTCAAATTCTCAGTCATTAATTTTTATTCTCTTAAATGCAGTTTGGCAGGGGCCCCTGATCCATGGCAATGGATTTTACTGGATGTGAAAGCACACTTGGTCTTAGGAGTGACTCACCGCAGACCTTCCCATCCCAATAACAAGATCACATCATGTATGCATTATTAAGCCACATAATTGAACGGTCCATAGTTTGCATATCAGACTATTAAAATAATGTGTTTTGCTTTTCTCCGAACACGTATTGTTCAAGCCTCTGCGAATATGTGGCGATTCTGATAATTATCACCAAATTACTGCAAATGTTCTCTTCATTAACATGATTTCTTTCAAGCATTTTTTAAAATGTGAATGTTATTATGAATTAAGGAACTTCTTACAAAGTTGTGTGAACTGTTTTTTTTTTTTTTAAGGGACTTGTCACTGGGAAGGGAAGGATATATTTTAAATGGAGGAGGGAGAAAAAAGCTCTTGACTATTCCTTTCAAATGGCTTCCTCTGATCAAATAAAAGTGTTCTCTCTCTAGTTTTCAGGCAGCTTCTAGGCAAAAGACAGACACAGAGAGAGGAGAGACAGAAAAAGAAATAAAAGAAAGAAGGAGAAAGGAGGAAGTGAGGAGAGAAGGAATTTAAAAGTCACAGGAGAGTAAGAGAATTAATTTTTTAAAGTCCTACTATCCTGTCCCCTTCTGGTGTGGATAATTTGTCCCCACAAATAATATCCTAACTTTTTACGTGACCTAGAGTAAATTAATATCCTCCATTTTAAAAATACCAACTCAAAATTTTCTACAGATGACATCTCACAATTAATTAAATATTGCTGTCTTCCTCTAGCTATTCTGAGCTATACTGTTGGGAGAAATTATGAGCCGTAAAGAGGCTGTATTGTAACCTTTCCTCCACACAGTTTTCAAAGTTGAATAGCAAGACATTAAAAAAAAAAAAAAACCACACACACTACTGCAAAATAAAAGTCTTTTTTAAATGTGAAAATTTTCTCATCCGCCCGCCTTTCTAGCGAAATTTCCCTTTGAGTGATTTTTCAACTTGTAACAAACAGGTCTTTCTGCCGCTGGTATTGTCGCTCCTTCCCGGTACAGCGTCATGCGGCGCGCAGGGCGCTCTCCTCCGACGGCGCTCCCAACGCCCAAACACGGCCAGCGGCCCCGGAGAAGAGGGGGTTTCGCTCACTGGGAAAGTCACAGGAGTTTGAGGTGGTGAGGTTTTGCCTAAATAAAAGACGTCACCTCGGGTGCGATCGAGGAGAGAGGGAGGGGAAGGACAGGGAGAGGGAGAGAGGAGGAGGAGGGGGAGAGAGAGAGAGAGAGAGAGAGAGAGAGAGAGAGAGAGTTGTGGCTGGTGCATTCCGTCCGCTCCAGCAGTAACCTGCTTGGCCGTTCCCTGCGGGGCTGGATACCCCCTCCCCTCGCTCGGTCCCCGGATCCTTCGGGCCCCTCTCCTTGAGCCTGCGGTCAGCTCTCCCGGGAAAGGGTGCCAGGCCCCGGGCGGCACTTTTATTTTGGCTGAGAGGAGAGAACGCTGCTCCCAGGCCCGCAGAAGGCGAACTGAGCCCTTCTGTTTGGATTTCCCTCCTCGCTATAGCAACCAGCAGCATCCGGACAAAAATGCGCCCTCCCTGGACAATGGCCCGGCCTCCCGCTTCTCGCCCTCGTCTTCCTCCACCGGATCGCAGCCAGGACCTGCCTAGGAGCTCAGTGGCTCAGTGGCAGGGAACGCCCCCACCCCCATCCCGCTCTGTTCCCTAGCAGTCCCTCCCGAGGTCAGGCCAGGGCGCGGGGACGCCGCAGCCCCTTCTCCCTACCAGGGCTGATCCCCCACGCAGGCGGAGGCCGAGACACAGAACCTCCTGGCAGGGCTCGGGCGCTCCCACGGGCCTTCTCCGCGGGATTCTGTGAGTGGTTGGATGGTCCGGAGTAGAACAAACTCCAGCTTTTTTCGGGATTAAAAGCAATTATTAGTATAATGCACAAAGCAGACTACTCCCTCCCTCCCCCACCCACCTGCACACACTCACATTCACGTAAATATAAGCATCCTAAACCACGATCCTGGGCATGATCTCTGACTTTCTTTCACTCTCCCAAGGTTAATTAGGTTCCCTTCCACGAACTGAGCTCCGCGCCTATTCATTATTCTCTCCCTCTGACCTAGGGCGTTAATATGATCAGGCCTGTGACTCGGCCGTGTCCTGTTTTCCTATTTTGCATTTAATGCTGGGACCCGGCTGCCCTAGATTGCCATGGAAAACTCCAAGGAAGACATGAGGAGTGAGCTGTTCTCATTGCTCCCATCTGCCTAAAGCTTCCTCTTTCTGCGTCGTCTCCCGGACGATGCTACACTTCACATCACCGGGACCCACATTCTGGAAATCTGCCTTTAAAAAAAAATAGTCATCCCTAACTTTGTTAAGTCCAGAGATGCCTAGAATGACAGACTTAAAAAGTCAGAAACCTAGGAGAAAGTCCTGGCCCACAGCTGTTACCGCTGTGGTTAACTGCCCTTAAGAAAAACTTCGCTCCCGTGCATCATCCCTCCCCTGCTGGATGCGGTCCCCCGGACACTAACAACACAATTGTCAAGTGCATTCGTACACTTTAGAAGGGATTTGCATTCCTGATCTGTGCAGCCAGAATAAGAAAACCGAAGTCCAACCTCAATCAAACGCAGCCTTGTTTCTCCCAGCGATTGAAACCCAGCCCTGGCTGTTGGACACCGCACCAGCGAAATAGATGAGGTCGCTCGTCCCCTGCGCCGGGGCGCAGGTGTGTGCGCGTGCTCTCGCCCCTTGCCTTCCGCTTCTCAAATTACTCCTGAGCACAAGAAAGGGAACTGACTGCAGCAAGAGCTACATTTTAAAATGCTTTAGAGTTAAGGAGGTTTGTGTTGAAATGCCTTTAACTTATCAAAGAGTTGTCATTCCCTCCTGGTAAGAGCCATCCACCTGCTTTAAGGGGGGGGGCACCCTTGGGCTCCATTGCTAGGAAGTCATTAGTTAGCCCTTTAGAAACGAAATTTCAGGAAGGGAAGTAGGAGCCACCAATTGCCTCCTGTTCTGTTCCTGATATTTCAATATAAACAAGCTGTATTAACTCCAAATAGAATTTATCTTGCACACTGATGGAATGTGTCCTTTATGCTTTCTCCCCTGTAAGGCCTCATATTCACCACTCAAAATTTAGCAGGCTTCCTTTGATAAATTACTCAAAGTAATCCCTGAAACAGCTAGACTGCCTGGGTGATGTGGTTTTAGAAGTCTTCAAACCGTGCCTGTCTATAAAATATTCACTTGCGGACTACAAAGGGGGGATCATTTTTAATGACAAGATTCAGAACTGGAAGTAAAGGGGGAAGAGATTAATATCCATGAATTCAAATAATTTCATTTCAAATACTGAACTTAGAACATTACATCTCACTGGTTTACACAGTAGTGAAGATAAAATAGAATCATCTGTATGTGAGGCGTGGACAAACACAGAGTTGCCAAGCATATGAAGAATGGAAGTTTCAACTTTTAGAAAACTTTTCCTTTTTCAAGACCATTTATGACATAGAGATAGAGGCACAATACATGTATAGACAGTAATTTATATAAATCTGTAGGAGAATTTTTTAAATATGGGGAGACGTGATGCTACATAAAGATATTAATTTCTGTTGTTTTTTAAAGAAGTTAAATGTTTATGTCTCTCATAAGAACCAGCACCTTGAAAATGCATTTTCCATGCTCCTAATAAATGCATCCCCAAGACTGCAGTTCTTGAAGCTTTCAGGAGGTTTTCATTAAAGCAGCCAGCTGCCTCTTTGTGTGGATTGGCTGTTTAGAGCTGCCGCTCTGAAGTGGGAACCTCAGTTTTGACATTCTGTAGGCCCTTAGTAAAGAAGTTCCATTCAAATGTGGGGGAGCTAGCCACCAAATAAAACATCATCTGGGGGCTAGCAGGACAGCAGAAAGGGCAGGAATGAATGACTGGGACAAGGGAGGAAGAAGGGGGGAAGGGAAGAAGTAGAGAAGTAGGAAGGGGGGAGGAGGAGGAGTGGGAAAAGAAGGGATGAAAACAATCCTCCTGCAAGGTCGATACACTAAAAAGGAAACACCAGTAGACAGTTTTATCGAAGTTTAAGCCAGTTGCCACCTCCTAAGAAATTTCCCTTTGTTTCCTGGTTTCTATTACCATGGGACTACATAAATAAGAAATACATTAAGATCTATCAAATGAATACCATCTCATCTCTATTTTAATAACTGTGTCCTTTCAGCACAACGTATGGGGAATGAGTATGGTGGTTTTTCTGCCATGTCCTGGTACATAGAAATAAATCAATGATATTTAACATATAGTGTGAGTATGTTTAGTAGATGAATGAGTTAATAAATTATGTTCATGTTAGAGTGTGTAGATTGATACCATTACTGTTATTCAAGTGAAGACTTTGGGGGCCATGGGTTAAGGTGCCAGGCCCAGCTCACTCTTTCGAGGAGTGTGACAATGTGGAGATAAAATATAGGTCTCCTCGGTTTAGTTCGTGTACGTTGAGTTGTTTCCTCTCTTCGCAATGCACCCAGACAGGAGGGAGTCCGCACCACTTCTTCAAACCAGTCCAGGTCGGGATGCCGAAAGAGCACAGCCCTTCCTGGGACCTAGGGGAAGGGCATGGGCTAACGCCCTTGCCAGCGTCTCTTCTTAGGGTGCCTCAAGCCTGTTCTCGCGGAATGGGCCCAGGGGACCCTGCAGCCGCCCCCAGGCAGCGAGGTCCGCAGGAAGAGCTTGCTCAGCCATTGTCCTAGCGAGTGATCTCGGAGAGCCGTACTGGAGTGAGGGAGATATCAAGACACCTTGTCAGTTCAAAGCATTTTAGGGTTGTTTGAAATCCTCTCCACGTCAACGTAAGCAGCCTCTGTATTTGAACAGCTGCTTTGAACAGTGAAAGGGAATGAGCTGAATCAAAACCTGGAGGTGTCTCCCCGAGACACCTTCAACGTGCTTTTATGCGGGTTGGAGAAAGGCAGGCAGACCTGCAGTCTCTGCCCTGGCGGGGTCAGCCGCAAAGAAAGGAGCCCGCGACTGTGGGAGGAGGGAAGAGAAGACGGAGAAGCCCCCATCTGGAGCTGAACCCCCGAGAGTCTGGGTTCCCAGAGCCCCAGGGAGGAGTCGCGCCGGGAGGCAGACAGGAAGCTGAGGCTACCCAGGACCCGGCGTTCGCGCCAACCGGGCCTCCGGCGACAAGCGGGGAGGCGGGGGAAGCGCGGGGGGAGGTGGTACACAGAGCCCTAGTGCGCGCCCAGCCCTGCCCGCCCGGCGATTGGCCCGGCTCCGAGGTTGGGGGTGGGGTGCAGAGGCTGAGGCCCGGGGGTTGGGCACTGCTTTGTGTACTCCCGGGGATTTATTGGGTGTATTAATCCGATAGAACTACCCGGGTTACCCTGTTGGGAACATTTTGGAGCCAGCGCCTGCCAGCGAAATGAGGTGGGGGCGGGTGGGGTGGAGTAGAGACCCGGAACCTCAACGTGGGATGGATCTGAGTGGTAATCGCCAGTGAAGTCCCGTTGCAGACAGGAAGTTTTGATGTACACGTGCAGCATATTCTTGCCGGCGCACACCCCCCCCCCCCACCCAGATCCCTTTGCCCAGGGTTGGGGGGAGGGGACAGAAGAAGAGGAAGGTGGGGATACTTTTAAATTGACTCGGAGCCCAGCCGCCTCGGTTCTCTCAGAGAGGCGTCTGCAAACCCTTTTCTTCCCTCGACTGTATCACCCCAAGGGCTGTAAAGGGTCTTGTCCCTTCAGAAATGCGAAATCAAATCCAGAAAGCAGACACCTGCCCTGGAAGGGGGAAGGCGGGGGTGAGCTGCTGAGTATCCTGACATGGCCCTTCCCGGCGGCTGCTGGATTCTTCTATTTGGGGATCTCTGAGTTCTCCGAGCCGAAGGGCGGGGGTGGGGTGGGGTGGGGCAGAGGGGAGAGGCAGGCCTGGACGGGACGCGGCTGGCACGCAGCCCGTGCGCTCCCAAAGCCCCAGGAGAGCCGCGCGCCCGGCGCGGGGAACTCCGGGCCGGCGTCGCGAGGAGGCGGTCCTGCCCGCCGCCCAGCCCCTCCGCTCCCAGTCGAGGAGCCTTAGGCGCCAGCTGCCGAGTCTGCGCGCTCTGAGGCTAGGACTTTTTCATTTTTTCCTAGCCGGGCAAAGTTACGGGATTCCTAACAGCCCCCAGGCGCGGGGCCGGAGTGGCTCCGCGCTTGCGCTGGAACCGAGCGCCACTCGGTGTGTGTCCTCGCCTCGCCGCGCGGGTGCGCGCGTGGGGGGATGCAGGTCCGTCCGGTTGGCGGCCTGTGGGCTCGCCCCTCCCCTAACCATTTTTCTCTCTCCCACACACACACTCATAAACACAGGGCACGTGGAAATTCTCAGCCAAAGCGTCTTGCTCAGGCGGGTGCTCAACGTGGTGATTTATAAACAACTCAGCCACTCCCCGAAGAGCTCGTTCCTCGTTAGTCGTGATGAATTCTCTGGCCCGCTCCACTTCGCTGTCTAGATTAAGATTCTCGGAGGCCCCAAAGTGCTCCCCCTGAGCGTTGTTTTGGCTTCCTTCACAAACACAAGACCACCGGCAGCGCCAGCGCTACAACGCTCAGGGCCAAGGGTGAGAGGTGGGGACACGATTCACTTTCCCTGGGGTCTTTTTTTTCTCTTCCCGGCAGCAACTTTTGATTCTCTTCGTGGTATCCGCGCCCTTCGCTTGGCCCTTCGTGGTGGTCCCGCTGCGCCAGCCTGGGTCCGCTCCTGAGTCTCTCCTACCCGGCTCGCAGGCTCCTAAACCCGCGGCAGGCACCTGCTCCAGGAGGCTAGGGAACTGACCGCGCGACGCGCTGGCGCTCGGTAGAGCGGCGCCGCCGGCGTGCGGTCCCGCAGTCTTGCTGTGGAGTTCATGGCTGAAGGCTAAGCAGGGAGCTTCGCTAGCAAGCGCCTGAGAGCTGAGTTAGACCAGCCCCACCCGCGGCCGCCGGTAGAAGTTACTAATTAGGAAGATTCCCCTAGCCATCAGCCCATTTGCCTTCTCACACCCTTCCTCCGTTTCGAAGCAGCTAACGGAAAAGTTGCATCGAAAAACGCTAGCCGCTCAGGGAAGCGCGCCCGCAGCCCCGCGTCTCGGCTTCCCGGAGCGGCCCTCCGCGCCTCCACCGCACCCGGAGGCTGCGCACCTCTTGCCTGCACTCCTGTAGCCTGGCACAAGGCAAAGGTCCGCCCGCCCAGGCTCCTGGTTTTCTAAACCAAAAAGTGTGCGCGCGCCCCAGTGTGTGAATCTTAACAGAGACTTTCTCAGTTTTGTTTTGTTTTCAGTCCAGGCCGCTGCGCTGTCAGAGCAGGCAGTTCCGCGCCTTTACAGGAGTTTCTCACTAGTGGACGAGCTTAGGCTGAGCCAGCCTCTCATGGGGTCCTCGCTCAGGGGCTGGGAGACAACTGGGCCTGGAACCTAAAGGGAAGAGAGCCTTCGCTAGCAGCGGGTTGGAGGGGGAAGAAGAGGACCTTTATTTGGGGCAAAAGTGTCGGCACATCTTGGAGCACTTGGACATTGAAATTCTAGCCGTGGGGCGGGGGAGGAGACTTCAACAGGGGCACAAGTCTGGCTTCTGGCTCTAGGTTTAAGAAACGCTGGTGTGTGCGTGTGCGTGTGTGTGTCCCAAGGTGAATAAAAATGGGACTACCCCTGGCTCTGCTCAACTCAGCCTTTCTTTTTCTCTTTCCTTCACCCCCCCACCGCAGCCCTAATAGGAAGAGAAGGTAGACCTACACGCACCCCCGCCACCCCCCCACACACCCAAGTCTTCCAAGTGGCTGTGGTCGAAACAGGGCTGAGGCCGCCCCACCACCAACACCCCCGCCACGCCAGCCCCCACCACCCCAACCCACCCACCCCCACCCCCCCGCGCCCAGCTTGTCTGCTAGGGAGACAGATGGGGGGCGGGGCCCATCCAAGAGGGGCGGAGGAGCCCCGGGGTTGGGGAGCTAGGGTGGTGAGAACTAAGAGAATCTGAATTGGGTGGAGAGGGGGGACTGGAGGAGGGCTGAGAGGACTCTGCGCCCGGGGCGGGGGGGGGAGGAGGAGGGGGCACCTCTACGCCAATCAGTGGCGCCGGCCTGGGAGGTTGCTAGCGGTATCCACGTAAATCAAAGGGCGCGGAGCCAATGGGAGGGGGCGGAGGGGGCGGGGCCCAGGCGCGTGCCGCTGCGAGCTGGCGCTGCCAAGAGAGCGGGAGAGAGCTGGAGAGAGCAGGGAGAGGGGGGAGCGCGGAGCTAGTCAGAGAGTGAGCGAGAGCAAGAAGGAGGGAGAGGAGGAGAAAGAGAGCGAGGGCGGGCGGGAGGCGGCGGCGGCAGCAGCAGTAATAGCAGGAGCAGCAACAGAAGGCGTCGGAGCGGGCGTCGGAGCTGCCCGCCGGGGGAGAGAGAGAGGAGAGAGAAAGAGAGCGAGCGAGCAGAGGAGCCCGAGGCGAAAAAGTAACTGTCAAATGCGCGGCTCCTTTAACCGGAGCGCTCAGTCCGGCTCCGAGAGTCATGGCGACCGCAGCGTCTAACCACTACAGCCTGCTCACCTCCAGCGCCTCCATCGTGCACGCCGAGCCGCCGGGCGGCATGCAGCAGGGCGCGGGGGGCTACCGCGAGGCTCAGAGCCTGGTGCAGGGCGACTACGGCGCGCTGCAGAGCAACGGGCACCCGCTCAGCCACGCTCACCAGTGGATCACCGCGCTGTCCCACGGCGGCGGCGGCGGGGGCGGTGGCGGCGGCGGCGGGGGCGGGGGCGGCGGCGGGGGCGGCGGCGACGGCTCCCCGTGGTCCACCAGCCCCCTGGGCCAGCCGGACATCAAGCCTTCGGTGGTGGTACAGCAGGGCGGCCGCGGCGACGAGCTGCATGGGCCAGGCGCCCTGCAGCAGCAGCACCAGCAGCAGCAACAGCAGCAGCAACAGCAGCAGCAGCAACAACAACAGCAGCAGCAACAGCAGCGGCCGCCGCATCTGGTGCACCACGCCGCCAACCACCACCCGGGGCCCGGGGCATGGCGGAGCGCCGCGGCTGCAGCGCACCTCCCGCCCTCCATGGGAGCGTCCAACGGCGGCTTGCTCTACTCGCAGCCCAGCTTCACGGTGAACGGCATGCTGGGCGCCGGCGGGCAGCCGGCGGGGCTGCACCACCACGGCCTGCGGGACGCGCACGACGAGCCGCACCACGCAGACCACCACCCTCACCCGCACTCGCACCCGCACCAGCAGCCGCCGCCCCCACCGCCCCCGCAGGGCCCGCCTGGCCACCCCGGCGCGCACCACGACCCGCACTCGGACGAGGACACGCCGACCTCGGATGACCTGGAGCAGTTCGCCAAGCAGTTCAAGCAGCGCCGGATCAAACTGGGATTTACCCAAGCGGACGTGGGGCTGGCGCTAGGCACCCTGTACGGCAACGTGTTCTCGCAGACCACCATCTGCAGGTTTGAGGCCCTGCAGCTGAGCTTCAAGAACATGTGCAAGCTGAAGCCTTTGTTGAACAAGTGGTTGGAGGAGGCGGACTCGTCCTCGGGCAGCCCCACGAGCATAGACAAGATCGCAGCGCAGGGGCGCAAGAGGAAAAAGCGGACCTCCATCGAGGTGAGCGTCAAGGGGGCTCTGGAGAGCCATTTCCTCAAATGCCCCAAGCCCTCGGCCCAGGAGATCACCTCCCTCGCGGACAGCTTACAGCTGGAGAAGGAGGTGGTGAGAGTTTGGTTTTGTAACAGGAGACAGAAAGAGAAAAGGATGACCCCTCCCGGAGGGACTCTGCCGGGCGCCGAGGATGTGTACGGGGGGAGTAGGGACACGCCACCACACCACGGGGTGCAGACGCCCGTCCAGTGAACTCGAGCGGGGGGAGGGGCAGAGCGCGGGGCTCCCCCTCCCCTACGGTCCACGGCCCTTTCCCGGCCCCCTGTTCCCTCTCTAACTTCTGATTGTTCTTTTATTTTAATTATTATTTCCCCGTCCCTTAAAAAGAAAAAAAATAATAATAAGGAAAGCAACTAAGGCACTGGACTATCCTTTAAATGGTAGCAGGTGTAATGATGTGTTTTGACCTTTACAGGCTAGTACCCAGGCAATGGAGCGGAGTGTCTCATAGAGAGAGTGAGGAGAGAGTGTGTAATAGAGAGAGAGAGAAAGAGCGAGAGCGAGAGAGAGAGAGAGAGAGAGAAAGAGAGATGGCAAGCACTGAGTTAAATACCTGGCAAAACTAAATAAATTACCAAAAAGAAAAAAAAAATCCACCAAACCGTGATAAACACAAAACAGCTTCCTGATGCTCGGAGTTGGCACATGCTGCTGTGTTGATTTAATGTGGATCCTCATCAGGAAAGAGGGAAAATTACACATGTTCTTTGATGTAGTCACAATTTAACCACATAAATTTGCACTGCAAGAAAATTGAAGTTTACATGAACAAATTCATGAACATATTTTTCTTTCTCCCACCGTTAATTTTGAAATTGCGGGGTTTTGTTTTGTTTTGTTTTATTCAGCAGAGAGAGTTGAAGCCAGCTCTTGGCTACTCTCCATTTCCAACGTTCTCGTGTTGCCCCTTGTTCTTCTTACTGTTTGTGAACTTTGGCTACCTTCCGTCCCCCTCCCCAACCCCAACATTGGTGTAACATCTATTTGCTTCTTTTACCAAAGCAAAAACGATTGGCTTCATACAAAATAAATCATTCTCTGCTTTCAGGAAACGTGCACAGTCTATCCACTTTATCCAAGGCAAGAATCCAGTTTGGAAAATGAGTCAAGCATTGGTTTTTGTTACCAGCCACAAAGTAAACTTCATTTTCAGGCAGTGTTTCTGGGGGAGGTTTGGAGGGGAGAAAAAGAAAAATCGATAGTGAGTGACTGATTGCTTCATTTTATCAGGCGGGCCCATTGTGAAAGAGCTCAGAGGAAATGTGGAGGTTAAACATATTTCCAGAGTTGTCCAACAGAAAGTGGCACTTTGAAGAGAACTAGGGAAATATATATCTTCAGAAACCCCTGTATAGTTCTCTGCCTTCAGTTTTAATAACTTAATTATGAGGAATTATTTGTGCTGACAACAGCAGTTAAACTTTGTTCCTCTAATAGCTTTTTTTTTAACATAAAGAAAATAATCTGGGAACTTAATGGTGTATGCATAGACTGTTTCTTACCACACAAATACCCACATGCATACAGAGAATATCTCCACTCTAGACTGGTTTTGTCTTCATTAGCTCATTTGTTTATCAAATCATATTTAAGATCCCACACCCTCTTCTCTTATAATTTATTACAGAAAATACCAGTTTGACCTGGACAGTGTTTCCCCCTCTTTCACTAAGGAAGCCAAATGAACTGGGGAAAAAAAAAATGCTATTTTCTATCTTCCTTTTCTCCCTTTGTTAGTAGTTTTAAGTGCGTCTTTACCTTATCTTGATGGAAAATGGTTAACTCCCATAACAAAAGACTCTACTGGGAAGTGTAGGTGAAAAACTTCTAACTGCATTGAAAATAAATACCATTAAACTGTGATCAGTTAAAATATTTAAAAATAATCAGCACAAAAGGGCGCTCAAAGGGAAAACACTTTTTAGTAATCTGAAAAGTTTGGGGCTTTTTTTTTTTCTGGTTAAGCACTAGGCAAATTTTTATTTTAAAAAATTAAATTCTCAAGACCATAAAATGATGGTTCAGCATCAGATTAGCATTGCACTCAGTAGTTAAGGTGTTAGGAAATACGCTTTATATTGTCTTTTCAAACACCTGTGATTGTTTCATTTTCAGTGTTTTTGCAAGATAAATGATGACTTATAATGGGCATATTTATTTGCCTGTATTTCATTTCCCCCAACGAATGTCACAAGGAGATGGGCACGGAGCTGCTGCTTGGGCTGCCTCACGTTGCTTGGTCCTGAGGTGTGGGGACTGGCCTTCAGTGAAGCAATCCAGAGCAGGGCAAATAGCCAATGGTAAAGGGAGGAAATGAATTTTCAGATTCTTATTACCAAGTGGGTAAGGTCAGATGCTGGAGTTCAGGGGATGTGTCTAGAGCTCCTCTGACTCTCCTAGGTTTACTAAGATGAAAGTTACCACTGAACCTTACCACTATGTATATATGTTTAATATCTGTCTTTTGAAATGCAGAAATAGTTTAAATGTTTCTTTGTCTATTTTTCTTTTTTTTTTTAATGCTACCCAGGGAAATATTTTCATATCATTTTTTAAGTGGCCTGCCTCAATGTATATTTATTTCTTTTAAAGCAAAAAGGTTCTGGAAACTGTTTTTCTGTAGCTTTAAATGAGTAGATGAGCAAAATCTATATGGGATGTAATTTTTTTTGTTCAGTCTCTTTAAGAATACTTTGTTTTGGTACATTTGGTTGTGCTTGTGGGGAAAATAAAAACGCAGAGATCCTTATATATTTATGTTAAAGTAATATTTTATTATCTACATAAAACAGAAATGCACAATACCTTCATAGTTTGTTCTAATTATTGAAATATCTTTATTTTATTTTTAAAGATAGTGCCAAGTTTTAAGGGGGGAGAAAACCCTAGACCTTATACTGACTGAGTTGAGTTGTGTGTAAAATACTTCCCTTCCTTTATACTTCATAAAGTTTTGGAATAAATTTTATGCGTATACTGCCAGGTTTCATGTTTATAACTTTCAGAGCTTTTTTTTTTTTTAAAGAGAGACTACTGTTCTGATCCTAATTCACTTTTCTTTGTAAAAAACTATCAGTCCCAGCCCTTTCAGTCACTACACCTATAGCATTAAATGGAAGTGGCCAATGGGTTTGAGCTTCCATTTGTTTTGCCATTTCATGGTCCGACAAAGAGATGTTTGTCCCCTTTAAATAAATGCAGATTTCCCTACATCTTCTTTCCAGGTTACCTTTCCCTTAACTGATTGTGCTTTTGTTTTTGGAGAGCATCAGTGGAACTAGGTGGACTTTAATCTTTACCCACATGTCCTCACATAATTTGGGATCTAAAAAAGCAAAGCTTAGTTAAGGGTGTTATTCTTTTTAATAATTAACAAATATCTTTCAACAAAGAGTAATTCTGACAATATACAAGATGTGTGTTTACCAAGTAAGTCCCGTGTATTATTCCTGTTAGGTTTACAGGGGAAGAAATGGATTTTGCAGTGGTTTATACAATAGTGTCTGTTTCTCTCCAGGCAAGCAAATAGGCTCTAAAACAGGGCGAGAAAAAAGAAAAGAACGTATGGAAGACACTCAAGGCTGTGACGCTCATCACAGATTGTTTCAGAGATTCTTAGAGGGAACATTATACTTACCAAAGTCAGTTTAAGGTTAGTACAACATCCAAGCAGTGTTGGGTTAGTTTATGAGTTTGCTGATGTATTTAAAGTCCTCCTTGGAACACTGGTTTAAGTATAAATGTCCATTTTGAAAGGCAGTTTCTGGGCTTATTACATCTGATCATCTTTTCTAACTCCTAGTCAATATTACACAGGTCCCAAACAGATTCAGCCAAATGATCTTATCAATAGTCTGAACGAGAAGTGACAGAAAGAAGAAGTGTTTTGTGACCGCAGACATGCTGATGGGTAAAATGTTTAAGCTGGGTATAGATTTGAGTTCTGGGTCAATATCCTCCTCCATTGTAGGCAGAAAACAAGCAGCATCTGCCCTCTGCAGGGCATTTTAGTGGACCTTGAGAAGGCAGTTTTTGTTCTTAGCCACAGGGGCTACTGACTGGAAACCATCACGTGTTAAACGGACACGCCATGGTTTTGACCCATGCTTGCCGTTCAGATTCTAAAGCTACTCACGCAGTTTCAATGCCGGTTTGGGGAATGTATTACATGCTAAAGGGAAAAACTCCATCACTGCCACCGGGAGAAATTTGTGGGGCAGTCATCCCTAAGATGCTGGCCAGCCACAATGACAAACCCTTTCTTTCCCCCAAAGACAATAATGCAGAATACGGCCATCCTGAAAGAGCTCCTGTGTTTCCTCAAAATATGTCACTTTTTAAAATTTATGGTGTAAGATGGGGGAGAAACGATCATGTGGGAGAGTTAGGTAAAGGTCAGACAGAGGGAATGGCCACAAATAATACTGTGCTTGGCACTTGTAGACATTCTCGGTTCCCATGAAGTTACCTCCTGTATATTTGAGATGGCAGCCACAAAAGCACTCTTCCTCACCTCCTGCTCCTTCAGGGAAGCCACACACTGGTTGGCAAGATTTTCTGATGAAATGGCTTTAATAAAGGCACTCATCTCTCTTATCTTCTGATTTCTCCAGGAGCAACTAATAAAGAGGTGCAACCGCAACAATGGGGGGAAATGGCATGTGAGTGCTTTGGTACCTGTGCCTGTCTGTCTCCAGGCTGCCTTCTCTTGCTTTTCACTTGCCTTACTGTGGAAGCAGCTTGGGTAGTGCTGGGGTGCTGGGTGAGAGGAATTATCGTTTTGTCACTGGCTTCTGTGATTTGTCTTTGTTGATTTTTCAATCAGTTTATAGAACTGTGTTTTAGATTCTATTGAATTCCTAGACAAGTTAAAGAATGAGCTAAAGAACGGAGCTTTTAACCGAAAAAGAAAGACGGATGGTGAAGGGAGGGTCAAAGGTAAAAGTGTTTCTTTGGGTCTGCTTGTATATTTCAGTAAGGCAAAAGGGACAGTGTCTATTTAAAATGAAAAATGCATCTGGAGGTACTAGCAATGAATCTTGACAATAGGACTAAATGGGATGTTCAGCTAAATTTTATACCAACATTATCCCTATTCAGGAAAGTTTACTTTTTTTCAGTGACGCATAATCTCTTAACAGGGGGCAGATGGTGGTAGGAGAGAACTAGGGCTCTTGGTATCTATTCTCACCGCTTGATTCAGTACAAGAGATAATGCAAAAGTGGCAGGGGCTTGCCACTTCACTGGAAAATCAAGGAATAAACTTGCCCACCTTGGTAGAACTTGGGCCAGAGTTATTTCAATGCTTCCTTATCTAGAGGGGGGTACAGGAGTGCCAGAAAATGGCTTTTTAGTTTTCTTAAGGACTTCACTCGGTTATGGAGATAAACAATCAGAATATTTTCACATTGTTCTTGTGTTTTGTGGGAAGCTAGGAAATACGTTTCCTCCTTTATTTTTTAAGAAAAAAAAAGTTAATTAACTTTATCACGTAGTACTTTCCCTTTACCTTAATAACAACTCTGCTTGGCTTAGCTGTTAGAGGTTTTAGAAACAATATCATATCCCATCAAAACAACCCTGGCCTCTTATTGTTAGAATTCTGGTTGTTGATAACATGAAGATGTATTTCTTTTTTTTAAAAAATGTCTGAAATGTTATTTAATACACCAGTAAAAGTGCATCTATATCTTAAAGTTTATTCCTTTCACGTCTTTCTGAGTTTTTATAGCTCTTTGTCTGGGATTTGGGGGGAGGGGGGCAAAAACTTCCATATGCGATTCGTCCGTGAAGAGCCTGGGCTCTGGAGTGGGCTGTAGCTGGCGGCAAACAGCTCTCTGCTCTCAGAATGGGGAGCTGTCATCTAGAAAAAAGAAGGAAATAAATGCCCCACAAAGACTCACTTGTCACTGATTTTAGAAAGACAGGGGAGCACTAGGACCCCATCTGAGCAATATGGAGGGGATTTTGATTGTTATAAATTGTGTACGGTTAACTCTCGGCGTGCAGAACGACGGCAATAGGAAATCTCGCTGTGGAGTACGTTCGAATCTACATCCTTTTTGATTTGGGGCATCTATTTTCCCTCCTACCAGTGTTTCCTCCGGGTTTGTTGTTTAAAGGGGGGGGGCATAGCCACACACACAAAAATATGGCCAGAGTTTGGCAGGAGAGTGGAAAGAAAGAAAAAGTTTCTTGCGGGGTTTGTAACACAAATTAGCCGTTGTAAATCACTGGGCTTTAAGGTTCAGGCAAATCCTCGTGGAAAGGGTTGGGAGTGCTTTCCCTCTTCCCGTTCAGAAATCTCATTCCGTCAGAAGAATTTTTACGTTCCACAGCACACGATTCTGGAGACAATGATTTGACATTAATAACTTTTTGTTTGTTTGCTCCCTTAACAAAATATTCCTTCAAAGTTGTTACAGCGCCTGGCCAAGGCTGGCGAGGGTGCTGCCGGGCCGGCTTCTCCCCGGCGCCCGGACGCAGAGGAGGCGCCCCAGCCCCGCCGTGAACCCCCACCTCGGGGAAGGCCAGGCCTCTGAAAGGAAGGCCCACACCGCCCAGCCTGCCGGCGGAGGGAGGAGAGGGGCGCGAGGAGCCGGGCATTCCCTGTCCTCCAACCCCGGCCCTCGCTCCGGGACACTGAACAGCCCTGCAGTGTCTGCCAGGGACCGGGGGACTCTGCGGCTCCTGCGGCTCCGACGTCCGAATCTTTAGGGGGAGGGTCGCCAGCCCCGACGTCGCGAGCTATTCCATCACTCTCACTCTCCAGGGACACCCTGGGGGGGGGGTCAGTCAACGATTGGTGGGTTCGCCCACCCGAGGCTGAGGATGGAGGTGGTGGCTAGGGAGAGGAGGGCAGAAGCCTTGGGTACAGCTGCCGCCCCTGGGGAAGTTGGTTACAGTCGCAGGAGTTGGCGGGGCCTCTCTGGGGGCTCGTGCGGCCGGGTAGAGAAGCGCTGGGGCGCAGAGGTGACTGAGGGTCGAGGGTCCAGGGGCGAGTGCATCTCCGAGCTTTCTGTCCGCGCGGCTTTTCCGCTCGACTCTGCCCAGTTGGGCCCAGGACATCGCTTCCTGCACGAGAGAGGCAACCGCAGAAGGTGTCCCGAGAGAAGAGGGCAGAGGAGCCCGCTGCAGGAAAACTGGGGAGGAAAGGGGAAGTAGAGTAATTTGGCCTTTTCTGGTTTATTTGTTTGGGGGCGACTGGGAGGGGGGCATGGAGTGGAGCAAGGGTGCCGAGAGCTGGCAAGCGAAGTTCTGAAGCACGTTCCCTCCAGCCCACACCCATCAAACTTCTGGCTGCTGCTGACCTCAGCTCCCTGCCTCCAGTGACGAAGAATCTGCCCCCCAAGTGCTGAAGCACGGAAGAAAGCGAACCTCTAAGCCCCTCGGAAACCGACCACTCCCTGCTGGGCCTCAAGTCGCTCTTTTATCTACACTGGAGGAACATCAGTTCCCCAGCGAAGGGAACCAGGGAGCCCCTCTGGGCACCCCAGCCTCCCAAGTCAGAGATGCGGGCAGCGAGCGGGGAGGGGCCGCGCCCCACGACCGGAGACCTGGGGTTCTCCTCTGCAGTCTGGGCTTTCACGGCGCGGGTGGACTCCCCCCCCGCCCCCACTTTAGCCCTCCAAGGCGCCTGGGAGAGTCGCCTGGTGGGAGGAAATCACTCAATTCTTAAAACCCTCGTAGTCGGGCGCTGGGAGTTCTAACACGGCCTTTTGCCTCTGGAGGAGGTGAGGCCTGGCGGGGAACAGGGGCTCTTGGGGGTTGGGGGCGCGGCGGGGCCACGGGGGCGGCCAGCTGTCTGCGGAGGGGTGGGAAGGCGGCCAGGGACGGAAGCAGGGGCTCTGGTGGGGCGCAGGTCGGTGTTGGCGCCTGGCCCGGGCTCTGCCGGGCGCGCGGGGCCCCCTGCTCGCTCCCGCCGCGCCAGCCCGCGGCCACTCACCGGGCCCCGCGGCCAGCCCGGGCGGGGACGCACGCAAACAAGGATGCTTCTATTTACTCGCCTCTGCCTGTGGATTTCTAAGACATTCAGCAGGCACAATCATTAAACTAATTTGTATTTGATTGTTTGGGCGGACGGAGGGTAGTTTTATTGCGCTAAGCATTCAAGCAGGCACGCATCGCTGATTACCAGTATACATTAAATAAAGTTGTTTGTACACATTGTCTTACCACATATAGGCAGAGGCTTATTATTCTAATTACTCTAATTAGTGCATTGAAATGTTTTCTACTTGATTTGAGGAGACAGTGATTAGTTCTATTACTTCTTTTAACTCGTATTTTATGGAAAACTGTTGGTGCATGTTCAAATTACTTTATTTGCCCCTGGAATATAACGCTGACCCAAACGCAGTGAACTGCACGGCCCTTGCGGGGCCCCAACTTTGATGTGGGCCTCAGCTTGGAAGAGGCGTTTGTTATTTATTATTTCCCTCCCACCCGCGCGGCCGCGTCTCCCAGGCCCGCCGCCCCCGCCCCATCCTGAGCCCCAGATGCGCGCCCCGCACTGGCCTAGTCCAAGCAGACGCGGATCCGAAACCTGCTTCGACGCCGCATCGTTGGCGTACTGCCCCGCTAGTTCCCTGGGTGCGATTACTTTTAAAAGACGCCCTTAAGCATATTTTCCGTGAATCTGTTTCTTGAGCTTTAATGTTACTATTAATTGATAAGATCAGCTCATCAAACATACTATTTCGATAGGGAATTGTAATTAAAACCTTAATCCTGTTTGAGACTTTTTTTCCCTTTAAATTCCTTTTTCTTACGGAAGGGGTGCAAAGTTCACTATAAAAGTATTATAACAGGGAGATTAATTCGTTATCTAAATAACAATCTTTGCTATTGATCCAACGTACTTTCCTCCACCTTTTGTGTTGGTCGGGGAGACCCTTAAAAGGGAGAATATGACAAAGCAGAAGATTTGGACCGAGTTCCGCAGACTCGGATCGACTTGGCAAAACGAGGGGGTCCGCGGCCCTCCCCCCTTAACCACAATCTGAGGAAGCTTCCGAGGTGGGTCTTGGCCGGCCCGGCGACACCGCGGGGAAGCGCCGCTCCAGAGCCGCAGGCCTGGGAGCCGGGCCTCCTCCGCGCTCCTCTCCCTTGGCAAAAGGAGATCTGCTCAGTTTCTAGGTAAATATTCCACCGGTTCTGCTTTTACTGTTAATATTTAAACTTGGATTATCCCGTCTCTAAATGCGCGTTCCTAACCTTTGCGGGTGGCTGGGATGTAATAAACCCAGGCGGGGCCGGGCGGTTCAGCCTCCCCGGGTCTCGGCCGCAGCCTCCCGCCCCCCGCCCCCACCCCGCCCCGCCAGCCCCCGCCCTCCGCCCCTCGCCGCCCGCCGCGAAAGCCGCGCGGGAATGAAATCAGCGCCTCCCGGCAGCTGACGGCTGAGCATCCAGGACGCTCGCAGGCTGAGGGAGGCCGCCCTTTATCCCGGCTGAGGAGTCCTCGGGGGCTGCAGACGGAGTTGGGCAACCCCGCAGCGCCCTGGAGGAGAGCTAGCCCCGGTTCCCGGTGGCGGCAGCCCCCGAATAGGGGTGGGGGGGGCGAGGAAGTTGGGCGGGGGTAGCCGGTGTGTTTGTGGGGAACAGATCCACTCCTAATCTATCTCCCTCCTTACATGCCTCTTTAAAAGAGGTTGTGGCCCCAGTTTGGGAAGAAGCCCAAGAATTTCTGAAGCAAAGAGGAGCGTCTGTGTTCCTTAACCGTCAGCTCAGTGGTCTGGGATTGTCTTCTTTTCTCAGCGTTTCCCCCCATTCACACCCTGCCTTCTTTCCTTCCAACAAAGTCTTCTTCCACCACGCACAGACTTGTTATGTAACGGAGTCTCCACGGCGAGTTTAGCTGGAGAATAAAGGACACCCCAGCCCCACCCCTCCTTTCCTTTCCCTCCTTCCTCCCTCTTTTCTTCCCCCAGTACATCTGTTCTCCAGGACTTCTGTCCTCGCACCTCGCACCACGGCCGCAGGCCTTAGCCGAGTAGAACTTTGGCGCCCCACAGTGGCATCGGCTCGGAATTACTCTCGATTTTACAGCCTCCTCATCTGTTCAAATGTTTTGTTTCAGATCCAATCGCCTTCCCCCACCACTTCCTCTCCGTCGTCATTCTACATTCTTTCCGTCAACTCCCAGCCAAATACTTATGAAGGTGACTTTATACATATGACTCATACAACGGTTTCTAAACATCCAGTTCTAGGTAGTTCCTGAGTAGGAATTTGAGACGCTTCATCTGGAAACATACATTTTGTAACAGAAAGGTTCCCCCCAAAAAGGTAAGAAGAAAGAATTGCTCCCCAACCCTTGGTCCCTACGCGTTTAGACTTTGGCAAGTCTTCAGTCTCTTAGAGAAGCCCCAGCCCTTCAGGGACATCGAGACCAGAATACTAGGCAATAGTTAATAATAGAAGCAATAGTTAATAATAAACAAGATACTTCTTCAGGGAAAAGGGTGCTCAGTAAACGCTATTTTAATTCAGCCCAGGTTACACCTGTGACTTCTTTCTATATAGTAAGTTTGTTCAGTCTTAGGTTTCAAAAAGTGAGTTTCTAGCTGTCATTTGAACAGAGACTTATCTATGGAAAAGCTTTCCAGAATAGGGAACTCCCCCCAAAGAAATACATACCAAAAGCATCAATTCAGCATATGGAGCTAAACTTTGCTTCCTTCAGAGCCCAGTGAATTAGACCTTCTCCCACACTCTAGGCCATTATCACCATGAACGGTGAGTTCTCCCTCTGCTTTTATCCCAAGTATCACAATAAGAAGGGAGAAGAGAACAAGGGCCAGCGACAGGTCGACAGCTCGCAGCAGTACTCGTGGAACTGGAAATGGGGCTGCGGTCAGAATGTCTTCCTCCGTGTGCCCGCTCTGCACTTAGGAGTGAGCAGCCGAGAAGTCAGTAGACACCTGCAAATCCCAGTTGTTCTCTTTTGCAGAATGTGGATAATACCACTTCGCTCTTTCCAACAGGATTTAAGTAAGGCTCAGACGAAATAATGTACCCAAAAGCCTATAAAGTGCAAGACCAATGCGAAGTCCTGTTGTCACCAACTCCACTGGAGGCCTCTGCTGGGACTGTCCAGCAAAAGATGTTTTTAGCTTAAAAATAATGACACAGCCTTATGTCTATCAGTGTGGAGAAAGAAAAAAAATGCAGGGATTATTTAGGAAAGGAAACACTGATTCTGATTAGCTTTAAATCAGGGCTACGATGGCTCGGGATTATTTGTTTGTTTATTTGTTAATTAATTAATTAATTAATTATTTTTTTGTATTTAGGATGTTCAGGCTCTGGCTTGTAGCTAAAGCCATCATTAAGCCTCCAGCACCACAGCAGTAATCCCAGCGCTTGTAGCTCCGCTGTAATGCCAGGACCAACCCAGTACTCCAACAACCCCCCCCCTTTTTTTAGCATCTTACAACCTCTTGACATTTATAGCGTCCTTCTCTGGGCGTCATTTATAGCAGCCTGCATTAGTCAAGAAGAGAATACTGGGATCATATACTTAAAACCAGTCACACATACACATAAAGCAGCAACAGCAACTATGGCACCAACCACCAGCAGGTTCTCTTGAATCGGTACAGGCCTCCCACCTGTGGAGAGCTCCAGCGGTCGCGGGCCACATCCAGTCAGTGAACTTGGAAAATACAGTTTGGATCCAACAGGCTCTCTGCGACACCCGGGAGTTCCCCGGAGGGGCGCTGTGGCGGAAGCCGGTCCTGCACTCTGGGGTACGATCCCAGCCCACTCGAAGCGTCCTTCCACCACCCTAAAGTTCCTTCCGCCGCCGGCCCGGGGGTCCCTCTGCCACTTAGGCGTAGGAGGAGTGGCCCCGACCAGTCCCTCCCTTTGCCTGCGTCCGGAGGCCCTCTTGGGGCGCCCAGCCGACCCGGGGTGGAGGGAGAGGTTCTGGGCGTTTCCCCGCCCGCGCGAGAGCCGCGGGCCGGGTGTCCCTGGAGCGGGGGCAGTCGAGGCCGCGTGTGCGCGCTGGTCCCTGCGCTGGCGCCCCGAAGGCGCGGGCGCGCTCCGGGCGCGCGAAGTACTGGCGGAGCAAGGGTTTCCCCCGGGCCGCTTCTGGGCTGCCCCCCTCTTCTTCCTGTTGGCAACGCGGGGCAGCCGGGGCGTGCCAGAGCCAAGTTTTACACTTGGTCTCCCAGGAGTTGTAGGGAAGCTGGAGGCGGTCGCCCGCCCGCGGGGCCCCGCCATCGGGGCACCCCGGGGATCCGGCAAAGACACCTTGCGCCAACGAGGAGGTGGCCCGACCCGGAAATGACCTGCGCCTTACGGTCCTCCGCCCTGTGGCCCCAGTAGTGCTCCTAGGGCTCTCGCCTCGATGGTTACCTTCTGCACGCCTGGAGGCCCCTGAGGTTTCCCCTGTCCTGGCTCACCAGGGTGGGGAGAGAGGGGCGGCCGAGGCTGCCCAAGGCCCCGAAGGCAGAGTGCTTTGCCTGCGAAGAAGGGAAGCGAGGTGGCACCAAGACGTCCCCGATCCTGCCTATGCAGCCTGAGCCAAAGACGGAACACTAGGTGCCCCTTCACCTAGCTGTGGGAAAAGCCAAACCACTAGCCCGCGAACAGCAGGACTTCTTCCAAATGCGTGGAGTCCCTGAGCCAAGATGTGTGGGCACTGCTCCCTGCAACAAGGCGTTGATAATGCAGGTACATGAAAACACACGCATTTCCGAAAGGATAGACCCATGTTCAATCCATTACAATTCTTAGTTAGAATAATCAAAGTTGGAAGGGAGAGGTAATTTAGCAATTTTTTTTTTCTTTTCTTTTTTGAGAGAGAGAGTGTGTGCTTTGGCAGAAAGAAGAAGGAGCTGGAGTGGGCACTCTAGGTAGGAGGCAGCTGGCACGGGGTGGGGTGGGGGGGTGGGGGGTAGGGGGGGAGGCCGGGGAAGCAGGAAAAGGCAGAGGGTGAGCAGGTTTGGTCTGCTGGGCCTGGGAACAGGAGCCCCGCGCCATGAGAAGGCTGCTAAAGGAGCCGGCGTACAGAGTTAATTGGTAGAGGATCTTGAAGAAGTTTTAATTAGATTCAAAAGGCAATTAAGAGCCATTGTAGAGAAGTGATCCGATGAAAATAATGCTTCAGAGAGGAAGAGAGTTGGCGCGGTGCATCAGATAGACTGGAGAGGATGAACAGCAGAGAGGTTAGCGAGGGGGCTGCGGGGAGTAGTCCCGACTCAAAGTTGTCAGGGAAGGCTGAGACACACCGGCGCGTGGTGGTGCTGACATGGCTGTGGGCACTAAAAGGAGAGAGAAAACCTGCCAGACCATGATTACATTCTTGGGAATCAGATGGACAGGGAGAGAGAGACAGGAACGAAGAAATTGTGTTCAGTTTGAGATGTACTAGTCTCTCTCTCTCTCTCTCACTCACACACAGTATCACAGTCATCAGGGTAAGCCGATTTTCCAGCAACACTTATCTATTTGTTGAACCTACCTCTAAGGCTAAGCTGGTTAAATCAACTTCATTTCAATAAACGAAATTTTTATTAAGCACCTATCAGATGCTAGACCTTTACTTAATGACGTCTCTCTATAACTGAACTGGAAAGAATAGGAAAGAAAATGAACATATATCCGAGGTCACAAATTTTTCGCACATAGAAGGTGCCAACCATGTGGAGAAACCTTTACAGACAGACCGCAGCCTGGGTTCTTGTAACTTCCAAGAAGAAGGCCTGCGTAAGCCATGTCGCTTCCTTTTTTTCATGTATTTTCTACCGCACATTTTCATCCAAATCTTTACTTGCTTCTTCTTTTTTTTTTTTTTTTAAGATTTTATTTATTTATTTGACAGAGAAAGAGAGACAGCCAGTGAGAGAGGGAACACAAGCAGGGGGAGTGGGAGAGGAAGAAGCAGGCTCCCAGTGGAGAAGCCTGATGTGGGGCTCGATCCCATAACGCCGGGATTACGCCCTGAGCCGAAGGCAGACACTTAACGACTGAGCCACCCAGGCACCCCAAATCTTTACTTGCTTCTAAGGGAGTTAAAGAAAGAAGTTTGTTTTGAAGAAGTTTAGATATACATGAAATGTTCCTTATTTAACATGTCAAGTGTCTAAAACAATGAGGGGTTAGATTTGGGGATCATATATATGTTTATATTTAATATTACTTCCCAATAAAAGTGTGCAAACCCCTCTCCAAGATTTCCTAGCCTTCAAAAACTAGGAATGGTATACTGGATTACTGTGAGTTAGGAAGAAAGGAAGGCAATTTGAATAGAGACCAGTGGATCATGAGTCCACCGATATTCCCTTGAATGGGGTATCAAGTCACTGAGAGTGCCTGCTTTAAAAGACAGAGCGTGAACTGACTTCATATGATTTCTCTTCCGCTTTCGTATACCACAGATAGTCAACCTATATTGCTTTTATCTTCCACTTCCCATGTAAGTCAAGCTCACCAGATGTCCTTGATTTTTTTTCCCCTGGAAGCTCCATTTTTCAGAAAAGGACTTTTCACCTGAAAGTGTTTGTTAGAAATGAATATTTGGGTGATCCTGGGGAAAAAATGAGAAACTATTTTCTGCCATATTTGTCAGAATTAGATATAACCCTGATTTGTTAAGGGAATTAAAGTTTCTAGAGTCCTTCCCAAGCACTTTTTCAGACTTAAACATTCTATCCCAGCCCACGCCACCGTCTGGAACATACTACAAAATGCATCCTGTAAAAATCTCTCAAGGGCAACAAAGTGGTTGGGGGAAGCGACTGGTTCTGAGTTAGAGGATGCGTGTGTCGAGTGGAGGTGCTGTCCGTGCTGCCTGCCTCTCTTCTCTGTCTGTCATCAGCACAGCTAATTTGGAAAGAAGAGAAAGAGCTACTTTAAAATAGTACCGCATGGGGACCGAGTTAGTAGAGTTATCTGTATAGTAAAGCAACGTTTTAGAAACCAATTAAATATTTCTGAGTTTCAGGTGGCGTTGATTTGAATGGTGTCTTAATCAGATGATAAAGAGTTCTCTTTATAATTTTGTAGTATTTCATATAGAAAAATCTAAAGAAATGTATCACAAATACCCCTATACCTACCGCACTCTTGAGAAATCAGACATTGTCAGTATGCTATTTGGCCCTCAGTTATGGCTCCCTGGTGGCCTTTTCCACTCTTCTCCACCAGAGGTAACTACTATACTGAATTTAGTGTCTTGCACCCATTAATTTCTTTATATTTTTACACATATATTTTTTATTCTTTTTTTAAAGATTTTATTTTTAAGTAATCTCTATACCCAACGTGGGGCTCGAACTCACAACCCTCAGATCAAGAGTCCAGAGCCCCGACTGAGACAGCCAGCTGCCCCAACATATATTTGTATTCTTAAGAGTTTTTCATGTCTTAAAACTTTATATAAGTGGCTTAACACTTTTGAATAAACCACACTTCGTGGAAAAAATGTTCAAGATCTCAAATGCAAAAGGCAGGCATCTTTGGATACACTGCTATCCTATTGGTTCAAAGGCCTGTATGGCTATTCTAAACCAGTTACGCTTTCAAAAACTGAAGCTCTACAGGACATTGTAAAAGGCAGAATGGGTAGCAATGGCAATATTTACATTTTGTCTTTTTCAATAAGCAAAACCTATGTATTTTACAAATTATCTGCTTGTGTATATAAGCCAAGTACTACCACACGTGTGTACTTATAAATAACTGTGGGTCCTAATACTTGCCGCTTCAGAAATATTTATTTCCCAATGGAAGCATTAGTTTTTCATTTGGAGTACCTTTGTAAATATTAAATGGTTCAAGAAGGATTCTACTTACATTTATCAAGAGAATTTGGATATGAAAAGGTAGTTTCTTTCTCCAATTATAAATAAAAACGACAGGCTGTTTCCAGAGATGGTCCCAACGACAGCCCCCTTTCCGCACGCGTTCTGCAATGAAGTTTCACCATTCTCTCATCACATGGTGGAGTTAGACCCCCTACCCCCAGTCCCCTATCTAAGCTGGGCTGGCCCTGGCTTTGGTTAAGAAAATGCAGCCATGGAAACAACTCTACATGGCTTGCAAAACTAAGATTTAGGAGTCCGTGTCGCTTCTATTTTTGAGCTCTCGGAACCCCCGAGGGGAGAGGAGAGTTGAGGTGCCCCCGCCAGCAACTTGGCTGAACCCCAGCCCAGCCAATCAGCTAGCAGAATGCAGCCACGGGTGACTGCAGGTAAGAACGGAAGGATTGGCCAAACAATCCAGAGTCACGAGATACAATAAATCATTATTGTTTCAAGCCATACATTGTGAGAGAACTACCGTGCGGCAATAACTGAGAGAAAGAGTCATACGAGAATGGGCTTGTGCTGTAGGTCCAGCATATTTGCGCTGTAAGCTGAAGTCATAAAAAATGCTCACAAGAGAAAGTATTACCAGTTCTGCATCTTAGTGAAACTAAATATCTGAAAATTCTTCGGGTGCCGTTCCTGCCCAACTCGGAGTCCTCCGAGGCGCGTCAACTGTGAGCAAAAGAGACTTTACGCTAGATGAAAGTTTTCAAATAACCAGTCCAAATGGCACTGCACTTTTGGCTGTGTGGGGAATCCTGAACTCCTCTGGGTAGTTCGAGTAGTATTTATAATTGCCCCTAGGAGTTTATAATCCGAGTACACAGATCTGTACCGATTTCCAGGACAACAGAAGTATATGAATTTTATGTGTAAGCTGACTCAGAAGTCTTAGTTGGAGGAGAATTCAAAGCTAAGAAGACTAATACAAGAAAACAATTTAGCAGTGTTTAAGGAGATGAGGAGATGTGATCTGGCAGAAGAAGGGGGCTGATACCTTACAGAGGGAACAACCAGAAAGGGCAAAGGAAACTTGCCGTTTAAAGGAAATGGGTGGGAGGAGTAGTCGCTTGTAAGAATGTTTTTTTCAGAATACTAGGGTTTGAGTATTAGAACTCTTCCATTTGCAAGTCATTGAAACTAAATAAAGCGGGCTTAATCACCCCTACAAAAAAAGAAAACCCATACAAAAACAAAACAAGGAATTTATTAGATCACGCAATGTAAAACTTCTGAAATGACTTGACGCAGTGGGACTAATGGCATCAGCGGGACAGAGTCGCTTCTCTTCATCTCCTGGCAGGTGAACTCATTCTGGCGACCTAACCGGCTGGCATGACGATCGAAGTTAGGTTTGTATTCTGTACTACAAAGAGCCTAAATTTGGAAGAGGCCGAGAATTAGTCTTATTGCTCATTCTTTCTAAGCAGTAAGTGTGTGCCCTTGCAGGTGTGCGTGTGTGCGCACGTGTGTGTGTGTGTGTGTGTGTGTGTGTAAAAAGAGCTACAATGCTCTGATTGGTCAGTCTTGAGTTCACACGCCAACTTCTGAAATTAAGGAATCAGCTCCATCTAAACCATATATCTCTAGTGTGAGAGGGATGTTTTCCCAAAGAAAGTCAGGGTGGTGGTGCAAGAAGGGTTAACAGGTAGCGTGAACAGGAAAAATAGGAATAAAGAAAAATAAAGTGTCTACCATAATCAATGTACTTTTAATACAGTAATGCTTATATTTTAAACATCTCTAGGCTAAGACCTAAAAGTAAGGGTACTTGCAGAACTTTTCTTTTCTATCTTGACTTAGCAACTTAAAAAAATGGGTTATATCATTATTTAAGTGAGTCACAAAAGTGAACGTTATTAGTCTCTTAACCTACAGTTTCCCTATTTCTTACTGTAGAGGTAATAGATTTTTCTAGGAAACTACTCTTAGAAGATTAAAAGATTTCATCTAAAAAATGTACTTATTTGAAATTCCACAACATTCTTAACGAAAAAATATTATCTGCATAATTACATTAAATGGCTTCTGGAATACATTACCACTAATGATGCTAATAGAGTTAGTCCAGATGCAAACTATAAAAACATCCATTATCTTTTGTCCTTGAAGGAACTTCAAAAATTGCTCTTTTTTTCTTGTAGGAAGCCTACTAATGCTATACTCTAATTTCTCGCATGTTGTTTTGTAAGCTGTTCTACAGACCGTCGATATCTCACAGAAGTTTTTGAAATGATTCAGAAAATATATCCCATAATTTTTTTACTTTTTTCTCTGGTTCAATTTCATATGTAATTGATTTAAAGAACGTAGTAGCCAACGTATTTAAATCTGATTTTCATTTGTCTTCTTAGTTTGTATTCAGCCTACAGATGTTAGGCAGAACTGTACCCAACAAAAACATTTTCTACTATTTTATAAGAAAAAAAATAAGTTACCATTATTGGTAACACATAAAGTTGAAAATAAATTTCATTGTGCACGAGTGTTAACTTATAGAATTTACCAAAAAAATGTCTGCAGTGATAAAGTAACCTTAATAGTCTGGGTCTCAAGTTCATAAAAAAGCAAAAGTCCTACAAAAATGATGCTTATTTAAAAATAGATATTTGTACAGTAGCAAGTACATGGTGATAGAAAAGCCTGTACATTTAAAGCTTAGCGAATGACTAGATCTCTCCAGTACAGTATGTATATTGCAAACTCCTGCTCGCTTTACATGATCGTATGACATGGTCATTCATACATATACAGTGTTTTGAATCCAGTTAATAAAATGTCTTTATTCTCTCATATATAATTTGTAAGTTACAAACTTTTGTGGCCTCGTTGGGAAAAGTGTTAGTCAGGGTTCTCCAGAGAAATGGAACCAACAGGATATGTATAAATGTATGAATAGATGTATAAATATTTTTACAATAGTAAAAGGAGTTGGCTCATGGGATTATTGAGGTTGGCAAATCCAAAATCTGCAGGGAATACTGACAGGGTAGAGACCCAAGAGAAACCCTGTTCTAGTTTGAGTCTAAAGACAGTTTGCTGTAGAACCAGGAAAAGCTAAAGCTGCAGATAAAGCCCAAGGGCAGCATGCTAGAGAAGTTCTCTCTTGCTTGGGGGAGGCCAAGCTTTTTGTGCTATTCAGGCCTTCGACTGATTAGACAAGACCCACTTACATTACAGAGGGCATTTTGTTTTACTCGAAACCCACTGATTAAGTGTTAATCTCATCCAAACACAAAAAATACACCCAGAACGTTTGATCAAGTATCTGGGCACCTGGTGGTGCCAAACTGACATATAAAATTAGCCATCACACGTGTACCCCTTATAAACTTGGCATCCATACACATGTTCTGAAACTGTACTTAATCTCCAAATAAAGAAAATAAGAAGGTCACAATTCCACCTAACATGATACAATTATCTTGCATACAACCAAAAACCCACTAACCTTTTCTCCAGAAGAAAACACACAGTCCTTGGATGTTTACTTTCCTTGATATCCTATAATGTAAAATTATCAATACTTAAATACTATGATATAAAGTCAATACATCTTCTATTACATGATAAGGAGATAAGAGAGAGACTAAACAAAGTTATTTGCTATATAAATATGCACACGTATTCATAATGAAATGAAGAAGTACTCATGACAATCACAGTCCTTATTTCTGTACCTGGTCATGTGATCGTAGCTGGTATTCATGACTGCCTCCTTCCACTACCCATTGGCATTTCTTTTTAGCAAACACCTCTGCTGGTCTTGGTTATTTAGGTGGTGCAGTGATCCAAATCTTCATTCCTGCCAGTCTTCTGGCATATAGGGCATTTCTAGGCACCAGACCAGGCAGTAAGTAACAATTAGGGAAATCTAGTCCAGGGAGGGGAAAATGTCTTAATAAGTGGACTGTTTTAATGTGGTCTAATCTTTTCTTTTTTTAAAAGATTTTATTTATTTGAGAGAGAGCACACACACACAAGTGGGGGGAGGGGCAAAAGGGGGAGGGAGAGGGAGAGAGAATCTCTCAGCAGACTCCATACTGAATATGGAGCCCGATGCAGAGCTGGAGCTCATGACCCTGAGATCATGACCTGAGCTGAAATCAAGCTGGACACTTAGCCCACTGAGCCACCCACGTGCCACTGGTCTAACCTTATTTTACTAAAAATGTTGCAAACATTGCAACAGTTATTTTTTTCTTCAGTTTTCAAAGTGCGTTGGACCTGTTGTTGCAACAATCTCAGTTTTATTCCAGTCAGCATTTATTTTTATTTTTATTTATTTTATTTATTTTAAGGTAGCTCTATGCTCAAGGTAGGGCTGAAACTCACAACCCTGAGATCAAGAGTCACACGCTGTATGGACTGAGCCAGCCAGGCACCCCAGTCAGGCATATTTTCCTGGCATTAAAACTTCTACCAATAATACATATGTTGGTTTTAGAGGGCATGTATCAGAGGATGCTGGGAAATAAATTATCCCTTTGGTTTGTTTTTTGATCAAGACGATTTTGAGTTTTCCGAGGACATCGTGAATGCTATTACACATTCATACACCTAACCCATATATGTATCCCATGAAGATAAGTGCTCAGTTTTATGGGGGTGTAAATCTGGTGCCTTTCACCAGCATTGAATTCATAGTTGGAGCTTCCTATTTCAATTAAGTAATTAAAACTTGTTGAAGTGAAATATCCTCTTTAAATTGCCATAATTCAAAATAAAGTATCCCAGATAATTAAAAAATAGACTAGAAAAAGATGGAAAGAAGAGAGTTTGCAAAAGGGATGATAAATCTAAAAGTAATGAATTAAAATGACTTCCAAAATAGATGGGAAATTAAGAGAAAATAAAACCGCCTTTAACAACATTGCCTATTTTATAAAACTTGGATCTTAATGGTCTTGCCTTAGACCGGAGACGGGCCACACTGTGTATCATCTCCCAAATGTGTTCAACGATGCAAATACTTACTGAGTACGTACTCGGTGCCAGGTATTATTCTCACTCCCAGGAGACCGAGCAGTGAACAGAACAAAGCCCTTGTTCTTACTGAGATACGCATTATAGAGGGGAGGCTATAAACCAACACAGAGTATGTCAAATAGTCGTAAGTGCTCTAAACAAAAACGTAGGTACAAAGGCCCGTGATTGATGGGTGGGAGAGAACATCCTACTTTATCAGGTTGTCAATAAGGGCTTCTTCGCGCAGGCGGTATTTGGGTGGAGCCCCGAGGGAAAGTGAGCCCTGGAACGGTGAAGATACTCGGGGAAGAGCATTGCAGCAAGGAGCAGGTGCAGAGGCGAGGGCGGCAGTTGGGGAGATAAGACCCTAAAGGATAAGGGTTTTGGTTTTTATTCTAGAGGGTTTTCAGCAGAGAAATGACATGATGTGGGTATGTTTCAAAAGCAGTTTGTGGATATAGACTGTGAGGAAACAAGGGGGGAAGCAGGGAGACCAGAAGTCATCATCTAACAGTCGATGTAATTCTGTAGTATTTCGGTCTGAGCTGGCTCTACCCTATGGATTTGGAGAATCTAATACTAATCAAAGCACATTCACTTCAAAAGAATATTCAGATATTTGGTTTCCATGTTTCTAAAATTTATATATGAACATAATTCCATCACTTACTGAGGTCTAATATACTAAATATGGTTTTTTAAAAAGAAAGTTAAGGGGCGTCTGGGTGGCTCAGTCATTAAGCATCTGCCTTCGGCTCAGGTCATGATCCCAGTCCTGCATTGGGTTCCCTGTTCAGCGGGCAGCCTGCTTCTCCCTCTCCCGCTCCCCCTGCTTGTGTTCCCTCTCTCACTCTCTCTCTCTGCCAAATAGATAAAATCTTTAAAAATAAATAAATAAAAATTTAAAAAGTTAAATTCATGAAGACAAAATACGACCAAATAAGGAATATATAATTGAGAAGCATGGTATTAACTAATTTTAAGTTATTATAGTATGTAGTATCCCAGTATATGGGGTGATTATCATTATTATTATTATTATTATTGTCATCAATATAATTTATGGAGTCTGTACTGCTTAAACTAGGTTGGACACCTGGGGTGTTTGTAGAAATGTAGTTTTCTGGGTTCTGTCTAGGCTTCGAATCTCCAGGGTTTGGGGGGCTGGAAATTTACATTTAAACAAGCTCCCAGATAATTCTTACATATAATGATGTTTAAACCTGCAAATCTCCGAGTAATGGAAGAATATCAGTTTGAATATTAGGATTAAAAACAGGGAGAGTTGTACTCTATTACTTTATCTCAAATCCCTTTTTCAATAGGGTGGGATATGAATAAAAGAAAATTAAGATTCCATTGCTCTGCCATAATTCTAGGAAAAACAACGAGTTAAACTATAATAAAAATTGCAGAAGGATATGCTTTGTTAATTAGATGACAATAAAAAAGCATTAGAATGAGAGCTTTATAGTAAGAATGACCTTAGGAAGCTTGTGAAACAACTTTCTTATTTTACACATGAGGAAATTGAGAGGCTGAAGAGGTAAGTAACAGCCACAAGAAGCACACCCCGGACTGTGGATTCCTCAGGACTCCTGCTTCCCTTCCAATGTTTCCACGACTACACCAGCAGTTAGCTAGGGTCACTTCAATGAGTTCACCGTCTTTTGTATTTCCTACCGAATTAGGTGATAGTGATATATGGGGTAGTCTTTTTATTTTCCACAGGATGAAATACAAAGAGTGGGGATCCTTCTAAAAATTCTGAACCTAAACCAATGTATCATACGTTCCTTTTTAAAAAATTAAGATGTTACTTCCTTTTATATTATTTTGACATACTTTGGTTACTTATAGGGAACTCAATTTTGTGGGAAATTGTGGTACCTGGGGTATTATTGTTCAGAATTAGTTGGTCCCAATACCTTTGGCTATGACTTAATCATGGTTCCCTGGAAGGAGCGTAGTCTTGTTGCCCGATGCCTGGGCTTGGCCACACGCCTTGCTTTGGCCAACAGAATGTGAGCAGACGTAATGCGCAGTATATCCACTTGGACACTCTGAGATGCATTTCACATTGTTGCCAGTTCTCTTCCATCAATGCCCTTTGCCACTAGAAGGGCATATCCCAGTTAGGGTCTTCTCTTTCAGCCTGGGTCCTGGATGGAGCAGACATGACCCTGAACCACGTCCTGGAGGACAGCTATGACAACCAACCCACAGTAGCTAACGTGCCACATGAGTGAGAAATAGATGTTTTTGGAAGCCACTTATACTTTTGAAGTTGTTATTCACTGTAGCCTGGTAAAGGCTAATACATAAATGCTTCCAAATCTGGACCAAAAATCTGGTACCTGAGATAGAAAGATATCAAAAGTAAAAATTCGGAGGGTCCAAGCATCTCTGTGATAAAAATGTGTACATATCTTATCAGTGTGCCTGCATATACAATAGTGATAGAAGGTTTTTGTGCAGTTTAGAGTTCAGTATATGATAGGTACATATTTGAGTTATGGTCATTTGTGTTTGGAAAATAGGTGTAATGAATCTCCATGACAATTTCATAATGTAAAATTGCACCAACATGCAGAAAGGAAATGTCACAATATATCTGGGGATATAATTTTCAAAGCCAAGGAAATATGGGGGAATATTTTTTAAATTATTATCCCACAAACACACAATGCTCTATCAATTTACATGACTGATGTCAGATTTACATCAGCAAAAATATTTTGCTTCTCCTTGTAAGATTTTGCAAAGTTTTTCTTCTTAGTATTCTTTTTTTCTTTTTGTTTTTTAAGATTTTATTATTTATTTGACAGAGATAGAGACAGCCAGCGAGAGAGGGAACACAAGCAGGGGAGTGGGAGAGGAAGAAGCAGGCTCATAGCAGAGGAGCCTGATGTGGGGCTCGATCCCATAACGTCCAGATCACGCCCTGAGCTGAAGGCAGACGCTTAACCGCTGTGCCACCCAGGTGCCCCTCTTCTTAGTATTCTTAATTCTCCTAGGGATGATTTGATAATAGCTTAGGAAAATTTATTTGAACTTTATTCTTTCAAGGTAGTCAGTGGCAAGGAAGAATTTCATTGATTTGGACGGACTACTTGACCACAGCTGATACCACCGCTGCGGGAAAAGTAGCCATAGCTTCTGATGCCTGTTTTTCATCCGGCGGCAGTGAGCTGGGGCCGTTCACATCAACTTAAAAGGACAGTGTGTATCTCATCCCAGCTCAGCATTGAGTGACTTCACACTGAAAGCTTGGAATCAGTCACCCTGGGAGTATTTACATGACAAAAATTGGAAAGCACGACAAATCAGGGCTCCCCCCCCCCACCAGAGAGTGGGTGGTTAAACACTTAGCAAAAGGCTTAAAAAGTCACCTTCTTTTACATTTGGTCCTTTAATGTTCAAAACATCAAAAAATAGATGGCCTCATTTGATTTCTGAGGGAGGATTGGCGGCTACCGAGTTAAAACCGAAGCTAGCGGCTGGTCACAGAGGGTTAGGACCGCAGGCGCCGAGCAGTCGGGCCTCGTGATGCTCCGGGAACGCCCTTCCGCGCAGACTCTGGGCCACCGTCAAACTGACGAACCGAGAGCAGGACGTGAGACCCCTGACTTCCATAAGGAGGGTCTCTAGATGGGGAATCAGAAGATGTTTTGGAGGACAGAAGCAGAACAGTTGTCGAATAGTCTAATATTTTCTCTCTTTTCTGTGTAGCTACACGTGGTCAGGCACACTGTGGACAGATGCTAGGGAAACATAGGCTAGAAACACACATTTTAAGATCTCTCAATTTTACAAATATTTCTGATTATAATGACATATGGATATTTATTTTAGGTCTTACTGGGTGGCATTGTTTTTAGGACTTTTAAGTAAAGGAAACAGGGCATCAACACTACCAATTCTTTATTTGGGGTATCTGTGAGCAAAAACATCTCAAAGAAGAACAACGGTATGCCCCGGTCTGTGTTGGTATTAATAATTTTCGATCTTCTGCTTTTGTAATCGTAGCAATTTATAAATATTCTATAGAAGGCATTGCAGAAGCATAAGTTCCCACTAAAAAAAAATTAACAAAATCAATTAAACACCTGAGACTGAAATGTATATGTATATACACATTTGTAAATGTATATACACATATACATATGTATATATAACTACACATACAGTAGGGTTCACAGAAAGTATCTCTTTGGGAAGAAATGGTCTTGTAATAAATTACCAACTTCTTTCATTCATAGCCTTCAGCAAAACAGGTGCTAGTTCTGAATTGTTACTGTAACTTTAAAAAAAATACTACACATTCAACATTTTTAAGTGGTCACTGATCAGAAGTTAATCTCAAATTTCTTTTTCTATTACTCCACAGTTGATGATTAGAATAGTTTGTGGACTAGTACAACACATAAATATTAAGTAAAGGAACATAACAGTGAAATCCTACATACAAATATTGAAATTCCTCAGATGGTACAGCAGCAGTTCCTTTAGGCATTCCTAGTGACTAGACCAACATTCATGTTCACAAAATTTTAGGATACCAAAACATATTCTAAAAATCTAATATAGGAAGAAAAAAGGACTTAGAAATCATGGGCCAAAATTAAAAGTAATCATGCTCAGAATTTTTTTTTAATTACATCACCAAAGTATTTGTCAACTTCCTAAATCGTTCTCTTAAATAATAAATTTAAAACATTTTTATTAGAAATAAATTATAATGCATGATCTTGAGGAAGTATATTAAAAGTTACTGTAGCGAATACTTATCTTAAAAAAGATTTTATTTATTTTGAGAGAGAGAAAGCATGCGAGTGGGGGGAGGGGCAGAGGGAGAGAGAATCTCAAGCAGACTCCCCCCTGAGCACAGAGCCTCACGCTGGGCTCCATCCCACAACCATGAGATCATGACGTGAGCCGAAATCAAGAGTTGGGAGCTTAACCAACTGGGTCACCAAGGCACCCCTGTACTGAATTACTTTTATAAGACACCTTATAAAAGTACTGCTTAGCAGCACTTTCTAACCTGTGCCCTGAGAAACTATAGTTTCCAAGAAATGTTCACAAATAGTCCACAGAAACTTGGGAAACGTTACAAACCTTACCTCATCTCACCTTCACAGCGTCCATTAGGTATTTATTGCAGGTTCTGAAGCTCAGTAGTAAAGAAATCTGCCTAACTGTGCTGAATCCATGGTATCCCATGCTTATTTCACCATAGGTTTGTCTCTTGGCACATAACCACTTGTGAAAAGTGCTCTGTGATTATTTCTATGCGTTCTGTAAACCTGGTCCACCCCACCCTAATATGTGCCTAACACAGAGATCTGCACATATATTTGTTGTCCATATATATCGTTGACTACGTGGATGGATGAATGTGTCTTATCTTGTGCTGTTCTTTCCATGATAGCTCTCACCAAAAACAGTCCGGGTGCAACGAGAACCACAAAACCTGGGGGCTAATTAGTAATGAAGAGATTGGCTTTTACAAAAGCAAATGCCACAGTACATGATACCTTATACGTAAATGCAGGAAAACCCTGTGTCAAACTCTGGTTTAAGTAACAAACTTTAAGTAACTAAATCTTATTTGGGGGAATTACTGAGAAAGGAGAGAGAAGTAAATAACAGTGTGAATGCAGTCTGCAGTTGAATTGCAGACTCGTGTAATTTTAGAGTTTAAAATGAGCTGATGTCATTTCATAACATGAGGATGGAGTGTGAGTGTTTAGCACATAGATGATGGTTCATCTACCAGGCTTACCCTCGTCTAATTTCATAGAGGCTGTGACACAAACCTATTTACCCAAACCTTCCATTATATTCAGCAGTGTCCTGAAATGATCAGTTTTGAAAGTGAGCTAATGAGATACTCAAGCTTATCTTATTATTCTGAAGTACAGAATAATACAAACAATAAAAATCGTTAGACATTGAACAGCATTTTTATACAAATAACATTTAAAACATCTCAGTTAGTTGTCTGTACAGATTCTCATTTGTAACAGAAAGAGCTGTTGTATCTTTGGTGTAATCTACTCAATTTATCTGATCCTGTGACTGCTTTGCTTCTACATGTTTCCTTAAACATTTATAGTTGAGACCGCACCAATTTACGTTGCCAAATACACTGATAAAAATCTTCCTTCCTCTGAAAATGTCAATTTCAACATAATTACCTTTTCCTTTCAAAACGTAATAAACCATTAATAGTATTCCTATGTACAAAAATTTAAGCCCAAAATTCAGACTTATAGGCAAAAATCTTAAATACACTTTCTGCTGTGCCAAAGGAAAAATCTTGGCCTCTATCCACATTTATAAAATATAGATAATAAATCACGGTCTCTGATTAAAGTAATTTATCTTTTCCCTTTTGACTTGTAGCTATTGTCAATCATCATCTCATTTGGTTATTGACATTAATGTACTGCTAGAGAACTAGGCTGCAAGGATAAAATCACAGCTGCTAGAATAGTTTTTTAGCAAGAGCTAACATTCTGTTAAGGGTCACTGACAAAATTTTCAGAATGGCTAAAAAGAAAAGTTCTTCTGAAGTATTAATTTAGTATTAAATGTGCTAAGAGAGGAGGAAACTAGATATAGCACTGAAAAATGTGTGATAAATGGCTTTGAAAATGAAAATTACTGTGTCAGAAATAGGTGTCCTTTAAAACCATAAAGTAAAAAATGAAAAGTCAAACATTCATTATTAATTTACATGGCAACCAAATGAAATTTTTATTTGGTTTTATATCTCCTTGTTAGTATTACTATACTTATGAGTTTCCAGTCTTTAGTTAATTCCTGGGAAACACCAAGAATAAAAACACTTCTTTAAAAAAATCACTTTTTCTTTGCTACATATTGGCTCAAAATTAATCACCCCCCAAAAAAGGAAAAATATTAACTGTCTAAATGTTTTTCTATATTTTGTGTATTTTTAGGGTCTTATTTCAGGGCAGTTTAAATTAAGAGGTTCCTTTGCTTATGCTCACAGAGTTAGGGATGTATTTTAATCTATTACTAGCCACTGGGAAGATAATTTATCTTACCAAAATGCTAATAAATATTAACAAACTTAAGTCAGTTGACAATACTAATAACGATGGGTCATGTGGCTTCAAATTTTAATGGATAGTCTGCATATTTTCTCTCGTTAAGGGAACCTTTACACACTGCTGGTGGGAATGTAAATTGTTACAGCCATTATGAAAAACAGTATTGTGGTTTCTCAAAAAATTAAAAATAGAACTACCGTATGACCCAGCAAACCCACTTCTGGGTATATATCCCAAGAAAATGAAATCAGGATCTCGAAGAGAGATCTGCACTCCCACAATCATTTCCACATTTTCACAATAGGCAAGATATGGAAACAACCTAAGTTGAATGTAGATGAATAAAGAAAATGTAGGGGGTGTGTGTGTGTGTGTGTATGATTTTTATATATATATGATTTATATCATAACATATATTAACACACACATATAATATGGAATAGTATTCAGCCTTGAAAAGAAGGAAATACTGCCATTTGCAACAACTTGGAGGCACCCGGAGAACACTGTGCTGAGTAAAATAAACCAGACACAGAAAGAGAAACACTGCGTGATCTCACTTATGTGAGGAATCTAAAATAGACAAATTCATAGAAGTAGAGTATAATGGTTACCAGGGACTAGGGGAAGAGGAAATGATGTTGGTTAAAAGGTACGAGGTTTTTGGTTATGCAAGATGACTAGGTTTTGGAGATCTAATGTACAACAATGTGACTATAGTTGACAATACTTATTGTGTACTTTGAAATGTGCTCAATTGTCACCACCAAAAAAAAAAAAAAGGTGGTAACTATCTAAAGAGAGATACATTACTTAGCTTGAAGGTGGTAATGATTTCACAATGTATATGTATATCAAATAATCAGATTGTATACCTTAAATTTAAACAATTCTTAGTTGCCAAATATACCTTAATAAAAAAGAAAAAACCCAAAATTCTCTCTTATGGTAAAAAATTTTGTTTTTTCTAAGTCAATAAAAACAATTCATCATATTAACATCTAAATGGTAAAATGAGAAAGATAAAGGCTGAGAACAGGTTTGAGAGTGGTGTATAAAATTGGGAATGAGCAAACCTGAGCTTAGCAATGATTTGGGAATATCCTAGAAAAAGGGTCAAAGATTTGGTCCACCAGCCAAATTCAGACCTCCACTTGAAAATGGCTTTAACATTTTTCTAATGGTAAAAAAAAAAAAAAAAAAAAAAAAAAATCAAAGGAAAAAGAGCATTTTTTGACACATGAAAATTATATGAAATTAAACTTCCAGTGTCCATAAGCAAATAGAATTTTATTGGAATGTGGCCATATTCATTTATGCGCTGTCTATGGTTGCTTCCACACCCCGGTGGAAGGGGTGAGTGGCCACGGCGGAGACCTCCGGTGCTCTCAGCATACATATTACGAATGTCAGAGATGCAATTGTAACTCTCCGCATTCTGAATGCCACACATATTGCCATACCACGATGTTTTATTACCAGTGGATACCCATGATGCCAGAACAAAAAGGAAAAGGAAAAAAAGAAATATGGACTCCAAGTTTCCTGTGTTTAAGGCACAGTGCAGTATAGACAATTTTGTTACCACAGTAGATGACAGAGCGTTGTGTTTACCACGCAATGACACTGGAGCTGTGCTGGAAGAATACTATACATACAATGGAATTATCAGATGAAGTACTCATCACAGTGGCCAGAAAAATTAGGAAGCTTGAAACAAGTAACGCATTACTCATTACAGAATTTCTTTTTAAAAATGAAAAAAAAATTGAAAATAAAGCTGCAGCCAAAGTAAGCATCTGAGTGTTTCATTTGTTAGCCTTGCAAGAAAAGCCTTTTATCAATGGTGAGTTAATTAAATTGTTTTTGATTCATCAGCTACAGAAAAGTGTCCAAAGTAAACTTGCTTAGACTATTTAATTAGGCTTTTGGCAAGAACAGTGGCTCAAAGAATTGAGAACGTTGGGAACAACATCAACAGTCAATAAAAAAACAAGGCACGTGATTCCGAGTCGGTTTCCCTGGCTCTCGCCGAGTCAACAAATGTACTGCGACTGCCTCATTCTCGTTTATCGGCTAAGTCCGTGCTGCGGAGGAAGTGACTGAGAGAGAGTGAGTTTCTCCACATAGCCTGTGTGGAGCAGCTACAGGCACGAGTCTTTCCTCAGAAGTTAAGGAAATAGGACTTCGGGGCAAACTGAAGTAGAATCCGCTAAGATGTGTTACATTTGATGGTCCAAATATGTGGGAGCAAAAAAAGGCTTAGTTGGTCAAATTCAGAAAACTTGTTTTAAAATGTCAAGGGTCGAAAACACATACAAATGACTATGGTTATTTACTGTATTATTTACGGCAGCTCTTTGTGGAGTACGCGGGACCCGACCTTGCGTTCCTGAGCTAGCGCTCTCAGCAGGGAACGTCACTGAACCATCCGCAGCTGTCACCTGCCAGGTACAGAAGCCGAATGTCCCGATCTGTCCCCCCACACTGCAGTCTGTCGGCTTGCCAGTGCTACTTTCATCCTGAGCTTTTGAGTTCAGAACGGTTATTGCCATCTTTCTGGACCAGAAGAAATACCCTCAAGCGCTATGACAGAACACCGAATGGCTTTGGACTGTAGCTCTTGGTGCAGACTTGATCCTGTTCTGTAATGAATTCCACCCCCAACTGAAACCCTGCAAAACAATGGGAACAGTTATTCCCACTGTATGTGGGATTCAGGAACAGGCTTCTCCGGACTCCAAGAGCATTCTGGAGTAGTGCTTTTCAAAGGGTGGCCCTCAGAGAAGCAGCGTCAAATTCTGCTGAATCAGAAGCTCTGGAGGTGGAGCCGGCAAAACGGTGTTCCTATGCGAAACATACACTGACGTAATTCTGACGACAGCGAACGTCATCGGAATCACAACGTTACACCGAGCAGCTTTCCTGATTTCCTGTGCTATCGAAAGGTAAGACAAGAAGTGGCTCCTCCATTCTCACACGGATCGGCAGCACACATTGGGCTGCAGCCGTAGGTCCAGCAGTGGTTTTTTTGGGACCCTGATGCAAACGTAAAGGACATTTCCATTTCTTCAAATCCGTTCAAGATTGTGCGGTTGCGGACTCCACACAACCTTCAACCGGAAGTGATTCGTCTGCAGGGTGGTAGCATGCTACAAGGAAACCACCAAGAGAAGAAAGAATCCAACAGAATTCGATCAATGCCTTCCAAGCGATAAATACGCCCAGTGAAAACGTTCCCATGGATTAACGTATGTACTTGGCAATACTTACCTGCATGCGAAGATATTTCCAAAGACAAAATATGTAAAATCATAGTAGGGATCCGCATTAACAGATGAATACTTATAATCAATTTTGAGGACAGGAAACAGTAACTTTGAAATCCCAACTAAGTGAAATATTATCCTCCCCAAGAGTATGTCATTCTTCTTGTTAGTAGAAAACCGTATCACAAAAAATTGTTCTCAATTACTATGTTTTTAATTGTGTCAATAAAAATTCAATCTCTCTATCATTATATAATACCCATACAAGAATCTCAATTTTGCCTCGGAGTCCGTCACAGAAAACGCGTGCTGACCAGTGCTCTAGAATCAGAAACCACCACAGACACTTAAAACGTAGGTTGAAGGCAGTGCCTCTGAAGCCAGATGTCCGAGGCGTGTGTAATGGCTCTGCCACTAGCAGCGATGTGGACGTAAGTTCTTTAGTCTTTCTTTGCCTCAGTTTCCTCCACTGTAAGTGGGAGTAAGTAATGGTATCTATGTTCGAGCGCTGTTGTGAAGATCCAGTGACTTAGGAAGCGCAGAGCACACAGACAGTGTCTGGCACGAAGTAAGCACTGACTCCATGCCAGCTGCTAATTTAAGATAAAAGTACCACTTCACCCAGTTGGTAGTCAATTTATAAATCTCATCCTCCTAAAAGTTCCACCGGATAAAACATTTAAAATGTTTACATCCACTTGTGAGTGAAAAGAAAATCCAAGTGCGTGAAGGTAAAAATATAGGTCAACCCAGCCCTTTCCCAACTCCCCTTGCCTCCGCCATGAAACGGAAGAGAGAATGGGTCATACGCATGACAGCACTCCTCATACAGATGGTTTATGTGGAGGAGACTGTATTACTATTTTAACATTTCAAATGTCACAATATTACATTCTTTATATTCTATAAAAGAAAAAGCACAGTACTACCACTAGTAATAATTTATAACCTTTACTTTTTAAAGTTTGACGTATTATATGGCCTCAATAATATATCCTTACTCATTCAAAAAATATTTATTGAATGCCTAATATTTGTCGCATGTATAAATTCACTAGCTTAACTACTTTGGGGGGAAGAGTGCTTTCATATATGTACTGTTGAGAATACCCTCAAAAATTGCCTAGAGACATACATTAATCACGCTAATTTTTTAGCTGAATGTGCTTTTGCTTAAATGACTACAAGAAAATCTAGAGTAATGCTGTCCGATGTGATAACCACTAGCCTCAGGTGACTACCGAACACTGGAGATGTGGCCCACACAACTGAGGTATGGAATTTTTAATTACATTTCAGTTAACTACGATGAAATAAATAGCCACACATGGCTAGTGGCTGCCATACTGGACAGCAGAGTTCTACAGGATTATTCTAGGATGTGCAGAAGTTGGAATTTAACATTTTGCTCTATGTGGGAAAATAAATTTTGTTACCCCATACACTTACGGATTAGTTTGCTACTCAAAACAGCCTTGTCTTTTCATGCCGCCGAATATTTTGTTTACTTTCTTAGCAGCAGAATTAAATCAATTCACTATTTAACCAACAATGTTGTTTGTTTTTCCTCCACTGTAACAGATTTCTAACTGTTTAAGGTGCTAGGCCACAGGAAAAAAATATATGAATGAAATCCGCAGATATTTCAGAAGTCTTAAACCTTTTCCTCTGGCAAAATTTTAAGGCACCTGCTTAACAGTTGGAAAGCTACTTTCTTTAGTGGTTTACCTCCGTTCTTGATCATGCTCATATTTTTATACCGGTATTACCCACTAGTAAAACAGATAAATATGTCGGAAGAAACATGGAAAAACTAAAATTTTCAGGTCGAAGAGTTAATGTATCAGCTTAAAAAATAACCACAGCATGACGAGTTTCTCCAACTAACTCTGGAAATTCTGTATATACCCAAACAAAACACTGGCCAGGTCATAAGGCTTATTAATAAGACATCCTGACATGGAGGTGTGAAAAATTAATTTTATTTTTAAATATCATGACACTTTCTGGCTCAACATGTTCCTTTAAAAATAAGTTAAAAGGTGTCCATATTACTCTTTTATTACACATGTAATTACTGACTAAAGAATAATATTACTGATTAACATAAGGTAAAAATAATGTGAGCCACTCACATACTCTTCAAGAAAAGTGCTTGCAATATTTTATGAAAACACTTGTTTACATTTTTACTTGATTGAATGGACAATTTCATATTTTTCTTCAAAATCTACAAATGCCTTAATGGAACATTAAGACATTCCCACCATTATAAGAACTAAACAAAACCAACCCTAAAATAAAACCCTACAAAAGCGCATTGACTTTATTATAGAACACATATTAAGTCACTGCGTGAAGCTCTTTTTTATGAACACTTTCGGAAAGCTCACAGTGAGTTCTAGCACAGCTCTATTATCAATCTGTGAACAGAAGGACACATCAAGCAAGGAAAGATCTTTACAAGATTCCAGAAGTTTTCTTAAGGATGCTGGACTTACCATTCTTGTTCCTGTTAAAACAAAACAAAACACCATAAATATAATATTTATATAATGTCCTGACAAAGAGCCCCTTTCCTATTTATTATTTAAAATGCACTTAAAATAAATTGCCTTTTAAAAAGTAAAAGTATTTCTTTAAACAAAAGACATACTGCAATAATCCCGTAAATAATACAAGCTGAATTCTCTGAGCCACTTTGGTATCTAGGACCTGGATTTTGTCAATACTCTACCCACTGTCTTCATTCCTACCTCCTACCCCTTCCAGTCAGCTCCTCCAGACTTTCCTGTTTTCGTCACCCAAGTTTTCCTCAACCCATGGGTCAAATCAGACAGCGATGTGTACAGTAATTCCACCTCATACTCCATGCAGTACAAGTACTGAGCAATCACCCTGCAGAACCTTCTGTGTCAGGCACCGGAGATGCAAAGACGGGTAAGACCCGCATCTGCCGGAAGGAACTCACTCACCGAAGTTGAAAACAAATAACTAAAGTGCAATTTGGTAAGTTTACAGTAAGTGGTGGGTATAAAACGGCATTACTGGAATTCGGATGATGGACGCTGAGTACTGCGTAGCCCACATTCAATGTGAAGACACTACGGGACATTCAGATAGAGGCTCAATTACATACATTACGAAAAGCACCTGCTATGTAGCAGGTACTCACTAAATACCAAAGATCATTAGGCTTTAAGATATCATCTGTTGTAAAACAAACCTTGCTTTAACTACAGGTTTTCTAGGGAGAAAAAATAATCACAATCCCATCACATATACAAACCTATTGTGATGGGGACTATAAAGTTAACCTATGCCTTTTTCCCTGAGAAATCCTTTCGACTCTCCTCCCTGCCATGGGCTCCAGAAGTGGCAACTATACTGTTATCTTGACTGTGGCCGGCCCCCAGATTCTCCTGGGAATTTAGAATGGGAACTCAGTAAAGCCCTCAGTGTCCACAGATCTCTCAAACTAAAGACACGAAAAACTGGCTGGGGCTGTCCTATTTAGCCATGTGTACCTAGAAAGACAGAGATGGCCAGCATGACAAGAAAAGAACAAGGCACAGCCAAAGGGAGAAGCAGACATGAGTATCTCTGAGTGTACAGGGGCCGAGGGGGCAGGGGGCCGGTGCCTGAGCACGAAGGATGGGAAAAGAAAGAAAAAAGAAAAAACAGCTTTCTTGCTTTTTGATGGTTTTCTCGTCTCTCCTGGGGTCTGATCATAGAGCTCCCACCTGTGGACCTCAGAGAGCCACCTCTATCTCCATCACCCTTTTCTTTCCCTTCTGCATATGCTAGTGCGTGGTTTCCGTTATACAAGCTCCGAGAACCTCAGCTGAGACACCTGGCCATGTAGTGTTTTTCACACACCCATTTTCTATTTGGTCATTAGAATCTGAGTTTCCTGATAAATTAGAAGTTCCTAAAAGCCTAAGAGAATGTCAGGGCAGGCAGTTGGGAGACTGAAAACTGACCTTGGCTAGGGCGCCCTGTGTTATGCTTGGAGACACGTGCTTTTGTTTTCTTACCCACTCCTGACACAGCTATGTTCCCAGTCGGCTCGCTCCTTCCGGGCTGGGCCGCGTCTATCTTGCTCACCGACCCGTCTCCAGTGCTGGCAACAATGCCTGACACAGTATACGCTCACTAAGTACGTAATACATGAAAGAATGAAGGCTGGTGTTTAATTTCCCAATACCATCACCCCCGTTTAGACCCTTATTAGATGGTTTACTGCAGCTAATCTCCCTGATTTTGATCTCCTCCCTCTCCAATTCACCTACCACCTGTTTCTAGATTAATATCCCTAAAAAGCTCTAAATATATCACTTATGCCCTGAATTAAAACCTGGTAATAGCTCTTCCTTGTTTAATTCTGTGCAGATTCCTCATGCCGGTGTTCAAAACTCTCTGTGAAAGCCTCCATTATACTAACGTTCTAAGTCAAATTAGATTGTCTATTCTCTGAAGATACTCTGTATTTTTAACTCTGATGCTTTTGTTTCATGCTATTCATTCTGCTTAAAATGCTCTCTTCCCCCTATTTCCTATTCACTTTTCAAGGATACCTTTCAAATACCTATTAACCTTTTTAATTAAACTTTTTCTTATTTGTCTAATCATATGTACTCTCTTTACTTTGAGCTACAAAATGGACTTGCTTCTGGCTTGCATTTAAGTTATTTATATATTGTTTTACCCCACCCCCCCCTTTTTTTTTTTGCCAGGTTATAAACTCTCTGAAGGTAGGGACTGTATCTTACTTAGCTTTTGAAGAAGGTATGCCACTTAATGTTCACATGTGCCAATCACAAAATGACAAAATAATCACTGTTAGCTTGGGGTTTAACTAAGAAACTTTTTTAAGTGGATTCAAACACTTAAGGATAAAAGGAAACCATGAAACAATAAAAATGAAAATACAGCATGGTGGTTTAGGAGCATAGCCTCTGATTCAAATTCAAATTTCCTGACTAGCCATGAGACCCTGGGCAAATCACGTAACTTGTTTCAGCCCATTTCCACTTCTGTGGCTATAATCTACCTCATACAGTTGTTGGGAGGGTTAAATCAGCTAATATATGCTCACAACAGTATAAAGCATACAGTAACATTGCTGTTAACATTAATTATTATTATTGATACTTTTTCTGTGTTCTTTGTATTCGAAATAAGATGTTCTATCATCTGCATGTTGGCCCTCTTCCACCTATAATTTGTTTTGGCCTAATAAGGATACTTCCTTGCTCTTCTTTTCTGAGTGTAGTCGACACACAATGTTACAGTAACTGCAGGTACAGTAGCAGTGATTCAACAAGTCTGAACATTATGCTATGCTCACCACTACTGTGGCTACCATCTGTCACCATGCAGCGCTAAACAGCACTGACTATATTGCCTGTGCTGTGCTTTTATTCCCGTGACTTATTCACTGCATAACTGGAAGCCTGTACCTCCCACTCCCCTTCACCCATTTTGCCCATTCCCTCTACCACTCTCCTCCGGCAACCATCAGTTTGTTCTCTACAGGTCTGATTCTGCTTTTTGTTTGTTTATTCATTTGTTACTGCTTTTTTTTTTTAAGATTCCATTTATGAGAGAAATAATGTTATTTCTCTTTCTTAGTGTGACATGTCACTTAGCATAATACCTTCCACGTTGTCATAATGGCACAATCTCATCCTTTTTAAGGGCTGTGTGATATTCCACTGTATATCTATATACCACATTTTCCTCATCCATTTTTTATTGATAGACACATAGGTTGCTTCCATATCTTGGCTACAGTAAATAATGCCACATAAACATAAGGGTGCATATTATCTTTTTGAATTTGTGGTTTTGTTTTCTTTGAGTAAACACCCAGCAGTGGAATTACTGGAACATACATGGTAATTCTATTTTTCATTTTCTGAGGCACCTCCATGCTGTTTCCCACAGTGGCTGCACACAGTTTACATTCCCACCAACAGCGCACGAGGGTTCCTTTATCTCCACATCCTCGCCAACATTTATTTCTTGTGTTTTTGATTTTAGTCATTCTAGTAAGTGGAAGGTGGTATCTCATTGTGGTTTTCATTTGCATTTCCCTGACGATTACTGATGCTGAACACTTCCCATGTGTCTATTGGCTATCTGTATGTCTTCTTTGGAAAAATGTCTATTCAGGTCCTCTACCCATTTTTTCATCGTATTTTTTGATACTAAGTTCTTTATATATTTTGGATATTAACCCCTTATGGGATATATCATTTACAAATATCTTCTCCCATTCAGTAGGTTATCTTTTTGGTTTGTTGATGGGTTATTCTGCTGTGCAAAAGCTTTTTATTTTGATGGAGTTCCAACAGTTTATTTTTTTGTTTCCCTTGCTTTAGGAGGCATATTTAGAAAAATATTGCGACAGCTGATGTTAGAGAAATTACTGCCTGTGGTCTCTTCTAGGATTTTTGTGATTTCAGGTTTCACATTTGGGTCTTTAATCCACTTGGGTTTATTTTTCTGTAGGGTGTTAAAAGGTGGTCCAGTTTTATTCTTTTACATGTAACCATCCAGTTTTCCCAGCACCGTTTGTTGAAGAGACTTCTTCCCATAGTATAATCTTGTCTCTTTTGTTGTAAATTAATCGACTATATAATCGTGGGTTTATTTCTGGGCTCTCTATTCTGTTTCATTGATCTATGTGTCTATTTTTGTGCTAGTACCATACTGTTTTGATTATTACGGCTTTGTAGTGTATCTTGAAATCTGGAATTGTGATACCTTCAGCTTTGCTCTTTCTCACGATTGCTTTAGCTATTTGAGGGTTTTTGTGGTTCCATACAAATTTTAATATTATTTGTTCTAGGGGCGCCTGGGTGGCTCAGTTGTTACGCGTCTGCCTTCGGCCCAGGGCGTGATCCCAAGGTCCTGGGATCGAGCCCCACATCAGGCTCCTCCGTTGGAAGCCTGCTTCTTCCTCTCCCACTCCCCCTGCTTGTGTTCCCTCTCTCGCTGGCTGTCTCTCTGTCAAATAAATAAATAAATAAATAAATAAATAAATAAATAAAATCTTTAAAAAACATATTATTTGTTCTAGTTTTGTGAAAAATGCTCTTTGTATTTTGAAAGGGATTGCACTGAATCTAGATTGACTTCAGAAATATGGACATTTTAATAATATTAATTCTTCCAATTCACGAGCATGGAATATCTTTCCATTTATTTGTGTCACCTTCAATTTCTTCCATCAGTGTTTTATAGTTTTCACACACAGTTCTTTCACCATTTTTGTTAAGTTTATTCCTAGGTGTTTTATTCTTTATGGTGCAATTGTCAATGGTATTGTTTCTTAATTTTTCTTTCTGCTACTTCGTAATTGGTGTATAGAATTGTTACTCATTTCTGGGTACTAATTTCATATCCTGCAGCTTTACTGAATTCATGTATTACTTCTAGTAGTTTTTTTGTGTAATCTTTAGGATTTTCTATGTATAAGATCATGTCATCTGCAAATAGTCCAAATAAACTTCTTTACCAATATGGATGCCTATTATTTCTTATCTGATTGCTATGGCCAGTCCAGTACTATGCTGAATAAATGTGGTGAGAGTGGACACCCTTGTGTTCTTCCTGATCTCAGAAGAAAATCTCTCAGTTTTTCACCATTGCATATGATGTTAGCTGTGGGTTTTTCATATTGGCCTTTATTACATTGAGGGATGTTCCCCATTTAACTATTACTATTACGCTGAGGTAAGTTCATTCCACTTTGTTGAGAGTTTTTATCATGAATGAATGTTGAATTTTGTCAAATGCTTTTTCTGCATCTATTGAGATAATATGATTTTTATCCTTTGTTTTGTTGATGTGATGTATCACACATTGATTGATCTGCAAATAACTGAGCCATCCTTACATCCCTGGAGTATATCCCACTTGGTCATGGTGAATGAACTTTTTAATGTACTGTTGCAGGCGGTTTGCTAATATTCTGTTAAGGATTTTTGCAACTACGTTCATCAGGGACACTGGCCCATAGTCTTCTTTGTGGTCTCTGATCCTGGACTTTTTGGTAGTTTTTAAAAATTTTTTTATTACCAATTCGATTTTGTTATTTGTAATTGGTGCGTTCAGATTTTCTATTTTGTCCTGGTTCAGTTTTGGAAGACTATGTGCTTCTAGGAATTTATCCATTTCTTCTCAGTTGTCCAGTTTGTTGGCATATAAGTTTTCACAGTACTCTCTTATAATTCTTTGTATTTCTGTTGTGTCAGTTGTTACTTCTCTTTTATTTCTGATTTTATTTGAGTTCTTTCTTGTTCATATTTGATCAGTCTGGCTATGGGTTTATTGATTTATCTTTTCAAAGATCAGCTCTTGGTTTCATTGATTTTTTTTCTTTCTTTTTTTTTTTTTTTGGTCTCTATATCATTTATTTCTGCTCTGATCTTTCTTCTATTTCTTCTACTCACTTTGGGTTTTGTTTGTTCTTCTTTTGCTAGTTCCTTTAGGTGTAAGGTTAGATTATTTGAGATTTCTCTTGTTTCTTGAGGTAGGCCTGTATCACTCTATATTTCCCTTAAAATTGCATTTGTGTCCCAAAGATTTTGGATCATTACATTTTCATTTTCCTTTACCTCCATTTTTTAAAAATTCTTTTGATTGCTTCATTGACCCATTCATTGGTTGTTCAGCATCATGCTGTTTAGTCTTCAGGTGTCTTTGTCTTTTCTAGCTTTTTTTCTCCCTTGTGATTTATTTCTAGCTTCATACCATTGTGATTGGAAAAGATGCATGGTATGACTTTAATCTTCTCAAATTTATTGAGGCTTGTTTTGTGGCCTAATATGTGATCTATTCTGAAGAATGTTCCATGTGCAATCAAAAAAAAAATTTGTATTCTGTTGTTTTCAGATGGAATGTTCTCTATATATCTATCTAGCCCAACGTGTCATTCAAAGACATTGTTTCCTTGTTGACTTTCTGCCTGGACGATCTATGCAATGATGTAAGTGGAACGTTAAAGTCTGCTACTATTGCTTTATTACCATCAATTTCTCTCTTTATGTCCACTAATATTTGCTCTCTGTATTTAGGTGCTCGAGTGTTGGGTGCAGAGGTATTTACAAGTATTACAACTTCTTGTTGGGCTGATCCCTTTCTCATTGTGATGCCCTTGTCTCTTGTTACAGTCATTGTTTTAAAGTCTATTTTGTCTGATATAAGTATTGCTACCCTCTCCTCTTTTTTTTTTTTTTCACTTCCATTTGCATGGTGAATGTTTCTCCATCCCATCACTTTCAGTGTATGTGTCTCTAGGTCTGAGGTGAGTCTCTTGTAGTCAGCATAAAGATGAGTCTGTTATTGGTTTTTTTTGTTGTTGTTGTTTTTTCATCCATTCTGCCAACCTATGTCTTTTGATTGGAGCATTCTGGCCATTTACATTTAAAGTAATTATTGATAGGCATGTACTTATTGTCATTTTATTTGTTTTCTGGTTGTTTTTGTGGTTCTCCTCTGCTCCTTCCTTCTTTTGCTCTCTTTCCTTATGATTGATGAGTGTCAATAGTGTTATGTTTGATTTTCTTTCCTTTTACTTTTTGTGTATCTATTACAGGTTTGGGTTTGTGGTTACCATGAGGTTCAGAAATAGCATCCTAAGTATACAGCAGTCTATATTAATTTCATGATCTTCAAGTTCAAACACACTCTAAAAACAAAACAGAAAAAGAAAAAAAACCTTTTCTTTTTCGTCATGTTTTATGAATATGTTGTCCTAGTTTACATCTTTTTATTCATAATTTTCTTATGTCTAATTATGGCCTTTTGTTTTCCATTAAAGAAGTCCGTTTAACGTTTCTTTTAAGTCTGGCTTAGTGGTGATGAACTCCTTTATTTTTTGTTTGTCTGGGAAACTCTATCTCTCCCTCAAATTTGAATGACAACCTTTCTGAGTAGAGTATTCTGGGTTATAGGTGTTTTCCTTGCAGCGCTTTGAAGATATCATGTCATTCTCTTCTGGCCTGCAAAGTTTCTGCTGAATAATCAGCTGGTAGTCTTGTAGGTTCTCCTTTGTAAGCAACTTTTTGTTTCTGTTGCTTTTAAGATTCTCTCTCTATCATTAACCTTTGGCATTTTAATTATTATGTGTTGTAGTGTGGACCTCCTTGGGTTCATCTTGTTTGGAACTCTCTTCGATGTGGATGTCTATTTCCTTCCCTAGGTTAGGGAAGTTTTCGGCGATCACTTCTTCATATAAGTTTTTACCCCTTTCTCTCTCTTCCTCTGGGACCCCTGTACAGCAAATGTTTGTGCTCTTGATGTTGTCCAAGAGATCTCTCCATCCATCCTCATTTTAAAAAATTCTTTTCTCTTTTCAATGTTCATTTTGGGTGCTTTCCATTACCCTGTCTTCCAGATCTCTGATAAATTCTTCTGTGAGTGCTAACCTACTGATTCCCTCCAGTGTGTTTTCTACTTCAGTTATTGTATTCTTCGACCCTGACTCGTTCTTGTTTATGCTCGGTATCTCTTCTGAAGGTCTCACAGGCCTCTTCCACTCTTCTCTCCAGCCTGGTGATCTTTACGAACATTACTTCACATTCTTTCTCAGGCATATTGTTTATTCCTGTTTCATTTACTTCTGAGGTTTGTTTGTTTGTTTTCTTATTCTTTCTTCTGGAGCATATTCCTTTGTCTCCCCATTTTGCTTGACCTTCTATGTTTCTGTGGATTAGGCTGAATAGCTACTTCTCCCAAATTTGAAGGAATGGTCTTGTATTTGGTCATTCTCTATGTAGACTGTGTGCTTGATGACTTTTGCTGGCTGGCTGGAGCTGTGGCTGGCATGGGCTGGGGGGGTCCTGGTACTTTCCACATAGTGAGTGCCCTGTCAGGATAGCTAAAACTGAAGTGGATGCAGGCCAGGGTGTCCCAGGGTCCTATGCACTGAGGGCACCCTAGCAGAACAGCTGAAGCTGAACTGGGCGCAAGCCAGGGTGTCCTGGGGTGCTCTGGCTGAGTGGCTGGAACTCATGCAGTGTGCAGGCCAGGAGGTTCCTGAGCTCTCTACACAGAGGGTACCCTAGCAGGATGGTTGAAACTAAAGTGGGTGCATGCAAGGGGGACGCGGGGCTCCACACACACAGGATACCTTGGAAGGATGGCTGAAGCAAAAATGGATATAAACTGGGGGTGTTCCTGGATTCTCCACACAGAGGGTGCCCTGAATGGCAGCTGTAGTTGAGATGGAGGACAGGCTGGGAGGTCCTGCGGCATTCCATGCAGGGGGCATCTTGGCAGGAAAACTAAAGCTAAAATGTGGTCCCTGGGCTCTCCACAAAACATGTCCTGGCAGGACAGCTGAAACTGAATTGGGTGCAAGTTGGGTTGTCCCATGGCGTTCCATGGAGCAGGTGCCCTGGCTGGGCAGTTGGAGCTGGGGCCGGCAAGGGTGGAAGTGTTCTGGGGTGCTCCATAAAGGGGGTGTCCCGGGCTGAAATCACTGCAGGCATGGGCCTTGGGTACCTGGGGTGCTCCACACAGGAGGCACCCCGGCAGGGTGGTTGGATCTGAAGCAGACGTCAGCCAAGACGGTCTGAAGCACTCTGCACTGTGCGTGTCCTAGCAAGTCATCTGAAGCCAAAGCAGGGTGGGCCTGGATTGTTTTGGGGTGTTTTGTGCCTGTGTCACGTTGGTGTGAAGGCTGGGGCTGTAGTGAGAACTAACCAGGGGTGTCCTGGTGTGTACCACTTTGTGACCGCCTTGGTAGGACAGCTGGGGCTGGTATGGGCTAAGGGCCCAGGGACCACTGAGGCACCAAGTCAATTAAGGTGCCCAGACTGTACACTGGTCTGTGCTTTCAAGGTGGAGGGGGAGTGCAGACCATGTCCATAGCCCCGCCCACTCCAAGAGCATTCTAGCAGCTGCCCCCACTGTGTGGTGGAGTTCAAGCGTCAACTCTTTTATATACTAATTGCTCTTTTAGATGATGGCTTTTAGAGAAAGAAAATAATAGTAATAATAAAAATAAAAAATGAGAAAAGAAAAAAAGAGATAAAAATGAAAACAAAACCAGAAACAAGACAAAAAAATCCCAAAAAACAAAAACAAACCCACAGCTTATTTTCTATGCTCCAGCAACACTACCCCCAAGGTGCGGGCTTGTGGACCCTCATCTCACTGAGGTCGCCGGTTCACTGTGATGACCGGAACCGCTGGTGTCCAGATCCTGCTGGGGTCTAGGCTTTTAAGGTGGGGTGGGAACATAAGCCGTGTTGTTCTCTAGTCTCTCCGACCCAGAGAGTAAGCCCCCCAGCGCCAGTGCAGTTTGGCAGAGTTCCAGCATTGTCTCTTTTATATGCTAATCGCTCTTCTACCTGAGGCTTTCTTTCTCCGCCCAAGGACAGAGAGATCCGTTCCCCGCCCTTCAGTAACCCCCTCCCCACTGCTGCTGGCACTGTCAGGGGTGGGGGGTCCTTTTGTTACTGTTTCAGTTTTTCTTGCTGCTCTATCTTTGGTCGTGCAGAAGCTGTTCAGTCAGCCCTCAGTTCTCCCTCAGGAGGAACTGTTCTATAAATAGGTATAAACGTGTGTTCCGTGGAGGTAAGTTCAGGGTCTTCCTATGTTGCCATCTTAGACTGGAACCTTCCATATTTCCTTGCTCTTATGTTTAGGAAAGTTACAAATGTTTTCAAAAAGAAGCCATTATACTTCTTACCTATTTTTCTTTTACGTCTCTGTCAAGTAATTCATACATTTATTGGCCAAGGTTAGGCCACCTAACCACCAACCCATTGTTCACCACAACTGTGCTTTTGTTTTCGGCCGGTGTTACCGACTCTTTTTGCGGTTCTCTAGCAGCTCTTTCAGACGCTGACCACTCTTCATCTCCATTGTATGAGGTTTTGAGGGGGAGAGCTGTGAGACAGACATTAACCAACAATACCACCAACCCCGGAAGTTTGATGCAATTAGTGATTCCATTTTAAAGGCCCTGGCCACCTTTCCTCTTTCTCTCCCATTTTCTTGAACTTCCCCAAATATATTTTTCTTATAAAAGGTCTAGATTAATTCAAGATGGAAGGTGGGTGGGAAGGAAAAGAAATAAGCAAGAAAAGCAGTTGTGGTGGGATGGAAACACAGTACTCACTATGCTGGGGCCCAAACCTGGCATTTGAACTGCTGTTCTGCCACATACTAATTGCTGGGCTCCAGTCCCCCTTCTATGAAAAGACAATGATATCCACTTCCCTGAGCTATGAAGAATAAAGAAAATATAACCTAGATGAAGTAGCTAGCCCAAAGTGTACGTGCCACAGGCAAGAATTTCTCCCTAAAGGTTTAGGCAAGAATTTCTGCCTTAAAGCAGCTTAAGTAATATGCAACCACATAAGCAACATCCACAAGGGTATCACAAACCTGGACTGTGCATTTTCAAGGAAACCACAAACTCAGATGCTGAAAATCTTCAGGTTTTCCTGTTGTTGAATGTTTAATAAACAGGAAAGGCTATAACTAGCACTTCATGCGCTAATGTACTGAGACTCATAGATTACCAGAGAACACAGTGCAAGTGCTGTGTGAGTTCACAAAGTACCAACTGTACGGGCAATTATAACTCTGGTGTTGCCAGCACCTCTGGCTAAAGTGAGAAGTAATACTCACAGGGCTCCCAGTTGCTGGACTGCACTAAGGACACAAGGAATCCCAGAACTGGAAAGGATTTTCAGTGGATCTGCCCTGGGGTAGAACTATTCCTAAAACCTAGAATTATCAGGAATGAAGATTTGGCAATATTCCTTAATCGCAAGTTTAACATCAAGAAGCTTCACGGATGTATGTGTGTTTGTGTGTTTGTGTGTATAATTCACTATACAAATGGATTAATTTCTTCTCTGTCTTTAATAAAAATGGAGAACACAGCTCATATAAATTCTCACTCTTCTTACTAGACCAAGAATTAGTGTTTATTTAGAGCTTTCTGATAGGTTCAACTACACAAGTCTGTTATTTTCCTTACTCTTTTACTTATTATTCTCTGTATCAACTGGCCTATCTTGCACTTCCTCAAACCAAGCAGTCTTATCAGGACAAAATTTTATGGCATCCAAGAAGGGTTTTTTTTCCTTGCAAAAAGTCTGAAATTTGCTTTCATGTCCAGGCTTTAAGATAAATGTATATACTATACCCTTACCTAGTATGTCCAGCTGCCGTAATCTGGTACAATTACACGCCAGTTCTTCAATGTCTGTGTCACACACAGACCTGTTCGCTGTCAGAAAGAGTTTTTGCAAGTTTGGGAGCCGGCGGGCCAGTCTGGCGAAACAGCCGGTACTGCTCTGCAGAGTAGGGCACCAGCCAAGGTCGAGCTCCTCCAGAAGGGGACAGCCAGAAGCCAGCTCTGCGATCCCGTTCTCCGTAATATTCTTACATCGCCACAGATCCAGAGTTCGGAGTTTTTTACACTTGGCCCCTATCATGCTGGCTATCATATCATAGTCTTCAATCTGGAAATCAAATCAGTCCAGTCTCTTACGTGTACGCTCAGAAATACAAACTGTATAGAGCAAGTTAGAACATTCTTTTTATTTAGGTTAAAACATTCCTAACCACCATGTAAACAGACCCACATTCTCGTTCATACAGATCTACGTACTCGTCTCACAGGTCTGTTTCATGAAACAGCAGGAAGAATCACTGACTTAAAAATCCAGCTAACAGAACTCCAGACAGAGGACTTCACGAATTAAATCCCAAAGCAGTATGAAATCCTCAGTCCCTCGTAAAGAATGCGAGGGTTTTCAGTTGTTCTTGTATGCCCCCCGTTTTGACCTTGCTGCTGCTGCTCGTTGACGCGCCTAGTTTCTTCTATTTTATATATAATTCATCAACTATGGTAGGTATAGAAGATCTCCCTGACAAAGATGTGCACTCCACCAGGCTCTAAAATACTGTGTGAATATGCGGATAGTACTGATAATGATACTGGTTTGGAGTTAAAGGAGACATGTGGGGACCGAATACACAACATAAAAATAACTTAGATCACGATATGTTAGTGTCAGTTACTGCACGTGTCCACTAGTTTACTTCCTGATCACAGGATAATCCTCTACTAGACAAGGATTAAACATTTCAGTTCATGGGCTTTATATGCTTTAATAGCGTTTCTTTGAACAGGTTTCTCTTCAGAGTTTCACTTGTTTATAATCGGGTATCAAAATGATCCCAGAAGTCAAAAGGAAACGAAATAGCTAACACCTCCAATTATTATTTCCTTTGGTTCCTTTGTTTATTTGTATTTTCAGCTACTATGTGCCAGCACCTCTCCAGTGAAACAAAACACAAAGACTTTGTTCACATTTTGGGGAAAGATGTCCAGACAAATGAGCAAAATAAATTCAGAGAGTGATAAGTGGCGTGAAAATAATAAAACAGGGTGATCAGCCTGTCAGGTGCTCAGAGTGTCAGGTGCGGTGGAAGAAGGGAGGGAGTGGTGATTGCTGGGATTTCTAGGAATGAACCTGGTGCATTCAAGGAACAGAAATAGGACGGGGTATGGCTCCAGGGGAGTGAGGAGACCCAAGGGGAGTAAGGAGAGAGGTGGTGAGGGCAGAAATTATGCAGGGGCCAGGCCATCAGGCCATGAAATCAATGGAGGGTTTGAAACAAATATGATCTACATTAAAACAAAAACCCCTCTGGTTTCTGTCTGGAGGATCGTCTATGGTGGGTAAGACTAGAGAGAGGAAGTCCAGCAAAAAGGCCTGCACGAGCTTGGTGTAGAGAGACAAAGGCATGGATTAAGCCTGCAGCAGTGGAACTGGAGAAATGGACAGATTTGGGCTGTATCTTGAGTCAGAACTAAGGCCTGATGGCTTGGATGTAGTTGTGATGATTTCTAAGGTTCTGGTCTTCAGGAACTGTGTGTGGGAGAACCATGCAGGAGACCACGAGAAACAGATTCGGGGGAAATATAACTACTTAAGTGAGTGTACCCAAACTATACAAACCTGTAGCTTTGAAAATTAGTGCCGCCAATCAACTTCTTTACAAAGAAGTAATTTTAAAACTTTCCAAAACCCATGATTCTGACTGCTATTATTTTGGTAGTCAAAACTAAAATCAAATGAATCCTCCTGCCCTGTGGTCAACTGACAGAAAAGAAACCGAAGTAAACATGGTATTATTAAAGTGTCAACAAAGATCTGTCCGTGTTACTGTGCTGGTGAACCCTGGACCTGCAGTGAAATGCGAACAGTATTTCTATGACAGGTGCGGAATGTTCCAGCCACAACGTTAGTAACGGGATCAGCGATATTAGTAGTATTTCTGAACTTCAATGTCAAGTCCTTAAAACTTAATCTCCTGGCAAACAAATATCAATATCAAACATATTTTACTGATAACTACATACTTTAATTTAAAAATAGCCTATTGGGGTCCCTCGGTGGCACAGTTGATTAAGCATCCGACTCTTGGTTTCGCCTCAGGTCGTGATCTCAGGGTAGTGGGATCGAGCCCTATGTCGGGCTCCACGCTAAGCATGGAGTCTGCTAAAGTTGTCTTTCCCTCTCTCTCTGCCTTTCCCAGCCTTGCACTCTCTCTCTCTCTCTCTCTCTCCCTCAAATAAATAAATCTCTAAAAAAATGAAATAAATAAATAAATAAAAATAGCCTATTTATCTTAATACTTAAGAAAAGTCATGCTTAAGTAGCATTTTCTACAGTATATCATATACTAATAGAAGTAATATGGGTTCGGGAACAATGGGTTCGGGAGTCAGGTAAAGTTGGAAAACACTGGCTTATGCAAAGGCACACAGTTTCTTTGCTGCAGGACGTACCACTGAAAACTCCAGGAAGAAGACAGAGTAGCATCATTTCCTAATTTTGACCAGGAATCCCTATGTCACTGTCCCCCAATACACATCTTTCCGTAACTGAATTTCTTTTAGGACTAATATTCCAAGGGTCAACTTGACAATGCTGACTTAAAATACACCTCATTCTACCGACAAGCATACGTAATTCCAAATCTAACGTGTCTGTGGTCAGAGGCCTGCTTTTCTAGAGCGTGTTGCTCCGGTTAGGGGAGGTAAATAGCAGGCAGAAAAAGTACCTGTAGCCAAGATTAAACAGGCTGCTTACCAATCTAAAGAGGTGGGCTAGCAATAAGCAAAGATCCAAGTGGCAGTAAGTGGCTCATCTGTTGACACAGTGCCATCAAACGTCATCGGGTACATCTAGAAGAGTCATCAGAGGGACCCAACAGAAGCCCATGAAATGGCTTACTAAGGTAGGAATTTAACCGAAAGTAAGGAAAGCCTAATGCTCAGTTAGTGGGCTCCCAAGATTTGTTTCCAGAGACCGGCGTCAGCCTGAGCCCATAGTTGGGGTTTAATCAGGCCTAATCACCATGATGCTTTCACATGGGGATATGGAGATAAACAAGTGGCCATAACAGGCCTCTCCAGCCTACAAGGCCAAATCTTGAGGCATCTCTGAAGCCATCACTGAACTCTAAAAGGTTTTCACAGGGGACTTCTTTTGGGTTGAATCCAAGCCTAGGACCCCAGGAGAACTCCTCTGATCTTGCAACCATCTTGCTAACTCAGGTCTTCCTAGTAAGTGGATGGACACAAAATTGGAATGGTTTGGAATCTCCTGCATCTGTTTTGCAAGGAGAAGGTAAGAAAGTGAAGAGGGATGGATCGTTCCACAGTCAGTTGTCCTGGGAGATGCACTTCCTATGAGTGCGCATACAAATACCAAGACTTGGATTGTCCCTTGAGTCTCGGTATTATTCATAAGCCACTTAACTCACATGGAAAAAATTTAACTCATTTCATGAAATCTTTCAGCGGCACATAAAATCATAATTTTAAATCTGGAAGGACTTTAAAGATTATCTAGTCCAACGGTCCTTATGCTTTTGGATTTAATGGATCAGTAACATTTCAAAAAAATTTGAGTTCTACCATAGGGTGCCCATCTTTTTCTATCTTTTTTTTAATAATAATTTTTATTATGTTATGTTAGTCACCATACAGTACATCCCTAGTTTTTGATGTAAAGTTCCATGATTCATTAGTTGCGTATAACACCCAGTGCACCATGAAATACGTGCCCTCCTTAATACCCATCACCAGCCTATCCCAATCCCCCACCCCCCCCCCTGAAGCCTCATCTCTTTTTTTCCTTAATCAGTAAGGACAATAAAACAAACACACACCAAAAACAACAAAAACAAACAAAAAAACAAGACAAACCTACCTAAACCATCAACATTTCCAGGAAATAACTGCAGAACTTAAAAACTAAAATTAGCTTTGTGACACACTTACTGCACTACTGGCATTTGTGTATGACTGATCTTATTTTGTAAAGGACTCCAGAGAGGTAAATAGCTTGTCTGAAATTACATCTGGCTTGACGCAGAACCAAACTCTTTTTACCACACACACTTCTTTCCTTGCTCTCATAGATAAATAATGTCGACGTTTCAAAGACATACTCTCCAATTTAAGAAAAATGTTTGAAAGAGGGCAACACACTAGTTCACCATAAATCTCAAAAGCTGCAGGTGAGTGTGGAGTGGGCGGGTCAGGATAAAATTCACCCACGGGAAGAAAAAGAGAACAAGCAATCCGGTAGAAAGAATGTTCGAACACTTACCATTACACAACTGCCCAAACTGAGGTGCTGAAGCTCTGAACAGAAGTTCAAAATGCTGAGCAGCGCTGTTTGCTGCCATCGGGGATCACATTGGCGGCAAATATGGAAAGTGAAAGAAAGTGAAACAGAAGAGGTCAATTAGACATTAGAGGCTGTCACTGCTTTCCCTGAAATAGAGCTCAAAACGCAGGTTCCAGACACCACAAATGCCATATAATGAGTCCCCAGGTGCTCCCACCATTGATTGGCTTGAAGTCAAGGTAATCAGTACTAGCTTCCACGTGAGTTGCCCCCTCGTATGCGGTTTGGCCTGCCCTACCGATACCTATGTGCCCTGTGACCTCTCAGCTCATCTCCCAAAGGTAAGGAGTTTGAAAGGCTGGTTAAGACTGAACAGTAAGACAAGCTAAACAGCCCCTCCCGCAAAAAAAAAAAAAAAAAAAAAAGGAAAAAAAAAAAAAAAGGAAAAAAAAAAAAAAAGCCAAAACCCAGAGAAGGCTGGTGACACTCTAAAGAACAGCGGCAGCTCTGACATTCACTGATCAGCTGCCGCCTGATGGAGCTGCCAATAGAGTCACCCCAAATCAGGATCGAGCTGGTGACTTTAATGTCAAAGGATTCTCTGTGCTGACAACGATACCAACAACCATTGAGCACCTGTCACTAGCAACATGCTGACTGGAACATATATAATATGCACTTTCTAGTCATGTTCCTGCCATTTAAGCCCATCTATTCTGAGCAATAACGGTCTCACCACTAAAGAAACCCAAAGGTATGCTGGACTGCTACATAATCACCGGACTTAGTCCTGACTCCCTTTGATGAAATGTCTGCCACGAAACATTATACGCAACGAATAATGCAAAGCATTCAAATTTCACTAGAAATTAATTTTTTTTAATTCCATAAATTAAGGGAAAAAAACCACTCAAACTTATGCGGCAAAATTTCTTTCTAAACATTTTAACGCAATCCTATCTAATGAAATGACAATGAGACCAGACCACCTCTGTTTAATCTGTTCCAAGTGTTCAGAAACTGAAAAGTGTCAATCGGGGAAAGGATGAAGAATGTGTCAATGACAATACAAAACATGAGTTCAAACCCGCATAAGATTCTCATTGAGAAAATAATTAACTATTTCAGGTAAAATAAACTTAGATAAGGCAAAAATAAAATAATAGGCCCAGAACAAAACTAGACTTAAGATTAATTGTTTCATTGTTGGGTATTTCTTTAAATTCAAGCAAAAAAAAAAAGAGTTTACATTGATTTTATGATTTTATGTTTAAGTTTCAACACCACTTATCACAATTATAAGACAACCCCATGTAGCTCTAAGAATGTTGGCATTAGAAGAGATCTATGAAGATTAGTTAATTTTCAGATTCTCTATAAAACTTAGCTATTTAACCTACTAACAAGATGGGGAAATGACATTAGGTTTGTTTTATTAAAATAGCAGTTCCTTATGACAAGGTTGTTTGATAAGATTTTCCCATGAGCAAGATCCAGAACATATTGAAGAATTTTTAGAGAGAAGTCCACATATTTTTGCGGATTAGAAGTCATAAAAAGAAATACACACACTTCATTTAAGTAACCTGCTGGTAACTTATTTTTAAACTATGTACAATGGTAAATATCGAGTATACAGACAAGTATAGAATCCAGTATAATGAATACCCATGTAGCTGCAACTCGGATTTATCAGATCTTAGCATTTTGCTTTCTTTGTTTCCTCTTCTCTATTTTGAATCCCTCCAACCATTCACATACGCCCTTAGAGGTAACGTTTATCATGACTTGGTTTTAAAAACAGGCTTGAAAATTACATAATTTTATTATACATTATGGATCCATAAACAGAATACTGTTCTACATGGTTTCTATATAAAGGATGTTACATAAATACGCATTTACTTTTGCATCTTCCTCAAAAGTGTTTGCGAGGAATTTGTTCATGTTGATGCAGCTTTAGTTCACTGACTTTTTAACTGTTGTATACTGTTCCTTATGCAAATATATTACAACGTACACTCTCACTTGATGAGTAGTTTGTTTATAAGTTTTACCATAACAAAGAATGTTAAAATAACCATTCTTATATGTGCTTCCTTGTACATATTATAGTATTTCTTTAGAGCACATACCAGAGGAAGAATTTCTAGATTTTTAGTATGCTTTGATTATATTAGATTTTGCAAAACAGCTTTCCTGAGTACCTGCATCAATTAACACTTCCACTAGCAATGCCGAGTGCTGGGTCCCCACATCTTTGCCAACATATAGTGTTTTCATCCTTTCTAACTTCTGCTCTCTGATGAGCATGGAATGGTGTACTATGATTACTAGTGAGGTTGAAAATCTTTTTATATGTTTATGGGCTACTCATATTTCCTGCTCCATAAGTTATTTAATCATATCCTTTGCTGCTTTTTTTCATTAGGTTGTTTTTTCCTTTTTGACTTCCAGGAATTTTTTCTATGCTGGATACCATCTTTGTCAGCTATATCCATTACAAATATCGTCTCTAAATGTGAGACTTGTCTTCTGCTTTGTTTATAGAAGCTTCTGAGACATGAAATTTGTAATTTTAATACAGTCATATCGATCTTTTTCGTTTAGGTTTGTATTCTGTTGTCTTTTCTAAAAAGTCCCTCTTTATCCAAGGAAGAATATTCTTTTCTTTTTAAATGACCGCATTAAAGTTTTTCTTTACACTTAGGTTTTTAACCCAACTGTAATGGATTTTCACACATGGCAGGATATCAAATTTCATTTTTTTCCTTAAGAATAACCACTTTTCCGGGGCGCCTGGGTGGCACAGCGGTTAAGCGTCTGCCTTCGGCTCAGGGCGTGATCCCGGCATTATGGGATCGAGCCCCACATCAGGCTCCTATGCTATGAGCCTGCTTCTTCCTCTCCCACTTCCCCTGCTTGTGTTCTCTCTCTCGCTGGCTGTCTCTATCTCTGTCAAATAAATAAATAAAATCTTTTTTTAAAAAAAAAAAGAATAACCACTTTTCCTGGTTCAACTTATTGAAGATTCTACCTTATTTACCCACTTGTGGTGCCTTCTGCTTTGTTTCAAGTTTCCATGTATATATACATACATACATGAGTCTATTTCTGGATCACTTTGTTCCTCTTGTCTACTTGCCTCTCCCTGCACCAACACTTCAGTCTTAATTATTATACTTTACAATAAGTTTACAAAGGGGATAAGGCAAACACCTTTTCCTCATTCTTCAAAACTCTTAACTCCTGGTCCTTTGCTCTTTCATATCAATTTTTGAATCACCTTAAAGATTTTAGTTTACCTTTTTAAAAGTAATACAGAAAGATTAGTTTTTCTTTCTTTCTTCCCCCATGGTCATTATAGCTGATCCTTGAAGAATATCAGAGTTAGGGGTGCTGACTTCTGCACAGTCAAAATTCCATGAATATAATTTTTGACTCCCTCAATACTTAACTACTACTAGCCTACAGTTAACTAGAAGCCTTACCAAAAACATAAATAGTCAGTTAAACACATACTTTGTATGCTGTACTACATACTGTGTTTTTACAATAAAGCAAGCTAGATATAAGAAAATGTTATTAAGAAAACCACAAGGAAGAGAAAATGCATGTAGAGTACCATATTTATTGAAAAATATAGTACTATACTCATTGAAAAACATATAGAACTATATTTTTGAAAAATAACTGCCCATAGTCGACCCCATAGGTCGACTGGTTTTATTGGCATTTTATCAATTCCTGTGTCATAACTGTTGATTATATCTGATACCTTCTCACTGAATTTTTCTTCTTGTTGAATATTTTTAATAGTTCTTATAGTGAGTGTGAGCGGTAAAATCTTAACACACATTTATACAGTAGTTATTAACATGTCAGGTACTGCTATAAATTACATATTAATCCTCACAACAAGCCTATTGTTTATACATTTAGTCCTCACAACAGCCCTACACACTCATTTACTCATTTAATAAATATTTATTGAATGTCTACTCTGTGTTAGGCACTTTATAGACACTTGGGATATAACAGTAAACACATCGGATAATAACCTATAAGGTAGATATTATTATTCCTATTTAAGATATTGTTATTCCTATTTACTTATAAAGATTTCATTTATTTGTGAGAAAAAGAGAGAGAGAGAGCAAGCACAAGCGGGGAAGGGGCAGAGGAAGAGGGACAAGCAGACTCCCCGCTGAGCAGGGATCCCAATGCAGGGCTTGATCCCAGGACCCTGAGATCATGACCTGAGCCAAAGTCAGATGCTTAAGGAACTGAGCCACCCAGGCACTCCTATTCCCATTTATTTATAGATAAGGAACGTGAGTCACAGAAAGTTAAATACCTTATTTAGTCTTTATATTTTCCCTTAATCTTGAATGAAAATTTAGCCAGGCTTAAAATTTTAGGATGACGGTTACTTTCTTTCATCACTTTGAAAGCGTTACTCCATTACCTATTAACCACCATTATTTTGATAAAAAGTCTACTGGCAGTCTAATTGTCTTCCTCTGTAGGTAATATGTCTTTTCTCTCTAGTAGCTCTTATCCCTTCATCTCATATTCTGCAGTTTCATCACGATGTATATAAAGATTTATTTTCATTTAACTGTTTGGTTTCCTGAGTGAACATCTGATTCAAAGACTTGCATCTTTCATTATGAAAGACAAAGATTCTTAACAATTTTCTCTTCAAGTATTATTTCTCTATCATTTGTCCCCCCCCTTTTTTTCTTCTAGAACTCCTACTAATGAACATTGGAATCTCCCAAGACCAGTGCCTACAGTAGTTAAAAAATATGTCCATAAACTATTCTATACTTCTTCCTTCCAGAGACAGTTCTTCTCCTTTAAGAGGGGGCTGGACTTCCTGACTTACTTCCAAAAAAAGAACATAGCAGAAGTGATGGTATGTTACGTTATTGTGATGGTTAATATACGTGTCAACTTGACTGCGCCACAGGGTACCCAGATGTTTGGTCAAACATTATTCTGGGTGTTTCTGACAGGATGGTTTTGGATGAGATTAATATTCAAATCAGTAGACTGAAAGCAGTTAACTCCCTAACGTGGATGGGCCTCATCCATCATCAAAGATCTTAATAAAACAAAAGGCTGACTCTCCTCCAAGTTACGAGAATTCTTCCTGCCTGGTGGTCTTCAGCCTGGGGCATCAGCTTATTCCTGACTTCAAAACAACACTGAAACATCAACTCTTCCTGGGTCTCAAATTTGCTACCCTTCAGACTGGCACATCAGCTCTCCTGGTTTTCAGGCCATTGGATCTGGAATGAACTATGCCACTGACTCTCCTGGGTCTCCAGCTTGCTGACCCACCCAGTGGGCCTTCTGACTTGCCAGCCTGCATAATTATGTGAGCTAGTTCCTTAGAATAAAGCTACATACACAACACACACACTCTCTCTCTCTCTCACTCTCTCTCTAATTTCTGTTTCTTTGGAGAACTCTAACATAGTTATAAAAGGGCTATGGTTCCCCTTGGTTCCACCCTCCCCTGCTGTTCACTCAGGAAAAGCCAGCTCCCATGTCATAAGGACACTCAGAAAGCCTACGGAGAAGCCCCCGCAGAGAGTAACAGAGGCCTTTGGCCAATGGCTAACAAAGAATTCTGCTGATGGCCATGTGTGTAAGCTTGGAAGCTGGTCCTCCAGCTGCAGTCAAGCTCTGAGATGACTGCAACCTTATTTAGACCCTGGGCCAAAACTATCCAGCCAAACAGCTCCCAGATTCCTGATCTACAGAAGCTATGTGACATTATGAATGTCAGCTATTTTAAATCACTCAGTTTGGAGGTAATCTATGTACAGCAATAAATAAATAATATAGTAACTGGCACATGGAGTAGACACAATATGTATTTATTACATCAATGAATAGGATTACTGTGAGGATTAACTGAGGGGTATGTACGTGTATGTGTGTGTGTGTGTGTGTGTGTGTGTGTGATGCACGGTGCCTGATATTCAAAGTTTTTACAAGTTTAAGTGCATTCCTCAAAACTCTTCTTCTAATTTAGCAATTGTGTCCAATGTAGATTTTAACCAATTTTTTATTACAGTAACTACCGTTTATTTCCTAGATTTCTAACTAGTTCTTTTCCACAACTACTTGTCCTTGCTGTTTCAGTGTGTGTTCCATAATTTCTTGTTCTATTTTAAAAGATGCTTTCATTTACTTCTTTGAACTCCCATTCCCTGACCTCACTATTTTTATTCTTCCCTGGCCAATGGTCTTGCAGACTGCCCCCATCGAGAACCAGGACTTCTACTGAAAGTACGGCAGGCTTGCTCTGCAGCAGTCCTGGGGATACTGCAGAACCAGGAGAGGCTTGGCTCAGTTCTTTCCATGAGGTCCAGCTGATACTGGGTCACTATATACTTTTTGGTATATGTGCCCAGGCCCAAATTCCTCCTTTCTCTAAGATTTCCATCCAATCCCTGGGGTGGCTTAGATAGCCATCTACCAGTCACCTAGCTCTGACTACTCCCACGTTGGGACAATAAGATTCTCTTGGTAAAGTCTGAGATGAATTCCTGTTAAAGCAGTTCTTCTAATTAAGAGTAAGACAAAAAATTTATTGCCAAGAACACCATATTAACCTGTCTGGACTGCTCCTCAGAGGAGCTGTACCTATTGCTTACCATCCAGCTTAAAGATTGTAACTTTGAGGCACAGACAACACACTTTTGAATTAAAATTCTCATAATTATATATCTAGAAAACATTTTATGTAATGGTAGATGCATTCTGGAGGAATTTCAAGCCACAGAAGAGGAATTCATGGCATACTGTACATTCATGCAAATATTCTACAATAACTTACACAGTCTGCACATTAAATTGCCAATTAAAAATTCATTTAATAGTAGAGAGAACTATTATTTTCATTCCTGCCTTAAAGAAGGAACAAGAATAAAAGAGATTCATGTCAGTCTTTCAGAGGGAGAGGCAAGATGGCGGAGGAGTAGGGGACCCAATTTCAACCAGTCCTCTGAATTTAGCTGGGTATCTACCAAACCATTCTGAACACCCACGAAATCAGCCTGAGATGTAAGAACATATATCTCTACAAGCAGAAAATCTCTGGCGGTAGTTAGGTATGAAGGACAGAGCCGTGATTCTACAGGTAGATTTCAGAAGATAAACAGAAGGGGGAGAGAGCCAACATAATCTGGTGCTGCGAAGGTGATACAACACGGGAGCACAAAAGTGTCCGGCGCTGGGGACCGGCACAGACTTGCAGACCAGTAACAGCGGGTAAAGGACTTTAGTGCAGCCCCTAGACAGGATCCAGGAGCTGCGAGTGCACGTACGCAAATCAGGGCAGCTCTTGGTTTTAGAAGTGCAAAGAGCAGAGACACGCCCCGGACCTGGGATCAACCTCTGGGAGAGTTGCTGTGGGGCACACCGCTGGGGAGGCTGTGGGTTTTTAGCAGTGGAGACAGAAACGGAGACTGTGTCCTGGAGAGCTCAGTGAAGAGCAGAATAGATGTGGAAAGTTGCCAGAGAGCAAAAGCTCAAAAAACCGGTTTCCACTGAGCACCCCCCCGCCCCAACAGGGGGCAGGGCGACTCCACCCAAGCAGGGTTGCATGAGTAATAGTGCTTCAGGCCCTTCCCCAGAAGACAGGCTGGAAGAACAAGAGGACGGCAACCCTAGGGTCCCTATACAATGGGTGCATCTTGCTTGGGTCATGGTTAATACTTTGGACTCTGTACATTCCCTCAAACACCCCTCAAGAGGAGGAACCCCCAACAAAGAAAAAAATCAGAGACTATGGCCTCTACCACAGACCTAATGGATATGGATATAAGCAAGATGTCAGAGACGGACTTCAGAGTAGCAATTATGAAGTCGATATCTAGGCTTGAGAAAAATATTAGCAACAATATAGAATCTCTAAGGGAAGAAATGAGATCTAATCAGGCCAAACTTAAAAATGCTATGAATGAGATGCAGTCTAAACTGGATACTCTGACAACCAGGATAAATGAGGCAGAAGAACGAATCAGTGAGCTAGAAGATAAGATGATAGAAAAGAAGGAAGCCGAGGAGGCCTGGGATAAACACCTAAAAGCCCAAGAGATCAGACTGAGATTAATGATGCCATGAAATGTTCCAGTGTCTGAATTACTGGGATCTCTGAGGGAGTGGAGAGAGAGAGAGAGAGGACTAGAAGATATATTTGAGCAAATCGTGGCTGAGAACTTCTCTAATCTGGGGAAGGAAACAAGCATTCATGTCCAAGAGGCAGAGAGGACTGTTCCCAAGATCAATGAGAACAGACAGACACCAAGACATATAACTGTACAACTCACAAATCGTAGATCTAAGGAAACAATCTAGAAAACGGCAAGGGGAAGAGATTTCTTACATACAGAGGGAGGAACATCAGAATACCGTCAGATCTGTCCACAGAGACCTGGCAAGCCAGAAAGGGCTGGCAAGACATATTCAGGGTACTAAATGAGAAGAACATGCAGCCAAGGATACTTTACCCAGCAAGGCTGTCATTCAGAATGGATGGAGACAAGGAGCTTCCAGGACTGGCAGAAACTGAAAGAATATGTGACCAACCAAGGCAGCCCTGCAAAAAATATCAAGGGGGCTTTCTATAAAAAAAGAAAGACCCCAAGAGTAATATAGACTAGGAATTTACAGAGACAATCTATAGAAACAGGGACTTCAAGGCAACATGGTGGCACTAAAATCATATCTTTCAACAGTCACTCTCAACGTGAACGGCCTAAATGCTCCCATGATACAGCACAGGGCTGCAGGTCGGATAAAAAGACATGACACATCCATATGCTGTCTACAAGAGATTCATTTTGAACCTGAAGATACATCCAGACTGAAAGTGAGGGGATGGAGAACCATTTTTCATACCAACGGACCGCAAAAGAAAGCTGGGATAGCAATTCTCATATCAGACAAATCAGATTTTAAGCTAAAGACTGTAATAAGAGATACAAAGGGACATTATATCATTCTTAAAGGGCCTATCCAACAAAAAGATCTAACAATTGTAAATATCTATGCCCCCAACATGGAACCAGCCAACTACATAAGCCCACTGTTAACCAAAATAAAGAATCATATTGATAATAATATTTTACTAGTAGGAGACTTCAACATTCCACTCTCAGCAATAGACAGATCATCTAAGCAGAAGATCAACAAAGAAACAAGAGCTTTGAATGATACATTGGACCAGATGGACTTCATAGATATATACACAACATTCCACCCTAAAACAACAGAATACTCATTCTTCTCAAATGCACAAGGAAATTTCTCAAGAATAGACCATATACTGAGTCACAAATGAGGTCTCAACTGATACCAAAAGACTGAGAGTATTCCCTGCATATTTTCAGACCACAGCACTTTGAAACTGGAACTCAATCACAAGGAAAAATTTGGAAAGAATTCAAACACTTGAAAGCTAAAGACCATCCTGCTAAAGAATGTTTGGGTCAACCAGGAAATTAAAGAAGAACTTAAACAATTCATGGAAACCAATGAGAACGAAAACACATCAGTTCAAAACCTATGGGATACTGCAGAGGCAGTCGTTAAGGGGAAAATACATAGCCATCTAAGCCTCACTCAAAAAAGTAGAAAAATTCCAAACACACAAGCTAACCTTACACCTAAAGGAAATGAAAAAGAACAGCAAATAAAACCTAAACCAAGTAGGAGAAGAGAAATAATAAAGATTAGAGCAGAGATCAATGAAATAGAAATCAGAAAAACAGTACAGCATATCAATGAAACTAGAAGCTGGTTCTTTGAAAGAATTAATAAGATCAATAAACCACTGGCCAGACTTATCCAAAAGAGAAGAGAAAGGGCCCAAATTAATAAAATTGTGAATGAAAGGGAATAGGTCACGACTAACACCAAGGAAATAGAAATAATTATTAGAAATTATTATCAGCAACTATATGCCAGTAAATAAAGCCAGGGCCTGATGGATTCCCAGGGGAATTCTACCAAACATTTAAAGAAGAAATAATACCTATTTTTCTGAAGCTGTTTCAAAAAATAGAAATGGAAGGAAAACTTCTAAACTCATTCTAAGAGGCCAGTATTACCTTAATCCCAAAGGCAAAGATCCCACCAAAAAGAAGAATTACAGACCAATATCCCTGATGAATATGGATGCCAAAATACTCACCAAAATCCTAGCCAAGAGGATCCAAAAGTACATTAAAAGGATTATCCATCACAGACTAGGTGGGATTTATTCCTGGGATGCAAGGGTGGTTCAACATTCGCACATCAATCAATGTGATAGAACACATTAATAAAAGAAAAAACAAGAACCATATGATCCTCTCAACTGATGCAGAAAAAGTATTTGACAAAATACAGCACTGTTTCCTGATTGAAATTCTTCAGAGTGTAGGGATAGAGAGAACATTCCTCAATTTCATAAAACCATTTATGAAAAGCCCAAAGTGAATATCATTCTCAATGGGGAAAAAGATCAGGAACACGACAAGGATGCCCACTCTTGCCACTACTGTTCAACATACTACTGGAAGTCCTAGCATCGGCAATCAGACAACAAAAAGAAATAAAAGGTATTCAAATTGGCAAAGAAGTAGTCAAACTCTCTCTCTTCGCAGATTACATGATACTTTATGTGGAAAACCCAAAAGACTCCACCACCAAATTACCAGAACTCATACAGCGATTCAGCAATGTGGCAGGATACAAACTCGATGCACAGGAATTGGTTGCTTTTCTATACACTAACAATGTAACTGTAGAATGAGAAATTAGGCAATCGATTCCATTCACAATAGCACTAAAAGCTATAAGATACCTAGGAATAAACCTAATCAAAGAGGTAAAGGATCTATACTCTAGAAACTATAGAACACTTACATAGATCAATGGAATAGAACAGAGTCTCCAGAAATGGACCCTCAACTCTATGGTCAACTAATCTTTGAAAAATCAGGAAAAAATATCCAATGGAAAAAAGACAGCCTTTTCAATAAATGGTGCTGGGAAAATTGGACAGAAGAATATACAGAAGAATGAAACTCGACCATTCTCTTACACCAAACACAAAGATAAACTCTAAATGGATGGAAGACCTCAATGTGAGATAGGAATCCACAAAAATCCTAGAGGAGAACATAGGCAGTAACCTCTTTGACATAGGCCACAGCAACTTCTTTCAGGACACATCTCTAAAGGCAAGGGAAACAAAAGCAAAAGTGAACTTCTGGGACTTCATCAAGACAAAAAGCTTCTGTACAGCAAAGGAAACAGTCAACAAATCTAAGAGGCAACCCACAGAATGGAAGAAGATATTTGCAAATGACATTACAGATAAAGGGCTGGTATACAAAATCTGTAAAGAACTTCTCAAACTCAACACCCGAAAAACAAGTAAGTCAAAAAATAGGCAGAAGACATGAACAGACACTTCTCCAAAGAAGACATACGAATGGCTAACAGACACATGCAAAATGTTCAAAATCTTAGCCATCGCAGAAATTCAAATCAAAACCACATTGAGATACCACCTTACACCAGTTAGAATGGCAAAAATTGACAAGGCAGGAAACAACAAATGTTGGAAAGGATGTGGAGAAAGGAGAACGCTCTTACACTGTTGGTGGGAATGCAAGTTGGTACAGCCACTTTGGAAAATAGTATGGAGGATTCTCAAAAAGTTAAAAATAGAATTACCCCATGACCCAGCAATTGCACTACTGGGTATTTACCCCAAAGATACAGATGTAGTGAAAAGAAGGGGCATACGCACCCCAATGTTCATAGCAGCAATGTCCACAACAGCCAAACTGTGGAAGGAGCCGAGATGCCCTTCAACAGATGAATGGATAAAGAAGATGTGTTCATACATACAGCCATCAGAAAGGATGAACACCCATCATTTGCATTGACATGGATGGAACTGGAGGGGATTATGCTTAAGTGAAACAAATCAAACAGAGAAAGACAATTATCATATGGTTTCACTCATATGTGGAACACAAGGAATAGCATGGAGGACATTAGGGAAAACTGAAGGGGGGAAATCAGAGGGGAAGACAAACCAAGAGAGACTATGGACTCTGGGAAACAATCTGAGGGTTTCAGAGGGGAGGGGGTTGGGAAAATGGGGTAGCCCAGTGATGGGTATTAAGGAGGGCACATGTTGTAATGAGCACTGGGTATTAAATGCAAATAATGAATCGTGGAACACTACATCAAAAACTAGTGATGTACTGTATGGTGACTAACATAATAATAATAAAAAAAGAGATTCATGTTGAATGCTATCACACAACTTTGCTAAATAAGAGATGGGAGATGAAATGCTAAGACTGCCATACAAGGGGTTGGAGGTGATGGCTATGGGAAACAAGGATGACCTTGGGAAAGATGCTGTGAGGAATGCAACTAGGAGTCAAATAGAGATATACAAAACGGCTGACAGGTAGCACTGAGGTGAACAAGTGCAAGTTTGCAGTTTCATGACTTTCTCAAGCAGAGCTCATGAGAAGCCAGATACTCTGGGAATACCCAGGTTTAGAGAAGACAATAATAGTTTGCAATCTAAGTGCAATTAACCAATTTCCTCCTAGAATATCTTTAGGATATTCTTTCTCTATACTGTTAGTATTCAGAATTAAAGTACTGCTAGTGATGCTGAAAGAGGAGAAACTAAAGAGAAATGAACTCTTCGTTTCCAGATAAAAAAGGGCCTGATTTGGGGGAGACCACAGACTCCATGATTCAGAGCAGGAGTTGATAAACTACTGCCCACAGGCCAAATCTAGCCTACTGCCTACTTTTGTAAATAATGTTTTATTGGAACAAAGGCACACCCAATTGTTTATGTATTGTCTATGGCTGTTTTTACACTACAACAGCGGAGCTAAGTAGTTGTGACAGAGATCATGCGGCCTACAAGGCCTAAGGTATTTACTATCTGGGCCTTCACGAAAAAGTTTGACCACCCCTACTTAAGAAAACAATTCTACCATAATGAGTACTTGCAGCACTTCTAAATGTCTAGAACACACAAATGGACAGATTAAAGCTACATTATCAAATGTGCGATGAAAAAGAAACTCAGAAATAAAAAGTAAAAAATTGTATGAACCTCTTATTTAAGAATTAAGATAGCTATTAAATCCCCAAGTCCACAAATTCTGCTGGTTAGTTAGTAAAATTCAATAGAAGCACAAGAGTAGCTCTATAAAATTAAAATACAATTTAAATAGTTATCAGCTTTAATAATGCAAGACAGCAGATACATTTTCAATTGAGTCTGGAACTTTTAAACAAAGGCCCAACCCTATTTAAATCACCATGGAAAGGAATTCACTAAGGAGTGACTGGATCCATGTTAATTTCTCCTATAGAATTATCAAAATACTCCCGTAGGTGAATGCTGGCATCTGGTAGTAGAATATATGCTCCTAAAGAAAGAATCCTTTTGCATTCTACCTAAAATCTACCTACTAACCCTGTTCAACAGCTTCAAAATCCAGTGGATAACTATACGTTACGGAGAATTACTATTAATGCCTCTGCCTGTTATAAGGAAATTTATTAAGAGGTCAAAGAAGGAAATTCAAATTTTCACATTCACAGTTTTTTTAAGAAATGCTACCCATAAACTACATAACCTTCCATTCTCCAGACTTCTAAAGTGCTAAGCAAAAATACTTAGTAAGATGATAACTGATGTTTATTATACTCACATATAAGTTTTAGACAGTCCAGATTTATGGTTTAGAGTTATAGTTATGCATACCATATACATTTTATAATACAGTGAGACATTGTTTAGCCAATGCGTGCAGTACCATGTTCACCATTTTATATTAATACAGGTTTATAGTTGTTATAACTAGTTCATAAACTTTATTGCTCACTTAAAATTAATTGTTGCTTATCTTTAATAAAGAATGCAACCCTTAAATATAACATTCTTAATACAGGACGGTAGGATTCCAAATCAGTATTCTCTACTTTAAAAAATGATTCCTAGAAAACATTCTAAAGGAACATTATAAGTTTATATATTACAGACATATATCAGCTAAAATATAGAAATATAGAGACTATTGACATCACCTGATCACAAACAAATGTACTTTCACTGATCATTATATTTCAAACACATCAGAATAATAGCTACAACTAAAGAGATGGGATTTTATAGAAGTATATTCACTATGTGAAAATTCATAAATTTGCGTAACAAATATCACCAAAGAACACAATCAATTAGCAGAATTTAAAATACACATATATGTATGGGGGCACCTGACTGGTTCAGTTGGAAGAGCATGTGACCCTTAATCTCTGGGTAATGAGTTCAAGCCCCACACTGGGCATTGAGATTACTTAAGAAAAAAAAAAAATACACATATATGTATGAATCTTCCTCTAATTTTTTTTTTTGTCCCAGTGTTCCAATCTCAATAAATTTGAGGAAGGGGAATATAGAACAAAAGAAGTATTTTGTGGGACGCCTGGGTGGCTCAGTCGTTAAGTGTCTTTTTCAGCTCAGGTCATAATCCCAGGGTCCTAAGATCAAGTTCTACATTAGGCTTCTTGCTCAGTGGGGAGCCTGCTCCTCCCTCTACCTGCCGCTCACCCTGCCTATGCTCTCTTTCTCTCTGATAAATAAATAAATAAATAAATAAATAAATAAATAAATAAATAAATAAAATCTTTAAAAAAAAAAAGTTATTTTGAGACCTGTTTAAAGCACTTGCAACTAACTATATGTAGAAACAACCATCATTCTAGAATATTTAAATTCAATTACTTTACAGAGATTTGCTATGAACCGTCTACTACAAATTGCTCTCTTTTATACAGTTTAAATATACAATATGGTATAGGTTATACAATGATACATAATCCCAACTGAATATCAGAATACGGTTCAAATAATTTGTTAAATTCCCAAAGCCCAAGTGTGTGACAGAACAGAATCAGACTACATCACACACGCTGGCCCCGCCCTGGAGCCTCATTCAGAAGCTATGTGTACCACTGTAGTGGATCTCTTCTATAATCATACAGTTGAATACAGCCTTGCTCACTGATCACTAAACTGACCAATTTCCATATCAACCCATAACGGATGACGGCAGAGATCTGTAGTCACAAAGTCACAGCAGTTTCCACACAAGCTGGACTTGACAGTAACCTTACTGATTATACAAAAAAAGAATGTTTCAATCAGAGGGGTGAGGGTTGGACTGTCAAAGAAGCACGTAAGAGGAGCCTGAGGCATATGCTGGTTGACACTGTTCATTTAAAGAGAGTGCATTAGTCCAAAGACTTTATCTATCTTCTTTCCTGCTAAGCTGGAAGTGTCCACCTGTTCTGTGCTGGTGCCTTTCATCATTTAAGTCACATAACTAACTCTCAGTGTTCTCAGTCTAAGAGAATGGCTCTCACCAAATAAGTCTTATAACTATAATTTGGTTTCCCTTGTGATATGTCAACAGTGAGAGAATGTGCTCGTCAGCTACGTCCAGCGAATGATGTCCTAGCCAGGTAGACTTCTTACACCTGACTTACTGGTGGACGATAACGAGCCTGATCCCCAAGAGATGACACTGCCCCACATCCTGCCTCACTGCACTGACAAGTCAGGCTTCTTGGCCCTAAATGAACCTTGACCCTGAACGAACCACAGCCATATATACTCAACCAGACCAAAAGCCTCATATTCCCACTGGAACTTTTTTTTTTTTTTTTTTAAGATTTTATTTATTTATTTGACAGAGACAGCCAGCGAGAGAGGGAACACAAGCAGGGGGAGTGGAAGAGGAGGAAGCAGGCTCCCAGCAGAGGAGCCTGATGTGGGGCTCGATCCCAGAACGCCGGGATCATGCCCTGAGCTGAAGGCAGATGCTTAACGACTGCACCCCCCAGGCGCCCCCCCACTGGAACTTCTATAAAGCCTGTCAGGATAAAAAGAAGTATATTCTTGCCTGGAGACATATATTGAAGACTTTAAAAGTTGTTAACTTTTAGTATATGATAGTAAGTTATATATATTAAAAGTTATTAAAACTCTTAATTCTGTTTAAGAATAGGGGTACCTGGGTGGCTCAGTTGGTTAAGCATCTGCCTTTGGCTTGGGTTGTGACCTTGGGGTCCTGGGATCCAGCCCTGTGTCGGGCTCCCTGCTCAGCGGGGAGTCTGCTTGTCCCTCTTCCTCTGCCCTGCACCTTCACTCAGGCTCTCTCTTTCTCACTCGCTCCTTCTCTCAAATAAAATCTGTAAAAAATTTTGTTTAAGAACAAAGTAACTACTAATATCCTTCGCTTTACATGTTATCTAACCAAATTAATCTGTCTGAAGTGGACTGTATTTAAGTGGCAGTTAGCCAATGACCGCCTGCATTAGTCAATTTAGGTGACCAATGTAGGTTCTTCCTGTATCCGTTTCTCCTCTTGGTCTCAGTTATCCACACTGGCTCTGTTAAGCGAGTGGCCATCCCGTTCATTTGAGTCTGTTAGCTGCACTGACTCCATTAAAGGAAAGGCCATCCCTGCTTCTACTTAGCAGTATAAAATAATGTGTTCTTTAAATCAAGTAAGAATGCAGTACGGAGACCACCATTATCTCTGTGTCAGAAAGCAAATTCATGGCATTAAATCAAATCATTCTGTTTTCAAAAGACAGTTCCTGTATCTTTTGCGGGACAGCTGAGGCGCAGGGTGGGATGCATTTTTACTTGTGTATCTCCTCTCTGCCAAATAAACCGGCACAGAAAAAAGAAAATATGAGGAGAGTGCTGATATTCAACAGAAGTAAAGATCGACTGCTTCTGTTGTCTTCTAGTTGGTGAAGATGAAGGCAGCGGGGTCCTTGAAACTGTCGTCCCTGCCCTGGTAGGCCAAGTAAACAGCTGCCGAACCATACTTGCGGATTACTGTCATACACTAGTCCCCCACAATACCTATAATCAGTTTTTTCACTTCTTCAGATTCTTTCAATTTATGCTCTATCATTCTTGAAGTGAGGCAATCAAAACTGGATGCAGGTGTTCCATTTATAACTCCAACTTTTAAAAAACACACTTGGTTTTCTTGTCTGCTGCTAAGCAACAGAATGGCATTCTTACTGAGTTACTATCATGCCCCATCTCACACCCATTCCAGGTTTATATATATATATATTTTTTACATACAAAGAAAAAGTAAACAGGCTCAAACTTCTAACACTAATCCAGATTGTTTTAGTCAAGGCACAGGATTGCTCTTAAAGACACTTCTTATGCAATGTGTTAAAAAGTTACTGTTATGCCATCCTCTACAAGTTGTATTAGTTGATTAGGGCTGCTGTAACAATGTACCATAGACTAGGAGGTTAAACAACAGAAATTTATTTTTGCACAATTCTGGAGGCTAGAGGTCTGAAATTAAGATGGCAGCAGGGTTAGTTTTTTCTGAAGCCTCTCTTCTTGGCTTGACACTGGCCGTATTCTTCCCCTGTCTTCACAGGCTCTTCCCTCTGCGTGTGTCTGTGTCCTGATCTCCTCTTCTTATAAGGACACCAGTCATACTGGATTAGGGCCCACTCTGATGACCTCATTTAACCTTAATTACCTCTCGAAAGACCATTTCTCCAAATACAGTCACATTATGAGCTACACATGAATTTGGGAGAGACACAATTCAGCTCATAGCAAGCATTTAAGAGTAGGTTGCAGATACATGCCCCTTTACAGCAAAGAACTATATCTTCCACTTATTTCCAAATGGTTCAGGAAAAAGTTATGCACATGGTAGGGGAATCTACTTTTTATGCCACTTTTCTTTAAGTCTAAAATTATTTTGAAATAAAAGGTTTCCTTTTAAGTATTTAAAAGTCTATTTAATGAGTTAAATTTTTACAGCCCTCCTCTCATGAAAATACATCATCATGTACGGCAGAAGAAGTGACTGTAATCAATTCTTATTATACATAGTAAGAATCTTGTCAACAGAGAAGAAAAGGACCAATGGGACTGAAGCAAATCCTTCCTATCACCATATGTCTAACTCTATTACAATTACCTCTTCGTCACGAATAGCAAAAGATCCAAAGTTCAACAAAAGTTTCTTTCCTTTCTGCTCTAAGTTCCCATCTTCTTTTTTTTTTTAAAGATTTTATTTATTTATTTATGAGATAGAGACAGCCAGCGAGAGAGGGAACACAAGCAGGGGGAGTGGGAGAGGAAGAAGCAGGCTCATAGCGGAGGAGCCTGATGTGGGGCTCGATCCCATAACGCCGGGATCACGCCCTGAGCCGAAGGCAGACACTTAACCGCTGTGCCACCCAGGTGCCCCTAAGTTCCCATATTTTGGCTAAAATGGTGTCTATACAACCTAAAAGATCCACCAAATTCATTAAAAAGAAAGTTACCCTGTTTACCAACCCATTTCACTAGTTACTCTGGGAACATGCAGTAAAAAGGCCCAAGTCTTGGCTCAAGGGTCATTTCTTCTAAAAAGGTTGCCCAACGTGGACCACTCCTCGACTAAGCACAAGCCAGTGACATTTTTAGTATGCATTTGGGCTGACTGCACACCGGTCCACTTAGTCTCTCTTTATCACAATATTATCTTGTTTCTTACAAGGCATATGTTTACTGCTCCGCGTCCAGTGAAATTCAACAAATGGAGACCACTAACTCTCCAAATAGCTTATTTAGTGGTTTTTTTTTTTTTTTTTTGGTTGAGTTTTAAGAAGACATTTGTTATTTCTCTGAGGAAACAAATTCTCATCTCAATCCTAAACATCTAAAAAATGAAAGAGATCTCATGAAATGAAAAAAAAAGTTGAACCATATTTCACTATCTTTTAGGGCTAAGAATTCTGAACAGATACAGTTCAAATATTTTCTTACAAGTTTTTCAACTTCAGATCTAACCATCCATCTGCTTAATACATGTGCTTATCTAATAATGAAAAAAATGAATTGATAAGAGCTAGCTATTATTCATTCAATACACGTTTACTGAATACCTACTACATAAATTCATTATAATGAACACCAGACACTGTTCTATGTACTAGTCGTGAAGAAGTATACCGTCAAACATGGTTCTTCCAATTATGGAGTTTGCAAGTTAGGAATGAATATTCCTTTCACCAGAAATAAATCAAAAGGGTGAAAGAGATAATTCAACCTAAATCTCCCTTTGCACAGGATGGGAAAGATACTCCCATTTAGGAAGATCTATAATACTTCATGGAGATGGAAATATTTGTGTAGGGTCATGTTGAATAAATCTATACTATCATTTTCACATTTACACAAGTGCATCTAATTTATAAAGTGTGTGGTTCTTTTAAACGTAACATATAACCTAGTTTGGTCTTCTCAATAGCCTATGTGATAGGGTAAGCTTGGTTTTTTAAATAGACAAATAAACATTTAGCTTAGTACCAGTGACTTACCCAAGCACAAAAATCTTTTAAGTGGAAAAACCAAAATAAGAACTGAGTTGGATGACTTAGGTCCATGATACAGACTAAATAACAAATATCTTCCCAGTTTTTAAATTATCAAATAGCATGGGAATCAGATACCTGAACCCTACTACTAAGCAAAAGTTTTAATCACAGCTAAAGTCTCAACAAGATCCTACTGCTGCTTTCTCTCACTGTAGGGTACCAGCTACAGTATCAGCCAAAGCAGTGGAGCTGGGCAGGAAAATCTTTTCTTTCTTTCTTTTTTTTTTTTTTATAAATTTGATGTGCTGCACTCCGTAAATTTAAGGTGTACAGTGTGTTACTTTAATACCTTTATATATTGTAATATGATTGCGATGGAAGCAATCAATATTTGTATATCATTACAGTATAATATTATTGTCCATATTCATTATACTGCCCATCAGATCTCTTTGGCTTTTTTATTACACGTTACACGTTTGTACCATTAAACACCATCCATCTTATCCTCCCCCCACTCCTTATCCCCCTGGAAACCACCATTTTACTCTGTTTTTTCTTTTTATAGGTTTGACTTTTTAAATGAACCAGGCCAAATAAAAGCTGGGCTCAAAAATTGGTGACAATGACACCTAGGGCTTATTTTAAAGTTGCTCTCATTTTAGTTTACCACCAAAGCAGCAATCAAGCAGCACAAAGGATATGCACCGGGATACGACCCCAGTTCCTGACAAGGCTACGCATGAGGCTCAGTGGTCAATGCAGCAGCCCTGACGGTGAAATCTGTCAGGGAGAGAGAAGCCCACTGCCCTGTGCTCACTGCCTGTTTCACCACTCACTCAGGAAGGGGCCCCATCAGTATGCCAGGATCTACCTACCAGCATACAAGGCAATTCTGACCCTATTATACTTTCATTTTCCTGGGTTCTCAGTCTTATTGACTAATCAGACCTGCAACATGCCTGGCTATGGCTAGCCACTTAAGAACATACCACTAGACATCAACAACACATCATTTCACATGCCAGAATTATCTGTGGGATTATCTGTCCCAATGCTACTCTCCACTATGGTATAATATTGAGAATTGGCCTATATAAACTATTTGCTTAAAGCAGTTTATTACGTACTGATTCCACAAACTATTACTTAAATGTAATTTGAATATATATATATATATATATATATATATATATATATATATATATATAATTTGAATAACTTACTTATAAATGCAGAACTAAGACTCAAAGTAAGTTTGCTCATAATAAAAATAAAAGACAAAAATTCCACTTCCCTATGGTAGTTTCAACCAGAAGATATTTATAGAATATAACTTAGTAGTTTCTATTTTCCACTGGATCACGATGTTGTGTATGTTAGTTACAATGTTATACTTACTTACCAATTGCAAACTAGAAAAGGAATAGGTAGTAAGGAAAAATCTCTGGTTTAAATAGAGGCAGCCAAATTATTGGAATAACCACCATTCTATAAGCTTTTATATATCTTACAATTTTAACTATAACACTAAAACCACCAAAGCTGGGTTCAAAGCCTGACTCTAACTTATTGCTCTGTGCCACTAGGAAAGTCACTAATCTTTTGGAACCTTCATTTGATCATCTATAAGATGAGAGTGACACCTACTTTCATTTGACTACTGTAAAGGATTAAATTATACGCAAAATGTCTAGGAGCAAACAGAATATATTAAGGAAGCTTTCTCAAACTTTGGGATTAAAACCCAGGCCCCAATATCGACTAAGGCTTTGTCCACTATGCACACAGACAAAAGTCTTATAAAATGGCATGGATGTATTGTGTTTATTAGTGTAAATTATATACAGGCACATAAAGAGTAACTCTACTAAATCATAAATCTGACCTCTCTGAAGTTAAATGCTGTAACAGACAACATTTTATAATATTAATTTTTGCTTATTTTAGAACTTTGTAGAATTTAGAAAAATGGGTATAAAAGTGGCACTGGATAGGGGCGCCTGGGTAGCGCAGCCGTTAAGCGTCTGCCTCCGGCTCAGGGCGTGATCCCGGCGTTCTGGGATCGAGTCCCACATCGGGCTCCTCGGCTGGGAGCCTGCTTCTTCGTCTCCCACTCCCCCTGCTTGTGTTCCCTCTCTCGCTGACTGTCTCTCTGTCAAATAAATAAATAAAAATCTTTAAAAAAAAAAAAAAAAAAAAAAAGTGGCACTGGATAATTTGTATCCTTGTTTAAAAAAATTTTTCTCAAGAAGTTCGAATTTGTATCTTCTTTTTCTTCTCACATATTTCCTTAGAGCAAACAGAGGCATTTAAGATTAATTGCTGTTCCTTTTTTTTAAAAACAGTTTATAACATCTGAATGTACTGCCAATGATCACGAGGAAGGCTTAGAGAGAAGCCAGGCCCCTGCATCGTGTCTTCTTATTCCCTGCTTGCTCTTTATCCAGCACCACTGAGTGCAGGAGAGGAAATGTACACGCATGGAAGAAAGAAAAGGTGATGTAATGCTTTGCTTAAGTGAAGAGGGAAGTGTTTGCAGATTGATACAAATACCAGTGTTATAGCTTCTGCTTGTTAAAAGAGGCCAGCTGATTTTGCTGCCTTCTCCCTTTATTCCTGTGAGCTCCTTAGTATCCACGTCGGTGTCTGATATAGAGCCCAAGGATGAGAAGACAATAGAAGTGAGTAGAGTATAGGTGGAGAGCATTGAATACAGACTTGAGAAGCAGTACACATTGCCTGGGTTTTTCCCAATTTTGGATTTTCCCATTTATATCACTGAAATAGCATTATTTTTTATTTTATTGTAAGTCAACTATAAATCACTAAAATTTAATTTTATGAATTTTTTACATATTCAGTGTCAGAAAAATTGTATAAATTTATGAATTATTTTTATAATATTTTAGCAGATGGACTAATAAAAATAAACTTTAAGAGGTAGTAACGTAGGGTACAACACAAATTTTATTTAATGGATTCATATAATGATTTTACATCTATACTGAAGTAACTGAGAGAAGCTGGAGATGAGCTATCTAGACTTAGATACATATGCTTAGATCTCCACTCTTGAAAGAGGAAATCTTCTCAGTCCTTTATAAATCACACTTTTAAAAAAATATACTCGTATGCGGAATTTAAGAAACAATGAACAAAGGAAAAAAGAGACAAGCAAACAGTCTTAAATACAAAGAACAACTGGGTGGTTGCCAGAGGGATGGTGAATGGGAGGATGGATAAAACAGAGAAAGGGGATCAAGAAGACATTTAACACTATGAGAACTAATGTACAGAATTGCTGAATCATTATATTGTATACCTGAAATTAATAAAAATAAAAGAAAATGATTTAGTCATATTCTATCAGCTTCTTAAGGTTAATTAAAGAAAACTAGACCACTTAATGATTTCCTAACACCTAGATCATGTTAATACAGAACATTTCAAAAGCATCCCATGGGATTTTTTTTTTTTTTAAATCACCATAGATGTAAGGTAACCAGCAAGTTAATATAATTTCTTAGTTCTTACCTTATTTTCCTTCTTGAAGATTTGTTTAATAATTGTGCTATACTTCTTCTTAAAGCTAAATTTAACCAGATAATTTTTAAATGAGGCATTATCTTGCTCAAAGGATCTCAGAGTTTATAATACATAGTATTATATAAAATAGTAAAATACCAACAAAAATAAGGTAGGGTATGATTTAAGAATGGACAGACCTACCCAAGAAAAAGACAGCTGACAATTTTATACTCACAAATGCTAAGTCATTTCACGACAGACAAATGAAAATATGGGCTAATATTACCTTTAAGCTGACATTCAGGGACAATAGCCCTTTCATTTTACAAAAAAAAGAATCTGGGAATTTGAGAGACTATGTGACTCAACCTAGATCATTAAGCTTGTCACTGGGCCAGAATTAGAACCAGTCTTCTTTCTACCATACCAGGTCACCAGGGAAACTCAAGCTAAACATTTTGCCCCACATTGAAAATACTGTATTAAATAGAAGCTCTTCTACTCACATACTCAGGCTTCCATAGATTAGAACAAACACCATATCTATAAAAGGGTATATACTCTGATCTACCAATAAAAAAGGCTATCTACCCAAATGGTTTTATAGGTAAATTCTATAACAGGTAATTTCCATCTATTCCAGTTATGCCAGAGCAAAGAGAAAAATGGGAGTTTCCCAAATCATTTTGCTATGCTGTCATAATCCTAGCCCCAAACCTGATAAATAGCATGAAAAGGAAAACCACAGCTCAATCTCACTTAAGAAAGCAGATGTAAGTTAGTTATAATATAAATCCTTAAAGAATATTTATTATGAACCAGGCACTGTTATAGATACTTCATGTATATGAAATCATTTAACCCTCATAAAAAGTCTTTGTGATGCATACTATTATTACCTCCATTTTATAGAAGGGAAAGCTGAAGCACAGGGGTCAAGAAACTTCCTCAAGGTAACAATTCTTAAGGGATAAAGCCAGAATTCAAATTCAGGCAATTTGGCTCCAAAATATTAGGAAACTAACCTCGTTTTGTATTAAATTAAAAACATGCAGGGATGCAAGGACTATTCAACATAAGTCATTATACTGATAAATAAAAGAACAAAAAAGATGAATGCACTCATTAATGGAGGCTTAAAAAGTAATATACATTTTTGATAAACTATTCTTAATCAAACAAGAATGATAAAATGCCAAAACTACTTAGATATGAGAAAAACTACTTAGCAGTTAGCAACATCAAACATATAAAATTAGTAAGCTGAATGAGGACCTGTCTGCTTAGTGTGATACTAAAGTTCCGATGCCTAAAATGGTGCCTGGCACATAACAGGTAGTCAAATATTTGTTGTATAGATATTTTTAAGATGAAACAATAAGACATCCCCACCATATAAAAATAAGACTAGTATACCTATTATGACTCTATTTATTCCACATTACTTATTACATTCTATCTAATGAAGCAACACTTTAAATATTGAAAAAGAAAGAAAAAGTGTATTAATTTTGAGATTATATAATCGCATCATTAGAAAATCCAAAAGACATAAGTAAAAAGTTATTAGAACATATGAGCATTCAGTAAGGTGAGCAGATACAAGATAAATATACAAAAAACAACAAACTTTAACAATAACCAATCGAAACTAAGTAGAAGAGGAAACAGTATCTGAGACTATAAAATGCAAGAGATAAATCTTTTAACCAGAAAGATATAAGACCTAAGTGAAGAAAACTATAATATGCTCTTGGATGTAAAACGAGGCTTACATGAACAACAGAAAGCCTTATTAAAGAGCAAAATGAAATAAAATGAATGTACTTCTAATAAAATCCTTGCTGAAAGATACTACTGGAAGATGAATATACAAGGATTAACAGAAATGTTTAAAAAGAATAGAGATGAGACTTTCCCTACCATAGAGTAAAACGTACTACAAAACTGCCACGATGACACTATTAGTACTAATATTTATTTATTGAGAGCTTACTGAGAGTTTACTATGTTCTAGGCACCCTCTAGGCACTTTACATGTAATTTGCACTTTACATGTAATTTAGTTCTCACAATGACCCTGAGATCTGTATTTTTATTCTCTCCATTTTAGAGAAAAGAAAACTGAAATACCAGAGGTTAAATACCAGGAAAAACTGAAAAAGGTAACATTCAAAACTGTCCAGGGTTCGCTACAGCGGGAAAGCATCTGCTATACCATTTTAGAAAAGTAATTTGGTTATCTTATGCATTCATTTAATAAATATTTATCAAATGACCGATCTTACCAAGTACCATTCTAGACGTTAGAAATACAGCAATGAGAAAGATGTACAAGGCTCCTACCTTCATGACATTTATATCCCAGTGTAAGGAGATAGATATTAGCAAGAAAACAAATCAAATCACTTCAGAGTGATACAGACGCTAAGAAGGAAATAAAACTGGATGATATGGAAGAAACAAACTAGAATTGGGTGACTAACTTTTAATCAATGTCAAAAAGTGATCTCTGAAAAAAAAAATACTTGAACACTGAGCTAAGAAAAGGGCAGCCATGTAATAAGCTAGAAGAATATTCTAGACAGCCAGAAAAGCAAGAGCCATAAGCTGAGACCACATCAGAATATGTTCAAGTAATAGAAAGAAGGTCAACATGACTGAGTAGAGGAAACAAGTATATGACAGTAAGTGGGTGTTTACTACAGGGGCCCAGGCACATCCTCTTTGATCCAGCAACACAATTTAAAGGACTCTATCCTACAGCAATAATAGCATGTATATGCAAAACTCTGCACAAAAGAATGTTATTGCTAGATAATTTGTAAAAGAAAAACAACTGGAAAAGCCTGAAAGTTGATCACTTGGGGAATGGTTGAATAGATTATGGTCTAACCTATACTACACAGTTAATGAAAAGAGTCAAACGCTATGTATGTGGTGATCTGGAAAGAAGTCCTAGAAACGCTAAGTGAAAAAAAGCAAGGAGATCAATATAAATGACAAGATTCCATTTTTTGTTAATGAGACTCCTGAACTATGGTATTGAAAAAAAAATTTTAAGATTTTATTTATTTATTTGAGAGGGAGAGAGAGAGAGAGAGAGAGAGAGAGCGCAACAGCAGGGGTAGAGGAAAGCAGACACCCACTGAGCAGGAAGCCTGACTCAGGGCTTGATCTCAGGACACTGGGATCATGACCTGAGCCCAAGGCAGATGCTTAACCAACTGAGCCACCTAGGTGCCCCATGGTATTGAATTTTAACTCCTAAGTCTAGTCCTGGATAAATTCCACTTTGCTTCCTCCCCCTCCTGCACACCATCACTCTACCTCCTTCTCTAATTCATTCCCTGACAGCATTTCAGCTCACCTTAATCCATTGCTTATTTCTTTACCTGGAAACATGCACAACATACAAAAAATTTAAGAACACAGAGAAGAACATTTTCCTGTAATTATAAAAACAACACAATAGACTAAATAATTCTGAAATGACTGAATCAGCTCTATTAATTTTAGAACAGTCAAGTGGCATCAAAATCTATTTAAAAATCAGAAATCACATTATCATGAGCAATTACAGGCAACTAAATATTCAGTTGGCTATCACACTAGCAAAGATGTAAACGATGATTATTCTTACCTCTACCTTTGTTCTATAAAGAACAAGTCGTCTAAGACTGCATAATTTGGCAATGTGGTTGAAAGCTTGAGGTGGTAGTTTATCGCAGGATGAGAGATTCAAGTCCTGTAAATTTGGACACATCTCAGAAATAATCTCCAAGCAAGTTTCATTAAGAAAGTGGCTGCAAGATAATTCAAGGCGCACTAATTCAGATCCACAAACCTTCAGAAACCTGTAAAAACAACGTTCCATGTGAATTTTGTAAAACGAAAAGATACTTTTTTACAAGTACACTGGAATTATCTCAACTCTTAGCAGTCACCCTCAGAAGAATGGATTTCTATTAGGGGAAATGTAAAACTTGTTTCACTTAAACTCATATTTACTACTTACCAAAATAGGCATGGTTGGGCTAAAATAAATCAAGCTGATACAGTAAGAGGTATTCAAATCATATATAAAGTAAGCTAACACCAAGTGAAAAATTAAGAAAGCAGAGAATGTTTTTCTCCTATCTAAAACTCACATCTCAGTTGGTAGAGCCAAAAAAACCAAAAACATAACAAAACCCTTAGAAGATATTTCCCCCTAAACAATATCCATACAGTACTGGATAATTTATTTTGAATGTGGCACACAAGGTGAAAGCTTTAATTAAATGACCTCAAATCAGACTCGCCTCCTCTCAACTAAGGAAATGTCTGAACTGGTTTAACTGTCCTATTGTAATGTTCCTTATAACTGTTACTATTTACTAGACCGATGTTGAAATCATTACAAGATATTCAATTGCAGCTTCACATAAAATACACAGAAATAACTCAACATGGCGGACACAAAACTCTCTGTCAGAGTGGTAGTAACAACACCTTAGTTGTGTTACATATCTGTGGGCAGGGAGACAGTGCTGTCCATAATCATCATCTGAAAATAATAAAAGTAAATGTGAGTCTAGCAATATTTGAATCCATAAAACTTTATCAGCTAAGCAAATTGAACTCTTAAGTGCACCAATCATCCCTGTTCACGTCTCCTGACATTTTCTTGCCCATCACAGGGCCACATCAGTAACATACTGTTAGTTTATTTATGCTACATCTTTTTTCCTGAACAGATTAATTAGCTTCCAAATACACATATAATGTAAAATTAACTAAATCAATCACTTATGAAAATAAGGGAAGTAACACTGGACTTCTAAGTCAAAAGATTAATTTTTTGCCCTGTTCCACTTCCTGGCATGTGACCTTGGAAAAGGCATTTACCCCAGTCTCAGCACTTTCTCAGCTGTAAAAGGCAGACTAGAATTACATAACAGCACTCACCACACTGCCTCATGGCTTTGAACATCAAACAATATGTGAAAGCAGTTGGTAAAGGTCAAAGCACCCCACAAACATTAAAATAAAAATTGAATCTTGGCCAACTCATATTCAAACAACCATAAAAAATTCAATTGCTATAAATTTATTTTAAATGTTGAAAATAACTATTGCCCACATCTTATTTACACCTGAACACCCATTTATTCTTAATCCACTGCAATATGTGTTTTGCTCTCCCTAAATCTGCCCTTTCCTTTTAAATGCCAAATTCAATGCCTTTTCTTTTCAGTGCTTGAATTACTTGACTTATCGTGGCATTTCACACAACTGCCCACCCTTCCTTAAAATTCCCTGACACTCCTCAAACTACTCCTTCTCCCACATTTCTTTCAACCTGTCTCACTACTGTTACCTTTGCTAAGTTGAATTAGCTAAACTGCGGTTTGCACCAAGCATGTTCATTCATTAATTCAACGAATATTTATTGGGCTCCTATGACGATCCAGGCATTACTCTAGGCACCGGGGAGTTAGCAATGGACAAAACAAAGTCCCTGCTCTCATGGAGCTTACTTACATTTTGGTAGGAGAGGCAGGCTATAAACAAGTAAAAGAGTAAAACAAATAGTATATTAGAAAGTGCAAAGTGTCAAGGAGGAGATAAAAGGAGGGAAGGGCAACAGGAAGTTATCAAGGTAGACAGGGTGGTCAGAGATGCCTCACTGAGATGATGAGTCAAAACCCAAAGGAAGTATGGGGGTAAGCAAAGCAGGTATCTGGGGAAGAACATTCCAGGCTGAGGGAAGGGCAAGCCCAACGGCTCTAGGGCAGGATACCACATAGAATAAGGAAATATAAAGAGACTGATGCAGGAGATACGAAGTGAGGGGGAGATGAGAAGCAGGTCAGAGAGGTAAGAGGCAGTTCATATAGTGTGTATCCCATAAATACTTTGGCTTTGAGGGAGATGGCATTGTCAATCATCAGAGGGTTTTGAGACTAGTGATACAACCTCCTTCTGTTTTAGCAGGATCACTCTGGTTTCTGTGTAGAGAATACACTGAAGGGGAAGAGGAGTAAAACCAGGGGGACAGTCAGGACAGAGGAAAGAGAACATGGTGCACTGGATCCAGGTGGTAGCACTGAATGTGGTGCTCAATATTCAGATTCTGGATCTATTTCAAAGGTGGGCAATGTATACTAAATTATGACACACCTTCTCTACACTCAACTGAACTCAGGCTCATCTATTCCTCAACCACTACATTTTTTTCCCCTCTTAACTACAATTTCCTTCTTACCAATTTGTTTAGATTGAGTTTTATCAGCTTCCTTGAATCCTTTGGCAACTGAAACAGATTTTTGGCATACCCAATACTTAGCACAATGTCAGGCATAGAAAAAACATTTGATGAGAGTTTATTGAGTGTCTCTTCTAATTATGAAAATTCACTTGAAGAATTTAAGTTTCCTCTACTCCAGAACACACTAAGTTCTATGGACTCAGGGTATTTTTCCCTTACTAGGGTTAAACTGTTCCCAAGAAATACGATGAAATTAACCACTTTACCTACTTTTGAGTATAAATAGTAGTTATAGGTAGTTCTTCATGTTTTTGTAAGCTAGCAACCTAGAAATGGATGTAGGGTTTCAAAGAACTGAAGACTATTCTATTTTGATTTGGTACTTCTGCAAGTATTGGCCGATTACAAAAGCTAAATGAGTATATTAACTCTTAAAATCTTTAGGCATCTTATCTCTTAAAGGTCTTCATTTTTTGGCTAAACACTTTGTTGTATAATTTTTTCTCATACTGGACTTGCAATATTTTGACATCTTTCCTCCTTACCCTCATGATTGAACTTTTCTCCTCTAAAGAATTTATAGAGTGATGTCAAGCCAATCAGCAGAAAGCCAGCTGTTAAGAGACTAGAAAACTTCCCAAATTGATTTAATGAATGACAGAATTTGAAAGCACAATAATGATCATGCCTATACTACCTTTCTGACTTTCCCTCTCTCTCTTTTTCTATAGTGCATATTTTTACTCTGAGCAGATTATTTAGTTAATATCCCCATACTGTGTCTTCCTAAACTTACAGGCTCTACACTACCTACTTCCTCATGACCTCTGCAGTTCAAGAAGGCAGAAGTAGCAGCAGACTCAATTAATCAGCCAAACACAACTCGTGTTTCTTTCCTTAACGCCCCTCATGTAAGTTTTACGTTACTGCGTGATTACATACATGTTTTTGTCTTGGTCGTCTATTTATTCGTCTCAATTGTGATACCGGTCACCTCAAAGGAGAACTATAGCTTCTTTATTTTCTACAGCCTCTTTATTCCATGATATAAATTCTCATGAAGTATTTCTTGATATTGAGGGTATTATGGGAAGACCTAAGTTCAGATGAACAATCCCAAACTAGGTCTCTTGCTATGGAAAAAGAGAGAAACGGCTTATCCTTAGGTGATTTTGGACGAATTTCGACAAATTAATTTGTCCAGGTCCATAAGAAGTAATTTACTACACGGTAGCTTGCACCCTAAAATAATAAAATCATATGAATAAATGATTTAATCTGAGTTTACTCATTGAAATAAAAGGCATCAATCCTCACAACTTGCCTGATGTATAACGGTAAGGGGGGAAAAAAGGTAAGGGGAGAATTAGACATAAATATCTATGCCTTTTGATTCCTAATGGCACATTTTGTTAGCTGACTCTGAGTTTTATAAAACAGCATATTTAAGATAAATCTTTAATCCTTTATAATTTCGAACATTTTAAATACATCTGATCCAAAATAAAGCCATGAAAAACAAAACTCCTTGTTGGCAGGGAAAAGAATTCTTTACATTGCCTCAAATCTCTGGGAGTTGACATTCTAAAAGAGACAGTGTATAAAGCATAGGTAGGCAATTGAATAAACAAATAAATAAATAAGCAATAAGTCTTTATCCCATAAAATTGTAGCTCTGTGTCAAAACACCTAATGAAGTTCTTGAATCTAAAAAGCAACCTCTAGAATGTTTTCTGAAGGAAACAATTAGAGGAGTCAGGGGTAAACATCTCTACGTAACTGAGGTGGGGATCAAGGTGATTAATTTGGGCAACTATCCGAAGAAAAATGGTAGTGGAAAAATAAACCTAAGGCTTTTTGAGCATGAGAGTGATATGATTAAGCCTCAAAGCACAAACAGGCGGGGGGGCGGGGGCAAAGAAATATCGAAGACTTTAGGGAACTGTATTGTAAAAGAAAAGTGGAATTATAAAAGATGTGATTCTAATGAGTAATGATATGCATGAGCAGTACTTGAAGTTGCAAATCACAAATCTGGAGATAGAATAGGATTTTAATAACTGATGAAGACTTTTAAGTTCTTGTTATTCCAATTCGACCTATTTTCCTACTATTTTGAATAACATACATTCCTAAAAAGTTCTTTGAAATCCAGTTAAACAGTTCCAACTTGTGAGGAAAGGTTTTTCGGCAACAAAAATAAATATCAAACTTTTCCCAAAGACTTGCTCAGAAGCAGCTCCTCGTCACTGGTCTCTAGTTTAAAAATGTACTTTTTTTCTTTAAAGTATTATAAATAAGTCTTCTTCACAGTAATGAGCATAAATAGACCATACTTATTCATAGATTATTCATTAATAATCAAGCCATGAATATTTATTGTTTATTCTGGGAATGCTGCCTACAAGCCATAATGACTAGTAATTCGGCAGTCAAGTCAAGGGGGCCAACAGCAATCAGTAGGCAAAACTCCAGTATCTCCCACCCAGAAAAAATAATTCTCTCTTCAGTATTTAAACTTTTTTATTTTCTTAATGGGAACAAGGACTATGCTTAAAGGAATGCTATCAAGATTTATAGTTTCACTGACTGAAATACTAAAGTAAAATATGGAAAACTTAAATTTATGTATGTACCTTTGTGATTTTTCAAACAGCCCCACAGCAACTAACATGGCTGAATTGAAAATGGAAGAGAAATTGCTGGTGAGAAAGTAGACTGGAGCTTTAATCTTGCAAAAGATCTTTATCCATTATGAGTCTAAAATTTAAAAAGTAGTCTAAACTTTCTTCTCACAACTTATGCCTCTGCTCATGCACCAGGATAAGCTAAACAAAGGGAGTTTTAAAACAGTGACTCAATTATTACTGTTCCATTTTACTCATTATATCATGGTCATATGCAACGTTTTGCCAAACAAGCTGGCAACTATCAGCTGTTCATTATCAATGTTTTCTTTAAAGTCTACACTCATTAGTTATCATCCTGCTATTTTATTAATAAAAATATAGGAAGGATGCTTACATGTTCATATCTTTATCTTTCCTTTGGGCCTGACATAGGAACTATGTTAAACATCTCTTTACACGGTCAACACTCACTATAATTTCTTACACACAAAGGGTGAAAACAAACAAATTCCTAGTAGTGGGAAACACTGAAGAAAGAGCTCTGAGAGGAATGAAAATATCTGAAAGATCCTTATAATGTAAAATAATTTTTACTGACACCAGTTAGCCTTGATTTATGAACCACAGTGCATGCTCTAAGCACCCGCAGTCATCATTAGCTTCCATCCTTCGTGGTCCTATTAGCACGGCGGAAAATTTTCAAATGAAGTGTGGGGGTGGGCTGGGGAGCAAAGGGAAGTAGAAAGGATTCAGCTGTGTTTCACTGGATAGCCATCAAATGTCCAGCAATTTTTAAAATGTGGATTCTATAAAAATTCACCAAAATCATACTGCCAAAAAAGAAATGCCTATTTTTTTTACCGTAGATCTCTCCTAAGCAAATTTACATAATAGAAAACATTTTGTATACAAAGCATGTTATAAAAAAAAAATCTTTATACTCTCTGACCCACAATACTGTAATGTTTTATCTAAGAACTTCTTTCCCTGGCTCTATTTTTGGTGGGAAAGAAAGGAACTCAGGGCATCCAGGGTTTCAACATGTGCTATAAGCCATTACTGCTTGTGTTTACTTTTTACTTTGTTGCATAAACTATCAATATTAGCACTTTGAACACACTGTTACTATCCCAAACATTATTACTTCATCCGAATCTTACAGCATCAAATATTTATTTCTGGAACTGCATCTTTATTTTTATAGCCTAGTCAAGGGAAAACAAGGCTCAATGTACAAATTTCTAATTCATAAACCACTGTTCAAGAACGTATCCACTGAGGATGTGTGAAGGGAGAGCTGTTGTTCATTTTTAACTTCTAAAAACAGGATAGAAGATTATTCATTAATCAAAGATAACAGGTAATTTCCCCAAAGTTTCTACTCCTTCATTATTTAACTTAATGAAATGATGGGATTATACTGTAACGTACAATGAGAATAACCCTCATCAAGGTTAAGAGAAAAACACCTGTTTGTATCATAAGCAAAATTAATATGGCATTACTAAATGAATATGCACTTGTGCAAGCTTTCAAATGTTTAACAGGTGACATTTAATAGTAAGAAACCGAAATGCTTAAATAGAAAGGAGCAGAAACACCTGGGCAGGTCTGCAAGTGTGGTCGCCTACTTAGCATGCAATCGCATTTTCAACATAATTAGTTTAAATGAGCTTCTAAATTTGGGTGATGTATTGCACATGTAATTAAGATTTAATTAAAAATGTTCTATAATAAATTGTTTTCCATTTCTGACAAATCACATTAGAGAGGTGGATTTTGATTTGGAAATAGTTTTAAAATGTGTTAATCATCTGTGCTGAAAAGACGAGAAAGAAAAAAAGGAGCGCTGCTGAAAGTTACTCGGGATTTACAAAACAGAAGGTAAAGGGCAGAGTCTTCCTTCCTATTATTGTGAAGTCTGGCTGAAAAGGATGGTGAAACTCACTCGCTTTGCTAAGCAGAAGCATTCTGAACATGATGGTACACAAAATGGATTTGTTCTTTAGTTCTTTCAAGTCTACGCTGGATCCTTTCAAACGTTTCCTGCTGGTAAAATGAGCGCAGCGAGGCTTGGCACTAACCTGCTAAATCCTGCCACAGAGATGAAGCCCCTGTTGCCAGTCCAAGATAAATTCAGCCACTGAACGAGGGTGCAGCGAGGCTGCAGAAACTGCAGAGAGGTGTCACTTAGTTTTGCCCAGTACGGTTGCAGATTGAGATGGATGTATTGTAGAGGGTCACAGCAATGCTGGTTCAGCAGTTTGCAAGTCTGTGCTAACCTGCACAGGTCTGGTAGTGTAAGATGATTCAGAATCAGCTGAATGAGCTACATCAGACACAGTGAAAAACAGTGTCACTTAAGTATATTGTGTGGTCCAAGAAAGAACAACAGCATCACGTATTTCATAACAATATTTTCACAGACGACATCAAGATTCCGCAGCATTACCCGAGTCAGAAGAAACCATACTTACATAATACATACTACATTTCAAAATTGTTTCAAGTATACTCAGAACATATTGACTACTCATTTTTTTTACAGGACAAACATCTATTTTGGTAATCTGTTGAATAATACAGTTTTCCATAGACTCAACATTTACTGAACATCTGCTACACCTCAAACACGGTGAGAGATGAGAGTTCCCATTGTCAGAGTTTTGCAGAGTAAGTACAATGACATGTTTTAATAGCTTTGAAAGACAGGAGCGGAGGCTGCTCCGAAGATACAGGCCTAACCTCAAAAGGAGAGTGGATTCGTACCAGGAAGGCTCACCTTTAAAGGGTGAGAGGCAAACTAGGTGAAGACTAGTTAGTGGTTGAGGACTGGGTTACACAGAGCCTCCCAGAGGAGCCTGAGTTTATTCCGAAAGCAGTAAGGAGTCTTGAAGGGATTTACACTGCAGAATGCCATGGTCAGAGCTGTGTTGGGAAAGCTCGTGGCAGGGGATACTGCTGGAGGCCGGGAGGTGGGGAGGGAAACCAGCCAAGCAGCCACTACAGAATTCCCGGAGGAAAGAGAAAACAGGGGCCTGCCTGCAGTGATGATGTAGCAAACAGATACAAAAAGGATTAAAGAGGAGGAATCCAAAAGATTTTTATCTCTAATTAAAATAGTTTCCTTGAACTAATCCAAGATTTGTTTTTTTCTTGGCAGTGAGCAGTTTGGGGCTTCTAAACTAATTTTTCTAGAACTACTGCTAAATAGCCTGTTCTGGACCAAGAAACAAAGAAAAAAAAAGATCAAATATTTGCTAAATGGTAAAAATCTTTAGATGAGAGAGAATATTGAGTTTCTTGCTTAATGCAGTGTATTTGTCTAGCTACACTTTTTGTTTTGCAAATATGCCCTGTAGCATAAATGGTGTTCTTCAATTTGACTACGTAAGCCCAATATTCATTTCAGGTTAGAATTTCGCTGTTTTAGACCAAACAATTACCAAATAGTGACAACAACATGATATTTAAAATAATCTTAAAGGATACATAAAATATGAGCATTGCTGACTAATACACGGATTGTGTTCAGTAAGGCTTGGGGTGTTTTTGCTCTTCATTTTTAAGACTGAACTGGACTTTAAAAATGTTAAAGTGTGTGATATAAAAAACAGGGACCTATAAAGAAATAAAAAATTAGTCTAAAATCTCATCACCCTGATAACATGTAAATTGCTGACATGTAAAATATTATATAAACAACAAAAGAAAATTGGGGTAAAACATTAGAAAACCCCAACACTGAAGAAAGGCAAAAAATGAGAAGTTTCTATCATCAAATCTAACGAACCCTCTCCCCACTGGTAAGCCCTTGTATTTTTCTGATCTCTTCCAATAAATATGTACGAAATCCCATTTTGGATTTGCACTAAAAGAATGATACTATATACACTGTTCTATACCTTGCTTTTCTCATCTAATGATGTATCTTATAGATACCTCTTTATCTGCACATAGAAATACACCCCTTTCCTTTTTATAAATGTGGCATACTATTCAACTGATTTCTCACTGAGGTAGTTCCTGTTTTCATACTGCAACATCTTGTGTGTGTGTGTGTAGGTATGTATATCTTGGCAAACTTTGCAAATATACCTTAGGGTAAATTTCACGCTTTTAAGTTTTGACATAAGCATAAAATTGTCCTTCAGAGTGTTTACATCGATTTACTACAAACGGTGTAAAAAAGTACCCATTCAGGGGCACCTGGGTGGCCCAGTTGGTTGGGCGACCTGCTCTTGGCTTGGGCTTAGGTCATGATCTCATGGGTTGTGGGATGGAGCCCTGCATCAGGCTCCGTGCTCAGCAGGGAGTCTGCTTGAGATTCTTTCCCTCTGCCCTTCCCCTCACACACACACACTCTCTCTCTCAAATAATCTTTTTTTTTTTTTTAAGTACCTATTCACTTATGTCGTAGACAGGACTGGTATCAATAAATTTCATCATTCTGAAAGCAGAAAAAGAAGAAACAAAAATAAAAACAGTATGAAACTGTTGTTTTTTATTACTGTTCATTTTTTAACTACAGAAACGTAACAAGGGAGTTGTCAATGTTTCCTTTCTGTTGGTCTGTTTCTGGACTCTATTCTGTTCCATTTATTTATCCATTATTTCTCTCATATCAATTGACCTCTGAGTCAGATGAGTTTTGTTCTAATTTTTTTAGAGTTTATGCATTGGAATGAACTGGACTGTTTGGTTGCAAATGAGAATCTATCTTCATTGTTGACCTACAAATATCATTCCCATAGCTTCAGAATATGCTTTATTATCTGGTGGGACTAGTGCCCCCTCCATCACTCTTCTTTTCCAGAATTTTCCTATTTTCATGTTTTTTCAGGTAAACTTTTCAATTAAAAAACAATAAAAAATTCTGTATTTTAACTGGGACTTCACTGCATACACAGATTAAGGAAAACTGACACCTTTACTTTATTGTGTCTTCTTAGGCAAGGGCATGGTACGATTTATCGTTTAATGATCTTTCATGTTCCTAGAGTTCCTAAAGCTATTGATTTTTATCTATTAACTTTGTGACCTGCCAACTTACTTATTGTTCCTAATAATTTTAGTCTATTCTCCTAAGAATTCTAGTACATAATCATACCGTCTGCAAATGATGATGATTTTATAGCCTCCTTTCCAAAAATTATGCTTTTTCCTTCTCATATTTCCAGCATCAACTAATGCTTCTAGAACAATGTTAAGTAACGCTGCTGTCTTGTTCCTGGCTTTAATTTAAATGTGAGCCACAAATGTGATGCACATATATAATTTTTAAAGTAAATACATTTTTTAAAAAGTCAAAAGACTGTAGTTTATAATAGTATACTTGAAAGTTGCTGAGAGTAGATCTTCAGCATTTTCAACACAAACATAAAAAAGAGTTAGCGATACGAGGTGATATATGTGTCACTTATCTCGATCTTAGTAATTATTCTACAATGTATATGTAAATGAAATAATCTGCTGTACACTTTAAATACACAATTATATTTTTTAATTATTCCTTAATGAAGTTAAAAATAAAGGTAAAAGAACAGTGATATTAATTTTAACATACTTTATTTATATTAAAAATGATCATTTCAACATGTAATCAATATAAAATTACTGAGATATTTTATTCTTTTCTTTTTTTGTATGAAGTCTGAAATCCTGTATTTGATACTTTCGGCACATCTCAGTTCAGACAAGCCATATTTCAAGTGTTCAATAGTACTTGTGACTAGTGGTTACCACATTGGACAATGCATTTCTAGTGTTTGATAACTGAATATGATGTTATCTTTTAGTTAATAATATTTGGTAGTAGATAATTACTAACAAGAAGCTTAACAAGGTATATAATTTTTTAACGGAGATGGATAACAAATGTTGATATCTATCCAGCTGCCATTTGTCAACCAATTTTATTTATCTACTGAGATGAGATAGGATTTTTCTCCTTTTGACCTAGTACTATGGTATTATAATTCTTTAATACCAAAAACAATTCTCTAATACCAAGACACCCTCGAATTCCAGGAATATGTCCTGAATGATATTGTTGTATTATATTTTAAAATAATTCTATTTACTCTATTGTATTTGTTTGCAGAAGTAATTTTGGTCTGTAGTCTTTTTATGGGCACTGGCTTCATAAAAATGTTGAAAACTTTCCTTTTTCTTTATGCCATGGAAGAGTTTAAATAATATAGGATTTATCTGTTTCTTCAACGTTTGAAAGAACCTATGAAAGCCATCTGGGCTTGACAACAGTAGGACCTTAAATATTTGTAGAATGAATTAAAAATCTGTTGCTTTAACTACAATATTAAAAGTTATATCAGGAGAATTTTTAAGCAGTTAGTGCAAGAAGGCATTAAAAATTAAATATATCCTTGTATCAGAGGATCAATAATTCACTTTTTCCAGATGATTTGTAATTTAAAAAACGCCCAGCAATTTCTGGCATTGTTCCAAACAAAAGACACCAATGTTAAAAGATGTGTATTTTGTGTGAAAACATTCTATGATACTTAATATTAAATTTTAAGCAAATATCGAAATAGAAAAAGAATAGCAAAAAGTCACTGAGACCATGACATTGACATGTGAAAAAGCACTTTTGAATTTTGATAAGAGATGACTTGTTTCAGGCCTACAAGACTATACCCATTAATCATTACATATCCAGTGTCTATTACAATGTGTTTTTATATGAGGGAAGCCTAGCATGAAGTACCATTCGATACTACAGTGAATGTAGGATGTGATGGTGGGGAGGACTCCCAAAACAGAGCTGATATATCTGCCCTCAAAACCCGCTCTACTCATAATACAATTATTTACAACTATGGAAACACTGTCACTTGATATATTTAAAAGTGGGTGGTTGTTTTTTTTTTTCACTTTAAATAATTTGGATTATCTTAAAATAATTTGGGTAACTTTTTTTTATTTTTTGTTTCTCTTTTTAGTCACCGAGAGATCATTCAGTGTTCTCTCTCTACGCGTGGTGCTCTCTCCGCATGGTGCTCGGCTTTCCTCAGGGCTGGGTAACGTCCTCAGACTACGGATTCTGTCTCCTGGTTTCTTCCCCACGCCTCTGTGGTACTGATCAAACCCCTTATCTGTAGTGGAAGACTTCCCTCTCTGCCACCCCCTTCCCTTCAGCATAGAAACACGCTGAAATCTCTCCCAACCTGCATCACAGACAGAAACCTTCCTACTCTGCTGCTTCCTCCCCCATTCACTTGTCTTTTCTCCTTTTAGAAGTTAGAACAGGTAATTCCTATAATTCATACTCTCCCTCATTTTGATATGCCTTTTTTGAGGGCCACACAAAGGGGCGAAGTGTTAGGCAAGATGACAAAGCAGTATTCATTATTGGTGGACAGTCTTCTCCATGTTACAGCCCACAAATAGAGTATGTTAACAGAAATATTTTCCTGCTTATACTCAAAGTAAATGGTTTTTGTCTCTGCTTCTCTCACCCTCCTTCATGCCTTAACCAAATACGGCAAGGTGTTCACATTCTTCGCCTTATGTTCATGGCTCCACTAAACTGATAATCGTAAAGGATTATCAAAGATCTGCCAGCAACCAAACTGCCTGTGGGCACTTGTAATCTAGCTCCCTGCAGCAATGTGGCTGACTGTGTCCTTTCTATGTTTTCCATGTCTCTTTAGCTTCCCATTGCTTTGAAGACTCTCTCATCCTCACCTCAAGCGCCTTTTCGGACGGGTCTTCCTCTATGAGGCTCCTAGATGTTAGTATTCCCAGGATTCTGCTCTTGGCCCTTGATTCATACTCTACAGACATTCACCAGTTCATTCTATCTACCATGGTGCCCCTCACCTCTTTTAAGTAGACTCACTCAAATATAAATTCAGACCTTCCTCCTGCATTTCAAACTGAAATACTGCCTACTGTCCTCAACCAGTTGAGATGCTTTGATGAATCACAGGGACCTCAAAGTCAGTATGTCCTTCCTACCTTCCCCCACTGTTTTATGATTAATGGCATGTCCATCCACCTAGTCATTCCAACCAGAAACCTGAAAGTCTCGCTGATGTTCTGCTTCATCTAGAGATGAACATTAGTTACTTTCAATTTCGACTGCCTGAGCTCTGGAATATTTCTCCTATTCATCTTTCCAAATCTTCCAATGGCCAGGCTTCATCATTTCTTGCCTCAATTACAGCAGTAGTTTCCTAACTGGTGTCCCTGCCTCCCACCCTGACCTCCTCTTGGTCTACTCTTCATTTGCCAGAAGAATAACCTAAGACAGAAATCTCATTTTCCTATTCTCATTTTTAAAATAAATTAAATAAAACCTTCAGTGTTTCCCTACCGACTACAGAAAAGGTCCACCGTCTTTTTTTTATACCATGACACATATGAAAGACAAAATTTACATGAAGGCCAAAAACCTAGGCAATTATTCTAATTGTGGGCCAACACATGTGCAAAAATCCCTGCCTAGTATGGGTAATTCCTGGAATGTTAGCTATTCCACACCTTTCTCTCCCACTCAAAAAAGCATTAGGAAGACTACAAGAGAATACAAGAAAGTGAGTGTGAAACTATTATAGGTATATAATCTTGGATCTGCTCTAATTTTTTTATCAAAAGTTATTTATATAAAGTTTCAAGTATCTAGGACTTCCCAATTAATTTTGCTGTGTACTGAAGAAACACAGCACCCTGAGGAACACCGGCTGAAGGGAGAAAATGCAGATCTCTCAGTAAAACCCACAAGCCCTCTCTGAGGCAGGCCGTGCACTGCCAATGCTCGGACATCCCAATCACTGTCGTCTACACGAATAGCGTGCTGTGGAGTTAGGCACAGAGGCAGGTCTGAGCCCCCATCCAGTTTCATCTCTTACAGCCTCTGCCATCAAATCCTCTTCCAGGCACCCCAAAAGACTAGAGTTCCCAAACAGGTCACTTGGTTTCATTAGCTCTCACCTCTGTACATTCTCTTCCCTCTGCCTGAAGTTCCCCTCAGTTATTCATCTGAACGCTCTGAATTTAAATCTCTATTTTGTAGTTTCAGGATATGGGTAGGAATCAAAGAAGTGATTTCGTTTCCTCCTGATGAACTGCTCCCACTGTTGCGAGGACAGATGCTCCTTGAAGCCCTGGGGATCAACCCTGGCAGGATCCTATGCTCCTCTTTCCCCAACCCAACTCTTCCTTCATCTTCCCTCAGTCCTCCCGACTAAGAGCCAGAGGGTCTCGTCCAGTCTGTGAAGCTTTCTTTCTATAACACCAGATGTGGCCCGGATGACCTGGGTAGAATCCTGGTCTCATGGCTTACTAACTAAATTACCGTGGATCCTTAACTTCATTTTTTTGTGGCAACTTTAGCTACTTCGCAAGGATATATAACAGCATTTTAACTGTAAAATGTTGTACAGGCATTGTGGTGACTGTTAGGCTTTCAAGAGGCCACGCTACTGTTCTATGCAAGGTAAGCTACTTGTGTTATGACAATGAAACCTGAAATACCTACCAGTTTGGAAGGGGATAGTCTAAACTGCCCAAAATTTGTGTTTATAGATTTTTCTTAGAAAGATCTGGTTCTATTATTTTTAACCACACACAGCAGTTGTCAGCGAGGGGCTGATGCCTGGTGGTGTGCTTCTGGCATCTGCTGCCCGGAAGCCAGGGATGCTGAACAGACTGCAGAAACGCCCCTGCAGAGACACACCGGAAACACAGCTTTCGGCAAAGGCACCCTCCCCCTGCCTAGACCAAAAATTATAACTAGTCAGCAGAATATAAAAGAGAGTTAGTGGAGAAGCATAAATGACACTTGGAGAAACTGTGGGCTTATCAAGTAGGTAAGCATCCCTCTCACAGTCTTATTAATACTCTAATGCAAGAAAAAAGTGGTAAGATTACTTCACATAATTTTGTCTAGTTTCTTCAAAATCGAAATACAGGTGACCCTTGAATAACAGCAAGGGTTAAGTGAATCATCCCTCCCCACAGTTGAAAATCCATGTATAACTTCTGACTCCCCAAAAGTCAACTACTAAGAGCCTGCTGACTTAAGCCTTACAGCTAACATAGTCGAGTAACACATTTTGTATATTTTATGTATTATGTACTATATTCTTATGATGACATAAGCTAGAGAAGAGAAAATGTTAAGAAAATCCTACGGAAAATGCATTTACAGTACTACACTGTAAAAAAAAATCTATGTAAGTGGACGCGCACAGTTTAAACCCATGTTGTTCAAAGGTTAACTATATATAATACATGAGATTATGTACACTTCACTGATGCTTCTTTTTCTCTGATACCTAGCGAAATAAACATTAATAACTAAACATTTAAAAAGTATAGTGTTATGTCCAATACTGCTACTGGTTATCTTTGGCTTACCTCATAAGGCAGTTTATCAAAATATCCATTATTTGGCCCTTCCCTGAGGGCAGTACTGCTAAACTTTTTGTTAAGACTGTCCATTCCACAACCATCCTTTTCTTCATAGCCATCATCTTCTAGATCATTCATGTCAATAAGTGAAGTCTTGAGCGAAAGCACTGGCTTGTCCTTTGTACCATGTAACACGACTGCATCTAATTCAGTGTAATAATCCAGAAGAGAACTATTGACTTCCAGCCGTATGAGGTTTGTGGGAAAATTTATCTGCTTAATACAAGGTTTAAATTGGCGAGCCTGGGAAGCATTCACCTTCGTCGGTCTCTCTGACCAAAGAATCTCCCATCTGCCAAAGAAAGAAACTTACCTATAATACACTTCAGAATGAGATTTACTGTTACCTTAAGGTTATGGCCCCACGCCCAATATGTTACAGTGTGACACACAAAGGTATTAAATAAGGCGAACAGAATCAAACACGAGTATTGTTGCCAGTACATAAAAAAATAAATAAATATACTAAATGTCTTTTACCTTGAAATATTTGTACTACTTACATTATTTTTATAATTTCCTAGAAAGTCCTTTCTGGCAAACTTCACGTTGGTCAGTTAGAAACTGGCATAGCTAGAGCTACGAGGAGCACCATTCAGTTGTACAGAAAAAGGAAACCCAAAGTCAGATTAAGGCGCACAGAGGAATAAAGTTCTGCGGTGCGCGTGTCCTAAACCAGCTGCGGAAACCACACTGTGCATCCTGTCGCACCAGCATCTCCTTTTCCAGCCTTTCCATTTCTGTTACTGGCGTCACACAAACTCAAAACTTTAGTTATCTCTGATTTTCTTTTACCCAGTCATTAAGTTTCATCAAATTTTTCATGAAATTGTCGCTTTTATATGCTCTTCCTCTAAATTCCCATTATTCTCCTCTTTTAGTCATCTGTGTATGTTCCGTATCTAGCAAGTACCTAACACATACCAGGAAAATATCATTTTCTCTTATTCCTCCAAAATGAACCCCACTTTCCAGCCAGATTAGTCACTACCTTCCAGATAATAAACTTATTTCCACCTTTGTGGCTTTGCTTATGATGTCTCCCCACAACAAAATGCCCAACCTGCAATTATCTGCCCATCTATTCTTCAAGGTCCAACTCACATGCCATCTCTTCATATAGATCTCCTGATAAAACTATTTTCCAAAATTATTTAAAGATTCTCCACAATATAGCATCATTAGATACACAATATTCTCACATATGTATTATAAGTAACCATTTCTAATATTGTTTCCAAATATATCAGAGAAAATTAGAAGCACACACAAAAAATACTTCAATAAACACCTTCCCATTTCTAATTACTTTAGTTAGCAGAATTTTTTTTTTAAAGATTTTATTTATTTATTTGACAGAGAGAGAGAGACAGCCAGCGAGAGAGGGAACACAAGCAAGGGGAGTGGGAGAGGAAGAAGCAGGCTCATAGCGGAGGAGCCTGATGGGGGGGCTCGATCCCAGAACGCCGGGATCAAGCCCTGAGCCGAAGGCAGATGTTTAACGACTGCGCCACCCAGGTGCCCCTAGTTAGCAGAACTTTTTAAATACAGGTTTTATGTCAAAGACTAAGTATTTTTAAGCCTCATAATACATACTACAAACTGCTTTCAAAGACGCTTATGCCAACAGCATATAAGAATGACTACTGAGGGTCGCCTGCGTGTGGCGCAGTCAGTTAAGCCTCTGACTCTTGATTTCGGCTCAGGTCATGCTCTTAGGGTCATGAGATTGAGCCCCGTGTCCAGCTCCACACTCAGCATGGAGTCTGCCTGAGATATTCTCTCTCCCTCTCCCTCTGCTCCTTCCCCACCACCTGCAGCATGTGCACATGCTCTCTCTCTAAAACAATACATAATTTTTTTAAAAAAAGAATGACTACCAAAAGTTTGATTTATTTTTAAAAATAATCTGTAATTTCATGGTAAGCCATAGCTCTGTAGGGCATAATTCATAATTTACTGATTACTAATCACATTTAAAATGTTTTCATAAATGTACAAATCATATGAGGTTTTTTCCTAATATACTGTCAGTTCATTTTCTTGGCCCAGTGACCTATTAAGTAAAAACTGATTACAGCAAGGCATTTAGGAAACTGAAATAGAAGAGTGTGAGTCAAAACTACAGAAGTCATCAACATGCAGGCACCCTAATGGTCTTTAGGCCAAGATGGCAGAAAGAAGGGCATAGAGCACCAACTTGGAAGCATACAGCAGAAGTTCACGGGGATTACAGTAAACGTATCGCTAATCATTATAGTAGGAACTTTTGCAGTTACTAGAACCTTTATAATCACCTCATATTTGCTACTTTTGCTGATTCTCTCCTGAAAACTAGGAATAAAACCAGCAAATATAAAGAGCCTGTGAATAATATATCTGGAGACAACGCAAAAGTAAGAATGGAGAGATCAGTACCACTCTCTGATCAACCTTGGGAGACTAGGGAAGAGTTCTAACGAGTAGAGCAAGTTGTGGCAGGTTCAAAGAGTAAAGGAAAGCAGGCTGGGCATCTTGCTTTTCCAGTGACAAGGCAGTAAAGCCCACCTGGAGTGCCAGGCTAGACCTAAGTACCCTTAGGGCTTAACTGCAAAAATCTTGAGGGTTCCTAACAACAGAATTGATTTGAACACTCTAATGTAAACCTATGCAGTTAAACAGAGCTAGCCATACAAGTACAAGGAACTGAAGTATGAATCATTTAAAATTTATGATGAAAAAATCATAAAAATATGAATCATGTTGGTGAGAAAATGCATTCCTAATTTTGGACAGTATATTTCCAAGAATCATGAGGCAAATGGTTTTACTATTTGTAAATAGTAAACTCTTACTGTTTGTTGCCACAGTAAAATGCCATCAGATAGTGTTAGAAGATTGTCTCGTGTCTAGGAAACAAGGACCTCGCAGGACCCTGTGAAATAACGGCCCGTACTGAGTCGCAACACATGTGGTCTAACCCCGTCTATTTTATAATTTAGTTTCAGTGAGGAGTTTTTATGAGGCTTAACAGAAACACTGAAAATGTGACATAGAAATCACCTCTGCCGGATCCTTTGTAATAAATAAATACACAACACATGTTCTTCATGTATGGCTTGAACTGCATTATAATGCAAATTCCATTATACATTTACAAGCATAAGCTTAAAGAAAAGCATTGGCTAGGGCAGAAGTATTCTATTTTAGTAAGGTATTAATCCAGTTAATTAAGTTAGATGATGCTTTAAACTGATTTCCTTAACCTTTCTGGTATATTTAAACATATCAGGATTAATGCTATTTTAGCAACATTTTTGCTTCTTCTATGCAGCATGAATATTCTATATTCACTTACGCATATATCTTAAGTTGTAAATATGATGGTATACTTAAAGAACATCAATATTATCAGTTTTTAGAAATATTTAAAAATATGTCTAAATATATAAAACTTTCATGTACCTAAATTAGTTATTTATATTTTACTTTTTCTTGATGACCTAAAAAGTAAAAAAATTTAAAAAAGAAAAGTTATTTTATAGGTCTGTGGCCACCTGAATTAAACATTAACTGTAAAATCAATACAAATTGATCCCGAGGTGTCTGCATTAAAGTGAACTTTTATTTAAAATTTCCTAATAGAACTAGAATATATTATTTCAAAGTTAGAAAGAGAAAGGTATCTATTTTATCCAACAACAGAATATGTCAATATTATTTTACTCTGGAAAGCTAAAGCCAGAATCTTAAAGCCTAGTCAGTGAAAACAAGCAAGTAAATACAAACAAATGTACATATGCACACATGTGGGTGTACACACACACACACACACACATACACACACACACATACACATTCCTTTCTGTGAGACAGCCCCAACTCTTAATCTTCTTGACCCAGGACAGTGTTAAGGAGATTAAACTGCTTTAAGTCATGCCCTCTGTAGTCTGTACATTTACCTGTTTACTGTATGTGCTCACACACTGTATATATGTATAGGACAAATCTGACAAGCTCCAATGTCCTATGTAAGCATTTTAAATCTACAGTATCACATATGCAAAATGCAGCTTGGAATTTTGGTATGGTAACCAACAGCACTCTCTACATCAGCCCCCTTATTTCCCTTTCTGTTGACTGCACTGAATGCCTACTATGTGTGCAGTTCTTAGAGAAACAAACCACTCCCTCTCTGTGATATTGATCTGCTGCTTCCCCATTGAGAAAGTCTCTCCAGGGCTCCCCAGTAGCAACTGGTAAACAGAGAGAGATGTTCACCAATGGAAACCTGAGAAAGCAAGTTTTCCGGCATATTTAGGTTGGAAACCTGGCTCATGGATGCAAAAAACTTCCCTATAACCCAAATTTCTCCTGGTTAGTAACCATATCTAGTAGCCAGCACAAAGAAAGTTCTCTTGCCAACACTGTTCCATTACATCAGCTGAAAGTAAAGGGCTAGAAGAGGAACACTAACAAGAATAAAAGGCAAGCATTTTGACAGTACACCTACTCCCTGCCTCCCAGCCCATCTCTAATTGGAACTACCTAGCATCTGCTTTAACAAAATCATGCTTCTTGTCCTACAAAGTCAGGACCAGGCTATGACCAATTTGTGAAACTGGTGCTTAAGCAACTTCCTTTGGCAGCAAATTCTCTCTGCGACAGCCACTGTCTTTCTCCCTGCTTTCTTAAGTTCAGTATTATATAAGTGCTTTTAATGCTCAGAAAAAACCATACCACTAAATTTTATCCCCAAATAACTCTATTCCAATCAGTTTCTTTAATATGATCTCAATTTGTTCATTTCTTTCTCCTCTTTTCCTGTCTCTTTCTTCCAATGTATAACCCTGTGCAGCCTATTTTCTGACTCCTACACAAGCATCCATTGAGATCTTATCCTCGGGGCCAGGACACTGGATACTACCTGTTTTCTTTTCTCTGAATCGGGCACTAGGCAAGAAGTCAGAAGACTCTGAGATCTTATAGAACTACCCGTAACTTGCTTACTTCACTTACTGAACAAAAAAATGTAACTAGACAAAATGGGGAAAGATTGTTTTTAAATTTTGAATGTTCTGGGACTACAAGTCCATTTCCTGCAAACAAATTCCTGAGCCGCTCCAAACACTCTCTTGCTTGCTAACTCTTAAGGTGGTCATAAAACCTGTGCTCAATTAAAATAATAGGCAGTACAGCCCAGGGTTCCCAAACAAAAGCACGTGATGGAGATTTCCATGACTAAATGTAAAAAATAAGGAATGTACTGGTATATATAAAAATATGCACACACATACATGTAAAATTGCCAACCATTCTTTAAGATTCTGATCATGCCAATTTTCTAGTATAAACTGAGGTTTCTTTTATGAAGCGATGGTGATGATAAATGATGTTAGTATTTCATGGGTTTATCTTTTTTAGGTGTACTCATTTAGCAAAGTAAATAATTTGACAACCTAAATCAGTTCTCTAATGTTTATTATCATTATTATTATGTTTACTATTTTATGGTAGCCAACGTTCCCTACCTGTACTCCACTTAGACCTCCTGGTCAGTTCTGTGGGCCCAGTCTCCACACCTCCTTGCTTTACTGCTAAGGGCTTCTCCCTGTAGCCTTCTTCGGAGAACTACTTGGCCTCCTAGAGCCTCTTCACCCAGAGGGTGGCATGTGCGTGGAAGATTTCCATTCCCTTCCCACTCCCCTAGTCTACAGTCCAAGACAGACGGCTGCAGGAAAGTAAGAGCCCAGCTCCCTAGCAACTTTTCCTCCAGGCTGACTGGGACTTCTTAGGAAAGTGCATCCTTGCCTGATTTCCCTTCCTACGGTGCTCTCCCCACTCTCATACTGGTTCCCCCAGGAGCCCTTCCATGGCAGATCATTTGCATAACAACAGTCTTCTCAAGGTCTGCTTCTGGGACACTGGATCCAAGGGCCCCGTGATTCCCAAAGTCTGGAAACCACTAGTCTAGACCTTAAGAATGGCACTTCCATGCTTGTGGCCCTTTGTTAGCTTGTTCTCTACACTTGAACCTTTTTCACTTCTTTAAACACCAAGACCTCACCTCATGACTTCACCTTTGCAATGTGCTGTTCTCGCTCCACCTTTCCTATACAAACTAAAGCTTCACTCAACTTTTGGGTCTCAGTTAAGTCACTCCCTCTGGGAAAACCTCTCTGAGCCCCACAGACTAGATTTGCCCTCTACCAGCACATGTTCCCTATGATCTCATGGTCTTCTTCTAGGCTAGCCTGTGACACTCAAAGAACAAGAGCTATGTTTGTCTGGTTCTTTGTTTTGTTCCCAGCAGTGAACTGGCAGAGAAGGTGTTCAATGTTTCCGACCATTTAAAGAAATTCACCAAAATGCTAACAGTTACTGAATCTGGGGAGAGTAGTGGGGTTTTGTTTTTTTCTGTGTATTTTCTTTCTTGATATTTTATGAGTTTTGTTTTTTGTTTTTTGTTTTTTTTTTTTTTAATAATGATTTTTTATTATATTATGTTAGTCACCATACAGTACATCCCCGGTTTTCGATGTAAGGCTCGATGATTCATTAGTTGTGTATAACACCCAGTGCACCATGCAATATGTGCCCTCCTTACTACCCATCACCGGTCTATCCCATTCCCCCACCCCCCTCCCCTCTGTAGCCCTCAGTTTGTTTCTCATAGTCCATAGTCTCTCATGTTTGATTCCCCCTTATTACCCCCCCTTTCTTTATCCCTTTCTTCCCCTACTGATCATTCTAGTTCTTATGTTCCATAGATGAGAGAAATCATATGATAGTTGTCTTTCTCTGCTTGACTTATTTCACTTAGCATTATCTCCTTATGAGGAGTTTTTTAAAACAATGAAACATCTACTGATTTCATAATCAGTAAAATTTAAAAGGTCCTTTTTTATCCTGCAATAATATATATTGGCTACATTCTTTTTCTCTTAAAATTTAATGGTATTTTCTGTGGAATAAAGCTAAAAATCAGTTAAGCAAATTAGAGATACATTTGTAAATAAAGTTGTCACTTTAATCACAACCATACACTATAACTCTCGGCTAGGAACCCAAGAGCATGATTTATATTCGAAGTCAGTTACGCAGACATTATGGTTTAGATTAAAGATATTACATGTTTCATAGATCTCATTCCCAAATTTGTCTAGCTTTTTAGGGGAAAAAAGTGCATAACTTTGTAGGAAAGAGACAAAGAATGACAAATCCAATAAAAACAATTCTCACATAAGAAAGGATCCTGCCTAAAGTACTTTTTCTCTCAGAAAACAAAACAAATCTGTACATTAAAGGATGCTGGTTTTTTGTTTTTTTAAAAATAGATTCATTAATAATATTATTCACGATGATTTATCAAGGTCATTCTGAAAGGAACAAATAAAGACTATTCCAGCAGTCTCCAGCCTGAGTTGAGCTGTACTCTACATTTGTTTCCTGACGGCGGGGAGGTGTTCCCTTAGAGTTGAGGGGACAAGGGCCTTCAAGGAAGCAGTGTGTCAGGTGGTAATTGATCCTTGTCCCCACTCCTCCTCCAGTGGCAGCTGGGGACTGACAGTTTAACAGGTGCCCACAAACTGCTCTGGGGTGAGAATAAGCTCAAAAGGGCAGGGCTTTTTGTCTGGTTTGTTCACTGTTCACTGCTGATCCCCAATACCCAAATCCATGCTTAGTACATTGAAGACACACATATATTTAATGAATGAATTAATCAGCAAAGTGATAGAAAGATCACTGGTATCAACAAGTAATAGAAAAATGAGCAAATAATATGATCAGATAGTTCAAGGAGAAGGAAACATAAATGGCTCTTAAACATAAAAGCATATTCAACCTCAGAGATAATGAAAGTATTTTAACTTAAGGTTTACATAAGATAATATTTTCACCTACCAAAATGACAAAAATGTTAAAATTTATTAACACACCCTGTAGGTGAGGCTTGGACAAAACATGTATGCATATACACAGGAATATAAATAGGCAGAGCCTCTTTGCAGAGAAATTTGGCACTATACGTATCAAAATTGAGAATGCACAGACCCCTTGGCCTGGCAATTCTTTTGGGATCTTAACCCACAGACATACCTGCATCTATGTAAACTGATTAATGACAAAGTTATTCATTGCATTAATGTTCATAATAGCAAAAGTATGGAAAAACTAAGTACCCATCAAAAGGTGATTGGTTAAGAAATAAGTTGGGATACGTATACACTGTGCATTACTTGCAACTATAGAAAAGATTGAGGAACCTCTCTTTGCACATATGTGGAAAGATACAGTATATACACTACTAAATGAAACAAGGTATAGGACGATGTGAATAGTATGCTTATTTTTTGTGTATAAAGAAAATAAAAATATATTTGTATTTGCTTTTATCTGCATAAAGAAACTCTGAAAAGAAATAAATAAGTGGATAAAAGTGGGTTCTTTCAACCTGGGTGGGCCTTAGGCACATGGAGATCAGAGTACATGCAAGACTGCATTTTGTATTTTTTAGATTATTGAACCATGTGAATATATTACCAGGTCAATAATTGTATTTTTTTAAAAAGAGGAGGCTGAACTACAAAAAGAGAGAGAGAGAGAGGCACTGCTACGCAAATTGATGTAAATAAATAGGCTTTTAGAAAGAATGCATGAATTTCTCAAAGCGACATTGGTTTTTAAATGAATATGCTTGTTACAAAGACATTCCCCTAACATTAAAGCTAATTCCCTAAGTCCCCCTCCTAAAGTATCACTCTATAGATCTACTTTGAGTTACTCACTGTGTGTAAAAGCAATAACATGACGCTTGTTTGAAAATATGTTACAGGTCATATTTCCTACTAACTTCTCAGATTGGCCCACATCCCAATTAGTTGAAATCACGCTTTTTGTTTATAGTAACTTGTGACGCACAAATCTCACGATCTATGAATATTACAGTAGAAGATGTTACAGGTACAAAGAAAGCGTTACATCTTAAAATATGTGATCTTTCTCTCCCTATCAGAAAACAAAAGAAAGTTTTAAAAATCCAATTTGTTCAAAGTACTTAAAAGAATAAAAAAAGACCTCCACTATTAAAACAACCAAAGCCTTTCAGCCATATAACTTGGTCATTAAAAAATGAGTCTTACCTTACTTCAGCTGGTGGAATTGGGGAATAGGGATTTGCAGAACAAGCCAGAATTCTAATGACTGCTCCAGGATGATAGGTTTCCAGAACATGAACAGCTGTCGGATACACCTGTTGTTCAAAACTAAGTTCCACATAGTCTTGGCTTTGAAAATTAGGCGGTGTCCTCTTGAATGGCAAGGAAGCGCTCGGACACTGATCCCACCATGTTCCGTAAGTTCGAAATACAGCTGTCTGAGTGAAGTCACCAGAACTTGGAAATACATTTGGTACACCTGCCAAATTCCACATGGTATAGGACATACTATTCTCACTTCCATAATGGGAACTGAAATCCACTACTTCTTTGGCATACTGGACTACCTCTGCGTTGAGAGGGGAAGTCCGGCTGTTTGATTCTATAGTTCTATGGCTGTTCATCATTTCTCCTCTTGTAGCTGTCCTGGCTCGGCGCCGAAGGCATATATAATAAAACATAGTCAGAACTGTTAACATGGGAAAGACTGGTGACATCTAGGTGTGAATAATGAAGCTTCAAAAGGTCAGGTGTCCTCAGTAAGACGCATGAACTCTTTGAAGGATGTTCTAAAAAAAATGAATGGCTTGGTAAAGTAAAAACAACTCAAATATACAGAAAAATGCATGGATAAGGTAATAATCAGGCTTTTTCCCCAATGTAATTTCCCAGAACGAAACTGAAAAAGCAAAATTCACTGTAAATGTAAATCTCTGGCATAATTAATCGAATGAATTTTTAAGAAACCTAAAAATTGATAATGTATACAATTCTATGCTATATGGGAAGCAAAACTGATATTATATGGCAATGGAAAGTATATGATCCAAAAAACCCTATTTTATACAGAATTATAACTATCTTTCAAAAAATACCAAAGTCCCTGAACTTCTAAAATGAAAATCATTTAAAATATATGGCAAACCACGAAAACATTGCTTTAAATCCAAAAGAACCTTGAGGCATTTTATAATTTCACATTTTAACAAACGATTCCCTATTGTTAATTATTACTCACCTCCCAACATGCTAAGTACAGATTTCACACTATGGGAATATAGTTTTCTGGAGCTGACAGTTAATGCAGACCAACTAAATTAACTGCCTTCCACATCACAGATCACCAGGCAGTGTTTAATTTATAACTCTTAGCAGTATTTGTTAGGGCAGTCCATGGCTGGCTGGCATCTGGTTTGCTGCCAGATACTCTTAGAAATCACTCACCCCAGAGAGAATGGTCACAGGATACACACAGGAAATGCAAAAGTTGGCATTCATCCATGTGGCCTGAAAATTGCATGCTGATTTCAGGTTCAAATGTTGAAATGTCACATTCTTTTACCTATAAGACAACAGTTTTAGAAGATCTTTTTATTTCCAACTTCGGAAGTCAAATATCCCAAAAAGACTACAGATCATCTTTTAGATAAATAGACAAACACAGATAAACAGCTACTTATTAAGTAGAACTTTTAAACCGAACAGGTCACATATTTCTGAATTTTGAGGACAATTCTGAATAATATAATTTTAAAATTTCATGACAGAATGTAATAAAGATGTAATAACGACCCCTTTTTATATAAACAACACAAACCTATAGCTTATGAGTCCAAGTATGTGGGTAGACATATATTATGGGGACCAAACAGTATTTTTTATCTCATTGTTTTATTTTTATTTAAAAAAAATTTCTGAGTGTAGTTGACACACAATGTTACATTAGGTTCAGGTGTACAACATTGTGATTTAACATCTCTACACGTTACGCTGTGCTCACCACAAGTGTAGTTACCATCTGTCACCAGACGCTACTACAATATCATTGACCATAGTCCCTATGCTGTACCTTTCATTCCCACGACTTATTCATTCCATAACTGGAAGCCTGTCTCCCTCACTCCTCACCCATTTTGCCTATTCCCCACCCCCCTTTCCTCTGGCAACCATCAGTGTTCTCTACATTTATAGGTCTGATTCTTTTTGTTTATTCATTTGTTTTGTTTTTTAGATTCCACATATAAGTGAAATCATAAAGTATTTGTCTTTCTTTGACTAATTTCAATTAGCATAATGGCCTCTAGGTCCATCCGTATTGCCGCCACACATGGCAAGAGCTCATCCTTTTTTATGGCCATATAATATTCCTCTGTAGATGCGTGTGTGTGTGTGTGTGTGTGTGTGTGTGTTTACATCTTCTTTATCTATTCATCTATCAATGGACACTTAAGTTGCTTCCATACCTTGGTTATTGTAAATAATGCTGCAAAGAAATAGGGGAGCATATCTTTTTGTGTTAGTGTTTCTGTTTTCTTTGGATAAATACCCAGCAGTGGAATTATTGGATCATATGGTAATTCTATTTTTAATTTTTTGAAGAACCTCCATACTGTTTCCCACAGTGGCTGCACCAATTAGATTCCCACCACCAGTACACAAGGGTTTCTTTTTCTCCACATCCTCGCCAACACTTGTTATTTCTTGTCTTTTTGATTTTAGCCATTCTGACAGGTGTCAGGTGATATCTCATTGTGGTTTTGATTTGCATTTCCCTGATGATTAGTGATGTTGAGCATCTTTTCATGTGTCTATTGGCCATCTGTATGTCTTCTTCAGAAAAATGTCTATTCAGGTCCTCTGCCCACTTTTTAATCAGACTGTTTCTTGAAGGTAGGATCTAGCCAAAGATCTTCATTTCTCAAAGTACTCAGTACATGGTAGGCACAAAATATTTGACATGTTGACAGAAAGGTGATGAACAAACAATGCTATAAAAGTCTAAAATAATGTAAGATTACATAACAGTATTCTTATGCCTCTTAATCCCAGCCAGATCCAAACACACTGAAAGGCTTGATAAAATGTAACCAGTAAAACAGTATATAAAGAACTGAGCTTGAAACAAGTGAGGAAAATCCACAGTTGTGAGAAACAGAGGAAAGAGAGCAGGAGCTTGAAGCTAATACAGCTCCTGGAACCAGGTACAGGCCTTACTGGTTATAAGGGGCTTTCTAACACTCATACAGAGAAGTGATCTCAAGCCACAGGTCACATGTAGAAAGATCTTCATAAAGCCGAAAATCAGGAAAGATCACCCTGTTAAAACCAGAAATATGAAAACTCAGTGGCCAGGAAGCCTAAGGAGACATAACCTTAATTCGGGTAATGGGGAAAAGGCGCCAGAGGGAAATCACAACCCTATTAGGTGTACATCACGCACCAAGCATGGGCCTAAATTCATACTACCTTCATGAGTTAGAATCTCTACCCCAGGGGCGCCTGGGTGGCACAGCGGTTAAGCGTCTGCCTTCGGCTCAGGGCGTGATCCCGGTGTTGTGGGATCGAGCCCCACATCAGGCTCCTCCGCTATGAGCCTGCTTCTTCCTCTCCCACTCCCCCTGCTTGTGTTCCCTCTCTCGCTGGCTGTCTCTCTCTCTGTCGAATAAATAAAATCTTTAAAAAAAAAAAAAAAAAAGAATCTCTACCCCAACTCCAAGCCAAAAACATTTAAAAAGATAAAGTAGCCTTGAACTGGTAAAACTTTAGAAGCTCGTAGGGGCAGATGTGAAACCTCTTTGCAGGGACATTTCCATGACACACAATACAGGACTAAACACTAAGGTACATCACAGTAAAAACTTACGCCAAGGGAAAGTGAACCACGATGAAGGACAGTCAGTAGGCAGGCTCACGAAATGGACAAACTTGCACCCCAAGAGCAAGAAATAGAACAACCTGAACAAGACATTTTTCTGGAGAAGAATAATAACACATGTATTAAAATAAATAAGGTGTTTCTGCAGCACACGTTCCTAGTGCTGATGTACCATGAATCAACAAATCAGATTCACCTCAGGAAATATAACACCAAGTGCTAAAGTATAGGTCATGTTATAAACGTGGGAAAAAATAATTATCTAGTATATCACTTCTTTATTCAAATCTTTCACCTACCACAAGCATAAATCTCTCACAAAAAAAATTACAACTGCACAAATCTCAAATCTTTAATGCCAAAATTTAAAATGATACAGCTCCTTTACCATATACACTTTATTTCAAAATAGGCCCCCAAGTATATTAACAAGGGTAACTGTCCAAAGAATTGACTTGGTCCTTCTCTTTCTTAAAAGAATAAAATAAACTGCAAAAATGAAATTTAAAAAAAGGACAGAATTCCAACTGCCAAAGTGGACGGATGAGTTTGGCTATAAAATCTTTTTTTTAAAGATTTATTTATTTATTTGAGAGAGACAGAGACAGAGAGAGAACGTGCGGGGGAGGGGCAGAGGGAGAAAGTCCCAAGCCAACTTCAAGGAGAGCACAGAATCAGAAACAAGCCTCAATCCCACCACCCTGAGACCACAACCAAAAACAACCAGAACAGAAACCAAGAGTTGGAAGCTCAACCGACTGCGCCATCCGGGTACCCCAGCTATATAATCTTTGGACATCACTTCTCATTCACTCCACAGTCTATATAAACTGCTTCAAATAAGCTTCTTTCACTTTCTTTATAAAACTGCATTTATTGGAAAGCAAAAATTTTATAAAACCAAAGAAATATCTGCAAAATAAGATATCATCATTCATGTGAACTTTCACAACCATTCTTGGCATAAAGATTGAGAAAAATTGTGAAAGTCAAATTCTATTTGACACACCAAGCCACAAACTTTCTGTTTCCCAGCTAGCTGCTACTACTATAGATTATGGGATAATATCAAAAGCAGCAAGAATGCCATATGAGCAATACCATCTTTAAGCCGCGTTAAAGTTAAGTAAAATTTTACGCTGAAGCAACATATGTAAAAGTGAGTTATAAACTGTAAATATATGTATTATATATTCAAGTTTCTGCAGAGTAGAAGAGAAATGTAAATGGATGCTTTATTTTTCCAACTATGAGTAACAATAATCGTTATTTTTTGTAAGATAAAGCTAAAAATGACATTTTTGAAAGAAGGAAAAGCAGTGTACAGTACACTGAAAAAGCAAATATATTTATTCTTTTCCAGCCATCCTATTCAGAAAAATGTAATAAAATTAAACCCTGTTTTTGAAAATAAACAAGACATAGAAATAAAAAAGGAAGTGTGCAATCCCATTGTTAAAACCCTTCATTGATTCTAAACTCCTTTCTAATCAACTAAGATGAGGCTATAAACGTGTTTGGGGGGGGTGGGGAAGAACATATGGAGAAGAAAGGATAGCTCACTCTATTTTTCCCTGGGAAATGAAGCTGAAAAAGGGAACAGAGGCATAGTCTCAGAACTCATGTGGGCAGCAATGGCCAATGCTGAAGTCCAAATCGTCCGTGTACTGTCTGGACTTTTGCCAAGGCATGGAGGCAATTTGAGATAACCAATGAATATCCCAACGGGCAATGAACCAAATGCAAAAGATACAATAACTCTATTTTATGAGGAAAGTGGGATTCAAAGACAAAATTACTTTTCCCACCTGGTGCAAATAAATATTAGTCTGGTACACTAAAGTAGTCCAAAAGGGTGATTATAAAATATACCTTTTGAGAGACATTTTCTTTTCCAGTTCATTCAAAATGCTACTTTAATTTTTAAAACTCTCACAACATATACAAATATTATTTTCCATTTAACAAAAAGTCACAATTAGAAATAGGGTGATCCTTATTTTATTAGTTGTTTAACCCAATTACTTATCAATAATGGCTATGAGGGGAGAAATTCTCCACAACACACGAACTTTTATACTAGCACAATCAAGGAATACAGAACAACAGCCATTTTAACTTCTATCCTGAGACTTTCATACTCCTTGGGAAACAACTTGCTTTACACAACATGATTTTATTATAATACAACTTTATTTTCAACTACATCTTTCATATTATAAAATGCTTAACAAAGTTAAATAATACAATTACAGAGAAAGCAATAACAGTGGAAAAGAGAAATTAAGAGGTATAGACAAGGGAGAACATATGTTTTCTACTGAGATTTGAAGTGAGATGGGGAGTCGATGAGGCGGAGAGAAGCAGGATGGCAGGAACTGCAGAGAAGTCGGCTCCTGCTCCGGCTCCGGCACAGGAGAGACAGGAAGGAAAAGGACTTTTCATAAAATAAACAAAAGGAGGTGATCAGAATGAACTCGAACCAGGACCACACCAAGGCCAGGTTCACAGTGGGATGAAAGAACCTAGAAACAAGCTTAAAACTCCAAAAGGATTCTCAACCTAAAGTGACAAGATAGAGGAAAAGAAAAAAGGACAGGCAACGAGGCACAGCCAGATACCGAAGTCACAACACAGTCCTGCTGCAGAATGGCCCAAAGACACCAGCCGATGAAGTGACAGGGAAAGACGAGGGTCTAGGCAGCTCCGCGGCATCACACCAAAATGTAATAGAGTCCATAATGTGGTAAGAAATCAAGATAAAAAGGCCAAACCTGGTAATGTCATCATTTCTGAAGCCTACCGAAACTGATCGAGAGACACTATTTTGAGGAAAGGGCTTTTCTGGACAAGTCTAGAAATCCAGACATCGGTGAATAGAGGAAAATATCAATCAAAAAGAGGGGAATTATATTTCAATTCAGTGCAGCAGCTGCCACTCACAACCAGCCCTCTTTCCTGGCCTGCCCCCGCTACGCTTCTAGGGCACCGTGTGCTCCTCTATCTCCTTCTGCCTGTCTGATAACCTCTCCTCCCTGAGCCCTCTTCCTCTTCATTCTCCAGTAGATAGAGGTACCAGTAAGAGAAGGCTGTCTTTTAATAAAATAACACCCAAGAATGTTCCACTTACCTTGGCACGTCTTCTCCCCTCCCTTCCATTTCCACACTCACCACTTTTGCTATAGAGCAACTGCCTACCCCCAACCACACTCGTGCTTGCACAGCTCAGAATCTTCAAGTCTTCCACTGAGGCTGGGCTACTCGGGAACGCCCTTGGCACCCTCCTAGTCATCCTTTAAGGTCACGTACAGACTTGGTCTACCACTCACTTTTTCTCTGCTCTTACATTTTTGTGTGCCATTTCTTACACAGTGAGAGATCTTTCTCTACGCTAATAGACTATGAATTCCTCAAGTTCGGGGAATATGACTTAATCATAACTACATCCTTAGGGCTTAGCACATGCCAATATATGTTCAATAAGCATTTGTTCTGTTTTCTGAAGATGGGCAGAGAAGATGGCGGGACAGAATTAAAATAAACACAGAAATGAAACCAAGGACTCTTCAAGATAAGAACACGAGGACTGAAAAATTAAGCAAAAAGAGTTCCATATCCTGACACAGAGCAAAAGAGGGGAAAAATGGATAATAAAAACCGAAACACAATAGGTAAAAATCAAATGTATGAACTTCTTTGAAGCCATCCAATAAGGAATAGTATACATATTGAAATTTTACTGTTCAAAGAGAATGTAAAAAAGTAGTAACCTCTGTTAGTACAAAAGCAGCCCCTGAACACATAAAAGAGACTTGACCTTGGCTACAAAGAAACTCTGATTGAAATTAAAGAAAGATTCATGAAAGAGATGATTGGAGAGGTAAAAGGAAACTATTTCCTCAAATACAATGAGTTTTTTTTTAACACCCCAAATCTGCGTTAAGACCATAGAATGATTAAGAAGAACTGGAAAAAATATGAGTGGAAAAGAAGTTCTTAGAAAAACTTATAACCTAGGAACAAGAGGGCAGAGACAAGTCAAGGAAGGCAATAATAAAAGAGCCAGGTTGACACTGTTCTGGTATTAGATGAGCTAGGGAGGAGCACTGTAATTATTTACATTTCAACGTACTATATTAAAATAATGTACCAGGGTCAGTAAGGAGACTATTGGAATGGAATATTACAACTTTACATGCCTCTCTCTTCTTCTACGTAAATTCTCCTCCAGTTAAAACACTTTTATTCTGATTACAGTTTTTATTCAACAAGGCCCCAATATAGAATAAACATGTAGAGTTCTTAACTGAGCCAAGTGTTATGGACAGGGAAAATACAGCTTCCTAGCCAGCTTCAAAGCTTCTTGAAAATCCAGGCAAACAGAACAAAAGAAAGCAGAGGAACCACTCAGGAAGAAAAAATCCTAAAGCCAAGGAAAAATCCTGAAAACCAAAAAGACAAACCATACCTCTTTCTCTTCCAGGAATCAACGTAGGACTTAAAAATACAAAAAGTATGGGGGTGCCTGGGTGGCACAGTGGTTAAGCGTCTGCCTTCGGCTCAGGGCGTGATCCCGGCATTGTGGGATCGAGCCCCACATCAGGCTCCTCTGCTATGAGCCTGCTTCTTCCTCTCCCACTCCCCCTGCTTGTGTTCCCTCTCTCGCTGGCTGTCTCTATCTCTGTCAAATAAATAAATAAAATCTTTAAAAAAAAAATACAAAAAATATGGCAACAACGGGCATTTCAAAACTTTTGCTAGTTAATGAACAAATGGTGAGGACCACATAAGAAGTGCATAAGAAGTCAAATCAGGAATAAATTTGCCAGAAAACAAGGGAGAAGATTTAGAATAAATTTAACCTAGAAATTGATAATGGTTAGTTCTCTCTCCTTTCTTTCCTAAACTTTCTTTAACAAGCATATCTCAACTTATGAACTATTTCATGACCATTCTTTAGTAGAGAGAGAAAGGAATCGAGGAGTCAATGTTCTCTTTTTGTTTTAAAAAGCAGAGCTGTAGGGATAGATGTTTGGTGATTTAATACAATGGACCTGAAAACCCTCTTCCTGCCCAAAGTGCTATCTCACAAAGTGACAGGAAGGACATGTTTCTAATAACACAGGTATGATATATAAAGTACCTTAGATAAGATGCCCCCATGCCATATTCTCTATAGCTCACCTTTTCTTCCCTTGTTAATGATGGGTAAGAACAAACCATTTGAATGGGAAGAACGGCAAATTTAGAATAACTCTAAACCTTTGGCAGATACACAATATATATTTAACTAAAATCTAAAATGTTAGGGATAACTGGCTAAGGGCAATTTTAGTAGACTCGCTGGAGAGAAAAAAAAAATCTCTCTAGCTACTAAAACCATAAAGTATATTGAATTTACTTTATTCAAATACTAACTATATATTTTTGTACAGTAAAATAAAGAGATTTTACCTAATAGAAATATATTGAATTTACACTTAGCCTTCCTAACAAAAATCTAACTACAAGATCATAGGTATGTCACTGCTAACCATTCATGCTAAAAGAGCAATTAACTAAAATGGTATAATACTGTTAAATTAACTTTGGTATGAAATTTAATGTAACCACCTCCAGAATCTAAATGTAGAATGTTTCCATCAGCCCAAAAGGCTCACTGCTGCTCCGTCCCAATCACCCATCCACTTCCTGCACCAGATAAAAAATAACCTGCTTCCTATCACTATAAATCAGATTGTCCTTTATTCTAGTTACATACAAATGAAATAATATGTACGTATTCCTTTGCGTCTAGGTTATTCTGCACAGCCTATCTTTAGATTTATCCCTATTGGTATGTGTATCAGTAGTTTGTTCCTTTTTATTGCTGAATCGTATCCATTATAGGGACATATCCACTCACCTGTTGATAAACATTTGGGTTGTTTCTTGTGCCAAAGTGTTTCTAAAATGGCTGCCAGCATCTTAAATTTCCACCAGCAATATCTGAGACTTCTAGCTGTTCCACATCCTAATCAATAGCCAATGTTGTCAGTCTTGAGCCATTCCGGGGGGTGGGTGGTAACTATCTTGTTTTAATTTGCGTTTCTCAATTGACTAGTAATGATGTGGAGCAATTTTTCACGTCTTTATTTGCCATTTGTATCTTCTTTAGTGAAATGTCTATTTTGCCCATTTTTTAGAATCAGGTTTTTTTGTTTTTGTATTATTGAGCTGTAAGAGTTCTTTGTACCTTCTAGATACAAGCTTTTTATCAGATATATGTTTTGCAAACATTTCCTCTCAGTCTGTGCCTGGCTTTTCATCTATCTGATAATATCTTTTAAAGAGAAAACTTTTCAATTTTTATTAAGTCCAATGTATCATTTTTTTTCTTTTTATGCCATATTTTTGTGTATCCTAGCAAACATTTTACTTAAGAGCAATGTCAAGCATAATTTCAGAAGGGTAAACTCTGGGACAGATAATATTTAATACCTTAAACCTGGGAACAGTTAATTACAGATTAATGAAATTTTAAGAGGATACCAAACTGGATGCTGCAAACACTTCCAGTGGGAATGCAAAATGGTACAACCCCTGGAAAACTTTGGCAGTTTATTATAAAGCACAACATACCCTTCCAAACCATCTAGCAATCCCACTCCTACATTATTCATTCAAGTGCACTGAAAACTTATATTCAAACAAAAACCTGTACACAAATATTTGTATATTTATTCATAATGACTCCAACCTGGAAACATGAAAGATGTCCTTCAACAGGTGAAAGGATAAACAACCATATATCCGTACAATGAAATATTACTCAGTAATAATACAGAATGAACCACTGATTCAGCAAATAGCACAGATGAACCTTAAGATGATTTTGTAAGTGAAAAAGGCTACACCCAAAGGCTACATACTGTAGAACTTCATTTATAGGATATTCTGGAAAAGGCAAAACTACAGGGAAAGCAAACAGCTGATTGCCAGGGAGTTAGAGGAAAAGAGGGGTTGACTCCAATGACTACAAAGGGCCCACACAAAGGAATTCCTTGGGTGATAGAACGGTTCTGCATGCTTTTGATTTCAGTCTTTGTTTTGGACCAAAACAAAATCAAGTTGGAGATCTGATAGCCTCATATTAGCTTATTTCTGGGGGTCCTACTTTATTAGTCTGTTCTTGACCAGCACACTCTGAAAGATATCTATTAGTTGACATGTCCAGCCTATTCACTGTGTGTAGGACAAAGCCTGATCACAGAGGCCTTTCCACTTACCTGGCTTTAGGGAACTACCTGTCTGGAAGAGAGAAGAGTGACCTTCATGACTTTACAGAGATTCCCAACCAGGAACAAATCAGCCAACATAGATCTGCATTTATATGTAGGAGTAGAATTACCCATCTTAAAGACAAGGAAACAAGCTGGGCAATAAGAGCGAGTGGTCTCCCATAAAAGTAAACAATGAGAGAGTAGTTTTAAAATTATAATTGTTATCTTTAGTGTGAATTAATGGAGTATAGGATTCACAAAACAAGGAGAAACTAATTTTTAAAAATTTTAAGGTCTTTGAAATTAAAAACATGGTGGCCAAATTAAAAATTTAAATGAAAAAATGATAAGTAACTTAGAACACAGAGGTAAGAAACCTAATGCCTATATAAAGTGAATGCAAGAGACCAAAGCTGGTGGAAATTCAAGGAAATGCTAGAAGATAGTGTAATATTTCAGGATTTCTAAAGAAAAAAACTGACTCAAACTCTTATTCACATAGAAAAACAAACAACACAGTGAAAAATATTTCTGGACATGCAAATATACTTCCTATAACTCTTCTTAAAAAAATCTTCAGGAAAGTATTCCACTCAAAAAAAAAAAAAAGAAAAAAGAAAAGTAAATATTTTTAAAAGGGAAAGATGGAATATTCAAGTAATTAGTGACCTTACAGTCAAATTTAAATCTTTACAGATACAGTACTGGTGCAGATGAAAAGGATGGTTGGGGGGGAAAAAACCACAAGTAATGTAAAAAAGATATCAAATCAACAAAACTAAGAATGTAGGGAAGGCAAGGAGTCACAGCCTCATATTATTGAATGGAGATATAAGGGAAACAGAGATGATTTGAGATTTTCTGAACTGCATTGCAAGGGAGAGAAAAAAAAAAGGTAAATATATGAATAGGTTAAATTTTCCTATTAAAACAAAGCCTTTTGCACAAGGGATGTTTGTAACTCTTCTGTATTTTGACTATGGTGGTGGCCACAAGATATACATAAAATTGCAGAAAATTAAATGCAAACACACACAAGCGCATGTAAAAGTCATAAAATCTGGATAAGATCTGTAGGTCGTACCAATGTCAATTTCCTGGGTGTAATACTGTACTATCGTCATGCAAAATGTTACCACAGGAGGAAATGAGGTGAAGTGTACATAGGATTTCTCTGTATTATTTCTTATAATTGCATATGAATCTATAATTATCTTTTTTTTTTTTTTTTCCAGAGGGAGAGATGGGAGAGAGAGAATCTTAAGCAGGCTCCACACTCAGGGCAGAGCCCAATGTGGGGTTTTATCTCATGACCCTGAGATCAGGACCGGAGCCAAAATCCCAAAATCAAGAGTCGGACGCTTAACCAACTGAGCCATCCAGGTGCCCCTCTATAATTATCTTTCTAAAAAAAGTTTAAAAATGCAAAAAAATAAAGACAAACTTTTGAATTAGGAGGAGAGAAGACTAGGGAGAGAAATAAAAGTCCAACTATATGATGTTTGATGTTTAAAAGAGGCAAGTAAAGCAAAATGATGGGGAATGACTAAAATTAAACATATGGGCAATAAAGATCTGGTACACGCAAAACTGACAGAGATGGCAACAGTAATATCAGACAGTGTAGACTCCAAGGCAAAACGGATTAAACAAGGCAAAAAGGGTATTTTACATTTTGTAAGACTGAAATCCAAACAATTACACATAGGATGAATTCAATCAAATTCAGAGTCAGAGTAGGAAATCAACATATTCTGCTTACTGATTTGTCTATTTTGAGGGAAAAAATAACATAGTATAATAAATGTGTCAGGAAAAACAACAGGAAAAGGATGGCTTATCCAAAAAAATGTTTTAGAAAAATGTCCAGATATTTAGAAAAATAAATTTGGAATATTATCACAGCAACCATTTTTAATCTAAATTTATGATACAAAATATCCAATTAAGGGAATTTGTACAAAGTATTTTAATAATCTTGGGGTGAAAACTTAGAGGTCATAAAGGAAGACAATAATAGAATTGACAACATAAATATTATAAAAATTTCTGTAAAACAAAAGTTCCCAGAAACAGCATTAAAAGAATAGACTATGAAAAAAAAAAATACTATCAAATGGTGTACAAAGTCACTAGTAGCCATAACATGTAAAAAGCTATTACAAACCAGTAAGAAAAAGAAACACTTCAACAGAAAACTAGAGGATGAACATATGTTACAAAAGAATGCAAATGACCAATAATTTACAGATATTTAACTCCATCAATAACAAAGAAATGCAAAATTAAAACAGTAAAAACATAGCATTTTTCATCCATAGAATTACTATAATGTAAAAAGTGATTTATCACCTTGATACAACTCTTCACAGGTCTCTCTTGTTTCTGCATGTGCCCTTTGTTCCAGACTATCTTTTCAAGGATGTCTAAATAGGAAACATCCATGGCAGATAAAGAGTTTCCCTTTGGAGTAGAGGGCAGGTTTATTGATTATCCAGCATAATAAATATAATGCCTCTCTCTAGGGCAAAGGTTAAGCAAGTTTACTCACAGCCCATTATGAGAGATTCAGGTTCCCTAAACTCAGGGTTCCTGTCCTGTAATGTAATCTACCGTGTGTGCTAGAGTCATCTCGTCCTTATCACATCACCAGGCAGAAACTGAGGTTCGAGGAAGCAGCACAAGAAAATGATGATACTCTGGCTGCTGCTGTTGCTGTGCTTGGTCTCTGGCCCTGGAGTCTCATGTCTTTGGCCAGTATCCACGAAACTGTTGACTTGCAAGTAGGGTAAAATCTCAAGATATGTGACAATCCATGGCAATGATACGGCAGCAGCAGCATTCTTATAAAGTGTATAAATTTACTCTTTCAACACCTTTGGAAAGCAATATGGCAGTCTTTTTAAAATGTATATAGCCTTTGACCCAGCAATTGCTTGTCTAAGCATTTACACCAAGGAAATAAACAAATGTGCTAATATATACAAACAAATGATCCCAAATTTATTTCTATTACAGAAATAAATTTGAAATAGCTTAAATATCAACAGGGAATCAGTTAAACAAATTTTAGTTTATTTCTACACTGAAATACCAAAAAGACTTTAAAAAGATAATGTTATATGCACTGACATAGAAAGATGTTCATCAATTATTACTAACTGGAAGTTATAGAAAATTATATATTATACACTGCCATTTATGAAACAAATGTAGACTTATACGCATGTACTTTTGGTGTCTGGACGGAGAACAAATGATTAATGATGATCTCTGAGAAATGGGTTTATGGAGTAGGGCACACAACACTTTTACTTTCTCCTCTGGCTACTTCTATATTACTTGACTTTCTTTTGAAGAACGTATATATTTATTTTATAATCTAATAAAGTTCCTAAGCATCTGTTATGGCAGCACTTGAAAATTCATTACATTTAAGACATCCAGTTGGGATGGTAAAGTATAAATGGACAAGGGGCTGTTCTGGGTGTCACTTCTATAGGCACTTACCCTCAGAGCTGCTGAAACCAGGTACAGAAAGTCCTGAGTCATAGCTGAAGAGTGACACACTACACTTACTAATAATACAATCCAAAGTTAAAAGACATGCAGATTTTGAACAGCTGCTTTTCTACGTACAACTCTATATGGCAAGTTCTGAGGTACCAAGAGAAGGGATTTATTTAGCAATGGTTAATGATTCAATGACCCATGAAATAGGTTAGCTTAAAAAAATAATAATTTCAAGAATAGACAAGTAATTTTAAAGGGGTGGGGAGGGGTTGTGGTGGTAAGGACGCCTGGGTGGCTTAGTCGGTTGAGCATCCAACTCTTGATTTCGGCTCAGGTCATGATCTCAGTGTCTTGGGATGGAGCCCCTGCTCTGTGGGTTGGGCTCTGCACTCACTGCAAGTCTGTTTGAATCTTCTCTTTCCCTCTCCCTCTGCCCCTCCCCGCTGCTCAAACTCTCTCTATAAATAAATAAATAAATAAATAAATAAATAAATAAATAAAATCTTTAAAAATAAATAAAAAATAGAATGGGGGAAGGAAATCAATTTAACCCCATTAAGTGTTGTCATTACAAAAATATTTAGTGGTCTACAATATGCCAGACACTGTTTGAATCACTAGACATTAAACACATTACAAAGCTAGAGTAAGAAAAGCAGCATGGTACCAGCACAAGAAGCCAGAGATCACTGAACAGCAGTTCTGAAAACGTCCTCAGAACACACAAGAATTAGGACCTTGGATAAATAGAGTATTTGTTATCAGTAGGGAAAAACAGAATCCAAGAAATGATGATGGGATCAATGGCTAATAATTTTGGGTGGGGGGAAGCGCCTTACTTCCTTTCTCATACTAAAAATACATTTGAGATAGGTTAAAGATTTTTGGATGAAGACTAAGATCATTAAAAGTACTAGAAGAAAACAGGTGAGATATATATATATAAATATATAAATATATATATTTACAGTTCATGTGGCAAAAAGTCTAGGAGGACACCAAAGTTAGCTCCATGAAGTTAAGACAGAATGTTGATCAAGGAAAATTATGATGATGAGGCAGAGACTAAGACAGCAAAGAACAAAGGGGCAGTTTTTGCTAACTGACCATATCTGAAAATAAAAGACAGCAGTTAACAATATTTTAAGATGCCGTGTACGGAGTACTATAATTGCATTACTTGATCACAGCATTATAAAGAAGAAATTAACCATTTTACATTGAGATGACCTCTCTGATTTTCAAGTCAGTAACAGAAGAGAAGCGCAGGAAATCGCAGGGTTCAGAAAAGCCAAAATCTGAGACAGTTAAAAAAGCTGACACTCAAAAAAGAGGTATGAAAAGAATCCAATTCAATGAGTAATTAGAGAGTGCCTACCATAGGGTGATGCACATGGCCCCTAGGAAGACAAGCACGCTGTCTCTTTCCTCCAGTAACTTAGTATCTAATAAAGAACACTAGGATAGCTGATGTATTAAGAAAATCTCCCTTTACTTAACCAACAGGTATAACATGTAGTACAGAACTAGAGAGGCATTAAGTGAGCTTTTTCAGGATAAAATGTGCCTGAAACCAAGGACTGCACTCCAGGAGGCAGTAAAGGCAGTTTGTGGACTCAAACAAATTGGAACAAACAAGATCACCACACCTGGTGTGAATCCTCCAGGGCAGAACGCCAAACATGGGATCTCGTCAACGCCGCGACCTGACTCTGCCCACGGGTTTATATCACTTTGACTTTCTATTTATTCGTATATTTCAATTAGTGACTGCATCCCGAGGCTATGTGGCAATAAGCATTTGGGAACCATCAAGTCAATCCAAAACCACTCCCACTGTAAGCATGCTGACAAGGAGGCCAAGTGGATGGTCACCATCAGCACTACACTCTAAGGACACCCCTAAACATTGCAACAAGGTTGCTGCGGGTATCTTGTGGCAGTCCTGAAGACATGGGCCTTGTTAGTCAAAAACCATCGATGCCAGAGGGAAACCAAGGCAACACGCACAGGAGCAACAAGTACACAGGCGGGCAGGTGGCCGACGCAGGACTGCAGGGTCAGCACGGCCCGCTGACACCGCGGTGTAAACAACCCTGGGCAGGGTGGGGCAGACAGATACGTCTCACGCCGTGCAGACAGGGTGGGGCAGAGAAGCAGCACCCAAGGCACGTAAACCTCTCACAGGTGCCCAGCAAGCTCCGCAAGCGCGGCGCGGGCTTCGGGGGAGGGGCGACCGGTGGGGACCTCTGCCCAGCGCCCAGGCTCCCCAAGCACGGCGCTCCGCCGTGGCCCGGCCCCGCCCCAGCGCTGAAAGAGGAAGACGGAGACCCGCAGGAGGAAAAAGTAAAGGAAGGGCCGTACCCTGCAGGGTCCGGGAGAGGTGCACGCCGTGGGGTTCACCAGCGACCCAGGCGGCACCGGGAGACGCGGCCGCGGGGGGCGGCTCCTAGAGTCCCGCGCTCCGGCGCGGCAGCGGCCAGGCCGGCCCAGCGCGACCCGGAAGGAAGACGCAAAGACCGCGAGGAGGGGCGGGGCCGAGCCAGGGGAGGGGCGGGGCCAGAGGGGAGGCGGGGCGCCGTTCCCGCCGGCGCCCTGCGCGGCATCTGGACCGCCCTCTCCGAGGCCGAGGGAGGAGCTTCCTACTGACTTCCTGGCCCCAGTCGTACCTATAAATTGCCCAGTTACTACCCAGCAGGCAGTGGTTGAAATCCACTGCGAAGGTAATCCGTTCCTCGCACCAGCCTGCCATCTGTAGCGTAGTCCTGCTAGAGCTTTTGCAGTCCAGAGTTTGTGGGTCAGGTAATGCGTAGGGATTATGGGTGGTAAGGTCCTTAGAGCAAAAGTGGAAAATAAATTATAGGTGCTCTAGAGGCATAATTCACCAAGTTTGCAAACCTCTTCTGCCCCAGATACAAATCCATCCTACAAGCTCATTTCCCTCACATTTGGAAACCTTGATCATGACCTCTCATGAACAAGATGGTCTCACGTCTCTCTTACTCAGTTACTTTTATTTTCAGTAGATACAATATCAACTTTTTAAAGTTTGCATTATACTGATCTCGTTACAAGATTTCCATTAAGATGAAAAAACAGAATCATGAAGAGATGTTAACACGTTACTTGCTATATATTTGTCCCTAAAGAGGCAAAATAATGAAGGTATTTATTTATAAAGTATATATATGAACTGAACTGATATATGATGTGCGATAAAAATTGTATGAAAAACTGGACATTTTTAAAAAGAACATGATGTGCAGTATAAATTGTATGCAAAACTGGACATTTTAAAAAGGACTTGAATTTTAATCCCCAATCTCCCTTGAGTGTGGGCAGCTTAGTGACTTGTTTCCAAAGAATACGGAAGGGAGGAAAAAGTAGCTTTATTGCGGAGAAACCTGGTGAACACTACCTTGGCCAGATGAAAGTTAACACCATCGGTGATAAACCAAGTTGATAGCATGTACCCTGATATGGTGTGATGAGAAAGGCTCTTCATCTCTGTAATTATGGGTTTCCTTAAAACCCATAAACCCAGTCTGACCTTGAGACAACATTAGAAAACCCAGAAAAACCTACAAAATACCTGAGAACTGTCTAGTTAATGGAAAAAAATATAACAAAACAAACAAGGAAAAACTGAGAAATTGTCACAGACCAGATGGGGACTTGGGTGATAGGACCACTAAATGTAACATGGTATTTTAAGTGGGATCCTAAAACATGAAATGGATGTTAGTGGGGAAACTAGTGACATAGGAATGGAATTTAGTTCACAGTAATGTACTAATGTTGGTTTCTTAGTCGTAGCAAGTGTGCTATTATAATATATGATGTTAACAGATGAAGGGCAAATGGATGAGTGGTATGTAGAACCTTCTGTACCAGCATTGCAACTTTTCTGCAAATCTCAAGTCTATTCAAAAATCAAAACTGAACTACAAATAAATTAATTTATTAACGAGTAAATAAAACCTGCTCTTTTGTGATTGCCAGTGAGACTTAATTGAGTTGATGCCTTTAGGGCACTCAGACCCAGTCTAACTAAAACAGTTTCTCATTTCTAATTTTTGAAATAAAATTTTCATTAAGGTATAAAATATACCCAGAAAAGGACACAAAATATGAATGTAGAGTTTGATGAAAAGTGAACACACCCATGTATTCACCACTCAGATCAAAAAATAGACAATTACTAGCACTCGGAAGCCCCCCACTGTTTTCTTAAAACTCTATCCTTCACTCCTCCCCAAAGGTAACCATTTTCCTGACTTCTAATATCAGAATGGTTCTTACCTTTATGTAGTTGGATTCATACATTATGGTCTGGCTTCCTTCTCTCAACATTAGGTCTATGAGAGCTATTCATGTTGTTGAGTAGAGTGGTAGTTTCTTGAGTTTCTACTGTATAAATATACCATCACTTATTTATTCTACTCCTGATGGACATTGAGCTGTTTTTTCTTTTTATTATTACAAGCAATGCTGTTATGAACATTCTTATTCATATCTTTTGTTGCATATCTTTTGCATGCCCCCCCCCATAAATTTTCATCTTCTTGTGTATAAGAGATATAGTAGTTGGTGCTATTATTTGTTTTGTTTTGTGTTTTGGTTTAGTTTTGTTTTTAAGGGCACTTAAAGCACTGCTTGGAAAGTATGTTAAGTTTATATTTAAGGAAAGGGAAAGACTAGGGCAAAGTTACATTTCTGTGACTAGAAGGAATTTTGGTCATCATTGCTCAATCTACCCTCCCTCCATCCTTCTCAAGCGCCATAACATTGCCATGCTTCATTTGCTGAGCAGAAGAGCCAAGTGGGGCCAAGGAAAAGGGCGATACTTATCAGTTAGTGGTGGCGCTGATTTAATGGGTGAACTAATGCCTAGTTATTAAATGGAATGTTGTTTGGAGCTGAATAGCATCCCACGCCGTAACAGCACTATTACAAATAAAGAAAGTCCCAACAAAGCTTAATTGTGCGTAAAGAACCAGCTCAGCAAGCTGGTTGTGATCCATTCTATGTTCGCTTCAAAAGTTACAATGTTCTACTCAGATGGGGAGGCGGGCAAAGAAGCAGCAGATTCAAAACTCTTCTTTGTCTCTAACTCTTAAAACACTCACAATCATACCCTCCACTGTTTTCAAGTGATTCGTCTTTATCTTAAAATGAAATGCGTACCAATTATAAACTTTCAGGGTGAGGAGTACGCATGACAATAAGACACTATATCAGAGAAGCGCAGACAGCATCATTCCGCACACTGCAGAGAGGACCAAAAATGTCTTCACCATGAGTTCCCTTAGGTTTGCTATCATTGGTTACCAAGTAAAGTCTTCTGTCAAGTCAAGATCTCTCAGAAAATGCAATGCTATCCATTTTCTGTATAACTCAGCCAAAATAATTTACCTCCTTGTGAAATTTTCACTTAACTAGTTTGTTGAAAAGTGGCTTTCTGTCAATAATATTAGTCCAAGGTTTTTAATATGCCAGTAGCCAAAGAGCATGAATAATAGCCAATAGGAGTGATCTCTTGGCGTACGTTTTTTAGCCTCTTAGAGTCTATGACAAGTTTTATTTTAATATTAATCTATCACAATATTCATCTAGAAACAGTCACAGCCCTATAAAAAAAGAAGAATTTTAAGCAAGAAGTCCGCCCAAAAGTCATGTAGTCCAAACCCCTGCATTACTGATGAGGAAGCTAAGGCTCAGAGAGATTGACTTCTCCAAATCGTATGGTCAGACTCTCAATGACACCTGGTTCTCTGACTTTATATCCAGAGGATCCTTTTTTAACAATACCACGTTACTTTATGAAACTTAACTAGTCCTATTACCATAACCTTGAAGTACCCTGAATAGAGTAGAAGAAAATCGAACTTGGGAGTACGAAGCCCCGTCTATCCAGCTCTGCTCTGCAAGTAACTCTGTGATCTTGGATAAGTTACAACTTCTCTGAACTTGTTCCCACTTCTATGAAATGTGCCTCACTCGCAGGCACTGGAGGGATTTAAAAGAGCTCATATATGTGAAAGCACTTTGTGAGCTATAAAGTAATATGCAAATGCATGAATATTATTAATATTTATTAAAACATGTGAAAGATAAGAAATTGAATCTTTTCCAACACAAATGTCACAATAGAACTTTCACATCCATTCTAGTCTCATCCTTTCAATTGTCACCAGAGGAGAGAGAAAAGCCTGAAAGGTAAGTAATTTATCCAAAGACTTATGGCAAGTTGCTGGCAAACCAGAACTTGAGTTAGATCTCCCAATTTGCAGTTTCAATGAACTTCTAATATGTTTGATGAGTGAACACTAACTACAAATCAGCAAGATGGTTTAAAATAATCTGAAAAAATTTTAGACTCAATTTACACAGGCCTAGAAGGGATATCTTGAAATACTTTCAAAAGTATTTTTAAAATATATTTTAAAAGTAAAAACTTGTCTAACTCATACTGTCTTTGCTCTTTTGCCTTGTATTATTCCTTTTCCTGTAGCGTGGATCATAACTAAGCATTAATGAAACATTGTTGGTGGTTGGAGCCTGAGTGGCTCAGTCAGTTAAGCGGCTGCCTTTGACTTAGGTCATTATCCCAGGGTCCTGGGATCAAGCCCTGAGATAGGCTCCCCGCTCACTGGGGAGTCTGCTTCTCCCTCTCTCTCTGCCCCTCTCCCTGCTTGTGCACTCATTTTCTCTCTCTCTCTCTCTCTCTCTCTCTCTCTCAAATAAATAAATAAACCTTAAAATGACAACAACAACATTGTGGATGGTTGAGAATAATGTAGGAGAAAGACCGCCTAGATACAGAGGATAAAACAGAGCTCTTCCTGAAGTAACTTCCTGCCTATGGTTCTATGAGGATGGAAAACGCAGCCACGAAAATGACGCTCGTGGGCAGGGTCTCAGGTAAGGCCAATTGAGACTACAATCTCTCTTCTTCCTACTTTTTCTTTTTTTAAGCGAAGATGCTTTTGAAAGAGTTCCTGTGTATTTGCGTTAGACAGAACGCTGTGGTCTATTCACAGAGTGACATGGCAATCAACAGAAAAAAAGCAAAGGTTTTCTGTCCATACAGGTAAAACAAATACCTGAGAGTTTCAATATGGATGTTCCATATAATTCAGTCTTCAATGGAAGATTCGAAGGGACTGGATTATCCAGATAAACACTCATCATTCACCTATTTATTTGTGCCCTGACACAACTGTGAGTGTCCCTTCCCTATTATAATATAATCAGTGTATTTAAAACAAAAAATTGAAAATACCATTTTCTGGGTAACCCAAATCCTTTGGAATACAAACAAGTACATCCTATTTTTGCTATTGAGCCATAAATATGTTCCCCATCTAGTTAATATGAGTAATGAAATGTAAACAGTGAAGACAATGACTCAAGAATAATATATTAAGCATAATTTAAAATGAAATCTTTACAATTGCTGAAACTTTATTATAAAGCATCCCCCAAACCCAGTACACTTTGCTGATGCACTTCTTTCAACCAGCCATCCTGCATCTCTCATGGATATTATGTGAAAGAACAAAGGTAATCTGGCAGAAAGCTCCATAAAAGCGCAGCTTTACATATCCTTCTTTGAGGAGTGCCTGGATGGCTCAGTCGGTTAAGTGGCTGCCTTCGGCTCGAGTCATGATCCCAGGGTCCTGGGTTCCAGTCCCATGTTAGGCTCCCTGCTCAGTGGGGAGTCTCCTTTTCCTCTTCCTCCCCCCCCAACCCACATTTGTCTCACTCTCTCTCTCTCGAATAAATAAATAGAATCTTTAAAAAAAATAAATATCATTCTTTGAGATACTCTGTTTCTTAGATCAATTCCTCAGTGCCTTATTGGGGAAAATCCCTCTATTTCAAAGTCATTTAAGAAGAAATACAGAAAAGAAATTTACTAATAGACTTGTTCCCCCCCCCCCCCCCCGGTTATAAACTGGTAGAAAGTTTCCAGAATTTTGAGGGGAAATTGACTTTTCTTTAATACATTTCTCAGAATGTTACGGAAGATAAAGCTCCCTATTATATACTATTCTCTAGCTATTTTTTTTTCCTGCTTATCATTTCAGCCTTTAATGGTGAGAGATTTGATTGCTTTCGAGTAGGGGTCTTTTCCTCCAAATCAAAGACTTATAAAGCAAGTCACTAAGAGAAGAGGGTGAGAAACCAGGATGGCCTGCTGGCAGCGTTCCCCCTTCCGCCCGCCTCCTGGCCTCCTGCCCCCTGAGAACGCCTCTGGCTGCCAGCACAGCCCAAACAACTTGGAGATGGGCCAGAAAAGATTTAACGATGGTCAGCTAGGATTGATCTGTTATGGAACTGGGCACTTTATTTACTATTTACTAAGTAGATTGCTATTCATACAGTGTTGGACTATTTTATAGGATAAAACGTCTTGAGCTAATGTCATATTTGTATGTCCTATTTCCCTAATAGTGAATATTTTCCCATAGCCTTTAGTGAAGCTGGAAAACAAACTTAATGCAATCACTCAAAAGTACCTCTTCAGAGAACCAACACAAGTAGTTGAGATTCAAGAGAGTGGGTCTTTGAGCTCCTTTCTTTAAAGGTCATATTTCGAGGATAGGAGGAGCCCCCTTAATATTTCTATGGGCAATGTTAGTATTTTATTCTTCCACTAATAATTGATGTTCGTTTAGACTGAGAGTTGGAGTTCACATACAAATTGTGTTTGGTGTTTTTTTCTATTCCAGTGTTGTCTGTGCCCCCACCTACAGACAGGAATCCAGGCAGGCATTCTTTTACGTGGAATACCTGACAAATACGATTTAGGTTAAGATGGTAGAAGTCCTGTAGGCCAATACTTCGAAAACTTTAAGGTTCAATGGAATATTATTCAGCCCTGAGAAAGGAAGGTATTCTTTCATTTGTGACAACATGAAAGGACCTCAAGCACATTATGCTTAGTGAGATAAGTCAGACAGAAAAAGACAAGTACTGTATGATCTCACTTATATGTGAAATTTTTAAAAGTTAAACCTGCAAAAAAAAAAAAAGAATAAAATATTGGTTACCAGGGGATGGGGTGGGAAGGATTAAAATGCTGGTGTTTAAGGGTGCAAACTTGTAATAGGTAGTAAAGAAACCATAGAGATCTAATGCTCAGTATCATGAATATAGATAATAATGTTATGCCGTAATTATGATTGCTACATTGGCCATGATATTACAATATATAAATGTGTCAAAGCAACATGTTGTACGCCTTAAACTCACACGATGCTACATGTCCAATGTATCCAGTTAAAAAAAAAAACCCTTTAATGGGCACATGAATCTCCTAGGAATCATGTTCAAATATGATTCTCATTGTGGGTGGAACCCGAGTTCTGAACTTATAACAGGCTCCTAGATGATCCAGATGTTCCTGAACCCTGCACCCCACTTTCAGTAGAAACCTTTAGGCCACTTCGCCTGCAGAGTATTATATCTGAACTGTGAAGACTTACCATGACCAGGTACTAATGTTACAAAACAATACCTCAACTTCAACCGGAGACTCAAATACAGAAAATGGATAGAATCTTGTTAAACGTTTGTGTTGATCCCTTTAGATGGTTTTAGATTTCCTCGGGAATAGGAACAGGTAATCCATATTCTCTTTCTGTTTTACTGCAAAGGCAGGTACAAGAGAAAAATCTATGAAGTGTTGGCGTAAGTGGGCATCTCTTCAGTCTCAGAAGACTGTGGCGAGCCCATCTTGCAAAGTAATTGAGAAAGCCAGCAGCCAATATCAGAACAGTTTGGGGGACACAATTCTGGCATATGCCAACACGGCATGAGCTTGACCAGTTTAACTTTCTATACGTCAAAGTTCTCCACCAGTAACGTCACATCTCCAGCCGCTGCTCTGCTGCATCCTGCCTGTGTTCCCACCCAGCTCAAGTGCAGCAGGGAAATGAGGGCATACGAAAAACATCAGATTTGTTATTCACAGCAACAGCTCCAAGCCCAGACAGCTCCAAAGTAAATCTGAGCAAGGTCTTGCTGTGACTTTGTGACCAAAGACTTAATGTTCTCATACCATTAGTGGGCTCTGGCACTTTATCAAACCTGTGATATTGACTAACTACCAGTAATTGCTGATTTATGGGCAAAGTTTTCTCAGCCTTGTTTTCTTCAGTACTCTAATATACCTTCGTCTTCCGGAAACGCGTTAAATCAGTCAGTTCACGTTCTCTGTGAGCTTTGCTGTTGACATATCTAAATAGAGGACATCTTGCCTTTTTACCTGTTGCTGTTGAGATGACTTTGTAGGACTTTACTTGCTTTAAGTTATCTCTTAAGAAAAAAATCCACACTTCCGTGCATTCAGGGAGGGCAATTAATAGAATATAGCATGTGGGAAATAAATTTTATCATTCTATAATTTTTTAAAGCTCTTTACTTAAGCAGGATAAGATAATGTTATAACTAGAAGGATTTCTAAAGAACATCTAGTCCCGTATAACAAATGGGTTTCACTGCCAGTGTCATAGGACAGAGGAATGAGGGCAGATATGCCTTTTATTTTCTGATTCAGAATCAGTATCAACCCTAACTTCTAGTCCATGCTTGCGTCTTTGGTCTTTTTTTTTCCCCCCTTTTCTGTCTTTCTTTCTTCATTATCTGGCAATCTCTACCTCGATACGAGTACCAACCAAACCTCAAAATTAGATCCGAGGAAGGATTAGGGTCATATCAAGAGACTAAGATGACTCTATCAATTTCACCTCCCCTTCAAACTTCTTCTACTACTCATTCCGTTATTAACCGGCACCTGGGGCTCCCCAGAACCACTTCCACAGCAGCCTTTGTCCTTTAGCATTTTCAGAGCAGTCCATGTTACTATGGGTGCTTTGTGCCTGAAGGATCATGTTACAGCAACCCTTGAACCATACCATAAAATGTTTATGACCAAGCCACAGCTCACAATAGTTGGACACATAGATAAAGCTCTGGTTTCCAGTTAATTCCTTTTCCAGAATCAAAAACTCCCATCAGGTACCATCTTTATCTCTTTTCCTACTTCCTCATTCACTATGTACAGCTCTGGGAGGGAGGCAGAGTTTGGTGAGACCAACGGAGCCTTATAATATCTTGGAAGTGTCCAAGTATAGAAATATATTTTGTCCTGTTTATTTCTAGCTTCAGGAGAGTGCTAATTGCAGCCAAGACGTCTAGAGCTGATTTAGATTTCTCTCTGGCAGCATGACCTTGGCTGAGTTACTTCACCTTTTTGATATTTTGTCAAGTGTGGATAATGGCATCTCCTCTTAAATGTGGTTAATCAAAGAAGATATGCAAAAGAACTTTGCTCTCTCCACAGGAAAGGTTCCAGTCTATATAAATACAAGGAATTATTAAGATACTGGTATTTTCAGGCTAAGTTAAGTGTGATTGAATTTTACACCATTAAATGTGCATGTTCAGTGATTTCTTTATTGGTAGCCTGATTCTTAGTATGTTAATGAAGACCTATGTATAGTTTTCTTGATTAACTCATGGCTCAGGACTTGTTACTTCAAACACCAAACAAGATTCAATTTTTTGAGGCATTGCATCCAATATCTCAATTATTCATCTTAAGAATTAGTGTAAAATTAGCACAGATCCCTGTTCATATGGAAATAGATGGGTATGTTAAATGGAATGCTGTAGCTGGGAAAAAATCTTGCATAATGAAAGGATTAATATTAATATCTTTGAATGGAAGATGTATATCGTATTATCAGTAAGAAATAATTCATTCATGTGTACTTGTCATCTAAACAATTATTTTATGTCGTTTATCTCACTTCTAAAATACAAGCTATTCAATGTATTGAGGAAATATTTTTTTTTTTTTTAAAGATTTTATTTATTTATTTGACAGAGATAGAGACAGCCGGCGAGAGAGGGAACACAAGCAGGAGGAGTGGGAGAGGAAGAAGCAGGCTCATAGCGGAGGAGCCTGATGTGGGGCTCGATCCCGGAACGCCAGGATCACGCCCTGAGCCGAAGGCAGGTGCCTAACCGCTGTGCCACCCAGGTGCCCCGGAAATATTTTGAAATGGAAATATGCTACCACATTTTTAACTTAAAGTAAAAGCTATGTTGAAACACTGAAATGTCTTCCTTGCTCCTTCTTCTCATATTTTCTGTCACTTCCCATGTTCAGATTTTCACATCAGTCACTGTAGGGTTTATTAATTCTTAATCAGAACTGGATAATTAAGGTACACTTCCACTAACTATACAGATAAAATACTAGGTGTATGTGATAGTTTGCCATCAATAAAATCCCTTAGTTCTCTCAGTGCATTTTCCGAGTTTACGTACAAAAGTAAACCCAAGTAATGCCAACAATAATTTATAGAAATGCTGAAGGAAATGAGATACAAATGTATACCACACATGTGTGTATATATATATTTACGTATAAATGTACACACACGCATACACCCTGGACTCAAGTTGAGACCTTTAATCAGTTTTAACTTTCTGAAGCTTTTCACTATTATAATATAGCTTTATTCTAATATTTTGCTGTTCCCGTTCATTTAGAAATTAACCAATAATCTCATATTGAGGATCTATCAGATGAAAGGCACTTTGCTAAATGTTGTGGAGGAAATAAAAACGAACAAGGACCTCACTATCTAGGCATACAAATACCCATGTGTACAAATACCTTAATCACAAGAGGAGAGCTCAAAAGCATTATAAACAAAATTCTGTGTGAGCATGAAGTTGGATAAAACTGTCACTACGCACGGCTGCTTGAAGGAGTTGGCATGTTTTACTGAGCTAAAAAGATAACAATTCGAGGGATTTCCAGGCAAAGGCAACAACATGGAAAAAAGCCTGCAGGGGAAAAAAAAAGGCAGAAAGTGTTTTGGGATTGGTGATGAGAGAGAGTTGCAAAGAGTATCAAAGTATCTCCTACTTGTTTCTACCCAACACACTTTGTGACAATCTTACCTCTTTTTCATCAATGTTGTGAAAAACTGTTTTTGAATACAGATTGATATGTGAAGAAATTCTAAAGCAGAAAGTGATTTCCCAGGGAAAACATACACAATAATTCCACTGCTTGGAATTGCCAAAGACGACCGAGGATGGCATTAACGACCACCGTAAACATTCACGGGGGCCTAGGGAGAATCATCTGATAATACAATGCTGGCAACCATGTGGCAGGCCCGGTGCACAGACAGGATGGCCGGCAAAGCCAAAGAGGCCACTGGGTGAGCATCTGTCAGCTGAGGTGCAGGTCCAGGCGCCAAGAATCACTTCATACTCCAGTTGAAGCCCCGTGGTAAAGGGGAGTTTGGGATGACATTGAGCAAATAACCCTGAAATGGAAGGGCTGGTTTCTTCAACCATTCTAACTCAAAATTCTGGAAGGGAACCCCCAAACATACTGTTTATTTACTTATTTACCCAAAGGGCCTATTCCACTTACTATAACTATAGAGCAAGTGACTCTAAACCCTCATGGAGAAAAATAGCTATTACGTTCACAGATTCTGTGGGTCAGGTTTTTGACAACACAGTGGCCTCAGCTTGCCTCTGCTCTATACTGTCCGGGCCTCAGCTGGAAGGCTTGAAAGCAGAGGACTGGGTCATCTGAAGGCTCATTCTCTCACACACCTTGCGGTTAACACTGGCTGTTGGCTGGAGCGTTCCTCTCCACCTGCGCTTCTCATTGTGGTCTCTCTGCAAAAAAGCTTGTTTGACTTCATCACAATATGGCGGCAGAGTTCATAGTTGGAAAGTATAATCTGCCCAGCGCCCTAGAGAGCTCATAGAACAAACACTGTTGCCCCCCTGTCTTTCCCTCTCCTATACCTTTTGTAACTGTTGTGGTTTCTTAAATGAAGAGGGAGGCAGAGGATTAACACAAAGTCTGGACTCTGCTTAGGAGAATTATTAGTAAACTTTATTGCAGGTTTTCAGAATTCAAATTCAATATAGATTAATATACCTGGAGCATGGGAAGGATACAAGTATTTAAAGTGGTGGCTTGGGATAAATCACTGAGGACTTTAAATGCCATGCTGAGAATTAGGTTTTATGCTGGACTTGGGACTTTGTTTTGTGGCAGTGCAGAAATGGCTGCGCAGTTTTGATCAGGTGAGTGACATAATAATTTAGGAAAATGACACAGTCTTAAAGCCCTGGGCATGATAGCAAGACATTAGAAACTGAGAGAAAACAGTTCTATCTTTTTTTTTATTCAAGTATAATTAATATACAGTGTTATATTAGTTTCAGTTGCACAATATGGTGATTCAACAATTCTATACATTACTCAGTGCTTTTCATAATAAGTGTACTCTTAATCCTCTTCACCTATTTCACCCATCCCCCCCCCCCGACCTCCCCTCTGGCAACCACCAATTTGTTCTCTATATTTAAGAGTCTGGCTTTTTGTCTCTTTTTTTCTTTATCCATTTGTTTTATTTCTTAAATTCCACATATGAGTGAGATCATATGGTATTTGTCTTCCTCTGACTGTCTTATTTCACTTAGCGTTATACTCTCTAGTTCCATCCATGTTGTTGCAAATGGCAAGATTTCATTCTTTTTTATGGCTGAGTAATATTCCATTGTATATATACTACATCTTCTTTATCCGGTCATCTGTGGATGGACACTTGGTTTGCTTCCATATTTTGGCTAAATAATGCTACAATAAACATAGGGGTGCATATATCTTTTCAAATTTGTGTTTTTGTTTCCTTTGGGTAAATACCCAGTTGTGGAATTACTGGAATATATGGTAATTCTATTTTTGATTTTCTGAGGAACGTCCATACTGTTTTCCATGCTGGCTGCACTGGCTTGTCTTTCCACCACCAGTTCATAAAGGTTCTTTTTTCTCCACATCCTTACCAACACCTGTTCTTTCTTGTGTTGTTGATTTTAGCCATTCTGACAGGTGTGAGATGATACCTCATTGTGGTTTTGATTTGCACTTTCCTGGTGATGTGTGATGTTGAACATCTTTTCATGTGTCTGTTGGCCATCTGAATGTCTTCTTTGGAAAAACTGGACAGCTACATGCAAAAGAATAAAACTGGACCACTTTCTTACATACACCATACACAAAAAAATGCCTCAAAATGGATTAAAGATCTAAATGTGAGACCTGAAACCATAAAATTCTTAGAAGAAAACATAAGCAATAATTTCTTTGATATTGGCCGTAGAAACATTTTTCTAGATATGTGTCCTCTGGCAAGTGAAACAAAAGCAAAATTAAACTGTCGGGACTACCACAAAATAAAACAGAAATTTTCTTAACTGACTTCCTCTTAACAGAAATGCTTCATTAATCCTAGCTCTCAATGTCGTCTCCAAAATCTATGGACTGATTTGCAGGACACCCTGGATGCTGAGCCAGTAAGACACATCCTAACCCTCCCTTGTACTCCTACTCCTTCCAGATGGGTTGCTTGCTTACCAAGAGGCAAGATGTTTGTTTCCAAATCTGCTTATGAGCCTTAGTCGCAATTACGCAATTAAAATAAATATTTTAAGACAAAAGTAATGATAAGCGTAAAAGGAAAAAGGGTTTTTGTTTCTGTGAAAACCAAACTACCTGCTTTGGGAAAGACTAAAAAGGGGTCTAATAATTGCTGTAGGATTAAGGGTGGGTGGAGCAAAGGTAAAAGATTAGGGGAAAAAATGAAAATCTGGAAAGATTCTGTAGTCAGTCTTGTACTTTCAGAGTAGATAATACAGTGTAGCATGGTGGTTAAGAGCCCATAGAGCTAAATTTAATGAAACCAGTTCCAATTCTGTCATTTGCTATCTATGTGACTTTGTGTAATTTACTTAACCTTTATGTGCCTCAGTTTCCTTATCTGTAAATAGAGTTACTAATAGTACCTACCTCATAGTTTGTATGAGGATTAATAGAGTCAAAATTAATAAAGTGCATAAAAGAGTATCTGCTACATAGAAAGTATTAAAGAAAGCTATTATTAGTTATTCATTATTATTATGCACCGTGGATATGGTTTTTAAAAGAAGGACAATGCAGGGGCTCCTGGTTGGTTTAGTCAGTAAGTGTCTGCCTTCAGCTCAGGTCATGGTCCCAGGAGCCTGGATTGAGCCCTGTGTCTGACTCCCTGCTCACTGGGGAGTCTGCTTCTCCCTCTGTCCCTCTCCCTGCTCCTGCTCTCTCTATCTCTCTCTCTCTCATAAATAAATAAAATCTATTTAAAAAATAAAAGGACAATGCAGAACACCAATAAATGGATCAATTCAGGAAAATGCTGTGGCTACATTAAAAGATGAGTGCGTGAATATACATTCATATGTTCACAAGGTATATGTGTATCATTATTTTTATAAATCCCTGCTGAAATAGACTTATAAACAACACTGACAAGCCATTGGTTCCAATGATCTGAGATAAGAGATCTTTCTCTGTCTGGAGGGCTCTTGCCAGGTGGGTGATGCTAGGAGTCTATGGCAGGAGCAGGGAGAATGGAGAGTAAAGGGGAGCTAAGAGACTCGGTAAAAGGAGACTCTATGGTACCTGAAAATTGCTTGCACACAAAAGGAGAGCAAGGACTCTGATCCCAAAGTTTGAGCTTGAGTATTTAAAAGAAGTTCATCGGATGAGAGAACTTGATTTGGAAAGGGAATAATGAAAATGCTTTATTTAAATATATTGGTTTTTAAACTTTGGTATTTCCCAGGATTTGGTCCTGGGCCCTGAACATTTCTTCCCCAAACCCTCTCTCTATGTAAACTCATCTCATTGCTTTGGTTAGCATATTCTAATCATGTCAAAATTCATAATCCAGCTCAAATCTCTCTGCTGAACTTTAGTATATACAGCTGGGTCCCAAATACACTTCTTCTCAAATGTTCCACGGAACACTCATTGAACATTCAATATGTGCCAAATAATTTATCATCTTCCCACTAACACCTGTTCCTTTTCCAAATTACCTTAACTAATGATACCATCATTTACCCAATCATTCAGGCCATGGGTGATGAAGAAACCAATCCAAATGTCTCCTCTTACCTTACCCTTACAAGTCTTACTTGCCATTTTACCTTGTAAATATTATTTTAATCTGTCCCTTCTGCCTCCTAACTCATTTCCTTGCCTTCAGAACTGGTTTCTCTGCCTTCATGCTTCCTCCCGTATAACCTATTCCTACCACAGTTATATTTATAAAATGCAATATGATCGTATTGCACAAATGGTTAAGACTCTTCAGTGGCTTTTCGTGGTCTATAGGATCTAGCCCAAAATTCTATAGATGGTACACAGCATATATGTCATATTGTGATCTGTTCTCTGCTTCTTCCTCCAGATTCATCTTTACCCCTTGTACGCCATGATCAGTCATACAGATTTATCATGAAAATAACCCCTCCTCCCAGAATTTACCCTTCAAAAACATGGCACGATGGAATTTAAAGACAGAAGATTTTAACCTGATCAACAAAGACCACCTCTACTGGCTTCAAGAATCAGAAAAGAAGCTGTCCCGATTAACATTTTCTGAATTCTTTTTAAGAAGGTTGACCTAGTATTAAGCATCCGACTCTTGATCTCAGCTAATGTCTTGATCTCAGGGTCATGAGTTCAAGCCTTGCATTGGGCTCCAGAACGAAAAGAAAGTTTACCTAGTATAATTCCACAGGGAAAAAAAATCCTCCAAAGGGTATGTTTTCAACCTATATTTTATTCTAAATATTTGTTTTTTAAATTTATAAATATTCACTTCTAGTTAACAACTATATTTTGTATTTCCCTGGCATTTACTTCTATGATTAACATTGGTATTTTTATAGTATGAATAGGACCAGAATTCTGATTTGTAACATTATATCTATAAGACGAAAAGAATTTGTCTAAGAATGACTCGACTTCTAACAATCACATAAGAACCAATTATGCTGTCAGAAGTGCCCTATACACAAAGTTAGAAATGAAAAAGAGAACAAAGAAGTTATTAAAAGAACACCAAGAAAATACTTTGCACAGCTCTATAATAATAAAACCTAAAAGAAATGAACAGTAGTCTAAGAAAATATAAATTTCCAAAATTGGCCCTTGAAGAGGTAGTAAATCTAAATAAATCAATTTTCATGGAAAAAAATAAAGTTGTCACAGAACTACTACTTAAAAATGTGCAGGACCCAGATGGTTTTACAGATGAATTATTTCAAACTTTCCAGGAACAAATTGTTTCTATGTTATATAAACTGGTCCAGAACACAGATAAAGAAAGAAACTGTTTCTCTTCCTTATATGAAGTTAGCATCCATTTAACAAGGAGAGCACAAACTTCAGACCAATCGCCCTTGAAAGAACTGACACGAAACTCCCAAGTAAAAGATAAACCCATTTACTTGAAATATTTTTAAACGTTAAAGAATGACCCAGCAAAGTTAATTTCAAAAATGCAAGGATAGTTCAATAGTGGGAAATGTATTAATAGATCAAAAGGAAAATAATATTATTATTCTGTCCTGCAAAAAAAAAAAAAAGGTGGAGGAGGAGGAGGCATTTTTTTACAAACTTGAACTAGAAAAGTGCACAGATATTCCATGGTTGGCATAATTATCACCTGCTCTTAAGATGGGTATGAAATAGTTAAACGAGACGTCCTGAGATGTCACAAGGTATCACACACTCCACGTATTCTGTGCAGCGGAAGAGCCTGCTTCAGTCCAATTCTATCTACTCCCTCCTCCCAGAAAGGGGCACTGAAAGGCCAAGTCCCTCGCACAGCACTGCCGGAAGAAGAGTGGGTATAGACAGAGGACAGGGGGACAGCGCAGGAAGCCACGGCAGGCATTTTAATGAGCATGCTGTCAGGGAGAAATACAACGGATAGAGCGAATGCCAATGCAAAAGCTGTTCATTCTCTGGAACAGACATTACAGCTCCGGTGTGGAAAGGTGACCCTCTCACATAGGCGAGAGAGGACTTGAACAGTGGGGAACAGAGAAAAAGTCATTGATTCAGCTCAATAGAAGAGGAGCATCCAAACTGGGGCAGGACCAAAACGATGACCTTAGCCACACCTGGAACCGCACTGGGTATGTGCTGTAGTTTGGGATTAAGTTCATCCTGCAAATTGTAAGGTAAAGAGAGAGGGCTGTGCTGACTGTGTTATACAAGGCCCTGAAGACCTCAGGGCCTGCAGGCACACTCCCGCTTTCTAAGGACAGTCTCCTGAGCTGCTTTGTTTGGTTTGGTTTTGTCTTTCTTTGAGCACTGGGATGAGATGGACCTCCAGCTTCAGGTGAAAACCACCTGCCACTCTAGCCTGTGCTGATAGGGGAAGAGGTTGGTATTTGAAGCAAAAGCAGCCTGATCATGGAGCCTGCAGGCATTAAACAAATAATAGATAATGAAAATTGTTTATAAAGCAATAAATTGAAATTTAAGTGAAAAGATGATGTTTGAAATCTAAGCACATGATTACCTTTTAAAAATATACTTTGAGAGGGCTCCTGGGTGGCTCAGTCAATTAAGTGGTCGACTCTTGATTTTGGCTCAGGTCATGATCTCAGCATCCTGGAATCCAGCCCTGCGGTGGGCTCCCTGCTCAGTGGGGAGGGAGTCTGCTTCTCCCTCTCCCTCTGCTGCTCTCCCTACTCTCTCTCTCAAATAAATAAATAAATCACACACACACACACACACACACACACACACACATATTTTGGTGGTTTGCGTGCACAGGCGGCTATTTCAAGAGTCCCAAGACCACCGTCAGGCTGAAGAATTTGTTGAAAGGACACACAGGACTCTAGAAAGCTTTCGTACTCGCGGCTGTGGTTTATACCGTGAGAAGATACAGATGAAGACCAGCATAGGGTAAAGTCTGAGAAACACCAGGCACAAGCTTGCAAGCGTCCCCTTCCGGTCGAACTGCACAGGGACACACACTACTCTCAGCAGCAATGTTTGACAGCACACACACAGTGTTCCCAAGGAAGCAACTCCGTGAGTTTCGGTGTCCAGGGTTTTTACTGGAGGTCAGGCAGGTAGGCGTGCGGGCTGCATGATTACAGCTCCTCAGAAACCACCTACCTGCCCAGACAAAAAACAGGTGTTCACCACAAATCACATTTTATTTTTTTGAATAGGCTTTTTTAGAGCTATTTTAGAATCACAGCAGTACTGAGTAGAAGGTACAAATAGTTCCCATATACCCTTTTCCCACACGTACATTGCGTCCCCTAGCAGCCTGGTACCTTTGTGACAATGGACGCATCTCCATTGATGTGTCATTATCACCAGAAGCCCATAGTTTACACTAGGGTGTGTTCTTGGTGTTGCACATTCTATGGGTTCGGAGAAATTTGTAATAACAAGTGCTCACCATTATAATATCGTACAGAATGGTTTCACTGCCTTAAATATTTTCTGTATCCAGCCTGTTCATCCCTCTGTCCCCCTAGCCCCTGGAAACTGTTGATCTTTATACTGTGTCCATAGTTCTGCCTTTTCCAGAATGTCATATAGTTGGAATCAATTGGATTTATCCTTTCCAGACTGGCTTCTTTCACTTGATAATATGCATTTAACTTTCCCCCATACCTGTTCATGGCTTGTTCATTTCTTTTTAGCACTGAATACTACTCCATCGTCTGGATATGTGACAGCGTATTTACCCAATCACCTACTGATGGACATCTTGGTTACTTCAAAGTTGTGTCAATAATGAACAAAGCAGTTATAAACATCCACGTACAAGTTCTTCTGTGGAAATGTGTTCCACTCCTTTGGGTAAATACCAAGGAGCACAACTGATGGATTGCATGGTAAGAAGACGTTCGTTTTCTAGGAAATTGCCAAGCTTGTCTTCAAAATGGCTGTTTTGTTTGGCATTCTCACCAGCAATGAATGAGAGTTTCTGTAGGTCCAGGTATGAACCACACTTTTAGAGTAAGCTCATTTGGTCAAACAGGCCTCGGGCACACAAAAACACTCTGAGCAGGCAGAATATTCCAAGGTGTCAGAGGTTATCTCCTAGCAGTTAGCCAAGGGCCAGCCCTGAAGATGGGCCTTTCTCTGGAATGTGATGAGTTTGAACAACAGAGGTCTGCTGAGTTAACCCTTTTCTGCCCCCAAGCCCAAGCCCTGACCACCCAGCTGCTCTCCGTAAGTACCCGGTCTACGCCTACATCCACCATGCATTAGTCTGAGAAAGAAAAGAGCACGCTGACTTTCTCCCGGGCAGTCTGAAGTAACAGGAAACACCTAGTGGCTGAAATGCTGACCCTTCTCTGCTCAGACTAGGTGTTTGCATCCTTCCTGGGGTAACATCACTCCAACTCCCACTTCTCACCCTTACTTCTACCTAGCACTGTACCCTGCCTGGAGAGATGAGAAGTGAAGCCCTCTACTATCCTTTGGGCGAGAAATGCAACCGTTCCTCATCCGCTTGGTCCGGGGAAGCTGGAGGGAAGCTTGCCTGGGTTTGGTCAGCAATTGGCGAGTTGGAGCTCTTGTGAAGAGATCATTTGGTTAGAAAAAGCGAACCTGCTCTTGATTCCTTTTTGGAACTAGGCCAAGTACTAATCTTTAACTAAACTACTTTAGACACAATCCTTCGCAAGGCTGGGATTCGACCCTACAGAACGAAGTGTGGATTCTCGATTGGCAATGCCCCATCTCTCTCATAACCAGCATATTTGAGTTTGGGACACAGAGGGTGAAGCTGATAATGATGCCACTCTTCATGACACCTAAAGGCCCGCTCTCCGTGTTTCAGGTTAGACAAGGCCAGACCAAGAAAAATAGTGCACACCATTTTAAGGAAGTTGGATTTATCCTGGAGTTAATGAGAAGTTATCGGAGCAATTTACATGGGCCACCGCAGACGAAGGTTTATATTTTTAAAATATTGCACTGAACACAATGAGGATGGAGGGAGACAGGAATGGATGCTGATTTTGGAGGTTGCTGCATTAATTAATGCCAACACTGAGGACTGAACGACGACAGTAACCGTAGGAGTGGAGAGGAGTTTGGATGAGAGATATTCAGGGAGTAAAACTGATGTGCAGGAAAGCATCTAGCACGATGGCCACATTCTGGGTTAGATAAGAGAAAGACAGAGAATGCATGAGTCCCAGGTTTCCAGCAGGGAATACATGGGAAGGTGAACATCTGCATGGTGGACAACACATAGGAGGGGTTAATAACATCTTTATTAAGTTGACTGTTGGAGGAGGAATTTTTTTTTTTTAAGATTTTATTTATTTGACAGAGAGAGAGACAGCCAGCGAGAGAGGGAACACAAGCAGGGGGAGTGGGTGAGGAAGAAGCAGGCTCCCAGCGGAAGAACCTGATGTGGGGCTCGATCCCAGGACTCTGGGATCACGCCCTGAGCCGAAGGCAGACGCTTAACGACTGAGCCACCCAGGCGCCCCTGGAGGAGGAATTTTAGGAAGATTATTCTGAAAGTAATAAGTCATAGGCCCCAGAGAGAGGGGAGACCAAAACCTGAGAGACCCTAATTAGGGTGTGACAGAACAGAAAAGGCATAAGCACTAGTGAACTTTCAAAAGAAAGATCCCTAAGTTCTGATGTTTGATTAGCAGAATACAATGTATGAAGGAGGGAAAAAACGAGTCACACTTCCAACTTTTTAATTCCTGGCAAAGTACCAAAGTTACATGACTGGAGTCCCATGGATAAATAATATTATTAATTCCAATAAGAAACTTCAATTTGAATTTTATTGTATGGCTAAATTATTTCTCTTCATTTGGCACAAAAGTCTCATTATACTTACAACCATTACCCCCATTGGGAAAAGAAGTTTTCTTGCCCAGAATTGAGCTGATTGCCAAATGCCTGTTTGTGCTGATGATGTTTAAGTGCCATAGTTTTTGTTTCTAGGTTACTCTTGCTCCCTGATGAACGGGGATTTAGTTTGTGTAACCATTTAATGCACCAAGTTTTGTTTTTTTTAAAAGATTTTATTTATTTATTCGACAGAGATAGCGACAGCCAGAGAGAGAGGGAACACAGCAGGGGGAGTGGGAGAGGAAGAAGCAGGCTCATAGCGGAGGAGCCTGATGTGGGGCTCGATCCCATAACGCCGGGATCACGCCCGGAGCCGAAGGCAGACGCTTAACCACTGTGCCACCCGGGCACCCCTAATGCACCAAGTTTTAAAGCCTGATTGTAACTTCTGGTTCGAGATGTTTGACCTTTTATCCACATTTAAATATCTGAAAAACATTTGGAAACTTCAGCTGGGAGATCAAACAAAATTCTGTCACCAAGTTTCCTGACCTTTCTACATCTCTGAGAAAAGGAATTAAGACTTCAGGCTTTCTTAATACACATTTGAAACGAAGCTCATTGATTGGGAGCTTTCTGTTCTGCAATTGGCTCCTTGGCTTCCCCCAGTGTCAGTGTGAAATCTGTCACTCTTTATCCATTACTTTCTCTTTTTTCCTCTGACCTCTGTAAAGTTAAACTGACTTTCAGGTGAATAAATACAAGTCCAGATTGTGTTTAGATTTTAGTAGGTATTGCCAAAATGGTCAGAGTCTTAAACTGGAAAGCTAAAATGTCAATAACCCGAACACGGGCTGGCAAAAGTTTGCTTAAATTTGAGACCTCAGTATTGTTCTCATTTGGGTAAAACCGAATATTTTCCACCGCTTCATGTATTCATTCGGTAACTCCTTTTTAGGGCATGCTGTGTGCCGGGTACTTGGGGTGCATCAGTGAATAGAACTAAGACCTTCCGCTCATAAAGCTTATACTTGAGTGGGGATATAAAATTATAAGCCTAATAAATAAGTATATCTATAGTATGTGAGGAGGTGATTAGTTCTCTGAGAATAAGAAAAGTGTAGAGCAGGCTTGGGAGGAATTAGGAGAGATGGTGGGGTGGAGAAGTTGCTATGTTAAATACAGAGATTAAGGGGGACTTTGTGGAAGAGGTGAGATAGGAGCATAAGCCTGAAGGAGGTGAGGGAAATAACCAGAAAGATATCTGGGAAAAGAGCATTCCAGGCAGAGGGAATAGGAAAAGCAAAGACCCTAAGGCAGGATGCTGCCTAGAATGTTCCAGAAGCAGCAAGTAGGCAGGTTTTAGGGGGGTTAGCAGAGGACATAGATCTGTTGCAAGTATAGGCATGAATAGGTACTCCTCAATACCTGACAATCGCAAGACCATAACTGGCTTTTGATCTGGCCATAACTACGCAACCCTTTCATTATTCCCCCATTCCCCAGATGAATTTTCTGCTTCTTAAGCTCACATTTTTACCATCCTTCCAAGCCGTTCCTGTCTACTTCTACCTCTATGCCTTTGTACTTTCCTCACGGCACCACATTTTGGACCTTTATCCTGGTAGCCAAATCCTCTCCTTTGCTAAGGTCTACCTCACGGTTCCTCCACCCTCGGTGAGGTTTTCCTTAAATTCACTCACTCGTTTTCTTTTGTTCGCTCAGTGCCACACATTTGATAACTGAGTATTTGCTCTCTGGGTCATGCCTTTATTACGTCATGCATGTTACACTTTTCTTGTAGAGTATGTGCTTCCTAAAGTCTGAAATCATTCATCTATACTTAACTAGCCTTTGCAGTTACAAATAACTGGGTATACAGACGTGAGTAAGACTCTATCCCTATCCTGGAGGAGTTCAATGTGGAGAGAAAACGGCTGGCCTAGCAGTAACAGTGATAGTCTAAGATCTACATACAGCCATGATTCTGAGAATGACAGAGCACCCTGAACAGAGAGGAAAAGAGGAACCAACATGCATTAGATGCTACACATTATCTCATTTAATTGCTACAATAGTCTGGCAGATCGAGGTTAGAAGCTTCATGTTAGAAAATAAGGAAAACGAGGCCCAGAGAGGTGAAGTTTCTTGACCATGGTTACTCAGGTAGATATGATTGGTCCTGGGACAGGATTTAGGCCTTTGATTTCCATTTAACTACACAATTCTTCCACTCACCTATTATCCTTTACCAGTCCAAAGAACACGGCAACTAAGAAATATGTTTTATATCAGTCAAATAAAATAGCAATTTCTTTCATTTGTCCTTATGTTGCTTTTCAAATATCAGAGGATGCCCATGGTAAACATACTTTTCTTTATTTTATAAACTTCAATCTTGTCTCTCCTCAGACTTTGATTTAAGAAAAATGAAATCCAGTTCTAGCTATATTTTTCTCTTACAATTCCTATTATATGTTTGTTTAAAGATCAGTTGTGAAACGAAAATGTCAAGTTTGAGTTCTAACTCTGCCGTTCATTTATCACAGGTTACTCAATCCAGCGGTTTTAGGTCGCTCCATTTGTAAAATAGAGATATCAGTGCGAGGATCCCGGTTCAATTAATTAATATTTTAAGAACATCTGATACTATGCAACTGAAAAATACTAGTGAAGTGAGCACACTTAGAGCCTTCATTGCATTCATAGAAAACGTTACAGGATACACGCATTAGCGTATTAGACAATTAGGTGACTTCTCAAGTAACTGTTAAGGAAAAAAACTAAGACCACCCAAATGAGAACAAACAGGGGCTATACATTCAGAACCTGCTATCACAAGGGAGTCAGCCACCATCACTTGCATTGTGGCAGAGACCTGAAGGCAAGCAGAGGAGTGGGGAAATTTTATAGTAGAAAGAAGGGAACTTTTAGGTGTGCTCTAATTGGAGGCTGTTGGCATGGCGAAGCTGTAGACGGGCTAACTAGAAGTGGGGCATCCTAAGGGAGTGGTTTAGAGTACATATCTGGTTTTTCTGGTTGGCCCTTAGTTGGGAGCAGAGATAAGAATTAGGGAAGCTGTCAGTTATCGATCAAGTCCTGGCCATTTTGTTATGGACGTTATTGTCTGGCTTCCTGGATTAGTTGCTAGGGTTAGTGGTCTGACTTTCCACAAGTCTGACTTACAGCAGGTTGACTTCCTAGGCTAGTTACTGTAGGTAATGGATGCATTTCCTGGGCTGGTTGCTGCACACTGTGGGTCAGAGTTCTATTTCTGCACATGGCTTGGCCTTTGCCTGTTTGTACATTCAGTCTCTCAGTGTAGGTCTATCGAAAGTTGATCTAGCAGGTCTCTGTGTTTTGTAGGACTCTCTATGCACTTTAATGAATTGCTGTTTTTAAAAACTTAGTTCTAGAAGTATCTAGAGTACATGTGCTAATTTTTCTAAGCATTAACGTCATTAAATTTGATATATTAATAATTTGGGCATTTCCTTCTCTTGTCAAAACTTTGAGCTAAATATTCCAAATGTGACCTAAAATTTCTATCATGATTTATTAGAAGATATATGTAGGATAGAAAAGTCACTGTTAGATTGTAAGGAGTTTATTACTATTGTTAATTACCATTGTCACCGTTATTAATTAGTCCTCCAAAAAAGTTAGATTGACCATATATGTGTTCTATTCTTTGAAGGCTTATAGGAAAACAAACAAACAAATAAATAAACCCACAAATCTACAACTGAGATTCAAGGTGCTACACACTAAACAATAGGAAATTTCTAGAAGATAAAATCACACTTAAAACTCTCCATGACAAAAACCGTAGTAGCCAACGCAGGAAAAGTAATTCAGGCATATGCTGAGAGAGTCATAAGACTGCTGTCAACATTGCGGCTTCCGTAAGTATTCTCTTGGTCATTTCAAATGAAGGTAGCCAGAAAGACAGAGTAGACATTTGTCCACTGCTTGCTTGGATAATTTTTGATTAATGAAGCATCTCTCCTCTACTCTTAGTTCTCATTATCAGAGGTCAGATGAGACCTCTCCTAGCCCTAGGGGGTAAACCCAAGCCTCAGCTAATCAATATGTCAAATTTCATGACTCCAGTGATTGGTTCAAAGGTGGGGGCTCATGACCTCGCCTCGTCCAATCAGAGTGAATGTCAAGACTTTTAATGAGAATGCTGAACAAATATTCTCCTACTTCCTGGTCAGCGTGAGCCACAAAGACTACTCCCCAAGGGCAACGGGCAGCCAGCTTGCAACCACAAGAAGAGAGCAAGTCCAGGAAATAGGATCAACAAAGATGAAACACAGTTCAGCGGTACACTGGAGAAACTTGGTATCCTACCTTCTTAAGCAGAGAAAAACCCAGCTCTTTCCTGCTGTGAGTTTCTTCCCTTGTGAGTCTCCTTTACTACTCACACAGGACACTTTACTTCCGACACTTCTGGTCATCAAATATATAGAATTTTCTCCCCACAATAGCAAGCAATTCTCTGTGACACCAGCTAGATATCCTACAATTTAACTCAATGCCAACACTATCTACCTGGAGTTAGTATCTGATCCCAGATCCCACAGGTTAAAGGGTTAGTCCCACAAGACAGTCCTCTCCTCTCCTCCCCTCCCCCACCCCCAACCCCACCCCTGCCCCTTCAGATGCCAGTTGCAAGTCCAGGCCATCCCCATGCTTCTGACCAACTGGTTATAGGTTGTAGGGTCCAACATCCCCCTCCTTGGGGTCAATTAATTTGAGCAGGTAACAAAACTCGGGAAGGCACTTCTTACCATCACCAGTTTATTGAAAGATATGATAAAAGATACAGATGGACAGCCAGATGGAGAGATACAGAGAGCGAGGTCTGGGGGGCTCTGGAGCTCAGGGGCTTCGGTCCCTGTGGAGTTGCGGGTGCATCACCTTCTCGGATATGAATCTGTGCGCCAGCCTGGAAGCTCTCTGAACCCACTATTACTGGGCTTTTGTGGAGGCTTCGCCTGTAGGCATGATCACTCATTAACTCCATTCCCAACCCCTCTCTTTGGAGAATGAGGGGCAGGGCTGAAAATCATGGCTTTTTCCCAGCTTCTAATCAAGGCTTGGTCTTTCCAGGAACGAGCCCTTACCCAGGAGCCCACCCACAGTCGCCTCAGTAGGACAAAATGTCCTCCCAGTGTCCATATCACTTAGGAATTTATGAGGGTTTTAGGAGCTCGGGTCGGGACCTGGGAATAGAGACCAATACATGTACTTCTGTTACCTCACAAGCAGTAAAGAGAGAGAAACCAGAGAGTAACTGGTGGTATTGTTTCAATGTATTTTCCTAATTATAACTGTATAGCCTTTTCCCAGTTAGAAAATGAACATAGAGAAGCATAAAGGTAACATAAACAAGGCTAAAGGAGTAAATAACCCACTGCCCATAATCCTATCATCTAGAGCTGACCTCGCGAACATGTCCAGAGGGCAGACTTCCAGTAGACGGGCACCTGCATGAAGACAAGCTTGTAGCTGGAAACTGGGGGATATATTTGGGGAACAAACCAGAACAGCAGCACATATATTTATCATCAATAGCAGTAGACTGCAATTGCCATGCAAGATGGGACAGTGTTTTTTGGCAAAAGCCCTGCGGCAGAGATGGTTATTTCTCTCAAGGAGAGAGCAGCTAAGCCATGAACCAACAAGCAGCGTCAGAAACATGGCTGGTCCAACCCAGGTCTGATTTGACAAGTTCACACAGAAAATCTCAGCGTCAAAACAACAACAACAAAACCCTGCAAAGTCTCTAGTTGCAGCTGAGGCAAAAGGCATCGCTTTGAAGAGGAAAGACCTGTTCTAATCCCTAAGGCTTCCCTGCCCTCAGGAAGCTTTCCATCGAGAAATGCGCTTTAGAGACCCAGGTGGGAAGGGACATGAGCAGCGAAGAGCTTAGAGTCATTTCAGAACTCGTCTTCATTTGACAGGAGCAGTGCCTTCACTTCAGGCCTTTAATGTGCCCTACTCCTCAAGGCCGAAGCTCGCACTCCCAGAGACGTTTCTGTGCAGTAAGAGAACAAAGCTTGTGCCTTAGTCCTACAGAGAGATTTTTTTACATGTAAAAGAAACAAAATGTAGGAGCTAGAGTTATGTAAATGAGCCGGAGACAGCCCCTGTTAGCCGAAAATGGCCCCACTGCTATTTACTTCCACAACAGGCTAAGACCTTTAGCCCAAAGCCTGCCAGTGCCAACCTCAAATGTTCACACACCGAATTGCTTTAAATAGAATCCAAACAAACATATGTTTAGCCATTTGGAGCCTACCTGTTTTACATACCCCGGGAAACTGACCCCATATCTGCTAAGCATAGATAAGACAAAGCCCATGGCCATAAAAGAAACCAAGCCCCTCTTGCCCTTCAGAGTTCTCTGACGCAGAACCTCCCCCCCCCCTTACTGCCGAACCGCAGCACCTAAACACAGAGCCCCCACTCTGATTTCCCCCTACCTCTCTAGGACTTCCTCAGCCCTATTCCTCTTTTGGGTGGTGGCCTCGTGGTGCTGTTTCTGGAAGGTCTCTTGCCGGAAGGGGCTTCCCCTGCCATGCCATCCTGTCTAAGCACTCCCCAGGAAAGCTGGTTGGGTGTGACTGTGGTCCTGTCTCTACTTATTCAACCCTGGCATCTCTGAACTTACCAGAGCCAGCTGAGTCCAGCCTCTCTTCATGCATTTGAGCTATTTTGTTCAGAAGCAATGTATTCCCCAAATCTTATCAATGAAACAAACTTCGCTGTGTATTCATATTAATATACAGACAAAGGAGTCAAGAGGAAGGTGATCAAGCTTCTGAAAAAAAGTATGAAGCCTAAGGCACTGGTGCATGGCAACAACGGGCTCCCCCACGCTGCGCCCAGAATTAGGCACATTTGGTCATTCGGTCTCAGGAGGGGCTGGAGATCTACCGTCCCCACTCCAGCGGCAGATCTGAGCTCGCAGTTTGTCCAGGCAGCCGGGCAGGTGCATGTTAAAGTGATAGGCAGAGGATAGAGCTCGGGCTTTTCTCAGGTGCCCCAGCCAGAGAAGCCACCAAGCGACCGGACAGAGAGAAGCTAAGAGCTTCCTAATGGATGGCCCTCTGCATAGAAAGAAACAGCAGGATGGGGAGTTGGTGTTCTCCAGTAGCACATTCTCTTCTGTCACGGCAACTATAAAAGTGGAAATGTTGCTGCGGAGCGAGTTTAGATCCCAGATGATATGGTTTTACTTGAGAACTACCACTTTTACAGTCCTACATTTAAAGGAGGAATACCACTATTTCTTCTGATAAAACCGCTCCTTCGAATGCTCAAGTTCCATCAATGAAAAGGACTACGTTTATCTTTATGTTTAGGGTAACAACATACATGCCTAAAAATATGTCAGCTTAACTAACAGGTCAAAAGTTAATCAAAAGTCTTTAAGCGATGGGCTATGTAACTAGGGGGTCACTGACTGAGGACCCCTGGTTTAGGGTTATGAAACTTCCGCATTGTCCTTGCTAGGAAAACATACCATAGTTTGGGGTTGGTTTAGAACCTCTTGTAGTGATTACTTTCTGGCTTTTCAAAATGAACAGTTCCATCTTGGTTCTAAGAAAGAAGAAGAGGCTTTAAACCCCAGCAGTGGTGACAGCCTAAAATACGGGAAAGGAAAGCGTGTGTGGGAACACATCATCCTAAGTGTCTGCAAGGCAGGTTGTCGTCCGATGTTTAGCAAGTCACAACCTTGATGACAAATTCCATAGGCTCACATATCTGCCTGGCACGCTTCTGTGTTTTGAGGCATGCTTGTAAATAGTAATCTGGCGGAAATGAAGTATACAGAACTTCGGTGACAGGAAGTAAGGACGGAAAAGTTTTGAGCCCATGAGAACGAGAGGTTATATGAGGGTACTGTGGCTTTAACTGTAAGCCCTGAAACCCTGAGCATGTTGTGACACTGTTGTGACATTTAAGAAGAGTTACACCAGACAATTTAGATTTCACTGTGACATATGCTGTATAAATTCTTTAATGTTTAGCTTATCTTGCACTAAACAGCAGAAGAATACTTAGTAAGTGCAAGTAGGTCAACATCACTTTAATTTGCATTATCAGTTCAGAAGAACATTTTACACTATATGTGTTGTGATAAAACACTGTGTCATTTCTGTCACCCGATGCGGAGTATTTTTAGGTCTTTGCACATTATGTGTAGAGATATTTGGTATTGCCTTTAATGTAACTTGCCATCTGTGTTCTAGTTTCTAAGCATTGGCAGAAGTGAGCTAAAAGCATTGGCCAAACTTCAAGGGGTTAAGATTTTTGCTAACAAATATGGACTATTTGATATGAAAACCATCATTGTTTGATATGTCAAATAAAACATTTGTCAATCAAAAGTCTTTAAGCACTGGGCTATGTGACATTTACTCTTTTATAAACCAACAAAGTCCCTGGTGGCATGCCTTTTTTCCTCTCATTTAAATAGTAGTAGGAGAACAAATCATACTTCAGGGCAAGTTGATAACTGCCAGTCACGATTCCTGCCTTGTTTACTATAATGAGGAGGGTAATAAATGCATCTGACCATTTCGGCTGGCATTTGCATAGATGAATGATTTGTCCAGTCAGTCGCTCTCCAGTGATTTGGGTCTTTTTGTCAGCACAAAGAGCATTCAGTCTCTCTGGAATTTACAGCAGCCAAGCTCTCATTAGCAAACATCCTTTACCATGAATGATTCAAATAATTACCACTGAAATAATAAACTGTTTCACAAAAACATTTTATTTGATGGCTCCAAACATCAACTTTTCTGAATTGTTGACATTCAAATAAGCCAGAGAGCTTCATTGTTAAGGAACAATGGCTCTCTTGTTAAAGGGTGGGCATTGTTTTACCTCCAATAGACCTTTAAACTTGGCCAGCTATCAAATGCGTCCCTCAAACTGCCAGCCAACATTCTGGGTAATCAGAGGGCATGTACCAGATGGAGCTGTTAAAACTTTACATATTCAAACTCCAGGAAATTTTCTTTAGATTTTCTTTTGAGGTTGCAAACCTAGAACTCCAGATTAATTAGCAGCTGCTACTTTGTATCTTTTTGCACCTAGTGGAGCCAAATAATATTAAATGTCCTCACTTATACTAAGCTATTCAAGTGCGAGTTCTTCATCGTAATGGTATTCTATGTGTATAATTAAGTGTTATTTGATATAGTTTTGGAGTTCAAACAAATGAGCAAGCAGCAATTACACCTTATTATGATCTTCTCTAGTGCATAGCCATAGGGTTGCTCTCAGTGCATTACCAAATTCATAGCACCAGGCAGGCAGCAGTTCCTGTTATCAACTTTTTTCACCCTCTGCGCCATGCATAATTTAGAGAGTTTTATTAATTTTGAGCTGGCTTAATGTATGCGCATGTTCTAAAGATCTAGGTAGATTGTATGACTAAGTTTAGCTTTCATAGTGCAATTGTTTATGCATGTAAATGTCTGAAAAATATTTTCCCTCGAAGCTTAAAAAGCTATGGTTTCATTTAAATAGATTAACTTGCACATTGCACCTTCTTCCTTACCTGCAAGGAAAAATTCAGGAAGGGAACGAATGGAATATATTTCTGTGCTTTGCAAATTTCCTCATTACTTTGCTTTCACTTTCAAATTTAGACATGTTATATATAGCAAGAATGGAAAACCGTCAACAATACTGAAATACCTTGATGTTCCTACAAAATTACCACACGATGCAAGAAAATCGTGATCATTGGGACGCAAAATTTTTAAACGTTAACTTTGAGGAGTAGCTTAAGGATATTAATAATACCAAGTAGATTATATAGGCTCTATAGCCACTCTCTCCTCGAAGTCAAGGATATCAAAATTACCCTTTCAAGATGTGCTTGATATAGGCGGCCACTTAAAATGGCATACCAGTCCTGACGCTTCCATTTCTATCCCACAAAGAGAGATGCAAACTAGAAACATAATTTGTCATACTTAAAATAATTTACTTTACTTTATCGGGACTTTGTGTCCAAATCCTCGAGTTTCTCCTTTGCCGCTAGCTCGGAACCTTTGCCTCCAAACGGTGTGGCTTTTTTTGTTTCCCATTCCTCGTGCTGCCTGCTCTGGTTGGTAATCATGGTCAAGCCTACGGAGCCCATTTTTCATTTTGTTATTTGGCTTGTCAAATCAAAGGTCAAGAGATGATGAAGAAACCCCGAAATAGCCCAGGATTGGCAGATTTTCCCCTAAGTTTTCTAGCGGAATTTGGTGCTTATGAAAGTGAGGGAATAAAGAACTGGCTCTACCCATAAATCATGCAGGCAAGAGCTTTCCAAGTTTTGCACGGTTTCAACTGCCTAGTGCCCAGAGGCCCAGAGAAGAAAAGCGGGCGTCCCACCGTTAATAGTGCCGTCCTCAGGGCTGAGGGCATGTGAGGAGAGCTTTCTGACATTGACTCCTTGTTTATGATTGGAGATGTGGGCAACAAATACGTGCAGCCTTCACTCCTTAGCTGCGACGTGACATGATGTACGAGGGATACAGAATCACAGAATGTTAGTGCCAGGAGCGACGTCAAGATGACAGTGGGCAGCAGAACTCGTACTTGAATCCAGGTCTCTGGACGGCGAAGGCGGAGGTCCTTCTCGGAGTTAGACCACAGTGATAGGCCCCCGAGGCTCAAACCTTGCTTGTGAGGACCTCTCTCATTACAAGCTGACATGGTCACGTGCCCTATACATACACAAATTTTCTTTCATGTTAATAAAAATGACCCTGCCCAGTGCTACTCTTGGTCAACAGGTCTTTTCACGATCATGTCGCTCGAGGTGCGGGGACAAGGATCATTTGTGGTAGTGTTGTCAGTCCTCCCTCCCCGGGGATCCGAAAGAAAATTGTCCGGTATTGTGCCAATAGAGTAAGGGAATATGTATGCTGTTTTTAAAAGGCAAGGACTTTTGTTTGTTTGTTTGTTTGTTTGTTTGTTTGTTTAACCAAATATTCCAGGGACTGCTACTATCAAGTTGCTGAAATGTTTAAGCCCAGATCTTCAACTCACGTGGGCAGAATACTGTTTTCAGTTCCATTTGGGGAGGAGAAGAGAACGGGGCATGGTTCCTTTTGAAACAACTGATTCAGTCTTTTGACCGAACAACCCAAAACACTGATGTACTTGACATTGTGGTTTGGTTGTCGAATTTACACAAATGTTCTTTCCTTAATCAATGCACTGATAATGTTGAATTTTGCTTTAAGCTCTGTTATAGGCTGAATTGTGTCCTCCTCAAAATGCATCTGTTGAAGCCCTAGCCTCCAGTATCTCAGAATGTGATCATATTTGGACATAGGGTTTTTAAAGATGTGATTAAGTTAAAATGAGGCTGTTAGGATGGGCCCTCATTTAATCTGACTGGTGTCTTTATAAGAAGAGGAAATATGGACACAAAAATACAGCAGGGGTGCACTTGCACAGAGGAAGGACCCCTTGAAGAGGGAGCATGAGCATAGCCACCTGCAAGTCCGGGAGAGAGGCTCCAGAGCCAACCCTGCCGGCACCTTGATCGTGGACTTCCAGCCTCCAGAACCTTGAAAATCGGTTACCGTTGTTCAAGCTACCCAGTCTTTGGTATTTTGGAACGGCAGCTCTCACAAAGGAATACCAGCTCCTTGAATGTATCACTTTCTCTTACTTCCAAAATGGAGTCCTCTACCTGAGTCATTTCCTCCGCATCTTTTCCCTGGCTAACTCCTTCCTTATCCTTCAGTTCTAAGCTCGATTAACATCTCCTCCAGGAAGACTTCCTTCACTGTGCTGCCCTGGTCCAGGGTTCCTCCTTTGGGTTCAGTTGCTGTCCCAACACTTACCACATGGCACTAAGCAGTAAACCTGAGTTGATTCTGGGGGACAAGAGCCAAGGACCCTGCCTTGCTCAGTTTTAATAGAAAAGCGTGTTATGTTAAAGCTCCCAGTGGCGTGGTTGGCTTGTGTCTCTGTAAGGAAAGCAAGAAAGTTCCAAGTATCTGTGCCCTGTACTGGCTTTGGTGAAACATTTTCTTAACGAGGACTGGTTTAAAAAGTAAAAAGCAGGGGCGCCTGGTTAAGCGTCTGCCTTCGGCTCAGGGCGTGATCCCGGCGTTGTGGGATCGAGCCCCACATCAGGCTCCTCTGCTATGAGCCTGCTTCTTCCTCTCCCACGCCCCCTGCTTGTGTTCCCTCTCTCGCTGGCTGTCTCCATCTCTGTCAAATAAATAAAATAAAATCTTTTAAAAAAAAGTATAAAGCAAAATGAGTCAGGGTAGGCAAGAAAAGTTGCAACCAAAAGGTTTTGTAAAGCAAGACATATGTCAACCCATAAGTGGGAACAATAGAAGTTAAAGAGAAATGTGGGGAAGTTCTGTTGTTAGAACGCATATGCAACGGAAAATCACCAACTTGAGAAATAGAATAAATAGTAGTGTAAAAGTAAGATGGTTAAAGTCCTGGATTTCGGCCCTCAGACTTGCAAAATGCCATGTGTGCTGACTGCTGGTCTACTAGAGGGACGTGTACGCATTTGTGCACACTCACATGCTCTCGCTTACACACCTGTACATACACATGCGTGTACACGTACACACACACGTACATGCATTTAAAGGAGAAGCAAACTGGACAGTCCCAGAAGGCAGCTGTCTCTCGTTAACACTTTACCTAATAACGTGTGTTTTTCCTGTTCAGCCTTCCTTAGCTGCTTTGGGACTGCTTTTCATCTCCAATCTGATGTGGAAAGTCTTCTGATTGCACTTCACTCAAGCAAGAAATTCAACTACTAGAACTACCTCCTTACCCTGAAGTTCCCTGAGCACAGGGACTGTGTCCATGGCATCGTCACTGCCCATGGGCACAGGGCCTGGCACTCAGGGTCCCCAATAAATATTGTTCTTGAAGTGGAATGAACGGAGTGAGGGAGAGAGAAAGAGTAAAGTCAAGAGCGAGAGGAAACGGAGAGGAAGCTTTCTTGCTCTGGTTCATTCCTCAACGACTTGCTTCCAACCCAAAAGCCTCCGGTGTTTGCATTTATTCACTCTGTTTGTACCTGAACTCTCCTAAATGACCATGTACATAACACTTTTTTTCACTTCGAAAGGGATAAATCCAAGTTTTCAGAGTTAGAATGACAACTTGTGCCCTTCCTGGCTTCTAGATAAATACACCACCACGAGCCTTCCGATAACTTTTCCCATTTGACTCTAAATAGTCATCATGATAGTTATCATAGATGCTCTCTCCTGTTACGTGGAATAATTGTCTCCCCCACCCCCACCCCTGAACTTATTCACTAGGCTTTAATCATCACAAAACATTTATTTATGCAAGGAAATAGCGAGTTATTCACTCAGCGCATTTTATTCACCATTGTCTTCTGATTTCTTCACACTACTTAATTTAGCACGTCAAGGTGAAGCGATTAGTTTATCTCACCTTGACACGGCCGTAGTCCACTGACAAACACATTTGTGACATTCTTGTTGGCTACTTCCTTTCTAGTAATAGCTACCTCCTGAATTACTTATCGTCGGATGATATTTCCAAGTCCGAGTAAGTATGCGACCAGCAGGTAAATCTGGTCGGTAATAAATCAGAACGAATGAGGGCATCAGAGCAAACGCCATCTCTTGGGACCACTGCGCGTGATCAGCGGTTGTTTCACATCCACATCTGCTTTTACTTCTCTTGACGATAAGAAAAGCCCAATTAACACCCGCAGTTTAAAAAGATGCAACTTTTTATTTATCTAAGACTCTACTGCTAAAAACCTTGCCAGATTTACAATTCTAAAGACAACAGCTTTTTGTAAATGTGTTTTATTTGCAGTTATAATATCTATAGTTAAATCAGTTCATTAAAAATAGAGTTGTAAACTATCTCTCAAACTGCCATATTTGCGTATTTAAAACAAAATGATTAAATCATATTCTTACACTGCATTTGGGTAGAACTGCGAAGTTGTCTAGGATTCAAAATAACGTCCTTACTTAGGAAATCCTTTCTTAATTAGGATAGAGGTTAGGACAGTGTGATTTCATATTACACATCTAGTCACTCAACCCAGGATTCAATAAGTATGGTCCCTAAGCACTTCCCCACGGTAGTATTTGCGGCACGTAACTTGGAAAGAGCTGTGACCTGTCTAGGTCTCAGGGCAAATGAGCAACAGTATAGACTCCGTAGAAAAAGTGACACCATTGTCAGCCCAGAACAACCCTATACTACACCAGAGGTGCAGAGCCTTTGGCCCTGGTGAAAGCAGGCTGTAGCTGGCCTTTTGAATTATATTATCTATTTCTTGCAGCCCTACTTGCCTTCATTCTTTTCACAAGAAAGCTAGGGGACTTTTTTCTTTTAATAAGAGTGAAAAAGATCCTCGGGTTTCCACAAGGCTCTGTTGTGGAAGAGATACTGTGCATGAGGGTGCACTGGCAGAAGGTGTTCTGGAAGGAGAGCCAGAGACCTGGGTCCCAAGCGCGAGCCTGCTCTGCTAATGTGTGCGTTGGGTTCGTCTCTTAATCGCCCTCTACCTTTATGTCTTCATTGTTAAAATAGGAATACTAATAGCTGCCCTGCCTGCATAGTTGTTCTGAGGATCAAATGAATTAATAAATGTGAGAGTGCTTTGGAAAAGTTAAAAGTGCCACTCAAGCGTTAGTTATTCTTATTTGGCTTTCATATTCTTCGGAAACCCCATTTATAATAAGGCCCTCCTGGAGAAGTAGCTGTTTCTTGAAATCCCATGAAAGCTTTGTCTTTGTATTATCTCTTACGGGTTCCTTTGGAAGTTCAGCAAGTCTGGCTGTTCCCTACTGTGCTGTGCATACATTGCCCAAAGCGCTTCCAGGGCCGGCCTCCACAACGGGCAGCCTGCTCTGCGCATGGTCAGCTCATTGAGGATCGGTGCTATGGTGATGGGATTCAAAATACATATGCTATTTATTGTGTTTTTCTGATTACAAAAGTCATACTTTTGTGTCGGGGGGGAGGAAAGGTTTATTTTACTTGCAACAAGCATGGAGAACCAGGGACAATGGCCAAGGTAACGTCTCCTTGAACAACAGGCCAAGGTAACGTCTCCTTGAACAACAGCATTGGGGAAGTCTTAAGCTGAGGAAACACACATTCATGAAGGGGCTCGGGAAAGGACGATTCAGTACAGAATGGGGACAACAGTCATCCTAAGTCATCCTAAGAGTCCAGGGTCCTAGTTGATTAAAGTCTCGAGGGCCCTCAAAGGTTGGTATCAACAGTTCTCGGGCTCTAGTTAGTCTGGTGTTCAAGTACTCAAAGAGGTTTCAGTCCCACCAACAGGATTCGAGAATCTGTGTTAGGTCAATCTTTACTTCTGAAACAGCCCTGGGAGTTTTACCACTGATTTACTGTCTCTTATATGGTTAGGCTATCTCCTGGCCTGGTAGTGGCTGTTTGTTTTTTATGTTCTTTTGTTCCCTTAAAATCCTTAACTACAGAGGTCTATTTTTCCACAAGTTTACCATATCCCAGGGGTTCTGCAAGAAATGTGCTGGGGCAAGTAGTGTGGGTCTTGAGAAAGAAGAGCAGCCTTGAAGGTACCACAATCCCAGATTTCAAGATACACCACAAAGCTGCAGTAATCAAAACAGTATGGCACTGGCACAGAATAGACACATAAGTTGATAGAACAGAATAAAGAGCCCAGAAAGAAGCATACCCTTATATGATCAATCAATCTACAACAAAGGAGGCAAGACTATGCAATGGGGAAGAGTGTCTTCAACAAATGGTATTGGGAAAACTGGACAGCTGCATGCAAAAGAATGAAACTGGACCACCCTTCTACACCATACACTAAAATAAACTCCAAATGGATTAAAGACCTGAATGTGAGACCTAAAACCATAAAAATCCCAGAAGAGAATAGAGGCAGTAATTTCTCTGACATCAGACATGGCAATGTTTTTCTAGATAAGTCTTTTAAGGCAAGGGACACACAAGCAAAAATATACGATGGGGATTACATCAAAATAAAAATAAAGAGCTTTTGCATGGCAAAAGAAACCACCAACAAAACAAAAAGACAAGCTATGGAATGGGAGAAGATATTTACAAATTTTTAATAGAACATGTTGAATTGACAGAAACACACAAAGAAAGAAAGAATGCAAATTACCTACTACCTAAACATCAATCCTTCAATCCTACTACGTAAACATAAGCATTGTTAATATTTTGATACATATCAAGTATAGCTTTCAGGCCTCTTTCCATATATATGTAATACACGTTGTGTATTTGGAAGTCTACATGTTGTTATGGGCCAGATGTTCCCCCTCTCCCCGCTCTTACGTTGCAGCCTGAAGTCCCAATGGGACTGTATTTGGCAATAGGGCCTTTAGAAGGTAACTGAAGTTAAATGGTGTCCTGAAGTTGGAGCCCCCGTCCAACTGGATTAGTATCCTGATAAAAACAGGCACCAGAGAGACTCTCCCCTCCCTCCACACCCACTCCCCTCTCCTCTCTCTCCTTCTCTTTCTCTCTCCCCACCATGTGAGGACACAGCAAGGAGGCAGTGGTCCTCTGCAAGCCAGGAGGACAGTTTTCACCAGATACCAAATTGCCAGGTGTCTTGATCTTGGACTTCCAGCCTCCAGAACTGTGGGAAATAAATTTCTGTTGCTTAAGCACCCCCGTCCCTGGTGTTCTGTTATAATAGCCTGAGCAGACTGAAGCATGAGTATCATACACTGCTCTATCATTTGTTTCTTTCGCTTAGCAGCAGATGATGAACATTTCTCTGTGCATTAACTATTCTACACTGTGATTTTTAATGGCTTTAAAATGTGACAAAATATAGATGCAACCTTAATTTTTAATAATCCCTATTGGACATTTTAATGATTTTCAATTTTTGGTTATTATAAATAATGTTGTAATGAATATCCTTGGATATTTATCTTTTTTACATAGTTCTCATTCCTCGCAGTAGAGCTGCTGAATCAAAAAGAATGAATATTTTAAAAGTTTTTGATATATGTATTAAAATGTCCTCCAGAAAGATTGTTATCAATTTATACTCCTGCTGACGGTTATCTGAGGTTTCCTATTATCAAGAACTCCTGCCAACAAGAGGCACTATCATCGAAAATGGTGTTTGTTGATTGGAAGCCAAAGAGGTATCTCATTGCTATTTTAATTTGTATTCTTAATTCCTAAATTAATGAATTATACTTATTTTGGATTTATTCTTTAAGGATAGCAAGGAAAGAATGTCACTCTTAAATATAATTATTAGCAACTTTATTACTAAAATCTTAATGTTTCAATATGACATTTGTTTTATGAACTACCCTTTACCACTGGCAGAGCACAAGGATGTCACCAGTCCTGCAGCTTCTAACACAACTTCACTGCTTTACATTTTTTGATTCTTTGAAGAAACATGGATTTTTATAGGTTTTATGGAAACTGGAATTTAAGTCTAAATTAGCCCTAGAGACATTTCTAGGAATCCTTAATACAGAGGATAATGGCATGCTTCCAGGTAAATGATATGCTGGTAATAGGACAATGGGATCTTCAAAATAGGTGAGTTTAATTTTAATACCTGGCTATATTTTTCCATATGCCCTCATTCACTATGGATATTTGACACCTAGCAGATACAAAATAAATATCTGTTAGATGATTGAATGGAATAATGAGGGAATCATCTACTGTTTTCTCATTTTAAATTGAAGAAAATCCTGTCTATTCTAAACCATTCAAATTAATGACTATAATTCTACCTATTTCTAACCCCAATGCAATCCTCCTTTACAGTCTTCTCTGTTATGATAAATTCTACTTCTTTTCTTGCGCCGTCTCCTGAAAGACCATCTTTCTAGAAACTATTGAGCACAGAGTCAAGGGATTGTGCTTCTAATGTTCTAACTCCATAACCAAGCCTTCTGCTGAGTTTCAAAGTAACAGGGATAAAATTAAGGAAAACATGAGTCACAGTTTCTCCAAGTCACATGGAGAAAAAATGACATGTCAAATTCCCTCTTTATTCCTTTGTTTAGTCAGAATTTACCATAGAACATTTGCCCCAAATTGGCCTTGGAAAATTCATTGTTTATTTTTTTTAGCCCATTATCCCAGGAGGGTTTTTTATCTTTATTTTCTTTTACTAAGACTAACCTTGATCTACCCTCCACTTTTGTCCACACCCAGTGAAAATATCTTTTCTAAAAATTAGTGTCTATTTTACAGTCGTTTGTGAAGAGGCATTTGCTGAGAGATCTGTCATAACATTTTTGACACAGTTAAAAAAGAGTTAAAAGACATTTTCTTCAAAAAGACCAGTACAAAAGTCCTCCTACTTGTACTAGGATTTCAGATGCCTCAAATATTTTCATGAATGAAAGCCCTTTTGGTTATTTTCATTATAGGAGAAATTCTTTTATGGAAAATTCAAACCAACAAAGAAAGCTCAGATTGCAGTTCTAACATTTTTCAGCAGAGTTGACCAAACATGAGTCCTAAATTGACGTATTATGAACACAATAAATAAGGTTTTAAAGTCTGGCTAACACTGCAAAGCTTTTTGAAACAGACCTCTCCTTTATGTATCTGTCTTTCTGGGAGTTCATGGATCATGAGAGGACATGGAATTTGAAGGCCTCTGGTTATTCTTACAATAGCCACAGCTAATGGACAGCTGGGCAGCAAGGGTCGGTCACTTCCTGTAGAATCATCTGTGATGAATCGTCCCTGTTGCCAGCTTGGGAGTGGAGGAGCCCTTATATTGCCCACCAGAGTTATTAAAAGACTGCACTGGTGTTGTAAAAGGTTAATTGCTGATGGATAAACAGTTCAACTCAAACCATTTCTGTTGAATTCTTACTTTGTACAAGGCACAAAGATAATAGTGTTGGCAGCTGTGACATGGACAGTGGTGGTGGTGGTGATGGTGACGGAGGTGGAGGTGGGGGGGTGTGTGTCTGTGAGGCGGAGAGAGTTACAAAGAGGAATGACCTAGCCTCTGCCGGCCAGTGCGGAAATGCTATGATGGAAGCAAGCTAAGGGCTGTGGGAGCAAAGAGATGGGAGATACGTATTCTAGAAGATAGGGAACAGGTATGAATCACACAGAGGAGCCCAGTGGTTCTAGCATCAGGGTACAAGGGATCAAAATTGAACTCCATGAAGTAGGTCAAGAGGAATGAATAGTTTGAGAAAGAAAGAGGTCTTGTAGGTGGCCAAAGAAACACAGCTTCAACAGACTAAGGATTAATCAATGAGAGAGAGAAAGACAAAGACAGACAGACAGACAGACAGACACACACACACACACACACACAGAAAATGGCAGAAGTCTCATTGTAAAAGAACCAGAATCTGGAACAGCCCAAGCCATCTAGGGAGACTTCACTTCTCTCATGTTCTTATCTGTAATAATCTACCTGTCTGTAGAATGTTTGCTCCGTTGCTAGAGTGCAAGCTTCAAGGAGACAGCCAATTTGTCTGTTTTGTTAATTGCTCCCCAAAGAGCATGACACTAATAAGCACATAAAAATATCAGCAGAAAGAATATATGAACATATGTGATAGATGACTTGTAGAACCACAAGGGAGGCCTGCATTCCAGAAGCTGGGGTTTGAGGAAATACACCCCCCACACCATTATCAGGTGGTAGCATAAATCTGTGAACAGAAAACTGCTAGAGATGTGTAGGCTATAGCAAGATATTGATTAGAATTGTTTTTTATTGCCCTGGACGGGCATCCAGGACCCAAGACTGACGTAAAGATGAATCGATGACACCCCATTATAAAGAAAACAGAAAGCAAGTAGGAACAAGCGCCGTCTTCAGAGCTTGTTAAGAGTTAGGCCATTTGGTTCTACTACTGCAGGGATGGGGATCAGAGGGAACGCCCGAGTCAGAGGTCATCAGCTCGTCGGGGAGTGCTGCATGTGGGTTTTCTTTATCTTCCCTCCTCCCTACCCGTCCTCAACATTTGTGCCCAGTTAGGAGGAAGGCTTGAAGAGAATGACTTGCAGAGCCTGAAGTCTGTAAGAAGAGACTGGGTGCTCGCTCTCTGGTTGAATGTGTCCCGTGCAATGAAGCCCTCTGGGTGGACCTAGTAAGACGGCAGCGGGAGGAGAGAACGCTGAAGGCATGGCACCGGACTTTTCACCATGGGCTGTGGCAAAATGGCCTAATTCCCCATGGATCAATAAATACAGCAGAGGTAGCTAGGCTGAGGTCTGGAGCGAGAGGACACTGGAAGCAAGAGGTAGTGGGGCCCCATTGCTAGAGATGAACACGGAAGGGTTGGAAGGGATTGAGCTGAGTGGACCGCCCAGGTCAGGGCACTGTGCAGTAGAGAAGGGTGGCCTCCCCTCATGGAGAAGACCTGGAATGACTCCTGGCCTGGAACGCTCTCCCAGTGACTATCACGCTTCCTTCATCTGGCTAACTCCTCTGGACTCTTCCATCAGGTAGAATGTCCATTCCTCAGAGAAGTGCCAGACCATAATTATCTTGGACATTTTTGATTCATGGTTGTCTTCTCTTCTAGTTTGTAACCTTTCCAAGGGCGATGGACCCTGGGGCTTCGGCTCACTGTGGCCTTCCAGTGCCCAGCTCAGGCCTGCTGGCCAGGGGAGCCGGCTCTGGGCTTGGGAGCTCTTCTACCCATGCTGCCTCTCTAGGCCTCAGTCTCCTCATCTATAAAATGGGCTAAAAAGCATCTTGACTCTATCGGTTACTGTGAGGGTAAAATGGGAGAATACATAGAAAGTGTGTGGCTTAGTACCTGACACAGTTATTATCCGCAAGATGGACAGTCAGTAGTATTTGCTGAATTGAATCAACAAGAGCCAACAGTACTGGGTACTTCCAAGTACCACTGAAATGCTTTACATTGACCATGTCTTTCCATCCTTCGAACCCCCCTAAGAAAAGGGCACTACTCTCCACCTTATTTTTCTCACAAGGAAGCTGAAGTACAAAGAGGTTAAGTGACTTGCTCAGAGTCGCACTGTGATTAAATTGGTGAAAACAGTTTCAGGAGCATCTCGGATCATGACGCCTATTATCGGTTCCCGACAGGTTTGGTGTAAATGTTTCTTTCTCTCTAGCACCCTCTTCTCTGGCCGAAAAGCAGTATTGTTAGCAAACAGCTCATCTTATATGAAAATGTTTATTTGATATGGCTTGGTCCTGAAAGTAGACCATTTTTAAAAGCCAAATAGTCAAGGAAACTTCCTCTGTGGTCACATCTCTTATTTCTTATAATTCAATAAAATATGTCATTTACATCAAGGTCATTTTGTTATTTGGTTTTATTGGACACATGCAAATTTAGAAGATACCTTAAAATCTGCGAACCTTGAAGTGCATAATCACCACAGCATTGATGTAAATGTAAATCACTTAAAATATATCAGAGTAAGGGGGCGCCTGGGTGGCACAGCGGTTAAGCGTCTGCCTTCGGCTCAGGGCGTGATCCCGGCGTTATGGGATCGAGCCCCACATCAGGCTCCTCCGCTGTGAGCCTGCTTCTTCCTCTCCCACTCCCCCTGCTTGTGTTCCCTCTCTCGCTGGCTGTCTCTATCTCTGTCAAGTAAATAAATAAATAAATCTTTAAAAATATATATATATCAGAGTAGGAATTCTAAGAAAGCTTGACTGCGGAAAAAAATCGTAGATGTCTATATTTGGCTATGTTTACATCTACCTATGTAAATAAGTAACTTTCTATTCTATACCCATAGATATTGAATTCAGCAGTATTTTATCTTTGCACTCTTACCTTTGAATGGAGCTCACACATTGCTCACTGATTAAGTTAACTTAAAAACAACAAAAAAAAAAACTTTAGAAAGTAGTTCGCTTAAAGCATTTTACCCAGAAAGCTAATGATTTTTTCTAGTTGTTTAGATGATGCGCCTGAGCTCCTGGGTTCTGCTGACCTGGATTTAAATCCTGACATGACTTAGTCAAGATATTTAAGTGGCATAATCCTTAGCACTTCCATCTGCAAAACGGGATAATAATAGTATTTACTCCCTAGTGCTGTTATAATCATTAAAGAAGATAATACGGGAGCGCCTGGGTGGCTCAGTCGGTTAAGCATCTGCCTTCTGCTCAGGTCATGATCCTAGTGTCCTGGGATGGAGCCCCATGTTGCATAGGGCTCCCTGCTCCACAGGGAGTCTGCTTCTTCCTTTCCCTTTCCCTCTGCCCCTCCCACTTGTGCACGTGCTCTCTCTCTCAAATAAATAAATCTTAAAACAATATATTTAAAGAAGATAATACAGCAGTCCCCCTTATCCATGGGGATACATTCCAAGGCCCCTAGTGGATTCCTGAAATTGCAGACAGTATGGAACCCTATAAATGTTCTGCTTTTTCCTATACATGCATTCCTATGATAAAGCTGAATTTATAAATTAAGGCACAGTATGAGATTAACAGCAATGGCTAATAATAAAAACAGAACAATTATAACAATATATTGTAATAAGAGTTACGTGTATGTGCTCTCTCGCTCTAAATAACTCATCGTACTAAGCTGCCCTTCTTCTTGTGATGACGTGAGATGATACAATGCCTACGTGATGAGATGAAGTAAAAAGAATGACGTAGGCATCGTGACTTAGCATTAGACTACGATTGACCTTGTCCGAATACCTCAAAAGGAACATCTGCCACCGATCTTACTCAGCTAAAGCTGTGCGTGAGGTGGGACTACTGTGGTTGTGAGAGGCCGAACAGTGTCAACCTACATGTAGAAAAATAACCTCCAGCCAAGTCCATCAGTGACTCCCACATAGCACCTGGTACATGTTCAAGTTATCATTGAATTGAATTGAGATTCAGAAGGTGAGCTGTTTAGAGGCAAACTACATAGTCTTAGTGCGAGTTGCTATTTAGTTTTTCCCCAACACGTTCAAGGACTGGTTGTAGAGGACTCACCCTAAAAGCTTTTGAAAATTTTGGATTCTGGTAACTGAAAACTCAGACTCAGTCAGAAGGCGTGATATTAGGCCACAAATGCATATTTTTAAAAGCGCTTACGGGGATTCCAGTGGTCAGGGTGGGGTCCATTGCCTCAAATACACCTTCAATTCAATAAAAAAAAATATCCCCAGTACTTCCATTGGCAGGATGAACCCCCAATAAATGGAAACCAGATCCCAACGGTTTTCTAGTTAAATATCCACATCACGGCATCTGCAGCCTCATTCCAGAAATGACTTTTTCAAGTCTCTAAAGGTACGGCCAATGAGAGGAAGTCCCAGAGTGGCATGAGAGAAACCACAGGGAAGGGGACCTGACCCGGAGCATTTTCCAAGACGTCAGTGCCCCCAAGCCAGACAACAGCGGCTCCTCCCACCCAGAGAAGAAACAAGCGGCGAGCAGCTAAAAGAAAACCCACACCCTTACCTCCTCAGTGGGTTTCTGCTCTTCTGTCTCTCTCTGTGTCATCTATTACAAAGGTGGCCAATAAATACTCACGAATTAATTATTGTCGTCTTGGCGTCAGCCTCCCATTCCAGCAGCCCTCAGTACATCTCACCTATGGGATGTGAGTTTAGTCAGCAAAGCTGATTTAATGAATCTGCCTCCCCACTGAATCCTAGGAAGAACTGCATACATTTTATTTCTCCCACCTGCAGGCCTCCTTGCTCCAACCACGTGCCCTCGTCCCCTGTCACATGCCCTCCCCGTCCTTCCTGCCCTGCCGCACCCCCAGGCACGCCACAGAGTCATGAGCTCTAGCGTATAAATAACAGGCCAACATTCATCTCTGTGGTGGCAGAGAAGCTGCTGCCACTTTTTCTTTTTCTTTTTCTTTCTTTTTTTTTTCTGGAAACCTGCCTTTGGTGTGACAATCTACCACAGCAGTTGGAAACATTTTCCCAAAACACTTCTGAGTGAAGCAGGGAGAGGAGATGGGGAAGTTAAGATACTGCTGTGGCCTTCACACATCAGTTTATAACTTGCCTAAATATTTGTCACCGTGTCAACCGCACTTAAATATGAGCCAATAATTCATTTCAATCCGGATCTGTATTCTCTGAAGTGTTCTTGGGGGGAAAAGTTGCTCAGTGCTTCCAAACTTTTATTCCTTTATCACTGGGAAAATACCTATTTTTTACTTATTTAGGATCTTCTTTAGGAATTTATAACAAAGATGTAAATTCTAACAGAGCAAGCCGTGTGTCTCTTTTTGCTCACCATTATATCCCCCATAGTAAGCTCAATGACGATAGCAGGTGCTTTAAAAATTTTTTGAGTCAGGGAAGACACACTTTAGAAAAGAGTGTTGGAGGACTAAAGAAGACAGAGATTTTTAGAAGGCCATTTCAAGGAGAGAGAACTCCCAAAGGATGGAAAGCTCTTTTCTTTCCATGCATACAGACAGAGGAGAGAGAGAAAGGAGGGGGGAGGAGAGGGGAAGAGGGGAGAGAGAGAGGAGACAGAGGAGGAGGAAGAGCATAATAAGCCAAAAAGGACAATAGGGTATTTGTCAAAGAAAGGAATTACGGCCTCTTTCCCTCCGTTGCCCTTGATAACAAGGGGAGTATGGATAACATACATGGGGTTCAAATAGATGCTCCTGCAATGCCCCCCCCAGCCTCTAAGGATGAAATCTTAGCTTGGCAGGGTTTATAAGGCCCCGCAGGACCTCACCCCTGCCCAGCTGTGCAGCTTCGCGGGCATCTCCGCCGTCCCCTCCCAGGTACGCTACATTCCAGCCATCCTGAACGTCCTTCACATTCTCTTGCATCTGGGCGTTGGCATATGCTGCGCTCTCTGCCAGGGACACCTTCCTCCCCTTCGCTGGCTCATTCCCTTTTGTCTTCAGGTATCTGCTGAAATGCCACTGCCTCCAGGAAGTCTCTCCAGGCCTTTGGGTTGGGCTCCCCTTTCGGCTCTGTTCCGGCCTCTCTTGGACTGGGCTGTAACTGCTCGCGCAGCCGCCTCTGCCGAGACCATTGACTCTGGGGGGTAGTGACCAAGCCTACGCCGCTCATCACTGTGTCTTCAGCACTGAGCCCAGCCTGACACACGGTCCGTACATTTTTACTGAATGGATGAAGAGACGAAGAGAAAGGAAGGAACCTGGAGCCTGAGCAAACGGCAAGGGACCCTGTCGGCAAAGAGGTGGTGGCTACACTGAGTGGGCGTTGGCTTTCCTGGCCTCTCTAAGATCCATTTGGTGGAGTCCCAGAAGATGTGGGAAGGCGAACCTAACGCCACTGAGCCCAGAGTTGTGTGTAGGAAAGAAGAGAAAGAAAGACTAAATGATTGCTGATAAGACTACTAGGTTTTGGGGACGCCTGGGGGGCTCAGTCGGTTAAGCGTCTGCCTTTAGCTCAGGTCATGATCCCAGGGTCCTGGAATCAAGCCCCGCACTGGGCTCCCTGCTCAGTGGGAAGCCTGCTTTTCCTTCTCCATCTGCCCCCCCCTGCTTGTGCTCTGTCACTCTCTCTCTCTCTCTCTCAGAAATAAAATCTTGAAAAAAAGAAAGACTAATAGGTTTTGAAAAGACCTATTCACAGTGACCATACTAATTTCTAGCTACATATGTTATGAAGCGGTTCTTATTGAATAAAATTGTCACTTAACATCAGACAGAAGTTCTTATCTCATTTTTAAAGTTTTATCCCGACTTGGGAAGAAAGAAGACTAGAACGACCCACATAATTCCACGCAACTCTTTTGTAGAAAATTTGTAAAACAGGGAAGTTGCTTTCGGTGTATAGAAACAATCAAAAAGAAAATTCTTAAATAATTTTAAAACTTGTGTTTCGAGCATGGAGGTTGTTTCAGCCAGCAGCTATTACCTTGGTTTCCGCCATCTGTAATGCGGTCTCAAATGCTTACTTGCCTAGGGTAAGGTCCCGACAAAAACCATTTATTATCCTGGTTAAAAAAGTCAGAGTTAGGATGGCGACCCAATTCACCATGTATCTCCCGGCGGCCTTGATTTTCTCATTCTCATGCAAAGTAATGTGGGGCTGTGTCTTTCCTGCAAAGAGGCTTTTGGTTTCGCTGTGGGAATGTAGTGCAGAGGCCGCATGCATTGGCCATTGAGGAACCCACAGTCCTGGATGTCCCAAGCATTTGGGCATCCTGTCCCACTTGGATACTCGTCTGTTACCTGACTACTTATTTGAATTTTGTTCGTCATTTTTCCATCTACAATGGGAAATTTTCTTAGAATTTTTTTACAGTCTACCCATCGTATTTAAAACTCTTATGTAATCTATTTGGTGTTATAAACATTTTGTGTTACTCTGTCATTTAATTGGTCGAGGGCTTTGCAAATAAAAATCGATTATCCAGGGATTCGAGAAAAGAGAAACCTGGTAAAAAGCATTAATTTAATGAGGATATCTGTTATCTACAATTATCTATTTTATATCATCAACTGCTTCATTGGAGGGATAAAAACAATGTCCAATAATTCTTTGAGCACTACCAAAGCACTTAGCATATAAATATCCACTAATACTCATTGACACATTATTCTAAGCATACTAGGCATTAATCAAATACCCTTTATCAGCCTGTGATAATTTTCATCTATGGGATAAGAAGTTAGCTTACAAGGTTTAATTGAAATAGAAATCACGAAGTTAAGCCTTAAAAAAATATGGGGTTTTAAGAAATTGAAGAATGGAATAAAAACATGCATTTAAAAAGATGCTAGTAATGCGTTAAATGTCATACCTTTGAAATTACCTTGTTTCTTAATTAGAATTCTTCAAGCATATCAACTGAACTTGTCCTCACTGAGAACCACACCCTAGGCAAATTCAAAGCATGGAAGGGAATTATTTTCTAGTTAATGGAGCATGTAAGTTTATTTTAATATTCAAGGTTATGATGGGTGAAATGTAAACTGAGAAGTTTTCCTTTTTATCATGGGTCATGGTATAATAGCAGTACTTACTTTATGAAATAAATGTCCAATTACCATAGAACAAATGGAAGGTCATTACATTTTACTTGGCTTTTGTATGCAGTCTATGAAATGTGTTTCCTTACAAATTGGCATGCTGTAATACTTTGTGCTTGTAGTCAATCCAGGGAGCCCAGCCTTAGCTTTCCCTCATTACAAACCACATGGGCTCCATTCTAGCGATGATAACTTAGACTTTCTCATCACCGAACCTTTGCACTAACCGTTCCCTCTGCTTCAAATGACTTCTTCATTTCCTCCACCAACCCACAAACCTTTTCTTCCTCAAGACATTTCAGAAACTCGTCTCTCCCACATATGCCTTCCCTAGGACTTCTTTAATCTATTGTGATTATACATATGTGAAGCTTGGGTCAGTTATCCTAATTGGCTCGATAACCCAAGGGACAAATGAGTCCCTTATTGTGGCCTGAGAAAAGATTGCTAGCTCGGGCTCTCTACATGTTTGTCTACTGGGCGAGGGCGCTGCGGATGGAAGGGGAGGACTGGTCAGGAGTGTGTGTGGCTCAGTGCTAGTTACCATCGTTGGAACAGAGTTTGCAATATATCCCAGTACCACCCTTCACTGTAGTGGTTTCTTTGTCATTGTATGATCATTTCATTTGCATTTGCCTGTCTCCACCATTAAATTCTATTTCTTTCTTCCATTTTCGGTGAGGCTTTTGAAACCAACAATGATAGAATTACTATGTGTTTCTCAGAGGAGGAGTGAGGATACGTAGGTCGATGATGCCAAGGTCAAAAACTCAATTGCCTTCATAGCCCTGGCAAGTGACGTGACTGTGCAAAGAGACACAGCGTTAGACCAGGAGCAGAGGCTCTAGAAGCTGGAGGGCACCTGCCCAGCCTAGAGGCATCCCGAGGCAAACATTCACAACACCCCTGCCAGTCCAATTTGGCCTTCCGGTCACTAGTTTGCCACCCCTGAAGCCCTCGCTCTTGCTCTGAGCCTGCGAGCCTGCTGGGGGGACAGGGGGATTAGCTACATTTTATTGGTGCAGGAATTGAGACACAGAATAGTAACTTGATAGAAGTCACACAGGAAAATCAGCTTCATGCAGATGTCTTGTTCAAGGAGAATAGATTGCAAAAAAGGTAAAATAAAAAAGCATGATCTAAAACCTGAGAGTGAGTGAGTAAGATTAATTCCCTTAAAGGAAAATATTCTAATATTCAGAAGCAGTTTTTCAGCACATTCAGTAAGTTTTAAAAGCACAGTGAACTCAGCCAGTCCCTTTCCTGTGCTTTGGCTATCTGTACCCATACATAGGCATGAACACACACACACAATTATTTTTACATTTAAATTCTAATCACGCTGGGAAATTTGTCATTTTGTCTTTCCTAAGAGACTTTGGCTAATACGTGAACTATCTTGATTTATAGAAAACCTCATTTTAAGGGCAGGATTGTTCCTGTCCTGGATCACCTACGGGTTTTCTCCAAGATTCTGCTTTATTTACTGTTATTACTCTTAGTTTTGATGGGAAAGGAAAGTTGGGTAAGAGATCTGTGCATCCACTATTTAATGTGAATGCTTTGAAATTTTTATTCACTTCTACTACAAGCTGAGAAGTAGGCGAAGCATATTCTGCAAATCAAGCCCGTTAAAATTCCGCTGCGAAGTGTGGACTTGACTGACTGCAAGTGGAGCTGTCAGCTCGTACAGGCATCACTGTCAAAGGGCCGTGTCATCTGTCAGTGTCGGTTCCAGCTCACTGTTCCACATAGAGGGAATGCACTGTTGCCTCCCAATTGATAACACGCTGCCAGAAGCATGTTACTTTCTCATCCGTCTTCTTGTAGCTGTCAAAAATGGAATCCATTAATTAGTTTGTTCTTGTGAATTTTAGTTGTTCTAAAGACATGTAAATTTCAAAGTAAGACAAATAAAAATCCCAGCCCAAACCTTGAGGCCAATAAGGGCTCAAAATCCCAAAGTGGCAGCTCTTGCTGACAGTGGTGAGAACTGACCAGCTAAACTCTGCCTTAAGTGAATGTAATGATGTGGCTAGTTTCCCATCCCTTTTAATGAGAGCATGTTTCCCAAGGCTGCAGAGGGATGGAGACTTAGAGCAAAAGGCGGGAGACGCCCTTGAACATGGCTCTAACTAGTCAGGCAGTTTGACACAACTTAGGGAGTCTGGTTGCTGCTGCTACTGCATGATTACCTTTTTGTATGTTATTCCTCTCCAGTGGCTTTCAAAAAAAGTTTGATGGGCTTTATTTCCCTCATTTTGGTGGTCCCAGAAAGCCTAGGCAATTCTATAAACTCCGTATACTTTAGACACGGTGCCTCATGTGTAATTCACTTCAGCATTCCAATATACAGTATATCTGTGAATTGAAGGAATATTCTATAAGAAAGCTGAAACAAATATATTGAACAATCTTTATGTCTGGTATAGTATATTGCAAAAATGAGTATGGTTCAGCTTAACCCAATTTTCTCTCTCTCCGTCTTTTCAAGTCAGTGATAAGGGATCGCACTGACAGTAAATTATTTTATTCTAGTCAATTCAATAAGCATGTATTAAGTGACTACTCTGTGTAACTCACTGTGCTAGGTACTCTGGGAAATACAAAAATGATTAAAATACAGCCCGAGTCCTCTAGAAACTCATGCTTTAGAAGAAGAGGTAGATGCACAAAGAGCCCTAATTCAAGATAGACGGCAGGAATTTACTAAAGAACAGGCCACGGAAGAGAGGAAGACAGATGAGCTCTGTGCCAGGGACTCTCTCTGAGAGGGGATCCCGGAGCGGGCATTGTTTGAGCAAGAATTTGAAGGGAGGGACCAGTCTTCGCGTGGCTGTAACGTCCTCGATTTTAAAGGCTATACCACATACGGAGGGAAAGTATACACCAAAGCAGTGAGTCTACAAATGACCAGGAAGCCTAAACTCGACAGGTGGAGACGTGCAGGCAAGAACGAGGGCTGCCCCAGGGCAGTGCAGGGAGGACTCCGGGTTAGAGACATCCTTCCAAGCACTGTGCGTTTAACTAAAGGTGCTTCCTTTGTGAGAAATGTATGGGGAAGTAGTTGGTTAGGATTACATCTCATGATTTGTAGCAGAAATAAATGGTAACTATATCCAGAAGTATCTGAGATTTTCCTCTTCTTTTTAGGTTTGTTCCTCTCCAGCCAGGATATAATATGGAAAAATATGACCACTAGAATGAATGAAAAAGAAGATAAAAAATAATTTAGCAGAGTCTTTTTTAAGAGCATCAAACCATTTAGGGAATTTCTGATTCTTTTCCAGCAAACAGCACAGACGTTTGGGATGATTTTAAGGCCCTGCAGGGAGGGGACTTGGTTTTGCTCATTGCTGAATCCCGACAACTCAGAAGAGTACATGGCTCATAAGGGGAATTCCAGCAGCGTTTGTTGACTGCACTTTTCACAAAACCTATCTACTGTAGCTCAGCCGGGTCTCAGAAGTGGAACCAACACCACTCTGCTCAGCCTCATGCTACCCCTACACGGGAGGAATGACTTTAGTTTGAGATGAAATGCTACTAGAAGACAAGAACTTTTTAGCAGGTGTAAAGTATGGACATTTGTCGATTTGGTCACACCTATTTCTTACGACTTGAGTAAAACCGATTTAAAAGGAAAGAAAACTTAAACTGATAGCTGGGAAAAATGAACCATGACAAAGGACTTCTGCTAAAGCTGAGAATGATTGAAATGCTCATGTTTCTTGCTCTAAAACGCTAACAATAAGGTTATACCTGCAATGAAGTGAGGTTGTCAACTATTCGGTTAATTCAGTCCCCCAACCGGTCCATTTTAATTCAGTGAGCAAAGTATATTCTATGTGAAGAAAACTAGTTCGACTGCCTTCGCATGAAAAGAAGCCAGGTCACAGTAACCGCTAAGCCTCCCTTGGGGATAGATAGGTCCAGTCTTGGTGTTTACAGGGGGAGAATGTTGACCAACAGCTTCACTGGTTCAGCGGCAGATAATTTACTCAGGTGCTTCTGACGCAGGAGGAGTTGATGTGGGGACCTCTCTAAACTGAAACAGTGGGGCGGGGGACACACATAAGAAGCATTAGTACTGCTAAGGGTAGAGCACAGACAGAGGCGGGAGCAATGTCTGAACTACTCTACACCCACGTTGAAGAGTGGGCTCTGGTTGCAGGGGTGGGTGGTTCACAGCCCTGGGGGTCCCCTTCTGGGCCCGGCCTTTAGCTGCTGGGATAGCGAAGGAGAGGCGAGGGTGGCAAAGGTGGGAAGAGTTATGAGGTGGGGGGTGCTAATGGCCGCAGTCATTTTCCACAGGCACAAAAACATTTTAATCTCTTAACAGTCGATAGAGCCAAACCAGGGCACACCAATTGAACATTATCCCTGAATATAGGCATAAAATCTGGTTCCTCGCCCTGAAGAAGTTTAAATGAGTGCTCAACCCTCTTCAGAAGGATACTCCAGCTGGACTGAGCGTTAGACCAACTGACCAGAGGAGAGAGTCCAGAATATTGGCTGGGTCTGGTATGTCTGTGAATAGATCCATAGTAAGAGTCCAGATTCTGCCTAAAATGCCAGCCCCTGCCTGGCGTGGATAGGATTGGTGCCTTTTAAGGGCTGTTGATACATATCACAGAGAGGGAGCAAAAGGCTCCCTTGAATCAGCTGGTGGAGTCATACTTCTCTAAGGTCCTTCACACACTCTGACACAGTTACTTTTTTTTTTAGGGTTTATGTATCTTTTTTTTATTATGTTATATTAGTTACCACACAGTATACTTCATTAGTTTTTGATGTAGTGTTCCATGTTTCATTGTTTGCATATAACACCCAGTGCTCATTGCAATACGTGCCTTCCTTAATACCGATCACCATGCTAACCCATCCCCTACCCTCCACCCCTCTGAAACCCTCAGTGTGTTTCCTGGAGCCCATAGTCTCTCATGATTCATCTCCCCCTCTGATTTCCCCCCTTCATTTTTCCCTTTCTTCTCCTGTTGTCCTCTGTGTTATTCCTTATGTTCCACATATGAGTGAAACCATATAATAGTTGTTTTTCTCTGCTTGACTTACTTCACTTAGCATAATCCCCTCCAGTTCTATCCATGTTGATGCAAATGGTGGGTATTCATCCTTTCTGATGGCTGAGTAATATTCCATTGTATATATATGGATCACATTTTCTTTATCCATTGATCTGTTGAAAGGCATCTTGGCTCTTCACATCAAAATCCAGTTCGCTTAACTTCTATACGTATGACAGAACAAAATTGACTGGGTTCTTTGGCCATGCTAATCCCTTCCAGTCAGCAGCAACATCTTGCTCCCCTCAGATCGACTTTCTTCCCACTTTCTTTCCCTTCCAATCCCCCTCACCCAACCTTCTCCCCATAAGTGATTATTAAACCAAGTGCATCCTAGGTACAGGAAATAACTTTAGACTGGAGATCATTTAACATGGAACTGTGCACCAGTAACTCACAGATGGTCTATCCCAGGATGCTTCCACCCATAGCAATCTACGTGTAAGGGGTTGGCAGGCCCAACAGGAGGTGGATGCTGTTGGAGTAGGTTACTGGGACGAGCGACATCTTAGAGGAACAAGACAAGTCATCCCTCATAACAGTGAGTGAAAAGCTTTGCAAGTGGCACTGGAGCCTTCCCTCCACACACGTCTCACTTGCTCTAATAAAGATGGGCCACTGGTGTGCAAATGCCATCTGATGAGTTGGGCCCCCATAAGGCAGATGGTCAAATCATTAACTGGACTTCGATCCCATCAGAGTTAAGTATCAGTCAGAAGTACGTTGGGTTTACCTACCAAGAATCCTTTCTAAAAATGAACACAGTTGGGGAAGTTGGAAACCCATCTATGCCCTTTCTGATAGAGAAATCCCTTGGAAATACTTGATTTCTCATTTAACTTTCTTTTCTATAATGAACATATTCGTCCTTGACTATGAACTCCTGCCATAAAAGAACACAGCAGTTTGGTTACTTGTCTGTAAATAATACAGCAAGATCTATTAACCTAATTTCTATATGTAAGTTTTTTCCTTGTAATTGAATGCTTTTCTCCTTCTTTTCATTGAAGTCAGCTTCCCGTGACCTTTAAATTCAGTTAAAAAAGTTAATCCTCTGGTTAATCTGGACCAATTGGTTTCTGAAACACCACTCAGTGACAAACCATTATTTCTAGCTCAGCTTTTAATTGGTTAGAATGTTATTGCTGCGAGATCCAGTAGCTGTCAGCTTTGCCTGCTAGCCAGGCTGAGCCTTCTGGATGTACTCCAAGTCATTAAGGCAACATCTCCTGTTCAAGCCGGGGATATTTATCCTGAACCCAAGCCCAGTGCTCTCTCCTGCTCTTATTTAATTAAGGCCTAGGGAATGTTGGAGGGAGTCCTGCTACAGACTGGCGACAAGTACACTTTTGGGGGAAAAAACCTTGAGGTTCAACTTCTTTGTGTTAAATGCTATTTTTACATGATTAGGTGAAACTGTCATAGAAATCACAACTTAGCATTGATGCTAAATACATATTTTCTCAGATATTATATAACTTGCCTCAGCTTTGAATTTCCTCTTGTACTAAAGAGCCCAAAAGAACCCAATTTGTCACAGTTAGAGGAAAACTTATCTGATGTCCAACATACAGAAAATGTATTACAATTATTTCGCTCTTAGGAAGAATAGAAACTCTTGTGTTTTCTTTCTAATTGTCCTATTAGTATCTAGGTACCATAACTAATAGCAGATGATCATTGCAGTCATCCTTCTTTTAAACAATCACAGACTCGAAAGAGATGACGCATATGTATTTTTCCAGAGAGTTACCTAGAGAGAGGGCTGTCTGTGGGCCTGTTGTCAGAATGCAGGATTCAGGCCTGAGCTTTCTCCTGACTAGCTGAGTGATTGTGATTAAGTTATTCAAGTTCTCTGGATGCCAGGGCCCTCCTCTACAAGACAGCAGTGAAATACTATTTATCTTACGGCTTTCTAAGTGGTGAGTACTCATTGAAAAAATACATAGGAAACACTGAGAGTCATGCAGGCAAAATTTTACTAACATACAATCATCACATTCAAGGAGCTCTTGGAGCGACAGAGTCAGGTTTAGTCGCTTAAATGAGAGTCATCTTTCTCTTGCGATCACAACTCTTCCTGGTTTCTAGTGTCCCAGAGTCCCTGCTCCAGCATCTTCTCCTCACTGCCTGTGCCCTCACTTTGTCTGATTTCATTAAGGGGCAAGGGGCAGGGAAGATGCTTCTTCTCCACTCCTGATGATTCCTTCCCTGTAGAAATGTCCCCACAAGTGAAACCTTCCTGATCCCTCTCCCTCTTCTCACTTCCTTGACCCTTTGGTAGATCAAGTCAGTTATTAAAGTGATAAATTTGGGAAGAATGAACTGGGTATGCTTAGCTCAACACATCCCTTGTTGTCTTGACTGTGTGCCGTCACCGCTCCCAAGCACACAAGCTGCATGGGCAAGGCCCTGACCTAGCAGGGGTAGTCCCTGAGAGTTCACCTGTCACCGAATGGGTGATTCCATCTAATGCTGGCATTCAGCGTTGCAAAGTCTCCTTCTCTGCCGATGTAAGCCATGTTCTCCACTCGCAGTTTTATCTTTTTGCCCTTTTCTTTTATTTTTTGATCCAGAACTCAAGTGAAGAAAAAGGCTGTTATTTATCATTTATTGGACACCCCCTCACAAGCCCTCCCAACTTACGAACCCACATTTCTCTCCTGTGCTTCCCACTGAGCTCCAGACCCACGTACCAGTTGTCTTTTAAAGAATCTATATGGTTCTCTGCTGGTACATAAAACACACACACAAAAACCCTGCACTAAATTATTAAATTAAACAAATCTCTTTATCTCTCCTCTATCCCATTAGATTGCATTCGCATATTTGCGTGTCTCAGTAGGAGAACGGAGGCAGGGATCTGGCATAATCAGACACCTGCGTCATACAGGAGCACGACGAGGGTTCAGGAAGGTTTACTGAGTGAATAAGCCCGTGAGGGAGCAGTAGTGAAACTGCTGGGACAGGAGGGCCCTGGGCCAGCCCCCTTCTGTGTCCTGGCAGCCTTCCGCTCCCCCAGCTCCAGACTGACCCAAAGATCCTGTGTCAGGGCAACCGGCAGAACTACACAAAGATTTCTGAGTGTACAGAGGTCAACGGCTCGGGCCCTGGGCTCTGAGCGATCGGCCCAGCACTGCTACTCTGCGAATGTTGATGAGTGTGTCACCGCGCTCTCTAGAGGAGGGCGCCCCACCCTCAGCCCCTGTACCTCTCTGTACCCCCCAATTGGGCTCCCTCCATCATCTCCTCCTAAACCCTTCCACTGCATTCTCCGGAACATACCCAAATCCCCTTCATCCTTAACCTCTCTTCCTATTGGTCCTTCTGCTTTCTTCTTCTAACTGAAACCTGGCCATACCCCGAAGGCACCGCCTCCCCTCAGCCTTAACGAGTGGCAGGCACTTTTCTTACACTCTGCCTCCAAGTGCACCTAACGCTGCCACAGGTAGCCTCCTCACTCCTCCTTTCCTTACAGAAGGCTTGGCCCTCTCACCTGCCTCTAAGCCCTCAGCTCCTTTGGCGCTCTTGCCATCAGACGCACTGACCAGAATCCTTACTTGTTGCAGTCACCTGCCAACCCCTAGTTATCCCACTCTTTCCTCAGAGATGTTAGCTCCAGGCTGTTTGTCACCCCCACACTGCCTCAGTCTTAACTCTCAGTGATTTTTATATTCAGGGGGACAATACCTGTGATATCCTGGGCCTCTCTTTCCAATGACCTTGGCCTCTATCCTATCTCAGTCACTCACTTCCACAGTCACAGTCTAGACTTTGTCATCACCAGCATCTGCAACTTCTCCATAATCTCCATTTCAAGCCTCCTCTTCCTCTATCTCCTGCCTATTCTTTCCAGTACCCTGATTTCACGAGGATCTCAAGTGGGGCTCCCATCCATTGACTCCACCGCCCTTTCTCCACCCACTTCCCCCAGTGTCTTCATTTCTTTCCGAATCTGATGGCATTTTGACAAATATATAATGGAAATGTGAAAGGAAACACTGTAGAAAAACAGAAATGAGAGGGAATCTATTTTTACACCCAAAATGATAATCCTCACGTGCACATTGAAAAATCCAAAACATTTCCTCAGAATTGGGGGATTTATTTCACTCCTACTGTTGGGCCAGGAAATCAACCTTCTGGACTAGATGTAGTCAGAGTCCCAGGGCGGCTCTGGCATTACTCCTCATATCAAATAAGTCACGCAGGAGGCCTTTGCATAGCAACACAAACTGGCAAGGCCTCAAACTACAACTCGGTTTGGTGGGATAGACTAATTTGACAAAAATCTCTTACTCGATGGTCCCTGTGATGTAATGATTCTGTGAAGAGTTACAGTCCAATTTATTTCTGGAACCCATTCTACTGCCAGGCAGACAAACTCAACTTTAATTTTATCTTTCTCCCTCAGCACCTGATGAAGTGACTGATAACTTCATTAGAATAGTAGATGGGGCTGTTATTATATATTAACAATCACGTCTAAGAAGAGAAAGACGTACCCAACAGTGCTCAGGTGGAAGAGGCACTAACTTATGATTGCTGTGTGAAAACAAGTCATTTGACAGTAATAAACCTTGAAATAGTTTGGAACTTCATTTAAAATAACCCATTCACATTCAACTACAGATGGAAAATAACATGGAAAATAAGGTGAGTAAAAGCTCCCCTTAAAAATTCACCTTAAAAGCTATTTCTATATTGGTTACTTCTGGGGGGAAAAAAAGATGTCATTGAATACAGAGGGAAAAACATTAGACTGGATGGACCAATGAGGTAGCAAGTCTATATAAAAACAGATTAAAATGGGAAAAATTTAGGGATCTTTGGGGATTAAGATATCTTTTTATCTATTCTATCTATCTACCTATCATCTATCTATCTCGTGCTGTGAATTTGGTAAGAAATAACATTGTGTTATTTTCTGTATCTTTTCATTTTTACCACATGTGGAATGAATTGTATCGGAATTGAGACAGAAAGGATGGATCCTTATTAACTCTTTGCCTAGAGAGGAAGAATTTCTGAGCATGAACTATCTGCCACTTAAAATCAATTAAGTACCAAGAGAGCTATAAACTGGCCCAGGGCTGGAATCTATTGTAAAACTTCCTGGAAAATTGGAACAAAGAAAAGATGCTAATTTCTCATAGTAGGGGGGAAACATCCTTTTAATTGGATCAGATTATTTTTTATCGTCTGGATTTTAAAGACTGACCAGGACAATAAGTACCTCCAATAGATTTTAACCCAATCAATAGGACTCAAAGATTAGAGAACGCTGCCATTCTTTTACCTGACAGGTAGCAAGGATCAGTGAATTAACAGAGGACTGCTGTCAGCGTACTGAATAATGTTCTTGAGGTTGGACCTACCAGGAAACTTCACAAACACGGCAAAACTTCTCTGCGCCTCCATTTTCTCCATTTAAAAGCAATTTTATGCATGCCTTTTATTTTTTTTTTAAAGATTTTATTTATTTGACATAGTCAGTGAGAGAGGGAACACAAGCAGGGGGAGTGGGAGAGGACGAAGGAGGCTCCTAGCGGAGGAGCCTGATATGGGTCTCGATCCCATAACACCGGGATCACGCCCTGAGCCGAAGGCAGCCGCTCAGCGACTGCGCCACCCAGGCGCCCCTATGCATGCCTTTTAAAAGTTCAACTTACCAGCTTTTCCCCATTAAAAACATTTGCAAACATGAACAGATTATGAATAGGCTCGGAGAGGGAGGGTGGGCAAAATAACTATATTTTCTTTTTTCCTAAGATTGTCCTAAGGAGACTGCACTGGTAGGAGTGGGGTTGGAGACATGGAAACAAATAAGGAGGCTGGTACCATAGTCTAAGGTGGAGCCAATGAATGGTGGCACTGGGGGAGGAGAAAGGGACAGAGTGGAGATATATAAGGGGATAGAATTTGTCTGGTCCACTTTAAGCCAGTTGGTGGCATGACTGCACCCATTTCTCATGACATACGTTTCTTTTCTCTTTGTCCTTCTTTTCCTCTACTTCTCACTTACTTGATTCCCTATTCTTTTCCCCAGTGTTCCTCCCTCTCTTACTCATGCCCTAGCTCTACCAGTCAAGTCTATGGCTTGGCTGGTCTTCTTCCAGAATTCAGGACCCTGAAGGCCCTGTGGGCAGAAGGCATGTGACAGATGAGGGGTCAAATGGAGATGTCACAAGCACCGATTTAATTGTAAATAGTAAACCACTAAATAATCTCGGCACTAACGCCAAAAACCCCAACTGGAGACACTCCCCTATTTACTCCTCTACTACTGGTGAAAATCACTGAAGATAAACAAGTACTAGATAAAACCGAGGGGGAGGGAGAATAAACAGTGATGGCGGTAATTGCAGTGCTTACCATCAGATGCGAATTGGTGTCTTTTACTAAACGAAGTGAGTTCCATGGTAAAAGATGATACAGCAAAAAAAGCTTTCGTTCATCTAAATATGATAAGTGGGTGGTGTGATGAGCACACGAGGCCAGGAACAGCCGCTCTTGAAACCCTCAGACCCCTGCGTCTATCCCCTGTAGATGTTCAAGGACCATGTGCCAGAGGACTGGGTACTGCCCACTACCATGGAAAAGTATGTTTTAGTGGAAGGCAGTAGAAAGCAGTAACCAGAACAGATTGTGGTCAATCCAGCACCATCCTCAGTTCCTTCCACACTCTTCCCACCACCACAGGGGAAAAGCCTGGGAATTAAATTCTCCAAAATTCTTTGTTTTGTAGAGTCTCAGATTAGATTCTGTGGGTGAGAGGCACTCCCATGAGATTTAGAGTGTGAAAGAAAAGGAAAGAACATTCTCTGGCAATGGTCAGTGCCCTGGCATTAGCAGGCAGAACACACAGGGTTTGGCTGGCAGTGTCAAGCATCCTCCTAAGAATCAACCATTTTGTGCTGCAGGAAGCTGAAATCACAAGCAGCGACTTCCCTGTAATTCTGGCCCATCTAGATGTTCTGAAAATCAGGAGTAGCCTTCTTGACCTTTGTTTCCCAAGTCCTTCCCATAACTGTATAAGCCTCTAATTCCCTGTGGTAAATCTCTTCCTGCTCTGATGACCTGGAGTGGCTCTGCTTCACTGAATGAACGGAGACTGATAGTGATTATAAGCTTGGGGACAGAGAGGGTGGGTTACATTGGAGCTGCCACAAACTACCTGAGGGAGCTTGTACAAGTGTCTTAAATACTTGAAAAATAATTTTCCCTGTTTATAAAAGTAGGAATAATAAAATTATGTCTGCCCTTCTTATAAGGTTTCATCAAAACCCTCATCAAGGATTAAATGAGTTCAAGCATGTCATAAAAGCACTTAGGACAGTGCTTAGGGCAAATAAGCTTCAAAAACAATGCTAGCCATTCATTTTACATATAATAATACTAGCAGTAATGAACTCAACCAAGAGCTGTTTCTCCCCCTCCTCGTGGCTGGTGCGTGCTCTCCTCAGAATAGGGCACAGCGGAAGGGGCAACTCAGAACACACCACTGGGCAGGGATAATAAAGTCGCAATTTCTGCAACTCTTAATTTAAGAGAATGACCAAAAATTCTGGATGACGGGTGCCTGGGTGGCCCAGTAAGTTAAGCATCTGACTCTTGGTTTTAGCTCAGGTCAAGATCTCCCAGTCCTGGGGTCAAGCCCCACATGGGGCTCCAGATTTTCTCTCCCTCCCCCTCTGCCTCTCCCCTTTCCTGCTCACACAAGTGAGCACATGCTCGCTCGCTCTCTTTCTCTCAAATAAAATCTTGAAAAAAAAAATCTCTGGACAAGGCTAGGGATCCATGGCATGACCAAAGCTAGAACTGATTACAACTCTAACTTTTACAACAAAAATCTTGTTGGGTGATGACATGGAGGCTGGAGTAGCTGTTGGTTAGAGTAGAAGTTGGGAAGTCCCATTCCTCCAAATATTGCTCTGTGCTCCTGGAACCTTCTTCCATCTCTAGTTTTCTGTGGTTTGGGCAATACATATTCCAAAGAAAGATGGAAGTTGGGAGACCAATGGCATTAGAAGATGGTTAGTTCAAAGAGAAACAACACTGGATTAAACCAACATGGCCCTCAAAGAAAAAGAGACCTTAATCATGAATTCATTAGAAGCTTCTCTGTGACATTAGTTTAAGGACTTACAAAACCAAAGAGGGGATGACTTTTGACCTCATGACAGAAACTTTAGATACTTAAGAGCATTGCATATTACAGAGAAGCATGCCAAAGGGGCGTGTTAGAAGGTATGCAGGATGACTTCCCGTACTTTCGCACCGGCGCTCACAGGTGAGCCAGTGAAAATTGCCATGGTCCTGGTTCCTCCCTGGAAAAGGCTGCTGGTGTCATTTAAGTCCCACTTTGCTTCTGCTTACCCAGAATTTGAGCAGAGTCATGTTTTGTAATTCTTGACGGCAAGCAGCGTCTCCGAGTCACTAGCTCCATAAGGAAGGGCAATGATGTGAATTACTCCCCAGAGCGGAGCTTACTATGGTTCAGGAAAAGGGGAGAGGGTGGCCCCCAGGGAAGGCTCTGGGCTAATGCTCAGTCCTTTGATTCTCCTGGGGATTTCCTTGCAGGGTACAAATGCTTTCCCTTGTACCTGTATCATCCAAAATTCCTGAAGGTCCACCACTTCTTTCTTTCTTTTCATGGAAACTTCAACTTATTTTCATTTTCCTGTTCTGTCTTTCTGTGAAGTTAAAAAACAATCTTAATGAGCCAACTTAGAGACAGCAGCCATCTTTCATTGCTTCTTTTATTTACATTAGTCGATTGGAAAATGTAGGTAAGATTCTCCCCCTCTTTAAAAATGAGGCTCTGAAGATAACATTTAGCTAGCTAGTGTAATCCCAAATCCAGTTTTCTAGTCACCACGATGCTGATGGGGGTGAAGACACAGCGGGCATTTTCGGCTGATTATCTTCACATAGAAGGTCCTGGCACAGGAGGAGCTCCCCATGGTACGTGGGGAAGTTGTGCAGATTATATTCACAGCTGGCTCACAGGCTGAGAGCCCTGCGAGGGTGAAAGGGAGAGATTTTACGTCTTCACCTCCGGAAATCCTAGCCCTGGGTGGAAGGAGGGACTGAAATCCCAGGACATGGCGCCCCCAGCCCTGGGGTTGATCCTTGTTATAAACCCCCTCTAATGGAGGCTGCTGTTGGTTTTCTTGAATGATACACAGTGTCCTTCTCCCGGAAAGGCTGTTATGTGGATTCCTCTCTGACCAGCCGTTAGGGGCCCTCAGGAGGTTTAGGGGGATTGAAATGGTGTGGCCCAGCAAAAATTCTCAGAAAACAGTCTATGTTCTCCAAACTGAGCCTTCACAACTAAGAATAACAGAAGGTGAGACAGAAGCAAAGATGGTATTCATTTCTGAGTCAAGTGTTGGTTTAGAAAAAAGCCATGCTGAGCTAACTTCATCTGTTTTTTAAAGAGTACTCTTCTTATTTATTATTTTTTCTTTTTCTGTTAAAGGAGAGATTTAGAAATTTAGCCTTATGGTTCATCTTTATTTTAACACTAAATATTCAAATACAAAAGGGAATAATGCTTATGGCTTTAAAATATATGGTACTCATCTCTATTGTTTAGGTAGAGAAAGAAACCTACTTGCATGGGTTTGAAAGGGACATTGACAGTTTACTTGCTACACGCCAAGTACTGGCCTAAGCCCCTTTAAGGAATTATTTCAGTCCATCCTCAAAATATACCTGAGGACTGTAATCATCACCACTTTACAGATGAGAAAACTAAATCTTGGAAGTATTTAGTAACTTGCACAAAGTTATACCACTAACACCGAATAGGATCAGGATTAGAACCTAAGCAATCTGATTCTGGAGCCTACACTCTTAACCATGAGGCACACCACCACCTGCAAGAATAAAGAAAGTTTTCTGGGGCACCAGCTTCTATAAACATGGTGGCCAAGGGGCGCCTGGATGGCTCAGTCAGTTAAGCGCCTGATTCTCGGTCTCAGCTCAGCTCATGATCTTATGGATCGTGGGGCCCAGCCCCACATCGGGCTCTGCACTGTGCATCTGCTCAGCTGGGAGTCTGCTTCTCTCCTTCTCCCTCTCCCTGGGCCCCTCCTCTCTCTCTCTCTAGCAAATAAGTAAATAACTAAATCTTAAAAAAAAAAAAAAAAAAAAAAAAAAAAACAGTGGCCAAGCCCTTTAGCTATGAAACAGCAGGCTCTCTGACCCAACGAAATGAGCCTTTACTATTGACCAGACAGCCCTCTGATCTCCCAACATCCAGCATACGTTCTGTCTCTTGGGCATAAGTCCTGCTCCTTCTTCACCACCCAGCCTTGATCTGAATCTACATCCAGGTTTTACTAATGGCTCTTGAAGTTTGACAGGTGGGACCACATCATAATGCATCTCAGGGAGCGAGTTGCAAGCCTTACAGAGAAGCTTATCACCCCAAAGTTTCTGCATCACAAAGATTACTTCGTAAACTGTGTGATCAGACGCAGAGGTTGCAATCATACACTGTTTACGATAATTTATTTGTCTCCGACCTACGTCGATGAGAACACTCTCACATTTCTACCTCCACTAGAGCAATGAGCTATCAGTCTACACTGAAAATAATATCATTTATTTGTGAGGAGCTTTCAAGGTTACAAAGTTCTTTCATATCTACTTAATTTTCACAAAAACTCTGAGCTTATTCCCACTGTCCCTATTTATAGATGAGTACATTGCAGTTTAGAGAGATGAAGTACCTTGGCTCAAAGTCATACAGAAATAGCAGACATGACACTGAAAGCCCAAGTTTTCCATCTCAAAATCTAGCGTGCTTTGCTATGATGATGTTACTTAAGGTAGAATTTCACCTTTATTTATTTTCATTCCTGGGGGGGAGGTATTCATAATGGTGTATGTACCGCACACTTTCTCATGCCCTCCGTCTGACTTTTAAGTAGATAATAACCACTTAATCAACCTGGATAACTTGAGTCTTAGATAATCCCTTCTGTCTATAGGAGTCACCTGTCATCATCTAAATAACCTTAACATGATTCTTGACATTTGTAACCGGGGTTCAGAGAAATCGAGAGTAATAGACAACTTTTCAGAAATGGAATAACAGGTAGTTTAGTGTCACTGTAAACACAGTACTGAATTAAGAGGGTGGAAGATGAGGCCCCAGGAGGGTACATTCGGGCAAGTCACCGCCCTTCCCATTTGAAATCTAAGCGTGTTGGATTAGCATTAGATCACCCCTTAAACTCTCATGTGTTACGAGTCTGTTCACTTCGGCTAAGATCTAAAGGAAACCAGTGACTGTGGAGGCAAAAGGAGGCCAGCAGGAATAAAGCTGGCTTCTAGAATTGCCCTGAACCACCACCCTCAGGTCCCAGGTCACAAGAAGATAAATGCCGGGAAGAACTTGGGGAGCTCACGGAGCCGGGTCAGAGGGTCCCTGCAGAGTCTCACCGAAGCTGTGCGGGCAGAGCCCCTTCCCATCGGCTCCCAGGTCAAGGGCGTCAATGCCCTTCTCAGAAACGGCTCTCTACTAGCAGCGAGTTCTTCCTAGTCTATCTCCTCACCCACACACCTCCTCCATGCCCTTTTCCTTTTCTTCCAGTTTCTGTGGTTGAAAAATCTTGGATGACCGCCAGTGGTATAATAGCAAAACACAGAGAAGCTGTTTGGCCAAGAATAGGACTCAAACTTTGGAGACCGCCCAGGGAATCTTTCCTTTAAACAGTGAAGCAATTCTAGTTGAGTTACAGCACCCATTCTGCCTTTCCCAGATGAATAACAATGTGGCTTGGGGGCTCAGCTCAGCTCCAGGGAAGGTTCTGAGACACATAAGCCAAGGGTGGGATTGTGGTGTTTTTCTGATCGCTCTTGCAGTAACTGGTTTAAAAATCCAGGGTTAGGCCAATCCACAGAAGACCTTAGTCTGATAACAAGAAATGATTTGTTTAGGGATTGACCCTTCCAGGTAATCTCTGGGACCTCTTTCCTACTACATCATCCTTGCTCATTCAAGTCCAGCCGTACTGACCTCCTTGTTTCTTGAACGTGCCTGAGGGTATTTGTATGACCTCCTCCCTGTACCTGGATTGATTCTCTCCATACACTCTAAAGCTAACTCCCTCAACTCCTTCAATATTTGGCTCGAATGTCACCCTTTCAATGAGACCTGCTCTCTGCATCTTATGTGAAATTGCAACCCACTCCTTCATCACCCCAAATTTCTTCGTTTTCGTGTTTCCACCCTCCATAATATCTTTAAAACATTCCATATAGTATAGTTATTTATTACATTTATTGCTGCATATTTTCACTCACTCACGTGCAAGCACGTGGTAGGGATCTCTGTTTTGTTCACTGCTTCACCGTGGTGCTTACCCCGGCCTGCCTGTCTCGTGGTCAGCATTCACTACCTTCTCTTTATTGCACGTTCTTGGCATTGCGATCTCACCGTCTTCCTTTCTCCTGCCCCCTTTCCAGGCTACACATGATGAAGAGATGCATCTTTGGTAGTCATAAAGGCTTAGGGCACGCAATGCCTGGGCAAGAGCAATGATGAAGCTTCTCCCTAAGGGAGAAATGAATCCCAGGTCTCCTGCAGCATTTGGATTCTCAAGCTTTCAAAAATGCTGCGTCAGCATGGGCCAGGAGCAGCACAGAATATCTCTATTTGGTCTAAAAATAAAATAAATTTTAAGAAGTCCACCGTGATAAAATTAAAATATGGAGCCCAAGGGTGTTCCAAAGTGCTACCTGGAGGTTTGCTGTGGAAATTCTTTGAGCTATTGTTCTGTGAGCTTTAGTATTGTCATAAAAACAGTGGATCTTTGTAAGTGGCTGCTTTTCTCTCTCTGAAAGAGCTATAGGTGGTATTCAGGTGTACAGTTCAGAAAAAAGGAACTTTAGAGAAGTAGATGGATCTGGGGCTCTATACAATTTCCACAAAGATCTATACATATGGAACATCTGCATGTGTCTGAACTTGGGTGCCAGCTAGGAAGACCAGAACCTCAGTCTTGCAAAAATGGCTCATGGGGCCCGATGGTAAGTGCTTGTGTGGTGATCTGAGGCCTCGCCCAGGGTGACTAAGTGAGGGAGAGAGCAAGGCATGCCACACGACCGCAGCACCTGACACTGGAACCCAGTCAGACTGTATTTTCACCTTTTCTGGCAAAATCCCATGAGCCCATCCCCTTAGGCAAGTGTAGATCAATTTTAGGCAGAAAAAAATGTATTCACATTGATAACATATTCCTACTCCACAATCCTGAATATCTGAAGTGATACTATTTAAAACAGTACACTAAGAGAAATGATTAGGAAATATTTTACAAAGAAGAGGCAGCAATAATTTTTAAATTTGAAAATACAAATCAGGAGGTAATAGCTCTAGTTTCACAAGGAAAAGGAATCCATCTTAGCAGACTCCAGATTTATTTCCTGCATCTCTCACAGAACTGTCCTTTGAACCATTTCCCTTCCTTCTCAAGAAATGAAGACTTATCTTAAAAAAGTCACCCCAGCAATTATTAGAAGTGCTTTCTTTCCTGCTAGAACTCGTATTCAAAAGAAAACATAAAAATACTCTGCTGTTGTTTTTATCTATCTCTCCATTCTGTAAGCTCAGACAAACAGCTAATCACCCTCAGAGCTCATTGCCCAAGATTCTTCATGAAGAATTCCAACCTCTTTCCCAAAGTTCTTGTGATTTTAGTTAATCCAATAAAATATCTTAGCAAAACAACCAACGCTTTCACGGAGTCCTCTACCTTTAAGTATGATTAGCTCCTCAACTGAGACACAAACATTGCACCCAATCTTGGATTCAAGCATCAGCCTTCCACCCTTTAAAGAAGATAAAAATCTCTCTTCTTATTACTAGTCTGTGTGCACAGGCCAATTATTTTACCTTGCTCACCTACTCTGATCAGTCACGTAATTGTCTATGACTTTCTGTCTCCCCTTTAGTCTTGTGCCAGTTCTAGAGTCAAAAATCATGGTTCTGATGTGCCCCCCCCTTTTTTAAAGATTTTATTTATTTATTCGACAGAGAGAGAGACAGCCAGCGAGAGAGGGAACACAAGCAGGGGGAGTGGGAGAGGAAGAAGCAGGCTCATAGCAGAGGAGCCTGATGTGGGGCTCGATCCCATTACGCCGGGATCACGCCCTGAGCCGAAGGCAGACGCTTAACCGCTGTGCCACCCAGGCGCCCCTGATGTGCCCCTTTTAACCAAGATGTCTACTCTACTTGGAAGGCTATAGTGGTTCCCAGAAGCCGACAGACTCAAAGTCATGAATTGTAGGGAGTATTTCCTTCTTGAGACCTGACGTAAGGAAATAACTGTATCAGAGTCTCTTAATCCGAAGTCCCATAGGTGGGCTTTAGGAGAACATGGGAGTCCCATAATTATACAAAAATTGTGTTTATGGTTCTATGTTTGCATTTTTTTTCTAGGGAAAGGGCGCTTAAACTTCATCAAATTTTCAAAGTAGTCTATGACACGCCCAAGATTAAGAATCCCTGGAACAAAGAGTTTCTTTGACTGACTCCTCTGATACTTAAGGAAAAAGAATGGGGATCAAAATCACCCGAGAACCTGGTCCTCCCAAATGAGGCCAGGTTTGCTGAAGGAATAACAATTTAGGCAGTTTTTGAAAATAAGAACATAGAAAAATTGCCTATTGAAAAATAAAATATTGTTATATACAGTATTGGTTATATTGTTATATATAATATCAGTAGAGTCCAAATAAAATCCCAGGTCCCCAGTGACCTCCACGTGCAGGGCCTGAGACGGGCTTTGAGACGGAAAACCCTATAACCCTCAGTCTTGTTTGCAGTTGCAGATCCTGGGACAGTCTCTTCCATCCTCCTTCCTTTACAAGAAAGAACTTGTGCTCTTATGGTGCAGAACAAATAAATCCATGTCTACAAAGCAAAGAACCTCCTCCCCGGCTACCTCTTCTCTCCCAAACTCTCAACCATTTCCGTCCATGGGTTTAGGTAACCTAGCCTTTTGTCCACAAGTCAGAGACAGCCAGGTCTAACAGTGTTACTAGTTGTGTTGTGACAATTCCATCGGCAGCACCAATATCACAAGCCAGTGGCGGTATTATTGAACGCAGGTTTCTGTGCCAAGTGCTTTCCATGCGTTACATCATTAATCATGACACCGTCCTAGAAGTAGGTATTATTACCAACTCCATTTCACAGACAGGAAAACTGATGTTAAGAAACATTAACTTGTGCATCCAGGTTCACACAGCTGGTGTGACAAAGCTGGGATTTAATCCCGGTTCCGCTTGACCTCAAAGCCTGTGCTCTAAACCAGTGCTCTGTAAGGCCACCCTTAGACGACTGAATTGGAACGGAGTCCCCTCACGTTGCAAAGCAATTTTTGCAAAGTAAAAATTTCACAGGTGTGCTGCAAGAGATGCTGCCATGATCAATACTTGAGAATGCAAATGCAATCATTATACTACGTTCACCTCAGAACACAAAAGCTTGATTGCATAAAAATGCTGCTTTTATTAGTAAACAGGAGAAGGGTGAAACAGTCTTGCAATTTCTGTATTGCTTTATTACTACTAGTTTAGAGTATGAAAATTTGATCAAAGCACCTTCTTAAGAATTCAGTTTCATTTATATTTTCAGTCCCCAAATATAAATACGGCTATGGTACATATCAGGGACATTAAGGACACTTGTATAAAAATGGAATTGAATGTTGCTTTGTAATCCTCTTTTTCACCCAGCAGAATTTGGAGAAAAAAAAATATACTTAAGTGACTTTGGAAGCCACAGCTCAGCAAAATGTCATAAAACAAAATATCTCCATCTGATATCTGATATCAGGTATTCAGGAATTATATTTTCAATAAAAGCATCTCTCTTGGGTATATAGCACCAAAGCAAGAAGAGATACAAGATTATATTTTTATGACGTGTGCCACTTAGAGAAAAAAAAGAATTTTTTTTTCACTTACTCTGATGTTATCAAAGCAAATCACATCCCTACTTGCTGCAATTCTCTCCCTGGTGGGGTAAGAGGTTGGATAGGGGAAGATGCCTCTAGTCCCAGTGAGGGTCCCCCATGTGTGACAGGCAATGAGAGAAAAGATAGGAGTTGTAACAAATTTCCTTACCATTCTCTAGGTAGAAAGTTTCCCAAACTTCTCTCTCAAGAATCGAGGGATTTACTCTAGAAAGGGTTCAAAAATCAGACTCCTGGGCTCTCCAGGGCATGACAGCAGCCCGGCCAAGAGGAGCCTCGGCCTCCTTGACGGTCATTCTCAACTCTGGCCACCAACACCAGGAACCAAGCGGAGAATCTGCAACTAGGACGAGGAGCATTTGAAAGGAATTTTCTGAGAGCTGCTGTAATCAAGGACCATGAAACTCAGGTGCAGACACATCAGTCAGGAAAAGAGCTTTGAAAACTCTTGTGCATTTGGCGGTTTCTAATTTAGAAGCAGACTCTGCCCATCGACTGCTCGCGTGTTCGCCTGATCTGCGGCGGTACTCCCTCTAACCTGGCCCATTGGGAAATTACTATCACCTTGGCTCGAAATCAGTCAAAACCATGGAAATCGCCATCTGGTGTGAATCGGGGTTTGTCAGGAGGTGCGGAGAGAGCACCCTTCCCAGGCTGTATCCACTGACAGAGCAGGTCTTACGAGTCACAGCTGGCGAGGGAAGCCTGCTGCTAACCGGTACGATATGGATGGCATTTCGGAAAAGGTCTCCTCTGTCTCTTAATTTTTATGAAACCTAGATTTCTTCAAAAACCTAAAATCAAAGTTATATTCGGATACACTTTCATTTGTGCTCCCTAGGAAACGAAAAACAATTTATCTTATATTTTAAGATTAAAAGTTGCCTAAAAATCACAGGTGAAGGAAGAATTCAGTTGACTCGCAGAGTCAACCAAAGAATGTCACCTTTCATGAATTATAGATTTTCTACAGTACTCTTTCATCTTAGCTGCCCACCTGAAGTGGCAGGGAGTTAAAAAGAAGTTTTTCTTAAGCATAGGCTTTTTTTTTTTTTAAATGATGGAATGCTTTTACTATATCTTTTTCTTAGACTTGACTTTTTTAAAAACAATTTAACGGGCACCTGGGTGGCTTAGTCAGCTAGGCATCTGCCTTCAGCTGAAGTCATGATCTCAGGATCCTAGGATCAAGCCCCACATCAGGCTCCCTGCTCAGTAGGGAGTCTGCTTCTCCTGCTACCCCTCTCCCTCTGCCCCTCTCCTGCTCCCCTCCCCCGTTACACGTCCCCCTAGGCCCCCCTCCGCTCCTGCTCTGTCTCTCTCTCTCTCAAATAAAGAAAGAAAATCTTAAAAAAATAAAAACAATTTAACATCTCTGAAATTTGTATGTTTCTTAAAATTCACAAGGTATCTTAATTTAATTAACATTTCATTTTCCTAGTTTCAATAAAATATGGTATTTCCATGGCAATTTACCTAATCTAAATGCCCATGTATCCCTAGACTTCCTTTCTTATAAATATGCCCAGAGCTATTTTGAGATATACTGAAGAAATGAAGCAGAGACTTCCCTACAGCTGTGTCTGCGGCTGGCCAACCTCTGCTTTCCCCAGGAAACTCTGCTCTCTGCCTGGGGTCCTGGGCGGTGACAGTCCCCTGAAGCAGCCCCGACTTCTCACGCCAGTTCTTACCCTGTCACCTACCATCAATGACCAACCACCCCAGGCTACCTTCTTCTCAATATTTTGTATTCGTCTTTCCAGAGACATTTCCTAACAGGGAATAAAGCAAATAATGTAAAAACTAAGAAGAATGGACAGGCAAGTTATGTATGGGAAGACATGGAGGAGGAGTCTTCAAATTCAGACTATACCTTAAAATACCCAGGCCCTGGGACCTTGCATATCAGTCATAACTTCTGAGATCTTCCTTGACATTGGGGAAACTGTAAAAGATGATGTCATGGCTCTTAGGGTTGACCGACTACCTGCACAATAAAATAAAACAGGAAAGTAAAGCAACACTAAATTAAGTTAAATTAAAGCAAAAATTCCTCCCTTATTGTCCCAACCAGAGGCTGCAAACTGACAGCCCCCGGGTTTACACAGCTACTTATGTGTGTATTTGGCTCTGTTGTCAACTCACCCAATATTTTTAAAGACAAATGAGGCATTTTTTATTCTGTACCACAAGCTGCTTAAGCAGTACCACTCGCACTAACATTGGAGTCAGGTGTAGAGATGACTGGGGAGAGGAATCCTGATAAAAATGTTGTCGTGCTGGGGCGCCTGGGTGGCTCAGTTGGTGGGGCGTCTGCCTTGGGCTCAGGTCATGATCCCAGGGTCCTGGGGTGGAGCCCGCATAAGCTTCTCCCACTCCCTCTGCCACTCCCCCTGCTTGTGCACGTGTTGTGTCAAATAAATAAAATCTTTTTTACAAAACGCTATTGTGCTGATAAACCAGTAGGACAGTCCACGTGTTGGGCAGGAAGTGAAAGTGAGGTGTGGAAGCAAAAGCAGAACAGGGTGGACGGTGTAGATAAAGCATCTGGCCGGTGTTGGCACTGGGGACGCAGCTGGACTCTGGGACGCTGGCGACCCAGACCAGAGAGCCGTCCACCAGTGTGCGGTTCCCGCCAGGGGGCCAACGAGACTGAAGAGGCAGAACCCATGGAGAGACAGGGAGAGGATCAAGTACAGATGCTCCGGGGGGACAGCCACATTTCGGGGATCTGAGGTGGATCGGAAGTTGGCGAGAGAGACAGGTGCAGCGAGGCCTGGAAATAGGAGGGCAGCACCTGGTGAAACCCAAGGCGGGTGATCAGATGCTATGAGACACGTGGAGTCTGAGGGTGGCCACATAACAGGTGAGGCCTGGGAGGGGAGCCGCGGGGTGTCAGCCAGCGGGAAGATCCTGGAGACAGAGCACGAAGACTTCGGTTCAGAGAGCCAGATGGCCCAGAAAAACCGGGGAAACCTAAACCACCTTTCTAACAGACTCCCTAGCTGAGAATCTGACTGTTACATATTTAGTAAAATAAAAGTTACACTTATTTTGTTTCAAGATATCATAGGAACTTCCGAGCTATTCCAAAATCACCCTTTCTCCGTCCAAATTCATCAGTTCCCTGCTTGGGTGGAAATTATTTGTTGTGGTCAGGATCAGGGCTTGAAAATTGACCTTTGTCTAAGGTCAACAGCAGCGCTGTGGTTCTGGCTTCCTCCTTGCCACTCAGCAGCTGCCCTTCTAGAATTTACTGAAAACAATTCCTCTGCCAGGAAAATTTGCCAGTGCTATATTTATTGATTTCAGAAAGCTGTGACAAACAACCGGGATGCTGTGTGTAGTAAATTGTCAGAATACAGTGTGTCACCTAAACCTCGCGATGGACTTAGGGCGACACTGTGAAGTCAGCAGAAGCCCGGTGGCTTTAGGGCACACCAAATCTGCCTTTCAGTTGATTTTTTGAGATCCGTCAAACTTGGAGCTTCATCTCGCGTTAACTGTATTCTATATATAAACCGATCTTGCGCACGTGTCCTGTGTAACGTCACGTTACAATGCGCTGGACGAGCCTTCGGCTGGTACTATGCCCCCTCTGAAGCCAGAAATCGACTCCACTGAAAGCGCTTACGTATCAGACCGGTCCTCGGCTAGCTACGTTATAGTTCATCTGCTCTGTGTTTTACCCTTTCAGAAGTAGCAATCTGCAGTTAAATCACGGAAAGGAGGATATAAAGCTGTCAGCAGGGGAGGCAAGGCAGCCACGCGGGCCCAGTCACTTCCCTCAACGCGTCTCTCCATTCTGAGTCCTGTGCTCGGGACTCGGTCTGCGCACGCGGCGTTCATCGGGCTGCGGGTTGAGCTCGTGCTGACTGAGCTGGAGAAGATCAAGGAAATGCCAGGTGATGAATGGGCCGTGAGCAGCCTAACTTCACTACGGATCAGGAATTCGGCGCGCCTCTTCAGCTCCTTCTCCTGCAGGAAAATCCACCCGGGGGAGGAGCGCAGGAAACCGGGCCCCAGGGAGACCTGGCTTCACATCTTCTCTGCCGCTCGCTGGCTGCGTGATCTTGCTCAGTGAACCTCTCTGGGCTGCAGGGTCCAAAGAGGGGCGAGCGGCACAGTGATAGGGTTCTTTCGTGAGGCTGTTGTGAGAATTAAGTGAACAAATTCATGTAAAATGTTTATCACAGTGATAAGTAAATGCGGAATGAGGATTTATTACTATTGCTGTGTCGAAGGATGAATCACGATCAGATTATTTGGTGGCCAGGGAATCAGAGAAACCCTGGTTTGATGAAGAATCCTACTCCATCAGTATTTGCTTCTGAGCTATTTGTCATGCATAGAGAGAACCTCCTCTACCCAGAGCTATAAAATTATTCTCCTATATTTTAATCTAGTATTTTATGGTTTTATTTTCCACGTGTAAATCTTTGCTCCCTTTCAAATATATTTTGTTTAAGGAGTCAGCTTTATTTTTTTCCTTAAATGGGTATTCAGCCATCCCATTTCATTATATTTTATTTTTTCTATTTTCTCTCTTGAAGGATGAATTCCTGGGAGTGGGGGCTTGCTTTCACACCATATTTGCTCATCGCTGGTATGAATTCTTTTTGAGGAATTCTATCTTTGTAACTTTTAAGCAATACACATATGGCTATAGTTTTGGGTCACTTTGCAGATCAATATAGGGAGGTTTCCTCAGAAAGGCAGAGAGCATTACATTGGGATCTCCTTCTAATTAGAGACTCTTAGTTCAGCACAGACCCTTACATGTTGCCCTCATCCCCTGATGGGGGAGCTCATTGTAATAGGTGGCTGCTTGGTCCCATGAAAGGAGGAAAGGGCCAGGAGCCAAACACCTGAGTTCTGACTCTGGAAAAATGATTTAATCTTTGAGCCTTAGAGTTTTCATTTACAGAATGAGTAAAATAATACCTATCATTTTCCTCTCAAGATGGTATAAGGATAAAATCATATCACAGAAATGCCTGTGCTTTGAGAAAGCAGCAGCACTCTCCACCATATGGGCTGTTATGGCCCGTGTGAGGCTGAAGGGATCTTTGACCCAGCAAAGGGAGGTATCTCTTGATCACCTCAAAGGGAACCTCGGGAGTTGTGGGGAAGGGAATGTAACTGGGAAATCAGGGATTGCAGTTGGAAAATTGGGAACAATTCTGGTATAATTAGGGCTTTTACAGGATGTATGGATGACTGTCCCAATATCTCCTGATTGGAAATGCCCACAGCTGTTGGGCCTGCTGTAGTCTTGGTGCAGGAAGGTTCTATCTAGTAATGGCGGGTAACCTAAAATGCTTGCAGACTCACGGAGCCAGGGTAACTCCAACCTGTGTCTTCACATCTCTTTCCTACAATCAGTTCTCCCCTCTCTGACTCACACACACGACTGACACATTCACTCACTGCTCCACTCCTAATCTGTAGGTATGTCTTCTCACACGTTTTGGGAGGGAAGCCATGGTGGTGCACACCACAGTCTGTGTGAACCGTGCGCTCTGAAGCTGGGCGGGATCCACAGCCTTCCGCAGCAACACTGTTTGGGGGAGGGAGGGTATATTTAAGAAAAGAACTTTAATAACATATGAGCATGTCCCTAGGTCAGTCTGCAAACTTTTAATTCACAGAGCAGCATGTTTTTTGAGAGTCTGGAGCATTCCAACTGGGGCTGTACCCACCGTAGCAAAGCAAGCTAGACGATGTTCCAAATCGTCAGGCTAATTAGCTGCAATTGTTTTATAGCCTTTCCAGAGCTAGCAAATGGCGTTCTAGAGCCCAGATCTGCAAGCTTTTCTTACTCCGGGAAAGGTCATATTGTAAATATTTGTTTGCTTTGCAGACCACGTCAAGTCTCTGTCAGACTACTCAGCTCCTCTATTGTAGCACGAAAGCACTCAGATATCATGTAACATGAGTAGACAACATGGCTGTGTTCCAGTAGAACTATTTGTGGTCATTAAAATTTGAATTTTATATAATATTACCCATCACACACGCACACGCACACACACACACACACACACAAACACACAAAGCCTTTGATTCTTTTTCAACCATTTAACAATGTCATACCATTCTTAGCTTGATGATGGGCAAATCCATAAACAGGTGGTAGGTCAGATTTGGCCTCCAGGGTATACTTCGTGGGTGCCAGCTTTAAGTCCCCCACAGGAGGGTCACTCCAGAGAGACCAGTGAGGGCCACTGCTGGGTCTGGATTGTAAAACTCTGGCCCAGTTTGGCCCCTGTGGGGACACTGAATCAACCTTGATCTGAAAGTCACCAGCCTGAGAGGAAGGGGTGGAGCTCGTTACAAAGCTCTCTCTCTATTTCGTTGAGAGTCAAGATAACCAGTGGATTCTCTGCCTTACCCTTGTCAACGTTAGTGACATCAAGAAGCTAGAAAATGTTGCCTGCTGGTTTCTGGCAATGCTGCGGAAGTTTTTAAGGCCATCTCACCCGGATCATTATAGTCAGGATGAAAGTCAGAGTTTCAACCCTGAGACGGCTCCTTCTTTCTGGGGAGATCCCTGGAGACACAGCATGTTGCAGATTAGAGAACATTCTCCCATTGCATACAACAGACCTCGAGATTCCTTGTTTTTATTTGTTTATTTCTTGTGTTTGGGTTTGTTGTCGTTGTTGTTGTATATTTTTAGGAGATACTAAAAAAAAAAGATAAAAGAAAAAACCTTAACTTTCTACCACCTGCTACTGAATTAAGCACTGGTATGAAAATGTAATATTCTGTGTGGTTTGTTTGATCACACTGTTCTCTGATGCCATATCTAATTTTTCCAGCCTGACCTTTCCTAAAATTCTGCGGGCTCTTTCACTGGGATTTAAATGAAAGGGCAAAGCATCTTGCATAAATATAGAAACAGTAGGAATTGTATAAAATCCACTCAGGCAAGAGAAACTCAGGGCGATTGATGGCATTCACTGAATCTACTTACTCTCAGGGAACTTACTATCCTGCGCCACACAGAAAATCTCTGGGTAACGCGCTATTTATCATTTATGGAAGAAAAGAGGGCTGCAAAAAAAAAAATCAAAGGAAATAAGTATGTCCATATATTGAAATCAAACATTGACCAGACTACCCTTTTTGAGCTATTTCAAGAGTAAAGATTTGGATTGTTAATAAGGACCAATGTGCACGTGACCCAGCCCCTCCTCCAAGAACTATCCTTCCCTATCAAAAACGACCCTTCCCGACCCCCGTATACAAACAAGAGTCCTATGCTTTTAACCTCTAAAATAATATGACACAGGCTTAGGAATTTTCATAGTTATTTAAGTTTAGATTAGAGTCAGCTCCAAAGAACAGTAGGACCAGCCCTCAAACCCAGACTTGTGCTCCTGGTCCTATCATTTCATTTAAAGTTCCCAATAACCTTGTCTTCTTTCCTTTCCTCTATTTTTTGTTTCCTTTTATTTTTTAAAGTTAGTTGATTTTGAAAAAAATTTAAATTATGGAAAATTCAAAAAAATATAACATCACATCCCACCATCCAAAAATAACATCTATCACATTTCCTTCTGTCACAAAAAATTAAATATTGCAACTATAACTAAAGTCCCCTTTCCACCTTCCCAGAAGCAACCTTTATCATGAGTCTGTCGTATATCTTTCCATACCATTTTTGTTCCTTCTATACATTGTGAATCCACAAATATTCTACGGTGCTATTTTATAGATTTATATTTTAATAAATGGACTCGTTCTGTGTATATGATTCTGCATCTTGCATTTTCAATCAATACTATGTTTTTTAATCTTTTCATATTTATTCCTTCTTCTTTAAAGCTGCTCATCACCCACACTACCCTTTGGAATTATTGTCTCTAGTTTCCCAACGCCTTGCAGTAACAGTACACAAGCTCTCTTAATTTTAAATATTTTACTATCAATCACCATGGGAAAACAGGAAATACTAAACCAGAAACATGGTAAGTTACAGAATTTCAGAGATCTTAGTAAGTCCAGAAAATACAGCCCCATGCTATAATTCTTAATATCCTGGCCAGACTGATATGGTGGCCGGAAACCCCACCAGTATTCTGTTCATTTGTTCTTGAAAGTGGAACTCAATCAACCTCATCCTTCCTCTTGACCTAAAAAGAAAGATCCTATTGACCCCACTTCCTGTAACAAGGCTCAGCCTAGACTCTTGTATTGGCAAGAAGGAACCCAAAAGAAATGATCCGTTAGTTCAAATGGGTGAGTTACTCTCTGAGGGCGTCTAGACCAGACAGAACCCATTTCACAGAAAGATTTCACTGTTAAGAAGACAGAGTGGTGACAAGCCTGGCTTCTGGAATCCGACTACCTGAATTTCAATGTCAGGTCTGCCCCTGACTAGTTCTTTGGTCTTCGACAAGTTTCTTTATATCCATGTGTAATATTGTCTCATCTCTAAAATGAGAATAATAATGGTTGTTTGAGGATTAAGAGCTAATCTATAATGAGTCCTTGATAAGTGTTAGTAGCCATTACTATCGTTATTGTTATTGGGGTCCTGCAGATTCATGGTCCCCACATCGATTCACAGTCAATGAAGAGAAATGAGCTTTATACCTCTTCCTGAAAACTTGTCATTTAGATGCAGTCAATATGCTGGGTTATCTAGTGATATTCAGTTTTAAGGGCAAGCTGAGCTAAAAATCCATACATGAATATAGGTTCAAAAGTTGACATCTCACTTACGTGCAGCCCCATGAATTTTCAGGATTAAAAAACCAGCATCATTACCTTCAAGAAGTTTTGTGAATTCACATCAGAATGCCAACTAGGGAATCAATATTTTAGCAATACTGCAGCCTGAAAAAATGGCCCCTAAGGAGTGCCCTGAGGGCGAGGGGAGGCACTTATCCGTACCAGGTATTTATTGGCCATGAGGAGGAAGACAATGGTCAACAAAGAAGAGGTTTATTAGAAGCTGTGGCTTTTTTTACCAAACCAAGCCCACTTGTGCGGAATCCTGGAAATACCCAAAGAAATAAGATGATTAAAAGAATTATTGGACCCTTGTACACACTATGGAAAAGTATTTGCTATGATTTTTCTTTAGAGGAAGAAAGCTCCTGTGATAAAACGATGACAAATAGCTTTTATGAACTTTTAGGAATGGGACTACTTGTGGAGATTTTGGGTGGAGTAGCCACCTTTGCCAATAATGACAATTTTGTCAATAATCATTTCATGAGACTCTGAAGTTCCAAAAAATCCCCAAAACAAAATCAAAGCCAGTGTGTAGGAGAAAATAAAAGGCAAGAGTGCTAAAACAAGGAATTTAAAAAGCCAGTTGCAACCTGAGAGGTTTTAAGCAAATGGAAACCAATAGAAAAAAAAGAAGAAATCCCTGCTGTGGCAGCCCATGGGTTAGAACTCAGGAGGCCAGTGGAGGAAAATTCTGTACCTGTTCTGAGCACCAAACATACTTGGAGTGTCAAAGGTTTGCCTCAGTTGTGTTCAATACACATTCTAGAACTTGAACTTGATGGCTACTGAAAACGCAGAGTTGGTGAGGTAATATGCCAGTGTCCTCAGAGGCCTGACCTGTGTTCACCTTATACTCACACTTCTCTGGAAACCGCTTAATTGACTTGTGTTTTTAAAACTATGAAGATCAAAGCCATAGCCAATGTTTTAGGAGCTTCTTGCCACAGAACACTGATCCAGAAACCGGAAACATCTTCTGTAGCGTTCCAAATTTCACTGGGACCATATATAATTTTATTTAAATACACAAATAATGATTTTTAATTCCCTAATAAGAAAAGACAGGATATTCCCTGATTTTGATAGATAAGCTCACGGTGAACCCCTGCTCTGGCCGGCTGTGTGGGTGGGGCTCTAATTCTACCCGAGGACGTTGTTAAACGCATTTGTGCTCCCACCTGCCACTTAAGATGCTTATGGGAGGTAATGTTGGCATCACCACCTGGAACAGGCCTCATCCAGGTTATTCATGAACCATTTGCAATGAGGACACATTCCTCTGATTAAGGGAGATTTCGATCTTGAAATTGCTTCCTGGATTCATGGCTGCATGGCTTTTGTCAGATTAGTGGTCTCTCGGTTAACAGAATTTATTTACTGCAGATGGTGGTCCCTTACCGCTACTAAACTTATCCTTCATAGCACAAATGTCAATGTCCAGTTGGATTGAAAGTATTCTTTAAAACTGTGATCTGATGAGACATATGGTCTACCTATTACAGAAAATTTTAACACTGCTCAAATTAGCGTCTAGTTTCTTTTAAGCCTTTTAAAAGGTGTTATCAGGACTTAAGATTATTATTTCAATATTGGCCAGTCTCATGCATTTTAGGACCTCAAACCCAAAAACAGAAGATTGATTTTCTTCTAGCCAAAGATTTATCTTTTCCCCTTAGCTACTAAAACATTCCATTTTGATGCGACTTAACTTTGAAAGAAAACTTACAGCCCATGGTAACATTTACCACATTGTGGTAAAATATATGCTCATTATAAAACTCATAATAAAAATAAATTTTGCATCTGAAGGACTTGGGTGAATTTGAGCCATAAGACAAAAAAAGGCTCATCACACATTTGCTAAATATTAATTCTCTACTGAGCCATGAAATGGAGCAAAGTTCTAAAGATAAATATTAATGCGGAGTTTCTGCCAATACTATCCGAGAGAATACATTATAATAGTAAATATATCAAGTGAGAATTTCGTTTCCCTGGAATTAAAATAAGCTAAAAGTTCCTCTTATGAAGAAATTCTTTACTAGTTTGAATTAATATAACCTCTGTACAATTGTTTTCCTTTAAACATTGATTATTTGGGACCTAGAAAGTCTTCCTAACCTTTTAGTCTTTCGAGAAAGCTCTATGCACTATCCCTGTCAAATGCCTGCATGTTGACTTAGTTTTGATGAACATCTTGGTGGCTCTAATAGAAAATCTTGTATCCCAGATTTTTCTCTGCCACTCCATGACATCATTTCAGATAAATTCTTAAAAAGAACAATGAAAAGGATATTTAAGATTCAACCATTTTAACAGACTTGTCATTCTCCTTCTTGATTTATTCACACACACAAAAATTAACTCACACTTCTAGAAGTAATTACTAAATTTATATATTCATAGAAAACCAGCATACAAGTAGATGATATCACAATTTGATATTTATGAAATGCCAGTTTTCCATAAATATAGAAAATCAGCAATTATAACTGGAGCTGTTTATTAACATTTGGGAGAAAATAAATAACAAATGGACCTACTATTCATTAAAATTCCTCAATAATGTAACAACTGTCCCCATCTCAAAATAGTCCTATGTGATAACCATGTTTTGATTTCAGAGCCACTTATGCCAGTAAGCTTACATTTAAAATAATCCTTGCTAAAATATTCTCATTAGGTTTTTCCTATATTTTCTTAGGTATCTACCAATCTTAACGTTTTGTGTGTGTGTGTGTGTGTGTGTGTGTGTGTGTGTGTTGGTTCAAAGCACAACCTTATTTGCTCTCAAGAATAGGATTAGCCAGGATCGTGAGTGAGATACTGAAATGAAGTTATCATGAATCTCTTCCATAACCATGTAAACATGTATATATGTATAAGCCCAGCTAGTCATTTTGCTCGTGTGGCAAGAGCAGAACTAGGTGAATGGATCTTTGAGAACACATCGACATCCCTGGGGAAGGAACCTCAGGATGCATGAGAATGGGCACTTCTACCTGTTTACGACATTAAGGAGGAAATAAGTAGTACATTCTTTACCATCACAAAGTACTAAATTTTCTAAAGAGAGTATTAAATTTTCTACCCTTTTGGTCCATCCTCCAGAAGTTCTTCAGGGTTTTGGTTTGTTATTGTTGTCTTGCCCCTCTTAAAGGAACAGGGTTTTAGATAGCCATCTTTCCTGCCAAGGCTCCCTTTAGCTGTGGCCAAGGGAGCTATTTTAAGATGTCAGTTTCTAGCCAGTATGTTTTTAGGTTCAGGGTTGTAGCTTTTGAAGGAAGAAAAGGAACAATGCACAAATAAAATATGTGTAAGTAGATGGTTTTCTTAGAAAATGACAGTTATCAGTTGTTGAAGAATTCGTGGCATTGAAGAATTTGGGGTGAAAATACGGAAGGAAGGCAAAAAGGTGTACAACCAAGACCCTGGGTTGTAATGAGCTCAGAGATCAGGTACTGAGCCCTTCTGAGCTCTACCAGCAACACCCACTGGCTCTCTCCTTGATTACCTGTGGGTAGGTGAATTATGCATTCTGGCGATCATTCAAAGACACATGTAAAATCATATTATATGTTTGGTTTTGTAACTCATTCATTTAATCCACTGAATCACAAATCTCTTTCTCGGTCAATAAATATTTATGTAGTCACGTATAGTGTGTGTGTCTACTCTTTTTCAACCAATCCTTTATTATTAGGTAAATATGTTATTTCATATTATGGATGTTTTAAACATTGGAATTATGATCACATATCTTTGCAAACTTTTTCAGATATTTCTTTGAAAAAGTTTCTAGAAGCTAAGGTTCTTTTTAAACTTTTCTAGTGATGAGAAATTTTGCACATCTCAAGACAAACTTTGATTATTGGACAAGTCCAATTCAAATAAAAGCTGCTTCCAATTCTCATAGAATAAATCGAATTCCCATATTAGGAAATTCATGTTCTTACCAACAGCTAGACATTACTATTACTCAAAATATATGTTTTCTATATTCCTCACTTTCTGTTAACCTTTCTTTGGGCATTTTCTGGTAGTTTCTTCTGTCTTTAGACTTTCTTTTTTTTTTTGAGAGAGAGAGCGTGCTCGAGAGAACGCTTGCCAGCAGTGGGGGAGGGGCAGGGGGAGAGGGAGGAGGAATTTTAGGCAGGCTCCACGCTCAGCACAGAGCCTGATGTGGGGCTCGATCTCATGACCCTGAGATCATGACCTGAGCTGAAATCAAGTCAGATGTCTAACCAACTGAGCCACCCATGTACCCGTCTTCAGACACTTTAAAGTGGAAGGTAGAGTGACATAGATGTAACATATTTTCGTATGTTTCAAATTTTGCATAATTTCAACTGTTATTCAAAATGACCCAAAGAACCATCTTCTATTTTCAGGCTTGAGTGGATGTGGCACAGACTGCAATTTTTCCCCACTATTTTCTCCTCTCTTAGTGACAGAAGACAGCCTTACGACCAGATAGAAATCTCTTTTCCAACCTTCTTTGCAACTCGTCGTGGGAATAATACCTACATTCTGGCCAATGGGATCTAATTGGAAGTGCTCTGTGCAACTTCCGGCTTAATGGAAGTTGACTCAACTGGCATGAACATCCCTTCTTTCCTTTTCTTATTCCTAGTACATGATGTCTGGGACCTCTTTAGCCCTATTGGACTATGAAGTTATCTTGTGGTTGGAAATAATGCCCCAGGATAGCAAAACAGAAAGGTCAGAGAAGCCTGGTGTCCAATAACCATAGACCTTCCATAGCACGGCTCATTGCTTAACTTCCAGACTTCATTTCGGTGTGAGAAAAACAAATTTCTATTTTCTTTAAGCCGTTATTATTCTGGTTGCTTTTAATAGTTTTACTCTTTTACCAGATACTGATTGCTTAATGCAATTTCTAACAGGTACAGGAGTCATAAACCACAAGTGCTAATACAGAATAATGATTAATTATCCATTCCCTACCAGGATCTTGCCTCAGTGTAGGACACTCATAGTAGACAAAAAGAAATACACTGTCAGGGGCTCCTGGGTGGCACAGCGGTTAAGCATCTGCCTTCGGCTCAGAGCGTGACCCCGGCGTTATGGGATCGAGCCCCACGTCAGGCTCCTCCGCTATGAGCCTGCTTCTTCCTCTCCCACTCCCCCTGCTTGTGTTCCCTCTCTCGCTGGCTGTCTCTATCTCTGTCGAATAAATAAATAAAATCTTTTAAAAAAAATTTAATTAGAAGGACACTGTCAATGAAGAAAGCCATATAAAGAACATATCGAGTATATATAATCGATGGTTTTGGGGAGAAACTTGATTTATGGGACAATCTTTATAACCCTGTATTCAACTAATATCCAGCCTCATAGATACTAAACACTCAGAGTTTACCAAACATTTGTTAATCTACATAGAAACTGGGGACTGTAGCTACATTTTTAGTGACTCAAACTCTTTAATGCTCTTGGGAATTGTCAGAAGCAGGATGTTTTTGTGGTAACAATGACAGAGGTCGAAGTGAATGTCAAAGAGATAAACAGAGAAGAAATGAGCTGATATTGAACGATCTCATTGATCTCACGCAAACATATGACTATTTCTTAGAAGGCAATGGGTATGAAAAATACATGGGAAAAGAAAGATTTGGATGGAAAAAGTGTGGAGGAGAAAACCAAAGAGAGAGAATTTGTCAATTATCCCCTGGATCTGAGTACTAGGCAGCCACGAAACCTTTATTTCCCTCGGTCTTGGTCCTGCTCCTTTTTGCCTCTCCCTTAGCCCACAGTGAGACATAGACTGTAGAAAAATGTATAAGGTAATGATTGCAAACATTGTCCGACTATCAGAAGAGAACTCAAGATAGAAGGGAAGGGAAGAGGAGCCCTAATCTCCTTCTCACCGTCATGGAGAACTCACGGAGTTCGCTACTGGCAACAACTATCGCTACTGTCTGTCTCTGGCTTTGATTTCCATCTTAAGTCCCTTTTCCTATTACGCAGAAATTGGAGGATATTAACATAAATAGCCAATTTAAATGTAAGATAACAATGATGAATATAATTCAAACAGCAATGTCATAAAGCCATTTTAAATAACTTTTTAAAAATCGGTTTAAATTTCATTCAATGTGTATTTTAATAGAGGTAAAAATTCCTTCAGAAAACAACCACGGAAGCTTTGAATTTGAGGCTACCTGAATTATTGCTAAAGATCTGCCAAGAGAGCACTTGCAAACGAGTTTTAATGACATTAATGGTAGGATTTCCAGCTGGGAAACTTAGGGAAGAGAGAGGTTTACCTTTTTTTTTTCCCCAAAAGTCAAGAAGAAATTGAAGGTTTCTGATAGTCACGGGAAGTGGAATTAGGGTAAGATTCTGTCTTAGGTATAATAATTTCTCTTTTTACTTCAGTTATATAGAAAAAGCAAAGGAAGAACGATAAAGAGGGAAAATACTCGAGAGAATTGTTTCCTTGGAAAGCCGTGAAGAAGGCATTAACAGAAATTATCCCAGCTGGAGTACGTAGTCAGCACACGCAAACTCAGCAATGGCCCCAGACACCCCGTGTAGCCAGAGCGTACTTGATATGCCTCCAGAAGGATCTCAACTATTAACTAGAAATCAAGGAAAGTTGGGTGTAGCCATCAGTGTATCCCAGTGCAAGTCATAGGAGTTCATTCAAAAAGTTTGCTAGTAAGAATTATTTACTTAACAATTAAATGTGCTCTAAGTTTATGTATTTCAAACAAAAAGTGGGGGAAGTATTTGCTTGCTTTGTGATTATTTAAGATGGTTTGGATGAAGATGGAAGCAAAAGACCTTTGTTCCCATTACGTGGAAAATTGTAAAATTACACTTGTCGGTGGGGCTGCAAAGAACAGAGGATGCAAGGAAGGCTTGAATAACTGAATTCCGGAGAGAAATGAATACTGCACAGGTGAGAAAAGGACAGGAGGAGCTCCCACCTGTAGCGTCAGATGACTGATCAGAGAAGGATGGACAGAGAAGTTGTCACGGACTCACAATAAACAAAGCGACTGCAGGGACACTCTAACAGAGTGGGCTACCGGAATGGCTTAGAATCTGGAAGCCATACAGATGCAAACTGCCTGACAATTCTTTTCTTCCCGTCCCTACCCAGCCTTGTCCTGAATTATGCAAAGAAATTCAAAGAAGATCGGCCTGGAAATCAGAAAGAAGTCAAGTAGTCTTGCACTTGGATTCTTGGGCCCGGCCAGAGATGCACTCAAATGTCAAGCAAAAATATCTGAAACCGCAGCCCAACTCCCTCCCGCTTAAATACTGACAAGATCTACCCCCAGACATGGCGCAGGAGTTTGGGGTCGGGCTAATGACAGGTGATCCCAGGTGATCTCCATCTAATGAAGGCTGCAGCCAGGCTCCAGCTAGCTCCACCCTGGGAAAAAGCAGAACCAACTAGCTTCGGCCTAATGGCCAGATGCAAGAAAGTGGTTAGATGTCCTGGGAAATAAGTAAAGCAAAATAGAAAACTTTCCATCAGTCTCCACTGTTATTGATACACCATGTTCAGAATCTAGTACAAACTTAAGAGACTTGAGAATGAATAGGAAAACATGAACTACATTTAAAGGAAACATGTCCAATACAGACAGATCTTAGGAGAAGAAGACTCTAAACAATTATTATCAACACACTGGGGAACGTACAGGAAAAGACGGATATGATGGAGAAAGAAGAGAGTTATTGCAGGAGAACAACACAACTATTTTTAAACACCTATGGAAAGCTCTGGAACTGAAAAATGCATATCTGAAATGTAGAAACAATCATTGGATAGGCTTAGCAGCAGATTGGACATTGCAGAAGAAAAAATCCATGACCTTGAACAGAGATTATTCAAATGGTCAGAAAGAGAAAATGACATAAAGAAAAATAAACAGCACCAGTCATTTCTAGGATATCACACATAAACTTGGAGTCCCCGATGAATCCACATATAGAACATCTGAAAGTGCAGATGGATTTGGGGGGACTGCCTTGCACATATTTTTTGGAACTTCCTGTGAATCTCTAGTAATTTCAAAAGAAAAAGAACAAACAAGGGTCGAAATGAACGTGAAACAAAGACATTTTCAGATAAATGAAAGCCAAAGGAGTTCAGCAGCAGGTCCACATTACAAGAAATGCGAAAGAAAGTTCTTCAGGGTAAAAGAAAACGGTACCCCCAAAGAAACAGGAACCTACACCAAGGGAGAGAGAGGGCCAGGAATAATAAACACATAAACACGTATAAAAGAGTCTTTTTCTCTTTTCTTAATTTCTTTAAAAGACAATTTTTCTGTTACAGGAAAAGCATTAGTAATGTTTATGGGGCTTGTAACACGGGTAGAAGTCAAATGCACAGTCAAATGTAGGATCCCAGGAGCAAAAAAGGGAAGGAGCAAACACTCGCAGTAAAACTGGCGGTCTGGAGGGCAGTGCTGAGTCGGATCAGAAACCTGGCACAGTCCACAGATGGAGCGGAGGGTGACAACGACCGCAACAATCTGGACCTCGTGTGAGGTTCGAACCACAGCATCTGACAAACCTCGACACATTTGCTAACTCTTCCCCCTCTCAGATGGTAGAATAAGCAATGAAAGAAATTACAACGCTGAACTTAATTATGAACCAATAAGGCAACACTGATTCCTGAATTGAAAGTGACAGAAACCTTGGAAGACGGTGACATTGGTGATGATCACAGAAGTGGAGCACACGGGATGGTCAGGATCATGGAGGCTCTTAAGTGTGGGTTTCAGACCAGCAGCAACAGCTTCACCTGGGAACTGTTAGAAATGCAGAATCCAGAGGCCCAGCCGAGGCCTATTAAAATCTGCATTTTCACAAAATCCCAGGTAATCCCTATTCAAGTTCAAGTTTCAGCAGCCTTACTTAGGATGCTTTTGAGAGCGCAGATTCATGAGTTCCCTGGAAGAAGTGTGGGCTCATTCTCTGTGAAGATGAGCCTACAAATCGAGGTGCTTGTTAAACTCCCCAGGTTTACTCTCTATGCACTAGTAATCATTGTGGCAAGACAAGAATTTTTTGAAGTACATTTCTCGAATAAACAAGGATCCTAAAATAGAATAGGTACCCGAATCCTCACAAACTCCCCTCTTACAAATTCATGGTGTGAGAAGTCATTCAGGAAAAAGTGCCTGAAATTATTCGAGGCAGTGTTTCTTAGAGGTACTCAATCCTGGAATACTATCTCTGCTCACCTCCCCACCACAGCAGAAGCTCATGGAATTATCCCATGGAATTTCATTTTTGCATGGACCTCGCTTTGGCCTTAAATGTCATATGCATGGCTTCTGGAAGTTCAGAGAAAAGTCAGGAAGGATCCCATTGCCTTGAGACTTTGAAAGGAAATGTGGTTCAGAATGGAGAATCCCAAAATATACAGAAATCAACAGATGGCACTGCATTTGCCTCAGCACAAAGACAAGGACAGGCTGGCGTGGCTTCTCTTAGAAGCTCAAATTTGAAAGTTGGATCGAGGGCATAGGCCCAAGGGTAAGGAATTTAAAGATAATGTCGTCACTGTGGAGACAGGCTGAGACTTGCAATAATGGTTAAGAGCAACTACTGTTCAGGGATGAGTGTGCCCTCGTAGAAAGAGCACCCCCATGCCTGGGAGAGATGCGTTCTCCTGTTGCGGCCTCTAGTGCTCCGGGGGGGCCCCCAGCCACCCCCTCTCCCAGGAGAGCCTCACCTTTAAATAAGAGCCTTGAGGTCATTCATCCCTCAGAGCTTCCTGTTCTTGATTCTCAGTGTTACTTCGAATCATCCTCAACCCCATCACATTTTCGTTGTCCTGACTGGACTTCAGTGGGAACCAACACCGAAGGCGCTGGATGCTGACCGTGTCTGGAAACTCTCCCTTGCAGCCCCATCAGCAATCCTCCACCAAAACAAAGAGTTACGTAGCTTGATGGCGCTCTCCTCATTCGACAGACCTCCAGGAAATAATTTCTTTTGTTAGCTGATCCTTTTCTTCCCCCCCCAGAAAGGAAGATGGATTAAAGTTACATTACAGAAAAGGATAGTTTCCAATAGAAGGTTGGAAAAAAAAAAAAAAAACCTAGAACTTCTGGAAAATGTGGAAAAGCCTGCGTGGCTATTCCTGAAATTAGAAAATTGTTAGAGTAGTTTCACTTCATGAGGAAACAACAAAATAAAAATGTAAAGAACGAGACCTACTAGTTCTGCTGGTCAGTCATAACCTGTGACACGGTCAATACGTAAGTTCGGCGTCTGTGTTTTCAAACACTCTGAACAGGCCCTGACTTCACATTTTCAGCCGCACAAAAAACCCGCATAGAAGAGCACAGAAAGGCGTGCACCCCGTTGTTGCCAAACGGTCTCCATGACGATGGGAAGCACGTCTAGGACACGCCGCAATATCATTTTATTGCCGTGTTAACTAATGAATCGAATTATTAAAATAATGACGTGCCTCAATATTTTGGTGGGGGATTCAGGACAGAAACTCAAGACTGTCACAACTGCAAGGAAATGGTTACAAATTAACTGCGTAGGGTTTTAAAGTGGTAGCCGGCAGTCACGCAGCAGTCACACACACCCTTCTTTGGCTTGTGTTTGTTGGAGATGAGCACGGTTTTTAAAAGGCAGTGCGGCGAGTCAGTGAGACGGTTGTAACAGCGGAGCACCTGCTGTCCTACCCTTGATTCGATGCTAACGACTGCACCAAACCTTTCAAGCATTTTAGTTTGTGGCTCTCCTCCCAGAGGTTCGAAGGGACACCAGAAATAATCGAATCCAGTGAATTCACAGATGTTGGTGGACCCACAAGGGGATGTGAAGTTTTTACATTGATAAGCCAAGCAACATTTTCCTTCAAAAGTAACTATTATCTGAAATAATAAATAATAAGTTATTTTGATAATAAAAAACAGAAGAGCCATTTCCAAGAAAAGCCATTTAGCAATGTTCCAGTAACAAATAGATGATGTAGATGTAACATTATCTTTTTTTTTTTTTAATTTGCCACTGACCAATGGAAACTTCCTCTCAGACAGTCACTGGCTCTCAGACTGGTGTCTGGGAGCCACTGACCTGGTTCAGTGTTTTATTTTAGAAGTGAGGATATGGTGGGGCGCCTGGGTGGCACAGCGGTTGGGTGTCTGCCTTCGGCTCAGGGCGTGATCCTGGCGTTATGGGATCGAGCCCCACATCGGGCTCCTCTGCTGGGAGCCCGCTTCTTCCTCTTCCACTCCCCCTGCTTGTGTTCCCTCTTTCGCTGGCTGTCTCTAACTCTGTCGAATAAATAAATAAAATAAAAATTAAAAAAAAAAATGAGGATATGGTTTCATGGGGCTCCCAAAGTTGCATGGCTGGTAAGGGCCAGAGCCAGATCCATCCCCCAGCTTTCCAGCACCAGGACAAGGTTTTGTGACCTCACCAGCTGCCGGGGGGCACTGTGTCGTAAGGCTCTTCTGGATCGGCTGTATAACCTTGGGCTATACACCTCAAACATCCCCAAGCTCCTTGCCCCGCGCCTTCTGCGTTGGAGGACTTCATTAATTTGAGCTCATTGTCTGTCTCCCCATTCTTCTGCACTTGAGACACGATGTCCTATTTAAGTCTATGGGAAGTGTAATGTGGAAGGAGGTCGGGGGCTGGCCGATGACACTTACATTTCCCTTTGCAGCCATCACAAAACCAGACCCCTTGCCCTCTCCCCAGGGCCAGTCGCAGAAAGGGGCTGTGGGTTTGCAGTAAAGAAAACAAACTGGCGGCCAAAAAATTAATTGAAAAGCAAATTAAGTCTTTACTGTCATCTCTGGAAATTCCAAAAAGACTCATCAACCACAGCAAATCTTTTGAAATCCTCTTTCCCTATCCGCACACCTTCGCCCCCCCCCCCCATGCACCCCTGCCCCGTCTTCCCACACACAACCCCTTGGTCCCAAGATTGATCCTCATGTTCTTTCCTTTCTCCCAGCAATCCCAAATCCACCCTCCGGTCCAGACACAACAACCTTTCTAGTTCATATTTTTCTTTCACTCTCTTTTTCTGCCCTTCCCCCCCCCCTTCAATGAGTAATACTTTCCATCTGCAATACAAACCTCAGTAACCCCCTTTCCTCTTCAATTTCCTCCTCGATCTTTCCTCTGATTTACGTGATCAGGCCAAGACGGGCTTCTCAGAAGCTGGTGGGGAAGGAGTGTGGATAAGCATGCTTTCATGGTTGGTGTCCCTGCCACGTATTTACTTTATGCTACAAAAATACTTTATATTCCCAGACATCTTTAAACTCTTCATATTTGCAAATATATAGGAAACATTATTGGCATTTTACAGGGTAAGAAACTAAATAAGGAAGGGATATAATTGATTTTCTGAGGTCGTTTAAGTCATTGAAACAAGAAATATATAAAGCAAATAGTTCTTCTATTCCTGACCTAGTCTTTGAAAATGTTTTCCACAGTAATTATTTGTCAACAGTAAGTATTCACCAGATACTTACTACAGTCCAGGCACAGTTCTAGATGCCAGGAAAACAGGGATAAATGAAACAGACCAGATCCCTGCACTCACAGAGACTTTGATTGTAGGTGGGACGGAATATATACGCTGGCAGAGGGGTAGGGAGTAAACAGATAAAGGGATACATTTTCATACAACGAGAAGGGCTATAAAGAAAATGGAACAGAGTAATATCGTGACCAGTAAGAAAGTGGGCGGGCTGGTGGCTCATTAAGTCTCTATGAAGAGGTGAAGATTTGGGGTCAGATCATGCCGGGAGAAGCACAACAGGTATAAAGGTTCGTAAGACCTGGGAGGAAGGGAAATGTTGAGGGGAAAGGGAGCTTAGTGCTCTTGTCAAGCAGAAAAAAAGCCAGTGCTGATGGAGACTAGAGTGAAGTTGGTCGTGAACGTGGTGGGAAAGGTGGTCAGGGTGCAGGTCATGTCGAGACTTATAGGGGTTGGGGGATGGGATTTATTCTAAGTGTAATGGGAAGCCATCGGGAAACTTCCAGCAAGTGAGCAATATGATCTGATTATTTTTCTAAAATCATTCAGCTATGTTGAAAAAAGGATTTAGGGAGGCTGCAGAGAAGGGTATTGCTCTGATTCGAGCAAGACATGCAGATTGCTTGGACAAGAACAGTGGCAGTGGAGATAGGGAAGGGTAGATTCAGGATATATTTTTAAGAAGAGCAGATAAAGCTTGCTGAGGAGCTGGATGTGGAGTTAAGAAAATGATGATTCCTGGGTATTTTGTCTTGAGCGACTAGTGAATGGATAGTTGGGTCATTTCCTGAGATAGGGAAGAATAGTTCAAAATATAGAGAAGTGGGCAGAATCAGTTTAGGTTTTGCCTGCGTGAAACTTGTAACATATGGTAGACCGGCAGGTAGAGGAGTAAATGGCATCTGTGAGTCTGTCGTGGTTGAGGTCAGCAGGCTGCTTGTCCGCCCGGACACCTTCCTTCCCTTCGTCAGCTATTTCCCGCGCACCCTTCAAGTGTCAGTTCAAATGCACCTCTCTGTGAAGTTAGCAGCTCTCTCCTCTAGGGTTTCTTTTAACACTGACCATGGGGAGAAATGGATGGTTTTGAGAGCAATTTAGGGAAGTAAAGATCTGCAGGCTGGAGTGATTGATATGAAGGTTAGCAGGTGTCAACAGAGACTCCCTGGATTCTGGCTTGTCCAACAGTTTGAATGATCACACCATTCACTGAGCTGTAGAAAACTAGAAGGCAGTGAGGTTCAGGGGGGTGGAGGGAGAACCCTGGGTATCAGTTTTAGAATGTTGAATTTGAGGCAGATATGAGACATACATGTGGAGATGAGGAGAAGGCAGTTGGATATTTGGGGGGGGGGGTCTGCCCAGGAGAAGGGCCACTGCTGAAGGTATGTATTCAGTCATTAATTAGTGTAAGGAGAGGAGAGCCTAGAACAACCACGTTAAGTTTGGTTAGAAGAAGGTAGTTCTGGGGGTGACGGGGTGGCTCAGTCCGTTGAGCATCTGACTCATGATTTTGGCTCAGGTCATGATCTCATGGGTTGTGATTTTATGGGTCATGGATTGAGCCCCTCTGTGCTCAGCGGGGGAGTCTGCTTGAGATTCTCTCTCCCTCTGCCTCTGCCCCTCCCCCTGCTTGCTCTCTCTATCTCAAATAAATAAATAAATCTTAAAAAAAAGAAGAAGAAGAAAGTAGGTCTGAAGAGGGGATTGGAGAAAGGACATTCAGGGAAAGAAGAGAATTCGGAAAAGGTTCATTGTATCCCAGCAACCAAGCAGAGACAGCTTTGGGGAAAGATCTATCAGTCAACGGTGTGAAAGGCTGCAGAGAAGTAGCTGCCGTCACCCAAACCTATGATTCCGCCCGTAGGTACTGTGCACTGCACACGTGTCAGAACCCACCAGAGCCAATGGTGCGCATCTCTTCTCATCTCCATGCTCAGTGACGTCATGTGTGAAGCTGGAATTGGCCATGGTGGGGGTATTAACACCATGGAAGTCAGCAAATACTACAAATCAGGTCTTCTTCCTCCCTCCACTCTAGTTGTTAAATGTTTACCAGCTATCACCAATTAAGTCTATATATTAGAAATAGCAGGGAGCGTTTTAAATATACCAGTGCCTGTGTCTCATTACTAGATTTTTTTTTTTTTGAGATTTTATTTATTTATTTGAGAGAGAGAGAACATGAGCAGGTGGAGGGCCCGAGGGAGGAGAAGCAGGCTCCCCACTGAGCAGGGACCCCAAAGCGGGGCTCTATCTGAGGACCCTGAGATCATGACCTGAGCCGAAGGCAGATGCCTAACCAACTGAGCCACCCAGGCACCTCTCATTCCTAGATTTTTAATTTATTTGCTCTGGCCGTGCCCTGGACAATTGTATTCCTTAAATGCTCCCTGGGTGTTCGATTATGCAGCCAGGATCAAGAACCATGGATCCCTAAAAAATAAAACAGCCACATGTTTAATGCCCATGGAACATCACCTGATGTCTAAAAAGCAATACGATAAGTTAGTCAAGAAGAAATAGTCTAGGATTCCAGATTCCTTGGATGGTACAAGTCTGAACAAGCGTAGTGTTAAGTCACATTGCTAGGGGTGAAGGGGGGTCAAGGAAGAACAGGGAATAGCCAGTATAGGTCCAAGCAGGATTGTTCAGAATCTTTCCCCAATCTTCTTGCTACAGAATAGAGCCTGAAAAAGAGGCCAACTCACAGAGGAGAGTAGGGCAACCCAGGTGGAAGACAAAGGGAAACTTCCCCCTGTAAATATTGTACCTGAAAGCCAGCTCTACCCCTGGGCTTTATAGGGGTCAATAAATCCTCCTCACATTTTGGGAGTTTCTGCAACTTGCATCTGAAAGAGACCCTTCCAGTCAGATGGGTATGAATTACGATCTCCGTCTTCATCATGTCTTATTATTGAGAAAGGAATCTAATTATGAACAAAAACAATGCCTACCTGCAGCATAGATTGTCAATAATAATTGCAATCCTTGATCTGTAAGGTCAGTAAAATCCCCTAAATATTCAGTATTCTTACCCCTTCTGCTATTGAATCTTGCCTTTTTTTTTTTTTTTTTTTTTTTTGGTCTGAGGCTGGCAACATTTCCTATTGATTTATAAATAAATATCCGTGACATTTATGTTACCTAATGAGTACAGATGAGTACACATAGGACTCAGACTTTACCCTATGATGAAGTGAAAGGTTTAAAGAAAAGTTAGTCAGAGTTTTTTATTTTGAATAAGTGGGGGAAGCCAACGAATCGAGAAGTCTACCCACTACTAGTGTTCTTACTTTGTCTTTTACAAATTCAAAATATTCCGTACTCCAGGTTTCCTTTAAGTGAATATTTACAGTTTCTTTCAAGAGGAGTGAAGAAGGCAACTTGAAAGATCACATACTGCTTTCAGAACTCAAAGTAATTTTTTTAAATTGTGTGGGAGGGGAAAGAGCCTCTTAACCAATTAGCCAAGAGGACACATTATACTTCAGGATTAAAATTACCAAGGTATGTGTGAGGATTTTCTACGTCACCAAAGAGATTCTTCAGCTACTGAAATGAGGAAGAGGGCAACAGTTTTGATGGTTCAACAATCAAATGACTAAGATGATGAAGAAGTAGGTAGGACCAATATACCTTCAAGTGGTAGAGATTTTTAATGTGGCAGAAGAAGGGGGTTCAATATCCGGTTTATTTTCCAATTTAAGTGATTCTTGTAGGTAGTATTCTAACATACAGAAGAGGGTTTTCCAACTGAATGCATTGATTTTGTCTTCTTCCACAGGTAGCAAAAGTTTGGCTTGGTTTTATAAAAAGCTATCTTAGCATGAAGCAACGTAACACATTACCAGAACCTTCAAACTCCCGCAGATAATTGTTTCAGGGTTTAGAGGAGAGTGACATGGAAAACGATGGTAATACAGGGAAATATAAGACCCTGTTTCTAAAGCTTTATCAGCATTGGGAGTAAGAATATTCTTTTGCTAACCAAAACAAATAAACAAAACAAGACAAAAACCGTACATAAAACAGGTGGTTGCCTTGTTATTTTTATAGTCAAAATGTATCTCTTGTCACATCAGCTTGCTGATTTTCTGATATTTTAGGTGCAAAACAGAAAAGTGAAGATCAATGTTTAAATAGCATCTATGCGATACACCGGGTTGACTATTGGACATAAGACGATTCTAAGTTCTCTTTCTCCAACAGGATGGTAAGAACGTGGATTATTTTCTGCCGCTCAAAGAATGGACTAAGAATGGGTTGGGTCCATAGACTTTAATATTCACTTTTGTGGATATTGTGAGAGAATCTTAGGCACTTTGAAGAAAAGAATTGCTTTGCTTTGTATTTTGGTTTTGGGGTTTTGTTTTGTTTTGTTTGTTTGGAGGAAAGTGCGTCTGCCTCAGTCAGGTCATGGTGGATGTTTCTACCCTTTTTTTCTCTACCATTCCCCTAAAGAGAGAATTTTATTTTAATCAATGAATTTAAATTAAATCATTTTAATTAATTAGTTAATTAATTACAATTTAGATTAGATTAAATTTCTCCCTAATGAGAGGGATGGAATTAAAAACTAAGGAACAAGATTTTCTCGAGGAGAGTTGAGTTTAGGAGGGCCACAAACTGTTATAATATGTAAGATTCTTTTCACTCCCTTCCCAGGAACCGACTTTCACCCTCTTTGGGGAAATGAAGGCTCAGATATCCATTCAACTAAAGGAAAAGGAGGACAGTGGGCTCATTGTGAAGACTATAGTGGATCTCCCACAGTCCAATGACAGCAAGTACAGCCAGGCTTCAGAAGAAGTGCCCTCTGGTTCAGACAACAGCTGGCTTCATCATCTCGTACCTGAGCTTTCTCTAGGCTTTTTTTCCTTTCTGCTTCCCTTCCTCTGAATGAGCAGGCACCCAAATGCCTGATGTTCACAAATGATCTGGAATTGGTAGCATACATCTCATTGTTCTCTCTCTTATCGATCTGGTGGCAAGGAGAACTCTATCAACTATCACTATCCCAAAACTGGCTCACCAAGGGCCTCACATAGGGAACTTGCAAAAATACCGATTTCTGTAGATTTTTATTGAGGACAACACTTAACACTGCGAGCTACTCATTCTATGTCTCAATTTTTTCCCCTTAATTTCTCAGTCACTGAATTCTTTCTAAAGAGGCTTTCTTGAAGAGATGATATAAATAATTAAGTAAAGATGCCTTGCCCTGTTGTTCTAGACTGCCAGCAGAACCTTCCTCCATCGGATTTTTAAACAGAAAGAGCATAGATTACTGTGGAGACAGTTCATACCTGGAAAAAAAAAAAAAACCACTGAGGAAAACTTAGAATTCTTTAAGCTCATGGAAGCACACTCTTGAAGTACCATTCACAAGGCACAGGCTGCCATGGTGGTGTGAGAGAGATGGGGGGGGCAGAAGAATACGGGGGCCCAATTTGAGAAGGAAGATAAGAACAACTTGGATTGTCCCTTCTTTGAGGGAGCTTTGTAGTGGGGGGGCTGAGGGAATGGTTAAAGGGGGAGTTAGCCAGGGGAAGTTCTCCTGAAATTCTGAAATTGGGGGTGATTCTAAATAAAGAAAGTGGAATCTGCATCTCACCTGGTGTTTGCTCTCAGGCAAAGCCTGCAACATATCTCCTGTTGCCAGAGTGTGAGAAGCACAACAGGAACATGGAACGGCCTCCCGTGAAGGACCTGAGCAAAGACTGTTCCCGATTCTCCCAGAAAGGTAATCTTGTGTTGGAGCATGGCACAGAGATTAGCCAACAGCACAGTTAGCCAGGCTCCACCCCAAAACCATTCCACTGGGGATGCGGAGACCCAACAGAAGTGGACCCTGCTGGGGGAGTCAGGAAGAAGTGGCTCTGCCTTCCCGGGTGTCTAACAGACATCCTGTACGCTACCCAGTGATCCAACATCAGCCTCAGTCCTGCCCACGACTGCCCATGGCAGGCCGCAGCAACTGCACAGAAGCCGATGAGGAAAGTAGGCCACCTCATCTCACCCACCCCTTCTCCACCCAATCTCTACTTTGGGATGGGGGCCCAAGCCCATTGGATCTCTAACAGAGAGGAAACTCAGAAGTTCAGCTCTGAAATTGATAGGAACGGAAACTGTAATACTACTTGTACTGAAATGGAAAGATTTTCTGGACCAGACTAACTCTCCAAAAGATATTAAATTTTAATACAGAAATGTCCAGCTGTAACGGGTTAAATTTTCTGAAAACAAGAAGGAAAGGAAGCAGATAGAAGTTTAGGTTCTGTAAGCAAAACAAAGAGAATTTTATTCTTATACAACCTTATTTATTACTGCCCAGATCATACCTGTTACACTTTCACATCACTCGCAGCAGTGACCTTCACCGAAGGTACTAAGGCACTGAATTGACTTACAACATAAATCCTTAAAATGTAGGGGTTTTGTACAGAAAATTTTAATGAATCTCAATTCTATTAGCTTTCGTTTCTCAGCGAAACAAAGGTTATGGGAGAGAAATGCTTCTCTCTGCATAGTTTTGGGTTAGAAGGAGAATGAAGCTGCCTCCTTAGCGCAGTAGGCAGCGCGTCAGTCTCATAATCTGAAGGTCCTGAGTTCGAACCTCAGAGGGGGCAGTTCTGTTTGGGGCGCCTGGGTGGCACAGCGGTTAAGCGTCTGCCTTCGGCTCAGGGCGTGATCCTGGCGTTATGGGATCGAGCCCCACATCAGGCTCCTCTGCTATGAGCCTGCTTCTTCCTCTCCCACTCCCCCTGCTTGTGTTCCCTCTCTCGCCGGCTGTCTCTATCTCTGTCAAATAAATAAATAAAATCTTTAAAAAAAAAAAAAAAAAAAAAAAAAGAAGGAGAATGAATTAAAAAGAAAAATTGCACCAGGAAAGAATGTTGGTGCGAATGTTACGGGGCCGTGTCTGTGCCCGGACAGAGAAAGGAGCAGGTATGGGGGGAAGCCCGATACTGGCTTGGCGGGGTGCTGAGGCTCAGCACAGCACGTCCGCGAGCTGGAGGCAAACACAGAAGATGGAAGGCAAGCTCTAAAATCCACCACCCCAGTGCTTCTCTCTCTCCTTTCCAAACATCACGCTGTTTGTCTTCTGAGGATTCCAAAGAACTGCATTTCCATGTTATTTATTTTTTTTACGGCTACATCCTGTTTTCTCAGTACTGATACAGCATCATCTCATTTCTACATTTCTCCACTTTCAACATTGGGGTTGCTGCCCTTCTCCTGATTAATAACATGCAATGAACATCCTCTGTTTGAAGTTTCATGCACACCCACAAGTATTTCTCTGCAAAAGACACTTAGAAGGATACTTTGTCTCTACAAATCTCTGAGTTTTAAGTTTGGATAAATACTTTCCCCCTTTCTAAAAGCCTTTCCATTTGATACTTGCAGCAACAATGTTTGCGATGGCCCATATCCCCATTCTCAAGTTTGAAATGCTTGATGGAAGAATACGCACTCATATTGAATTGTTTTTAATTTGCTTTTTCCTAATAACAGGAAGTTTGAACCCTTAAGTTTATTTACAGATATTAATATCTAGTAATTACTTTTCGTGTCTTAGCCGCCCAATATAATGTGAATAGTAGTGGTGAATGTGTATAGAACATGTTATTCTCTTAACACAGCTTTTAGCTTTTAAATTATCAAAGTAGTAAATTTCATGAACAAATGTCTTAATGTTGACACATCCTTGCTCAGATATTTCATTAGGATGTGATTAATGGGTGTTTTTCCATTTCATTTCCTCACCATCCAGTAAACTTTCTCAATGTGAAGTTTGTGCCCACATTGTGGGAATTTTTTTCTATGATTTCTATTATGTCTTCACTTCTCCCTGACTCTCTCCTACAACAAAACAAAACAACAACAAAACACAAACAAAAACAATTACATGGATGTAGGACCTTAGGTTTCGATCTGCCACATACCTCCACATAAACTCATTTCTTAAAATATTTTTGTCGCTGATGCCCCTTATGTTCTAAAAGATTTCCTCAACTTTATTTTCCGGATTAGTAAGATATTTTTACCTATGTCCTTTCTATTTATCCCTTCTGTTAATTTTTAAATTCCAGCGATCAAAATTCTAATTTCCAAGAATTCCTCATTTTCTGATTTCTCCTTTTTCTCAACAATGTGTTCTACTTTCACCGATCAATAGTCTTTTGAATTTCATTGAGGATACTAATGAGAACTGATTTAATGTTTTCTTTAGTTCTTCAAATTATCTGTTTCCAACCATTATCCTAGTTCACTTGTTCTTCTCTTTTATACCGTTAGTTTTTATCCAATGTCTGGTGATCCTTGGTTGCCCATTGATTTTATGAATGATGAGCAAGGTTGATTGATGCATAGAAGTGGAGTGGGTTTCCTCTTTCTCCTTCATGCCTCTCTCCTACCTGGAAGGAGGAAAAAAGTCTCCAACAGCCTGCCTGCTTTATGCCCACATACTCTAAACCCCTCCTCTCCACCAGTAAAATAAGAAGTATATTACTCATGCAAAGACGTTAATGTCTTTGCCTCCTACCATACATCTGTCACGGAGATTAGCATTCCCTCAAGTCCTATACCCAATTTCGAGGGCTCTTTGGGCGGCATCCTTACTTTCCTTAGAAAACATTCATTAAGCTGGAGCTTGGTGACAAGCCCCTCCACCACCTGTTGTCCAGCGTGAGACAGTGAGAAGGGGGAGCTCAATGTTCTAATACAAAAAAATCCTGATAATTTCCCAGGACCTCTTTCTCCTCTTCCTATTAGTTTATAGGCTGATACTAGCAGATTCAGAAAAATAGAAGTTCAGGGTGGTGTTCTTCCTGGATTACGTTCGACTGTGGTGCTCTCTGTTCTGGCCTGTCCTATATCTTCTATTTTCTATAGTCCAGAAATTTCTTAACTTCTGGCAGAAAATGATACCCTTTCCTGTTACCAGCACTGTGACATGTTTGTCTGTTTTCTGTTATTTTAATGGGTTTTGAGTAAAAAGAGTGGAAAAGCCTATGTCCTCAGTTATTCATGTTGCTTCAGTCCCCTAGGACCATAAGCCCCTCTCCCCAGCTTTCCTTGCCTGAAATGCTGACTCAAAAAGAATCCCCTGAACCCACCAGTCAGTGTGTACATGGTCCTGCAATTTCTTTTTTTAAATATGGTAATTACACAGTGAGATATTCTCTTACCATTTCTCCCCGAACTTTCTCACCTGTCTGAACACAGGCAAGGACCCTGTGGGGAGGCTCGCGAGTCCAAACTGCAGCGTCCTTCCAGCCAATCATAAGACGTGCACATCTGGGAAGGTGCCTTGTCGGATTGCACAATTGTTTCCTCCATCCCGGGCGCTGCAGAAAATAGGTTAATTAACAGGCCGACTTCAGCCTTCCTAAATTTATTATGAATTATATGTTCAGGGGTGTTGGTAAAAGGCCAACACTGGCATCTCTTTAACTAGTAATTATTGTGTTTTATTGTTGTGGACCTATAACGCATTAACAAGCCAGGACTCCGCTTTATTAGAATGCACGTGGCTCCTCCGTTCCATGCATATTTATTATGCGAGAGAATGGGATTCTTCTTCTCTAGCCTTCACTAATTTAAAAGAAGATATCCTCAATGAAATGTATTCAAATATTTTGACATTTTGCTTCACCTCACTTACAGAGCAGAAATTGTTTCTGACAGTTATTATACAGTGCTGGAATCCTGCTGCTTCCGCTGTTGAAGAACAGGTTGAAAAGACACAGCGCTTGCATTTTGTTCAAAGAGTGATTCTGTGGCTTAGAAATAGCAGCACTGTCAGCTGTGATTCACTGAGAGTTTAGATAATATCCAGTCTGTGGTCACTGCTAACATGGGCTTCTGGGCTGGGAGCGGAAGGAAATGAATGGAAGCTGCTTCCCTGAGGTTACCCAGGAGGATGGGTGTGAGATACAGAGCTGGCATATGGCCACCTAAAATTTTGGTAGAAATCTTCCCACCCTTTCCATGTTGTCAGCCGCCCCCCCCCCCCCCGCCCCCATTAGAACAGGCTCAAATTTCAAAAGCCTCTATTTCCACAAGGCACACAACAGTAAATGTTAAATTGAAACACTGGGGCATTACAGAAGCTTGAACTGTCTAAAGTGATTAGAGGCAACATTTGATGGGTGTTTCTTAGATCTAACTACACTGAAAGCCAAAAATCACTCTCGGATCATCTGTGAGGGGCATGGGGTGACTCGCCACACAACAGCTATCAAATCTAACGAGCAGCCTGATTTCTTTCGGGTGACTCTGGTTGATTCAGTGGACTTCTGCTCTGAATGCAAAAGTATTCTTCCAAAAACAGGATAAAATATTTCCTTGCAAAGGGCCTGACGGTAGCAATGGCAGAGTTGGGCACCAACCGATTGTCCCAGAGCCACTGAGACAGACAACCAGAAGGGGGGAGAAAACCATTCGGCAGCCTCGCTGACATTACTTATTAAGTTTTTGTCCCATTTCACATCAAACCCACGGCAAGGTCTGGAAGCAGAAGAGCTACTCAGGGTCAAAACTGATGGGCTATGCATTCAGAGGAGCCAGGAGGACTCAGCTGATCACGCTGTGTATGGAGACAGAGTTGACTCTGTTGGGCGTAAGTTAGTGAATCGAGAGCCCATGTGGGGACTGAACCTATTCTTACAGGTGAGCAAATAAATGTATCACAGATTGAGGACACGCTGATGTTAAAAGAGAAGACTCACGGGGTAGTGGCTCTGCCTACGACAGACTGAAGCATCTGGAAATCTGGCTGCTGCAGATTGGGGGACTGAGGGTACTTGGGGTTTGCCACCCAGATTGGTGGAGGCCAAGGCAGTCCAGCTAAAGAAGTCGGCAAGGAGCCCCAGGAAGGGCCTCGCTGGGAGAAAAGGATCCTGCAGCAGGTCAGGGGATTTACTTGCCCACAAAGTCCCCAGGGACCTATGAGTAAATCTAGAGGGCACTGAGGGTGACGAAGCCCACTGGTCATCAGAATGAGACACGGCCGGTTCAGCCCACATTAGGGGTCTCTACCCGGCGGTGAGAGGTCAGCCCCCAGCAGCAACCTGGGAATAGATGAGCGAAAGCTTTTGCCACTCTGGAAAGATGAAAAGAAATGTACCTAGATTTTTTTTTTTTTAAAGGTGAAGTCAGCCCTAAAGGAACTACAGAAAAAAAAAAAAAAAAAAAAAAAAGGTCTACATTAGACCAGGTAAATTGTTCCAGGCGACTCTCTCAGTGAATAAAGCTGGTTAAGCAGGAAGAGAGGAAGTAGGATCCCAAAGCATGAATCACACTGAATTGCAAATGATCTGTTCCCTGTCTTATTCGTTTTTATAGCTCTAGTTAGTACCTTACAAAATGCTTGACACACAGTAAGCGCTAAATAAATATTGATGAATGAAAGTCAGACTTTTTCATCTCTAATGTAATCACAATCGGGAACCAGGCAGGAAGCCACATATTACAGTAGTTTTGAGGCCAGCATGAACCGTGGCTGCCCAGATCGCTTCTTAGGAAGCATGATGTATGAGATCTCAAAATGTTCCATTGCTCCAAGATCTCTCCAAATTCCCAGATATCTGAATCTCCACAATTCACACGTGTTCCACGGGTCCTGATAACGCAGTTAAATGCTCTAGATGGATTATCTCACTTGGGGGCAATATTACTATCTCCATTTTAGGGCTGAGGAACCTGAGGTGAAGGGACTTAGTTTACAGCTGCGGTAAAGATCTGAATTGACTCCAGAGGTTTGGCTTTTCAGCACCATTCCATCCTGCCTCCTACACCGTTCCTAGAAGCCTGCAACAATACACATACTTAAGAGAGAAAAAAATAGTCCATCGTTAGCATATTTGTTTGAATTGATTCCTCAGATAAACTAACTGGGCATTGGGCAGGACCCTGAAGAGAGAGAATTTAAGTTTGATGAGCAAGATGTTTCTGAAAATTCCAATCCCAGGGCTCTGACTCAATTATTTAGCACTTACTGTGTGCTAGGCACTTTGTAACGTACTAAATAACTAGAGATCCACGGCTATATGGGTCTGCCTGTATCAGGCCCGTTTCATTTTCTGCCGGGGAAAACCCTTTTTCCCACAAGTGTGTACCACAAAAGACGCAGTACTTCTTTAAGTGTGTTAATCAAATCTTAAGTACCCATAGAATTGGGTACACGTTTTTCTTCTTTACACTACTGCACCATCAAGAGTTGAAGATCAAATTGAATGAGGAAATTCTCCAAGGGAGCGTCCAAAGAATGGCTTCATAAAATGTGCTATTGTCCTATTAACTGGGGAGTGAGGCCGTATTACAGTTATTAACTTCATTGCAGGAAAATCTCTATGGCAAAGAGCTGTTCAAATGGTCATCTCTTAGGGAATAATGGATGTTTTTAGAAAGGGCCTTTAGTAAACATTTGCTAGAAAATGGAAGCAGTTACCTATGTCGTTTTTGTTACCTGTATCTGAGACCACCTCTTTTTTTCCCTGGAACTAGCCAGAGATTTTTGCGAGGGTTAACATAGCCTGTGGTTCACCCTGAGATATTAGCAATTTACTTAGTTGTCTTTTCCGCACACAGTGAAGCTCTAACCAAGGTTAATAGTTACAGTGAAAGGTAACATTTGTACATCGAGAATCTTGAGTTCCCTGGGAAAATTGAGTTTTTCCTTAGCAGAGATTTCCACAGATTTATAGTAAATAGTCTCAGAAACTATTGGAATAAATCATTCCTCAAATTGGGCATGCACAGTTTAGAAATTAGGAGGCTGTCAGCATATTTTTGCTGTAAATTAAAGGCATCTGGATATCTAATCTGATATATATTAAGTACAGTGTGTTATCTAACATAAAATTAGATATTATATAATATAATATGATTTGCTATATTACTGTATTGATATATTTACATATATCTATGTATGTGCAGATGTATATTTAATGGTCTGCCATGGGCCAGGTATTTATCATAAGAACAAACTAACACTTACTGAACACTTATTAAGTGCCAGGCACTGTGCTTTAAAAATCCTATTGTAGGACTTGATCAGGGAAGTTTTATTGGTTACTATTATCATCCCTGTTTGAGGGAGACAGGGCGGAGGAGTAAGGAAACCAAGGCGGAGATTAAGTAATTTGCCTAAAGCCCCCAGCAAGCAGCAGAACAGGGATGAGAAGCCAGGCAGGCGGACTCCAGAGCCCATCCTCGTGGCCACCTTACACACGGTGGTCTCATCTAATTGAGAAATGCTAACACATTGGCGACAAATCTCCGTTTCCAACTTATTTGTGTTTGTCTTTGTAAATGAAGACCTAACATAAACATTTGTGCCTCTGGACCATTTTAAAATGAAGACTAGTTTATGACAGAAAATAGCCTTCACGCAAGGTCAGTCAAGGTGTAAAAATGTGCCCATATCCTCGTGTCTGGCCGAACACTTTCAAGTTGACGGTCATCTCAAGCTCGTACTGACCTGACCTCCTTTGTCATATTCACTAACCTTCTTTCACTTTTGAAACTAATTATGAAATACTAGCACCGACTGCTTAATTACCACATAATGTAAGTTATACCTTGTTAGTCCAACGATGGCTCGTTAAAACGCAGGGTGATTTGAAGCATTGCTATTTCCTACCCAATGAAGTGGACTGTTGTTTCTCACTACAGTATTAGAGAGTCTAAAGTCTAATTCATTCAGAACTTTCCAAAGCTTTTTGCTGCTTTTGAAATTGGGAGGTTTCACTGTATACAGCATTGTCATTAAAATTTAAAAAGTGCTGTGGGAAACAACAAGGTAGCATGCTTTATAATTTTACCTTTATTTGCACTCTTGGACATTAAACCATTAAACTTGCACAAACCTTCTGGACTTAAAAACGTTCCATTCAAAGCTGAACATAATTAACATTATCAATATTCATTCAAAGTGCACTTCGAGTAGTTAATATGCCTCAAATTACGACCTTTTACTTTGACAATCCATGAGAATAATTTTCAAGAAATTTTTGAAACCTACATTTACTTATTTTGGCTGCTCAGTGTTAAAGAAACCTCACTTTTCTCTGAGTGTTGCATTCATGAGAGAGGTCAAAATTCATCTTTAATATTAGCAAAGCGAGACCGCTTCCTTTCTTGGTTTAACTTTGCAGGATATATCTTTTCATTCCTTTTTCTATTTTCTTATTTTTTTAGTTATTTTTATTCCAGTTTTATTGACATGTAATTGACATATGACGTTGTGTAAATTTAAGGTGTACCACGTGACAATTTACTACATGTGTGTATTGTGAAATGATCACCACAATAAAGCTGGTTAACCTCACATAATTACAATGCTTGTGTGTTGTGAGAATATTTAGGATTTACTTTCTCAGCAACTTTTAAGTATATAATATGTTATTGTTAACTGTAGTCATCATGCTGCATATTAGATCCCTAGAATTTGCTCATTTTATGACTAGAAGTTTTTATCCTTTGACCAACACCTTCCCATTTACCACCCCTACCCCCAGCCCTGACAGCCACCATTCTAATCTGTTTCCACAAGTTAGGCTTTTTTTTTTTTTTTTAGATTCCACATATAAGTAAGATTATATAGTATTTGTATTTCTTTGTCTGACTTAATTTACTTAATACCCTCAAGGTCCATTCATATTGTCACAAATGATAGGATTTTTCTTTTTTTTTAATGGCTTATCCATCAGTGGACACTTAGGGTATTTCAATGTCTTGGCTATTATGAAAAAATAATGCTGCAATGAACATGGGGGGTGCGGATATTTCTTAGAGATACTAATTTCATTTCCTTTGGATATATACCCAGAAGTGGGATTGCTGGATCATGTGATTTTTAATTATTTGAAGAACCTCCATACTGTTTTCCATAGTGGTTGTACCAATTGACATTCCCACCGACCGTGCACACGTGTTCCCTTTTCTCTACATCCTCGCCAACATGTGTTATCTCTCGTCTTTCTGATAATAGCCATTCTGACAGGTGTGAAGTGATATCTCACTTTGGGTTTGATTTGCAGTTCCCTGATCATTAGTGACGTTAAGCATCTTTTCATGCACCTGTTTGTCTTTTGTATGTCTTCTTTGGAAAAAAAAGTCTCTTCAGTTTCTCTGCCAATTTATTAATCAGATATTTTTTTTGCTATTGAATTGTATGAGTTCCTTCTACATTTTAGATATTAACCCTTTAACCAATACATGGATTGCAAATATTTCTTCCTATTCTGTAAGTTGCCTCTTCATTTTGTTGATTTTAGTTTTATTTTGTTTGTTTGTTTTTGTTGGGTTTTTTTGGTTTTGGTTTTTGGTGGGTTTTTTTTTTTTTTTTTTTCTGTACAGTGGCTTTTTAGTTTGAAACAATCCCACTTGTTAATTTTTGCTTTTGTTGCTTGTGTTTTTGGTATCACACCCTACAAATCATTGCCAAGATCCCTGTCAAAGAGATTTTCCCTATGTTTTCTTCTAGGACTTATATGGATTCAGGTCTTACATTTAAGTCTTTCATATCTTGAGTTAATTTTGAGATGGTGGTGTAAGATAGAGGTCCAGTTTCATTATTTTGCATGAGAGTATTTCCCCAAACCCATTTATTGAAGAGACCATCTTTTCCCATTGAGTATTCTTGGATCCTCTGTCAACTATTAGTTGACTGTGTATGGATGGGGTTATTTCTGGGTTCTCCATTGGGTTATATTGGTCTATATGTCTGTTTTTATGTTTTACTATACTAGAGTATAGTAATATCATACTATTTTGATCACTGCAGCTTTGCAGTATAGTTTGAAATCAGGGGGTATGATGCCTCCAACTTTGTTCTTTGTCAAGATTGCTTTGGCTATTTGGAGTCTTTTGTGGTTCCATACAAAGTTTAGTTTTGTTTTTTCCATTTTTATGAAAAATGTCTTAGGAATTTTGATAGAGATTTCATTGAATCTATAGATGGATTTGAGTCGTATAGATATTTTCACAATATTAATTCTTCTGATTAATGAACACAAGATATATTTCCATTTTTTTGGTCTTTTTCAATTTCTTTCAACAATATCTTCTAGTTATCAGTGTACAGATCTGTCCTCTTCTTGATTAAATTTATTCCTAAGTATTTAATTGTTTTTGATACTACTATAAATGGGATTTAAAAATTTGTTTCAGACATTTCAACTGATTCACATATGTTGATTTTCTTATCCTGCACCTTTACTCAATTTGTTTATTAGGTCTAATGGGTGGTCTTTAGGGTTTTCTATAATATAAGATCAAGTCATCTGCAAACAGAGACAATTTTACTTCTGATTTGGCTGTGTTTTACTTCTTTTTCTTGCCTAATTGCTCCGGTTAGGACATCCAGTACCATATTGAATAGGAGTGGTAAGAGTGGCATTCTTGTCTTATTTTTGACTTTAGAGGAAAAACTTTTAGTTTTTCACTGAGTATGATGTCAGCTGTGGATTTATTATAAAGGGTCTTTATTATGTTGAGATACATTTCTGGCATACCCAATTCATTGAGAGTTTTTATCATGAAAGGGTGTTGAATTTTGCCGATTTTTTTTACATATATTGAGATGATGATATGATTTTTATCCTTTATTCTATTAATGTGGTATGTCGTGCTTGTTGATTTGTATATGTTGAAACATTCTTACATCCCAGAGAAAAATCATATTTGATCATGATGTATGATCCTTTTCATGTGATGTTGAATTTGGCTTACTAGCATTTTGTTGGGACTTCTTAGCTCTATATTCATCAGGGATATTGGCCTATATTTTTTTTCTTGTAGTGTTTTTATCTGGCTTTGGAATCAGAGTAATGCTGGCCTAAAAATGAGTTTTGGAGTATTCTCTCCTCTTCAACTTTTTGGAAGAATTTGAGAAGGATTGGCATTAATTCTTCTTTAAATATTTGGTAGATTCTACCAGTGAAACATCTAGTCTTGGGTTTTTCTTTGCTGAGATGTTTTTGATTATTGCTTCAATTTCCTTAGTCATTATTAGTTCTGTTCAGATTTTCTATTTTTTTCATGATTCAGTCTTGGTAGGTTGTATGTTTCTAGGAATTTATCCATTTATTTGGGGTTACCTAATTCATGGATGTATAATTGCTCATAACAACCTCTTTTGATCCTTTGTATCTCTGTAGTGTCCATTGTAATGTATCCTCTTTCATTTGTAATTTTGTTATTTGAGTCCTCTTTCTTTTTTCTGTGGTTAGTCTAGCTAAAGGTTTGTCAATTTTATCTTCTCAAAAAATCAACTCTTAGTTTCGTTGATTTTTTTTCCTATTGTCAATCTAGTCTCTATTTCATTCATTTCTGCTCCGATTTTTATTATTTCCTTCTTTCTACTAACGTTGGGCTTAGTTTGTTCTTCTTTTCCTAATTCCTTATGATATAAAAGTGAAGTTGCTTGAGATTTTTCTTTTCTTAACATAGGCATTTATCACTATAAACTCATCTCTTAGAACTGCTTGGCTGCATCCCATAAGTTTTGGCATCCTCATTTGTCTCAAGATACTTTCTGATTTATACTTTGACCATCGGGTGACCAGGCAGGAGCCTTCTCAGGGACCTACTAAAAGACCCATTGTGTAAGAATTCCCAGTGCGTAAGTTGTGGAACCTTAAGTGAAAACTTCTCCTAGCACCACCATACTGAACAAGGTACAGGAGGCAATCCTATCCACCAGGGACCAGACAGAATCCACACCTACCCATGCCCCTGCTAATAAGCCCACCAACTACAGACCCATGGCAGACCCAGGGGCAGCCTCATAACTGGCTTCAATCTAGCATGACTGTGATTCCAGAGGTAATTCTATCAGCCCAGAAACCCAATAGGAGAAGGTCTTTACTGGTCCCTGAGGAGGCTCCTGCTTGGGACTGGATAGGTCTCTGGGTGGGCAGGAGTAGCCCTGACCATAGCTGAGAGGGGCTGGAACCAACCCCCAGGGCAGTTTCGGTTTATAGCCAAGACTGAGGTCTACAGACCGGGGTCTAGAGGCAAAAATGGGCATATCTCCTACCAGGTCCTAGTTGGGCTAGACTGTTCCTTGACTGTGGCTGGAGGGTCAGGAGCCAACTATAGGACTCTTTTAGAATCTTTGAGGTTGTAAGCATGAGTATCTCCCACTGGGTCCCTGGGCCTGCAGGACTGCTGGCATACTGTGACCAAGAGGGAGCTGGAGGGGCACCTGGGTGGCTCAGTTGTTAAGCATCTGCCTTCGGCTGGGGGCGTGATCCCGGGGTCCTGGGATTGAGCCCCGCATCAGGCTCCCTGTTCCGCTGGGAGCCTGCTTCTTCCTCTCCCACTCCCCCTGCTTGTGTTCCCTCTCTCGCTGGCTGTCTCTCTCTCTGTCAAATAAATAAATAAATAAAATCTTAAAAAAAAAAAAAAAAAAGAGGGAGCTGGAGCTGAGTATAGGGTCCTTTCGGGATCTCCAGGGGTGCAGATGGGAGTGCCTCCTGCCGGGTCCCTATGTCAGCAGCTCTGGTCATGAACTGTGGCTGAGATGGGCTCAAGCCCAGTTAGAGGACATTTCAGAATCTACAATCTCAATGGGTTTGTCAGGCTTACCTTCAGGTGCTCCCCACACTGCAGCCAAGAGGGACTGGAGCTATTCTTGGGCCACTTCAGGGTGGCCAGGTCCAAGGTCTGTGTGTCTATTACCTGATGCATGGATAGATGTGACCCCTCTCTGCTCTCTTGGTGCCTAGTGCTGGTGACAGGACCAAAGCCAAATGGGGCTGCAGCCAAGTCCTTAAGATACAGAGCTGTTTCTGAGTCTGTAGCAGGACCGTAGTCAGTGAGTTGGTTGCTTGGGTGTAAGCCTGAGCGTTCTGAAAATAGCTCTCCTCTGTCTCAAACTGCAGTGGGGTTTTACAGTATCCTACCTGGATCCTGAAGCCCCACAAAGGCACTTTTGTCCATGGATGGATGCCAAATTATTGTTGTTGAGGAGGAGGGTATGAGTGAAAGACATCTCATTAGGCCATTTTGCTGTCAGAACTCCCTTCTTTTTTTTTTTTTTACACTCTTCTAAGTCCATAGACTTACACGTATTTCTGTTAAGTAGTATATTATTGTTTTGTTCTGGGAATTTTGAAAATTATTAGATATATTTGATCTTGCAACCCAGAGAGCCAACGTGTCATCATGACCCCCTTGGTAGTTCAGGGAAAAGTAGGGACCCGATAATAAAGGGAGTACTGACTAACTCAGTTCCCAGTGGGCCCACTGAGTCTGGAGACCCACTCAGCGGTCATTTCCCAATCCCAAATGTATTCCTGGAATTAATATGCTTGGAAGTTGAAGTAACTCCACACATTGGGTCCTTAGCTTGCATGGTAAGAGCTCTCCTAGTTAGGTAGGCTATATAGAAATATCTGAAACTGCCAGCCATGCCAGCCAAGATTGTAAGTGGAAACCAATACTTCTTCTTAGGAGTGTTGGCAGGAGATTGATGTCACCATTAAAGACCTAAAGGATTCAGAGCTGGTGGTCCCTTCATATGTCCATTTAATTCACCAGTCTGGCCAATACAGAAACTGAATGCATCCTGGAGAACGACTGTAGACTACGGCTAGCTCAGCCAAGTAGTTTTCCTGGCTTCAGCTGCTGTGCCATGGTGTTGTTGCTAGGGCAGATTAACAAGGCCTCAGAAACATGGAATGCTGCCACCGAGCTGACAAATGTATTCTTTTTGCATTCCAATTAGGAAAGAAGAGCAGAAACAGTTCACATTAACTTGGGATGGACAACATTTGTTTACAGTTATGCCTCAGGGCTATGTTAATTCTCCTGCCCCTATCATTATATTATCTGAAGAGATCTAAAGTGCCTGGATATCTCAAAGAATACCACATTGATCCATTACGTCAATGACATCATGCTTATTGGACAGGATGAGAAAGAGGTGGCTAGCATGCTTGAAGCCTTGGTAAGTTACCTGCACTCCACAGAGGAAGCAAGGAAACTCTTCGAAAACTCGGGGAACTTCTAGTTCAGTGACGTATATAGGGCTCCATCCCAGGGCCCCGGGATCATGACCTGAGCCAGAGGCAGATGCTTAACCAACTGAGCCACCCAGGCGCCCTCTAGGTGATTTTTTTCCAAAAAAAGTTTTAATTTTCTTCTGACAGGTAGAGTATGGACAGACCACCTTGATCCAGACAAAGTGGAGTTTCAAGCTTTGTTGGAGCTAATACGTTTCTGATTTAGTCTTGCTCTTAGGGTATACTTACTCTTAAGTCTTGCTAGGGTCTCAACTGAAAACTTGGGTTATCAGTGTCCCTGGGGGTTTCTGAACCCCACTCTGCTTCCCCAGTCCCAGGAGACTGCTTATTTCTCTGCTGAGCTCTTTATCTTCCTAAATGCTGCCTTTTGTCTGGTGTCTCTGCATCTCTCCTCACATCTTCACCACTTACAATTCAGCAAGTCCTCAAATAGACACTGCATAGAAAATTTCCGGTTCACTTCTTTGTGGTTGCCTCCTCTCTTGGCCCCTCAGGTCTTGGCAACCTTGGCAACTCTAAACTCCAACTTTTTATCTTTCAGCCCAACGCAAGTGCAGAAAGCTCCAGGCCACCACTTTCTGCCTACCTTCTTTTCTCCATTTCTTGGATTGGCAAATGCCTGAAGGTATAAATGGATGCAACAGTGAGACTCATCTGAGTATGCTTTCCTTCTCTCTTGGACATCGGTCCTGCAAATCCCAGCTTCTCGATGACTCTCTGATGCATTCAAACACTTTTTCTTTTCTTTTATCCAGTTCTTCAGGCTCCAAGTATGCTACATTTCCTCTTATCTCTGGGCCTTTGCACATGCTCTTCTCCCCCTCTTATAACATATTCCCACTTCATTCACCTATTTAGTAATCACTCTTCTTTCAGATATTACCTCAACCATTGTCTCTACAAGGAAGCATTCTCCAACATCCTTGGCTAGATCAAACCCTCTCTTATGGGCTTTCAGGATACCACACCTACCTCTACTTTCTAGCTCTCATCACCAGTACAATTTTACACTAATAAGTGTAATTATTGGATTAAATTCTCTCCCTTATTGTACTATGAGCTTAGTGTGGGTATTTATCGTGTCTGCTCAACATTATACCCCCAGTGATTAAGGCGTGCCTAACACATAAGGAATGCTCAGCAAATATCTATTGGATGAATATGGTGCTATAATCACCTTTCAAAGTAGCTCATCCACTATATTAGGATATGAATACATGAATTGAGACCCTGTCAATGACTAATGAAGCCAATAGCTAAGTAGTGTCCTTCTCACTGATAACTACACTGTGTGTGTGTGTGTGTGTGTGTGTGTGCATAATTGAAATTGAGTTATATATGGCAAAAATGTAAACTTCTCAGTAGTAGAAAAGAGACTTCTTGGACGAGTACTTGAATATTCATTGAAACCAGAAAACTACAAAGATCTCCAGGGATATAATTTCAGACTCCAATAAAGAGCATTTATGCAGTAATTCATCAAGCAACCCTACCAAAATGAAGTGCTGACAAAAAGAAAGATCAGAGAATGCTTTCGAGGACAGAGCAGGAATCGGGCACTCCAAGAGGGAGCAATGACGTGTTTGGCAGAAAGGTTTGGTGAAAGCGAGAAACAAAGAGGATGAACTGCTGGGGAGAGCAGAAATTTTGAAGTGTTGTGTTACCTGTCTTCGATGTAGCTCAGAAAGTACCCCAACATTCCTACCTCCCTGACTTTATAAAACAAACAGAGGTGCGGGGTGCAAGATCAACTCCAAGTGACCTAATCCATGTGTTGAAATACCCTAGGAGGCCCAAAGCATTCTTCGTGTGGCAAGGACTTCCACTACTTTGCTGACAAACTAGAAAGCCAGAAGGTTAAACACTGGACAATATATTAGTTGGTACATGGAACTAGTTAAGGTTTACTATGGTTATCTGAAGCCAAAATGAACATTGGTCAACTCCCCCAAATAACCAATCAAATCATCCAAATTAGCAGTTTCGGTGAACTAGTCGATTAGTCACATGTGGACGGAGCAACTCCACAGAGAGACCCTTAAATACAAGGTCTGTTAGTATTGTTTGGAACCAGACTGCCCCGTACAATCTGCACATTTTGCCTATTAGTAACATTCCCAACAAAGGCCTAGCAGAAGGATTTCCAGTCCAGTTTCTTTGGGTAATATACACACAACCAGTTGCATTAAATCTGTCAATAAATATGTATTGGGTGCTACCATGTGCCAGGCACTGTGTCAGGTGCTGGGGATGCCATGGTAGTTTGAACCACAGACTCTATTCCTGGCCTCAAGGAGCTTACAGTCTATGGGGGCAAAAGAAGCATTAATCAAATAAACACACAAACAAATATAAAATTGCAGCTGTGGTGAGTGCTACCTAGGAGAGGTACATGGTGCCGCGGGACCCTGGAACCAGGAGATCGGGCCTGGATGAGGGAAGCAGAGGGAACAGAACTGTGTGCATATTCACTTGGAGTATCTAGTTAAATTTTTAGATATTTTCTCCTTATAATACCTCAAATTTCCCTTTCCTCCCCAAATACGTATTTTCCTTGGTCTAGGTCTTAGGCAGATAGCCATACCATGGTTTGGAAAGTATGGCACTCCTCTCACCACACAAGGCTCCTCAGTTCCACTCACCCAATGGCCCCGAGGGGAAAAGAAGGCAGCAGAAGAGGGGGAGCGTGCATCGTCTCGCAGCTCCCATTCTCTGGCAATACCAACTTCAAGACCACTTGTTAGCATCCTCGTGGGTTTCGGGACATCCACCCGCCTTCTGTTCTGGCTGCAAGGCAGGGGAAGTGGGGAAGAGATCAGCTGCAATGCAGCCCTTACACACTCTAGATAAATGGGAAGCTTGTGATGACTGCTTGCTTCTACGTCTCAGATCTTTCAGGAAAATATGAAAGACAGGGAGGACAAAGTCAGAGTGGAGGAGTTTGGGGACTAAGAAAATAGACCACAGGGATCAGTCATCTCAGAGATATTACTATAAGTAGAACAAAAATAAGAAGTGACATCACTGTAAATGACTTTAACGAGTCCAAAGCACAGCGTTTCCCTCTCCTTGGTGCCATTTGGCTGTCAGCGTCTGGCCCACAAGGCAAAAGCAAACCAAACAGGCAGCCTCGGATGGGTTCCTGTTTACTGTGTCTATAACTACATAGCATCCAATCTGCAGTTAAAATACCAAAAATAAAAACGCCCAACAGCCACATGCCAGATATTTTCCACTAGTATGACGGTCTTCGATGGTTGCTTAGGACTGTGTTGGTGTGAAGGTATTTTACAAGACTGTGAAGAAACTGCAGTTCTCCACACACAGTTATTTATGTTCCCATATAAAGTTGCATGCCTTTGTTGATGGTAACTAACAGATGATACAGATACTATGGAGGCTGCTGGATGTGGGCAAAGAGTACACCACCACCGAAGTGTGAGGAACCCCGAAATGGGATGAGAGGGTTTATATGCAGAACATGGGATCAATGAGCCAGGACTGCTCAGACAGAGGAAAATGGAAAGTAAGAGGCTGGGAGTGGTGAAAGGGATTTATTTGGGTAGCGAGAGCCAGGTATAGGTGACACTGAGTCATGTAAAAAAGTTCAAATAGACAAAATACAGAAAGCAAAGTGCAACTCATAGGAAGCATTAAGGAGGACTGCAGAGCCTGTGTTGGGTCAAGGAAAGGGTAAAGAGTAGGGAGAGCAAAGTTTCCCTAGATACTAGAGACAGAGAAATCCCAGATTGTGGATAGGGCATTGCTACCATTGAGCCATAAGGCACTGACAAGCCTTCTTCCCCAGGTGTCAGGAACCAGGCTAGACCTCCGGTGGACTATGTAGTGACCTGAAGCCAAAGGGATGAGCCCAATATGATAGTGGCTACAGGACTGGGAAGCCAATGGGGACAGAAAGGACCTCAAGACTTACCTATTTAAGATGAACCAAGTGGGTTAAACAAAGATGAACTGGATGACAGGCTAAATCCTGTAAATTGAATGTGACAGGAGGCCCCCATTAGGTCTGAGTTACAGAAGGAGGGGACCTTCAGATTTCAGCAGTCATGCTGCTTTAGGGCCCCCTTCCAAAGGCAAGGGGCTATCAAATCGAGCATTCTTCACACCTCAGACCCCTTTATGGGTATACATCAACTCAAGAGGAAAAACAGTAGAGTCTTCTGTTCAGTCCTAGGAATAAAATTGCAGGCTTCTGGCTGCTTTGAAGGGGAACAGATGATGCACGGACCTGAGGTCTTCTCAAACCATTCTAGCCATACCACTTGACCACGCCCAGAGTTATTGGCCCTGGAGCTATGTGGAAAAGCAGAGCTGGTCTCATTGTTGTCTCTTAAACCAACAAGTCGGTACATTAGCCCCATTCCCTGGCTTGGTCCAGCAGTTTTATGCATTCAATCTCCCACTTCTTCACATAAGAAATGGAGCCAACAATGCTAAATTAAACAAGTAATCCATCGTCTCTCATCAGAGTCTCCCATTCTTCATGTTTGCCCTGTTCTGAACTGACAGATGCCACAGAACATGTTCATCCAAAGGGTCTTCAGCTGAGATAACCCTCAGCTAAAGAAAAGGGAGCAAATCTGTGTTACAAACATACAGCCTTTGTGCAAAGGACTATGGGGGGGAGGGTGTGGCAGGACCAAGTGCGTGGGGCAGGGTGAGGAGGAGCAGATTGCAGACAGAAGACATTGGCACCCAGGATTTGGTGTTGGAAGCAGACAACACCTCTTTTGATCTCAGGGTGATGGGATAAAGGGGCCAAGTAATTCAGGGTGAGAGACAAGAAAGCCTGGGAGGCAGAGATCTAGCTCCTTCCCCCTCCAAACCTTGTTTTCATTGCAACAACCACACAAATGCCTCTTACATTAAACTACAGCTGAGCACAGGAGATTGACAGAATTTTCACTTTTCATCTTGATGATTCAACATCATGTAGAAACAGCTACTGTGGACCTCCTAAGGAGGGAAGGGGTGGGAAGCAACCTATCTCAAAAGACTGATTTAAAAAAAAAAAGTTTAGAAGCCACTAGGTGTTTGGTACTTATTTTCAAGGCTATAAATCCCACAGCAGGTGCGCCTAGGCAATCAGGATAGGCAAGAACTCTGATAAATTCAACGGTGATACTTAGGGCCACAGAAACCCTGGGGGGTTATAAATAGTCATTAGGAGTGAGATGTTGCTGAACACCAAGGGGAAAATCCACCAATGGAGCAGAAATGTAAATCAGGAACTACTATGATGAAACTGTGTTTTCATATAAAGTATAAAGAAAGAAAAAAAGAGAGAAAGCAAGAATTAGATTTCTTTCCACTGCTTAGAATACAAGCCATTTTAGAAAATGTAAAAGAGGGAAGAAAAGAGGGAGGGACAGACGGAGAAAGCAAGCAAGCCAACCTCCCCCTCCCATTTCATTTAGGGGTCCATCTGAACCTGGCAGTTCAGGCCCAATATCCTGGCTGTGTCCACAGTCAAGGAGCTTACAAAGATTGTCACAGCAAAAGATGTTCTATCACCTTTAGGTTGCCAAGGTTTAGGTTTCTTTTTGCAAGAGAACAAAACTTATTGATAAACACTGTTTACTTCTCACAATTCTCTGAGGATGTTGGGAGGATCAATACACATTTGGTAAGTCATTCTTGAAGTGTATGAAGGCCCTCGTGCCAAAGGCACCATGCAGATATAAAGTAGTTATAATCACTTTCACGATTCACTTCTTACCTGTTTCCACCCCTCCCCCTGCTCTGAAAAACATATATTTAATTATCAAGGTGCTTTAGTTTATCAATTACCTCTCACAAACTTCAGGGAACAATAAAAATGTGTTTCATTATATTATATTTAACAATGAAGTTCTCAGGTTATTTCTGGTTATAGTTGTACTTTTGATCATCTTTTCCATGAATGGTATTTCTATTATTGAAGTAGGTCACCTTGAAATGTAAGTTTGCATGACATTTAAAGTTAGAACTCTAGGAAAGTCACATTTTTTGAGGTTCTCGCTCGCTCTCTCTTTTTTAAAGCAAATTTCACATATGGATTTATAGAGCAATTATTGTTGCAAATATCTAGCAATACAGAATCAGAGCGGTGAAGAGTTGGTAATGATATTGTTATACCACTTAATATGTTCTTGGCTGACCCACACAGACCCTATTTCAGAAAATGTTTCCATAGACCCAGAATATAATTGATTTATTTCCTCAGTCAGGGAAGGATGGTCATTTATTAGCAATTGAAAAATGAGGTTCGGCATCAAATAATGTTTTATTAAGCCCTCCAAGTGTGATCAGACTAAAAGAAAGAAGGCTGGGAGTTCTAAAAATAAATAGAGGGGACAAAGAGTGGTGGTGAAGAGCATCAGCTTTGAAGGTGAATTGCCCGGGTTCAAATTCTGGCTCTACCACTTGTTAGCTGTATGTCTCACTTCGGCATTAATTGTTGTGCCTCAATTATTTCTTCTGTGAAGTGGTAATATTGAGAGTGTCTGCCTTCACGGTTACTGTGAGACTGAATGTAAGTATCTATATAAAGCTCTTGGCACACGGTACATGCTATACAAGTGCTTAATTATAGGAAAAGTCATATACATTATGAGGTTATTGCCACCACTGCCGGTCCCCTTTGTTAATGTAAGTGACCAGGTCCTCCCAATCTTCCTTCTCAATGTCTCTCATCTCTGTGCCTTCTCCTCCAGCTTGTTGCCAGCTCTTACTGCAGATTCCCTTTACCATTCCCTTGATACCTGGACCTCTGCCACAGTCTCCTGACCTCAGGCTTGGTACCTTCAGAACCCGCCTCACCCTGTATACAGACTCCAGTTCTGCTTTCTTATAATCATGCCTTCCTATGCTTAAAAAAATGTTGATGCCTCCAAACCTCCCACAGAATAAAGTTGAAATGGTTTAGCCTGGCCTTCAAGGTCCTTCCCGTCCTGGCCACAGACTAATCTGACAGCACCATTTCCCACTATTCATCAGCATTGATACATAGTCAAGTCCAGCTAATCTAGCCAGAGCAATGGCATACTGCCAAGTTCTTAAATCTGAAGCCAGTACATGGATGCTTAGAAACTTTTCTCAAGGGAAAATCAGACAAAGAATAAAGAGAATCTTCCTTATGCCAACATCTCTTGTCTTTCCATACTAATACCCTAAAAGGGAATGCAAAATTGCACATTACTACTGTGAACAACTTTGAGAACACAAAGGACTGGTTAGATTCATCCACATTTGATATGCCATCCAGACTATTCTGAATCAGAATCTTGGAATTGATCAGGTGTGGGGAGGTCAGGATGGGTCAATGTCTGGATGGGGCCCTGCATAAGAGGCTGTGGGATAAGGGAGGCTGCCAGCCCCTGGGCTGCGGGACCAGCACTAGTGAGGGAAGGATATCAACATTCATTTTTGAAGTGAATTGGATAAAAAAAAAAAGACATCAGCAGGGGTGCCTGGGTGGCTCAGTTGTTAAGCGTCTGCCTTCGGCTCAGGTCACGATCCCAGGGTCCTGGGGTCGAGTCCTGCATTGGGTTCCCTGCTCTACTGGGAGCCTGCTTCTTCCTCTCCCACTCCCCCTGCTTGTGTTCCCTCTCTTGCTAGCTGTCTCTCTCTCTGTCAAATAAATAAGTAAAATCTTAAAAAAAAAAAAAAAGACATCAGAATTTTTTATCCACACTTTCAGTCAGAATAAACTAGGTTTTGCATCAATAACAAATAGCCTCACAATCTCAATGGCCTGAACAACAAAAGTTTATTTCTTGCTCCTATAATATGTCTATTGCAGACCGACTGTGGGCTCAATTCCACATTATCATATAATTCTCAGTCTACAATCCAGGCTGATGGAGCAGTCCCTACCTGGAATATCACTAGTTGCCATGACAGAGGGAGAGGAGAACAACACAAAGCACTGAGTGAGTTTTAAAGCTTCCACATGGGGGTGCCTAGGTGGCTCAGTCATTAAGTATCTGCCTTCAGCTCAGGACGTGATCCTGGCGTTATGGGATCGAGCCCCACATCAGGCTCCTCCGCTGGGAGCCTGCTTCTTCCTCTCCCACTCTCCCTTGCTTGTGTTGCCTCTCTCGCTGGCTGTCTCTCTCTCTGTCAAATAAATAAATAAAATCTTAAAAATAAATAAATAAATAAATAAAGCTTCCACATGGAGGTGACATATTACTTCCATTCACATTTTGTTGGCTAAAAATGTGCCTTCACCACGCTTAAGCTCAAGGCCAGGGACAAACAATCTTACAACGTGCCCCAAATGAGAGAGAGAACCAAATACAGGGAAGAGCATTAATGACTAACACAATGGGCACTCACCACAAAACAAGTTTGATTTGAGTTCAAAGGCCAGGGGAGACTTCCTGGGGTAACCAGGAAAGGTAGTGTTTGTGTTAGACATAAAACGTGGGAAGGATTTAAGTGAATGGAGATGGAGCGAAGAGGGAAGAGAGAAAAAAAGCACAGAGGTAGGCAAGCACTAAGCAATAGTATAGGGGAGCGTTCACTTGACCAGAACACAAGGTGGCAGTTAATTCAAAAAAAATAATTGATGCTGGAGGAAAAGATGAATTTGTGTACACCAGACATGTCAGATCAATAAGCTTGAGAGTAAAATGAGAGGCTAAGTTACAGAATGGATAATAGGGATGCATGATAGACCATGAAACTAAGTTCACTGAGTAAATGAAAGAATAAGCCCTGAGGATGATATTTAAGAAATAACTTTTTGTTTAAATCACAGAGATAGGAAGTATCTTGTAGGAATTAGAAGATAATAAAGGGCACCTGGCAAGAGGGGACCTGCATATTCACAAGCATATTTTCAGCCTTCTTTCATGAAGAAAAGAACAGACTGTATGGGTTTTGCTTTTAGATGCCATTGTGGTTGGAGAAATTATTAACATTAGAAATATCTTCCTTTGTCACGATCATCGCATAGTAGGAAACTGGTAGTTTCATTGCTACACTGAAAACCAATTTGGATTTAAAGCTATAGATGGTTAACTATCAAATACCAGTTAATATTCCCATTTCTGTAAGCCCCTGGAAGGCAGGGCCTGTGTCCTATTTAAATTGATGTCTTCATTGTAGGCATAGTGAAAATGTTCAATAAAATGTGTTGAATTATATTGTCTATAGTAAAGAATAGAATATTATAGAGAATTACTTCATTTGGGTTGTTCATACTTTCTTTCAAGGCAAATATTTTGCTTAGGTAAGATTTTTGCCCGCATTAAAGCTTTCATGAGCAGAGAGTCTGTGGTTTGAATACTGATGTGGTGAATTACAATTTTCTGTAAAATTTCATTCTGTGCTAGGCTCCCTTCTCTCCCTGTGTTTTTGCAGTACCTGTCAACTTCCCATCCTGGTGAGCTGAAAGGAACAACTTAGTAAGGAACACCAACTGCCTTCTAAATGCCTGCGGCCAGGAACACTCCCGAAACAGTCTGCTTCTGGCTCCTTCTCTCAGCCTCAGCCCTGAGCCCTACCTTCCAAAATACTGCTCCAAAACGAAGAGGAAACAAAGGAGGAAAGTACAAAGGGAGAAACTGCTTCAGGTGTTGGCTACTACTGTAGCCCCTCTAAAGGCTTCCTAGATTATGATTCTTTTGCACGACATACTTTAGTTCCTTCCAGAAGTTCCAGGTTGTCAAACATCAGTATGCCTCAAACCACCAGAAAGGGGAGAAGCTGTCAGCTCCTGCCTACGGGGTGGCCAGTGTGGAATCGAGCTTACTTTTCCAAACGTGCGTATGGCAGCTTTTGGTGATCTAGCAATTGTATTTATGTCCCTGACGCTGGACAGGATCCATCCTGAGGAGGTTAAGTTAATTATGTAAAGGCCGTCAGGCCAGTAGATTATGAAATTATTTCTTTGTGAGTTATAGATTTAATATAGTCTATAAAGGGAAAATATTTATTGCCCTTTCAAAGAAATAGACCCTTAGAAAGCACCTCCATCTTTTGAGGGACTGGGCATAATTGCCTAAAATCAGCTAAGGAATGAATGGCAGGTGGTGACTACCCATGTTCTGGCTAGGCCCTGGTGAATAGGGAGCAGGCGTCGCCACACCGGGTAGACCAGGTAGCCAGATATTGGGTGAAAGGACATTGGTGCTGATCGATATACTCCACACAGTCTAGCGGAGTGTGAGCTATACCATAGCTGGAGCAGAGCAGGGTTCAGTGAAGGATTTTTACCAAGTAGATCATATTAAGAAGACAAAGAACATTGAATCACTAGACATTTTATTAAGTTATTTTTGTTTACTAGAAAAAAAATCTTTTGATTATTGTATTTCACTGATGTATCACAACGTTAAAATGGGGTCCTCGAGGCCTCAGTTTTGGCTGTGGCACTAATGCAACAGGTCCTAACACGAGTATCGGAAAGTTGCCGTACACAGGGACATAAAAGAGCCAGGGCTGGAAAGAAGGGGGAGGAGGACTTTGTGAAAAGGTTTATTTGGAGCAAACTGTTACCTCCTTCATCTCACATCTGGGGAGGGCATTCTCTGCAATGCGGCCACTGAGAGCCAAGCCCCACACCCCTGTGAACCCTGGTGGCAGAGCAAGCAGCTCCCTGGGTCAGTCTACACCTGTAGAACCAGGAAACCACCCCAAAGGAAGAACCCTATCCCCGTACTTCTCCACCTTCCCCCGGCTTTGACCCTGGAAGAAAGGAAAAGCAGCTAGCAAGTGGGAAATGAAAGAAGTCAATTATAAGTCTGAGACTGGGGATGGGGGGTTCAGGGCAAAAGTCTACTTTTAAGAGAGGATGAAAACAATAGTGCAACATTCGGGCCAGAAAATCTTATGTCTGAATTGAGACTGTTTTTAGCTTAAAGAGATCATACACCAATCTTTTACCCAAGAATAAGCATAAAAGTCGCAGGATCTTCCATCCAGGGACAGAGAAGGATTCTCCCCACTGCCTAAATTTTAAAGAAGCAAGCGAAGTGGACCCAGAATAGTGTTTTATCATATCCTAGAAGTTATGTACTCCACACCACGGCGCTTACATTCATGATCACCTTCTGAGGCCTGTGACATCACTATCTAGCTACAAATGTATAAAAACTGCCACCATCTTTCATGTGATGTGAAAATCTCCGATTTTCTAAGAGAGAAGATTCAATCTACCCATCTCAATCCCTTGAAATGTTTATAAGAAATAAGGGAAGGCGTCTTTTCCAGAGATCTTGTTTTCTCATCAGTGACTCCAAGCGTTGTGGCCACCTCTTTCTCCCATGTTACCAGTCATTGAGGCTTAGGATTTTAAACTAAGCTATCTTAGAATAAAAAATACAGTATTCTGATCCATCCATTAAATTTGCTAGCTCCTCTTTCCTACTGTAGCTATTAGCCACCATTTCTTTAGATGTCAGGCTACTAAAATTTCCTAGACAACCAAATTTCCTAGATTCTCATTCTTCTGTGAGCAGGGACCTTTAGAAAGTAAGTGGCAGAGGTGTGGACGTGGGCTATTATCCCAGCAGAGTGGAAGATGAGAGGGGGATGACGGCCTTGATTGCAACGTGGGTACCTGAAGTGGGCTGCGCCATGCTAAAGGGCAATGGGATCTTTGACTGTCAAAGTGAGCGTTCGAAATGACTTTTTTATTAACAACAAAAAAATGATTAAATATAATTCTTTATCTTCAAAGTGGTCCTTTTGAAAAATTGTGATATTTCTACAAAAGATGACAATCTGCCAACACAGAATAACTCGTGAATGCAAATATTGCTCACTTCATTGTTCCTGGTTTTCTTCAGAAGCTACATAATCTTACTTTCTAAAAGATGTAGGCTGCAAAGTTAATAGAATTCAAAAGGACTACCTTTCAATCTGAAAAGTTATAAAGATGTGAGTTCTCCAAGTCTTTAAGGAAATCCAATTATAGGTCTTCTTTATTATTATTATTATTCAAGCAAAGACCAAAAGAGGAGCTTTTCTTTCCTGGTGTCATTTGCTCAGCAGGAACTCACCTTGACATTGGAGCTGACTTCCCTGTATTTCTCATTAAGAAGTTACTACCAGAAAACCAAACTCAGACAGAAACAATGTTTAAGCTGTCCCAAGTTGCTCTGCACACGTCCTAGGTACACTTTTCACACTTGTTTATCTGTGGCTTTTGGGGTAGGACTAGGATGGAGCGATTGAAGAGCCTAGGGGACAAAATTTAAGGAGGAACTCACTATCAGGGTCAGGCAAGTGCAGGCTGAGAACGAGCTCGTCCTTAAATTTTACACCCTACACACCTCACGCCTTCACTCGTCCTCTCCTTGGTGAACCTTTCATTTCTAAATAATCCCCAATCATGAAAAAAAGAAAATGAAAATAAAATTTTAAGAGTCTACTAAAATGTGTACTGAGTTGCTTTGGAGACTTTCAAAGAACACTGATTTAATATTTAATCTTCGCACAAACAGGGAGATGAGTGAAGCAGGCATTGACTGATAAAGACTTCCTGTGAATTACACACACACACAAAGCCATCCCAGAGAGTGAGCAGGATTCTTTGAGGGATTCAAAACACAAAGGTATCTGGAAGCATTCATCTCTGTGCCAGGAGAGAGGTTCTCATTGGTTTTGTCCAAACTATCTAGTGTATTTAATATATTGACATGACCATAAAAATCCTGACTGTACCTGACCTTTCTCCTTCATCTTGTCCTCCTACTGATTAAACTGTTTTATCACACAACATTTTCTTACAGTGATCCATTTTCCCTTGCCCAGGTTTTGCTTACGATCAGTTTCTATCAATTTTTACAATGGTGCTGTTTCTATGAATTTATGAGAATATAGAATTCTGCCTTTAAGACTATGTGAGACTGTTTATCTCACTCTTGGGTTTACTTCAGCTCAGTGTTTGAAGAGTGTATGGACCACAAGCAGCTGCAAAGACCAGCGAGCACCAATCAAAAGGGAGAAGACCAGTTCTTAGGACATTTTCCTTGACCAGCAGAAATATTGACTGCACATGTTATTTGACCCATGGTGGTTTTTATAACGTTAGCAATAACAGGCAAAGATAATGTGACTAGTGACATTTGAAGACTATAGGGCTCATGGAGTGAGTGTAAAAATGACTGGCATTTTCTATTTCCCAAGTCTTCATCATCTTTTTTCCTCCCCCCAATTCATACCAATCATACTTGTCCCCTTTCATCGAGTATGGCTGAAGAAAAGTCAGAAACTCATGTCTTTCTGAAATCAAATTAGTGATTATCAAGAAGCCACTCTTTGATACCACTGAATGGCTAAAACACACTGTCCCACTTTGACTTGGACAAGAAGAAAGCCAGAGCACTCTAGTTTTTTTACAAGAATTTAACATCACATACAAAAAAGAACTGGTTTCCTTTTCTCTTTGCTTTAGACCACAGGACATATCCAGATTTCCAATACGCCCCATTATCCTTAAATCAGAATGTGTATTTTTCTCTCCAATGAATGAGTTTAACATCATTGTGATATTAAATGATATTAAATACAAGATATTAAATACAAGATCAAGAAATGTGGTGCCTGTATCAGGCAATGATATTAAATGATATTAAATACAAGATATTAAATACAAGATCAAGAAATCTGGTGCCTGTATCAGTCATGTAGTTGCTAAAACAAATAAACCCCAAAAGCTCAATAGCAGTTTATTTCTTATTCATTTATCAGCACCATGCAGGGATTCTGGTAGAAGGGCAGGTTTCTTCACACTGTGCGTCAGGATGTGGGTTTCATCCTTCCTAGGGTTCTGCCATCCTTTAGGACTACGGGGTCTTCTGCATCTAATCAAAAAGGCAGACTGTGGTGAAGGCACACACTTTTCCTGGGCCAAGAAATGATGTACATCACTTCTACTAGCATTCCACTGACATGAAGGGTCCGATGATTCCACCAAGAAGCTAGGGACACAGCAAAGATGTCCACGACTGGGCAACCACTTTGCAGTAACAACTCTGCAATTGGGCACCATACATTTTGGTGAACATCTCTTTTCCAAAGTGTTCAACTGAACATAGAAACTTGCAGGAACCATAACATGCACTGCTCTTATTTTTCATTTTGAAGCAGATCCTCTCAGTACCAAAGCTACACCTTGCCTATGCATTTCTGAAGCTTCCTAAAACTCCCCATTCTTTGCAGCTTTGAAGATACTCTTTAACACAACAAGGAAATTGTGTACTAAATGTTACTCAGTATCCCAAAGAGTTCATGAGCTTTTCAAATATCTCACTTCACAGAGAAAATAACATGTGTATTGAAGCATGCGTTTGATAGTGTGACACTTCTTTCATTTGTGTTCTGTAACTTTTGCCTGTATTTTGTTATATTCTCATTTTTATCTTTAAAAATGCCCTGGATTTGAACATTGCGTATAGAAGCTTTCATTCTTGAGAAGAAAAGCACAATAGGTTTTAATTAATAAGGCAGGCAGTTCCCTCTACTGCCTGTCTGCTCCTTATTGGGTCCATAGGTCCATGATGTGTCAAGGATGGCAAGAACCTTGGACTCAATCCAGCCCCAGACTCCTCATTTTACAGATGAGCAAACATGCTAGCTAACATTATTGATTCTCCCTCTTCAAATGAGTTTTCCCTTTGCTTTCCAACCCTCCATTATTTCTTTTTACCATTGTGGATGCCAGGCCATTACCTGAACTAGCTTCCCTGCGACTCATATACCCTTGTCTATGTTTACTCATGAAGTAAAAGGGCTTTTGTTATCCAAGCAATTTCCTAAGTAATATGGCAGGCTCCATGTGTCCCTTCTCAATGTTATTAATAAAAGTGATCTGCTGATATTTCTACTTAACTCTTGCCATTGTTCTTCTTTGACGGATACTAGTCAGTCAATATAAAATAAGGCTTACTACTCATTCTCTCTCTTCAGGGACAAAAACCTTGAGAGAAATACTCTATACAATGCCCTTGTCTTCTTTGGTTCATTCTTGCCACCAGCAGGAACTGAACTTTAGTTAGTCATAAAAGAGTCATTTTTCTTTGTCAGTATGCTCCCCAAATTCTCACTGAACTTCCACTAGGACAATCACAGCACCAAATTGGTCTTCAAAGTTAAAGATGTCAAGTATATCTCAATAAAGCTAGAAAATAAATAAATAAATGAGTAAATGAATAATGAATGCTAGAGACTCACACTAGGAAAGTGCATCAGGATATTTCTTGGTTTTATATTTTGCAAGGCTGGACATAGAGAGTCACACTTCCATATCCTAGGATTTTTATCCCCTTTACCAGAGTATATTTCACTAAATGTCTGTTTGGTCTACAGACATTTTTTTTCTCATTGCGGAATCCACTTACTCATAGAAATGTAACACATCCTTAGCAGAAAATGAGATGCCACCATCTCTAGAAACCGTCTCGGAGCTCCCTCCATTCCCATGTGCACACGCACTCACCAGGTAGGCAAAGCTCTTTTCCTTCGCATTTCCGTGGCAGCTTCTATTTACATCTGTTTAATATCTATCACGGTGTATTGTTCCAGTCTATTTTGTCCTCTTTTAGATTTTGAAGGTAGAAACTAAACTACAGCACTTAGTGAAACATGGAAATTCTCAATAAATCTTGGCTAAACGAATACATAGGAACCACTTAACATGGTTTCAGTTAACCCCATCATGCAAATTAATACAGGTTCCTAAACCTTGGACCCAAAAAGAATAAAATAGACAACTGAAAGATTTCTTTTTTAACTGAAGGTAACAATAAAATTGTAATCAGTTCAGTGGAGCCAACGGTAAAATTGTTTACACTCTTGATGATCACTGAGCTCAAAGGTATAAATATAAGATGGTATTCATTTATTCACCAAATATTGGTTGCATGCCTACTGCTTCCTAGGGACTATAAATAGGAGGAAGAGTGGGGACAAGTTTGCTGGTAGATAAAAACCATGGATGACTTTTAAGTTCTTTATTAATTAGCTATTTAAAGATCCCTTTTCCATGGTTTTCTCATTGTGATCGCAAAGGACCACAACTCCTGAGGAACTCCTTACTCTCAGTATGTCTTTATACCAGCATGTTATTAACATTAATCTGAGCCTCGCTATGTACCAGTCTCTGCACCAAGCACTTTACATGGATCATTGCATTCAATTCTAGTAACAACCCATTTTGAAGATGAGCTGGAGGCTGAGGTGAAGTCATTTTCCTTCCCCACGGCCATACCCAAGCAGAACTGAGCACCAGGCAGTTAATCACACCGCTGTACCCCTACATGTGGTTTGCAAGTAGCGCTCCTTTCCCTTCCTTTTATAAAAGACATTCACTCTCCACATCATGTTTTTGACAAAGTCTGGCTCACGGTCAAGATTTAGCCCTCGTGTCTTCCCACTGGCACCTCCCTTACGACTCTGCTCATACTCTGTCTCCCACAGCCCCACCTTCAAATGTCCCAAGATGCTTTGCACTGTGCCAATCTCCTGCTCTACGTCTGAAAAGGGACACAAACAACAATTTAAGAAGAACAAGACGGTTCTGTGGAGCACGCCACAGTGAGGGTGACAGGATGGGCACATCGGGCCCAAAGCCCATGAGATTGCAGTGCCCTTCAAGGCCTTTGGGACATGGAAATAAGCCCCCTCATGCTGAAGGAACTAAACCCCCCCAGTGATAAGATGGATGCTTCACATGACCCAGCAGTCTTCCCTTTGACCGCAGACCATTGACTCTGACAGGCTTCAGAAGAAACTTTCTCCAGCCTGCCTCATCAAAGGGAAGCCTGCTACTGTGCAGAGAGGCTTTGAGGCTTGAAGAGGAGAAAGAATCTAAAGTGAGGAACTGAGGGGTCTCAAAGGACATCTCTCCCAACAAAAAGCAAAAGAACACGAGTATAAAAGACCCATGATTTCTCTAACAGTACGTAAAAAATACAGGTTGCTAGTTTGTCATATCGTAAACGTTTTCCCCACTGACTCTGAAGCCATCCTGAGCTGAACCAAATCTGAATTAAAAGAGGCTTCAAAGGAAGCTTAACAGTTGGTCACAAGGGGTAAATTTCCCTGTACTGCAAAAGAGAAGGCTCCCCGGAGGGTGCTAAGTGGTGGGGTCCCTTCAGTAGCTTGATACGGTAGCAAATCATAACTCTTCACAGACCAGAGCCGGATGCCACGGCCACCTTCACCAACTTGCTCAAAGTCGCAGTAAAACAAGAATACAAACCCACAGCTGTCATCTCTGATGACGGATTTACTGACTTCGGATGGCCGCTTCTCTTTTTAATACTTTCCTCCCCCAGCTGGGATGCGAATGACAGAGACACACACTGCTGAGGTTCAGGAAACTTCCCACGACTGCTGGGCTTCTGAATGAGGAGTCACCTTCCCAGAGAATGGGACACCTTCGAACAAGCACACGTTTGCAGACAAAGCAAGAGAAGAATGTTCAGCCTCCCCCTGGGAGTTTGCTCGTCCCCCAGCCACCTGTCTGCTCTGGCAGGGGGATGACTTACTTCCCCGGCAGGGAAGAGGAATGCCCCCGCTGTTCCCAGTCACTGGGACTTCTGACTCCCCGTCAGGGGACTGTATGTATGTATTGAATAAACATTTCACTAGTGCCATGTGCCAGGCACTATTCTAAATCCCTTACAACTATTAATTCCCTCAATCATGACAACAGTTCCATCATCCCAACAAGAAAGTGGGGACCTAAGTTTGCTAACTTGCCCCAAATCACATGGGTGGTAAGCAGCCCAAGCTCTCTGGCACCTTGCCTGCTACCTCGCTGCTAACTCTCTTTTTCCCACACAAACAAAATTCACATCCCTGTTACATGAGATTTTCCTCTAGGTTTGATATTCCCGACGGGGCTCATAAGGTGTCAGTGCTTTAAGGTGCAGTTTTACAATCCAGCCCAAGATGAGTGGGGAAAAGGAGAAGGCACAGGAGCCAGAGGACCATGGCGATGACACTCCCAGGGGCAGTTCCTTGGGCAGCTTTGTTCCCCTTTGCTATTTTTCCAGTTACTATCAGAAAGCTGGGGAGCTTCTGATCCCTCTGCTGCTTGGGGTGGTGTCTGTTACACTCGCCATTTGCAGGCTCCCCAGGCTCTTTTGTGTCCCCACTGGCTGTTACTTGGTATCTCTGCTTCTGGAATGTCTCTGGCTGCTGTTTCATTATGTAGAGTCAGGCAAAAGCCAGACGGGTGCGTGTGAAGCCGTGACGAAGCTGGGCCCCAGTCCGCGGTGTCTGTGGTAGTTTATCACTGCTGCGAGCAGAAGAGAAATCTGATCGTGGCAGATGCAGCCTGCTGTGAATCAATATTTTACAGGTAGTATACTTTGAAGAGATGACATCAAGACAGAATCAAAAGAAAGGAGGGGGAGAGAGAGAGAGAGAAAAAAGGCGCAAGCAGGAGCAGAGAATTTATCCTGACATCCTTTGACAGTCCGTCCCTTAAGGAGTGAGAGGAACAAGCACCAGCAAGGGGAGCCGACGCTGACGTGGGGGAGGACGGACTCCTTGACAAAAGCCATTACTCCCCACTTGCCTTCACCACACACGCTATCACAAAAGGGGAAATGCAGCTGTGATACCCTTTAGACCAAAGGAAGCCTGTTCTTAAGCTCAGGCTGAGAGACACCCGAAGGCGCAACAGGAAAGGGACCTCTTCCCTGGTTCAGTGACAGGGAAACTCAGAAAGCAGTAAGTGGAGAGAGGAGCGTGCCCATCATGTGTCTATCCTGGTCTGTGTGTTCCAGACGCCTCAGGGATCTCCGGAAAGCATTCTAGAGCCTTGATCTGGGGGGTGAAAATATGGGGTGGGTGGCAGGAGATGGCCAGGGCTTGAAGGATCCCAGTGGTCAAAGCCAGAGAGAGCTCTCCCCTCCAGCGACACCTGCAGGCGTGGGCACGTACAGGCACCCAGACGAGGCTGGGAGGGTTGCAGTTCCTGCTGAAGACAGAGGTGTTCTGTACACACGTGGCCTAGAATGTGGGGGGGGGTGGCTTCTCAAGAGGTAAGAATTCATTAAATAGCGATCGAACGCCTCCTCTGGACAAGGTAGCAAGACTAGGAAACAGCCTCAGAAACTAAAACCCCCAATCCCAGCCCTCAAGGGGGAATTAAGACATAAACATATTCTGCTCTCCTACAAGGTCAGCTGATGAGTGCCCAAGAAATAGATCAAGGAGGCACCTTAAGATTTCAGAAAAGACAGAGGTCTCTGATATCCTTGAACTTCGGCTTTTAGATCCGAAAAGAGCCTTGGCTTCAGGGATAAAGAAAGCTGACTTCAGACTTGACAGTGGGATCTGGGAGATGCTTCAGACAGTTTTGGCGGAACTGGAAGGATGATTGGATCTGGGTCTGGTGAGATGGCTAGATTTCCACAGGGCAAGGACGCATCCCAGGCAGAGGAAATTATTTAGCCAGCATTTCTCAAATTGTGTTCCAAAGAACACAGAGCACACAAGAGAGATATTAAATGAAATAGCTTCTTCAAGAAATAAGCTTTGGAATTCCCAATATGCATGGAGATAAAATTTAACACAAGGTTTAAAATGTTAGAGAAAGTTTTGGGGGGGGGAAAAAGAAGTGACTAACAATTAAAATCTATAGCAGTTAAAGAAAAACGTTTGAAAAGGTAAATTTGATCCTTTCACATCCTTGCTTGAAATCCTTCCATGGTTTTCCATTGCCCTTGGAATTAAGTCCCACATTCCTAAGATAGTTGCTGTATGCCCCTCTGCGGCATCATTCTGAGCTTGCCCTTGCCCTCTGTGGATTCAGCCAGGTGCTTTTATTTCAGGTCTTTAAATGAATCACATTTTTTCTAGTGTGTAGGCCTTACTCTGTATGGTTTCCTCTTCCTAGCTAACTCATAAAAATTCCATTAAAAAGGCTGTACTTTTGGGGTCTTCCACAGTGTCTGACATGCAGAGATCTCAGTAACATGGGGTAGAGGATGAACCCTAAAACAGCTGCTGGAGCCAGGTCATGGTGGGCCTTGAATTCCCAGGAAAGGAAACAAGACATCATCAGTAGGCACTGAGTGCACGTGGAACCTGGGGGAGGGAGGACAGGCTTGCAGCTGTTTTTCAAGATTACTCAGCAGCGGCATGAAGGTAGTTTGGAGCACAGAGAGGCTGGTAATGTGAAGACACATTAGGAGAACTTTGCAAGAGCCTAGCCAGAGGTGATAGGTCTGTTCTAGCTGGTTGCTAAGGAATATGACTAGAAATGAGAGGCTGAAAGAAAGAGAGTCTATGGAAATAGACTCTCTAGGACTCCACAAGGATGGGACATACAAGTGGAAGGGAAGCAAAGGTGATCCCACGTTCTGAGCCTACATGATTAGAAGAACAGCGATACTGCTCACAGAATGGGATCGGGAGAAAGAGCTGGGGTGAGAGAAAGAGATGGAGAGCAGTGGAGAAAAGGGATTCCCTTTCAGATACTTTAAATTTCAGGTGCTGGAGTGGATCCATCCAGGTGGAACTGGTCCTTCCTGACATCCCACTGGCTAAGCCTGGGAGTCAGTGTCACCTGCTCCCAGTCTCACACCCCCCACATCCTGCCATCACCCCCTCCTAACAATCTGTCAGGCAGCTCCTCTCTTTCTCTCCACTACCTGACTGCTGACTTTGTAATTTCTCTCTCAGATAGATAGATAGAATGAGATACAACTATTCATAGAAAAAATCCTATTGGTTCTTTTTGGAAAATCCTAACATATGCACTCTTTCTCTCCCTGACAACCCATCTCCTAGCTTTCTACTCATAACTATACTAAGCTCAATGGACAAAGTGTCCTTCCTAAATTAGCTCACTTCCAACCGTGTTATTTCCTCGTGAATTCGGATTTAGAAGGATGCCGAAGGAGGATGCTGAAGAAATCAATTAAGAGAACCAATAATCTTAGGGAATGAAAGTTTTAAGAAAAAAGAGGCGATTAAGAGTAAATATCACGAAACATTGAGGAGAATGAGAACCAGAAGAAAGCCAGAGTTCCACAATGAGCCGTACGAATGACTTGTGAGCGATCGATTTCTACAGGGTGCTGGGCTCATCTGGCCAAGAAGCGCAGGGCAAGGAGGGTGGCAGGTCTAGAGCAGAGCTTCTCAAGCTATCCATACGGAAGATTCAGGTTGTTGCCCTATTCTGACCCCCAATCAATTGCAGACTAATATTCTGAAAAATGCAATAAAAAATAATTATTTTAAAATCATTACATGCTTGGATATCATGGCAATGTCAAATTGCCATCAAAGTTTTTTAAATACTTCTTTTCGCTTTCTAAATTTATCCCATTTTGGACCTGTACCCACAGCTCGCAGAGTAATATCTGTCCACAAACCACATTTTGAGCAGCAACGGTCTACATCTGTGCTCTCCTGTCCAATGCAGCCCCCACTAGCCACATGTGGCTGTTGAGCATGTGAAATGTGGCTAGTCAGGACTGAAACATGCCCCAGATTTCAAAGGCTTAGCATGAAAATAATGTAAAATATCCCATTAATAGTTTTGGTATTGATTACATGTTAAGATAATATTTTGCATATATTGGGTTAAATAAAACAAATTATTAAAATTAGTTTCACTTGGCTTTATGTGGCCACCAGAGAATTTTACATTACACATATGGCTTACATTGCATTTTTTGGACACTGGTCTAGATGGCAAAACACTTCTGTGATTGAGTATCCTTAAATATGGGATTCGCACTGGGTAATTTATTTTTCCACAGAATCAAACCACAACGCATCCCTGTTTTATCTATTACTTATATAGTTATATCCCAGTTGTTTCGTAAAAATATCTGCTTCCAGGCTGAGCTGCACTGAACGGAGCACACGGACAGAGGCTTGAGGGGACAGCTGTCCCAATACAGGAGTGGACTCATGTTTTGCAGGCATAAAAAACAACAATGGGAAAGGGTAGGAAACAACAGTGGGCAGAGGGGAGAGGAGGAGATGGGTCATTGGAGGATTAGGTGAGCTTCCCTGTAAATGTCAACATCTCAGCATGTTGACATGACTTACTAAAACCCTAGTGGGGAATTGTGGTATGAGATACTTTGTTAGTCTAAATCATGGGGCTAAATATTCTCTGCACAGAGGCTCTCCGTCAGCTCTCCTATGAAAGAAGAAAGGGTGCCCTCAGAAAAAGTGAACCATCAGATCCTGTTTAGGAATAACTTGCATCTCCAAGAACATCATCCCAATTGAAAGACTCTCTTCTTGACAGATTCCCCGGGACTGGGTATCCGAGGAACACTTTAACTTGACTGATAGACTTTGGCTCAACTACGGTTTAGGGAGGGAGGACAGGATGCAAGGTTAAATTTATCCATCAGTTTTGTGCTCTTTAAGGAAACAAGCAAACAAACATTTGACCAAGACTCTTTTTAAAGATTTTCTAATAAATTAAAGAATAATAAAAAATTATTCTTGCCAATTAAGGATATTCGGGGTTATATATTTTTCTTTCCTGTAATGCCAAGAGTAATAAACTGAGTTCTCCCTGTTCATTCCTTTAACTCAAGACAGCCCATTTCTTTCTTTTTTTTTAAAGACAGTCCATTTCTTATTAACACCTACAATGGGTTCTCACTGTGGCACATTATTTGCTGTCTTGAGAATAACTCCTTTTCGACCTTCCTCATCATGAGCAGGTGGTCTGACCAGAGATCATCAGGCAAATTATCTCCATGCCACCTACCTTTCCCCTTTCAGATGTACTTTCCTCAGGCAGGAAGGTGAACATGGAGTGAGGGAAGCAAACAGCTTTCAGAACTCTGCTTTTTTCCTAACCATCTAGAGCCTAAGGAGAGTACTGAGGTCACAGGTTTGGTTTACCTACTTATTTCTGAAATTTGGCATACGCCACCAGTAAAAAGTCCATCAGGAAGGTCATTTTATGATGTTCTCTTTAGACCTCTAGATTGGATGGACTTAATGAACTTGATTGTAACATAAGGGGCAAGAGAGATTGAACACCCCTCGTGTTGTATGGAAAAAAACAAGAAATTATAATAACGGTGTGTGATATCCAAAGACCGAACACCTGGGGTGACCACCCACCTCAGTTTACGTCTGTTTTCACAACATAATTGTTCATAGAGCCCCCTTTCACTCTTAGAAGTGCCCCTATTTGGAAAATAAAGTATATGGCCACCCTCCATAACCTGCAGAAAAGATGAGCAAAGCAACCGGGCATGCGACCCACTCAGTCCCATTGCCTCACTTCCATCCATCATACTCATAAAAGCTGTGTATGCTAACTGAATGCCGCAGAACCATAATTATGATTTCCATCGGGAAGTGACCATTGATTAGGAAATGGAGTTCTTTTTATTGGAGTAGTGTAGGGCTAGCCAGAGGTTAATGGGGACAAAAACAAGCTGGCCTAGAATCCTTGATAGATTAATACTAATTTGCATGGTGAAGGTTAAGTGCTGTGTAGGCTGCCAAAGGAAATGCAAGTGTCTCCGAATAATTGTGGATAAACAGGAAGGTCAGAACAGGAACAGGGGCAACCTGTGTTCCCCTCCAGCTCATGTCCTCAGGGGTGAAATGGTCGCCTCTCTGAGGGCAGAGCTCCTCAGTTCTCGACAACTCACCTAATGTTGATAGCCTGGGAGGATTAACGGGAAATCGTGAAACACATGTTTTTACAGTACAATCATCCTTGCCATGGCCTATGACCAGGGCGGGAGTTTAAATATCTAACACAAGGCACAGACGAGTCAAATGGATGCTCACTGGCAATGGCCAGTATGACTGCGCCATTGTATTCCAGCCGAGAATCAGCACTGCCAGCCAAGCCCAACAAAGTCGGACCCTACCCCTGCTCACCACACTCCCTCGCTCACTGTGCTCCAGCTACGTTGGCCCCTTTCCAACCTCTCAAATAACTCCAACTCTTGCCCACCTCTGAGCGTTTTCCTATTTTCTCTGCCTGGTATGTTCTTTCTCCAGGTTCTGGAATGGCTGGTTTTTTTCCTTCTATCATGTGTCAGTGCAGAAGGCAATTTCTTAAAGTGGTCTTCCAGACAGCTCTATTTAGAGAGCCATCCTCCTGGGATATTCTCTGGCAAGTCTCTCATTTACTTCCCTCATTATATGTCATAAGGTGAAGTTATCGTGTTTATTTGACTCCTTGATTATTGTTTGTCTCCACCACAAGAACAGCAGCTCTCATTCTTCTTGGCCATTATATCATTGTGCCAGGGCTTGGAGCATTATACTTGTTGAACGAGGAAGTGAATGATTGAATGAATGAATGATGTCTACAGAAGAATAAGCATGGAGGAGAGTTGCCTGAAAACTACCTTATCAATCTCATCTTCATGGAGCCAAAAAGCCCTGAGCAAAGAAGAAATAGCACAGCCAAAGGACCTCCTTGCTGGATACCCAGCATAAATCCAGGGATGAGACGTGAAATAGGGACCAGCTTCCTCCCAAGATGCCCTGACCATGGATTATAAACTACACAAAGTCCAGCAAAATATGTCTACCGTCCCCAGGTATCTAAGGCTCCATTCACACAAGCAAAGTGTTGGCAAGGGGAGGGTTAAGTCAATTACCAGGGAATTCACGGGAAAAAACTTACGGAGGAAAGGAGAGGAAAGAAGGGGTTTTAAGGAGGCTGAGAGGGATCAAGAGGGCAATGCTGTGAATAAAGCAGATTTGCAGTCTCTTCCGAACACATTTGCTGCCCCAGCCATCCTCCACTCTACACTGCACGGAAGAGCATCGTCTAAACCTGAGGAAGTCACTTGATCCCTTCAAGCCTTAGTTTTTTCTCATCTGGAAGATGATGATGGGGGTTACTTCTCTAGGTGCTATGAACAGTAAGCACTCTGCAGTTGAAGAGGACTTGGAACCTTACCAACAAGTAGGCCAGTTAGGCGGCCTCAAGTAGCACAAGGGATAACACGGGAAACTTCCAAAAGACAAATGCAGTTATCCATCACACTACACTGACTCCCTCCCAGCATAGAGGGGAAAGTGCCACAGTAATGAGAAGGGGCTATCCGACCTGTCCCTAGAGATGAAAAAGCATTTCGATTTTAAATGCGAGATTTTCCTGAGAAGGAGAAACAATTTAATCATACATCAATACAAAAGTCTTCTAGCTTTTGTCAGGATTTTACAGAAGCAAGTGTTACAGTTCCAGCAAGGCTGAGTAACAGAACTGGGCTTTGTATCAACTGAACAGGGTTAATGGGGCTTCTCCCTGTCTACATTTTCTGGATGAATCATTACGGAGCTCTGCACCGGTCGTTTCCACTCCTAGCTGATGACTGGACCTACAGATGCCGGAAGCCACAACCCTTGCCTGAGTAGGTCGTGAATGCTCTCCCCGAGTCTGTGTGACAATGACTTTTTCCCCTTCTGCTTGGAGAAAACTTAGCATTTGCCTCCCTTCTGTAAGGCACAGAGGATCTGTTAATAAAGGCAGTTCTCAGAAACTGTTCGTCTGTGCTCATTGGGATACAGGCTGAACATGGGACCCTTCTAGAGTCAACCTGGGGCCAAACCAAAGCTTGTAATAGCATATATCCATTCTAACCATCTTAATGTTTCGACGTCATTATATAGCTTTTTCAAATTAAACTGAGGTTACTTTTGTTTCCTGTCTACCGGTATTTTATTTTAAAATTTAAAACGGGCTAACATGCTTGCTTAAAAGTTTCCATTTTATAATAAATAATAATTAATCCATTTGACATCTTATTCCAGTTATTTTATTTTTTAATTATTACTGCTTATTTTTTGACTTGTAAAACAAAAAATATATACCCATATAGAAAGTTTAGAGAGCACATAGAAGCTGAAAACCAAACTAGAAATAAATCACTCTGAATCCCACCACCTCAAATTGCATTTTGATGTATTTTCTTTCCTTTTTTCTCTCTCCATTCATTTTAAAGTAAATAAACAAACTGGCTCAGAATCAAATGAAAAGCCCTGCTGCACTGCGATCCTTTTATTGAAAAAGGAGCCACAAGAGAGCTCGGCTCCACTCACAAGGCCCTGCCGCTAGACCACGAAGGGATGGCACCCCTTTTAAATGAACATATTCTGAGCCCCTTCCGTGTGCTCAGCACGCTGCTATGTACAGGGAACAGACAGAAGGGCACAGTGCCTGCACGGTCACCTGCGGGAGGAGGACAAGGAAATGGACACAACATGGTATGAAGAGCCCACAAAAGAGGCAAGCCCAGAAAGCTGGGAGAAGAAAAACTTTCTGGAGGGGATGGCACTGGGCCTGAGTCTCAAAGGACTAGGAGAAGCTAGTCAGGCGATGGAGAACGCCACAGAGAGGGAGCGAGCAGCACATGCGAAAGCTTAGCATTAGACAGATGGGCAGATGCAGGAAACTACAGGTCCTCCAAAGCAGCGGGGGCAACTAAGGGGATGATCAGCAGGAGGTGTGGTCAACTCAGTAACTTTCTTCTAAGGTTTGCAGAAGCTGATTTCTTTTCCCTGCATTACTGTGTCAAAATGCAAGGAATCGGCATCAGAACAGTATTGATCTTCTGGATCTGAGGCTATGACCTATGGACTTTCTCCAAGTCCCTCATGGACCTCAATCATTTTTAAGGTGGCAAATGTCCAGTATGATTGAAGACATTTACTAAATGCCATCTTAAAGGGGCCCCTGGGTGGCTCAGTCTGTGGAGAGGCCAGCTCTTGATTTCGTCTCGGATCATGATCTCAGGGTTGCAGGATCAAGCTCCAAGTTGGGCTCCTTGCTCAGTGGGGAATCTGCTTGGGACTCTCTCTCTCTCCCCCTCTGCCTGCCCCTCCCCATAATTCTCTATCTCTCTCCCTCTACAATAAATAAATAAATAATAAATAAATAAATGCCAGCTTATAAAGAAAGCAAGCAATCTTGATCAGATTCTTTCTTTTCTTTTCTTTTTTCTGTTGAAATCTACTGATCTGATCGTCTACAGAGCTAACACCTACTTAGTCCAAAAGCACAGATTTCTATATTATCCACCTTAATAAAAAATCATGCGGAGGCAAGAGAATGACTAGTGTGCATATTCTCTAGCATATCTGTGGGTATGTTCCCTAATCTATGTCTGTTCAGTTCTCAGCTCCACCAGTCTTCTGGGCAGAGCCCACGCTGAATGCAAAAACTGCTAACAGATCAGTAACGGATGACTAAGAGGACATGTGAGACCAGGGATGCCAAACAGGCTTCATGTCACCTGCCAGATCCTGCTGATTGGTTGTGACCGTCTACCAGTCAAGGGTCAGCAAACTTCTTCTATAAAGGGCAACACAGTAGCTGTTTGGGATTTTACATGCCATGTGGGCTTTATGACAACTGTTCAATTCTGCATTTATGATATGAAAGCAACCACAGATAATACATACACAAATGTGCCTGGCTGTGTCCCAATAAAACTTTATTTACAAACACAGATAGGGGGCCAGATTTGGCCTGATGACTCCTGGCCCAGAGCACTGAACAGAGAAGGACCTAAGGCTGCTCTCGGCTGTGTGGTAAGGGTGGTGACATAAACTTACAACCTCCATGTTGTATTAACTCCTCTTAGGAGCTGAAACTTGGAAATGAGACAGCTTACTCCTAATTTCGGCTCTTTCTCTAATTTACCGGGAAATTTCAGGGCAATTGTTTAACCTCTTATACTGGTTAGTGTTCTTGTTTGCAAACAACAGAATCCACTCTGATTAGTTTCATAAACCATGTAGCAGGTTCGACACAATAACTAAGGAGCTAGGGGCTCAGGCACAGACCCCTAGAGAACCAAAGCCTTCACCCCGGTGCTGGCCAATGAGTCCCCTCTCCCGGACACCACCTCAGGTGGCTCACTTCTCTGTCCAAGCCTCAGTTTCTTGTGCATTTGAATAACAAGTCAAAGTCACATATCTGTTCCTCAGCTGAAGAGAACTTCTGGAAATACGGGTTTGGGATTCCACTGAGAAAACAATACTCACAGTATGGGAAACCATGAAAACTTAGAAATGTTGCACAAAAGGTAGGCAACCATGGGGGACAGAAGTCCACTCTATTTCCCAATCCGGATCTCTTCCCTGTTGTAACAAACTCCTCACTATGGTAATTTATAGGTGACGTAGGAGTTTAAGTCCTGAAACAAGAGAAGATACTTTACATTGACATAACTGGTTATTCTTAAACTTCCCAGGATTCCAACCTAAAGTGTGAGCAGCTGTTAAAATACTTAATAAATATATGGCTCAAAACCTAAATTTATCCCTGATTTTGACTTGTAATCCATCACTTTCTTTTTATCCCACCTCTAAAAGTAGCTTTGCCGCACACCAAGGGCTACAGGAAATCGGGGAAAATGCAACTACTCTTCATAAGAGCAACATAAATAACAAGGACCTTCCCAGTCGTACTTTTACTCTATCAGAAAAATAACTGATGGCATTTTGCTCTCCTTGCACTTTGAAATCTGTCTTTTCCTTTCTTTTCTTTCCTCTCCTCTTTTTTAACATCAAGCAGGCCAGAGGCCCTGGCACCATGTGTGTCCCCTTTGCAGTCCTGGCAAGTGTCCTTTATACCATGACAGCTTTATCACCTACCGTCAGCCTTTTCCGTAAGCCAGGCAGGCATGTTATTGGAAGCCGGTGTGTCGGCTCCTTGCGTGCCTTTATTGCTCTTCTCATCTTTGTCTACAAAGGAGGAGGCTCTTTATGGTCGTGGGGATAATTGATTCACTAGACTTTCCTCGGGTCTTTCAAAAAGCTTCTCACCTTATAACTTACTACGATTGTAGGCTTCTCTTGCAATTCAGGCAGTCGGGTAATTGTCCAGACTTGGTGCAAACACCTCTTCCCTCACTTTCTAATGTGCGCTTCTCTTAACTATTCCCTGCACTGAGGAATCACCGCTCCTACCCTCAGTCATGACAACTTCTGTGGTTAAAATCCATCATATCGGCCTCCTTCTTCCAGTCTCACCAAACATTCTTCTAGAGCACATTTCATCTACTTCAGAAATCAGCAGCCGACACTCTTTAAGTAAAGAAATAGGCAAAATATGTATCTGTTCCATATAATCAGCTTTGCTTACCAAGTTACAGAATTGTGGAGAAATCACTCCACTTATCTAAAGACATACAAAGTTTATACCAAATCATATCTGTCTTGTTCATTATTGTGTCTCCAGCAACAAGCCGGGTCTGGCACTTAGGGTTCAATTAATACTTGTTGAAATGATAAATAATGGAAATATTAGATTCTAAATGTCTGTATACATCATCCCAGATTGGTCTTCTGATCTTTTATATAAATGTCCACGGTGTCCAGTATTAGATACAAATATCAGTCATAGTGATGGAAACAGAAATTGCCATCAATATTTTTCTTAAATCAAGAGAAACAGAAAATTGTTTACCGAAAGTCTAATGACCTGATTAGAATATTATATTTGTAGATTCACTAAAGTACCATATCCACTTTATTTATAACTGATTGAAACAAAGAGTGTCTGGAATCATTTGGCCTGTCCTTACCACCCTCAAGCCAAGACAGACAAAACTCTTACATAATAAATCACTCTTTGCCATGTTTTTTGAGCCATTGGGTATAGGATATGGATTGTTCTTTCCATTTTACATTTTGCAAGTGCAGTATCTAGAGTACCTGAGTTATTAGTGGAAGTTCGTAGGTGGGTTTCAGAGGTTCACAGATAGGTTAACACACAATATGTTTTCTGTACCTGCACAATACGCCAATGGGGAAAGTGTCCATAGTTTGAGTCATCTTCTCAAAGAAGATAGTGACCAAAAAGCTCTGACCTATATGTAATGACAGCCAGCTTTAGCAGGTCTGTCTGTTTGAAGTGACCCCACCTTAAGGCAGTTTGAAAGGAACTGGTAGTGGATAGCATTTCTAGCTTTTCTGGGAATTCTATACTTTGGTAGTTCATAAGCATCATAGGCTCAAGATGGTAACTAATTTACACTAGTCACCAAAACCTGTGCTGTGGAAGGCAAGGTGCACGAATTATGAATCCAAGTCAGTCAGACAAAAATGATCTTTCTAAGGTGAGATTTAATCTATACCTAAAAATTCTGCCAAAAGCGCCGAACTCTCCAGGTGGTCCCCTGCACTAGTCAAGATTGTAAAAGTAGAAAACATCAAGAAAGTCAACAGCTGAAGGCATAGTTTGGTGTGTACGAAGCCTCCATTTCAGTCCATGCTGATGGTGCCCAGTGGAGTTGTTACAAGAGCTGCTGGGAATCACATGACTCTCCAAGGACAGAGAAAAAGGACATGCCAACATTAAAATTCCAGTAATACAGGAGAGCTGATTGTCCAGAAGGGGAAAAAAAGCCAATAGAGCCATACTTGGTAACGGGAGTCTTTTTTGAGTAAATAGAGATAAAAGCAAATCTCTTCTCATCTTAGAGGCACACTGAACTCTTTCCTGTTTCCAAATGGTATAAGTTTGTCCCTACCACCCACGTGTGTTGCAGAAATGAACTTCATCTCACTCTTTCCAGCTTGGATCTCTGTACTCTCTCATCCAAGGTAGAGGAAATGTGTACAATGCTTCTTCCCCCATCCCTCACCAACATATGGCTTCCCAAGAAGGCAATTGCTTTGGCTGGAATTGAAACATATCTTTTTCATGTCCACGTTCCCAGCCAACATGTGTTCCTGATGAAATATATTATCTATCAAGATTGGGGGAGCTCAGAATCAGCTTTCCAAACTTTTGTTTTAATCTAAAATAACACAGAGGAAATAGCCCATGCTTTTTACTACCTATCAGGACAGATGTACAACATGGTTTCCTCCAATAGAGTACATTTTTTAAAATAAAAGCTCGGAGGGAGTGAGTTTTCTCCTCCTAAATGAACACAGGCAGCTAAGTACAAAATCCAGTATCTCTTTTAGCAAAAAAAGCAAAAACAAAAACCTTAGGGGTCACAGTGAAAGGTGGAGAGCGAGTTCTGAAGAGAAGGAGATACAGAATGGGTAATTTTTGATTTGTAAAATGGAAGACAGGTAGAAAGAAAATTTGGGAATGTAGAGGTCAAAGGGCCTTAGCTGGAAAAATGAAAACTGTAGTAACTAGTATTTGGATAATTAGCCCTAACAAAGTATTTCCTGGGTAAAATTAGGTCTTATATTTTCTTTTTTTTTTTTTTTTTAAGATTTTATTTATTTATTTATTTGACAGAGAGAGACAGCCAGCAAGAGAGGGAACACAAGCAGGGGGAGTGGGAGAGGAAGAAGCAGGCTCCCAGCGGAGAAGCCTGATGTGGGGCTCGATCCCAGAACGCTGGGATCACACCCTGAGCCGAAGGCAGACACTTAACGACTGCGCCACCCAGGCGCCCCTAGGTCTTATATTTTCGATTACCCAGAAAATTGCCTTAAATTTCCATTTTATGTGACAAGTATAGATATGGGCAAAGCTATTTACTGATGGGGGTAAAGGGACAAATGAATCAAGAGTGAATTGAGAGTGGGAAAGCTTCTAACAACAGCTTTAAACAATCATTCTGCATAACTTAACACCAAGAGTATAATTTTATAAGTGGAATATTTCTATAGCATCCATAAAATTCAGGAAAAAAAATACTAACGGTGAGTATTAAAAAATAAAGCTAACCAGGTATCATTTCATTTTACATAAAATAGAGATTGCATTCCCAGCTGGCCTGAAGTTAAGACAGCTATTTCCATTTACTATGCCCCTTAAAGCAGTTTTAAAAGTATCAGCCTCTCTGCTCAATTGTAAAATGCCTGCTAGTTTTTGAGGGAGTGCTTTGGAGGGTGAGAAAGATTCAACTCTAAAATGGCTAAAAGACAGTTTTATGAATCTCACTGTGTCTACAAGATGAAGTATTCAGGCCATTATCATGCGCTTCTATTTCCAGGATGTGAACAGACAGCTCCTGACTCTATATTGATGACTGCTTACTACACCGGCACCTTTTGTGCCTCACAATAGGTAACACATCTGCAAAACCACTCTCAGAAGCAGAAGAGGCAGCTGTTAAAATTACACTCTTCCTGCATTAAAACCACCCCCCAGTCGTGAGCCTTGTGAGTACTGCGAGAAGTCATCTTACCTGATCCCTGTTGATGAGCTTTATATATACGTGTAGTCTTCTGAAAATATCATCGAGGCGCGTGGCCAGTCTTCTATTATTAGCAAGAATTCCACCTCTTGTGAAGCAACAGAAGCTGAACCATTATGGCTTATAGACCCCCTAATTCCTACCTATTAGGCAACCAGTCTCCCATTGGGTTGGAAAAGGCTGAAATTTGCATGCATATGGAGTTTAACCAGAAACACTCATTTCAGCAGAAGAGGACATCTCAAGGTGGTAAAAATCAAAAGTTTCCCATTCCTATTCAATTTGCCTCTTCTGGTACAAAGGCCTTTCCTCTCCCTGGCCCACTCCCCAGCAGCTCACCAGAATCCTGCGGGTCAGTCCTCACTGTTCTTAATATTACCCTGGAGGAGCTGGGCACCATGCATTTCCCCGGAGGAAGAACCTTCAGAGAAGGAGTGCTCTGTGATGACAGCAAGGCCCTCGGTTCAAAGCAAGGGTCCAACAGAAACCTGCATGGAACTCTCCGCCTGTTTCCTAGGAGGTGGGTGCCCAGAGAGCAGCATTCATGAAATGGCGGCCCAGGATTCCCTCACACGTTTCATTAGAAACCTGTATTTTTTTCCTGTGGTTGCTGTAACAAATTGTCATAAATTGTGGGACTAAAAACCACAGACGTTCACTCTCTCACAGTTCCGAGGCAAGAAGCCAGAAATCAAAGTTCTAGGGGAGAATCCGCTCTGTGCCAATTCCAGCTTCTGGTGGCTCCCAGCATTCCCTGCCTTGCGGCCCCGTCTTCCCAAGCTCTGCCTCCACGATCACAGTGCTTCTACTGCCCATATCATCTCCCAGTGCCTCTCTCTTACAGGGACATTTGTGGATTGTAGGGTTCACTCAGATAATCCAAGAAAACCTCCTGAACTCAAGATTCTTAACAATGACATCTGCAAAGGCCATTTTTCCAAATAAGGTAACGTTCACAAATTCTAGGTATTTGGATTTGGTAACAATATACAAGACCTTAATTCTTTCTTTTTTTTTTTTTTGTTTTATTTAGTTATTTTGGGTTTTGGGGGTTTCTTTCTTTTTCTTTCTTTCTTTCTTTCTTTTTTTTTTTTTTTTTTTTGGTTACAGGAATTGAATTTAGTGATTCATCACTTACATAAATACCCAGAACTCACCATAATTAAGTGCCCTCCTTAATACCCATCACCCCCCTAGCTCATCCCCCACCCTCCTTCCTCTATCTACCCTCAGTTCTCTATCGTTAAGAGTCTCTTATGGTTTGCTTCCCTCTCTCTCTTTTTTTTCCTTTCCCATATGTTCATCTGTTTGGTTTCCTAAATTTCACATATGAGTGAAATCATATGGTATTTGTCTTTCTCTGACTGATTTATTTCACTCAGCATAATACACTGTAGCTCCATCTACATCATTGTAAATGGCAAGATTTCATTCTTTCTGATGGCTGAGTAATATTCCATTGTGTGTGTGTGCGTGTGTGTGTGTGTGTATCTCACATCTTTATCCATTCGTCAGTCGATGGACACTTGGGCCCTTTCCATAGTTTGGCTATTGTTGATAATGCTGCTATAAACCTCGGGGTGCATGTACCCCTTTGAATGTGCATTTTTGTATCCTTTGGATAAATACCTATTAGTGCAATTGCTGGATCACTGGGTAGTTTTATTTTTAATTTTTTGAGGAACATCCGTACTGTTTTCCAGAGTGGCTGCACCAGTTTGCAATCCCAGCAGCAGTGTAAGAGGATTCCCCTTTCTCTGCATCCTTGCCAACATCCGTTGCTTCCTGTGTGGTTAATTTTAGCCATTCTGCCAGGTGTGAGGTGATATTTCATCATGATTTTTATTTGTATTTCCCCGATGATGAATGATGTTGAGCATCTTTTCATGTAACAAGACCTTAATTCTTGAGTAGCCAGAGGTTTTGAGAATTGGTGCAATTGCTGATGTGAGGTTACTGGTTTAACATTTCCTTCTACTCTATGCCAAAAACTTTGGGCTTTCTTGTTGCATTGGTGCCAGAGGACTTGAATGAGTCTGGCTCTGCCTTGTCTTGCCCTTAATCCTGCCACTCACCTTCACCCTCTCTCCTGGTGCCTTCTCTTTGCTTAACACGCCAGCATTGCTGCTGTTACAAAGAAAAAGAGGACTCTATAAAATGCTTCATCTCTTTATTTTACTTGTCTCCTCTTTAAGTGAGGAGACAAGAAAATGAAGCATAGTTCACAGAATCCATATGCTACAGTGACTTAGTTCTTCTATCAATCTGGCTATCTTGATGACCAAACACTTCTACTTCATGTCACAGTCTGTTTCATGTTTGTTTATTGCCTTTTTTCTTTATTTTCAGATGAACCAGGCTAAGAGAATGTGGCTACCTTGTTGTTTGAGCCCATTGCTCTGCCAGATCCTGGAGGATTGGTAGATATTGGGGTTGGGGAGAAAAATGTAAGGTCACATCTTCCCCCAAAAAAATCCCTGGCAAGGAGTAAACACAAAAGGATATTGTCCAAATTTGGTAGACTCTCTAAAACTGTGTCCACCTGAAATGTGAATTCAGGGTCAAGTCTTGCTTTTCAACATTCATACCACAATAAAGAAGAAAGGAAGTACAGCTCAACAGCGCCGCATTATAAGCACACATTACTTAGATGAATTCAACTTAACGTACCAGGCTGCACATAGAGAGAAGGAGAGAACATTCGCACCATGGTGATGTTTCCACCTACCGTTCCACTCAGCCAGCATATACTCCAATTAGCATGAGATGGGAAACACTAATTTCTATTTCCTCAGTTAGTTTGGTCTCAGTATCCTAGTACCCCACCCCCCAAAAATGAGTATCTTGCTACAGCACATATAATTCTAGAATTGAAAGATATGTATTGTCATGCAACACAATCCTTAAAGACAATCCAACTACTTCCTTTCAAATGCATATGTAGGGGCACCTGGGTTGCTCCATCCTTAAGCATCAGCCTTTGGCCCAGGGCCTGATCCCAGGGTCCTAGGATTGAGACCCATATCCAGCTCCCTGCTCCACTGGGAGCCTGCTTCTTCCTCTTCTACTCCCCCTACTTGTGTTCCCTCTCTTGCTGGCTGTCCCTCTCTCTGTCAAATAAATAAATAAATAAATAATGCATATGTAGCACTTATAGGATATATATATACTATTGTATTTATTGCTGTTTAGGGGTGTTTTTCATTATTTTCAAGGGTAATTTTGACAACTCATGATTTCTCATTGACTTTGTCACCTCTGATAATTACAACTCAACTATGACAAAAGTAAAGGCATTAAATAGCTAGAAGCAGAAGATACCATAAATACTATCACACAATTTAAGTGCTTTTTATGAAAATATTTCTAACACCTCAGCTACAGAAGTCATTTTAGAGGTTGTTTCATCCAGAATACGGCCTGCGTCAATCAGGATAGGCTGTTCTGCTGCAGTAATATACAAGCCCAATCCCCTCGGATCATCCAGAGTTTGTCTCTGCTCAGGCTACACGTCTATTGTAGATGAGCTATGGTTCTCTGTGCCATGTTCATTAGGGGCCTCAGCTGACCACACACTGATAGTTATGGCAAACCGAAAAGAGACAGCAAAGCATGCCCTTTCTCTTAAAATTTCGGCCAGAAAGTGGCAGATGTCACTTCTCCTCACATCTTATTGGCCAGAGCAAATCATATGATCACTCTTGAGTTCAATAGCTCAAAGAGGTGTGACTCTCCTGCCGAGAGAGAGGAAAACGGAATACTTAGCAACCTTCCAAAGATTCCCTTCAATATTTCCCCCAAATGGCCACGAAACCAACAGTTAAGACCTCAACACCTCTCCGAGAAGCCCATCCCACTTTCAATCAGTTCTAAGTATCAGAAATTTCTTCCTTAGGTTGGTTACAAATCTCATTGGAGCTTCCACCCCTTGGTTTTCTTTTTGTGCTTTTTGTCAATGGGGACAAATTTAGTTATCTTCTATGGGACAGCTCCTCAAAGATCAGAAACAGCCAAACCTTTTGACTATTTTTCATGGAATATGACATTCCATCTTTTCTCAATAATTTTATTTTTCCAACTCTCTATTCTGATAATCAATTTTCTTAATATTCCTTCTGTCTTGTAGAACTTTTTTACAGATTTTGGCTAGAAGTGATGTGTCTTTACCATCAAATTCACTTCAGTTGTTTCAAATGCCTGTCACAAAGCCCATGGTCTCCCTCCCAATGTCCAATGAGCAAGATTCAGCAGGAAGATACACGGTTATGGCACCCTAGGTATCCGTGTTCCGTGGCACTGTTTGTACCTCATTAGTAAACATTTTCTTGAAATTATCTTGGATACTCATTAAATATTATCAGCTACTTAGAACAAAGGATAATTATGAGTTTAATGAAGCGTGCACCAGCTTGCTCAAGTCTAACGTTTGTTTCTCTGCTGGGACCCCATTTTACTTTGCACTTATCCTTCAGCAAAGCTACTCTACAAAGTCACTTTGGCAATAAGAAGTATTTAATTAGATTAATGAATTTTTATCGCCTCTCCTAGGGATTAGGCTTGTTAAATCCTGGCGACCAAAGAACAACAGATTTTTTATTACTGAATGTTTAGGGATGCACTGGTTGTGCTGCCGTGGCGGTCCTCATAAGTCAGCCTGCTCTGGGCAGTTCTACCTGGCATCCCTTGGTAGGCCAGGGATATTTGGCAGAGACAACCTATGCCTTCAGTTAAATCACAGAAATCAAAATGCAAATGAAATCGTGTGCACCCCAAACAGGGCTTTCGGCAGCTGTCTTTCTGTCAGAGGCTGCTAACTTATTGTACCCGGACAAAATGTGCCTGTCTTCCTCTATTTGCAGGTGTTTGGGAGGAAAGGGAAGACCCTATAACCAGCATGTCATCTTCATGAGGACAGGGGTATCCGCTGATATTTTCCTAAGTCATTGGTGTCATGTTTGATAATAAGGCAGAAGGGGTGAATTTTTTCAAGAGTGTCAGTTGTGCTCTAATTTTGCTAAGCAATATACATCTGTAAAACAAGGTGGTGTCTTTTATAACTAATCTTTTGAATGATGGTACTATCATTCATCTAGAAACTTCAAAGCACTTAAAACAAAATCAGCCATGTTTCTCCCCATCACATTCCTCTGAGGCAGTTTTCAAGCATCGGCACCCCCGCTTAATAAATGGAAAAACTGAGGCACGAAAGCACGGAATTGGCCAAAGTTGTAAAACAAGTCAGTATCACAGCAAAAGAACAGTCTTGTGGCAACAAGACTGATGTCCTTTCAGAAGTGTGTAAATCCAGAGTCCTTTCTCACGGTCTCACAGTGATGCCTCGGGAAAAGAGAAAGGCACTGAAACGGAGCCTAAAAGCAGATCGGAGATTTCCTGGGGGGACAATTCCTGATCAGCGCAGAGAGGGGAGACTAGAGACGTAGAGCTGTGAAAAGTAGGCTTCACAGCAGTTCAGAGGGAAATCCAACCAAAATACAAATAAGGAGGGCACCCCTAAGTTTCGGCAACTTATAAACATTTAGGATTTGTTACACAACAGAAGCAGTGACCCCATAACTTAGCACACAAATTGGGACATTTTTGAGAGAGAAGGCACCATTAATAACACACTAATTGCGCCTTTCTCATTTCTTTGCAGTTAGCCCAGAAATTAAAATTTTACAGTCTTTTAAAATAACAATTGTCATTTGAACACTGTCTGAGTGTTCCAGAAGCCTCACATCTTGATGAAGGAACTGGCAGAGAAGTAAAAAGATGAGCAGAGAGAAGGGTTTTCAGTAACTACAAAACTGTGAACCAGGTTTAGAGCCTGTTCTCTCCGAAGATCAGCATTCTTTTCTAACACGTCAGGTGGAAGAAACATTGCCTTTGAATAGATTGTACAAGGCTCATTTATAATCTAATTTCTCTCTTCTTTCCAATTATTTTTTTTAAAAGCCAGCGTTCTCTGCGGCCCTTGTTCAGGTGACCTGGCTAATTTCATCACAGAGAAGGCGGCATTTAGGGACTGGACTTACCTGCAGACACAGACATTTATCACCACACTGTCAGGAGTTTACTTCCTTACGGAGAGAGCTGGACTGGATGCCCGTAGGAGGGAGGAGCCCCCTTCCACCACTCACCCTGGTAAGGTGACTAATGGACATAGCAGCATGGAGGGGGAATCTTTTAGAAAGTTTCCCTTAAGGACCCAGAATAAGGACCCACACCTGCCTCCAGACGAGTTCTGTTTGGTAGAACTTCCTGAGATGATGGAAAGGTTCGAAATCTGCATAGTTCGATACAGCAGCTACTCGCCACATGTGACTATTGAGCATCGGAATGCATCTGGTGTGACCGAGGAGCCGAGCATTTACTTCTGTGTAATTTTAATGCATTTAAAAGCCGAGCATGGCTAGTGGCTACCATGTTCGGCAATACAAATCCAGACACCCAAGTTTGTAGATCGACCACTTTGTTTTGTAGGAATCGGGAGATACTGCATGTGTTCAAGTTTCTAATACGTAAGAGCAGTTTTGCACATTGGAAACCATCTTGTCTTTAACTAGAATGTGGGTCAACTTTGGAGTTCAGCCTGCTGAGAAGGGAGCAGGATTGGGGAACCTTTCCATTATTATGATGATAACAGCTAATCAGAACAATGATCTGGGGTCAACATCATAACCTTAAAGAACAGACTCCAATGGGGGGGGGGGGGGAATAACGTGGTGCAAACACACCTGCAAAGTAGAAACATGTGGCTCTGCCAAAGCATGGAACGCTCATGCAAGAGACTGATGCTATCTTTCCTTTCTTTTATCTGCAGTTAAGACACAGTTTAAAATAGCTGAGTGGTTGCCTTTGTGCTAATATCATTTAACGTTATGTTTGAGTGGCAGGTCTGATTCATCAAGGAAGCAAGATCTGTCCTGGGTTGGATGGCTCTTCTTCCAGTGAAGACAGCTAAGTGACTACAGATTGAGAGCTCTTTTCTGCTCCTTTTATAAACAACTCTGGTGTCAGACTGCCCCCTGCGGGACAGAGAAGGAAGGAAAATCAGGCTCCATAAAAAAGGACCACCACCCTCCTATTTCCTATGTGAATGTTCTATTTCACTCCCAGTTCAGGAAACCATCACTAGGAGCAGTTTGGATAAAATTACAAGGCATTTGCCTTGCTCACATCCTTTCATTTCTTCTGGATCTTGAAGGGGCACAACGCTGCTGAGGTGAACCCACCAAAGGTAAACGGACTCATTTCTGCACCTTTTTATAGAAGGTTTACCACTCATTACAGGGTGTACTGCTTGAGACAGGAATAGTACATGTTTTATGAAAAATCAAAGCTGGATAAATTGTAGAGGAGTTTAAATTAATGCAGCTCACACATCCACACACACAAAAATCAATTCAACACATGGGCATCAGTTGATCAACCCCCTGACATAACGTCCTCCAGTCAACAAACCATGCTATGAATGCAGTTATTGGGACTTTTTGGCAGTAACCCATATTTGCAACATCAATACAGATACTTTGCTAATAACGCACATTAAAAGGACAAATATCCTTTGTTGTGAGGGTGCTTCCTGAAGTTCAAAGACAAGCCACCTGGATTTCAGCACACCTCTGACCTAGAGGTCATAAAAGGCACTAAATCCATTATAAATTCAGAAACAAGGGTTAAATTCGACTCTTGAAACTATTTAAATCTCATCAACTATTCTATTTTTTAGAATTATGGTATTTTCTTACCTATTTTTCCCATTTCCAAAATGGGTTAAGATATGGAATTAAACATAAACTCGGTTAAGTTAGAAATCATTCATCTTATTACATCCTTACCACGGAGAAGCCACAGCTAGGATTTCATCAAAGTAACCACATAGCATGTAAGCAACACAGATGTGTCAGATGCTGTTCAACTTTATTTAAATGGGCCCTGCTCCTGGCCCTTACTATATGAGCCAGACAGCACTGCTCCTAGGGGTAAGGACGGGTTACACCGAGAGAGCGCAGTATCTGGATACTGTTAGAGTGAACCTATCACTAATTAATAAAAATTGGGTGAATTTCCCATTTTGTTATTTTCCTTGACTTGGTGACAATTGTACTTTGACAAGATCCTGGACCACAACGGCTGCCACCCTAGCCTCATTTAAACCAAATTTAGTTTCTGAAAACACGACATATTGCTAAAGCCATCGCAGCCCAGTCATCAAACCCGCTGCAGGGTGTGAAGGGGACAGAGCAGAAATGAAGTAACGCTGCAACTTGTGTAAGTGTCCCTGGGCTAACAGGCACCCAGCCATCTGACTACACCTGGTCCACCCCTGGTGGGCAGCGGAGCCCCAGGGTGTGCCGAGACAGAGGTGATCTCTCTCATCTCAGGCGCTATCCTTGGAGAAGCCAGGAACGTGAGCCAGGGAAAACACAGATGATAACAGGAAGGCACACGAGGACACCAACACTAACTTCAGAGCCATCGCTCCTTTGAAGAATAAAAGAGAAGTCACCGTAGATGAGTACTCACGTTGTAACCCTAACAAACTGCAGGAAATTCCGAACTTCACAACGGATAGCTGTCTCCAAGTTGTTCTGGCCCCTCATAGCTCTTGTCTTGTTCGGACCTTCATGGATGGGTGCTGTTCTCTGACCTGCGGCCCACGTGCACACACTTAGCACGGGCACACGCCTGTGTGTGTCGAAGGCCTCAGCGATCCTGTTCATCTGACAGAGTCCCATAGGAGATTTTGCAACGACAAGCAAGAAGGTTCCTGAAGCACATCAAAGTATTTTTTGCCCACGGTCCTTTTGGAACTCGGTTATAAACTCACTAACAGGTAATAAACTAAGAAAGCCTACAGCAACTGGGTGGGGGAAATATAGAAAGCAACCTCTCCTGCATTCAGGAACTGACTCCTTTGCCAATGCTAGCACAGGTAGGTTGGGTGGGGGTGAAGTGAGTCTTTTCCTTTCTTCCCCTTTGATTTCCTCCTGCGTGAAGCAGGAACAGGAATATCTACTTTCCTAACAAACGTGTTTTGCTAATGCTTGAAATATGCCTTGCTGGTGAAAAGTGGAGATGGTCCAGTGACAATGTACTGCAGGAACAGACAAGCCTGGACATGGCTGGCCACCTGCCCCCCCAGAAGCTGATGATGCCCTCATGTGTCCTACCCGAGCACTAGACCTATTCACGTGCCCTTCTCCCCTCTACACAGATATTCTATCACTAAAAAAAGGAGAGAGGTACACGTGATTGTATGTGCCAGGAACAAATGCTGACCGCCAGTAGGAACAGGACCACCACAGTACATAGACAGCCTTACCCACGGGCCTCTAAAGGCCTGGTAGGATAGAAAGGCATAAACAGTAGAAAGTTACAACTTATTTTCCCACCAAGAGCTTTTTACTAATGAAGGCTATTTCTATCTTTCCAAACAGATTAATCGAGACTATAATTTGTTAAAAATAAGCCACCCAAAAGGGGAAGTATCCAGAAGGGAAAATACTGTATTCACCGCGTTAAGATCTAGGGTGACAGGGGCACCTGGGTGGCACCCGGTTGGGCGTCTGCCTTTGGCTCAGGGCGTGATCCCGGTGTTCTGGGATCAAGCCCCATATCAGGCTCCTCCTCTATGAGCCTGCTTCTTCCTCTCCCATTCCCCCTGCTTGTGTTCCCTCTCTCGCTGGCTGTCTCTATCTCTGTCAAATAAATAAATAAAATCTTTAAAAAAAAAAAAAGATCTAGGGTGACAGTAAGAAGACATAAATTTTTAAGGTGTTTCAATAGAAATTCTTAAGATAGATTTAAATTCATGAAATGATAGATCACTAACTAACCAATCTATTATCCTGGCCACCTTAATGATTGATGCAGATCAATTTGGTTTTAGCTAGAGCACTTAATTGTTTTTAGGGTTTTTTTTTTTTTTTTTCCAAGACTGGTTTCCAGGGACCCTATGAGCCCCAGTTCAATTCATCTACTCTTTACTAAACGGCCTCTCTGGTAATGACAACTAGCATTTCTTGCATATTTAGTATGTGCCAGGCACTAGGCTAGCACTTTACATGCATTAATACATCAGTGCTCAGGACAGCCTTGCGAGGTAGGTTCATAATTACCCTGTTTACAGATGAGGAAAAGAGGAAGCTGGCCAAGATTACACAGCAAATAAGGGCAGAGTCAGGACTGAAACTCAGTGGATTCACACGTGGAATCCAGTTAACAGTAATATACGGATGTGTGTATATTCAGACATTCAGAGCTGTAATACTTAAGAAATGTGAGTGACCATTTCCAAACCCCCAAAAGGAATGGACAGTCGATCTACACATATTGACCATCCTAACAGCCAACATAAATCTGATCCCTTTGCTTTTACTTACCTGTCTCTGGAGTAACAACAGTTTAACCAGCTGAATATCCTTGCTACAACCCGGAGGCATGTTTGTCTGCATACATATGAAACGATGTATCTTAACAAAGGCGTCTTAATGCCTCACACCAGTTTTTGACAAACTCCGTCCTTGAAGTTTGATTTAGTATTGCTGGTTTCTGATTTAATACCAAAAATAATTTCAACCCAATAAATCTGTTTAGAGAGGAAGACTGAGAAAAAGAGACAGGTTCTGAGTGTGTCTGTATGTTCTGATGTTACAGATACAAGTTTAATCAGACAGAGTTTTCACTCAATTCGCTGCAATATACGCACTGTCAATGTTGGTCTCTTTCGCTGTGACAGGGATGATGTTAATTTCTCCTGAGTCACGTGTGAAGTGACCAGGGGAAGAAATACAATCAATCCACCCAGAAATTGGAGCTGCAACGGGACCTGGTCATGGAAGGGAAATACCACAGAATCTGCGTAGAGCTAAGGTTTGGACAACCTCTATTCTGCTTGGCACTGAGAAGAATTTTTTTCAAAAGAGAGGAAAGGGGAGAAGGATGAAGTAGAATCTAATTTTGAGAAATAAGGATTAAAGGTTCCATTATTCATGCTGTTTTCACTGTATATATCGAGTTAACAACGTGTGATTTTACTGGATGAAAATGTGGGCCCCATGCAAGGAGAGTGTGGTACAGATCAATCCCCATGGTGACAGTAATGAGTGAGGGTTAGTGTCTTGTCGGCGTGAGGCTATAAACAGTCCTGGGTTTTGAGCTGGTGTAATAAGTGGAGATTGTTCCTGGACTTACTGGGGAGCACAGATAGTTTCTGCCACAGGAAAAGCAACCCCCCCCCCCCAGCCGGAGGCAGAGAGGCTCAGCCCTGCGGTCTTCCCACTCATCTCGTGGTAATGTGCGGACTGCAGGCCCCAAGTGCGAGCTCCTGGCAGGGAGCGGGGCTGCACGCTCCTCGGGGTGGGCCGCCTGCCTTCCTTCAGTTATTTATTTATTCTTTCTCCACACTGTTTTGTCAATACTCCAGAGGTAGGGGTTTCACTGCCCCAACCCCCCTCCACAACCCCCTTCCTTTCCCAAGGGCTGGGGGTCAAGGGAAACAAAAACAGTTAACAAGTAAAGGAAACCTGAGAGGCTCCAGTGTGGATCAATCCATGGTGATGGGACCAGGAGTAGGGAAAGCCAGGTAATAAACTCACTTCTGAGCTCTATAATGAGTCACAATCGAAGCCACCTTCCCCAAGCCCGAGGTGAGAGTGCTAAAGTCAGGCCGAGTACAAGAGAAGAGACGTAACATATTCGTCTAAGGCTCATAATGTGCTAGCTGGCCAGGAAAAATGGGGACTTCACCTCAACACGATTTGGTGTTCTGGGTTTAAAAAAATAGAGAGAGAGAAAGGGACTTTTCACTTTCAGAGCTGCCATTGGCTACTAACTACACACATTCTAAAACTTAATGACCTTTTACCTGCCTAATATTTAGCACTAAAAAGCCTGCACATCACCCTTCGGGTGGAGATCAGATCAGCCAAGAACCATCCATGGATGCTAAATCTAAGGGAAACTTCCATGTAGGGGAAGATGTTTGTGTGGTTTTAAAGGGCTTATGCACTGACTGCTTATTGGTTGCAAGGGGAAATTCAGTAGTTACATAAATGGAGAAACCAGAAAATATCTTGACTCAGTGACCGAAAAGAACATCACCAATGATGGGAGATGTCATTGTTCGCCTCTGGATGTGCCGCCAACGCCGTCTATGGGGCATTCCAGCCAGCAATGCAGCGCCCGAATCAACGCACCATGAGGGAACATCTGACCAAATGAGAAATATTCTACAGAGAAAAAATATGGGGGCCTGCCTTCTTTAAAAATGCCATATCAGAAAAGAAAAAAAATAAGACTGTGGAAATGTTCTAGATTAAAGGAGGCTAAAGAGATACAACAACTAATTATACTACCTCACCCTAGACTGGATCCTGTACTGAGGGAGAAAACGCTATCAAGGCCACTAAGGGGCCAATTAACAAAATTAAAATATAGGCACTAGCTTAGACTAAAACTATTGTATCAACGTTAAATTTCCTGAAGCTGATAGTTGTACTGTGATTATGTAAGAAAATATCCTTGTGCTAAGAATACACGCAGAAGTATTTAGGGTAAAGGACCATAATATATGTAAATTACCCTTAAATGGTTCAGAAAAACATAGTCTGAGTATATATACATTCACATATATCATATTACAGCATAAATACGTGCACGTGTAAAGAGAGCGCACAAACAATACAGTGAATGGGGTAAAATGTTAACAATGGGTAAATACGGGTGAAGACTTCATGGTGCTTTTTTTTTTTTTGTATTATTCTAATTCTTGCCAGTGTTCCATAAGTTTGAAATCATTTCCAAATAAAAAGGTTTTTTAGAAATGTTTAAGCCTTCAAGTGAGCACTGCAACTTCCTCACTCACTTCATTTGAAGAGCTGCTCTAACCGGAGGAAATTCCACAGAGATGCCCAAGCCCACTTTACCCAGTTTCCTCTGAATCAACACATCCTGTACTCAAAATCGTCCCCAATCTCCAACCAATAAAGGGGTTATTGATGGCACTTATGCACTATACTGACAAATTTTCATGCATAAAAGAAAATCAATAAAACTAAACTGCATGCTATCTTCAGCTGTATACTCTTCAACATTGGGATTCTCAAGCAATTTTACATTTGGAAATTTCCAGTTATGGTCATATATGTCTTACGCTAGTATCCCAACACAGACATAAAGTATCCAATAGGCGGCATTCTGGAAGCATTCAGTCTGAGACATACAGCACAGTTTGAAGGACCATATTCTTGTACGTTACCTTACCACTGCCCTTTTATTTAACTAAAAATGTTTTTAGTGTCTCTTTACCAACAGAAATATCCCAGTGGTTGGCAACTCAATCTAGACTTTCACTTAGTTATAGAAGCTGAATAAAAATCTAGCATTTCTTTCCATTTGACTAGAGGAATAGATATCTATCATCAATTTGAATGGCGAAAGGAAGAGCACCAGGGAGAAAGAAGATTAGCTTTAGGGGGACCCCGCTGAAGCCCTGGGGTATTCACCAGAGCTCCTCCTCCTGGTGGGTCCTAAACCCCAATTGTCCACACCTGCGCGAGACTGCCTGCCGTGTGTTTCGCTCCGCTCTCGGCCGGCATTTCTGCTCAGCCTCTCAGCCTCCCAGTCACCACATTCAACATCAGGTCCATCTTTCTGGACTACCCCTCCCCTCAGCATCTTGGTCCCTCCCTCAAGATCTTGCTGCGTCCACGGTTCTCCAGCGCCTTCAAACAAATGATTATTCACCTTTGTGCACCTGTCCGAAGCATTCTCACCGGAAGAGTTAGACTAAAATCAGACACTGTGCCATTGCTGGAGGCCATTGCTTGGCCAGAGAGAAATCTGAATCTTGTTAGGACAGGTGTGGAAAAAAAAACCCAAAGATGGCAAGGCTGTGACTTGTACAGACACGGAAGCCAACTTAGCCTTAACAGCAACAACAACAAACTTGGTAGAATGCAGTCCATTATTCAACGTGTGACCCGGGAGCTTTCTTCCTCACACTCTTCCTCCTCTAAACACTGGGATGATGCTTTTTGCCCCTACTTAACTTTGCACCCCCCGGGAGATAGAAAGAGAGAGAGAGAGAGCCTCTCAGCGAGTTAAGGTGGTGTTTCTAACTGCACAATGTGAATAATGAAAATAGACATTTCCTGGTACAGGAAGTTATGAAATAGCATTTCTGGAGCACCTACTACATGCCGGAAGCACTTCAGTTTTAATCCTTACAGAAGGCGCCATGATTATTGCCACTGTTACAGAGGAAGAAGTACCTTGAGACAGTACCTTTCCCAAAGGCATACAACTCAAAAGGGGCCGAGCTGTGAACCTGAGTGGTCAGCTGTGGGTTTGGTCAAGCAAAGCACTCTCTGAGGCTGGCACAGCCTGGCGAGGGAGCTGAGAGCCAAAAACAGCTGAGAGGAGCCCAGCTCCCATCTTGTAAAGGTGAAGTCCTGGGGCGCCTGGGTGGCGCAGTCGTTAAGCGTCTGCCTTCGGCTCAGGGCGTGATCCCGGCGTTATGGGATCGAGCCCCACATCAGGCTCCTCCGCTATGAGCCTGCTTCTTCCTCTCCCACTCCCCCTGCTTGTGTTCCCTCTCTCGCTGGCTGTCTCTATCTCTGTCAAATAAATAAATAAAATCTTTAAAAAAAAAAAAAAAAGGTGAAGTCCTTAGCCTTCAGTCTCCGCCAGCTGGTCCCCTTCACTCTGGCCCTACCTGTGTGCTGGGGTTTGGCCCCAATGTCCACTTGCTGCAGGCTGCTAGCCCATGGTCACTGCCTCTCTCTTCCACGACTCCCCCACCCCCCTCCCAAAAAAGGGAAGGAAATGACATTTGACTCCTTGCACTCACCAGATGCTGGGATTGGCCCTTCACACCCTTTATCTCATTTAATCGGTGCAGCCTCCCCATGAGCTTGGTTTTATTATCACTATTTAATGGTTGAGGAAACAAGAGGCCAAACAGTTCAATAACTTGCTGCTGTCTCCCTCCAGAGCCTATAATCTTTCCACTGAATTCTGCAGCTTCCACTTTGGGTCTGAAAGACAGGCTGAGGTTTCACTAAGGAGTATTTCTGAGGTTTCTAAAATCAGTACCTCAAAAAATAAGAGGCCAGGTCCTTGAGTGGCAATGGATTCTCGTGGGAAAAGCCCTTTTCAAAGGGAGCTTTTCTTTTGTAAATTAGAATCTTCTGAAAAATAATGAATCCTGCCAAACTTACAACAGAGTAGTTTGACCTAAAATTCACCTAAGAAAAGGCTTCGTTTCTATTTCAGCAAATGATTGAAAACCAAAGATTGGTATAAGACACACTACACCATACTGGCTACAGGAAGACGGGATTTAAGGCATGTGGAGTCTGATTCCTGGCTGGAGATGGGGTGCGAATTATTCCTTTCCCGCAAGCCACCAGCGTGGCCCCGAGGACAGGGCTGCCTGCCCTGAAGTGTAAGGGGCAGCTCGGATTTGTTCCGCAGCTGGCACATGTCAGGACTTCCCTCTCAAGAGGTTGAGAGGGGCCTGAACAAATGTAAAGAAATGGGAATTAAACTCTTTTCATGCCTGGTTATAATGAATGATGTCTGGGGACTCTTTGACAAGGAAATTAAAAATCTTCTGCATTTCGTGGTTTAGTGAAAAGAACGCTAACTTTTGAATCAAGGGTTGGCTCAACCTCTTACCAGCGGTGTGACCTTGAACAATTCGCTTCACCTCTCTGTGTTTCCACACCTTCCCTGGTATTACTCTCGCTATGAGGATACTATAAGGGTGCAGAGGGCCGGGAGCCTCGCCTGGTGTGTAGAAGTCACTGAATAAATGTTGGACCGCACCCTCCCTTTCTTGTGCTAACCTAGCAGAACAGAGGCCCCGGAGTCCTTAGAGAAGGGGTTCCCAAACTTTAGTGTGCAAAGGATCACCCAGGACATTCTTTGAGACAAACATTTCCTTGCTCTGATGCAGTAGGTCAGAGGTGAGGCCGAAACACCTGCAGGCCCACGACAGGCCAGATTCCTAAGGTCCCACTTGGAGGAACAGTGCCCAAGGCCTTTCTAACAGTGCACCTGTCGGGGACAAAACCACGCTCGAACTGTGCCTCTCTAAGTTAAACACATGAATCAACATTTTCTCCTTTCCGTATCTATCCGTCTGCATCGGTGAGGCTGCCCAGCAGTCCCTGCCTGCTTCATTCTGGAGTGTTTCGGGTGACATTGGGGCACACGGACCGGCAGAGTGTCCTGCCAGTTCCCTAGCACCCTCCCTGTCTGGCCAGATTTTGCCATCAGCTGCTTCCAAAAACCTAAATCACGCCTTAGACATGCTGTGTAAAGGAGACCTTGAGGCAGAAAAGGTTAAGTGGGAAATGGAATCACTCTGTGGCAATTAAAGCCCTTTGAAATGACTTCCACTTCTCTTCAGTATTCTAACGGAATGTTGTTACCCACCTCAATGCCTGGGACATTTTTCTGACGTTGCTATTTAGGAAATACACATCTAAGTATTAGTGAATGCCCGGCATCATCCGGTCATCAAGTTCTGTAAAAAAAAAAAAAAAAATCTGTATTTCATTTTGGCCAAAGGTTTTTGTTTATTTGCTTAACAAAACAGCTGGTAAATTAACATAGTCAGCCTCCCTTACTTATTCTGTCTTCCTGTGCCTCCTGACTGGTAAGAAGAAAAATAAACAGTCGCGAGTCCACGACATGCCCAGGAAGATGAGGAAGAAGGGGGCCAGGGACAGAATGTCAGAGTACAGAGTCCCCCTTCTTACAGAGGCAGCACGCAGGGTGTCCCCGTGTGTGCGGCTGCGGACCACTTGCAGATCCTGCTTATATTTCCAGATCTTCGTCTTGACTGGGGATTAAATCAATACACTGAAGCCAGAAGCACAAACCAAAAGGGACCACGTAAAATCTCGGCCGGGGGTGCAGTCACTCCAACCACTCACCTGTCAGCAATCGAGCGAGGCACTAACATCGCCGATTGTTCTTAAGTTAGTTCCACCTGATCTACTGGTTAGCTGGTCAGCGGCTACACCATGACTAACCCAGGACTCTAATCAGTGTCTGTGATGCAGCAGTCCTGAGGAGAGCAAAACCAAACCAAACCGTCCTTGTGAGACGCCCTTAAGTCACAGAGCTAGAGTCCATCTCCTAATAACCGAGACTTTTTCTTCCTCTCGCTCTCTCCTCCTCCCCGCCCTCCCCTCTTCTGGCTCTCATAGTCACACAGGCTACTTGTCCAACAGAAAGTCCTCTTGTTCCAAAATGCCAAAATCGACGCCAGCTACTTCTCTTTTGTTCAGCCCCAGTGCCTTCTCATATCCATCCCTGAAACATACCCTAAAGCGATCACTTGTTGCTGCGGGACAAAGGCAAGCGTGGAAAAGAATGTCAAATGAGGTCTGCGAGTTCTCTGAGCATTTCAGACGCCGGCGGCACTCCGCCGTGTCGGCATCGTAGTCAGGCGGAGAGCTCCCCCTAATGACCAGCTCGTGAAGGGAAACGAAGGAAAGCCAGAGATTTCCAGGGGCTGCGTTTCCACAGACGGAACACAAAGCAGGCCCCTTATCAAATGCTAATCTTGTTCTAAAAAGTCTCGCCCTCCTCGTACCCCCTCCACTGTCACCCACAAGTTTCCCTCCCATCGCCAGCAGCCTCTATGTTAGAGTCCCACTTGTCAAGGCCACCTGCTGGGCTGCCCTGTCCCCCCAGGAGAGCACATGCCTGTGGCACAGGGAGGATGTTTCACACGGAGCCTGGCTTAGACGGCGTCTCCTTGTCACAAGTGCCAGACTGTCATGGTGGACTCTTGGGAGCTGTTTGAAAAATTACAGTTTTGGTCCTGAATGAAAGGATTGCATTTCTCCTGAAGGCCAGCTGTTGGCGGACTCCGGTGCCAAGAAGGCACTCTTCGAAGTGTCCTCTCGTGTTTCTTTAAATCGTTACTAATCCTCTGGCTGAGAAGCAGCCAGCAAGCCTCACTGGGGATTTGTTTGCTCACTGATAGGGCAGGACCCCGATATCTGCTCTGCTCAGGAGCACGAGAACCAGAGAACACGCAGTCCTCTGAACAGCAAACACGAGCGGCTTCCACATCAAAGGAAACGAGTGTCATTTAGGGCAGCTGACAGAAGCCTCCAAGTCATTCGGGTCTCCTCCCAGCCAGAATAAGGGAGGATGTGGCCCCCGCAACCGTCTTCTGCCCCTCACCTTCTCTGGGCCCTGACTCCAGTCAGGTCGGTAGGACCCACGCCCTGCGCAGGGCCCCATCTCCGCGCCCCAGGTGTGGGGTACTAGCCCCACTCCCCTCCACGCCAGCCCTCCGCCAGGACATTGCCAGCAGTCACCTGCTCCCAGAGCTGCCGTTAGGACCCAACGTGATGAATGCACTAATCCAGAGGTGGCAAACCGGAGGCCAAACGGGATGGTCAGACAGATTTTTAAGAATGTGCGGTGCTTTCAAAAAGTCTGAATAATCAACATTTAAAAATCAGGATACTCCATAGATTAATCCTTTTAAAAAGAAGGCAAACCAGCTGCGTGGAGCCTGATGTCACCCGCTCACAGGGCCTGAGCCGCAGCTGGCCCAAAGAGGAGCCTGGATCTTACCACTCCTGTCCAACTCCCCACTCACCTAACCCCCCCACCCCCCACCCCCACTCAGCTACCCTCCCTCGAGCTACTGGCCTGGCCCCTGAGGCACTGTTTGCAACCATGAATTAATCAGATATATAACACATTAACACAGATTCGTTTATTTGGCACCTCTCCCAGGTAACATCTTAACCCAGTTAAAATGCCTGTCTACAGAAGATTCCTAAGAAGTGATTCTAATGAAATCTGATAATGGGAAGGTCAATGGGGGAAAATATTCTAGCTTCAGAAAGCTTTTCAGCACCTTCTAATTTCTCAGTGACAATTGGGTGCTTGCCACATTTTCAACATAGGACCCACTTTGTACTATCTGGTTGATTTGTTCAAATTAGTTCCACGTGAGAAATAAAAAAAGAGAACATGGAGTAACCCTAAATCCTGTTTGGAACAAAACAGACTGCATCAATAAATACAGAATTTTGAGATGGGCCTGAAGTTGGGGACTGAAAGAAATCAGAATAATTTGTATTTTTTCTATGTTTTCCTTTTGACTGGTTTTTAAAGGAATCCATATCCGTAAGTCAAAGATGTTGTTTTCAGGCAAATGTTGGGGTGTTTTCAGCTAAGAAAAAAAAATCCAGGCAGGCCAGGAGTTATCACAATGACAATCACAGGGCTCAAATGCAGACAGCCAATGCGATACTTGGACAATTATTTTGGACAGAAATTGCAAGCCTATTGTTTTATGTTTTGCTCTTTAAAATATAGATGCTTGGGGTCACCTGGGTGATTCAGTCAGTTAAGGGTCCGGCTCTTGATTTCAGCTCAGGTCATGATCTCAGGGTTGTGAGATCAAGCCCCAAGTTGGGCTCCACTCTGGTCCTGGAGCCTGCTTAAGATTCTCTCTCTTGGGGCGCCTGGGTGGCACAGCGGTTAAGCGTCTGCCTTCAGCTCAGGGCGTGATCCCGGCGTTGTGAGATCGAGCCCCACATCAGGCTCCTCTGCTATGAGCCTGCTTCTTCCTCTCCCACTCCCCCTGCTTGTGTTCCCTCTCTCGCTGGCTGACTCTGTCAGACTCTGTCTCTGTCAAATAAATAAATAAATAATCTTTAAAAAAAAAAAAAAGATTCTCTCTCTCCCTCTTCCTCTGCCCCTCCTCCACCCACTCCCCCTCCTCTGCATGCACTCTCGCTCTAATAAATAAATAAATAAAATAAGAGTTTGGTTAGATGGGTTTAGTTACTCAGTTGATAGAGATAGAAGTAAGTAAATACAACTATAGATATTATAATACTACATAGAAAAAGCAAGTCTTATGTTCTGAGGATAGAATCTACCAAATTTTCATTGTCTTCCTCTAAGTCTGCAGCCCAGAACTCAACACCCCAGGAGCACGCTTCAATTCTTGATGCCTGACTGTGTCCATGAAGCCATGCTTCTCAGCCTATTATACTACAGCTTGTCCTATTTTACCTGAAGGACTTTTCCAATTAGAATGTTGTAATCAGAAGTTAATCAGGCTGAACATTCATAATACTGTCTATAATTTTACCAGAAAAAATATATTTGTTCTAGATATTAGATTCTTTTTTAATCTCTCTTTTACAGCTTTATAGCACTGAGTTTTTTTAATTTAAGACAAAATTTTAAAGCATAAATTATAAAAATGCTGTAAAATAATTTTTATAAAAATTACTAGAAAGGTATTCTTGATTTTTAAAAACAACCTTTTTTGAATCCTCAACTTGGGTAAATCCTTCATTGACCCAAGCACTCAACTTATCAGCTCATATTTTTGTAATCTTATCATAAATAAGCAACAATAGTAAAAATTGTTCATTGGAAGTGTAAGTTTTGAACAGGATGAATAATTCAACTTCTACATCTTTCCAGATTGCTGTGGGACTACCTAATAAGCAGTCATGATTATAACAGAAACCTTACAACACTGAAAGATAATAAAATCTCAGACAATACCAGAAACTTCAAGTTTATCTATTCTAACACCCTTCATTTCATAGGTGAGGAAACAGAGGCAGCAAGTGCTCAAATGAATTGTCTAGGAAGTTACACTGTTTCTGAGAAGCGAAAGCAGGGATGACTTCCGGTCTGGTGTACTCTCCATCATTCCAAGCCTGAGTGAGGGAATCTCCAACTGTGTGGAATATTCTGCACTAAATTAAGGCAACCAGGAGAGTTCATAAACACCCCCTCCTGATAATGGATTCTAGACTTTTTAGGCCTTTCCTTTCTTTTAGCATCTTTGTAAATATTTTTTTTTTTAGAGAGAGAGAACATGAGTGGTGGGGGAGGAGCAGAAGGAGAGGGAGAGAGAGAATCTTAAGCAGGTTCCACGCCCAGAGCAGAGCCCAACACAGTGCTCGAGCTCACAGCCCTGAGATCATGACCTGAGCCAAAATCAAGAGTCAGAAGCCCAACCGACTGAGCCACCCCAGCACCCCAAGTCCTTCTTATAAGAATTCACTGACTACCCCAAATGGCCTTTTAAACATGAGCACTGGTTGATTCAACCAGCATTTATTGCCACACTTGCCAGCGTGCACAGGACCCCAGACTAGGCTCAGAAAGAATGACAAAGAAATGGAAAAGTCTTCCCTGCCCTCCAGAAGCTTCCAATCTCTTCGAGGAGACAAGAAATAAATGTGAGAAATAGTTAACAGAAAATGTAAAGAGTCCCACTGAATCAATGGTAGGGCGAAGTGTTACAGGACTAGCCAAAGAGCAAGACCAAATATGGACAGGTGGCATCAGGAGACACCCTTCACGGAAGCTGATGCTTGAACGAAGCTCAGTTAAACCGTTAAGGGGAGGGGGGCAGAATGTGGAGGAGGGAAGAGGAGGGGAGGGGAGGGGAGGAAAAAGCAGGCCTTCAAAAGACCGCCCCACTGCAGTAAAATACTTCTGACTACTCTGCTTTCCCCTTCAAGTCATTGCTATAAAGAAGTGCCGGTTCTTAAAACAACCAAAGTCACCTCCTAGCCTTGACCCCTAGCGGTTTCCGATTTCTGGCACTCATGACTTTTTCTTCCTGTGCAGGCCCCCAAAAGCAGCACCCTCTGAGCACCCTTGTGCACCATGCCTCTGCAGCACCCCTTAGGGAGGCAAGAACCATGAAAGGCCAGTGATGTGTTTCTGGTAAGATGGAGCCCCAGATCCAAATCCGTGGTCCTGCTTATGGAGAACTGTCCAGTTACCCCTGGGGAGAGGAGAAAGTGGATTTGCAGAGAACCCCCTTGTGGAAAGGAGAGTTGGTCCCCCTGCACTGGCACAAGATTGGAACTTCCTCTCTGGCATCAGGAAAACCTTGAGCCAGCTCCACAGACCCTAGCGAAGGGGAAAAAACCACCACTAGCGGTACCCAACCATGCCACAGGCCCTGTACATACACAGCTCCCTCAATCCTCAAAGCAAAACTGCGAAGTGGCTACACCATCATCCTGGTTTATCACCTGTAGACGCCAAAGAGGCGGCAATAACACGCCCGGGGTGACAGCAGTATTGTGTTAAGCCGGAGTGTGAAGTCAGGTGGGCCCCAGCACTCGGCTCAGGCATCACCACCTCCCTGAGGTTACTCAAGGTGAAAGGGAAGCAAGACCAGGACATACTCCTTTGTGTCAGAGCTCTGGCTCTCCGCTAAGCCTGAAGGGGCCTGGCATCCATGAGTGATTCAGGAAGAGATTCCCGCTGATTACTGGGGGAAGCTGGACCCAGGGGAAGCCTGACAAAGTGTGGACTCTTGAAGGTGAAGGCCAAGTCATTGTTCTACCCCTTGCGGCACCTGGGACGACACCTTTCCTGGCTGTCTGCCTCCAATCTCAATAGCTGCTTAAAATAGTGAATCTGCCCCAAAACTTTGCTTCGTGGTATCCTTAGTTTATCTGTACTAACTTTTCTGCTTGCCTTTTTCTCTCTGCCTTTTTTTACTGGAATGAAAGAAGATGGTGGTGACTTGCAAAAATTTGACTTCAAGACCATTGTCAGAAAGGTTCATATCATGTGTGCTATAAACAAGTGGCCCCCAGCAATTTCCGGTGTGGTAAAGGTCTGTGGTACAACGAGGGGCGCATTGGTCATTTGTAGAGACTGCCCCGAGCAAAATTCTTTCCTTGGAATGGATCGTTCCATTCTTTTTTTTTTTTTTTAAAGATTTTATTTATTTATTCGACAGAGAGAGAGACAGCCAGCGAGAGAGGGAACACAAGCAGGGGGAGTGGAGAGGAAGAAGCAGGCTCATAGCGGAGGAGCCTGATGTGGAGCTCGATCCCGTAACGCCGGGATCACGCCCTGAGCCGAAGGCAGACGCTTAACCGCTGTGCCACCCAGGCGCCCCTGGATCGTTCCATTCAATATGGATCCCGGTTCAAGCTTTCTCGCCATGCCCAGTAACCACCAGGCTGGTCGACAAGTACCAGGCTATGTCCTGAGATTAGATCAATATCCTAGGAAAGCCGGGACTGCCATTAGGACAACAGAATTTCCCTTGTTCTGCATACATTGAGATGATCTTTTTCCTTTCCCCCAAATTTATCACAAAGGAAATGAAAATCCAAGTATCGCAAAAGAGATAACAAAAAACTAGATCAAAAAATGACTTTAAAAAGAAATGCTGATAAACTATTTACAGCTTAACTTTCTACACAGATCGATGGTACATGTAACAACTTATCAAGACCATAATGCTGAAGTTTGGCCCTAAATTGTGCTCCCATGAATGTTTCTTATATTCTGCTCATAAAATCTCTGAAGACTGAGACCCCATGTAGGTACAGTTACTGCTATTTCAGATAAACCTGTAATAAAGTTAATCAGGCACACATTTAACAACATACATGTGGTAATTGTTATGGCCTTGCATAGTAATTGGACATTAAGATTAAATGGTTCACATAAATTACAGAAAAATGGAAAAGTCACATTACCCTTTCCTTCCTCTATACTACTGGTTCCCAAATGCCTGTGCAGACCACCTATAGCCAAATCATCTGGAGAGCTCTTTGAAGTGATAAATTCCTGACCTCTTTCCCCCAGAAGAGTCAGATTCAATACATTTGTTATATAGGGAAGCTTTGCATCATGCCAAGGATCTCGAGTTCAAGTGCCTTCACAAGCAAGGCAAGTAAATTTGTGTATAAGACAATATCTTTTAACAGAAGTAAGTGTGTGTATAAGGAAATGAATGTTCTATCCAAAGGCATGTACTCTGAGAATGTTTTTTAAGCTACTTAATTCTTATTTATTTTGAGAGACAGAGAGCATGTGCACAAGGCAGGAGGGGGTGGGGATGAAGTGGGAAGAGCAGAAGGAAAGGGAGAGGGAATCCTAAGCAGGCTACACACCCAGCCCAGAGCTCGGTGCAGGGCTCACTCCCACAACCCCGAGATCATGACCCTAGCCAAAATCAAGGGATGGACGCCCAACTGACTAAGTCACCCAGGCGCCCCTGAGAATATATCTTAATACTGTTACCCTCTTCTGCCACCCCTTCCCTACCTTGCACCCCTGCAAGACACCTCTGTATACCAAATTGAGGCTGACAGTTTGCAACCTCTGTGGATTATACCACACTTCCCATATCTTAAGGGTTTACATTTGCTGCTACAATGAAGTAGAAATGGTACACAGAAGCCCTTCCTATATTGCAGTTAATCCTAAATCACTGTTTACTATACACATTCTTTCATTTCATTCACTAAATCTTCATTGGGCATCTGATAGGTTTCAAGGGCTTGCCTCAGCACTGGAAATACAACATTAAATAAGACCAGTAGTTCACAGCGTGGAGGGCTATGTTTCAAAACGATTCTGATGGTCAGAATTGCATGAAAATATTCCTTTAAATCCAAGTGCAAAACTGATTTCTCACTGTCCAAGCGCTGAGGGAACAGATCTCTAGGAGAATCTAGTTTGAAGTATTCCTCCCCCATCTCCCACATCCCAATATCAACATAGAGGACAGGCCAACATCCGAGGCTCTGCAACTCTCTAAAGCAGACGTTACCTCATGCTACATGGCTTCCTTGTTCAGAGTGGCTCCAAGAGAAATGAGGCTTCCAGGACATTCCATCCTGTGGCCTGTTTGGAGATGTATTTGAAATGACCCATTTCTGGAGGGTGTCCTTCTCTTCCTTGAATCAAAAGATACTGAGATTCCTTTTTATCTTAGGCTCCCCCAGCCCGTGCTTAGTGTTTATATGGCTAAAATGTTGAGCAAGTCACTCAATTCCATTTCTGCGCTCACTCCTTCGCTACGGAAATGCAAACTCCCCTGGGTAATTCCAGGCAGTTTCTTTACCCAGAGATCATCTCTGGCCACAGAGCAGCTCAGCTGCAACCCGCGTTGTGTGCACTGCATAATACTGTAACATTTTCAGAGTCAGGGAAGATTTATTCAGTGATCAACAGCTTCAGCATCCTGAATCACTCCAGAGACAGTCTGTTAAAGAGGGGACCTTGAGGGAGCTGAAAATGTAAGCAAGAAGTGAAATAATCCTCGCTTTCCCTTTTAACCCCTTAAGCCCTGATAAGGAAGTCACATTCGTTTTTTTTTTATATGCATAGGGGAAAATTTCTAGAAGTAAATCCCTCAAAATATTAAGAGTACTTATCTGTAGAAGGTAAAATTAAAGGTGATCTTTATCATTTTCTTTTTGCTAATCTATATTTTCTACAATAAACTTTAACTCGGTAGTAAGAAAAATATTTTAAGACACATATTTGTATACTGTTCTTCGAAAAGATCTTTCAAGGGGAAAAAAAAAGACATCATTAGCTATCTCAGAAACTAGGTCAGAATTGGGAAGACCAGCACACTATTCACCAAGAAAAGATAGAGTGGTTAAATATAGCCAGAAAGTAAAGGCTTACAGAGCTTTTAATATTTGAAGTCAATGCAAGTCAGGAATTGCTGCTAATTTTTATTTAACACTACCCACTGGACCAAAGCTGTTCACCTAATCCCAGTTTGCTTAGAAATTCGGAACTAAAGATGTCCTGAGAGTGGTGTGTACGCAACTCTCTAAGACCCTTCGAAGTGTATATCCAAACTTCCCTGTGATCTCTAATGGCCGTCTTGCTAATTGAATACAAACCAAGGAGGCAGATAACGGAATTCTCTCCCTACTCTAGTCTGTCCACTTTTGGAACACCAATGGTTTCATGGCTGAAGGAAGAAGCAAGCCACAACTTGAATGATCTTTGAACTCAAGATCAAGGTGAGATACATCTCTTAGAATTACAAACACATCTTCCCTCCCATTCCCGCCATCAGGCTGCATCCGTGTGCACAACTACTTCGATAGAATTCAGTTTGTTAAAGAAACAAACTTACTCAGCAAGCCAGCTTGGGGCATTTGCTTACCTGATGGCAGGATTTTTAACTTTGTTGTCATTTGACCTCATATACACACAGCCAAAACCATAATGCCTGAGAAAATGTAGCTTAGAACGAACACCAGGGAAAACAGCCACCAACAGACCAGGTAAGCAGACAACAGGCAGAGAACACTGTGAACAAAGACCACCCATCCGACTAAAGGGAGGGGGCCAGATTTCAGATGGTGAGCGGGTATTACCAGACAAACCTCCGTATGTAAAACCACCAGATAATTACATCCCCGTCAGGAAACAATCTTTCACAAATTATGGATTTGGGCTGAACTTTTAATATGAAGGATGATGTTTGTTACTTTCAGTTTAAAAGAATGCCTCACCATGTCAATTACACTTCAGTTAAAAGAAAAAATCTCACGGTAGGAAAACGCTGAGCCTGGATCCCTCTAGTAAACACAGTAAGAATTATATTTAAACCTATTTATGAAAAGTCAAATTAATTGTTTTCACTAAAGTAATAACCAACTTTGATTACATAGACTAAAAAGCACTCTTTAGTTAACTCACTATTCAGTTTTTACCAGGCAGACATTAGCCCGTGCTCAGTCCTTAACTATGACGTCTACAATCAACTCACCCAGACAGTTTAAAATATGGGCGTCAAAGCTTCATTTTTTTTCCTATTAGTAATCGCAAGAAAGAAAAATAAAAGTAAGACTTGAAAATGTTTAAAACACTGACAAGTCAAGACAAAGGGAGAGAGCCCCATTTCCATAAAAATATTGTGCTTTGATGGAATACACACTTCTCTTGCGCAAATTTGCTCTTTAACCATCCCATGAACCCTCCCTCCTGTGATGGGCGAATTGTGCAGTATCTCCTGGTCTTAGCAGCCACACCAAAGGCAATGCTCAGAATCAATGTGCCTTCTGAAATGGGATGAAATGAAGATTTTAAAGGTAGGTACTTATACTACGTGGTTTTAGGTTTTTTTTACATTCATTTAAAGGTATGTTTCACCAATGTTATCAGATTCGATGTTATTCTCTGTTTTTCTAATCATACTCCATAATGAATTTGAACACCAATTTAAGATTAATTTTTTTAATAAAGAAAGAAAAAGAAAAGAAAAACAGAAAGAGGGAAGGGAGGTGTCACTTAAGAAAAATATACACAGAGACTAGGCTTTCTCCTGGATGGTAGGAGACCATCACTAATGAGAATGAGGCCTTCTCTTTCTCTGTCTCTCTCTCTCTGTGTGTCTCTGTCTCTGTCTCTCTCTCTCATACACACAGACAAAACTGAGAGATGCCACCATGAACAATCCCAAGGATATGCATTTATTCATTTCTGAATGCTGTATGGTTTCATTTTAAGGACAATTAAATATGTATTTGCATTCATTGATATATGCTCTTGTGTGATGTGTTCAAGCCAGAGAAATTCTGCAGAGGTTCGCCACCAAATGTACTCCAGATTCTATCAAATCCTATCAAATGTATCCCCTGAAAGACACTCTCGATCTTCTAGATCTCCCTTATAAATTTCCTACTTAATCGGATGTTAATGCGATATTTTTCTTGTTTATTTCTTAATTCCTGTCCCCAAAAAGCTCTTTTGGACACACGCATTCATTCATATACTAAATTGTGATTCAAACTTGTGTATAAGCATGTTAATAAATAATACATCGTCTTGTCAGCTTTAGCAAATATGTGTTAGGTTACAATATTTCCTCTTCTTTCCATCGGTCCATTTGGCAACCGTTTCATCCAGCACAACACACAGCCGAGTGAAACCACTCCAAGCTTTGTCCTTAACCAAGACTCACCGTGGCATTTCACTGTTAGGGTGGCAGCATCGGGTGACCTGTGGCATAGCCCTCAGTGAAGTGAAAACCATTTCACTGGCTGTCTTTTCAACTGTGACAGGCCTTAGTCAAAAAACCAGAGAGTGTGACCTGCCAATCACAGGAGTGAGAGGCCCGAGGGCCATATGTCACGCGATTCTACAGCCCCTTCTGACTTCCAGTGTAAGTAATTCCCAAATAGCAGGCTCCTCTCACCCAGGAGCTGCAAACACAAGAGTTTTTCCATCTACTCTTGTAACTTGTTTGGTCATGGACTTGGGGGACTTCAATGTGAAAATTATTTCCCTGGTGGTATCTTGTCATTGGTTGAGATATGGGATTATTGGTCTGCTAGATCCACAATTCCCCAGAAAAGATCGTTGATCCAAATCTGAGAGAGTAGCAGAATCCGCGTGTGGCCCTGGCGGACTTTGCCCATCACCACACTCCAGGAAATGCGGCCTTGAGCAGGGAACACATTTCTCCTCGAATGCAAATTAGGCTGTTGAGCTGCTAAGCCCCCACCCAGAGCACGGTCTCTCATCCTCACCACGCGAGCTGCCAGCCCCAAGCCTCAAAAGAGAAAATGAGGTTAAAAAAAACCACTGATATATATAAAAACCACTGTACACATGTCATTACTGCTTTACTACTAATAATAATATCAGACGCTATACTTTCGCAAACTGGTACCTGGTCTGCTTTTCGCCAACTGGTCTACAGCACGCAGGTGCTTGGGTTTAGAGAAAACTATGGCCTCGGTAGCTGAAAGGATTTTGAAACAGGTGCTCCCCACACTTACCATCCTGTTCCTCTTACTCACCCCTCAATCTGACTCTCTAACGCAGTTTATTAGAACTGCCTGGAAGGCTTGTCAAAACACAGATTGCTGGGCTCCACTTAAGGAGTTTCGGATTCAGCAGATCCAGGGTCAGACCTGAGAGTTGCATTTCCAGAAAGTTCCTAAGTGATGCTGGCATTGCTTGTCCAGAGACTATTCTTTGAGAATCATGGCTATAAAGAGCACTTCATTTAGAATATTAATAGAGGTATGGGAGAGGTAAAAATAAATGAGTTATATGGAGAAAATGTGGGTGGTGGGAAAAGAGGGGATCCCAAATGGTCGTAATAAAGAATTATCAGCCTGTCAGATATACAGATCACCTGGTTTTAATCTCATTTATAGGTGAGTTAACTGAGGCTCTAGGTGATTAGGTCATCTACCCAATATCGTGGGGCCGGCCCATCAATAACACGACCAGAACTGAACTCCAGTTCTCCTCTATTCCAGCTCTATGCTTTCTGGTGCAACACTGCCGGCAGTGAGGGTTCTCGCTATTTTTGACAAGGAAAGAAATTTCACACTTGATCTCTTTTTTTAAAAAGTGTTCAGGTAACCTACTCTAGTCACTTGAATTGAAATGGGAGGACAGAAGAGGAAGCATCATGAAATAATACATGGTCCAGCCATGCACAAATAGGTTTTCAAGGAATGGCAAATTTCCTAACCAGGTTGGGTGATTTAGTAGTTGACCTGGCATTGATCTTGAAACTCTCTGCTCAGTGTCTTGACTTCACTATCCAGAAGGTTCTGGAGGAGCCCCATTCCCTGCTTGGTTTTTGACCGTACCGGCTTTCCGTGCTCATTCGGTTTTCACTTGTGTCTGGCAGCCACCAGGGCTGCACTTGCCCTAGAAGCATGGGCCAGCTCCCAGGACAGAATGGAAATTTTCCACTCTCTTTTTAGGAACATCTCCACATTAAAACTGTCTGGTAACTGACCAGCTGCCACCCAGTGCTGTTTAATCCTCTCTCTTCTGGCCCGAGAGCACAGAATCTTCCCTCTCTAGTATGTTGTGAAGATTCTGAAGAGGAGAGAGGAGAGAAAATCATTGTAACCAAAAGCCTGTGAGTGGACAGCCAGCATGCTCAGCCCTCACTGTGCGAGAAATAAATGTACACGAGTTTGTTTTGAATTTGAAAAAAAAACAGAAGACATGGGGCTATTCCTCATGTTGTTAATTTAGTTGGGCTCCTATAGTCCTGCACCTTAGACATAATAGGCCCTGATAGGTGTATGTTGATTTGGTTGAATTTTAAGGGCACATCCTTTTCAGGCGAGCTAACATCACCCAGGGCCATCTGAAAGAGGAGAGAGCAAGAACCCACAGACATCACGTGGAAATGTGGTGAATTCAGAGTACTAAGTAAATTTCTGGTAGCATACATCACCACGTTTCAAGTATTGTAAGATCGTGTACACATTAGTAGTGAAGCAATTCTAGAAAGATCTAGAAATAAGTATTCCCACCCATCTCCAATTTGGTCACCATTCCTAGTCCCAGTAATAAAAACAATAATGCCATCGGACTACAGTTTGGTTATCATAGATTTGCTAGAATGTTGTTTATCTTCGTCTCACTGGCCTTTCCCCAGCAGAAGTACTGAACTCTAGCCCTTTTTCAATTCATCTCCTGGTCTTAGGAAAGACAGGAAGATGAGAACAGGAGCAGGAATGTGCTGGTTGAACAGCCAGTCCTCTCAGGGAAGGGGTCACCTGACTTGCTATGTTTGCCAATTTCTGTGGTGTAAATACTCCATCACGGTCTATTTAAACCTGTCAGCAATTTAACAACAGACTTGCAAAATTCCTGACAAAAATGGGCTCTCATGAGCTGCTACAGGCCAACGCCAGCACACCGCTGGATAGGCAAGAAAATTTATGTCACAAGATTATGCCATACTAAACTAAACTGACGGGATTTTCTCCACCCTGTAGGAAAAAGAAAAAGAAGAAAGAAAGAAAGAAAGAAAGAAAGAAAGAAAGAAAGAAAGAAAGAAAGAAAGAAAGAAAGAAAGAAAAGAAAGAGAGAAAGAAAGGAAGAAAGAGAGAAAGAAAGGAAGGAAGAAAGAAAGACAACATTGGAATGGTGGGAGTAGACACAACTGTTCTAGAATTCGGGTAACATGAATTGTGGTTATTTGCCAACAGCCAGATAGGTAAATGCATCAATAACGGGCAGAATCAACTAAAATGACACGAACTCAGAGTGACTGGAGACATAGTAAGACTCTGGCATTAGTTCACAGAGGCTAAAGGGAAGCCTCAGTCGTCTGTTGTAGTATGATAATATTGGAACGTGTTACCCAAAGGTCAGGGCTTCAGACTGCCGGTCCCAGGATCCCACAGATTCCGCTAGTACACTGCCCTAAGTTACCAACCTCAGTATGAGCCAGTGACCTCTGCTCCCAAGACCTAAAGGGACAGTGGGATGTGACAAAAAAGCACTCGCTTAGGATTGCAAAGCCCCAAACACAGTCCTTGTCCTCTATTGAATGACTTTGGGAAAATTATGTGACTTTTCTACGTTTCAGGTTGCCTTGTCTATAAAGAATCCCCTGAAGTCCCTTATGGCTCTAAAATGCCAGGCTTCTAAGTGGAATCTTTCAAAATCACTTCAGTTGGTTTGAGTTGCAAACTGTGTTTGCTGCAAAATACTGGTAGGACAAAAGCCTGCTTGAATACAACACAATTGTCACTGGGGCTTTAGCACTGGAGCTGGGCACACCGCTCTGGCGGAATTGTAGGTGAGAACCAATGTCAGGGGCGGAGCAGGAAAAGCAGCTCCTTGCCTTTTAATAATTTCAGGAACGGAGGACTGGAATTTGCCTCTGAACTTGCGCGCACCCACCCCGCCGTCGTTCCTGTTCACGGCCTGCACGCGGACAGCACAAAGGCCACTCCTCCCCAGAGCCCACATAGCACGTCGGGGCGGGCCTTGTGATTGGAGGTCCACACGGCTCCTTATCAATGCAGGTTAAGTATCCTCCTTGGCACGAAGTGCTCATTTTACAAGATGATCTGGAACAACCCTTTTATTACTCCACCTAGAAATTAAAATCATCAAAGATTCAGTTCTCTGCCCATTGAAAATAACATTGTACTCATCCCTGAACTTAGTGTGAAGTCTTCCAGAGACTTCTGACTAATGAATTCTGTGTGTGTGTGTGTGTGTGTGTGTGTGTGTGTGTGTGTGTGTGTGAGAAAGAGCTCGCGAATGTGTGAGTGGGATTGGGGAAAGGGAGGAGAGTGGAAACGGGGTCTGGAGAGCTGGGTATATAAGCCTGAGAGCTTGTGTGTATATGGATATCATGCCCAGAAAAGTGGCCAACAAACGATTTTAAAATAGAGGATTTGGTTTTGTCGGAATTCTAATGGCTCCAAACATTCACAACAGCAGCTTTAATCTAGAGTTCCTCAGGTATTACTAATTTGTGAATTAAAACCATAATTATTGAAGATTGATGTAATGTCTTCGCCTCCCTGATTCAACATCAAACAATCAAATCTCAAATTTATACTTTGAAAACAATGCGAATAAACACCGTACCGAGCATAATTACCAAGAGGCTCTGTAAAGCCCCAAAATGAGACGGTAGACAAGAATACATGACTGAGGGCACAGAGAGGGAGGAGACAGAGCCTCCGAATGGGAGTAAAGATTGCAAACTAAAAAGTCAGCTTTTGGAACTACTTGCCGTGTTTGATTTTTCCTGGAACCAAGGGAAAAAAACCTAGCTTTGAGTCTTTGTGATGATTAATTTTTCTAAGAAAAAAGAACTTTATTTAAATCAGGCCCTTAGGTTGGCTGAGTGCGCGGAAGCCTCGCTCAGCCTGCAGATGTCTGTCTGAGCTGCCACATGGCCGGAACCGGCGCTGGGGGCCTCAGGAGCCCAGCACAGGACCCAAAACTTCTGATTTTGGTGCCGGTTCCAAAACTCGCCGTCCCTTTCCAGTTCATTACAAACGCCTATTGTTTGCCATATTTATCTGCCATCACTGCTGTTTGTTAGCAAATGGAAAGAGAACTGCCAGGACTAAATTTCAGCCAGCCCTCAGAATAGTGCAAAGGCGCTACCGGAATTGCACGACAGATGGTCTTTGAATGATATACAGAACCTCTGCCCTTGGGCCCGCGTCGGAGGAGCTGTTTTGGATTGTTGCTCGTAAGAGTGGGAGGTTGTTGTGTGATATGTGATTATTCCATAATAATTTTAATTATTTTGCCTGTTTTCAAACAATAGTCTCAGCCTTTTTTAATTTTTACACTCACTGAGTTGTGACACGAGCATTCTTTTCTCTATGTTAGCAGGGATTAAAATCAAGCCCTGTATCCCTTCCCATTTTTCAAATAATCCATGTTTAAATAAATTACCTCGGTCTGGAAAACCGAGTTAGGTGGCGTCCTCCTGGCACACACACATGGGCAAGGAAAAGAATTCCTTATTGTCGTGTCTGGTTGGAGATTGTCGCGGTAACAAGTTTCAAGAAAAGCCTGCTCTTTGCCTCTTTGGAGCGGGGGCTCGGGCTACGGGAGCTTCATTTACATGCAAGTGGGGATCCCATCGGATCTGCTCAAAGGTACAGTCCGAGGCAGTCAGACGGCGGCGTCCGATGCGCATGTAAATGAGGCTCCCCAAGTGGGGTGCGGGCTTCTGGAGATGCGGAAAATATGCCATCTCTGCCTCATCCAAATCCAATAGAAACTTCCGAATGTTTTTCTAAAGCAGCAGGAGCCAACGAGAAGCAGATGCTAAACTTTCAAGGCATCCGAATGCATTTCTTTTTCCCAGATAGATGTATTGGCTAAGCTCTGGCCGAAGGGGTTTGGGGTTAGAACCCGGGCTTTTAGTTTCTCAGCCCAGCGGGCCGGCAGATGCCAACCTGCGTGTCCCAGGGGTTCCGGCAGCAGCCTCCGGCTTTCACCTAAAGGGAGAACACCTTTCCGGTAAATGCCAAGGCTGCCAGGGACTGTATAAAAAGATGGAATCTCCAGTGAGTCCAAACCACCGGAGAATCTGGGAGGGAGTTAATATTCAGAAGATGGCCTTTTTTCCACACGTAAGAATGTGTACCTCTACCTGGTGTTTGTTGCTTACGAAATTCTCCCCCAACTCTGTGTCCCCAAAGAAGCTGCAGTTCCAGTCGTAGGGCCGAGAGCCAAAGCAAGCTTTGGGTAATTTCCAAGCCGACTCGTCTGGCACCTTGGTAATAAGAAAGAAATCCTGCCTCTCCTTGGTTTCCAGCTAAGTGATAGAGTTACCTTGAAAAACAGGCATCTCTGGTGAGTGGGGTTACTAGAAAAGAGAAGAAACAAAACTCTGACCCTGCTATTTGATAGAGAAATCCCCCATGGAGTCTTAAGTGCTTCCCAACAACTGTGGTTTTAATCCAGTAACAGCCGCTCCTCTAACAGAGAGAAACCCAACTCACACAGCAGTTAATACCCAAATGAAATTCCGATAACTCCCACTGTGTTGACAAAAAGGATTGGAGAAACGTCCTCTGCTCCTTCCCAAGGAAGACGTGCCTTTGGAGAGATTGAGCCAGCCCACCCTCCCAGAGAACCGCCAGGCCGCTCTCTCCCCAGGAAGGCTGCCGCGCAGACATTTCTGGCTACAGAGCACAAATTCTCAGAGAAAACATACAAATTAATGTTCGGCACAGCTACTCATCCTTCAAGGCAGGGAGGCTCCTGTGAGGGGGACTTGCCCAGCTTGCTGGGCTGCGGGTGCTTTGGTAAAAATGCTGTGGCCGAAAAATTTCACTAAGGCGTGTGATTGAAACTAACAGCTCTGACAATATGAGCCGTCCTACACGATGGAGATCTATGCTCTCCATCTATCTGACGTGGGAAAACCCCAGTTTAAACATATTTATATCTTATAATCAGTCATTAAGTTCCTATATGGGTCAGGCCCTGTGCAAGGTAAGGTAACACATTACCTCTAACCCTTACAACAACCAGGAAGGTATTCACCGCCCTCAAGAAATAATGCAAATGAGGAAAAAGAGTCTCGTGTTGACTAAATGACTTAACAAAGGTAGCATAATAAATAGCCAAGTCAGGATTTGAATCCCTATCTGTTTAATTCCAAGGACCATATTCTTTTCATTGATGTATGTATGTATGGGGAGGGGGTTACATTCACATATGGCATATAGCCTTGTGAAAATGAATGCAAATTTCAGCATATTTTGGATTACTGAAGGAGGAGAGTATGTATATCCGCAGTATCTGGTGTGAATTCTCAAAAAATACTTGTTAACTGGAGTATTCCTTTATAGACATACAATTGGCAAGTAAGCTTTAGTCTTCATCATATCGGCTTTACCTGCTACTTCCTTTGGGCCATTTCACATGATGTTTACCCTGACTGGACCTAAATTCTGGGAAGTTTCCCTGGTTGGGTCAAAAGGATTCAGCCAACCCAGTTCCAGGTGAAAGCAACTATCAGTACCCATTCCTGAGATGAATTCAACACGCATCCAAGAGACACCCATAACCGGCTCAATTCTTCCGACAGAGAAATGTGGTAAAAATAAATTAACTAATTAAATAAAATACAAATAACCTCTTCTAGGCATGGAAAGTTCTGATAACCTCACTGACAGAAATACTTTATTTATTGAGTATGCAATAGGAAAAGGGGCAGACTATTCTACTACATTCAAATACCCAACTCCATTTTGTGTTTTGTAAATAAATTTTCCAGTGTTGGTATCTAATTCACATGATTTAGAAAATAATGCCATTTTAATACAAACGTGCATAAGGAAGAACAGTTACTCACTTTAAGGCAACCACCGGAAGTTTCCGTTCAAGATAAAAAAATAAATGGCCTAGATCAATAGCAAGATGACTATCACTGAAATAAATATATAGTGAAAAGAAAAGCTATATTCAAATGTAAGCCGTTTTGCCACATTTCCTGAGAGCTCCTTTTTTAACATGAGCAGTCAAAATAGTGCCATCCTATCGGGACCCCAAGACCTCGATGGATGGCAAACTTAACAGTGAAAATATTGCACAAAGTGCTTTTGTTCTGATCCACATGTGAATTAGGCTCAAGTATAAAGGAAAAATAAATGGGAATTAGAGGGCAACTCACAGAGGCATTCCAGTTGGGGAGAAAATACCACCATTAAGTCCCAAATGCAATTTACAAATACAGCATTTGAATTTTCTAATTGTTTCTACAAAAATGAGGCTAATGGAATTACATTGGAACCAGCCATTTAATCATATCCTATTTTGCTGACCAACGTCTCTGTACATCCAGTCCTCAACTCCTGCTCACATCTGCAACCTTGCCAAACCTTGAGTCCAAAATGAGAAATCTTTTTCCTTTTTTTTTTTTTTTTTTTGGTTTTGGTTTTGTTTTCCACCATGGGTAGGAATGGAAGAGGCTGGTGATTCCAAGTCCTCCATGTTTCATGGTCAAATAGGATCAATTTGATACAGCTGCCAGGGACATCTGAAGCAGAAAGGGGGCCCTAGAGATTTTCTGTGCCAGTAGGTCTCCAATCAACCAGAACCACTCAGAATCTACTCACCACATTGTCTGCTGCTCTCACTTCCAGTGCCCTAATATGCCCTCTGCAGAGAATAGGAGAAAAGGAAGTTTCCGCTGGGTAAGCTGCCAGGCAAGTGATGTTAAGTGTCTCTGAAACCGGTATATATGTATTTTCTACCAGGAATCCATGAATACACACTTTTGGATGACAATGTTTAAATGTCGCAGTAGACAGTGCAACAGAGCTCCCAAAGGCTTTTACCTAAGCCTAGATACATATGTCCCGTCTGTTTGCAAAGTGCCACACGTACCACACTCCTAAGAGTGAAAAGAACTCAGTTCAGTCTGAGGATGTGAGTCATTCATTCATTCATTCATTCCAGCATTTGTTAAATTTCAGGTATGCCAAGTGGTGGTTATTCAGAATCTATTCTCAGAAAGCGTACTGTGTAGTGGAGAGACGGACATGCTAACGATGACAGTTCAAAATGAGAACCGGTATGTAACAAAAGTTCCCCGAGTTTGATCGTTCCAGGGCTTCCTCACAGAAGCTCCCCACACTAAGGCTTCCTTCTGCTTTTTCACAGAGGCCTCAGGCAATTCCTCTTCTGTCAGGCACGGCTGCTGTCGTCACTCTGCTTCTGGGAACCTGAGTCCTCCTATGGCTGCTGCTTCTGGTGCCATGGCAGGACGTGCTGCTCCTTCGTACCTCTAATTACCCTCAGCCCTTATTCCTCCTCCAAAATCTTGCGGGAAGGCCAGCCTACAGCCATGACAGAGTAGGAAGATAAACCCTCTCCTATCCATGCTTTACCACTTTGTGGGTCCTAAAGACACGTTACAGAGTGTTGTGAAGAGGCACTTGCGGGCCTTCCTTCCATACCCGTGGGACTCAGACACATCGGAATGAGGCCAGGGGACAAATCCAAGCCTCCCAGAAGGCTTCCTGACCTCCTTGGAAAGGCCTTGAGCCAGGCACACTGTGGGCTGTGCAGGCATCACCAGACCTGCTTGAAAATGGAGAGAAGGCAGAACTTGGGATTTCTTTTCCCAGGTTTTTTAGCCTCAATGGCAACACATTTTTGTGGGGTCTGTCCCACCAGCTCACAGACATGTCGTGACACATGTGACTCCTTCAGCTCCAGGGAGGGCAGCACTAGTAGAGATGTGTAGGAAGTGCCATTAGAGCCCAGAAAAGGCAGCCTTATCTGTGAAACCTCACTGAGGAGATATGATTTGGAAAATGAGGTGCACTTTACTAGACCATCATTGTGCATGTAGGAGGAGAAAGTGGCAAGAAGGCAGAGAAATGGCCAATTCAGAGGATTTGAGGAGTGAAGAAGGTACTGGGTATTCAGGAAAATACATGTTTGCTCGCTAAAGCACAATATCTGGTGTGGGGAGGGCAGAAGCAAAGGAAGACACTGGAAAGTGGTGTGGGTTTGACCATAAGGAGTCTTAGATGTCAAATAAAAGAATTTGTTTTATCCTGGTTTGGTTTGGTTTGGTTGTTTTTTTGTTTTTGTTTTTGTTTTTGTTTTTGTTTTTTGAGGGGCGGTGTTTTGTTTTATTTACAAACCCCTGAGGAATTAAGCTGGATGATTATTCAATCATATTTATCCATTGAAAAGATCACTGTACTAATAGTATAGCGGATAGACTTGAGGCTAGACAGACCAGAATAGGAAGAGGCAGGAAGATCTCTACGGAAGAGGCTACAACATTCAGGAAGAGGTAATGAGATATTGTGGAGGCAGAATACTGATAATAAATATGAGTTGTCGGGGGGCGCCTGGGTGGCACAGTGGTTAAGCGTCTGCCTTCGGCTCAGGGCGTGATCCTGGCGTTGTGGGATCGAGCCCCATATCGGGCTCCTCTGCTATGAGCCTGCTTCTTCCTCTCCCGCTCCCCCTGCTTGTGTTCCCTCTCTCGCTGGCTGTCTCTATCTCTGTCAAATAAATAAATAAAATCTTAATAAATAAATAAATAAATAAATAAATAAGAGTTGTCGGGGCGCCTGGGTGGCTCCGTCAGCTAAGCGGCCGCCTTCAGCTCAGGTCATAATCCCAGAGTCCTGGGATGGAGCCCCGTGTTGGACTCCCTGCTCAGCAGGGAGTCTGCTTCTCCCTCTCCTTCTGTCCCTCCCCCACCCCCATTTATTCTCTCTCTCTCTCTCTTTCAAATAAATACATAAATTCTTTTTAAAAGATTTTTAAAAAATAAATGTGAGTTGTCTTAAGCTTCTAAATTTGGGGTGATTTGTTATGTAGCAATAAAAAAATACAAATATAGCTAGCAGGGGACAAATAAGTAGTGTATTCAGAAGAGAGAACTGACAGGAAGTAGTGTTTGCATAGGTGGGGGTAAAAGCAGAACTCGGAAGTTACTGGCCTGGGATGGTAGATAAACAGATTCACTGGGGTCCCGTTGAGCTTGCTGTATCTGCAGGGCATTCAGGTGCCCATGTGTTGAATGCAGTAGGATATAAGGGCTTAATGCCAAAGTTAAGCCAAGGTTCAGTCCTGGCTAGACAGGCCAAACCTCGGTGCCCAAATCTGAGGCGCCAGACAGAAAGTGGCAGCCAAGGGCAGGAGCCAAAGTGGGCAGAGTAACCACGGCAGCCATGTTCTAATGAGCATGCAGGATGGAAGCAGGCAGATGGAAGAGGGGCCTGGGGAAGTTGCCTGCAGGTTTCACAGGGATTCCACGTGCGTATATAACTGCTCCAGAGGGTTTTGTTCTGTGTTGTTGTTGTTGTCATTGTATTTAAGAAGCAAATCAATTCAGGCAGGTCCATGGTTAGGATGTGATCACCAGGGAAAACACAAGGAGAAAGGAAGGAAGACTACGGATGGAGCTCTAGGATGCATCCAAGTTCAGATAAGAGGAAGGGGCCGAGGAGCTTGCTCTACAACTGAAAAGGAGAAGCCTGAGAGGTACAAGAACGAGGAGAACCAGATTTCTCCTGAAAAACCCAGGAAAGAGGAAGTTTCCGGTGGACACGCTCGTGAGTCTTGAATGCCAGCACACATGAGGAAGGCTGAGAACAGCCACTAGATAAGGCAATTATAAGGCGAATGGAATTTAATGTTAGCAGAAGTTTCAAGTTGAGTCCCTTCGCTACTTTATAGCAAATGCTTTCATTTTCTCATCGGGAAAATGAGAGATCAACGATAGTAAAATACCTGCCTTGCTTTTCTCAACAGGTAAGAGATTCTCCCCTTTCTTCCACTCCACCTCCTAAAGGCTTGACTGTACAGAGGTCAATCTTTTCACCCTCGTGGGCATTGGGAGACTGGATCTCCACCTCAGTTAGGACTCCAAATCTGCCCTGAACTGCTTTGTCAGGTCCCCCATTACTGCAAGCTAATTCCTTTCTGAAAGGAGAAGCATGGAGACAAAGTTCTTGCAGATCATGCTAATGCCAGGAAGTACAGGAAATTAAAATGCAGAAGAAGGGAACCTCACTTCTCTTTAAAGACACATTGTCACTTTGTTTACTCGGCATTTGCTTTCTCAGAAAACAACTGAGAACCAAGAAAAAAACAAAAGAGACCTCTGAGCAGCCAACATCTACACGACAGAGCCTGCCATCATTAATGATCTCTACCGAAAAGGATTTCCTAGGGTCCTTACTTGGGGTCTCATCTTCCTCTTCAGAAATTCTAACAGGCTTGGCGATATGGTTTCCAAATGCACAGCCCAATATGAGCAGCAAATTAAAAGAGGAGAACCAGAAGAGACACATCAATAACAGTAACAAGTGACAGCTGATGGCTTAACAGCAAGGATGGAAACTGGGGAAAAATAACTATAGAAGGCAAACAAAAGAAGTAAAAATCACAGCAGTTTAGGATCATTTAGTGCAGAATAAAAACATTCTACATACTACAACAGACCCCTGAGGGCACTACAGCTCAGCATGATGGCCTAAGCCATCATTAGAAATGTTAAATTACATTTGGTATAGTCTAAAAAGGCAGAGACATTCATAATATACAGTAACAATAAGAGGAAACTTATGGCTTGATCCATTTATTCTTTAAAAAGCATTTCTTGAGAAGCAGCTATGTGCCAGGCAGTGTACCAGGCACCGAGACATAAAGGAGCAAGAATGAGATGGTGTCAGTCTTAAGTAAGCCTCAGGTATCTGGGAGGCTCAGCTACTCAGAGAGATCAGTTCCCTGCAAGGTATCTTTGGGAACTGCTTAAATGTCAGGGTTTTTGGAAAACCTTAATGTTTTCTACCTTAAAATGTCAGGGTTTCTAGAAAACCTAAACGATTCATACTTCTCTCATTGACGAAACCAGGTCTGTTCTAACTAGATTGGATTGATTACTTTTGTTGAAAAACAACAAGGAAATTTATAATTCTCCCAATAATGGCTACCCACTCATTGGTTATATATTAAAAACAAAACAAAACAAAACAATGCCTTAAGGAGATGTGATGATTTTTAACAGCTTTGTGCACTTAAAGCATATGATGTTTGTTTTAAGCCATAAATGTAAGCTTAAGTGTTAAAAGTTAAAATGAAGAGGTAGCTTAGACCCAGGGAGAAAGCATGGCTCTTTCTGATCAATATCTTACACCATTTTTGGGAATCCCACAAAATAAATTCTAAACCAGTGTTTCCAAACTGTAGGTAGACCAGTTGTATAACAATCCCAGATTTCTGGGCCATAGAACAGATTTGTTGGGATAGAGGCTCTGGGATGATACCTCTCCAGCTGATGCTAACAAACAATCAGAACCACTTAGACTCTAAAATTCCATCATTTTCGATGTATCTTATGCCAAATCAGTAAGATAACTTCCCTAAAAATACTATAGCCCAAATTTAATGAAAAGAAAATCCCAAATTTTCCATTTTAAAATTTAATCTTGTAATTAAAGAGGCAAAACATTAGCAAGAGAAATTAAAACCCAAGGTATTTTTTCACAGTTTTGAGGTCTACAGATTAGAAAAGTGAGAAGCTAAAAAAAAAGTTAAAAATTGTTCAAACACACTTAATTTTGGCTACATCATCTTTATGTCATCATGCATGAACCTTCAGGGTATTAATAATAAAGTCACAGGAAACCTCAAATTTTTCTTGCAAAAAAAGAATATCAAATAAAGCTTGTCAGTCTTTAGAAATAATGCCAAGTCTCTCTCTCCTTTCTCTCTCTCATGTGCTGTTTAAGTTTCTGCTTTTGCAAACCCAAATATAATGTGAGGATGAAAGAAGAAAAATGTTGAAACCACAAATAGTCTCATTAAATAGGATTTAGGGACCCTGTGGAATGTAATAGGTTAGGGAGAGTGACACTGTACGTAATTAAGATGTTTAGGATTTATTTCAGCCTCCAGGGAACAGATGCAACATATATAGCTTTTAATAACAATGGTTAAATAACAATAGTCCAACTTCTTGGAGCCTGGAGGTTTTGGGGGGGAGGTTTGTTGTTTTTTTATGTTAAGTGGCTGTTCCTTAGAAAACCCCAAGAATAAGTTAAGTGAAAGGAAGGTTACTTGACTTAGGACCAGAACTTAACTTCCAAGCTGGAAGGCCAGGTGATTCCAAGCATCCTTTCTGCCTCTCTCACTAAGAGAAGTCTCCCCACTCTTCTTTCTCATCAATAACAAATTGAAAGACCTCCAGACCCAGGAAGCTGTGGTGACTAAGGAGTACATGCAGATTTCTGGCAGGCCAGAAAACCTAGTCTGTCTTTTCCTTGCTTGGTGTAGTAAATTCTGTGTAAGATATCCCTGGACATTTGGTGTGAGGAACAAATTGGCGAACCAACATGTACCTTCTATACACAGAGCATTGTGTTAGGAGCTGTGGGAGATGGTTATTTTAACACTATACAAGCAAGGCTTCTGTCCTCAAGGAAATTAAAATATAGCTGGGGAAAAAAATCCACAAACATCAATTAGGGAATTGTATGTCATAATTCATGATTAAGTAATAAATTAATGTCATAGCTGTTTAGAGAAGGGAAATTAAAATGAGAATTGGGAAAGACTTCATGGAATTCACACACATGGGCTTTGAAGGATGCCACCAGAATAGTCCCAAGTGGCTACACAAGGGGAAGAACCAGCACTTGTGCCCGGAATCACACATGTGAAAAATGACCTATATGGCCACCTTTTCCTTTCATTTTCTTCTTCTTTATTAATAAAGAAAAGGAGTATCTTTGCCCATGGCCATGACTTAGAAATGTGTATAAAATGATTTAACACATTTGGTGTTCATATTCTCCAGACAATCTTCAGTTCTTCCTAAATTTCAGTAAGGAGCAAATTTGAAATAGTAAGTAGGAGAAACATGGGAGACCAGAGTGGGCGATGTTGCTGTAATTAAGTAAACTGGTAACAGAGAGGAGTAACTACTAGTAATGATGGCTGACGCAGAACACCAAAGGCTCAGCAAGCTAGACCAATCTAATGTTGAGAAAATACAGCCATACTCTTCCCATCCACCCCCTCCTATAGCCCCAGAATTCAGCATAGCTACCGGGGGTATACTTTCTCTTCTTACTTTGAGAGAGAAAAAAAGAAAGAAAAGAAAGAGAGAAAGGAAGAGGAAAAGGAAGAAAGAAGGGAAGGAAGGAAGGAAGGAAGGAAGGAAGGAAGGAAGGAAGGAAGGAAGGGAGGAAGGAAGGAAGGAAGGAAGAAGGAGGAGGAGGAGGAGGAGGAGGAGGAAAGGAAGGAAAGAAGGAAGGAAGGAAGGAAGGAAGGAAGGAAGGAAGGAAGGAAGGAAGGGAGGGAGGGAGGGAGGGAGGAAGGAAGGAAGGAAGGAAGGAAGGAAGGAAGGAAAGAGGGTAGGGAGGGAGGAAAAGGGAGAGAGAAAGAGAGGGAGAAAGAGAAAGAGAGAGAGGGAGGGAGGAGAAAGAAAAGAGAAGAGGAGAGGAAGAGAAAAGAAAGTTTAAGTGGGGAAGATAAAAGGATAAAGGTCATTTTATTAATTCATTCATTTTTTTCAAGAGATTTTGTTTTTGAGGACTGCTTCACACCCTATTACTGCTTCAGGTGTTAGACACAGCTGTGAACAAAAGAGACAAAGTTCCTACAGTTTTGGAGCTTTGTGCATACGGAAAAAAATTCTTGATCTTATGATTTTTTAGAAGAATGAGGTACACAAAGCTTTGGGTGTACCTCAGCTCCAGCTCCCCATGAGTTAGTGCAAGTCAGCCTAGATTTAAAAGAAGTCCAGTCCCCCCGGGAAAATGCGCCTCTTTCTCAGATGCTGAGTCCAGATGCGTCGCCTGTCTCTGCTGCGGTTCCCTTTCTGGACCCGCCCTCTCCTCCTTCTGATTAGCAATCTAATTCTCCTCTGGTTTGTGGAGCTGGCCTGCCTTGCCTCCTTCGCCATCTCTCTTACCCTGGCAAAGCCCTCTTGTCCTTGCTTCTCCCATTCTGTTTGTTTTCCCCAAACTCCAAAAGGTCACACACGTAGGCATTTGTGAAAGCCCAATGTAAGCTACGTGATTCCTTCCTCCAGACCAAGGGTCTGAGGAGCGAAGAACGAAGGTCCTTGTTTGCCTCTTAGGGGATGACATTGGTCACTTGTGGCCTGGGCCCTTCAGGGGCTAAAAGCATGTATTCTGGTTTTCCAGCTTGTTCTTTTAAAAGGGAAACCTAAAACTCTTTTCTTCTCTTTAATGAATTATTCTAGTTTTGCTCTGAGACCGCAGCTCCTGTTTTATTTTCAGTTGTCTTTTTCCATAACTCCTTTTAGAAATAAAAATGGGAAACGTTATCTAGCCCCTAGGAAGAAATATGTACATACATTCAAAAAGCAGTTTCGTGCAACCTTAATAACCTGAATTCTATTTCCCTTTCTGTACATGATGGATGAAATTACTTTGATTATGCTGGCTTTCCAATTACTCATTCATGCCAAGAAAGCTAGCCCTTGAAACCTCGTCACCTTGTTTATTCCTTTCCCACCTTGCCCTTCACAATCAGAAAATCAAAGAGCACTGGAGCCGAAAGGAGCTTCCGTGATCCCCAAAGGAAGGATTAAACTTAAAAGTCATACATATTGATTGACCTGAGTTTTCTAAAATTAAACCTAAGTAACTATTTCAATACCAATTTTTAAGCTGTAAAACTGATTTGGAGTGACAGAGTTTTGAGTCCTATGAAAGGCTTGGTAAATATATAACTTGGTTGCCAAAGAGTTTCTATTTAATATGTCAGGAAAAGATTCAGTCCCTCGTATTCACTTGACTCCTTACTCCAAATCAGTGGTGTGCAAACAGTGCTTCTTGGAGTCTGAGTCTACCACCCGCAGAAGTGGGAGGGGGCCAATTTTGGAACCTCTACACCTTCTGCCTCCGGGGTGACCAGAGACCCTTCACTTTTTCTCCCCTAAGGTTGGGTTCTCAACCACGAGGTTATATAAATAGAGCTTCCTGCTACTACCCCGAAAGAAAAAAAAAAGTTTAAGAAAAGAATGAACTTAAATAAAACGGTACACAAATAAAATACAAAAAGTCAACCAAATCATCATTTCCTCACAAACACATAGACTGGGACAAACCACAGCTCCCAGAATTGGCACCGGGCTGGCCTTCTGGGGCACAATTCCCTGACTTCTTCACCATCTAGGTCTTCACCATCTAGCACCAGGGCGCACCAGGACCAACTCAAAAGCCATAAGCACTTCTGGCTGCTCAGATACAGCTCTTTTAACCTGCTCGTAGTTTGTGGTTGCTAATTGACTTATCATTCAACAAACACTTAATGAAGGACTCGACTATGAACACATGATGCCTGGAAGGAACAAATTTTAGTCTAGTGGGGAAGCAGACAAGCAAACAAATTAAATTCTAGTGTGTAAAAACAGGACGGCCATTATTTTAATGGGGGATGTCCAAAGGGTAGTGGGAGCACCAGAAAAGCCACACCCTAGACGATTCAGGGAAAGACTTACAAAGAAGCCTCAGCACATTCCAGGTCGAAGCACAAAATGTGAAAGGTGGGAAAGAGGGAGGTCTCGACTGGATGGACAAGCATGTTCCACATTATGAAGGGTCATGCCCCATGGAGGACTTCATAGTCTATCCCATAGGAAATGAGTAACCAACCACTCATTCACCCAGTGTTACTGAACAATGGGTAATGTCCTCATGTGCCCAGCAGTTTCATGTTTGTTTGTTTTTTTTCTTTAGCCCATTCATGTATTTAACAAATATTGCTTGAGTACCAACTCTGGGCCAATCACTGTTCCCACCATGAAGAAACTTTGAAGTCATCTCAATCCGCTGAGACTCCAAATCTGCTACCCTTACCCCTGCCTGGCTTTTCAGGGGAAGCCACCCTTGGATATTTGCTCCAACTGCCCAGTCATTCCCTGAGCAAACACTCTCACCCAGGATGGCAGCTGGCAGCTGGCATGGGGACTTTCCACCAAGAATCAGCAACGGAATCTTTTTTCAACTGCAGAAATAGATAACACAAGTAAGGAAAAGAGTTAAAAAGGAGGCTCTTAAAAACATTTAAAATAGCTGCTCAGCATTGAAAATCAGCTTAAGGGATGGCAAATGCAAATGTGAGCTCAGACAGGCCCAGCTCAGTTTTGCAAATCCTTTGGTAATGAAAATAGATCCGCACTTTAATTTTTCAAACCATAAACCTCCCCGAAGCAAGTAAGAAAAGAGAAGAAACAGAAGGGAAATGTTCTACAAAGAAAGTGGATTTTGGATTCGATGTTTTGACAGAACTCAGTCAGGACAAGACTCCCCAATACTGTGAAGTAGGCTCAATCATTGCTGGTACCCAAGGTCCAATTCTCCAATGTCTGGTAGGGCTGGGAGCATCCCTTCCCGAAGTCCTTAGCTGTCCAGGATAACATCATCCCCCTTCCATCCCCAGCCATCACGTCGAGCCCCACTATCTGGAAAGGAGACCATACCTTCATGCACACTAAGGTATAAATGATTGGTAACAGCTTTAAAATGCCATTTCTTCTCTAGGGTATTTGTATTTTAACAGGGTACACAAAACCTCAAGCTGAAGGGAAACGCCCATGAATGTGAATACATGAAAACAGTTTGCAGTGGTGTTTTGCTGTCTCTTCACAGACTCAAAAGTTACCTGGCAGGAAGTGGTAGCTGCTTGATTATTTAATAAGGAAGAAATTGAGATTTACACACCAAGGAGTTCAGACCTAGAGTACTTTCCTGGTGGAAAATCAAATGAGGGGCAGGACACATGGCTCCTCCAGCGTTAGACTCCCACAGACTCCCCCAGCACCCCTTCAGGGGGCTTCACATCAACTTTTGAGGTGCTGCCTGTGGCCACTTCTCCCTGCATTCCAAGGGAAGGCTTTCCAACAGGCTCTGATGGCACAGCATCTCAGCAGCTGCTCTGCCATCCACTGAACCCTCTCTGAGTGTTCTTGAACGCAGCCCTGGGAGGGCGGGGGAGGGAGCGGGTCCTTCCTCAGGCGCTCTGTCTCAGCCCTGGAGGAGGAGGGAAAGCTGCTCCTTGAATCTGCTATTCCTGTATTCTTTAGGTTTTAACATCTCATCAGCTAATCCCTCATTGCTTCAATTCCAATTAAAATTAATAATTCTTTCTATTAACCTTTCCCTGGTCAAATTAAGTGAATAAAATAAAGCAAAGTGCTTTCTCTTTTGCCTTGACCTTGGTTAGTTACCAAATTTTTCTCCCCTCCCATTGCTCCCCTTCTCTATTCCACCAGCATAGGACGTTATTGCTTCTGCCAAAGGATTCAAATAAAGTCAGGCTATCTACTTTCAAGGCCCTTATACAATTTTCAACATATAAGGTCACCCAAAGGCGCTGCCTCAAGGTAATATTTCTGAGTGTGTTACCTTCCCCGTGGCTTATATATACCTAAATGGATTCAAATATCTTAAATTTCCAGGGGCAGGAGTGGGTGTAAACTTACTTACTGGGTCAGTTCCTGGCCTTCCTCTGTTGCAGAAAATCTAGGGAAATAGTCTATGGGGTAGGAAAACAAAATAAAACAAAAAGCCCAAGGTTATCCACCTAATATCTTCAGAAGAACTCAGGAAATGAAGAAGACAGAAAAACAAATTGTACTAAGTATTGGAGAAAGTCATTATGAAGAGAGTTTTTCAGAAATTTAGAGACTGAGAAACTTCCAAGGAGATCCTAATAAGTAGTACTGAAAGTAATAAATTTAATCTCTCTTTAATCCTTCAAGAAACACAAGCAGAGATTGAAATTACTTTTTCTCATGATTGCCAGAGGATTTCTTAAAATTCAAGGCAAGCCGCATGGGTTCTTGTCATATTCAACAGTCCGTCCACAGCTGTTCTAACATGTTAAAACACTTATTCTTTCAAATAACCCTACAAAAGCACCCTGAAATTCTTCTTCTGAATCCAGGAGATTAAATTTCCTAATGGTGATCATATTTAACCCTCATAAACTGAGCACAAATACCTGTAATCCCTCTGAAGGCAGAGCCTGTTTTCCAACCAATGGATCTGTGCACACCAGTCAAGGATCAATGTTCAGCATTCTTCTATACCAGCCCATACACTTACCTTTAGAGTGTTGATGGGGTTTCTTCAACATGACAAATGCCTTCTCAACTAATCAGTAAAGATTACTACCATATAACAAATATCAACCTATACGTAACCACTAGTGAATCATCCCTACATGGCAGATCTTGCCATTGACCCAGGTTTATTTCAAACTAGTTGAATGAGAATATAGTGGATCAGTACACATCCAACTCTACCAAGAACAAGAATGGAATTTGTCTTATTTATCTTGTTTCTAAAAGCAAATGGGGAGTGAAACACACACCCTCTGGTACCTTTTGCTTTTTCTCTTTCCATATTTGTTTCCTGGCCTGATACCCAAGCAGGTGTTCTGCCCATGACCTCCAAAATGGTGGCTGGGGCCTCTCCAACTTCACTTCCATTAGTCCTCAATATCCACATGGTCTCAGCTTTGATCTAACATTAGATCTGGTTCCCCCAATATTGGGTCCTCCAGTCCATATCACACCTTTATGGCTCATCCACAACCTATTGTCTTATTTGAACTACCTTTATTGTATCATATTTGGACTAGTCTTAAAAGTAGATTATCCCTCCCACCATTCCACTTGCTAAGGAGTTGCAATTTGTTTTGTCTCTTACAATCCTACTAACCAATGATCTTCTCCACCCCTAGTATAGAGCCAGGCCATTATTGTCCATTTCCTCCTATGTTTATCATTTTAAACCAATAGCTCTCATTTTGTGCCATCATTATGATTCATCCATTTCCTCAGAACTCTTTCAGCAAATAATATATAGTTTTCCTTGAGATTATTTCTACCAAACTTCTGCCTTTCTTCAAATCAAAGGAAACCACAGTAGCAGTTAAGGATGGAATGCAGGTAAAGCTTTGAGAAGAAGTCAGTGCATTTTATGGCCCTAACTTAGAGAGCCCTGTGGCAACCCCTACTGATTGGCTGATGCAACATCTATACCCAACTCCTTACTCCTTTAGTCCTTGCCACTATTGAACATGGAGTGACTAAGTATGCCCTTTCCCAGGCTCCTGTACAAGGAGGCATAGACAGATCTGTCCAATAAGACGTAGCAGAAGTCTGCTGAGGTGAGGATAGTTCTGGGAAAGCTTTTGGTTTCCTGATAAGAGAGGCAAATATAGCTGGTCTTGCCCTATCTACCTGTCTTTCTGCTTTGAAAGTGAGTGCAATACCTGATGCTGGAGCAGCAATTTTGTGATTATGAGGCAACATGTATAGTAGAAAGCTTGTCCTGACATTGCTAAGCTGCTAAGCCAACTCTAGAAGCTACCTGCCTCTCTGACCCTTTGTTACATGAGCCACTATAAACTGGGTTTTCTGTCACACACAGAAAAAAAAATTCCTACTTAACATACTAGGGCCACTACCTGTCTTTCTGGAGCAATCCAAGCAACCCAAGTGTCCGTCAATAGATGAATGGATAAAGAAGATGTGGTGTGTGTGTGTGTGTGTGTGTGTGTGTGTGTATAATGCCATATTACTCAGCCACAAAAAAAGAATGAAATCTTGCTATTTGCACAACATGGATGCATCTACAGTGTATAACGCTCAGTGAAACAGGTCAGGGACAGAAAAACAAATACCATATGATTTCACTCATATGTGGAATTTAAGAAACAAAACAAATGAACAAAGAGAAAAAGAGACAAACAAAAAACAGACTCTTAAATATAGAGAACGAATTGGTGGTTACCAGAATGAAAGGGGGGGATGGATGAAATAGATGAAGGGGATTAAGAATACACTTATCATGGGGCGCCTGGGTGGCTCAGCCATTAAGTGTTTGCCTTTGGCTCAGGTCATGATCCCAGCGTTCTGGGATCGAGCCCCGCATTGGGCTCCCTGCTCGGCAGGAAGCCTGCTTCTCTCTCTCCCACTCCCCTTGCTTGTGTTCCCTCTCTTGCTGTCTCTCTCTGTCAAATAAATAAATAAAATCTTAAAAAAAAGTACACTTATCATGATGAGAACTGAGTAATGTATAGAATTGTTGAATCACTGTATTGTACACCTGAAATTACTATAACATTGAACATTAATTATACTGGAAATAGATAGATAGATAGATAGATAGATAGATAGATAGATAGATAGATGATAGAGAAAAAGAAATTTCTTCATCCTGTTCCCACTTTGAGAAAGAGCCTCTATTTAATAGTCTTTGTTTTTCTGAAGAGTAAATTATCTTTTTTTTCCTTTCAGCACAATGCCACAAAGGAATGAATTTTTAAGATTTTGTATGCTTATGAATTTAGTAATATCTATCACAATCTGACATTATGTTATATAATCACTATGATTACAATATATTTATTGTTAATACCTACATCAAAATTGTTCCCAATATGTTGATTAATTTTACTATGCCATAAATATATTTTACTCAACAAAATTAATATCATATTGCATATGTTGCTTATATTTTATTGAAAATACATCATTATGTTATCACATTATATATTATATTATCTATTTGTTGTCTTTCTTCCTCACTACAGTGAAGACAGTGCCTAGAACAGTGCCTGGCACCAAATAGCTATGTAGTAAATACATGTTAAATAAACAAATGAATTTTACCACAAAAAAAAGTCCTTATTTAAAATTAGCCTGTTTCAAACAAAAAAAATTTCAATGACTGCATTATTAAGAGGTCAGTTTAAATGAAGAGATCATCTTGACATCCTACAGAGCCAGCCTTTTAAATGCTGGTAATTGGTTTTAAAAATAAATTACATTATTTTGTTATTTAAATTCCCCGTCGGCAATTAGACTTCTGTTTTTCAAATGGGAGTCTCTGAAGATAAGTCATTTTAGTAGACTACTGTCCTGGCCATGGTCCTTCTTAAACACCATGTCTGGGGCACAGAGTCAAAACACAAGGAGTTCTCCTCAGCCCGAGGGGTCAGGAGCAAGATGCTGACCCACACTTTTGCCCAAAGTTAGCTTCCAAACCCCATCCAGAGCTTCTTTTATGACTCGCATCATCTCAAAATGTGTACCCTCTGTTTTACTCCATGCTGCATAATTTAAATAAACCAAATCTTCATGAAAGAAATGTTTAAATCCTCTCCGCAGAAAAACAAAAAAGAATATCTGGTAGCATATGATTTTTCTCATGTCAAACTATTAATGTTAAAAATTACCCATGCTTCTCTTAAAAGCCCTTCCCACCTCTGGAAAATGAGCAGCTCTTCCAACATGAATTCTGGCCCATTCTAGAAGTTATGTACAGAGGGAAGATTATGGCTCCTTCATTAGAGAAGAATTCTTCACAGCCAGTGCTGGATCAGTAACTGAGCTCTGCCTGCTAGATTCACATCAGCTATCACCCTTAGCCAGATTTGCCCAATAGGGCACTGCTGACTACTTTCCAGAAGCCTGAGGGCTTCACTCAGTGCACACAGGAAAAGCAGAGTACAGCGTGACAAGCTCTGAGCTACTCACTTGTCACCCAGGACAAGCTCCCACTGCAGATTCCACTGTGGAACTCTGCTCAGTGGGCTTAAAAGCCAACTCAACCTGAAAGGCAGAAAAGTGCTCCCTAGGGTTTAAAGGCCTGGAATTTGTTCTCTATTGCTGAAGAACAAATTACAACAAACTGCGCAACTCAAAACACTGGACATTTATTATCTCATGATTTTGGTGGGTGGGGAATTTGGGCACAGCTTAGCTGGGTCCTCTATTTCAGTGTCTCCCAGGAGGCTGTGATCAAGGTGTTAGCCCGAGCTGGAGTCCTATCTGAAGGCTTGACTGGGGAAGGATCTGGTTCCAAGTGCACATGGTTGTTGGCAATAGTATGTTCTGGGCTGCTGGATTGAGGGCCTCAGTTCCTTACTAGCTATCAGCCAGCAGCAGCCTTCAGTTCCTTGCCATATGGCTTTTCCATAGGGCAGTTCACAATATGGCAGCCTGCTTCATCAAATACAGCAAGAGAGAGTTCCTCAAGCCATATAGCTCCTTTTCAGGCTCCAATTTTCATCTTCTTTGCCCCCACATTCAATCAGAAAGTACATACTACCTATTCTAACAATAAAGTGTCTCTCAGATCGGTCTCCTCTCCATTCCAAGTGCCAAGATTCAAGCACTCTTCTTCTCTCTACAGAACTGCTTCAATTGCTTTCTAATCGGTCCCTCTGGCCCAGTGCTGTGCTAGCAAAGGTTTAACAACTGACTCTCCAGGGGGTGAATAAAGCCCTGATTTGTGGAATCTACAGATTTCCATGGTATAAATACTCCCACCCTGGCTCATTTCAGGCTCCTCAAGAGACATCACTGATGGCAGCGTGGGAAGAGATGTTTGATAGCACACTACTCTGTTTCCAACATACAGCTACAGGAGAGGTAAACAATCCCAAGAGCATAAATGATAGTAAAATGTAGTAAAATAATTGGTAAGCTTTACTTATTGTTGTTTCTGTTTTTAATATAATTTAATTGTAACTTTATATAATTCAATATGTAATAACATCTGTGTTCCAAACCTATTCAGAAAATTTCTAAGAACGTAATAATTGGCTCTCACAACCTATCAATGTACCTACCCCAGTACGCCACAGCCCAGTCCCTGGTGTCGGCACTCAAGTTGTTCCTCAAAGCACAGTAGACAGACATTTCAACGCAAATTTGATCATGTCACTATTGTGCTCTTTTTGATGGCTTCTCATAGTCTGACCACACCTATGGCTCCAACTGCATTTTAGTTCAAACGTTAACAATAACAGTAACAGAATCTAACAGCTATTGACACTTTCTCTGTGCTAAGTACTTAGTATACATGCATTATATCATTTGATCTATGTAAAAATCATATGAGCTAGCCACTCTTAGTGTCCCCATTTTACAGATGAAAAAAGTGAAGAGTGTTTTCAGTGATGTGTGAAAGTTCTAATAGAGCTGGTCTAATAAGAAAGCCCAGATTCTTTGGACTAAGATTGTCTCATCAACAGTCCAACACTCCCCACATGCACTATGTTCTTCTCATCTCCTTTCCATTGCACATGTGTTTTTTTTCCTCTATCTAGAATGCCACTTCACCACTGACCCCAGCAACACATCACTCTGCCCTTATCTACCTAAGGAGCTGCTACTCTATGTGCCCACTTCAAAGGCACTCGAAACTGGGAGGAAAGTAAAACCAAGAGACTTAAGAGTATAGAGCCAATGGTGAAATTCACATAACAGTAGGATCAGTGCTGGTGTGGAACAAGAAAACTTTACCAGTGGGGGAAAGGCTTCTTTTATCCAAGTGTCAAGGCATAAAAGAAATAGCTAAGTTGTCTTAGAATTGAAACAGTCCAAATGTATTTAGTTAAAATGGGATCTAGCTAACTGCCACTTTTTAAGCTACCATTAAATTAGCTAGAATAAAAAAGACCAAAATAGAAAGAGGGGGGAAAGAGAGAAAAAGAGAAAGAGAGAGAGAACTCATAATATCATCCAAAGCTAAAAAACTTAAGTTGTAGATAGCCTACTGCTAGGATTCATGTGGCATGAAGTCTAGAGAAGTCTAGAGTACTATTCCTCAACCTCACTCCTCCCAAATCTTTTTCTTCCATTCTCAGATAGTAAATTCCAGAAAACAGGGCAGGAATTGGAGAGAAAAAGAGAGTAGAGATTACGTTCTACGGAATCTTCCATCCTGGGAAGCTTATTCCATATACATAAATGAGGTGGGTTGGGCCACAGCTAGAATTCTGACATGGAAGAGTTTAGATGGTTTTTTTTTTTTTTTGGCTTATTCTCTCTCTTCAGTTGATCAAGGAACACGTAAGTGGAGAGTAAAAATGGTCCCACTGTGGTACATCAGAGCTGCCCAAGATAAGAACTTGGAGAAACTGGGAATTAGGCTAGAACAAGAGCATATCAACTTTCCCCATACATGACTTTAAAAATTCTGTTAACGGTGCACATGTGAATACCAAAATCCACGTGTCTGTCTGTTAATAAACACTGAGGCTGGATTAATCTCTCCTCATCAAAGCACGAGTAAGGAGAAAAACAAATGGTCAATAATTAGATCTACCCTGCAAATTATAAGTCTTCCCAATGGAAGTTGAGAACAATTTAGTTAGAAGCAATAAACACCAAAAATATATATATATATTTGGGCACGGAGCCCAACACAGGTCTTGAAGTCATGGCCCTGAGTTCAAGACCTGAGCTGAGATCAAGAGCCTGACACTTAACTGACTGCACCATCCAGGCGCCCCAACAAAAACATAATTTTTAAAAAGTCTGAGCTGAAAAAAACCTGAATGTACCAATTTAAAAAGGGTCAAAATGTATTATTCAAAATAAAAGACCACCACACCTCAACCCACCCTGGCAATCCTTTAAAGTACAGGCAGGGGACAAGAAAAATGAATCCCTTAAAAAGGAAGATACAGAATATCTCTAGTATGAGACCATTTACACAAATAAGGAAAATACATACACATTCACAGCAATAGCATATATTATTCATGGATATATAAATATGTATATACAATTATAAAGAAAAGGCCTGGAAATTACATTTCAAAATCTTAATAGTGGCTGTCCTTGAGTGGCAGTGGAGGGGGCTAGTGAATGGGCTGGAAAGTGGGGTGCTGGTTAAAGGATACCTTGGCTATATCTGTGATGCTTTGTTAGGAAGAAGGGGGAGAGAGGAGAGACAGAAACGAGTTGAAGCAAGTGAGACAGAATATAAATAGTTGTTCATTCTGGGTATTGAGAGCATTAAAGTTCATTTTATTCTTTGCACTTTTCAGCATCTTTTAAACTTCTCTAAATAGAAGAAGGAGAGGGAGAAGAAATCCTACAAGAAACCAAATTGGGAAGGGGGAATTCCTACAAAGAAAAAATAAAATCCATCTGAGCTCAGATGTCTCCTCCATACACTAAATCCAAAAAATAGTTTTGACAAAAACAGAAACAAAAAGCCCTAAAATTATATACCCAGCCAGCTTGTCACTCAAGTGTTAAGAGAATAGAAAAATATCCTCAGGCATACTGGGCCCAGAAACATACCAAACTCTTCCACTTCTTGAAAAAATAGTTGAATACCTACTCTAGTCAAATGGGTGAGAAATAAGAATAAAGAGCTGGGAGCCGTAGTAAAAAAGATTATCAATAAATATTGTAAACAGTCACAGGCAAAAATAATACACAGATATGGATACAAAATCAAATGCATATCTCTAGAAAATTTCTTTAAGGGGGAGATGTGAAAAGTAAAAGAATAATGATTGAACAATAGTAATCTGGATCCCCAAAGTCAGCAGGAAGAAGTGAGTGTGGGAAGTGGTGAGTAGCACAGATTGGAGATAGAGTAACATCGTGCCGAAGAGCCCATCCTACGTGATATTGGAGCAAGGCAAAAGGTAACCTGAATTCTTTGATCCTGAATGAAATGTGAACCGAAGAAAGTTTTTAAAAACAAAGAGGCATGTAATATGAAATTGCAAGCAGGGTGTGAGCCATACACATCACTGGGCGGGGGGTGGGGGGGGCAAACAAGAGACCCCCACATAGCAAAATCCTGAAAACAAAGTAATAATAATAATGACTTAAAAGCTAAAAGCACAAACAAGATGATACAAGCAAGGACAAACATACTAGTAATCAGGGACATAAAAATTAAAATAATGAAATATCATTTTTAATGGTCAGATTGGCCAAATTTTAAGAGATTATTAATATCCAATATGGACAAGTGTGTGAGGAAGTGGGCACTCAGAACTGATAGAAGAAATATCAATTGGAACAGACTCAATGGAGACTAAACTGTCAGTGTATATCAAAGGTTGAAATAAGCATGTATACTACAGAAATGATACAGCATGACAATGACATGTAAGTCCAAAGCATAGTGACAATGACACATATGTATACTTTTTATGGAAGCACTGTTTATGGTCCCATAAAAAAAATCAAACTAACCTAAGTGGCTATCAGTAGCGTGATAGGAAATAAATTGTGTTATTACCATTTAATCCATTAATATCCAGCAATTAAAACAATGGGATGGACCTACATGACATGGAAAAATCTCTAAGACATTATCAGTAAGTTCAGGGTGGGGGGGACAATGTACAGAACAGTATTATAAGATGCACCCATTTTATTTTAGTCCTAACTCTGTATTAGCATATATGTATGTTTATGTAAATATATAGAAAAAGGTCTGGAAAAATATAGATAAAACTTTTAACAAGACCTATGAGAGGGAGGTAGTTTTTCCTTTCATATTCTATGCACTTTATACAGTCTGCATTTTTATGCAGCAAATGTATCTCTTGAGTAATTGTTTTTGTTCTGTTTTGTTTTCTTACTAGGACTTATTCAAATGTCAACCCTGTAATCTTCCCCTGATTTCCTTTGCCTTTCCTCCATGATTTAAATGCATGCTACACTAATCTCCACATTCACATGTGTACTGTTATTTAGTAAGTAATTGTAAACATATGTCTTCTCCCACATAGAGGGCTCCCTGTCTTACTTGTCTCTGAATTCCCTGCACCCAGCACAATGTCTAGCACAGAGAGGGCTCTCCTTGTTTGATCAAAAGAATAAACTAACCAATCAGTCAAACAATATAGGAGTGGGACAGTTAAGCTTTCCAAGCCCTATGGCCAGGTGATCTACACCATATCTGATTTCATGGCCTGCAGTTTATCAAGGTAAGCTCAGCGCTCTCTTGAAGAAATAGTAGGGTCGTTAAGAGCAAGGATTCAAGTCCCAGCCCCTCCACTTACCAGCTGGTGACCCTGGACGCATCACTTACTTCAGTAATTTAGTTTGCTCTTCTGTGAGATGGAACTAGTAATAGTTTCTTCTTTATAGAGCTGTCGTAAACATAAATGACTTAACACGTGTTGATTATTACTGTTACTGTTAATAACAGAAGACATTTCTAAATAACAGCAGGGAACAAAATAAAAATTACTAACAAATTCTTCAAGGCATTGGCATAAACAGATGCTATCCCGCGGGTACAAGAGAAAGAGCAAACACTCCCCATATCTTTACACACGCACCTCACATTAGCACTTCAAAATACTGAGCCAGTGGGGCGCCTGGGTGGCACAGCGGTTAAGCATCTGCCTTCGGCTCAGGGAGTGATCCCGGCGTTCTGGGATCGAGCCCCACATCAGGCTCTTCCTCTATGAGCCTGCTTCTTCCTCTCCCACTCCCCCTGCTTGTGTTCCCTCTCTCGCTGGCTGTCTCTATCCTGTCGAATAAATAAATAAAATCTTTAAAAAAAAAAAAAAATACTGAGCCAAGGAGCAGCCTCCCCTAAATGCTGAAGATGCCTCCTGGCCCTTCTCCACCCGCCTGTCCCCCATTCTTCCCCCACTTTCCCCATCCCCACCTCTTGAGCCCCAGCTGTGTATTTCACCCTTCCCAGACCTGAAGTTGATCTTATACCAAGTCATGGGGGAAGTTGAATAAGCCCTTCACCAATTCTGCTATCGTGAAATTTTGAAATCCTGGGGGGGGGGGTGTATAGGCTCCTCTCTATTATTATAAAAGATTCTTTTTCTAGAGAAGGTACATATGTTTAAAGGAAACAATCACTATCTTGCACCAAATGAAAGTTTCTTGAAAGCCAATCTTAGAGAATGAGGGTAATTCAGAGAAGTGAAACATAGGGGTTCATTTTTTAGCGATGACTAGAGGAAAGGCAGAGAACCATTGTGGGAGCATCAGGGCATGTGCTCCTGATCCCATGCCCACCCCGTGAATCCCTTCCAGATCCCATCTGTGCCATACCACCCCTCTTGCCCTCTGCAGCCTGAAGAAATTAATGAAACCTAAATGCGCTTCTATGGTAAAAACCATACATTGACCAGTCTTGGAATCTCAAAAGCGAAACAGTTCCTTGGATTTCTAAAGCGGCTGAAGCAGGCCATGACCCTAAAAGGCCAGTGCAGAGAGGGGATGCTGAGACAGAACCAAGCGGAAGGGAGGCAGCTACAGGCGTCCCTGCGGACAGAGAAGTCTGGGTGCTGCCCCCTGGCGGGCGGACAGAGGCCTGGCTGATCTGAGGGATCTTAAGCTGCCTCCATCAGAAGAGTCAGTCCCGGCTCAGAAGAAAACTTCTCAATATTTGGGCAGAGGGGCAGGAAGCCACTCTTGTAAAGTGTGGGAAGCCCCATTTCTGAGCCCGTGTCTCAGGCCAGAGAGATAGCTGCAGGTGGAATTCATTTCTTAGGGCCCCTGCACAACTCCTGAGGATATCAAACTGAAGAAATTTTGAAAGCCTATTCCCTGTGTTTTAGAGTTGCTCCTCACAGATCTGAACTAATGGGGGTCCCCACCCAACCTGCCACAAGGCACATTTCTAACGGAGGGGGGGGATTTATAATATTCTTTCCTTTAATTGGCTTCTGGTAAGATTTCAATCACGAGACTGAGGCAAAATATGAGGCCATGGCACAAGCGGCAGCAAAGTCTCCTGCGGGAGAAATGGACCAACCAGCTGGGCCCAATGATGGCCGTCCGGGGCTTTAGATCTAGACCATGATTTCTGGTGACATAATTTGACCATCTGAATCCATAGAATAAGGGATCTTGTTTTATACAATTTAACCAGACTCGCATTGAGAGAAACAAGACTGAGCAACAAAGGGAGGAAGAGGCCCAGGACCACAGCCCTCTCAGTGAGCGCGTCTCAGGCGCTGGGGAAGCTGACAACCCAGGTGAGTGTGTGTGACCATGCAAACCTTGAATTAGCTGCCAGACAGAGTAAGTGCCCTCAAACCAAGATACATTTTAAAATGCTTTTATTCCGAATATTTATTCATAGGTCAAGCCTCATTTTTCATTCCATTAATGCATTCATATTGCACCTGTTTTCCTCTCCCTTGGGTGCTTTACATACCCAAATGAACAAATACCGATTCACTCCAGCTTCCCGCGCCGGCTCCTAACTCTCGGCCTCTGACACTCCCTTTCCCTCCCGCCGGGGCAGCTCTGAATCCTCTGCGTCCTGCTCTCTTGGCCTTTCTCCCTCTCGGATCCACGGTCCCACGCTCCCCACCCTCCGCCTCACCCACGTGTCTCCTTTTGTTTACCCCACAAGATGCTGGACTGGAAGTCATTTTTCTTTGATTTAAAATCCAAGCATAAGAAAAGCTTTATTAATTCAGTGTCAGCCCCTGGCTCTAAAGAGAAGGCAGTGAAAAGAGTTTGTTAATCCCAAGTGTGGTTTTTGTATCAAGATTCTTTAAACAACCTTATGTCATTGAACCAGATTCAACTGATCAGCCTTACTGGTTAAAAAAAAAAAAATCTCCCCTTGTATTTAGCATAACAAGTTAATCACCAGGTAAATTCCACTGAACAAGGGATCAGACAGACATGAGGACGATCTTCCCTTTTAAAAGGCTGCAGTTGGAAACAGGACGTGATTCAGCTCCACTGAAGGCTTCTCCACTGCCCTGGAAAAGCGACCCATGATCTGTCTCCAGATTATTGGATAGTAATTATTTTTATAAACTTTTGATTGTAAGTGTACATCTAGTGAGTTTTTAAAAACTGAACACCTTGTTCCTAGCACCAGATCAAGATATAAGCTGTTGCTGATATCCCAGAAGCCTCCTGCATAGCTCCTTCCAGTCATTAACTCAGTCAAATAGAACTGTAATTCAGACTTCTATCACCATCAGCGCACTTTGCCTGGTTTTGAACTTTATGTAAATGGAATCACACCATATGCACTCTTTATTGTCTGGCTTCTTTTGCTCAGATATTTATGTCCGTGAGATGATCCTACATTGTAGTGAGTATCATTAATTCATTCTTTTCCATTGCAGTACAGTATTCCATTATATGGATAGATGATAGATAGATAGATAGATAGATAGATAGATAGATAGATAGATAGATAGATGATAGATAGATAGATTTATCCATTCCACTGATGATGGACATCTAGGTGTTTCTAGTTTTGGTGATTATGAATAATGCTGCTAGAAACATTCTTATACATATCTTTGGTACATTCATTTATGAACTCCTATTGGATTTATACCTAGGAGAGGAATTGTTGCATCATAGGGTGCGTACATGAGTAACTTTAGAAGATACTGCCAGTTTTCCAAACTCATTTTACCAATTTACACTCTCACCAACAATATATAAGAGTTCTAGTCCTCCACATTCTCTACAACACTTAATATTGCCAATTTGGTATTAAGCTCTTTGTGGTATTAATTTGCATTTCTCTACTGGCTATCAATGTTGAGCATCTTTTTATATGTTTATTGGCTATTGAAAAGTGCTGGTTTGAGGCTTTGTCCACTTTCAATAGGATTTTCTTCTATTCTTCCTGATTTGTAGGATTTTTTTAATATAAATCCTAGATGCTTCTCCTTAGCCTGATATTTGTGATGTAAATATCATCTTCTGTTGTTTGCCATTTCACTTAATTTCCTTAATGGTATAAAAAGAGATTCTTGATTTTAATGAAGTAGGTTTATCAAACTTTCATTTTATGGTTAGTTTTTTTGTGTGTGTGTGTCCTATTTAAGAAATCTTTGCATATTCCCAGGTCTTAAATACATTCTCCAGTGTTATCTTCTGGAATATTTTATTTTGTATTAAGGCTTATGATCCACCAAGAATTGATTTTTGTGCATGGTCTGTGATAGGGGACAAAGTTCATTTTTTTCCATATTTATCCATTTGTTGAAGAAAGAAAAACAGCCTTTGGCACTATATCACCGTGGCAACTCTGCCATAAATCAGGTGGCCAGGAATACATGCAGGTCTGTTTCTGGACCTTCTATTCTATTCCTTTAATCAATTTGTCTCTCCGTAAGTCAACAAAATCATGTTACTTACTGTGGCTTTATAAGAAATCTTGATATCTAAAGTCTACATCCTCCTAATGCTAAGTGAAATAAGTCAAGCAGAGAAAGACAACTATCATATGATTTCTCTCATCTATGGAACATAAGAACTAGGATGATCAGTAGGGGAAGAAAGGGATAAAGAAAGGGGGGTAATCAGAAGGGGGAATGAAACATGAGAGACTATGGGCTATGAGAAACAAACTGAGGGCCTCAGAGGGGAGGGGGTGGGGGAATGGGATAGGCCGGTGATGGGTAGTAAGGAGGGCACGTATTGCATGGTGCACTGGGTGTTATACACAACTAATGAATCATCGAGCCTTACATCGGAAACCGGGGATGTACTGTATGGTGACTAACATAATATAATAAAAAATCATTATAAAAATAAAAAATAAAAAAAAAATAAAGTCTACATCCTCCAACTTTGTTCTTCAAGATTGTCTTCACTATTCCTAACTCTTCGCATTTACATGTAAATTTTAGAATCTGTCAATTTCCATTTAAAAAAAACTGCTGGAATTTCTACTAAGATTGCATTATATCTATAGGTCAGTTTGGCATCTTTCAATATTGAGCCTTTTAATCCCTGAACATGCTGTAGTCCTCCGTTTATTTAGGCCTTTAATTTCTGTCAGTAATGTTTTATCATTTTCTGTATAGAGGTCTTGCATTTATTACATTTTTCCTGACTACTTAATACTTTTGATGTTAGCACAAGTGGCACCTTTTTGAAAATTTATTTTAGAATTGGTGTTGATATATATAATTACAATTATATGTAATTACAATTGATTTTTATATATGGACTCTGCTGTCGACAGTGGCCTTGCTGAATTAACTATTATTAATTCTAATAGTTTATTTGTAGATTCTTTTTTTTTTAAGATTTATTTATTTATTTTGAGAGAGAGCACACGCATGAGTGGGAGGGGCAGAGAGAAAGGGAAAGAGAATCTTAAGCAGACTCCACACTTACCGCAGAGCCAGACCCGGGGCTCAATTTCATGACCCTGAGGTCACAACCTAAGCTGAAACCAAGAGTCAGACACTTAACCAATTGTGCCACCCAGGCGCCCCTCATTCGTAGATTCTTTTGGAACTTCATGCACAATCCTGTCATTTGTAAACAAAAAGTATTATTTCTTCATGCATAATATTTATGTCTTTTGTTTCATTTTCTTGTCTCATTGCACTGGCTAAGAATCCCAATACAACAATGAATAAATAGAATGATAATAGAAGACATCCTTGCTTCATTCCTGATATCAGGGGAAATATTTTCATTATTTAACCATGAAGAGTAGTATTTGCTGTTGGTTTGAGGTTTGGATCTTTTTTCTTAAATATCCCTTTATAATTAAGAAAGGTACTTTTTATTCTTAGTTTGCTAAGGATGTTTTCATAAGCTGGTTTATTAAATTTTATCAAATGCAGTTTCTTTATTGAATTGATCATCTATTTGTTTCTCCTCACTCTGTAAAATTTCTACTTAGTTCCACTCTGATCAGAGAACCTACTCTGTATGATGGTGATATTTTATTTTTGAAACCTGTTGAGACATGCTTTAAGGCTCAGCATATACACTATTTTGGTAAATATTCCACATTCACTTAAAAAGAAAGTGTGTATTTTCAGGATTCAATACTGTGGTTCTTTATTTGCAGTTAGGGAAATTTTGTAGATCATGCTATTACATTTTCTATATGCTTACTAATTTTTGTTGTCTGGAAACCAGTGACAAAAAAATAATTACAAAGTCATCAAATGTTTGGAAATTAAGCAATATAGTATTAACCCACAATATTTGACTCAGCCTAGCCCAATGAATACACTTGCTACAAGATTTGTTTAGACTCTACACCCTGCCCTACAATTGGCAAATGCCCTGTGTGGGAAAGCCGATAGTACATACAGGGCTCACCTTAATGCATATTCCTTCTCTTTGGGAGTTTGACCTGCCAGGTCCTGACTGCCTTGATTTCCCTTTATTGCCCTCAAAAAGTGCTTTATAGTAGCCCTTATTAAGGTTAGTCTGATACTAGCTACTCAATCTTAATAGAAAGCAGGAGTGGTAATTACTTTTTAATAGGCTACATGGAATACAAAGAACTAATTGGATTCATTAAATTATTTGGTTAATTAGACTAATAACTACCTTGAATTTCCATAACACCATTCTTCCAAGGATTTGAAAACATTTCTATACATTAAGAATGGACTAGCTGCCTCCAGCTCTGATTAATAAATTTAAAATTAAAGTAATGGAATAAAATAAGTTCCTAGGTATGTAGGTATCCAGAGAAATTAGATAAAAACAGGTGCTAAACATGCTGATTGCCAGAATCATTGAAGTGGTTTTAAATTCCAGGAAATAGACTACCCATAAAGACAACATAATTCGTATGAAGAATGTCACTCCCCATAACCTCCGCCCTAAAGGGATATGAAAAATACATAGCATGTACTAAGAGCAGGTTTGGATACTTCATCAAACTGAGTAAAGGCTACTCAAATTATGTTTCAAAACATAATTATAGTAAAATAATTTTCTATAAGACTTATAGAACAAATAGTAAAGTTTAATTCAGTATTTGGTTTCTCATGTAAGTGGAACCATAACAATATTATAAACTATATTCTGTTTTTTATTCCAGGTTCACTGTGGCAGTAGCCTTTGAAGTACTATTTTGTTCTATGCAGTTGGAGTTTTTTCTATGTCTTCTCTCCAGAATTGATATTAAAACTGAATTTCTTACAAATTCTTCCCAGAGAAGCATATTCAGCTTATAAAAGAAATCCAAAGATTAGGGGGAAGAACTGAATGAGGAGTCAACTTACTAAATTAGCAAATAAGAGTCTGTAGACCTAAACTCTAAATCATAGTAAATAGTTACAAAAGAAGCATGAAGCACCCAATAGACACCCAATAAATATTTGATGATATTGATTTCTTGCATCCTACAATGAGTTTTTAGTGGGGCTTTGATAGTAATTGGGTACCTCATCTTAATACCTTGACACAAAGGGGTTTGGGAGAATCCATCACTGTGCTTCTCCAAGATTCCAAATAATAAGCACAAGCTGGGTAGGAATAGGTTGACCTCACAAGGCCCCCTGAAGCCCTGTAACTTGAGACTTAATAAGAAATGGAGTCTGGCATTTTTATAGCCAATTTCTGTCCAGAATTAAAGGTACCTCATATAGAATGGCTGGACTTCCTACCTCTTCTTGAAACACTAGAAAGAACAAATATGGCTATGCCTATTTTACAAATCAGCAAGCACGCAGAAGTTAAGTAATGACAAAGGTCCCATAACATGCCCACCCCTGCTAGGAAAAATGCCTGGGTGTCCTCACTGCCAATCTAATGAGGCTCTGGTTAGTATTTACTTTCTGCTCACTGTTACTCCCTACACTATTTATTTCATAGCCCATGTCCTAACTACTAGACTTTCTAATAGACTCTCTGAATGTTTTGTAGAGTTCACCAGCAAACATATTCTTATGTTTGTAAATTGACCACATCTACTATAATTCTTTTTTTAAGTTTACTGAGGTATAATTGACATGAAATATTGTATTAGTTTCAGGTGTACAATACAGTGATTTGAAATTTTAGTTACCACCTGTCACCTTACAAAGTTAATACAATGGTTTTGACTATGATCCCCATGCTGGACATTACATCCCCATGACTAATTTACAACTAGAAGATTCTATTTCTTAAACTTCTTCACCCATTTCCTCCCCCCAACCTCTCTCCCCTCTGGTAACCACCAATCTGTTCTCTCTATCTATGAATCTGGCTTTTGGAGTTTCCGTTTGTTTTGTTTTTTAGATTCCACATGTCAGTGAAATCATGTGATATTTGCCTTTCTCTGACTTATTTCCCTTAGCTTAATACACTCAAGCTCCATCCATGTTGCTGCACATGACAAGATTTCACTCTTTTTTATGGTTGAATAATATTCCACATACATACATATATATCACATCTGTATTCGTTCAACCATCTATGGACATTTAGGTTGTTTTCATATCTGGGCTATTATAAATAATACTGAAGTGAACATAGAGTTGTGTATATCATTTCAAATTAGTGTTTTCATTTTCTTCAAATAGATGCCCACTACCCAGTATTGGAATTGCTAGATCATATATATAGGAGCTCTATTTTTAATTTTTTGAGGAACCTACATAGTGTTTTCCATACTGGCTGCATCCAAGAATGGATGTTGAATTTTGCCAAATGCTTTTTCTACATCTATTGAGTTGATCATATGATTTTTGTCTTTCATTTTGTTAATGTGGTATATCATGTTGATTGATTTGCTGATGTTGAACCATCCTTGTATCCCTGGAATAAATCCCACTTGCTCATGGAATATGATATTTTTAATGTAGTGTTGGATTTGGTTTGCTAATATTTTGTTGAGGATTTTTGCATGTATACTCATCAGGGATGTTGGCTTGTAATTTTGTGTGTGTATGGTGCCTTTGTCTGGCTTTCATATCAGGGTATTTCTGGCCTTGTGAAATGAGGGGTAAGTTCAATTTTTTTGAATAGTTTGAGAAAGATAGGTATTAACTCCTCTCTGAATGTTTTGTAGAGTTCACCAGCAAAGCTATTTAGTCCCAGACTTTCATTTGTTGGGATATTTTTTTACTAATTCAGTCTATTCAGATTTACTATTTTTTCAGTCCTCGATTCAGTCTTAGAAGATTGTAAATTTCTAGACATTTACTCATGTCTTCTAGGTTGTCTGATTTGATGGTGTATAATTGTTCATAGTAGTCTCTTTGTATTTCTTTGGTATCAGATGTAATTTTTCTTTCATTTCTTATTTATTTAAGCACTTTTTTTTGATGAGTCTAGCTAATTTTATCTTTTCAAAGAAACAGCTCTCAGTTTCATTGTCTTTTTAGGCTCTATGTCATTTATTTCCACTCTGATTTTTATTATTTCCTTCTACTAACCTTGGGCTTCATTTGTTCTTTTTCTAATTCCTTTAAGTGTAAAGTTAATTTATTTATTTGTGATTTCTCTTACTTCTTGAGGGAGATCTGTATTGTTCTGAACTTCCCTCTTAAAATTGATTTTGCTGCATTCTACAAATTTTGGTGTCATGTTTCTGTTTTCATGTGTCTGTAGGGTTTTTTTTTTCTCTTTTGAATTCTTCTGTGACCTAGTAGTTGTTCAGTAACATGTTGTTTAATCACCACATATTTGTAGTTTCTTCAGTTTTCTTCTTGTAACTAATTTCTACTTTCATACTATTGTGATCAGGAAAAGATGTTTGATATGATTTTAATTTTCTTGAATTGATTGAGATTTGTTTTATGGCCTAACATGTGATCTGTTCTGGAGAATGTTCCACGTGCACTTGAGAATAATGTATATTCTGTTGCTTTGGTGGAATGTTCTGTATATGTCTATCTATTAAGTCCATCTGGTCTAATGTGTCATTAAGGCCAATGTTTCCTTACTGATTTTTCTGTCAGGATATCTATTTATTGATGTAAGTGGGGTGTTAAGGTTCCATACCACTATTATATTGTTGTCAATTTCTTCCCTTAGGTCTATTAATATATGAGGAGAGCACGTGTTGGGATGAGCACTGGGTGTTACATGCAACTAATAAATCAGTGAACACTACAACAAAAACTTATGATGTACTGTATGTTGGCTAACTGAATATATTGAAAAATAAAAATAAATAAACGAATAAATAAATAATAAATAAACTGCAAAAAAATATTTACTTTATATATTCTGGTGCTCCCATGTTGGATGCATATATATTTATAAACATTGTATCTTCTTGCTGGATTGATCCTTTTATCATTATGTAGTGGATAATGTCTTTATCTTTTATCACAATCTTTGTTTTAAAGTCTGAGGTGATTTTTTATAGGCTATATACAAATGGGTCTTGTTTTTTATCCACTTGGCTACTCTATGTCTTTTGATTGGAGAATTTAGTCCACTTGCATTTAAAGTAATTATTGATAAGTATGTATTTACTGTCATTTTGTTCATTATTTTCTGGTTGTTCTTATAATTCCTCTCTTTTTCTCTTCCCCTTTTCTCTTCCCTTGTGGTTTGATTATTTTCTTTTTTTTTTTTAAGATTGATTTATTTATTTGAGAGAGAGAGAGAGCATACATGCACATGAGTGGGGAAAGGGGCAGAGGAAGAGAATCTTCAAGCAGACTCCCCACTGAGCGTGGAGACTCATGTGGACTCAATCCCTGACCTATGAGGTCATGATCTGAGCAGAATCAGGTGCTCAACCAACTGAGCCACCAGGTGCCCCTGATGATTTTCTTTATTATTATGTTTAGATTTCTTCCTCATTTCCTTTTGTGTATTTACTATAAGTTATTGCTTTGTGGTTACTGTGAGGTTAACACTGATCATCCTGTGTATATAACAGTCTATTTTAAATTGATAGCAACTTAAACTTGAACACATTCCCAAAGTCTACATTCTTAGTGCCCCTCCATGTTTTATGTTTTTGATGCCACTTTTTACATCTTTTTTATTTCATGTATCCCTTAATTAATTGTTGTACTTTTAACTCATTTTACTACTTACATTTTTCAACCTTCTTAGTAACATTGTAAGTAATTAATCCACTACCTTTACTGTATATTTACCTTTTTCAGTGAGATTTTTACTTACATTTATTTTCTTGTTATTAATTAGTGCCATTTCTTTTCCATTTAAAACATCCCTCTAATATTTTTTCTAAGACTGGCTTAGTAGTGATGAACTTCTTTAGCTTCTGTTTGTCTGGAAAACTGTATCTCCCCTTCAATTCTGAATGATAACTGTGGCAGGTGAAGTTTTCTTGGTTGGGAGTGTTTTCCCTTCAGCACTTTGAATATGTCATGCCACTCTCTTCTGACATGCAAAATTTCTGCTGAGAAATCGACAGTCTTATGGGATTTCTCTTGTATGCAACAATTTGTTTTCCTCTTGTTGCTTTTAAAGAATCTTTAATTTTGACATTTTAATTATAATGTGCCTTGGTGTAGCTCTGTTTTGGTTCATTTTATTTAGAACTCTCTGTGTTTCCTGGACCAGGATGTCTGTTTCCTTCCCCAGGTTAGGGAATTTTTGAGCCATTATTCAAATATGTTTTCTGACCCTTTCTCTCCCTCTCTTCTCCTTCTGGGAACCCTATAATGTAAATATTATTCCACTTGATGTTGTCCCAAAGGTCCCTTAAGTTGTTTCATTTTTTGAAGTTCTTTTTCCTTTTTGCAGCTCTGTCTAGGTAAATTTTATTGCTTTACCTTCCAGCTTACAAATCTATTATTTCTACTTCATTTAGTCTCTGTTGAATCCTTCTAGTGTATTTTTCAGTTCAGTTATTGTATCCTTTGGCTCTGTGACTGTGGTTTGTACTTTCTTATTTTCTCTGTTTTTTCATTGAAGTTCTCACTGTGTTCATCCATTCTTCTCCCAAGTTCAGGGAGCATCTCTATGACCATTACTTTGAATTCTAGTAGGTAGATTACTTAGCTCTGTATCATTCAGGTCTTTTTCTGGGGTTTTGTCTTGTTTTTCATTTGGGACGTATTTCTCTGTTTTCTCATTTTGCCTGATTCTCTGTGTTTATTTCTACATATTAGGCAAACAGCTACCTCTTCCAGTCTTGAAAAAGCGGCCTTGTGTATATGATGATCCTTCTCATTCAACCTGGCCCTAGCTCTCGGTTGTCTCTCAAACCTTTGTGATTGACGAAACTGCCTGATTTATTCTTAATATGCCCCCATTGTTGAAGGTGTGTCAAGACCTATCAGTGATCCAAGAGGAGGAATATCATTTGACACCTAGTTTCAGGCTATTTGGGAGCCAGACCCACAGGCAGCAGCTTTTAAAGTATACAAATATACACATGACTATAGGATCACAACTGTAATCCCTGCTAGCATCCAGACCAGGAGAATTGGAGGTGTCTCCTAGGCAAGTAGCAAAAACTGGGGCTCTAGACGAGGGTATAAGGTCCTTTCTGGGAAATCTTGTCAAGCCGTAGCAAGGCCAAGGGAGTACACAAAAATGGTGTCTCCCTGCTTACATTCCCTGGGAGTGCTTTCCTAGTTTGTCCTGAAGTCTGTCCCTTAGGCTGAAGTTCCAGGCTAAATAAATAGGCCTTTGCCACAGGAAGACTGGGGTTGTGTTTTAGTCCACTGTCTGTGCAGTGCTCTGGGGTGGTGACCTGCCAAGAGCTTCTTTCTGATTGTTAAAGTCTCACGGAGCTCTGAAACACCAGCCTTCTTGGCCACTGGGGCCAGGAGCTCAAGAGGTGTCCCCTGTGTGGATCACATGTATCCACTGGCTTTAACTAGGCAGCTGGAAAGTGAAGGGGGCAGGGCACATGTACCAACTTCAGAAACGCTGTGGGAAAATGTCTTGTCTTGTGCATGCCCACAGGCTTCAGCGATACAGCAAGAGAGTGCTTTGCCTGTGCATGTGCCCAGCTTTAGGCTAGGAGCAGGAGAATGCGGTGACAGCTTGCAGCCACCAGCCCGGCCAGGCGGTGGGAGAGCACTGCATCAGCCTGTGCTCTCGGGTCTCAGCCAGTGCCACAGCTGCTCACCGCCCCCCCCCCCCAGCAAGGTGGTGGGATGATGGCACACCTGAGCCCACCTGCCTGTTCTAGCAGGTTATGTGGGAAGAGCAACAATAGTGTCTGCTCGTCTCTGTCTGCCCTCCCTAGCTGCCCTGGCCAATGCCCCTGGATTAGCAAGTGAATCTCTCTCACATATGATATAGGCAACTTTTCAAACTGCTGTTTCTTCACTGGGTCTTTGGGCAAGCAAGAACAATGTGAGCCCGTCAAGCAGGGTCTCTGTTTCCCATAGCACTTGGGGACACATGGATGTCAGCCCCACTGGTTTTCCGAGCCAGGTCTTCTGGGTGCTCACCTTTCCAGGGCAGATCCCTGGGCCTGAGGTGCTCCTCTGGGAGAAGTGCCTGAAGTACATGTCTGGGAAGATGCCTCCCTGTTGTGTGTGGCTGTGCTGGGGGCGGGCTTTTGTGCAAGACCACAGTGTGTGTCTCTTCAACATGTCTCCACATTGTCCTTTTACCTTTGTTGTGAAGAGCAGTTCATCAGCTTTTGGATCTTTTTCGGAGGGAAACAATTCATATGTAGCTGTGGATTCAGAGTGTCCATAGAGGAGGTGAGTTCAGGATCTTCCTGCAACACCATCTCGGAACCTCCCAGACACATCTAGTACAATGCCTCTAACACAGCTCGCCTCTTCTGTCCCATTTAGGAATAAGCGATAAAGCAAAATTTTATAAGTGAGGAATAGGAGGAGAATTGGAGTCTCATTTCATTCTCACATTTACAAAGAAAACTTCCCACCTTGCTGAATGTTTCTAGCAGCTTATTATCCTTACATGATGAAAACGCAAGAGAACATAGGTAAATAGGGCACTTAGTACAATAATAAGATTAGAAAAATAGTAGTCTAGACCCTAAACAACTACATACTTCATGAAGCTTAGAAAAAAATCCGAAAGGAGGGGCGCCTGGGTGGCACAGCGGTTAAGCGCCTGCCTTCGGCTCAGGGCGTGATCCCGGTGTTATGGGATCGAGCCCCACATCAGGCTCCTCCGCTAGGAGCCTGCTTCTTCCTCTCCCGCTACCCCTGCTTGTGTTCCCTCTCTCGCTGGCTGTCTCTCTCTGTCAAATAAATAAATAAAATCTTAAAAAAAAAAATCCGAAAGGAGAAGTTTTAGAAATAATATGAATAACATTTGAGTTTATACAATGAACAAGTCAAATATATATCATTTCTTCAATGCACACCCCCCCATGTTATAATTGCCCACTGTTCACAATAAGAAGGACTATGGAAGATGTTGCAAACATGCCTACTTTTTATATAAAGACAGATAAGTCTCTTAATTCAGTAACTTTGTTTCTGCCTTTGGTTAACTCTGGGCAATAGCCAAACTTCCTTTTAAAACCTTGAGACCTATTCACCGGCCTTGGGGTAAAAGGGAAATTGTGTCAGCAGCAACCAAACTGCCAGAAGGAGCAGCTCAAATGTTTCCCAATACCCAGTCAACAGCTGGCAAGCGTCTACCGGTTGGAAGAGTTAAGTTGTGCCCACCAGAAATAGATGTGAAAAATGGATAAGGTGAACACTCATCCACTATTCGAATGTTTCTTGCTTTACTTTAAGTTTGCTGATGTGAACGGGCCGCCACCTCTTTCTGTTTCTACAGCCCTTTCCAGTCTGAAGGGTGTCAGAAAGCACAGCAGCAATGGCCATCCAAGGGGAGAGAGCGGGTGCTGCTGGGAAGGAACAGAGGGCCAGCTCACTGCAGCTCCCGCGTGCGGCCGTTCTGACCCCGGTGGAGAGCATCGGACCTCCTCCCACAGCACCCTGCTGAGAGTTAGCCTTCTAGGTACCTCTCACTCTTTCTGTGTTCAGCTTGCTCATTCCCTCCAAAAAGGACTTCGCTCTAGATGAAACTGCTCACCTCTCTCTACCATTTCTCAGGTTGCATTCAGAATCAGAAAATCCAAGAAATATATTCACAGATGTTCCCTTGTTTATTTGTTGACTCTGTGTAATTTGTTCGCCCTAATTTGTTTTTGTCTACCTTGGGACTTCCCTTTTTAATTTCCCTTTCTCTGTTTACCCCTCTTTGTGGAGCAGCGGTCTGTTAAGCTGTGAGAGGCACACGCCAAATTAAAAAAAAAAAAATTCACTGCAGATTGTTTTAAGCACGGGCTGCCCCTTTGGGCCTGAAGGCCTTGCTTGAAGCCTGCACCTGCTCTTCCTCCTGAGACCCCGGGCTCCTGATCTTTATCCCTTGCCTTTAAGCTGCCTGATTCCTATTATCCAAAGTCAAACAGCGTTCTCTACATTCACGCCTCCAGCACTTGGCATGAAATTAATAAGCCTGGCTGATATATTTCCCTGGAAGCCTGCCACTCTTTAACAGTGGTGTTAGATTAAAAATTTTGGCATGGTTAATGAACAGGGAAAAGCTGAAGCCAAAAGTTTCATGCAGCAATGCAAAGATTTGGGGGTTATGAAAAGAATACCAACTTTCCTCATATTTTCTGAATGCCATCCTAATTACAGGGTTAGATAACAAACACAACTAGACAGTCAGCCCTAGAAGAAAGAGTGCATTCTCAGGCTGTACTCATATTTAGATTTTATCATCTGTCCTTTCAATCACATGGCCTTCTGTTAGACTGGGTTATCTTAAAATGGTAATAATAGCTATTTGTGCTCTAAACAGGCCTCTCATCCCAGGTCACTATTTTACTCATTAAAGGAGCACTGTGAATGATTTCAAGCCACAAATGGATCTTCCTGAAGCGAAAGTCAATCCAGTGAAAGGAAATGATTTGGAGTTTACTGAAGACCAGTGTCTGATTGTTGGAATTCCAGGACTCACTGTTTCAGTCTACAGCTGTACTCCCTGAGTCGTAAAAACACTGACTGCCCACTGCAGGAGAGGCTGATACTTGCTACCTTGCCCACCCCTTTGTTCCCCACCCTTAGTCAACACTGCACCCAGCTATAAAGATTAGCCTCACTCAGAAGATGTAAGACCCAGTGGGTACTCATGACCCATCCCATTGGGTAAGGGTTTCACAGAAGGGTTGACAAGGGTTTGGCAAAACCCAGGCAAAGCCTCATATCCCACTCAGGGCCTATCTCAGTGCGGAAAGGGAACGTGAGTGTAGAGACGTGAGTACTCTGTTCCTGGTTACCCACCTCCACTTCTGAGATAGGAATGCCATAGGACCAGAAGCCTGGAAAAATGAAAGGACCAGAATGTGGTAGGGGGCAGGGAAGGAAGAAGGACGAAAAGGAAAATTATCTCTGCTTAGTGGAAGCACAAATATGCTCTACAACTTTGTTCTATCCCCTGAAGAATGGCTAGCACAGGTCTATACCATCCCCCCTTCAAAAAGTCTTGGCTCTGAGTCCCACAGCCCAGCAAAGGCAGGACCTCAGGGGCTAAAAAGCTCCCAATTCTTTGGTCCAAATTGGAAAGCCTGGGCAAAGAACTCAGAAAGGGATACTCAGCTGATCAAACACAAGATTTGTTTTTTATGTACTCAAAAGTGTCAGATAAAATCAAACTAAACCTGTCTATGATCCACGGATAATATAAATCCAAGAGACTGTTATTTTTAGGTTTTACATTAGTTTTCCTAATCAATGGAATAGTCATAAGAAAAAGCATCATGTCAAAATCACCAGCATCAGTCAAAAAAAATCATTTACAACTAAAAAACAAAACACCCCAAGATAGATGCATGGAAATCATGTCACCTCCACTTGTATTGGCCAGTGTAACAGCCATTTTGGCACAGATACCCTAGCTAATCAATGACTTGAAGGAGAAACTTAAATGGTATAAATACCTCTCCCTGGACTAAAAATAGGAAGTATGAGTAACACTCTTCCCTTCAGTTACTGAGAGGCAAAGGCTTTTACAGCACATGAGGGTTTCATCAGGAGACAAGAGTTGACCCTTGGTAGAGTCAAATCAATTTCATAGCAATCCATTACAACAGGAGTCTACTGTATTCATTATTGCAGGATACTTCAAAGCTTTTTCTCAATATAAAGAAAACATAAAGAGATCAAAGCTCCTGGACCACACATAATGCAGTTGAAAGTTGTCCCAACATGTTCTCTGCCTGCGAGAAAATAAGTTAAATATATTTGCAAATGTCAACTTCGTCCCTTTTAATGCCTCTTAAATCAGGTCAGGGAGTCTGTTTTGGAAACAGAAGTAGGATGACTCACAGATACTTGCTTGGCTCGTTACTTGAGCCTAGACAACAAAGCAACTCAATTTTAAGCACTCCGGAGTTGCCCTCCTATGGTCCACATCCTTAGGACGCTGTTACCCTCTGCCCGTTTATATTTATAGCCCTGTGCCTTTGTTTGAGGACAACATGCCTCTATTGTACACTTGCATCATTATCATGAAACCCGAAAAAAGTAAACCCATTTTTAAAAACGTGTTTAGCTTTTCTGGCCCTAAGACTAAATGCTGGTTTGCACTGTGGTTTGGACTGAGAGTTTTGTCTCTCAAGCCAAACTTGCTCTGAATACCAGACTCCTTTCAAAGTAGGATGAACTCTTGCAGTAGACGATCCGTCTCATTTTAAAGATGGGTCCCAATGTCCCAGCATATTCATTTTATTTTTGACGCTCTGAACTCACATCGCCTCCTACTAATACCTCTCTTAGAGAACAGGCACTTTCTCCCTTGTAATCAAGTCAGGGCCTTTTATCTGCCTCAGTTCCTCAGCAAGAGGGTAAATACTTCAAGGGCAGACCCCTTGTCCTTCTCGCAACCTTCCTATAGGTTTGCCTCTCCTGAGCAGCAGACACGTATCCTCATGCCTGCTTTATAACAAACCCTAAAGTCAGTTTGCATTAGATGAATGAATGAATGAATGAATGAATGAATACACGTTTATAGTCAGTCCAATGCTTTGAAGACAAAAACCTCTTTTCACGATTCTCCATGTCCTGAATGGCACAGACCTCCTAAAGCAACCGCCTTGGCGGAACAGGAACCCAAGGAGGATTCCAAGTGGAGAGTAGAGCTTAAAGGGTTTAAAGAGGGACCACAAAAGAACTCCTGGTAAGTTGAAAATTGCTCCAAGCCTCCGAGTATCATTCCTGTGTCTTCTTATCTCCTCCCCAACCCAGTGGGCCTGGTTCAGAAATATTCTGCAGCATCTTTGCAGGCCCCCCATGCCTGGCAATGATAGGTTTCTACTAAATAATCAGGCTATACCAGCCAAGAGACGAAACACGATGTTGAGCTTGGTGGGAGCTCAGCCAACGTCCCTACTGGGTTTCCAGGCTGACGGACAGACATCTTGGGCACTGTATTAGTTTCCTATTGCCACAAATTTTAGTGGCCTAAGACAACACATATTTATCATCTTACAGTTCTGGATTTCAGAGGTTTAAAAGGGTCTCATTGGGCTAAAATCAAGGTGTCAGCAGGGGTACGTTCCTTCTGGAGACTCCAAGGGAAAATTCACGTCTTTGTTTTTACCCAGCTTCTAGAGGCCACCTCCAGGCCTTGGCTCATGGCCCCATTTCGTCAATTTCAAAGCCAATAACATCAGGCTGACTCCTTCTCACATTCTTCTCTCTGGTTCTCTCCCTTCTGCCTCCCTCTCCCACTTATGAGGGCTCTTATGCCTGTATTGACTCCACCTGGATAAGTCGGTATATTCTCCTTATCTCCAAGTCACTAATCAGCAACCTTACCTCCACCTTCAACCTTAATTCCCCTGGCCATGTAACCTAACCTACATGTTCCAGACATTAGGACTTGGACAGCTCTGTGGGCCATTATCCTGCCTACCACAGACCTGCAGAGCAGGAAAAGCAGAGCCCCAAAGTTCTGAGAGGCACTGGCCCAGAATGGAGCAGAAAAGGACCACAAGCTAGAGAACAATCCCGATGGAGCCCCCAGTCAAAGGGCCAGTACCATTTTCCATCTCCATCCCGGGGGGCCCACTAGAGCACCCTGCCTTTAACACAGCCTCGTTTCTCCTTTCAGGAAAGAGTGGGAAGTGATGGACTAATCTAGGCTAAGGGACGTCCCATGTCTTCCATGACTAGGAGCTCCCTGAGGAAGGGGCAACACTTGACACAGGGTAAAACCGCAGACTTCATTTGGGAAGCTATTTGGATGATTTCTCAAAACACATCATGTCGTATACTCACTCCTCCAAGCACCCTTACAATTAGGCTGACCTTAGACGAAAGGGACAGCAGTCAGATTATCACAGGTGAGGATGAGGACGAGACAGACCATAAGACCAGCACGTGTGTGTGCACGCATACACACACACACACACACACACACACACAGTTTTCTCGTATTGTTCTTAGACAACCAAAGGATCTTTTTCTCAAATTGGAAGTTAAATAGGAAAAGAGTAACTTTTCCATTATAATTTGCTGCTGCCGCCCCCTTAGGCATGCCTGCATGGGTCGGTTAATGTCCTGAGATGAGCAGGGGTGAGATCTTTTATAGGGTCGTGTTTACCCTCACCATATGTTTTCAAGTATTGACTGAGAGTGTTAATTGGTGTTTCAGGAATCAGGAGGGGCAAGATCAAGGGCATCTCTGGAGAACACATCGTCTAGTGTCCCCCTACCCTCAATTAGTAGGTTAACACATGTCTAAATGCTCATAATTTGTGCTGACCTACTGCTTAGCCAGCAAATGGGTCCCACTTGGAATGTGCTGTACGTCAGCCTTACAATTTTCCTGTCTTCTAGTTTACTTAGGAAAAAAAAAAAGAGTCGTTTTCTTTATGATTATGCTTCCCCTGCAAAATAAACGTGAGTGTGACTACCCTGAGATTCATAAGTAGCTGAAGGTTTAGGTGGCCCCTGGATGTCCTGACTCCATCCCCTCCTCCCAGGAAGACCCCCTACCATCCTGCCCAAGCCTCATTTCCCCTTCCTCATCCCACACTCCCACCTGCCTCCCTAGACACACAGACAGGATTCCCTTTCCAAGTCTACCACGTCCCTTCCCCTCTTGCCTTATAAATTCATACTGGTCCCACTCCTCCAGAAAACCCCCAAAATGCTTTCAGAATATTCAACCTCACTACAAATAAAGACATTCAACTTAAAACTACACAGAAATATGGAGTCTCAAAATGAAAAAGACTCCACAACGGACGGCGCTCAGTATAATCAGGCTGCCGACAGCAGGAGGAAGCAGGCACCGCGGTTCGGAGTGTTTGGAACAACTTCGCTGGAGGGCAATTTGGACACAATTACGAAGAGTCGTTTAACTGTTCATGTGCTTTGACTCTGTAATTCCTCTTTGGGAATCCATGCTAAGCAAATAGAAAGAAACGTAGTCAAAGTCTTATGTACGATGTTTTTATCACTAAACTATTTGAAATTGAAAAAAGATCTTGGAAACCATGTGCTATGATCTGAGTGTTTGTGTCTGCCCAAAATTCATACATTGAAATCCTAACCCCCAAAGGTGATGCTATTAGGTGGGGCCTTTGGGAGGTAATGGGATTGGTGCCGTCCAAGAGGCTGCAGAGAGACCCCTAACCCCTTCTACCAGGTGAAGCTACAGCAAGAAGTCTGCAGCCCGGAAGAGGGCCCTCCCCCACCCACACGGGCGCCCTGATCTCAGACTCCGGCCTCCAGGACTGTGGACAGTCCTTCTCTGCTGCTTATAAGCCACCTGCCCTGTGGTACTTTACTGCAGCGGCCCTAACAGACTAAGACACATGAATCCTAACAATAGAAAGGTAATTACATAAATGATATGTTCATTAAAAATCATGTTTTAGGGGCACCTGGGTGGCTCTGTCAGTTAAGCATCCAACTCTTGATGTTGGCTCAGGTCACGATCTCAACACTGTGAGATGGAGCCCTGCATTGGGTGTCGCACTGGGTGTGGAGCCTGCTTGGGATTCTCTCTCTCCATTTCCCTCTGCCCTTCCCCTGCTTCACATGCATGAACACACACACACACACACACACACACACACACACACACGCTCTCTCTCAAAAAAAAAATCATGCTTTAGAAAAATATTTATAGGCAGAAAATGGTGAAAATACAATTTTAAGTAAAACAGCAGGATACACTATCATCTCCAAATTTGTTTCATACATTGACTTATTAGTCAGAATGTTTTTCTAGTATTTCTTATTACTCCTACTCTTCCTGATGCAGTATTAATTACCTCAAGGAGAAGATGGGATGACACAGCATAAAGTAGAAAACACAGGAGTCTGTTCTTGATTGAAATGCCTCAGCCCCGGGGCGCCTGGGTGGCTCAGTTGGTTAACCAGCTGGCTCTTGATTTCTGCTCAGGTCATGATCTCAAGGTCCTAGGATCGAACCTGCGATGGGCTCCATGCTCAGCGGGAGTCTGCTTGAAATTATCTCTCTCCCTCCCCCTGTGCCCCTCCCCCCACTTACACGCACTCTCTCTCTCAAATAAGTAAATAATTCTTTTTAAATGCCTCAGCCTTTACATAGACAAAGTAATTGGAAAGATGCAATGTGAAGAAGAACAAAGCCTCCTCCACATAGATACCATACACCAGGATCAGACAAAAATCCCCTTGCCTGGCTAGAGGAAGGGTCGAAGGCGATGTAGAGAAATCCAGTGCATATTCAGTGTGTGTGTGTGTGTGTGTGTGTGCGCGCGCGCGTGCGCACGCGTCATAGGAAGTATGACGATAGGTTGGAAAACCTGAGGGCAAAGAGAACGTAGGCCTTTCCTGAACAGAGCCCTGAGAAGAAAGCAGAGTGACGCAGAGTTCCCTGTGAAGGGAAGAGATGGTCTGCTGCTAGGTCTAGGATGATAAGTCCTTCAACACACACACACACACACACACACACACACACACACACACACAGCCAGTTCCTGGGAAAGCGTGGGAGCCTCAGAACAAATTAGTGTTCAGGAGTGGCCCAGAAGTGGCAGGCCCTCTGATGGCCTCATGAAATCTCCTACAGCCCAAGTAGCCCTGAAACAGCCAAACAATTCCCTCGGTGATGATGAAAAGAGGGAAGTGGCCGAGAGACAGAAGCCCCAATCTTGGAAGACCAGTGCACACCCTCCCTCAAAGCTCTAGCACTGCACCAGCCCCTTTGTTCTTTCACCAAAGACCAGAAACAGAGTGCCCTCCCCTTCACATGCCATGGTCAGTGACTCCACCAGACAGTTGTGCTTTAAACTTCTGACCTATGTGCAATTAGTTATCAAAACCCGTATCTGGCCAAGCCTGTCCACTGTGACTGCTCTCCTCAGATGAAGCCCTCCTCCAACACCCTGGCTGGACCAGTGAGCACAAGTGAAGGGTCTCCCACCACCCACGCTCTTGCCTCATCATTTAAACTCCCATGATGCCAGTGGAGTCATCTTCTTGAAACACTTATCCCACCAGCCCTGCTTGGAATCCTCCAGCGGGTCCTCAGCCCAGAGTCCAGGCTTCCCCTGTCCCCGAGATCATATGATAACCAGACCTGCCCAATGAATCTATTTTACCTCCCTATTCTCTGCAACAGAAACCCCACTTACTCTATTTTCTTGCCCAATGTATCTTTATAATCCAAACTAGCCCCTCTTCAAACCCCAAGTCAAGTCCCCATTTTCTCTAGCAAGTACTTCCCCCACACTTTTGGTTTCTATAGATCTGTCCTTTCTTTGATTCCTATAGCACTTATTATCTAAAACATTCCCATTCCTTCAAACTCTTAACCACTTATGGCCTCATTATTTCACAACTGAAGCATAAGGTGTCTCTATGGCTCAAGCACCCAATGAGGCCAAGCTCCAGGGGGGCTAGACCAGCTCTTCTCCACAAGTTGCCCAGTGATGAGAGCACAGGAGGTGTTCTTTAGTGCATTTGTTGAACATCAGTTCCTTTCCCAGTCCTTCATTATCAGCTTCATGCACAGCAGAAGGGAAAACAGATCAGACTGCAGAGAGGGGCAATGGGCAGCGTGAGGACCTAGGAGAGCGTTCCCAACAGCGTGGAGAGTGCTCGCCCCAGAGCATAACGCCTGGGCCTCCTTAGTGCAGGAATTCCCTTAGCCCCATAATCGAGACTACATGAGTGGGACTACCTGCCCAGACAATGTCAGTGCTACCTACCGGTGTGCACTTTACATCTAGGGTGAGGCGAAAAGCAAGGGTTTAAAGGAAAGAATATGAGACTGAGACTTCTTTATTGAAGCAGTTAACGCAAAATTTACCAAATGATGACACAAAGCAGAAGTCACAGAATAGCTCTGGTGTGTGTGTGCGTGCGCACAGGCATGCATACACATGTATGGCCAAGAGAGCTAAGACTTGGCCCATCACATTTTATAGTAGTGTTTAAATAGTATGTGTTGAGACCAAGAAAGAAAAGTATACCTACCACATCAGAAAAACGGACAAGGGACAGAAACAGGAAATTCACACACACACACACACACACGCAAGTTCAGTAAACATCGGGGAAATTTTCCACGTCATTAGTAATCAATCAAAAGCCTTTCTCCTTGACTCTGTCCTTATGGCTGAGGGTCATCATAAATGAGAATCTCCACAAACAAATCCAACTGAAGTTTGCTTTACATCTACGATGTCAGATGCTGGGCAGCAATGGGAAGCCACCTGCAAGTTCAAGCAAGGGGTCGCATGATCCCCTCTGTCAGCCCATTACTGTGGATGGTGACTGTGGAAGGGGAGAGGGGTTAAGCCATCCTGATTGTCTACACTGAGAAATGATGAGAGGCAGGAGTAGGATAGTGGTGGCGGAGGTGACATTTGCTTCCAACTCGAGTCATTCTCTTTTCCCTTCTAACCTATTTTTTCTTTGTCTAATTTAAATTCACTATAACTACCAATATTACAAGTACTGCGGAAGAGATGTTTTTATGAAAGTCTAAAAACTGGCTTTTACTTGTCACCAAAGTGTTGAATTCTAAAACTTGGAGCTTGTGTACAAATGTGCTCAAATTCAGGAGTGAGAATGAGCCATTTACTTTTGCTGCCTGAGCTAAGTGAACCAGAAATCAGAAGACAAGTACTCCCCAGATGAAAAGTCAATTCACTTCAAAGCATTATTTTCTCTTTAATAAATCATAAAGCATCATTGTAAGTCACGTTGCACGTAGCCAGTGCTCTGTGTCTGCTACATAATAGTGACGGCGACAGTGGTCATCTGACCGACAGCAAGTTGCTATTCCTTACACAAATGAGGAGAAAGACATCCAGGGCAGGGGGCCAAGCTCAGATCTTCAACTACAAAGATACTGCATTTTAAGATATTCTGTTTTACTTGGTTTTTCTTTCTTTCTCTCTCCCCATCAAGTAAAACAAATGCTAGGTGTTATTTTATGAGAAGCCTTAAATCTTCTCATAAGGAAATAAGGAGCAGAAGTTCAGCTCCCGAGAGCTCCCGCTCACCTGAAATGCTTTCCTCCGCTGTTGGAGAACATGACTGGAATCAAAAGGCGAGATAGACGTCTGTGGAGATGGGCTCTCGGCTCCCGGTGATTTCCAAAGGGGCAATGTCAACCTCCTAAGGTGAGATTTGGCTCTGAAAGAGCAATGTGTTCTGTTAAAGATGCACATATTCGTGCCTTGGCTGGAAGTGAACCGGAGTCTGGTGTTTCCACTCGGAAAGGGTATATTTGGTTAAATAGAATAATGCAAGACATTGAATCAACTCAGCTGGGGAATATTCTGGAGAGGTGCTCAGCCCTCAGTTTATGTAATTGAAGAGAACCTGAAGCACTCTGCTGCTTTTCTCCTCATTTACTGCACGCAACTGGCCAATTCAGGGAAAGCCGAAATCAGTTGATCCAATTGCTTCGCATCAAGGAGACAGAACTGGGGTGTTTGAAGGTAGGTACACTCCAGGGCCCTGAACCGACTGGGAGTTTGCCATCAGTTACCACTTTTCAGCAGCAAATGAAGCTGTGGATGGTCCATTATACCTTCCAAAATTGCTTTTTGGTCCTCATGTTCCAAAGGGCATTCATTACAACTCTAACATGAGTTCAACAGCTCTCGTTTGAGCCCTTGCAGGTGTCAGGTACTGTTCTGGGCACAGCAGAGACAGAGATCACTAGGACAGGCGCCCTGCCTCTGTGGAGCTCAGTCTGAAGAGATAGCAGTTTCACCACTGGGGCCACCTTCCAGTCTAGACGTTTGTGTATAATTCTTTTGTCGGGGGGGACGGAGAGACAAAAACCAAAATTTCCCCCAAATCATCTTTTTGGAAGACCAATGAAAATATTCTATACTGAGAGCATTCAATGAAGATTTTTTTTTAGAATCCTTTCACCTCTAGCAAAGGCAACACTCAAGGCATTTTGCAAGTGAGGAGGGAGATAAACTTATTATGAAAAGGATAAGATTAACCAAGGAAAAGTTATTTGAAAATATGTTCAAAGATCTTAAGACAAGGGCCCTATTGGCTTTAGGTGCCTGTTTGCCAGTACTACAACCATTAGTACTGTTCGGTGAGGTAGGGCTTCCAGAATCCACTGTATTCAGCAGCAGAACGTCTCTACACAAACATATCCAGGTTTGGTGGCTTTTTGAGTTCCAAGAATTGCACTATCAAACCTTCCCTTCCCCAAACCCTCAATCGGGGAAATGAAATCATGAGAAAAATGACTCTTCCTGCCAAGAGAAACTAGAGAAAGAGACCACACACAAAGGTCGTAAATGTTCAATAAATGAAATCCCTGCATATCCTTCCCCGGACTCCCAGAACATCTACCTTCCTATTTCTAGCTCTGGCCATATCAATCCATCGTTGCTTATGTATGTACAGTGACCTCCACTTTCTAGAATGTGAGCTTCTCTGAGGCATTCACCTTTGTGAATGCCTTCAGACTAGGACCAGAGGAGCTAATGGCTGAGGGGTTTTGCCCAGTCTTGACACTGTACCAGGATCCTCGGGGGATCCATAGAAAGACATTCCACAGCCCTTCCCTGAGGAAGGACCTCAAGAAGAGGTGTGATCTACAGTCCCTGAGCAAGAGTGGCATAAAGGGACAGGCCTCCTCTGAGACAACCGTATCACTAAGAGCAGCTACGTGACTCTCAGAGTCTAGTGCAAAGTGAAAATGCACTTGTTCAAAAATCCAAAAGTTATGAAGAATTTCAAGACACTGACAGCAGAAACCGAGTGTAGGGCCCTGTGCAACTACACAGGTCACACGCCCATCAAGCCAGCCCTGCTTGTCACCTTCTCTGCTTCACCCACAAACGCCATCTGGTTGTACTACTACTCATTCCCGATCAACTCTAAATCCAATGTGTTTGGCTAAAGAGAGGATATGAGGTTAATATTCACAACACATTAGTGACCTAGACAGAATTGTAGTAATAGAAAGAGCTGCCCATGGGTTCCTGGAGGACCATATTCAGGCAACAACAAAAATAAGTACTATTTTCTACTAGATGTTGAGAAATTTGCAAAGCATTAGCTCATATAATCCTCAGAACAGCTTTAAAACGTAGGCAACTATTCATATATCCATTTTATAGGAGAGGAATCTGAGTCTGTAGAAGATTAAGTAACTGCTTAAAGGTCACACAGGAAGTTGGTGGCAAGACTCACATGCAGGTCTTCTGGAAACAAAGTCCATAGTCAATATACTTACTACCTCTCAGCCCCCAATCTACTCTGAAGGGCTCCAATCAGCCATTCAACAGTGGGAGAGAATGTACCTGCAGATGCTTCAACCACCAATAAAGACACTGCTTCCTCCAGGAAGCTTTCCTGGATATCCTGCTTCCTTGATTAATCCCTTCCTTCTCTACTCCCTCTACACTATGTATTTACCCCTATTGTATGATTAACCCTTCAACTGATACTTATTTGCATGTTTTCCCTGTTGACCAGTGAATCCTTTGAGGGTAAAATTATATCTTATTGATTTGTTTTCTCAACTCTTGATACAATGCCTGACTGATAATAGGTGCTTCATAACCATGATTTAATTCAGTGTAATGGAAAAAAACAGAGTACGATGGTATGCCTTAGATTTATCTTCTTGTCCATAGGTTTCAGAAACCCTTAAGATAAAAAGGGGTCTAGGGAATAGTGGTTCAAAAAAAAATTGTGATTCAGTGGCTGTGACCCTCTCACCCATTGAAAAGTGGAAATTTAATTCATTTTCATCTTTGAAAAGTGGATGCCTCTCCACTCTGCACTTTCTCTTTCTTTCTGAGCTCAAAACAGGGCAAGCAAGGACACTCTGGGAAAGAATAAGATCCAATGACCTTTTCAAAATCTTTTCGTCTTGTGAGTATAAATATTCATTTTAATCCTTAAAAACAATCGTTTTAGGACGTTTGCCTAATGACTGCTTTTCAGGGGCGATCCCTTCCCGTTTCAGTCCCAGGGAGTCCGCCGCACAGCGAGAGCTGGGTACCTGCCTGCTCTGCGATCCCCGACTTCTTAGCTCTCACTAACTGACTCTCACAATCCATGCCTTCCGGAACCCTCTTCAGCCAGGACTGGTTTGCTCCGGTGGCATCTTGGTACCTTTTCGTTTAAGCTTTAATTAAACCTTGTCTGTTAAGGTGTCAGTGACTCTTCTTGGCAGCTAAGAGGTAACACGTAAAAGTTAATTTCCTCAGGTCCCACAGCACGAAACCCTGACAATGTGCAGGAGATATACATGCGAACTGCTTTCAAACAAAGCGTGTTTGAAATGGAGTGTTCTGAGTGAATGGAATTTAAAAAAAAAAAAAAGACTGCCTTTAATCAATGAGAAAATGATTATAAAAGTCAAGATAATCCAACTCGAGTCTTGACTTCAATATTTACGCTGTCACATTGTCTGGAAATAAGTGAGGCTGCAGGGAAAATACTCGTCTAGGAGGAGGTGCTGACTAAGCCAGTTTGGACCATTGAGTTCCAGCACCGGACACGCGCTGAGAGGTCTGTAGTCATTAGCGCCTTCTCTACTCTTGCACTAATTTCCTGCTGCTGCCGTAACAAGCTGCGATCTGGGTGCCTTAACACAACACGAGTGGATTCCCTTACAACTCTGTAGGTCAGAAATCTGAGGTGGGTCTCCGTGGGTTAAAATCAAGGTATCTGCGGCAGCGCATTCCTTTCTGGAAGCTCTAGGAGAGAATCCATCTCCTTGCCTTCTCCAGCTTCCAGAGGCCACCTGCATTCCTTAGCTTGAGGCTCCCTTCCCCCATCTTCCAGGCAGCAATGCTGTAGCTCCCTGATCAGTTTTCTGTAGTCACATCACCCTCTGATGATGATCTGGAAAGATCCCCCACTTTTAGGAACCTATGTGCTTAGATTGGACCCACCCAGTCTCCCATACCTCCTCCTATATAAGGCTGCACTGATCTCTGGTTCTATACATCAAAGGAGACATAAACTTCCCTCATCCCAGCCTGAGTGTCTAACGACCTTCCAGTGGAAATGGCTCCCCAGCCCCTTGCCCATCTGCGTGCCTGCCTCAACTCCTCTCGCCAACGCCACCCGAAGCCCCACGGCAACCACAGGTGCACACACCCATGTGCCACTCAAGGTGGTCAATAGCTTTAAGCACCAACTAAATTTACAGGCAGAAGCCGAGAAGAGATGGAATATTTTTTTTCCGGACACTTCATTTTTTTAATACATAAGCATTTAAGGTCATTCCACTCTCCAAAATAAGAAAGAGTATTTGGAATGTCAACATCATTATTTTCATTGGAACTTTGTGCCAGTAAAATATACAAATATAACGCATAATGCTTGATTAATAGATGTGTATACCAAGATAGAACGATAACACTATCTTTACACCGAAATGTATTTTCCCTCAGCATAATAGACAGATTATAGAAACACACAGCCCTTTGTTGCTTTGTTGAAACATGACTCCTTTAAAAAGGATATGAAGGTAAATTAATTAATAAAGTCATAGAAAGTATAGATGCCAACGTCATAAACAAAGCTGTGACAGAAGAGAGTTCTCACTTATCTGTAATAAAAGATTGCCAAAAAAATTGTTTTCTCTCCTTCATAAAACTGATTTGGCTTTCAAATGTTTACCTTCCCCTCATGGTTCTCAACCTCCCAATGAAAGTGTTAAAGGTCATTATCCATGCACCATTCCTGTTGGTCTGTTATCAAATATACCCCATTAAAATTACAGGCTTTTTAACACCGAAAATTACAAAGTTTTTCGTTTTAATCTCTTTTCTTAGTTGTCTGGGATGCTCCCAGGAGACCTTTCTTCTTATTTTTTTTAACTAAGTATGTCTCTCTGCTTCCTTTCAGGAGGCAGGAACATACAAGACCTCCTCTCTCAAAGGGATTACTTCTGAGTTTTTCCACTTTGGGGGTCTCCCAAGTCCTACCAAAGGGCCTGCCTCAGGTGACAGAGATGGACGTGGGAGCATCAGCTCCCTCAGAGAGCCCCAGCCAAGGCACGGGGCCGGCCTGACGGGGCTGCGCCAGAAGCCCGGCACCTGGACAGGCCGGGAGAAGACCCCCAGGAAGGGCTCCCTGCTGGGGCCGCTCGCGACAAGTGACTGGAACCTGCGTGTTCCCGCGTGTGCCTCTGCGGCATTCAAAACACAGGCCCGTCAATTCCATTTTTTCAAGATATGGATAAAATACTAGACGCTTTAGGAATATTTTCTAGTTTCTTACCCTTTCAAGATGTCAGGGAACTGAGAAAGAAATGGAAAGGAAGAGAAAGGGGAGGAGGGCAGGAATAGAGAGAAGGTGGTTTAGGCGTCCCCCGTGAAGTGGGTGCTTTACACACCTCGTCCCTCACCATCCTTCTACTTGTCCTCGGTCGTCACTATTGCTCCCGAGAGCAGGGAAGGAGGCTGCGGCTGAACGTGTTTCTACAACTTGCACATGGCCCGGGACTAATAAGCATCAGAGAGAGGTCTGTCTTGTCCTACCGTCCCTCCGTGACTTCAGCTCCCGAGTCTACTCCTGGCAAGCGGTGACGCTGGAGGTGCCTGAATGCATGGGAGCACCCTTGCCCCCACCCCTCCTTTTTGGTGAGGTCTCGTCCTAGCACACTAAGCAATTCCCTTGACATGGGGAGTAGGTGTCCCCCTTCCAACACCCAGACCCTGGGTTTCCCCACAGTCCACCAGCACGAAAACACTTCAGGAAGCGGGCAGTCTGAATCGGGGCCTCGTCGTCTCCTCAACACCACCGCAATCCAAAGAATTTTCTGGGCTCCCCCTCCCATCTATCCCAGTGGAGTCCAGCCAAGCCCTGGGCCCCACGGGGGTTCCTCCAGGCTGAGATCAGGCCCTAGGGCACTATCTGAGGGGTTTTAAGACTTCCCCTCGGTGGTTCAGAGCAGTCTGAATTTGATAGGCTGCAACTTGAGTTGGTTTCCTACCATCCGTGGGCAGCTGACAGCTGTCAGGGAGGCAGGTCTCCCTCTTGCCGCCGGCCAGTCCTGAGGCTCATTCACTGAGACAGGGACAGAGCCCGGGCTGACAGACCATTTTGGCTGTTTCAGTGAGGCCCCAGCAAACTGGGTTCGGCTGCCAATGGCAGAACACGCAGGTTTCTCGAATACCGCTGGATCAGGTTACCATGAAACGGACACGAGTCTGGTAAAAGACTCTGGCCCCCACTGCAGATTGCTTTGCTTCTGCCAAATATGCTTTTCCTTCATTCTAGTAACATCTTTTGAGCTCCTCCCACGTGCAGAGACCGGGGACACAGAGCATCTGGAATGTGCTGTCTACACGTGCGCTGACAAAGCGTAACATGCAAAGGAGCTTTGCCATTTGTTCGTTCAGTCATTCGTCATTTGCTGATTCCCTTGCTCAGTAGATAGATACTCCGCGAAAAGGACTGTGTGAGGCAATGTGGGAAATGAAAGCAGCACTCACCAGGTATCCTGCCCTCAAAAAGGTTATGCTTTAGCCGGGGAGATACGTCACAGAATTCTCTAAGCCGAGGTAAAAGACAACAGATGTAATGTAAACAGTACAAGTAGAGTGTGTCTCAGGAAAGGAAAGAAATCACTGGCACTTGGAGTATCAGGCAAGTTGTCTGGAGTTTGTTTCCCCAAAAGCAGATCCCGAGACAAGGGTCTGAGTGCAAGCAGTGTATTTGGGAGGGAGAGGATCTCAGGAAGCACAAGGCAGTGAAGGGAGGAAAGCCAAAAGAGAGTACTTTAATGAGTAGGTTAATGATATGTGCAACTGGGTCTCACCCCCACGGGGAGCTCCGGGGGGAGCCCTGAACATGCCTCAGAATCGTCCTGGTGAGGGGGGAGGAGGCTGGAGTGTTCATCCCCCAACTCCCATCTCGGTGTCAGGGCACGCTCCTAGGACATGAACTCCTTTTGCATGGCAGCCCAGACCCCAGTGTGTGGCCAGAGAGGACTCTCCAGAGTCAGGGGGCAGGAAGTTCCCATGCTGGCAGAACCTGACTGTGGGTCCCCTGCGTGGGTTAAGAAAAATGTGGGTGGTACACCCAGCCTATTCTATGAAAGTCTTCATGGAGAATCAGTACTTGAACTGGGCCTGTCTTAGTCCTTTCGGGCTGCGATAATAATACCACCACAAACTGAGTGGCTTATAAACAACAAACATTTACTTCTCACAGTTTTGAAGGCGGAGAAGTCCAAGATCAAGGTGTCTGCAGATTTGACGTCTGGTGAGAGCCCACTTCCTGGCTCCTAGGCAGCCATCTTCTCACTGTGTCCTCGCCTGGGAAGGACTAGGGAGTTCTGTCAGACCTCTTTTATGAGGACACTAATTCCATTCGTGAGGGCTCCACCCTTGACCTGTTCATCTCCCAAAGGTCCCACCTCACAATACTGTCATGTTGGGCATGACGTTTCCACATATGAAATTGGAGATGACACAAATAGTCCATAAAAGAAAGATAAGATTTGGCTTGTGGAGAGTAGGGATTTCAGGTGAAGGAACAGTCTGAACAAAGGCACAGAGGCAAATAACCACAGGCAGTATAAAGGGATGAGTGAGTAATTCAGCAAAGTTGGACCTCAGGGTCCACATAGTGGGAGAAATGCGGCAGGAGAGAGCTGGATTATACACCAAAATACTATAAGATATAGCATGGATAGTTTGAAATAATTTTTAAAATATGGATGAGATTTTGGGGCACTTGGGTGGCTCAGTTGGTTAAGCGTCTGCCCTCGACTATGGTCATGATCTCAGGGTCCTGGAATCGAGGCCTGCGTTGGGCTCCCTGCTCAGTGGGGAGCCTGCTTCTCCCTCTCCCTCTGTCCTTCCCCCCCACACATACTCATTCTTTCTCTCTCTCTCTCTCAAATAAATAAAAATCTCAAAAATTTAAAATATGAATGACATTTTAAAAATTCAATCCCTGCATAAAGAACCTTATTCTATCTCAGTGACAAACTACTTGCCTTGACCAAGAGACCAGCTCAAATGGAATCTAATTTGCTTTTGTGTCTGTGAATGGCCTCCCATATTGATTGTGACATGCTCCTGTTTATCAACTACACTTATCTTTATAATTCACAAAAGATGTTTCAAATATCTCAGTGGCGTGGCTCTCAGCATTGGTAAATTAGGACTTCAAAGCAATGAAACAAGGTTGAATTTTATAGCCAAACAGTAAATAACCCACTCATATTTTAGGAATTGTCTTCTCCGGGAGTATCATCTTTCTACTGAGGACTTGCCTCTGCCCCTCGGCTACTCTGGAACCAGAGCCTCTTCCAAGAGCCCAAGCATGCACAGGGAGATTCAGCTCTCTGCAGAGAGCTCTCGCACCAAGAATGACCAGTACTGGAAGGCCAAGGACTCAGACACAGCAACACCTACCGTCCAGGGATTTCCTGTCCCCATGACTGTTGTTCTACCACATGACCCAGAACACGGATATGAGTAGGTGAGTTAGAGAATTGCTTAGAATTACGGTCTTGGGAATTTAGGGTTTAGGTCCATAGCAAAATTAGGCAGGCTCTTCTCCTTCGGGGTCAGAGAAACACACATTTTCTGACGCCTCAAGGAAAATCAAACTTTTTTTAATGATGTCAATAGAAACTGAAGTATCTATGGTCCTCAGTTCATAAAACTAACATGTCCCCAGAAAGAGACATAAAGATGAATTTCCCAAAGTTAAGTCTTACTTTTAATTCAACATGGGAATTTTCTCTTTAAAGATATTTCTATTGGGCACCTGGTTGGCTCAGTCAGTTAATAATCGGACTCTCGATCTCAGCTCAGGTCTTGATCTCAGGGTCGTGAGTTCAAGCCCTGTGTTGGACTCCATGCTGAGTGTGGAGCCTACTTTAAAAAAAAAAAAAGGCATTTTTGCTACGTAAGTAAGAAACCATTTTTAGTCTAAATTTTAACTTCCCTCACATGCAAACGACCCCCACCATCTTATGTATCTGTTTCATAAACCTCGATGGTCTTTGGGTTTTCTTAAAGTGGAGCACATTCGATTAAAAATGTTGTTTATCAAGGAACTTTTGAAGGTGATGGATGTGTTTATGACCTTGATTGTGGTGATGGCATCACAGGCATATATGTCCAAACTCAAGTTGTATACATTAAATACGTGCAGGGTTTGTGTATCAACCATACCTCTCTACAGCTGGAAAATAACATCAATACAAATAAGTGAAATTTAATTAATTAATTAAAATAGAATAAAAGAGGGGCGCCTGGGTGACTCAGTCGTTGAGCGTCTGCCTTCGGCTCAGGGCGTGATCCCAGCGTTCTGGGTTCGAGCCCCACATCAGGCTCTTCTGCTGGGAGCCTGCTTCTTCCTCTCCCACTCCCCCTGCCTGTGTTCCCTCTCTCGCTGGCTGTCTCTCTCTCTGTCAAATAAATAAATAAAATCTTAAAAAAAAAAAAAAAAGAAATGATTTCTTAAAAAAATAATAATAAAAGAAAAGAAAAGAAAAGAAAAAAAAGAAAAGAAAAGAAAAGAAAAGAAAAGAAAAGAAAAGAAAATGATGCTGTTCGTCATTCAGTTCAGCTCCACACCCCTTCGCTGCAGGCCTGCGGGGAGGAGGGCAGCCCTGGGCTGAGGCAGAGAGGCAGAGGTCGAGGCGGCACAGTTCCCAGAGGCCGCAAGGGGTTGGCATCGTTATTTTATTTGCAGCAAATGTCATAGTGGGCATTATGTCGTGACGATAGAAAAGCCAGAATCTTTTAGTGCAGTGCTGAAAGGGTGACAATGGTAGTAATTCTACAAACTAATGAAAAAAATATTGACCTCAATAAGTCTTTTCAAATTATTTGCAAAGGATCTAAAACCATAAAAAGAGGTCCCCACTCATTTTCCTTAACTGAAATTAGAAGGCAATGTGTCAGATGAACAATAATCTACATTTTTATTGTCTCTCTCCACAGACATTTGTAACTTTATTTCTTTGCAAGAATTTCTGCTGCATCTTGGAATTCTGCCCACAAGTCCAACTTCAGCTGCTCTTTAGACCATCCTCATTCTTGTCTAATCGTCTCAGACATAATCAATCAGATCAAAGTCCTTGACCTTCCAAAGGGAAGCTATTAGAAAATAAAGTAGGGGGGTGCCTAGATGGCTCAGTCAGTTAATCGTCTGCCTTGGGCTCAGGTCATGATCTCAGGGTCCTGGGATTGAGCCCCACATCAGGCTCCCTGGTTGGGGGGGAGTCTGCTTCTCCTTCTTCCTCTAGCCCCCCCCCCACTACTTGTGCTCTCTCTAATAAATAAAACCTTTTTTTTTTTTTAAATCATTTAAAAAAGAAAGTAGGGAACCCGGTAGCAACACTTTGCTAGGTCCCTTCAACAGCCTAAGCCCCAAGCTGGCTCTCAGCCTCAGCACGACAGTTCACCTTGGCTGGGCCACTGCTTCTCCATTTGCAAGCCCAGTCCCATTCCTGGTTCTAATTCCAAACTGGGGCAAAAGAGATCTAAGAAGGTCCCTTTGTGTGCCTTCTCTGCTCTGAATGCATTATACAATTTGTCTCAACTTATCTCATGTAATTCTCCCAACACCCCTCAGAGCTAGATGACGTTAGCTCTACTTGAAGGTAGAACCCCTGAGGCTTTTACCAACAGCACACAGCTAGTCAGCGGAGAAGCCAGATGGAACTGAGGTCTGTCTGGCTCCGAAGTCCATGCCCCTTCAGCTGTACCACGCGGGCACAGCTAGACCCTTTCCATGCTCAAATGCTGGATCTGCTAAGTGCCCAGCATCTCTGAACCCTCACCTGGGGGCTAGCACCCCGCTCTCCATTGACTGGCTACTCGCTGAGAATTCAGAACACTGAATAACTCCTGCTGGGACGGGCCTCTCTGCAGGGCCCCCCAGCTCCAGCTACTTTGTCTCGGATCCCCATTGCTGACTGCATAACTGGGCTGTGCCAGGCCGTTTCCCTTCTCCTTGGAATCTCTGCCGCTCTGGCCAGACCAATCCTCTCTCAGCCCCTGAAGCTGACCAGGAGCCATTCCTGACCTCTTCCCGGTTCCCCTCAGTCTGCCCCATCTGCACATGAGCATCTGATCACACTCCTGGGCAGTGTGAGTCTCAAAAAAAAAAAAAAAAAAAAGGCAGGAAACATCAGGACACCAGAGATGTCAGGTAACGGCCTCTGAGATAGCAACATGTCCAAGAGGCCAAGCAAAAGCGGAGTTCCAAAAACAATGAAGAGGCTTGTGCCCAGAACTTTCTAGATTTCTAGCCTCAGACTCAAGAAAAGTATTCAACTTTCTCCAAACTTTGCTTAGAATTGCATTTACCACAGACAGCCAGGGCCAGACTAGCAGTAACGAGAACTAGAGAATGAAAGCAATTTTCTTGAGTAGCGGTCAGCAACCTTTCCAAGTGAGGCCCCACACCGGGCTGCTCCCCGCTGACGTTGAGGCATGCCTGGGCCGGGATGAGGAGGCTCCCACTCATCTCAGGGGGTTGGGGAGCATGCTGACTCTCAATGAAAACCACATGCTGCAGGGTCCTACCCCAATTTAGAAGATGTTTCTGTTCAGAGCTGGCTTGTCTCGTCTCAGAAGCACTCTGGCCCCTGATTGTCTTGAGCCATCGCTATAGTAATCAAGTGGTCTGTTGAACTGAGGCAATTCTCTAAATACTTCAGAGCACCCCAGAAATTTCTCTTTAATACCCAGGTAAGAAAGACCAAAGCAGGATGTCCCTTTTCCAGCATGATCAGTAATCACACATTTTCTAGTATATCAAGGAAAACAAAGCCCATGATTCATGCAAAAAGTAGTTCAAAATGAGTTTCTCCAAGTTGAAGAAAATAATGAAAACAATTATCTGGCCCCTACTATACTCGGGAGCCTCTGTAAGTACAACATGTCCTCAGTCCAAATAGGTTTCATTTTCTTTTCTGACGACCAAATATATATTTATGGGAGAAAATTAGAAAAGTATGGAAAAGCACAAAGGTAAAACTTGAAATCAATCATTATCCAGTAACTCAGAGATAACTGCTCTTAGCATTTTAGTGAATATATTCCAATCTCCTATCCTCACATATACATTTGTCCATTCTGGTTTTGTTCTTTACAAAACTGGAAACATCTTGCCTATACTATTTGTATCCGGTTTATTTCCCTTAATGATAAATCTTAAACATTTTCCTATGACATCAATTTTTCTTCATTTTTAAAAGATTTATTTATTTATTTGTTTATTTATTTATTTATTTGAGAAAGAGAGAACATCCTGAAGCAGACTCCCTGCTGAGCAGGGAGCCCCATGTGGGGCTCGATCCCAGGACCCTGAGATCCTGCCCTGAGCTGAAATGAAGAGTCGGCCGCTCAACCAACTGCGCCACCCAGCCATCCTCAATTTTTCTTCTATAAAATAACTTTAAGGCTCATATAGTATTTACTGTTACATATTTCTGTTAGAAATAACATCAGTAGTAAAAGTTCTTGCGCGTAATTTTCTTTGTGCATCTCTACTTATTAGTTCCTTAAGATAAATTCCTTGAAGTAGACAAAGTCGAGAAATATGAATGCTTTTAAACATTAGATTTATATTAACAAATTGTCAACCCCAAATTATACACATTTGTAGAATATGCCCTATTTATACCTTTGCCAATAGTGGCCATTTCCCTTTTTTTTTTTTTTTTTTTTTGCCAATTTAATAGGTGAAATCGAGAGGACACTGTTTTAATTGGCATTTCTTTACTAGTGAGATTAAATATTTTATCATATATTTTTGGACATTTAAATATTTAAAACTTTTATCTATGTTTTATATTGCAGTATTTATCTTTATTTGGAAGAGCTCTTTATGCATTACAAACCTCCATCTTTGGTCTACCACATTGTTGCCAATATTTCCCACAGGCTGTCATTTGCTTTGCTTTTTAATATCACTTGGGGTGTTTTTTTGGTGTGTGTGGTTTGTTTGTTTGTTTGTTTGTTTGTTTGCTTTTGGGGGGGGTTGTGTGTGTGTGTTAGTTAATATTTATATGCCATTTTGAAAGTGTTCCAAGAAAGAGGTAAGAACACTAACATCCACTGGTGGGAGCCCCATCACCCAAGTTCAAGGGCTTTAGCCATGCTGGAAGCTACAGGAACAGCGCCGGGACGCACAGGGGTGAGTGGTGGTCCTGGATCCCAAACACAATGTCCATAGAGATTGCAAACAACGAAAAGCAGCTGAGACTTAGCCTGAGCTCCCACCTGACCGAGCTGACTTTTGACAACTGATACAGGACAGGGTGTAGCCAACTTTTCCTGTAAAGGGCCAGACAGTAAATATTTGAGGCTTCGCAGGCCATACGGTCTCTGTCACCACCATTCATTTCTGCCATTGTAGCATGAAAGCAGCCACAGATAAAACACAAACAAACGAGTGGCTTTGTCCAAGTGAAACTTTATTTACAAAAACACTACAGCCTGACTTTCATGTAATTTTCATGCATCACAAAATATTTTTCTTTCGAGTTTTTTCAACCTTTTACAAATCTAAACACCATTCTTACTTCACAAGCCATACAAAAACAAGGGGTAGCCCATGAGCATGAGTTTGCCAACCCCTAATGCAGGATGAATGTCTGGTCCATACAGATCTTCTAGAGAGGCCTGAGGTAAAGGGCATGTTTTGATTTGTGAGCAGAAGACATGTGCACCACTTGTAAGTAGGATCTTTAGAAGTTATCACATGATTGCACCATATTATCTTTTGTCTCACTCCTAGCAATGTGCCTGCTAGTGAGTCTGGATCCCAGAGGGAAAACATATGAAGCAGGACCACAGTCAACTGCAATGAACATGAAACCTGATTGTGAAATAAACCTTTGTGGATACAGGCCACCAAGATTTGGGGATTGCTTTATTACTGCAAATACTTTAGCTTGTGCTGACTGATACACACCTGAACACATTATTTTGTATTTGTATTTGCTTGGCCCCTATGGGCATTTGAGTTTAAATGTCTGTTTTAAGTTATTTGAGCTTTAGTTTCTTCGTCTATAAATTTGCAATCCTACTCACACTAGCAGGTTGCTGTGAGATAAAATATGTGAAAAATGCTTTATAAATCACAAAGTACTATGGAAAGGTTTTTATTACTTTTATTATCAAAAAGCCATAAAATAAGACAGATTTTACAGAGTTCTACTACAGAAGTCGAAGGGATTCTACTCTAGAGTCAGGGAGGGACCCAAGGTAACTCAGATCACACAGAATTTCTTTAAGAGAAAGTAGCATTTGAACTAGACATTGAAAGATCAGCAAGCTCCTAGTGGAAACACGCACACAGGCAGATGGGGACAGCCCTACCTTGGCCTCATCTTGAATTCACATTGTCTCTGCCCTTGTAGCTGCACACTAAATTTTGAGAAGGAAAAAGGAAGTTTTATTATAGGTAAACAGTGTGTAACAGAAGAGGACTTTGAAATTGTCCTTCGGAAACTTGATGTTATATTTCAAATTATTTCACTTCAACTCAGAGTGAAGTCAGCCCAGAGGAGTTAGCTACATAATTGCTCTTTTCACGTCCTGGCCACCCTTAGCACACATAATTACTCCATAATTACTCATACTTATGACCCAATGTGGAGATTGTATGTGGAGTATCAATCTTTATGACGAATATAAAAGAAAAGCAGTCATGACTCTGTCCCCACAGGGTCTCCTCCCTCTTGTCGTGAGGACAAAGAGCTTTCCCTGGGCAAAGAGGAAAGATGAGAACAGGCTTAGAGGCCAGAAGTACCATAGGTGTGAGCTTGGAGATCTCACAAAGGGTAAAGACACAAAATGCTTACCATGTCCAGAAATATTTCAACCGTTGCTTTATCTTCTCTGGATTCACAAGTGACAAATGCTCCCTGAGACACCCACCTGTTCGTTTAAAAAGGTCTTGCAAAACTCAAATTTTGCAAAAGTCAAAATCACTTCGGCATTATTTTCTCTTCCTTTCATCCCTGTCAGAGCACACTTTTACGTCATTAAAAGAAGCACAGGCACAATCTGCTGACCCACCCATGGCGGGACACAGAGTCTGTGTCGGCATCTCTGACTGCACCCTTACATCTTCAATCAGACTTCCAGCCTCTTTGGAATCTCTGCCCTGCAGTTAACGGGAAGGCAATTAGTGGGAACTCCGGGCCTCTAATGGCAGAACGACACAAGAACAGTGACATACCACAGGCCAATGCACCGTGAGTCCTCTGGTCCCCAAAATCACGTCAGAAAGAAATGGAAAGGCCTGTTCACAGGGGCTGCTGCTTGCAACAGTTGACTCTTTCTGCACACCACAAACTTTCTGCAGCTCTAAAGTCATATTATGGGTTTTATGGAATAATTTTAGGAAAGCAGAATTTGTGTAAGACATAAGTGTCCACTTATACTTACTCTTAAATCTCAGACCTAGCCTATTCCATGAGACACCATGAGCATCCCAATTGCTTGTGAAGAAACATTTGCCTCTTCAGTGATTCTTTTAAAAGTCAACCAGTGCGAAATAACCTCTCAGCCCCTTTATCCCTTAGTATCTCTGACAGAGGGACAATTATGTTCATATAAAGCTTCTTTCCTCCTGAAACTTATAATCTAGTTAGGAAACAAGACAGAGAGATGAGTCATTAAGATAGAACACCAGGCTTGAGTGGCAATACAAAGCAACGTCAAGGTTGTAGAGGCTTAACCAACAGAGGAGCAGCTCTTCAATAATGCAGAGCAAGAGAGAAATCTCAATGGCCTGGAATGGCCCTGAGGATGCCTGGGTAGAGGTAGAACATGAGCCAAGGGTGAATGGGTTTCTTTTTTTCTTTATGAAGCGATGGGCGGACAACATTCCCAATATACTCAGTAAACCCAGAGTCTCCGAGGAGGGATGTGCCTGGTAAGCTCAGGGACAGTGAGACCTGCCACATCCAAATCGTGCCCAAAGATGAGTCATGCAAGATAGGATAGAAAAGACAGGTTGGAGGCAATTGTGAGGGGCCTGGTATACTAGACTTTGGGGTTCAGACGCCATTCTAGGTGTGAGCAGCTAGTATGATCCTCTGCTTGGATCTGTACAGAGATTAGTGGTCAAGCCCTCAGCCTCAGTTTCTTAGCCTTTAAAATGGGGATAACAACAGTACCTACCTCATAGTATTGTTCCAAGAATAAAATGAAAAAATACACATATATATATGTTTATATAAGCTCTCTCTGATATGTATATTATCTCATATATATATACATTTCATATATATGTAATATATCTATATCTCATATATATATGCAATATATATTCATTAAAACAGGGAACCTGGTAAATAATAAATTCTAGGTATGTGTACATTATTATTTTTTTATTTTTGGCAATATTCCATCATTCCTGCTGAGGAGTTTCATGCCCTTTGGAAATGGCTAAACAGGCATATTTAATTCATTCTTTGGATTTTATAGACTAAAAATAAGATTGATTCCCTTTGACCAGAACAGCTAGAGACCTGTTTCCTAACTGTACCCCAAACAGAAAGAAGGCATTGGATGGAATAAAAGGTCCAGAATCTGGGCTCCAGTGAGCACCTCCCCAAGTACGAAGGCTTGCTTCTTCCATGGCCTTCCCCTGGCACCCAGGACCTGAGAATCTTGCCCATTAGAGTGCCAGAAACAGTGATTAAGATGGACATCCTCTGAAACAAATCAGAAACTTTTTTTAAAGGGGGAAAAAGGCTGAACTTCCACAGTATAAATATTACTAGATGGCCTCAGGCTCAGATGCCATTCACAAACTCCTCAAGCTGTGCTCTCGCAATTTATGACATTTAACAGAGCCCCTGGGGAGAGCTTCCGTCCTGCCTTCACTCCAGAGCCAAATATTAGCCTCCTTGTGTTAATGAGGCCCAGTCGAGGAAGAGTAAGACGGGAGATCATTTGAGTGAGTTTGCTTGTTAACTTTCAGGCCTGTCCTCTCGCCCGTGCTCCAGAGAGAACGCTGGAAGCTTTCAGGATGAGGACTCGGTGTCCCCCTTCACTAGGCACCAGGGCTCGTCCATCACAAGGTTCATCACCCCGAGTGTCATGGGCTGCTGGGGCCCCATCCCCCAGGGCACGGCTGGGAAGGGAGGACGGGATGACGCACAGAGAAGGGGCAGGCACGGTGGACGGCGGCAGGGCTGCTGGCCGCACCCAGGCCTGCCTCCACTAGCCTCTCTCACTTCCAGCACCTGAACAGGTGTGGCTCTGCCAAAAACGTTTAGGCCTCCAGCAAAGGGAGGCTTTGCACTTCTGTACAACATAGTCAGCCAAGGGCCACTTCTGGGCAGGAGGCTATTCACTGGAGTCAGCCACACACCTCCTGCTACCCCCCGCCGCGGATCTGACCACCTCTTGGGCCGGGCACTCATGCTCCCTAGACCCAGGGTTATCGGCTCCAGTAAAAATGAATGATTTTTAACACACATAGGTGCCGTGCAATATTTGAGATATACTAAAAGAAATTATTCTTTGTTCATTTGAAATTCAAAGTTGATTGGCTAGCCTACATTTTATCTGGCAACCCTACCAAGGCCTCAGTTTCCTCCTCTAAATGGAATATTAAGCCAGATTAGTGATTTCCAAACTTGTTTAAGGACAACGGTCTTCTGTCAAGAGAACGCTTACCTGGAAGCGCAGTAACTGAAATAGGTAAGAACAGAGGTGGTGTGGTCGAGGCAGAGGGGGGCAGCCAGAGCCCTCCTTCCTCCTCAGGCCTGCCCTGGTTTCTGCTTCAAAGCCACGGGAGTCTCATCTGCCCCACCCTCCAATCCCTTCTGTCTCCAGCAACCCAGTTTCCGGTGGCCTTCGCGAAGGAAGATCTTGCAAAACTTCGGGCCACTCACGTCTGTCTGTTCTGCCACTAGGATCCTTCACATGTACACTGCTGTGGAAGGTACGGGGCTCGTCATCTGTTCTTTAGGTCATGATCCCAACCTCCAAACCCATGAGACATGGGCTGGGCCTCTCCTCTTAGACTCGTGCCATGGCGGGGTAGCACTTCAGAGACTACGTACAGTCTGGGGGCTGTCCCAGCAGGCTATGCGTGCCAATTGGGAAAGCCTCGGCTCCAAGACGGATGCTGCCGCTGTTTAACTGGGTCACCCTGAGACGTGGCCTCTCTGAATAACTGTTTCGTGAGAACAGGGTGATTGGCACAGTAACTAGATAAGATAATGTATATAAAAGAGCTTCATGAACTAAGGAAGCCAGAATTTCCCCCAAAAAAGAGTACACTACTGTATGATTCCATTGACCTAAAACTCTAAAAAATGCAAACTAATCCATACTAACAAAAAGTAGATGAGTGGTTGCCTGGGGATTGGGGTGGCAGGAAGGCGCTACCAAGAGGAATGAGGAAAGGTTTGGGGGTGATGGATATGTCCAGTATCCTGCTTGTTGTGGTGTTGTGGTTGTATATATATGTGTCAAAACTTATGAAATGGATAGTCTTTAATTACATGCAGTTTACTGAACGCCATTTATTATTTTTTTATTTTTGTTTCATTATTACTTTTTTTAGAGAGAGAGAAAGAAGGAGCACCATCAAGGGGGAGGGGCAGAAGGAGAGAGAGAATCTCAAGCAGACCTCCCACTGATGGAGGAGAGCATTCTGTCTCATGACCCTGAGATCATGACCTAAGCCAAAATCAAGAGTTGGACACTTAATCAACTGAGCCACTCAGGCGTCCTTGAATGTCATTTATACATTAATAAAGCTGTATAGAAATAAATAAGCTTTAAATATTGAAAAAGTAATATACGAATGTTATTATTATCATTGTTATGCTTATTTTTATGCTGGCTTTGAAGATTCCCCCAGGGTTTGAGGATTGTCATTTTCTCCCTAGAGCCGAGTGCATTTCTGAACAAAAATTTTTCAAGTTTGTGTGATCTTGTATATGCCCAAGGCTCATGAAATGTTATCATTTCAGAGGAGCAAAGGACTCCAAATGTCATCTAGGCCAACCCTCTTTCAAATGCACCCATTACTCTTCTCCCATCCCTGCACCCAAGTCCTGTTGATTCTCTCTCCTGCCCGTCTCCCATATTTCTCACCACTTCTCTATTCCTCCACTGTTCTCATCTGGTCCAGACACCACCCTTCCTTGCGGGACCGCTGCAAGAGCCTCCTGCTGAACTCTACGCTCTAGTCCTGCTCATTTCCTACCCATTATCTATACCTCGGCTAGAGTGGTCTTTTTAAATGCAAATATAATCCTGTCATTTGCTTTTTAAAACCTTAAGGTAATACCCCATGCCTTTAGAAAAAGACCCAAACTCTCTACCATGGCCTATAAGACCCACATGATCTGGCTCCCTGCCCCAGCTAAACTGGATTTCTTTAAATGGGCTACCACCCTTCTCAATTCCAGTCTTCCCCGTGTTTCTCACAAGCTACTTCCTCTGCCTGGAATACTCTCTGTCTTTACTCCTATAGCCAACTTATCATTTGGGTTTCAACAGATATGCCACTTTCTCAAACAAGCTTAATTAATTCTCCAGAGAAGGCCTGGTCCTCTTATTTTAAATACCAATGCATCCTATTTTCCTTTTGGTAATCAATTGTGCAGTATCCATTGCCCCTCCTAGAGGAAAAGGACAGGAATTGTATCTATCAATGCTAAGTGAAATAAGTCAAGCAGAGAAAGACAACTATCATATGATTTCTCTCATCTATGGAACATAAGAACTAGGAAGATCGGTAGGGGAAGAAAGGGATAAAGAAAGGGGGGGTAATCAGAAGGGGGAATGAAACATGAGAGACTACGGACTATGAGAAACAAACTGAGGACCTCAGAGGGGCGGGGGGTGGGGGAATGGGATAGACTGGTGATGGGTAGTAAGGAGGGCACGTATTGCATGGTGCACTGGGTGTTATACACAACTAATGAATCATCGAGCCTTACATCGGAAACCGGGGATGTACTGTATGGTGACTAACATAATATAATAAAAAATCATTAAAAAAAAAAAAGGAATCGCATCTATCGTAATCACTTCTACACATTCACTACCAAACATAGTGCCTTGCACATGGTAGGTGCTCAGTGAATTGTTGCTGAATGAATTCATAAATGCAGAAATGTCTGCTATAGCCATGCACTGTTCTGTTGTGACCCATGTGCAACCCTTCAAAATCCTTAAAAATCTACCGTATTAACCCAAACTTACATGAAATTACAGAAGTGATCATTGGCTATATAACGCAGGACCGCCTTACGGCAAGCCTTGAAGATAAATTGAAGAACTTGGTCCATGGTGATTATGATTAGAACATGAAAATGTATTTTATCTATTGAATTGGCAGAGACTAAGAAAACAGACACTGCTTCACGCTGATGAAGCTACAGGTAAGCAAACCCTCTCAATCATTGCCGGAGGGAATATAAATTCATACAACTTCTTGGTGAATCACTCGACATCATATATTTATATACGAAGTGTACATACTCTGTGATGGACTGAATGCTTGTGTTCTCCCAAAGGTCATTTTTGAAATCCTAACCCCCCAGTGTGATGGTATTAGGAGGTGGGGCTTTTGGTGATTATATTAGGTAATTCGGTCATAAGGATGGAGGCCTTGTGAATGGGATCAGTGTTTTCTATATGAAAGAGGCTCCAGAAAGATCCCTAGATGCCTTCTATCATGTGAGGATACAACAAAAAATCTGCAGTCCAAAAGAGTCCCTCCCCAGACCATGCTGACCCCCTGATCTTGGGCTTTCCAGCCTCCAGAACTGTAAGCAATAAATTTCTGCTCTTTATATGCCACCCATTCTGTGGTATTTCACTATAGCAGCTCAATAGTAGATAAAATGTTATAAAATAAATATTAGGGGGGAAAGTCTAGAAAACAGCTACTAAATTGGAGATTAGGTGGTTTTCCTCTTTTGCATTATAAATTTGTATGCTTTAATTTTTACACCAACATATATTACTTTGAGAATCAGGTAAGTCAATAAAGGTTTGTTTGTTTTTTATTTAGAGATTTATCTCATCCAATTTATCTTATTACTGAAAAAACTGGAGCCCAGATTGGCAAACAATGAATAATTTGTCTTCCACATTTACCTTTTTGGCTGTCCAACTTTTTCTTTGGGTAGCTTCCCTTCTATCTGATGGAATTTTCAAACCCAGAAATGGGTACATGGTTCTGGCTGACCAATCACAATATACATCTCCCAGGACATAGGGCTTGGCTCAGGGATGGAAATATGACATAAACCCAGTCCATTAGAATCATTTTCAGGAATTGGTATGGATTTGGGGGAAGAGGACTTCATGTCTTTTACCCTAGGTTATTATTTATGAGGAATATTGAACAGTAATTTTAAAAATCTATTGCATGTTTATGGTTTTTAATGACAGGAAAAAATACTTAAGATTAAGTGAAAAGGTAGGGTTTATTTTACCTATTCCATTTTATTCCATCTAATATATATTAGAAGTGTTCCACGAAACCCTCTCTAATTTGGGAAGGAAACTGACACAAGATGGCCAAGAGTTAGATTTGTGGAAGAGAACTACAGCAGCAGATCATTATTATTATTTAGTTGAAATAATATGAGTACGTGCAATATACATCGTTGAGTACATTTTCAGTCATATCAAATATCCCTCACATCCCAGCTACTAGAGTCCCTGTGAATTGTTTACACAAAATCTTGGAACAAGTAGCCCCAGAATGATGCCCTTGAGGCAAGCAACGAGATGACAAAAATGTATGTCGAATTACAGGAAGCTACCCCACGGGCAATTTTGGTTCTTCCAGATCAGTTCCCCGAAGTCAGGCACACGAGAGCCCCCACAGAACTAACTCAGGATGTTTCCTCTTTAAAATGAATATTCAGTGGGTCCCCTGGGACTCACTTATAACCAAAAGGGAATATTTTTGTCCTGCTTCCTGCTTTCTGCATCAGTGACTGACACACAACTCACCACCTTCCTATGTTTCTCTGCCAGGAACTACATGTTTCACCAGGGAATCTCACCTTGAGTTCTGTTCTTGATAAATAGATTAAAGAGGTCATTAATAAGGTAAAGATTTAGGAGGTACTATGTACTTGGTTTACTGTAGCAAATATCCAAGATTATAGTGAGAAGCAGCTTGGCGTTGCGGGAAAAGCTTGTGTATTAGAGTAACAGAAACCAGAGCTCAAATCCTGGCTGAGCCTCTTTTGAGATATTGAGCCTAACCACACCTCAATTTCCTCATAAAATAATGCATTACCTTTTGACTGGGTAATGACGAATTTGAGCCCGGTGCAGTGCCTGGCATGCTATGGAAACATCATAAATTGTTTGTGAATGAATGACCTGAAAATGCTCAGGAGACGGGCTGTCTGGGTGGCTCAGTCCATTAAGCGTCCGACTCCTGATTTCGGTTCAGGTCCTGATCTCAGGGTCGTGATATGGAGCCCCGAGTTAGGCTCCGCACTGAGCACAGAGTTTGCTTGTCCCTCTCCCTCCCCTTGCTTGCTCTCTCTCTCTCTTAAATAAATAAAATCTTTAAAAAAAGATGCTTAGTAGAGTGCCCTTCCATGTCCATCAGTGCCTCCCAATTTTTAAAGTACATGTGAAGCATCTTGGGATCTTGATAAAATGCAGATTCTGATTCAGTAAGTCTGGGGTGGGGCTCGAGAGTTCTCACCAGCTCCCAGGGGACACCAGTACTGCTGGTACACAGACCAAAACTTGAGTAGACTTTATACCCTTGGTTCTCAAACCTGACTTTGGAACCTTGCCAAGGCACTTTTAAAAATACTAATGACTGGGTCCCACTCCCAGAGATTCTCATTTAATTGGTCTGCCCATGTGGCCCGGGCACTGGGATTTTTAAAAGCTCCCTAGGTGATTCTGAGGTGCACCCAAGCTTGAAAACCACTATTTCATATAGTACGTGCTTAGTAAGTAGGACCTATGGTAATTATAAGTCTGATGAGGGTCCAGATGATTGTGCTCACACCTGGTAACCTATGACGGACTCTCACACTATTCTGTACTAAGTAATACATATTGCGTTGTAATAAAGAGCAGAGACAACCCTATAACTTAGCAGGTAGGTCTTAGCTAAATAATTGGTAAAAAAGCAGAAGAGAATAAACCAATCAGAGTCTGTGCAGACTTCAGGGTCCTCGATACTAGAAATCCAACTACTCTCAATGAATTAGATGCAACACTTTAGAGAAGAGGCTTGTTTTTAAGGGTGTCTCTTCAGATGTATTCCAGTGCGTGGCACAAATAGGGACGTTTCTGTCCTATCTTATTAACTAAAATGCTTGGGTTTCTTTTAACCATGCATTTTCATTTCCAACAGAGAGTGGGAGCACAAAACACATGATACAATAGGGAAAATGTCTAGGCAGCGTTTTCAAACATAATCATCCAAATGTGAAGGGACATGCAGTTGAGAAGAAACAGAGTCAGATGATATAGCAAAGAGAGAAGAGAGCAGGTGACGTGATCTGATGTGACGCTGACATGTCAGATCAAAGACTCTGACGGGTGAGAAACATTTCATTGGGGAATCAAGTGAATTGTTATCAAGTTAACAGAGAGAAGGAGGACTGTGGAGATAATAGAACTGGCTTTCAGCCACCACATCTAAGGACTTGGCCCAGAGGAGCTATTCAAGTGCTTGTTCAGAACACACCGTCCGGAAGCTTAAATCAAAGTGCGCGGGATTCCAGCGGGGTCTGCTCGCTTTAAATGTCTCCGCCCTGATCCCCGGGACCTCCGACCTTCCCGAGAATGTCACCCGTAGTCCAACTGTCTTCCTCCGAAAGCACCAATCTCCTCCCTCCGAGAGATTTATGTATTCTACCAGTTCGCTGAGTTTAGCACTTAATTTGCATTTGAGCACTCGCTATTGGACTAATTTGTTATACATGCCGCTAATTTTTAAGTTTAAAAAAAAAATCCCTCCACTGTATTTTCAGATCATTAAGTGTCTTTTCGTACTCCTTCAAACCAAATAATTTTATTATGTCTCCCTAATTTCTTAACTCTTTTCTACCATTTTGCTGTTTTGCAGAACAAATCTACCACTTCAAAGGAAATAATTTTAAACGATTGATTTGCAAAGCTGAACAATAATTACCTTTGAGGAGTCTGAAGAGAGAGCACTGAGTGGCTTTCTCTCTGATCTCGTCGCTCTCTGAGGTTGCCTGAGTGGGGCAACACACGTACTCTTTCTCACCTTGTTTTTTCTGTAAGTGTTCTCAACAACTGCTCCAGAAGTGTCTTCAAAATATGAGCGATCTTGATAAAATAGTACCAAATTTCTCAGAAGGACACATTAAAATTTATCAAGATGAAAGTAGGAGTGGAATTAATATGAACTCATTATACAGCTTAGAAGGAACTGGAACATCTCCGGAACAAGAGAATCATGTTTACATTGACCAGATCCTGAGTCTTAATAAACAAACTTTCAGGAATACTATGGAATTTATAATCATTGAATTTAAAATGTTAAACTAAATATTTTTATAGGTGATCAGAATCATAAAAGAAAGAAAAAGCTGAGTTAAAGACTGTCATATAGGGGCAAGTAAGAAATCACAGTAAAGTATAACTAGACAGAGCAGCAGGAAGGCCCTGACATCAGGGAAGAATGTCCCATGACTGCATCTGCTCAATGCAGTTGACAGATGATCCTAGTTCTACGCACTGGAAGGAAACAGGGCCTGCCAGGTGCAAAGTGGTCTTTAAAGCATATCATCACAGAAGACAATGCCTGGCATGCCATAGGCACTCAGTAGCTCGTGGGTGGATGAAGGGATGGGGAGTTGGATGGACAAGTGGATGCACAGGTGGTTGGGTAGGCAGATGGAAGGATGGATGGGCATTTAGTCAAAGTCCATAAAGAGATCGCGTGTTACCTCTAAAGGCACCCAATTAAGGGACATGAGGGACACCGAAGAAACTCAGCAGCCCCAACAGGCAGGCAACACCAGAGCTGCCCATCAGCAGGTGGAAGGTATTCAGGGAGAAAGAACAGGGAGGCAGCTAATAAGAGCAGAACCTCCATCCTGGAAAAACCAGAATAAATGGAAAATCATCAACATAATCATTTATAAGAGGCAAGTAACACAAAAACTAAACTCTCCAATGAAAAAGCAACAACAACAATTGGGTTTCGAGCACCAGACCTAAGGCACAGAGCGAGACGTTGTCTCGGGACCAGCACACAACTTCAATTTATCAGAATTGGGGCTTCATAAGGTCAAGGCTTCACTAGCACCAAAGACCACTGGTACTGAGATGTGAAAAACTGTTAAATCTCTCCTACGTGGAAATGGGATTAGTGCTAGAGCCCAGGGCAGAGCTGAGACTATGGATGTTCCAGGAAGATCCAGCCTTGGGGAGAGGAGACAACAGATGCTGGAAATCGACCTGGGCAGCAAACAGGATCCTAATGACTCCAGTAAAAGAGAACTGAGACGGGGTTACAGAAAAATGCAAACATCAAACAGCATGGACAATTCCAACAAGCATCTGAAAACATATCCGCGTCGCAGACAAATAGCTCTACAGTTGAGACGCTTGAACCCTCGTGTGAGCCCACTTCTATGTGCTCCAATTATGTCAGTAATCTAGTATTAGTACTAATAACCTAATAACACAAGTGCCACCAGCTCTCAACATTCCCTGACTCCCTTCTGTGCAACGAGCTCAGTCCCAGGCCTCTGTCAGAAAAGAGAATTCCCATAATTTAGAATAAACCACAGACAGGAATGCTACAACAGAGCAAAGATTATGTGAAAAATATCCAAAGATTTTCTTTTCCAGAATCGAGACACAGACCATTCACTCAAGTAGCAGGGACTTCTGCCATCCACTGAAAGAGACGGGAAACGGTCCATTGGGCTCGCACGAATGCTGCTTACTGAAATCAAGAAGCCAGAATGTACAGAAGGCATTTGCCTTTCCACTCAATAGTCCTCTTATACCCTCATCCAAGCTGGTCTCGGAGCCTGCGCCTCTCTCCAGCCAGAAAGACAAAGCAGGAGAGCTGAAAGTGCCTGACTCAGGGCCCCAGGATGCGAGCAGTTTTGCTCCTAGGAAAAGAAGCCCCTTTTCCCATTCCATCAGCCTGCAGTTTCAAGGCACCTTCCCCACATCAGTATTCTGAAGGGGTCCTCTGATGCGGTGGCATTGAGACTGAGCGGTTGTTTTGGTTTTAGTCCATTCCGTATTTTTAGCCCCCAGCATTGCCTCCAGCCACTTGCACTTCCTTAAGAGGATCATTTGCTACTGATGTTTGCTCCCAGCATCAGCAAGATGTGATGGTGCTGCCTTTGCTTAGCAAATAATCCCAGTTTCAAAGAAGGGAGACAAGCTGCCTTGCAAATCCAGAGCTGCTATGGAGAATTCCAGAAGGAAGACACGACTTTTCAGAACCAGGGTTTGTGGTCCCTCATCCCAGGCTCTGTGAGGCACCATGCAGCATCCCCCTGGGGCAGACTGGAGATCTGACAAAGGAAAGGAAGTGCTTCCCCCAAAGTCTGACTCCCTGTATTGGGGAGGAAAAAAGTGAAAAACTATCTGAATTCTGAATGTTAATAAGATAGAAGCCAGTGGCCCAGAGTTAGAGAATAGGAGAGCACCTCCAACACTAATGGAAGATTTCATAGCATTGTTGGTGCTGGCAATAATGCCAGAGAGAGCTGGCCCTGGGGAGCCTCTCCTCCATTCCTGCTCTCCTTACTATTCGAGGAATCAAAGATGAATCCAAAGAAGTCAAAGAAGGAGACTCCTGCCTCCTTCCTGTGAAAAAAATATTCACATGTCAGTGCCTAGGAGACCCCGATGGGGCAACTTTATTCCATTCACCTCCATTCTCAGTCTGTGCAGTCCTTTTCTTAATTTAAACCACTAATATCATCCTCATGTTCTGCTCCTTCCCCCTCCTCCCCTCTCACCCTCCTTGTATTCCCGAAGGGGAAAAGCAAGGTTGGGGGTGGGGGAGGTGTGGGCAGGACAAAGAAGCTAAACCTATAGATGAGGCTGGAGGTGAAGACCAATTACTATTCTGCCACTGTTAAAGCAAGCTGTATCACCAGAACCTTCCATTGTCATCCTGTTAGAAAGTTGAAGATCTCTCTTCTCCAGGCTGTGGCTTCCTCTACTGGGAAGTGGGAAAGACAATGGCCCTCTGAGGGAATTAAAGGGCTACTGAGGGAATTAAATGATACGATGAGCACACAGAGCCCCGCGTGCAGTAGGTACACAATAAACAGGAGCAGTTATCACTGTGTCCTCCCCTGACAAGTCATGCACATCAGCCACCTGTACACCATTGTCCCTGTCCCTGTAACCGGCCACCGCAAGCAGCCCACACAATTCAGCTTTGTCGAACAAGGCAGATGGACCATGACTTCAACCCGACTGCCTTTAGCTGTAGTCCCTGGAGCCGTGGCCCTCTTTCTTATCAAGGCCAGGTGAGCCCCAGAGGACAAACTAAGCTTCACCTTTGGAGAGGACTAACCTTTAAGCTGAAATGGAAATTAAACAGAAGTTCTTTTTAGAGTTCAGAACGCCCAGGTATCTCTCCTTTCCATTTCATACCACTGCCCAGTATTTGCAATTACAGGCTGAGTTCAAGGAGCAGTGCTGTAATTGGGTGGACAGATGGCATCAATATTTCTGACACACCTGCACTCATATAAGTGCCTAAGAAGATCCTGGACCTGTAAGATTTACAGACCAATTTTCTCAACCTAAGTGGTTTGCATAGGCTTTGGATACCAATCTGAAATCATGTTGCCTTATCTAAACTGGGCCACTTTAAAAGAAGAAGATACAGTATCAGCTTTCTAGGGAGTGGTTTGCAGCAATACAAAACCAAGGAAAACAATTATCTGGAAAATGAGTGTTACAAATCAGCAGTTCCTATACAGAAAAGACACGAGACCACATTTCACAGAGTTTGGGAGAATCCACCCGAAATAACTACTAAGATAGAAAAATCACTAACTGAACTCCAGTGGTATTATTTATCTGGACCCCGGGCACTATCTCCAACGTTATGACAGAAGAGATGTGATAAGGGGAGATATTGTCTGTCTGAACAGTCACTTGGGGTGGCTGGGGGTCATAAATCTGCACAGGTGTTAACCTCCCATTACAGTCTAGAACAGCTCTCACCAGGGAAGTAATGGCGGCCATGTGCCCATCCATCTCAGATGCAATGGAGACACAGAACTCTGGGTAGCTACAGTGGAGGCCAGTGGTTTCTCAGGTATAATAGCCCCTTTAGTCCATCAGTATCAAGTGGCCCTAGGATCAACAGGATTTTACTGGGAGACTAGAAGCATATATTCTTAGAAGTAGAAGTAACCCCACATTACTTCAAATGGTTACCATGTTGAACTGGAAAAGGTAAAGTCTTGCCATGCAGGAAAAATGAAAATAAATAATAATCTTAAGTTGGAAATAGTCTTTTGATTGATTTTTCAAGTATGTCTCATCTTTTTTGATCACCTGAGATCTTTGTACATCATTTTCATCTTCAAATGAATTTTGGGCCATCACAGCATCTGCCCATAATCTCACAGCAGTTTCAAAATTAGCAAATTCCCTACTTCCCCCCAGGAATGAATCGCTGAGACCACTTTACAGGTGATGCTAGAAAAACCGAATCCCAATATACTGGGGGGTGGGGAGTGCTGAGTGGAGAATTGTTTGTTTAAGAAAGTATCTGAATTCAACCTGCTGCTCTTATACAAAATAAATAGACAAAAACCTAACACAGTTCTCTCCCATTTACTCCCACACAGCTTTCTTCTAGAAGGGCATTGCCTCCTAATCTTTCACAGTCCTGCTACAGCAATGTTCCTATGCTAAGTTATCCAGAGAAACCCTAGATTTCATTAGCAGCATCCTCTAGCACCACCTCCAAGCCTCACCTACTTTTCTCCATTCTGAATACTTTTCTAATGTTTCTTCTTTCCACTAACTAGATCCTTCTTGGACAGCCAGCGTCAGCAATAGCTGGGAGCTTGTTAGAAATGCAGACTCCGAGACTCCACCCAAAACTGCTAAATAAGAATTCACTTTTTGGGGTGCCAGGGTGGCTGGTTGGTTAAGCAACTGCCTTCAGCTCAGGTCGTGGTCCCAGGGTCCTGGGATCGAGCCCCGCATCAGGCTCCCTGCTCAGCGGGGAGTCTGCTTCTCCTTCTTCTGCTCCCCCTGCTTGTTGTCTCTTTCTCTCTCTCTCTCTCTCCTTCTCTCTCCCTCACTCTCTCTGTCGAATAAATAAATAAAATCTTTTAAAAAGAATTCACTTTTTATCAGGACTTCCACGTGATCTCCCTGCACCTAAAACTTTGGAAGCCTGTGCTCCATTACGTACTCCCTATTCCTAAACCCACTTGGCCCTCCTGAGTTCTCTCTCTTTCTACTAGCATCACTGAAGGTTTTCTTAGTGATCCTGCCCCAATTTCAGTCTCAAGTAGCTCCCTTTCTGCTCTATCTCTCACAGTATATGAAGCTGTATATAGGAAGACATTACTTTCCTCTTTTGGCTCTTGTGCTTTTCACTATCCAAGCCTACCTAGATTTTCCCTGTCTCATTCCTTATATTTGTAGCTCAATGAAAACCAATTAACTGCTTGTCTACTCTGTGCTGGATCCTGAGCCAGGTGCTATAGTCACAAAGGTAGGTGAGAGACAGGCCCTGTCCTCCAGGAGACGCAGTCTAAATGGGGAGAGCTAGACTCTCTTCTCATTCACCCTAACAGTGGGTTCTGCTGTGAGCTCTCCAAGGGCACCCACACTTGAGAAAAGGGCTTCACCAGCCAAAACGGAGCAAAGATGACAACAAACAAATTATAGCTATTAAAGGTAAAATCAAATTTCATTGTTAATTAGGTAACATACCTCCCTCCCCTTTCTGTACTTGGTTAGATGGTCAATGCCCAAAGCATAGACACCAAACACCCTTTTCTGTCCACTACACTTTCCTGTTTCTTCCTAAGAAAACATTCGCCAATACACACAGACTCATCTGACATCTTATCAAAGCAACGGTAGGGAAACAACTGCACACCCTAAAGTCCTTGGGGTCGGATCTATCTCTTAGCCTACTTTCACTGAAACGACCACCCAAAATGTGAGCATATGTGGGAGACTACAGATGCTGCAAATTCTTTGTAACTCCCTCCATAAAGGTGTCATTTATTAACCCTCCCCTTGCCTCTGGCCTGGCCCTGTGACTTTCTAATGAAGAGACATGACACTATGCCAGTTTCAGGCCTGAACCTGGAGAAAGCCTGAGAACGTCCATCTTTGCTCTTTCCGGATCCCTGAGGCACCATGTAGGTAATCTGACCATCCTGGTGGAGAAACTCCACGAACTGGTGAGGCTCTGAGACTATGGAGGGGAAGGCAGGCTCAGCTCTCCCAGCATCCCAGTCCAGCCTCGGATGCTCCCGGTCCCACTTACCATCTGAGTGCGGTCACATGGGAGACTCCGAGGGACATAAGCAGAACTGCTCAGCTGAGTCCAGTCAGCCTACAGAGCCAAAAGAGAACTAATAAATTGGCCTTTATTTGAGCTACTAAATTTGGGGGGAAGGTTGTTACACAACAATAAATAACAGAAACAATGTACTTCTGGTAACTCGGGAATGATCTTGGAATCCCAAGACACCAGCCTTGCCTACTAGAAATCTGCCTCATGTGAGAGAAAATAAGCAACATGGCCGTGTGACCAACCAGTGGTCAACTGCTGTTTCAGTTGTGGTCCCACTGCGTGTGGAAGAGCACGAATATCCAGCTAGAGGAGGACGATTGATAAAGGCCAGGAAGTCAGGGTCCAGCTGTACTTTCTTCAAAGTGAGGTGATGACTGTTCTCACGTATGACCAACCAAACTCTCAAGCAGCTGAGATAACCTGCCACCTGCCCCCATAAACTATAAATTTTGTCGCTTTCCTTAATGTCTAAACTCCCAACTGCATCACCCTGCTGAAGAGAAGGAAAGTCTCTACTAAAAACAGGCTTCTTGTAGAAATGCCAATATCTTATCAGGGATCATGCATGAGAAATGTCTGCAGATGTCTGCAGAGAAAAGGGTTGGATCTCCCAGAATCAAAAAGCCCCAGCAACTTTTTCCTGATCATCAAGCGTGCTCACCCCTCAGGTGATCACCATCCACTCGCTTCCCGATGCTGACGGGGAGCAGCGCTCCCGAGACCTGACTCATTGTACAACCGTGGGTCATGAGGTCCCAGAGAGCAGCAGGGTGAGTGCAGAGCGGAGGCCGATCCGAGGCTGACAGACCCAAGATGCTGGATAAAGAAACCAGCCGTGGGCGCCCATCGGCACCCCGCCATCCGCAGACTTCCACTGTGGAGAAAAGAGCAAGGGGTGAAAGAGAAAGCTCCACGAGAGGCCTGGGATGTCCCAGCATCGATCTCACAGGAGACACGCGGAGAATCAGTGGGGGTGGTTTAACTGCATGATTGGCTATAAAACAGTCAGCACCTAATGTACAGTTGGCAACGCCCTGGGAAAAGACACATATAAAAACCCACATCAAGATATAATCAACTAAAATTAGGGGAGCAATTAAAGTAATTAGGGCATATTTATATGAAACTTAATGTTGCCATTACAAATTACGTGGAGGCAGAATATTGACGGCCTGGTAGATGCTCGCGTGCCTGCCCCGCTGGGCGGCCCTGGCTGCATTTCTCTGCCGCCTGTGCCTCTGTGTTCTCGTCTACTAAGCGAGATACCAACCCCAGGTGTCATTAATTTTAAGATGCATGTGTCATGCAAATGTCTCACATTTTAACATCTGTGAAAAAAACAAATCATCGTTTACAGTGACTTGCTCTTAACTGGTAGTGTTTTTTTCTTTCTTTCTTAGGTACATAAAATGATGGTGCATTTAGAACCCACGGCATCTTAGACGTGATGAAGAGGTAGGACCTACTGTGTTAGGTTGTGGAGAGGATTAAAGGAATTAATATTGGTTAAAACGTAAAACTGCCTTACAGGGGGCAAGGGCTGGAAAAAATGTGAGTTATCGTAACTGCTACCAAATGGGAGATTTTTGCAGGTAAGTGCCCATCTCGACAGGAACAGTCAACTGTCTGCTAGAGAGGGGTGAGCAACACGGACGGGCGGTCCCAACCAAAGCAAGTATGTGCCTCTCTTCATTTTGCTGCCTGGACTTCACATCGCCCATCCCGTCCCCTCCACAAGGGCAGGGCTCCTCAACTCTGCTTTCTTAGAGGAATCACCTGGGGAGCTTTTTTTTTTTAAGATTTTATTTATTTATTTTAGAGAGAGAGTATAAATGGGGGAAAGGGGAGAGGGAGCGGGAGAGACAGAACCTCAAGCAGACTCCACGCTGAGCGCTGAGCCTGATGCAGGGTTCATTTGAGCTCACGACCCTGAGATCCCCCTGAGCCCAAACCAAGAATCGGACGCCTAACTGACTGAGCCAACCAGGCACCCCCTGGTGGGGTGCCAGTGCCTATGACATCGCCCCCCTGCACGCGTGCACACACACACACACATGTGCACACATACACACACACACACATCCCTGTCACTGGCCTGGGCTAAGACCCTGGCATTGGGGTTTTTTAAAAGCTCTCTAGGTGATTCTGATGTGCACCCAAATGGAAAACCACTGCATTAAATTACAAGGTCTTTGAGACTAAAGGTCTTTCTAGGAAGAAAACCAATGGAGTGCCACAGTCAGGGTCCTGGACTCAGCCACACATGGGTTCAAATTCCTCCTCCTCCCCCTGACTGGCTAAGTGACAAACGGCTTAACTTCTCACAGCCTCGATCTCTTCATCTAGAAATTGGGAAGAATGCCTACCTCATAGGGTTGCTTAGGGGATTCATTAAATATCACGATAACAGCTGAGCACACACATTTAAGAAATCAGTTGTTGTTAGTGTCATTTGAGCATCTACCGGGGAGCGGGGGTGCTTAAAAATATTTGTTGGTTGGGATTTGGAGACCACAGAAAGCCTCTCTCGTGGGAAAGAAGGGCAGGGAGAAGGAGGTGGTCAAAGGGTGTCGGGGAGGGCCATCTCACAACTGAGCCTAAGCCTGTCTGAAGCTTGCATCATGGGCACACAGGAATAAACGCTCTCTGTCCACCAGTAGGGCAGCATGCCTCATGACGACCCATGAGGGAACATCCTCAGCCCAGGAGACATCGCCACCTGTCCCGTCTCCCATGTGTGCAAACTGGCAACTAAGCCGCATCTGATAACTCGGGCAGAGGCACAGTCTGAGGACTCTTTCAGAGAAGGAGGTTGGAACAAGAACATAAATCCTGAATGCAGGTCTGTGATGTTCCTTTCCTTGGGAATATATCCCAACCTTGAAAGCTGAGCAGACAGGAAGGCCTGGTCCGCACGGGCCTCCCTATCCTGCCTGCCTGGGCCGGGAGACCACCAGCCGGGACTTGCCACACTCCATCGATAAGCTGTACTAACAAGGGTACACGAGAAATGTGCAAAAGCTGTGCAGGGAAAGGAAACCTGGGCCCCATTCCTCCCATCAGCATCAAATGTTTATTTCTTGGCTAAGTAGAAGCTCTGCGGAGGAGAAACCAAACTAGAATGGAAATCATTTGCTGCCCTCTTGTGGGTGACTCAGTAACCTTCCCCTCTGCTTTTCAAGACTTAGAGACACGTAAAAGGGGGGGTGGGGAATAGACATGATGTCCAGAAGCCCTGCTCGCCTCTGCAAAGGACCTGGAAAAACTGCATGTCTGCCTGGTCCCAACCATCCCGTGTGCCAGGAAAGCAGTCTAGTTCTGGCCACAGCCTGGGGTACTCAAAGGAAGTCTGGGTACATCCTTAGCCTTGGAAGGGGAAGGAGGAGAAACAATAAAAGGTCTGACTTGTCATGGTTTATAATTTTCCTATGGTGCAAATCCGGATCTGGGCTCTTGACCCAACCCTGGATCAGTCAAGGGGGCTGGGGTGGGGACAGAGAGCAGGATGAGGTATTCCAGGACCAATTCTGAGAGTTACATCTTCTCTAGAGTAGCTGAGATCAGGGGCTTAGGCCTGTCATCAAATCCTGCACCACATCAACCAAACCAGGCTCTAGGGAGCAGGAGGGGAGGGGAATTCACACGGAGTGGCCCGGCAGGGAGCAGATGCTATGCCCCGCACTGCAGCCCGAGTCTCATCCCGAGGGGGCCAAGCCAGCCTTCAGCCCTTCAGGAGCGAAAAGGATTTTTTGTTTTGTTTTGTTTTTAGGAATGGTGAAAGATATCCTCCCTAGCTTGGAATATATCCAAAATGTGTGTTGAAGTCACAGGCTCTCTGGAGACTACCCCATGCTAATGAAAGATTTAAGATTTCCCTGTTAGCCGCCACGTAATTTGCAACTTAACTAGTGACAGATAAATGAACCAGAATGGATTTAATTATTACATTCTTAATATATACATGAAATTTCAGAAATCTTACAGAAATGCAATCGCATATTCTAGCAATCTAAGGAAAGAGGAGAACCTTAATAAAACAATACTTTATTTACTATTATCTTTTTATGGATATGTCACAATGCAGTGGCTCGAACACTAGGACTGGAGCAATCCTTCTGATCCCAGGGGTATGCACATTAGAAAAGCCTGTTTTGTGAACATCCTCCATCCCCAAATCACATTGTTTTATTCTAAGGCTAGTCCATGCAGAAATCAATGAAATTTATTTTTTTGTTATATGGTTGACTGTCCTAGAATTGCATAAATACGGCTTCATATTAACAATCCCTCCATTTGAGGAATCAGTAAACACATATCTAATTGCACCACTCACCTATCTAGAACCTCTCAGGGCCCCCCAGGGTTCTAAAGCTGCGCTCTCCAATACAGTAGCCATTAGCTGTGTGTGTCTATTTAAATTTACACTTTAATTCATTAAAATTAAAGACCTCCTTTGCACTAGTCACATTTCAAGTGCTCAGTAGGTACCCATGGCTACCATATTGGACAGTGCAAATGTCAAACACATCCGAGATCACAGAAAGTGCTCTTGAATGGCATTTTTCTATAGGCTGGCTAAAAACCTTTTGCAAAGCAAACAAGGCTCTTGACACCCTTAACACCCTCTTTGCCTTCTTACTCTGCTCTCTGGCCTCTCTCCAATCTGTCCCACTACATGGTCCCCTAACCTACCACTTATGCTAATCTCCCTGGGACGGCTCCCCTGTACTTCCCACCTCCACTCCCTAGTGAATTACTACTCACCCTGTAAGACTCAGGTTCAATATCAGCTCCTCCTTGCAGTTTCCCATGCTCCACCTTCCCCTTCCCTACGACTATAAGGTTAATTGGCCTTTTGTGAGTAATTCCATAACTGTTTATTATTTTTATAAAATATTTGTCACTTGTTAATTTTTCTTAATATATTTTACTGATACATACTATAATTATAAAATATTTTCTTATCTACTGATAATTTCATCTTTAGAAGTTTTATGAAGTAATTATTTTAACACTAAATGTGAACTTTGATCCCACCCTAGTTTGAAATATAGTTCTTAAAAAACACCTCCTCTGTCTTCAGGGCTGGGGTGATTTGGAAGAATGAGGATTGAACCAGGGAACAAGGAACCTGGGTCAGAACCTCAGGAGAAGCCCTAACTACCTGTGTGATCCTAGACAAGGCACCTGACCTCTACGTGTTCTCCTGTTTCAAATGCAGATTTTGGTCTGCTGATCTCTGAGAACTCTGAGTCCTTCCAGGACCTGTGTCTAAGGAGGGAGCCAATGGGAAAATGGTGGACAACACGGGGCAGTGAAACTGGGCGGGGGGGGGGGGCAGGGGCGGGGTCAGAACCTCCCAGTCTTCATTATGAAGCTTTTGGAAACAAAATCTAAATTTCTACCTATTCTGCACATATCCATACCAAGCTGGGTTACTCTAAGGACTACTGCCTCACCCGCACCCCCAGAGCCGCCAGATTCTCAGAGCCATGTCGAGTCATCACCTGACAGCAATCTACCTGGGGCTGGGCTCTCAGACTTGCTGTGTTTGTGATTCACTTACAAATACCGGAATTATCGGGGATATGGAAAGGTACTATGTGTCCTTTAGTGTCAAAATGACACGAAACAAGTCAGATGTCACTAACCCCCCAAATCAATACATGGCAGTCTCTGGAGACGTTCAGACCTCTGCTCAACCGTCATCTTCTCAGAATGGCTTTCCCTGACCGTGCATCAGGCCAGTCATTCTCCTTCACACTACCCCATTTTGTGTTCTTTATAAAACTTACTAACTTACTTCAGTTACCTGAAACTATCTTTCTTGTTACCCTGTCTGTAATGTGCCCACGCACACACTGAATGACAAGTCCCCCCAGAGCAAGACTGTATCTGCCTTATTCACCATAGCTTCCCTAACCCCTGAGAATGAGTCACACACGGTAAACACAGAATAAGTATTTGATGACTATTTGCTGGGCAAATGAGGTCAGCAAAATGACGGCAGAATCACCCCTACAGTAAAATCACATTTGGTAGTGTCTTTAAACCTGCCACTGTTCCCATGTTTGCCCTTCAGCATTGCATAGCTGTTTGAGAAAAATCTCTTTCCTGTCCTGACCTTGCTGTGTTATATACTAATGAGGCTCTATTCTCCCATGTTCCAGTGAACACATTCTCTTCCTTTGGCACTCTCTTTACACTTTGTACTTTGCTATGCCCTTGGTAGGCATCGGTGGGGTTTACCAGCTTAGACTATTTCCTCTTTGCTAGGAAATCAGGGGCTCAGGAGCGGGGTCGTGTATATGTAACAAAACTTTGTACCTCTGACTACGTGACTCAGAGCAAAGTGAGACAACCGAGAGTGGGGGAAGCAGGAACAAAGACAGCTCCAGGGACCTCAGTGGCACCCAAGTAGGATCAATCAGATTTTTTTCACCAAGAATCTTGAAAGGTAAAATGAAAAAACCCAGATACGAGGAGTCACCAGTCTCTAGAAGACATTGAACACTTACCTGTAGAATTGCCCATTCCAAGATTTGCTCACCCCATTCTTCCTTTAGCTCTGTGAGATATAAGGGTTTTTGCAGAGACTTATTTATTTATTTTAGAGGGGAGGAGGGAAAGGGAGAGAGAGAGAGAGAGAGAGAGAGAATCTCAAGCAGACTCCCTACTAGTGTGGAACCCTACGTGGGGCTCAATCTCACAACCCTGAGATCATGACCTGAGCCAGAACCAGCAGTCGGACGCTCAACTGACCGAGCCACCCAGGTGCCCCAGGCATTTTTCTAATTGATTCTATCACTTGTCATCAAATGAACCTTAACTGATACAAGCAATGGAGTACTCCATTCCACTCCATAGCAAGTGACACTGTCACAACACCCTATCTGGCAGATATCACTGTGACAGTACGGGCATTTAGTTGTAGTTAAAATAAACTTACACCTTGATCGAAGTGGCCGCTCGCCAGTAGGAGGCTGCTGGTGCACTGTGAAATGCAGGAATGTGGACAAAAGCTACCAACCCAGAAAGAACCCAGGTTGCTGGGGAAAATGGTACAAAACCAAAATGATCAAACTTTATGGGAATAGCGATTAAGACATAATGTTATAGTCATCTACATAATCAGATATGAGGAGCTGGAAAAATCTGGCTTGTTGGCAGTGTAAATGGAGGAGACGCAGGGTTTCAGCTGAGTCTAATCTCCCGATAAGCCATCATGATGAGCACTAATAAACTGATCCCATTTCCAGATCTCAATAGGTAATAATGACACTGCAGCTTGTGTGGATTAAATGTTATTTGAAGTATGGTGTCTAAATCTGTTGTCATTCTATAAGGATGACACTGATTAGAGATCACCCAGGGGAGGGCTCTAAAGCGGTAAGAGACGGGTAAACCATGTGACATGAGGAACCGTTTACAGAATCAGGGATGTTTGGTTTACAGAAGAAAAGGCTTAAGAGAGTCCAGTTGCTTCATCACATATTTAAAGAACAAGCACATGAAAGAAGACCTTCATTGAAACTCAGGAGACAGAAGTAGGAACAGTAGAAAAAAATTGGAGGGAGGTAGAATTTAACCTAAAGAATAGCTTGCTATCACAATTTTCCAACGATATAATAAGCCACCCAACCAAGAAGTAGGCTACCCTTCCTGGAAATATTCTCAAACAAGCTGTTTCCGGCTAATTTAGAAAGTGCTACCGCGTTGGATGGATGAGTGGCACAGAGGACATCCCAGTCCCTTGCAAGACAAAAATGTGGTGCTTCCTGGGAAGATCCTCTCACTCACTGTCTGGGTGACTTAAGCAAGTACGTTAATTCCTCTTGGGCTTTTTCAGCCTTATCTATAAGAAGGAGGAGACTAAATTAGACCCTCCCTCAAATTGCAAAGCCCTGTAACTCACCATGGAGAGGGAACAGGACAGCGGAGGAGGGAGGGTAGGTTCAGAGAGTAGGAAAGAGGAGGGAGAGAGAAAGGAGGTTGCCTTTACAGGAAGGAGGAGAGGCTGACATTTGTAATGGGAGAAAAGAGAAGGAATCAAAGGGAGGAAAGAGAAAGATGAAAAGAAAATGAAGGGGTTCTGCCCTTCCCCAGCCCCTCCTAGGCCTATTTAGTAGCTCCATCTCCACCTTCCTTATTGTTCAGCTGTTTTGATTAATTTCGGCTGGCATTAACGTAGAGCATGTGGTTAATACCATAGTTTTAACTTCCAATTCAATTTTATTACTGAAGGTGTCTTTTTTTTTTCCAAACAAGGATTTCTCTGAGACGCATTGCATGTTCCTTTTATATTCATCACATATTAAAGTTTCCAGGAGCCCCTAAATTTCCCATTTATGCTGATGCTCCCATTTTGGTATGCCGAAGGTACTTCATTGCCATTCGTTATGAATGAGCTCCAACAGTATTGCAACAGCACTTGGCAAACAGCTCCTGACTTTCAGGTGTCATTACATGCAAGTTAAACTAAATGGATGAATTTTTAGCAGGAATAATGTAGTTCATGTTGACATTATTCACAGCTTTCCCAAGAAGACAGGTATTAATCAGACAACACTCGTGTAGGTCTCAGTATATAAATATTTGGGCGTCTGGCTAAACAGTGCCCTAACCTTTAAAAGGCATATAGACCTTATGCTTTAAATAGGATCATCAGTATAAAGGGCAATTTAGGACAAATAAAAGGAAGAATTTCTTTGCACAGGAGTATGGATGTATATGGAACCCATTATCTCAAGAGTTTAAACAGCATACAAATAAAAATAAGTCCCCAAGAAGCATCTCGATAAGTCAGTAATCACAAAGTTCTGTGAATTCTTCCTCCAAAATCATTCATGAATCCATCTCGTCCCCTCTACTTCCACTGCCTTTACCTTGGACAACATACATTTACTGAAGACTCAGAGGAAATTAAAAAGGAAGGAACAAATTTAGAAGACACTCTGCTCTTCCCTTCTAATGCCCACTGCTGCAGGATTCATCTTCCTTTATCATCTTGCTGGTCTTCCACTTGAAAGTCCTCATTGCATCCCACACAAAGTCCAAACTCCTCCTTTTGGCCCCCGCCATGCTCTTCCAGTGTCTTGCACAGATCTGGTTACAAACTCACTTGCCACTTACAACAGGACCCCTCCACTGCGTTCGAGCAGTCAGGAGCACAACTATAGCACCCAGCACAGAGCAGCCAGACCTCAAAAGCATAGATTCCTACTATTTTTTAAGTCTTAGATTAACCCTTATCTTAAACATAGGCAGAATCAAAACACAAATCATTACAACGTCCCTGAATCACAATTCAGGAATAAACCTCTATGAAGAATTTACCCTCCATTTTTGGTTTTAGATGAGAAATTTTGGTAACCAATCTTTCCCTGGGCACCTGGGTGGCTCTGTCGGTTAAGCATCCAACTCTTGATTTCAGGTCAGGTCATGATCTCAGGGTGGTGAGACCGAGCCCCATGTCAGGCTCTGTGGGGGGCATGGAATCTGCTCAAGGTTCTCTCTCTCCCTCTGCCCTTCCCCACTCCATTTCTCCCTCTAAGAAAAACAAAGACAAAACAAAACAAAACCACTAAACTTTTCCATCAAATTCCACTAGCTTTCCATAAGGCCAAGGCCTCCTACTAGTCAATCTCCAAGCCAGGCCCCTTGACAGCCCTTACGCACTTGCCAGATACCTTGTCACATCTATGTAGTTTATATTCCCGTATAAAAAATGATCTTATTAAGTCCCTCCAAATCACTAGCACAGCACATCACTTGTGCTCACAAGGTGAGCCATGATTATCCATTGACCGATTGATTATATGATTGATTTTTTTATGTGGATGTTAGTTTCATCCTAGGTTACTAAAACAGAAGGACATTTGGAAACATTCCTACATGCCAAGGGATAAGTTCAGAGTGCCTCAAGATCTGAGGGCAAGAACAACCAGTTCACTGGACTAACAGAATATTTCACTCTCTTATTTTGCAATGATAATGGAAGAAATAGAAGCCCATGAGAAGGAACAAGGAAAGGTGCAGTTGCTTGGAGCAGAGCCGCTGTGGTAAGAGCCTCCCACATCTACCCTGTGAAAAGACACCAAAGTCCTGCCCATTTAGGTGAGGACATCAGTGGCTCTCCACAGACTTATGACTATCAAACCCACGTAAAAATTATCTGGTTCTCTTTCACATGTATATGCTACCTTTTACAGGAAGTAAAATTGGGAATGTACTCTCACCTTCTACTGAGTCCCCAGGACAATAGGCTCCAACTAATCCCACTCTGCAGCGGGGACTCAAATCACTGAGGCAGGTCTAGCAGAGGTGGGGGAAGGGTGAGGGTAGTTTCCAATCACCGCCAGCTTAGTGAATGGGGTTTGGTGGAGAGCTCAACATTTTACTGGAAAGGTCTACCTTTCAGCATTAAAAGAGGCAGCTAATGGCACCATCTTACTTTGCCCAAGAGGACTTTTGGGAAAGTGGTAGATTCCAATCAAGGGGAAATGGCAGAGTCATAAAGGATGAGCCAGGGGAGATGCATTTGCCTGTGTCATGGGAACCACCAGATGAAAGATTTCTGGTACTAGGAGGTCTCCAGAGTTTCTGTGAACACGCCCAGCACAGAGTCATCTTTAAACATCTACAACTAGGGGCACCTGGGTGGCTCAGTTGCTTAAGCAAGAGTTCTGGGATCAGCCCCACACAGGGCTTCCTGCTCAGCGGGGGGCCTGCTTCTCCCTCTCCCTCTGCCACTCCCCCTGCTTGCGCTCTCTCACTCTCCCTCTCTCTCTCCCTCCCTCTCTCAAATGAAGAAATAAACAAAATCTTTTTAAGAAAACCATCTACAAATATCTACAAACATTTTGGTGGCAAAGTCAAGTTAGACATGCTTTCTTCTGCCTTCTCTGTTCTAACCCCATAACGGCCAGAAGTTACAGCTAGCCAATGCGTGTATGGAGTAGGGAAGGAATAATGAGGTAGAGGTTGACAGAAGACACAAAATAAAGGTTCCATGCTCTTCTGATGGAGACTCAAGCAAAGCAAGGGAGCAGCTTCCCTGCTGAATGCAATTCAGGATTTTGATTATTACACAACTGCACATATTCATGACAGAGCTGCCCCTGCTTTGAGAGACTAAAGAGATCCCCAACTTTTCACTATCCAAAAGTAAGCAGATAAACAATGAGGCTTCCTAAAATGTCATCCAATATAGGGGGCAAACTAGCCCTACAGAGACTCACTTTGCAGGGGCAGTTGAAAAACCAATAATAAGTTGCTTTATAATCATACCTGACATGTCTGCTTTTAAAGTGCTGGTTGCCGGGTTGGGTGGCTCAGTCAGTTAAGCGCCTGCCCTCAGCTCAGGTTATGATCCCAGGGTCCTGGGATAACACCATATTGGGCTCCCTGCTCAGTGGGGGGGTCTGCTTCTCCCTCTACCTCCTCCCTGCTTGTGCTCTCTCTTTCTCTCTCTCTCTCAAATAAGTTGTTAAAACACATATATATAATATAAACATATATATTAATATATTAATATTAACTATATGTATATTAATATATTAATATTAACTATATGTATATTAATATATGTAAAGTACTGGTTGCATATATAAGACTGTATAGGAAAGAGAGCTAACAACAATAGCATGAGTTCAAATTCCTCATATCAGGGAAGAGTTGAAGCAGGAGGAGGACAAAGTAAAAAAAGAAGTCTTATCTCCTACCTACGAGGGATTTCTCCCTCTATTTTTGTGTGCGGAGATCGGGCTAAATCCATACATGCCAACACTTAAGCAAAGAAAGTATCACCAACATCACTCTGCTTCCTATAGGATGCAAAAACTGAGAGCTAAAAGGAATACACTTCCAAGGCTCCCAAAGAAAGCCATACACAGCTTTAATGGATGTAGTCTTATTCATAAGTTAAATGCACTGTAATACATAGAAACGGTATAAAACAAATAATAGGTGAATGTACCTCACACTAGGGGCTCCAACACAAGGTTTTATTGGGCAGCATAAGACTGCAGGGGTGGAGAAAAACACAGTGCCCACCCTGGGCAGGATTTGGGATTCAGATCCATGGTCTGTGTGTGTCAAGGAAATGGGAGCTATTTGAATTACGGGGCTATAACTCCATCGAGAGATCCTGAGGACTGCATAAACCACTTGAGCTTACAAAAATTACTACCCCATATTTCAGTCACCTGTGGTTTGTTCTATGAGTAATTTACCAGCTGCCTCTGCACAGTATGTCAGGTCAAACTTCAAACTTTGCAGATTTCTTTGCAATTTGATCTGTCTTTTACTGGAGAATCTGTCCATTCCTGTAACCAATCTTTACTGAGCATTAACTACATGTACCGTGTTGTGGGAACCCTAAACCCTTACAGTTATCCAACACCAGAAATCAGACATCCTACAGCCAGCTAAAGAGCCCTCCCTGGGGAATAAATACCCCATGAGTGAAGCAAATGCTTGAAGAGGGTGCAACTCCACGCGTTTGTGGGTGGCGTTCCCAGAGTGTTCCATCCCATCTAAGAGTTTCCCGAAGCTAACATGTGCTCCCAGGAAAAGCTGCTGCACAGTGACTTGCAGAAGCTGCTTTTAAGGAGAAAGGGCTTGATCTAGCCGATGCTAAGACATAAGGAACATACACCCAATCAGCCCATACCACCTGCCCCCAAGCAGCTGCTGGAGAGCCTTGTCCTTCCCTACCACAGATGGGTGCCATGTCCATTTTAACCCTTTCAAGACACCTCTTTGCCTCCTTTATCCCTTCTGTATTAATGGTATTTACCTGTGGAGAGGGGATCCCTGACAGTGAGGGTCATCTCAGAAAGATGAGGCTCCAGCAGTACCCTACGCTTATCACAGCTCACATCACGTGGTCTCTGGACCACCATTTTTAAACACCCAGACTTCTGAAAGTCTTTTTCACCAAAGAAAGACACATTTCCTCCTTTCTGTGCCAGAGAGAGGGCACATCTGGAAGTGTGACGAGTTGGAAAGGTAAGTTATAGCTTCAGTACAGCAAAAGCAGGAGAACAGGACAGAGGCACAAAAGGCTCCCTCTCTCGCATTCCTGAGCTGGTAGGACTCTCCCCACCACAGGGTCTAAGCCACCTTATTTGTCCCTTTCTTGTTGTATCAGCACCTATCTTTTACCAGAGTTTTATGTCTTACCTGCCATTGAGAGTAGTCAGTGTCTGATTTATCTTTCTATCCCCCACCATGTCAAAGAAATGAAAGAGAACACCTTTCTCTTTGGCTGTCTCTCCTTGGGGGAAGTCTGGCGAAAAGAAGGCATTCAGCAGAGAGAACAGAAAAAATCAACTCTAGTCAACCATTGGTTATCTATATGAATAGAAGAGGGAAGAAAATGTCAATAAAATTTTTTTTTTACAACAGCCTCATCCCTTCAGTGTGGAATGACAGGAAAAACAAAGAGGCAAATTCATAGTTTGGTAGCTCTGGAGTTTGGTGTGTGAAGACGGGAAGGGCGGCGGTGGGAAATACGGCACGTGAGGAGGCAGGTTCCAGGTCACGGAAAGCCTTTCCTGCCTGTCCTCTATGCTGAATGCTACAGAAGCCACGTGGACACTTTCCCTTTTCGAGTAGCTTGGCAGGCTCGCCTCGGCAGCACAGATACTAAAACCGGAACGATACGGAGAAGATTAGCATGGCCCCTGCACAAGGATGACATGCAAATTCGGGAATAGCTTGGCAGCAAGGCGGAGAATGGGTTTGAGGGAGGCGGACCAGACAGAAGGAACCTGGGTAGAAGGCGGCAGCCCGGAAGCTAGGCGGAGCTGAGGAGGAGATGAATTCAAACTGGCTGCAGAAGGCAGAATCCACAGGACTGGGTGACTCCAGGGGTCTTGCTTAGGCACTGAGAGGCTCAGAAACACAGGGGGAAAGAGGCTTGTCAGCTCACATCTGGACAGATGGAGAACGCACGGGCGGCATCCCGTGGGCATGTGTACAGGAGGGTCTGGGGGTAGGGGCGGGCAAGTGTGCAGCATCTGCTTCTAGACGGGGGCCAGCAGTGTGCACGGGGAGCTCCTCTGGGCAGCAGGCAGGAGCAACCCTAAGAGCCCTGCCCCTTAGGGTGTTTTCTCCTTCTTTTTCAGGCCTTCCCCCAGGAATTCCCTCTCTAAGGAGTCAAGGTGAATGAAGTGTGTGGCGCCAATGGCCATGACCACCAGAAGTGAAGTGCGTGAACCAGGGATGACCCACAACTCAGCCCCCACCAGAGAGCCAGGCTCTGCCTGAACACAGATCGAGGACCGGTGACAGGTCTGCGTGTGTTCTATAGGAAGCAAGGCCGCACGGCTGGCTGAGAATGATTCGGCAGAAGTTAACTAAGTCAAGGCATTTCGGCCTCAACACAAGCACCCTCCAGCCTCACAGCCTTCCCCTCAAGAGCTCGAGCGGTCTAGCGACGCGCCCACTAGACTGACGCAGAGCCGGCGGCGCACGGCGGGCTCAACGCTAGGCTCTTAAACCCCAGCTCTGCTATTCCCTCGACGGAGACCCGGGACAAGTCAGTTCACCTCTCTTCGCCTCAGTTTCCTCATCTATACACTAGACATGGTGCTGACGGTGATGATGCTGAGGAAGGCGGTGGTGATGACGGTGGCAGCCGCGGTGACAGTGACAGTACCTGTCCCGCTGGGTCGTTGTGAAGATTAAACAAGTTAAGGGACGTGGGTTGCCAAGAACACCACGTGCGGCACAGAGTAAGTGATATGTAAATGTCAGCTGTCAGTAGCTGAGTGGGGCACGGAATTCCTCCTTCCGACACGATGCCAGTCCACAGAGCAGGAGGCGGACTCAGTGTTGATGGAGAAGTGGTGTCCAACCGTCGGGAATGAGGAAAGGAGGTTTGACCTGGAAGGTACCGTGAAGATCAATCCGCAAGACCCCTCGTTTTGTATATGAGGACACCAGGTGAACGGGCCAGGGAGTGACTGCGCCAGTGTCCTAAAGCGGTGAAACATCATACAAAGGCAGGTACTAAAGATGTATCATCTCTCTCCAGTCCATTTGCTTCCACGATTCTTTGGGGGCTGCAGCGTCCCTTTTCCCCCCTTCACAAGTTCCAGTCCGGCATCTCCTACCACTTCCTCATGTGTAGGGTGGCTAACCCCAAACACCACTTTTCCCCCACACCGGTCCCCTTCTCCACATTTCCTACACCTGGCAGCGGGAGTCCCCGGTCTCCCAGCATTACCTCCTCACCTTGGTCCTCTCCTTCCCCACATCCAGGAGTCAGCATTTCCTTGCGCTCTGTGGCTGGCGGCTCCCCCTCCCGGTTCCCCCTGCACCCCTGCCCCACTTCTCGCCTCTAACTTCACTGGGAGCCACTGAGACCCGGCCCAGCTGCTCTGCTGCCGCCTGTCTGACTCGCCCTGCAGCCAGGCTGTCATCAGACACATCTTATTTAAATACTCTCCTTGTGTTTGTCCCCTGCTCAGAAGCCCTCCTTACCTTCAGAGGGATGACTTCCAAACCCTGCCGCCCAGTCTTCCTCCCCACCTCCCCCCTTCTTATGCTTGGGCCACCAATGAATCTGGACTCTTTGACACCCCCGAGCAGCCCTAAAATGTCCATTCTTGGCCCTGGAATGCGCCGGCTAGCTGGAGGGAGGTCTGTGAGGGTGGAGAAGGAAGCAGCAGGGCTTCCATGCACTAAACACGGGACACAGGAGGGCTGGGGGAGGGGCCCGGGCTGCTCCCTGACACCTACAGCCTTTCCCTTCACTCTCCTCCTCCCTTTCAAGGCTGCCCGTGGCATTGTTTTAATCAGGGTTCACCTGGATGTCCACATGTTGAGCATGCGTTATCTGGTGTGCTTGCCCAGGCCAAACACCCCCAGGTAGGTGAACCCTTAATCTAACAGGCCCGCAGCTGGAGATGACCCCCTAAGTCTTCACGAGGAGCGCACCACCACAAAAATAGACCAGGTACCTCATGGGCACACAGGACAGCAACACAGTCATTACTGTGAGGGAGGAAGCTGGTCCTCTTTCCTTTGTTTTCCAGAATTTTCTTTCATCCATCAGATCAGCTACTGTAACCTTGGTGGGTTTTAAAAGGAAAGCCTGTGGCTTATGGGAACCAGCCCAACTGGCAAGTGTTTCATGGGTGCTGACAGTGGCATCGTGTACAAACAAAATAGACAGCCCCTAGGAGAGCAAGGACACCAACTGCTCTGCCTCTTCTCTAAGAGGAAAGAAGGACAAAATGATGAAAAATCAAGTCATGGGATATTCAGTACAACCAACAGTAAGACACTTCTCTTAACACTTCTGAGGGCACAGTGTGTTGGAAAGGCAAACAAACCTCTTCCTTCTGATGCCTCTGAAAGCAAGGAGAGCAAGCTTCCCTAAGGGGACAGACACCAGGCTTGAGTCCAGGACTGCCACACACGTTCTAGAAGGGTCTGGAGCTAACTTAAGTTGAAATAAATATAGATTTGTCCCAAGGCATTTTCAATTATGGGCCTATGTTAATAAGGGTCTACGTCAGTAAGCAGGGTTAACTAGTTGGGATTTATCAAGTCAAGAGAAAAAGGGGGTCTAAAAACCAAACTATTATCTCTAGAATGTGGGATTAGGGTATTCTCTCAATGTCTACTTAATAGGTATTCCCATGGTTTGGGAAGTTTTGGATTTTGCATGTTACCTTATTGCAATTTGCTCTAAATGCTGAGATGCTAATATGAGAATAACAGTTGGTCAAATTTCTAGATAGGATTTCAAATATCCTAAATGGCTCTCTCAATCCTGACATGCCCTGAGGCCCAGCTCTCTTTCATGGTGCATTTTCAGGCACATCTGGGTGGAACACTTAGTAACACATGTATTTCTAAAAACCTCACTGCGAATCTATGACTTAAGCACATCTTAGCCACTTTACCCTAATTTACCTCCCCAAATCTCCTTCCTCATCTACAAACTGGGAATCACAATTACTTTATTGAAGAGGTACAAAAACTAATTTAGACACTGTTAATAGAAGGGGAAATTGCTCTCTCATCAGGCCTAGTGCCCAGGGTGAAGGTCTTAACATGTGTCCCACTTTCACCCTCTCCTCTTCTTCTCTCTACTAGAGGACATCACTTCCCAAAAGCTCTGGGCAAGAACAGGAGGCAGGAGAGGGTAGGACCGCATATTCAGAGAACTGTTTTTCTACTTTAAAAACATTCGTTTGAAATTCTGATCCAAAAGTTATATGCCTAAAAAATTCATTACCTCTGTTTTAATTATACAAGAGCCTTACAAGAAAGGAGCTTCCCAAGCATCTAAGAGACCACCACTTAACAGTAGGTTAGCTGCAAAAATTTCAGATTTTCCTCATGAGTGTAAAGTTTAAACGTTCAGATTTGCCAAGGAGAAGCCAATGGGAATAAAGACATTCACAGCAAGCTATTTCATAACCACTAGTTATCATTTACACATCAAATACATACAGCATTGAGACCGAATGTACAGAATTTCCACATTTCTATACAGTAATCAACATAGTGCACAATTCAAATCTATCTTACAATCAAGTGTACAAGTTTAAATATGGCTTTATAAACTACTAACAATAACTGTGCTAAAGTAACTCATAGGTCCAGAAATAAACCCTGGAATGCCACCTCCACATTGAGGCCCTTGTTCGGCAAGATGCTAGTCATTGTGTTTGCAGAACAGATGGTGCAGGTAAATGCTTCCAGGCCGTGTCCACCCATCAGCCCCCAAGCAGCTGAAATGTGGGTTCGAAGGATACCAACATCAGTCCTTCCTACCTCAGATAGCTGAAAATGAATCTGTGCATCTTCCACACATTTGGAGACGTGGGGTTATAAACAAATAGAAGAGACATATATAATCAGTGAGATGCTGGTTACCAGGAATTATCAGAACATGCTTTTCAGATGGGTACAGAAATTCTCAAGCAATACATCCTGTATTTGCGCTATTTGGTTTTTTCCCCCATCCTTTCTTTTCATATTTTGCTTAAATCCGTGGACTGTGAAATCTTTCAGAAATTTTCAAAACATTCTAGATCAAGTGGTCCCAAAAACAGAATTCAAAATAGCTCTTGTAAAGGCGACATCTCTTTCTTTACTATTCTCTTCCCCAACCAAAAATGCCCATTTTAAGTAAAAATAAATGCACACATACATACATTCCTTGACCTACGATCATGCGCCCATGCCTATTTTACATCCACGTTGCCACAAATGTTACATACACATTCTTGAATCAATTGCAGCCTTCTAGGCGCTACCCCTACTTGCCCTGTTGCCTAAACACTATTGTGTACAGGAGAATAGTCTTTGAAAAGTTCTATGTTTGCCATGGTTTTTAATGTACATATCAGTACAGCAGCGTGAGCAGTGTGTGTGTGTGTTTACAAATAAATATACTGAAGGGCAAGCTCAGAAAGTTTTACTGTGGGGTGAATGAACACAAAGGTTTGGAGACCACTACCTAAATATGGATGATTTTGGGTGTCTCCCTTTAAAGGACATCTATAAAACAAATATACATTACTTTGTACATTTTATATTTATAAAATGGAAACCATATGCCACAAACCCTTTTGAGAAACTAGGAGGAAGTTCCAGAGTCAAAGGAACTGGGTGGGGGCCAGCGCTCTGCTCTCAGCTGCCCCCCCCCACTTCCCGAGCTTGGCTTCGGTTGCGACAGCCCCAGAGCTTGAGCCTGTAAATGAAGGCAATGTGACTTCAGTGACTCCTGCACCCGTGTTTCCTATCAACAACCCTTCCCTACAAATTGCATGTGTTTTGGATTTATGAGCCTGGATTTTGTACGGTGGTACTAACGCCACCACTGAGACAACTTCTGATGTGCCTGACACGTTCTAACACAGCCACACCACACGGCTGCCTGAAGCTGTCGCATCTGTCACCCCTTCCTCCTCTCCTCCCACTCTGTGAAATCCTACCGCCACCAAATGAGGGATCCAGACCCTCATCTTCCCAACCATCAGCACCGTGTGAGTTGTCAGACAGTCTGCACGATGCACATCCCTGGGGAAAACACATGTTTACAATAAGCATGATCCCGTGCAACTGATTACTGGAGGTAATCACTTTGACAGGAGGAACACAAACATGTCGCCCCTCCTGAACCAGAGAGTCCTCAAAAATTTGAGCACTGTTTTTAATCTTATTGCTGCGAGAAAATTCAGATACAATTTGTTTAAAGTAAAAATACGATCTTTTCAACATGGTTTGTGTTTGAATAAGCCAAATGGGATCTCTTATCGAGCAAGAGAGAAGCAAATAGGACACAACACTTCCAATTCTGAACAACTGTTAAAGGGAAAAGTCCACAGACTGCTGTTCTGTTTTATTTTTTAAGAGGAGGGAGATGGTAAATACCCAAAGCATTTCTCTTTCCTAGCCCTCCACTCAACAACTGTATTCTCTCTGCTATCTGTTTAGCCATGGCTAATTAACAGGGCAATTCAGGAGCTGAAACCTATTGTTTTTAAAGTTATAGGTAATTTTTAAAAATACTAAAGGAAGGAAAAGGTTTAACTATCATTGATAAATGAGTTACTCTATTCCAACCACAAAGTAAAAAAAAAAAAAAAAAAAAAAAAAAGATGCTTGCCACAGGTTAAGGTGAATTAGTTATATTTAGTAATATTACTTTTTATAAAATTAGCCATTATCAGAAATATATATCGCTCTACAATTGGGGGATTGTTTCAAAATATTTAAAGCTGCAATTAGGGACAACAACAATTTTTTTTAAATCCAAGAAGGCCATCAAGTTCATTGCTGACATAATTTAATTGTGTAAGACCACTAAAGTCTCTACCAATCTTTCATTCTAGGTAACTTGTTTCTCGCACTAAAATGATCACGAGTGTTGGTGCTGGCCAGACCACATTCATAAGTTAATTTATTATTGCAATGGGCCCCTCTATTTATCTATAAGTTTTACAGTTTAGGGCAATAATCTTCTTGAAATTTTCGCATCCCACTTTGTCATAATCTAGCCCGCAACAAAAGTTTCAGAGAACCTTGTTCTGGGGACAAGTCCTGCCTTAGCAAGAGCCAGAAGGCTTGAGCAGGGTCACACTGTCAGCCCCAAAAGAGCGGAGTCACTTTCCTCTAAGCTATTTTTCAGTTTCCTTTGTAACCATCTCCAAAGACCAAGGCCAATACGTGACTCATTCCAGTTATCTTACCCTAAAGGTTAAGGAACCTTAAGTATCTTTCAGATATTCTTTAAAGTCGGGGCTAAAAACCCAAGTTTCTGGTAAGGAATTCAAACGAAGAAAACACCCACGATGTGCTCGCATTTACCCCCGGCATTAGCAAGAGCGCTCCAGGCAAGAGGATCCTTGCACACTTAGCCAAGTTTCATCTGGAAGCAACTGGAAAAAGGTCAAGCACTCCACAATCATACATAACTGATGGCTGGACCTATTAAAGATGGGTTGCCAGAGTTCAGCATTCAGACTTGGAAGTATTTGTCATCAAATATACTTTCATCGGTTCTTGTTCAACTTAAACAGCACTGCACACAAAGGAGAGCAAAGGATCTTGGATCATAGTCAGGAGCAATAAAAATAACTTCACCCTGCAAGAAAAAAAAAAAAAAAAGACCACAACAACGACAAAGAAGAACCTGAGTAGTTACCTATCGACAAAGGCACCGTCCTTTTATTGAAAATACACTCAACAATTATCCTATGAATGAATAAATGAATAGATGAATACAGGAAAATGTGATCGTGCCGACATTTTTCCTATAAGGAAAAATCCGGCCTCTTCTCTCCTACCTGAAGCCCCCAGCCAGTCAGCCTACCCATGCAGAAGTGGTGGGTTCGAGAGCTAAAATGAAGCTCACCTGGCCCTGAATTGATTTTGATAAACCAACTTTTTGGATGGTTTAAAGATAACCAATGAAAACAATAACAATAAAACCTTGTCAGTTTCCAAAATGCCCAATCTGTCAAAACAAAGCTATTTTCTCAATTAATGTAAGACAGCTCTTCTTCCTTCCTTCTCTGTCACTCAACACACACTCGACATAGAAAATAAGACGCTGCTTTTGCAAGCAAGTCCCATACCAATTTTTCTCCTCTCTGAATAGGTCAAAGGCAAGAAAGAATGAACACTAACAATAGTAACTTTTAAAGACTCTTTATACAGAAGGCTTCTTCAACTGGGGTCCGTGAGCCCCCAAGGAATCCACGGATGATTTCAGGTCTCTAAATCTGAACTTATATGTGAAATTTTGTATATTTGCATACATATATTTTTCTGGTAATAAGGTAGAGGACTTTCATAGGATTATCAGTAGCGGCTCTGACACCAGTTTAAAACAACTACTTTTTAGTGCGTGGCCTGCTTTTGGGCATACCTTTCCTGTGCAGCCATCAGGGAAGGAAATGATGAGTACTGTTTCTAGAGGAAAGGGAGATTATAATGAACAGGAACATCTTGCAGAACTGATAAAGCTGAGCCTTGAGAGGTGGGTATGAGTTGGGCCACTGGACAGGATGGGCAGCCATTTTGGGAGAGAGGCTAGCATAAGCAGAGGCAGAGTGGGGACATGAGGCTTGTTTAGGCAATGGTAAGCAGACCAATCTGGATGCACTGGATGGCTCACATGGAGGAGCCCTGGGAGACACCCCAGGAAACACGATGAAGGAAGAAGTGAGAATACCAGGCCCCAGGGAGTGGCCCTCACCCTGAGGCAATATGGCACCCCCTTAGGGCCAGAGCTTTTTAAAAAAAATTAATGGTTATGGGTAGAACAGATCAGGGACCTGACCAAGCATTTACAACAGGCTATCACAGAGGTCTAGGCAAAAGAGGGTGCTCTAAAATCAGGGCGCCATGTCTGTTCTGTTCACCACTCTATATCCAGTGTGGATCCCGGGGCCAGGCACAGGGTAGGTGCTCAGTAAACATGCAATGAGTGAGCATATGGGCATGGATTCGTAAAAGATACATAACAAAGAATAAGGAGTCTTGGTGACTTGGTATCATTCACAGAGCCTAACAGTACCTTGTAGAGAGTAAATTCTAACGAAAGATCTCTTGAATTGGTCTGGGCCGGGCTGAATAGACATGGAGGACAAGAGTGGAAGACTCCAAGCACTCTTTAAGAGAGGCTGGGGACGTGCTGTTTCCACGAGCATGGAGTGATTTCTCAGGGGATGTGGAAAAGGAAACCAAGTCAAAGTGGTGTAATGGCAAGAACTATCTAAGGCAAGGTGAAAAGACTTCAGTTTGGGTCCTGCCCTGCCAATGAATGCGCGTGTGACACAGAGCCAATAACAACCTCTGAGGCTCTCTTGTAAGGAGCTTTCTACAACTAATTCATGGCCCAGCTACACATTGCTATGATTCTACACTTTCTCTCAAATAATCTAGGCAAGACCCATGAAGCTAAAATCCCTAGCTCTTCCTTTCCTTGAACTCTATTTCGGGAAAACATATCCTAATACCTAATACGACAGTATCCACAGGCAGGGCTCACTGGAGAGCCAGACTGTAGTTGAGCTTCAAGTCCAAGTTGTTCTAAGTCTATGATCAGTCACCTGGGTAGCCCATGGCCTCAGCAGCATCACCTGGGTAGTAGCCCATGGCCTCGGCAACAATTCATTATGTCACAACAACAAAATGGTAAACTCTGACAATATAGTTTACCTCTGCATAAATTTATATTGCCCTTATATCTACTCTGACATATGCAGATTAAATCATACTGCTGCTGTGCCTCAATCCTGATGAGTGGGGATGAGGCGCAAAGGGAGAGGGATAGAGGGGCACAATTTATTTTTACAATGACAGATAAAAAAGAACAGGTGGCTAGCAGGTCTTCTGCCCAACTGAGAACATCTGTTAACATTAAAGATCACACTTTCCCTAAGTTACTTTCCAGTAAAAAAGAACTACAACTTGAACAAGTAAGCCAGATAACCAAAATGTCCCCTAATTTCTTGTTATTTTTCTTACAAGTAGCACCTGTTCACCATATTGGAGAACACTTCAAATCTGGGGAGCTTAAGAATGAAAGATAAAATTAAAATTTAAAAAATAAAATCAAAGCCCTCCCAATAAAGACTACCCAGGACATCCACACATCGATTCTGTCTTGGCCATTTTGTTTCCATAACCCACGCTGGAAAGGTAAAACCTGGGGATATTATTCCAGGATTCCAAATCAAGTTACACCTACAAAATGTTGACTACCCAGTCATGAGCTGTCAGCCTAGTACCCAAGACTCCAAGTGGTAATGTCCATTCAAGCCCCTGTGAGAGGTACCTGGATAGAATGACTTACTTTACAATTTCACAATGAACACTGGCTCTCCATGTACTTGCCCTCCAGGCAATGCACAATAAAAAAACATGTGACTTTACACAGTCAAAACTTAATCATTCTTGAAGTAAAGATACAACCTGGTGCTATATAGGAAGAATAAATTGTAGACAAAATTTCAAACACAACTCTTTCCAGCTAAGCGTAGGGACAGGGCAACTCAGTCTTCATGTGGATAGGTCTACAGTCCATTCGTTTATTGCATTCACATTTTCAAGCCCGAAGTTTCCCTAGTCACACAGAACTACCACCAGCTGACCTTGGAACACGCTTATTTGTTAGAGTCAAAAGAGATGAACAGTCCTCCCAAGTGACACTGCAGATAAAACATGCTCATCCATTCATATGTTCTCCACCACATTTTCATTAGGCGCCAAACAGTCCTCTCAAAGATTAATGACAAGTGGGTTTCCTGTGCAGTAAGCATTCCTAACTCAGGGCATCTCCGCATTTCCTCCCAGTTACATATGTCCTACATGGTTGCTTCAATGGTAAACAGCCTCAGCAACTCTCCCCCTTTACCTCTCTGTTGAGTCCACAGCATTGTAGGATTGTTTTTGCAAAAGCCATATTCAAAGAGAGTCTTTTTCAAGCCAGGTGCGTGAACTTCTCAGCACACGTTGCCATCTTTGAAGCAGTGCCTCTTTAGCCCCGCAATGCATGACCATTACCCAGCGAGTCCGTTGTGATCAGAAGCCAGGCAGTTCTGGTCGCAGCTGTAAATCTTATCACTGACCCTCCTAACCCAAATCCACGGCCATCACCCCAGCATCTTCACCCCGTATTTCACTGGAAAATGTTCTAAGACAAGAAAAATGATGTCTTCAGAGACAGAGTGCCTTAGTAAATACAGAAACCCCAAGGGTCCATGTGCTCTACGGGGAAGGAGAGGGAGCACAGGGAGGCTACGGGAGATCCTTAAGGAACATTAAGATTCGTCCTCAGCATTGCCTTCCTCTCACGGGGCAATGGCTGAGAACACCGGAAAAGTTGCATTAGTAAAACTGCATAGAGTCTACACTGCACAAAGTGCTTTGATACCAGAAACGTGATCCTCTTCATACTTCATCTTTTCAATACATCTTGCAAGGTTTGTTTTCAAAAAGACATTACAAGCTGGCAAGCGTCTGCTTAGAAAAATCAGTCAGATCCTTCCCCCTTCACCGCTATGAAACCCATCATGTTCCTGAGCTTTATTCCCTTCAAATAAACCAAACACAGGCAACGTAACCCTCAGGAGTCAACAAAGGACACATTCCAGTGTGCGTTCAGGCAACGAAAGAAAGACTTCTGCAGATACACAGAATTGAAGACTGTTTGTAGCTGTTGATGATCTGTAAAAATATGTTCAAGGTTCTTTCAACAAAAGATTTCGATTCAAGTGAGATCACAGGGAAGAACGAGGACAGAGTCCTAGCTGTGCCTTTGCATGTGTTTCGTCTGCTCGGCTTTCGCGAGTGACTGTGGCTGCTGTTGGCTGGATATGGAATTCCTTTGCCCTCGGATCTTCATACGTAGGAAGCACAATCAAGAATAAAATGTTGTGTTCATGTCACAGCTCTTCCAAGAGGTTTAAAGCGCCGAATGTTACCACATGAATCCTCACAACACCCCTGTGAGGTAGGTAGGTGGAGAGTATTGTTATCCCCACCTGACAGGTGGGGGAAATGAGGCACACAAGAATTAAGGGACTTGCCCGAAATCACACAGCTAGTCACTGGCAGGACCGAGAAGAAAACTTATACTGATTAGCACCTAGCACAGTGCTTTGCACATAGTAGGTGTTCACTGAATATCTATGGATTTTATTTGAATTATCTCAACATATAATATACACACATAAAATACAAGCAGCCACCATAGAACATTTGTCTCCTACATTTCTCCTGATGACTTCTCTCACGACTTCGAACCCACGTGGATGAAGGATGCTCGAGAATCCGTCTCACAACTGAGCTCTCGGGCTGAAGAGGCTCTACGTAAACACGATCCACAGACAACCTATTCTTGCACCTGCTCTACCACACAATGTTAGTTTTCTAATGAAAACAAAAATGCATTTCAGGAACCATGCTGACATTTCTTCTCTTTTTTGCCTGTTTTAAATGGAGCCATCTGAATGGTTCTGTGTCCTGTTTGTACAAAAAGAAATAAGGCTGCTATAGTCCAGTTAGCTTGTGAGAAGTGTGCCAAGCACGAAGATCTCCAGCCGAGATGGATTTCTACCTGGGAAAGTGGACCAAGCCCAGGGAGTGGCAGCTCCGGCAGAAGAGGGTCAGCGAGGCTGAACATCACTTGCACTGTTCGTGGTCTGTGTAGTCATCCATGTCCACGTCAGAATCGAAGAGCGAGTGTCCAGTGAAATCTGTATCTGGGGTTCTGGAGAAACTGTTCTCTGCTCCCTCATCTTCAAAGGTCTCTGTCCTTGAGTAAAAGCTGAAATCCAGCAGAGGCGTGTGGGTTTTGCTGCCTTCGCTGCTCTCCTCAGACTCGTAGATGGTGTTGTCATCATCATGGTGCCACTCAGGCCAGAATTTCCTCCTTATCCTCTCACAGTACATGGCAAGGTTGATCAGCTCACCTGCGGGGTGGGGAGGGGGTAAGGAAAGCCAGGGTTACTTCTCAAAGGCAGCAGTCTACCAGCTAGCCGCTTGGCTTTTTGGAGAATTGGGAAGAATGTGGTGGAGGACACGTTTACAATGTTTTTCCGCAGAGGGACCATCAAATGTTTAGGTTTTCATGCACATAAGAAAGGTGAGTGGTTAAAGTTAAATTCGTGAGTGGGCTGAGTGAGATTTAGGAGAGAGTCTTATGGTGACGAGGGGGGTGGGTAGCTTATTGAAAATGGCAACTAAACTGCCATCACTTGGCTGTGTAAAGCATTTTATAATTTTATGTTTGCTTATCAAGAGAACTGGTGCTTCGACTGGTTCACATTTAAATTAATTTATAGCCCATAAAAATACACCAACTGTTAGTTGGGTTAAGTCAGCCAGAAGTAATTATTCGTTCCACAAATATTTGTAGTGTTATTAAGGACTGGGTACTATGCCAAGTAGTTGGAAAAAGTTATGTTAAGATGTAAATTTTGCCCTAAATAATCCTAAATAAAATGGATAACTCAGTATTGTCTATGGATGAGTGTGCCCACAGGCGCATTTAGAACAGGTTTTTTTTTTTTAATTTTTTTAAATAAAATTGAACAGCTACACCCATAATTACGTTCCCACTCAGTCACTGGGTTATTTCTTTTTCATGTGAATCAAAGGAACACTTTTGTTAAGTTGCTAAAATTGTCCAGGCATTCGTCTGAAACATGACACAGAATTTGACATTTATTTCCTAATTCCCAGTGAAAAATGAAGAGCTTGAGTTTTTGCTTTTGATCCACCAGATGGCAACATTGCTTACAAATACATAATTTGTCACTATCCCTTACAGGATTTCATTGCCCTAAGAATATTCTTTGGATGTTTGTTTTTTAAAAGTTATATAAACATCTACTTATTACAGAGGTAATCCATGTCTTATGGCAGAAAATTAGAAAATAATACATATGCAAAAAATAAAAGAATTACCAATAATCACATCCACTGTAATAACATTTTTATGTTGTCCAGAAATGTATATACTCGTATGTACATTTCCATATATTTACACTTGCTATTTAGCATTTACTATATATTCTGTTTCTTATGCTACTTTTTCCCACTTAACAACCTATAATAAACTTCCAGTTTCACACCAGCACCTTGATAACTGCACAAAAGTTCATTATTCAGATGTACCATAGTTTCATCTTGTTTTTACCACACCCCCTTTTATGGCCATATAGGTTGTTTCTATATTAATGGGTCTATTGATCATAGTCTTTAACTACTCTTGTTTTATTTTCTATCAAAGAAGATAATACATTCTCATTTTGGAAAATTAGAAGTCTGTATATAAAAATGGCATAAATAGATAAGGAAGAAAACAAAAGGCACCTATAAATCTCATCAACCCAAGGTCATCACAATTAACATTTTGGTGCAATTTATTTCAGCATATTTTCTATTTATTTATGGTCATTATTGCTACTTCCTGTTACTTTGCATAACATTATTATATACATTTTGCCATGAAAATTTTTCAAAACTTGACTGCTGCTCTGCTTCAATAAGCACATTCCCTATAAAACATAAAGAAGCAAATCCCCTACTCCATGGATCCCACAAACCGGTGGCCTAATATTGGTTCCAGGTGACCATTTTCGGTTGCCTCAGATCACAACAGTTCCACTCATACTAAGAGTCCATCCTGATGGCCCCCCACTCAAGGATTTTACATGCATGCCTGAGAGCCAGAAGCCAAGGCGCCAACATCAGTGCTCCTTGAAAAGATGCAGACTAAACCTTCACTTAGATTCTCCCTCAAGGAAGCAGTCAGCAAACACCTCACCAGGTATTGCTGCTGGTCCCAGGAAACCAAGACTTGGACAAAGCTGTGAGGCAGCCCCAAGGTGTGTGGGGAGAGGGAATATGGAAGGGGGTGATCGAAGATGGATTATGGTCACTTCACAGCAGGGTCTGAGGCAGCTGTGTTTGCCTCAATCAAGACCATTCACTGTGAGCTGGTTAGCGAGCAGCTAGATAAAGTCAGAATCTATTCACAGTATTCACAGGATCTACACCATATATGGTTCTAACTGCTTCTGTGGCTGTTTTTTCTACTGCCTGTTTCTTTGCTTTTCTTGCAGAAGAGCTGCCCTGCCTTCATCCTGTGTGACATGAATACCCCTTCAGTGTGCAATAGAAATTGATAATAATAATAATAATAATAATAATAGCAAACATGCATATAATCCTTACTGTGTACCAGGCACTGTTTGAAGTGCTTTATTCATCTGTTGAATTAGTCCTTGCAACAATCCTATGAGACAGGAACTATTATTATCCCCATCTGTCACGGGAACACTGAAGCAACAGAGAGGTTAATTAACTTGCCTAAGGTCACATAGCTAGAAAGTGGCAGAGCCAGGATTCAAACACCCACAGTCTCCAGACTCCATGCCCTCCACCACGAATCCATTCTCTCTCTCTCTCTCTCTCTACTGATGAGCTGACAGCCTGGCTTGGTAATTAATAGCTGCATACTCCCTGTCACAGAAGATTTTCTTTCTGGGGTCTCAAGAATTGTGAGGGGACAGGTGCTGCCCTTCAAAGATAATGAGCTGTCAGGAAGAAGTGATCATTCTATCATGTAGTCCAGAAAGGGACTGCTTTTGATAAGCAAAATCTGGGAGCCCACATACCCATCCTCATATCCTGCCACTGATAAAAATGGTGGAATGAAGAATGAAATTTTATGGTTGAGTTCTACCCCTGTCTGGCTTTGCCAATCCCTTCTGTGCCCAGATTCTCCATCAGCTGACCCACTCGGCACACTACCTGCCAATAGAATAGAAATAAGTTGACAGTAGAAACAGGCTCTGTGTGTGTGTGCATGTGTGTGTGTGTGTGTGTGTGTGTGTGTGTGTGATATGCCTGTGTTAACATAAATGCCTATGTTGAATGTGTGAACTTTGTGAAATAATAGAAAAACAGCATTTTTTTTCAAAGTATACACAATAATCAGATAACAATTTCATATATCAAACTGGTAAAAATTAAAATCTGATAACATCCAATGTGGAGGGTCAGGCATTATAACTACATGTCTGGTGGAATTATAAATTGCTATAACATTTTTGGAAAGCAATCCAATATCATCTGTTGAAATTTTAAATGTACCTATCTGTGGCCTAGAACTCCACTTTTATTTCTCTATTCTACTAAAATAAAAGCACCAGTATGTAAAGATATATGTATATGGATGTCAATAGCATTGTGTCAGTAAAAAATAAAAGAAAGATGAAAATGGCCTGAATGTCCATCAATAGGGATTATTGAATAAATTATGGTATATCAATTCTATATATTTTGCAGCTGTTACAAAGGCATGATATTCTATTAAGTGAAAAAAGCAAGTTATAAAGTAATGTGTATAATGCAATTCTATTGTTTAGTTTAAAAATAGTAAAAACAAACCAAAACTACTATATACACGTATGTAAATTTGCACAAGAAAGAAAGGCATAGAAAGAGTCATTCCAAATTCTTAATATTGGTTATTCCATGGGGCAATATCAGACATGGATGAGGGGGAAGTCATAAGTCTTTTAAAATATTCCTATATAATTCAACTTATTATGACAATCATGTATTTTTAAATTTAAAGTTCCAATAAAGTACATTAGTGAAATACTAATGAGTGATTAGTGATATGCTCAGACAGCTTGAGAGGCTGTTTATCAGAAAGCCAAATGGTCCTCGACCCAGAGGTCACCCCCAAAAAGAATAAAGAGCTTTTCTCTTAGAGTTTCTCCAAATGGAAATATCCTCCACTGCTCTTTGAAAGAAAAAGTGACTCACTTCATTTTCCTGTATCACTGCAATTTCTCTAATATTCAAAAACATCTTGTACAATGTGACACTGAAAACGTTGTCAACCAGCCCCAGAACCCAGGAGTCTGTTTCTCCCAGCTGCCAATCGTGCAGCAGGAATGAGAGTGAGGGAGAAGCAAGGAGGGAGCTCGCCAGCACGGCCCAGACCACCTGCCCAGCCCTCGGTCATGAACCAGCCAGGTTTTGGAGAACGTGGGGTCGGCACCCACACACCCTCATCATCTACAGGCAGTTCTTCGGCACCTCCCTGCTGCAGGCCTGTGTGAGGTGCTAACCCCACAGAGAGCCCATGCTTGCTCTCTTCAGCATTCTGCCACACGGCAGGGAGGGCACGGAGCATGTCCTCTTCAGAGAAGGTAGAAACAAACTTGAATGGTGTGATGAGGACACCACCTTCCCTTCATCTCCTTGAAGCTAAAGGGTACTCACTCACAGATCCCAAAATACAAATACCCACCAGAGTCACCTGAGCCAGCCCCTCCCCGAGCCCCGAATGACCCACAGCCACCTCTTCCCAAACATTCCAGATGGAGAACAGTAAGTGTGGGGGCGGGGATAGACTCAACGGCTTCTCAAAGATATCCAGCATGTTTTCCACTTCTCAAACAATCAGATAATAAGCAAAAAAGACATCCAAGAGAAATAAATAACTGTTGGAATAAAGTTTTTCAGAAGCACACAGAAGGTGTGGTTCTCACAGCTTCCGAAAAAGAGCATCAGGTTGTGTGGCTCTGCCGTGGCACTACCAGGAGGGGGGACCCGCTGCACAACGCCTGCCCTCCTGGCACTTCTGTTCCACTTTTCTGGCCTCTGCCGTTCCCTGCGCCTGTTTCAAAGAGTGCCCGGATCCACACGCAATTCTCCAAGAAGGACACTCTCAACAAAATGTCAAATGAGACTCTACATGACGAACTTGCTGATAGTAACACTGAGATTTTTTTTTAACTGTAAAAATGGCAAAAATTTCAAAATAAATATTCAATCCTAATTGAGGAATAAAATTTGAGGGGCTTTCAGACACTGCTCATAAGCATACGCACTGCTACAAGTCTTTCTAGAAAGCAACTTAGCCATACAGACCAAGAGCTTAGACCTTTTGAGATAGAAATTCCCCAACTAGAAATTTGGCTTAAGGAAATAACCAGAGATAAGCAAGAATATATATTTATACAATATTCACTACAGAACAGTAGTTTAAAAAATTATGTGAAACAAGCCACAAGTCCAGAAAAAGAAGATTAATCATATCAATTACAATGTAGCCATAGGATAGGATATGACCCAACTGCTAAATATGTTGTTTTAAGGCATATTTAATGACAAGGGAAACGGCCATGACACATAGTTAATGAAAACTATACGTTTATAACTGTATCAACATCTTGATCCCAATTTTTGAAAATACACACATACATGTACTTGATGAAAGATGAGAACACAAACCACAATATTAACAGTTCTCTGTGGGTGACAGGGGGCACAAGTTATATTTTTTAATTTTTCTATCTTTTCTAAATTCTCTCCAGCAAGGAATAATATTTCATATATCTACATCTATAATACACAAACACCTAAGTATATTTTAAGAATTGCTGAATATTCGAAGTCTGTCATCTTACCTAAATTAAGGAAAATTTCTCACTAGCTCAGATGGCTCCAGTATACTATGTAGCTAGATATCGTACCTACTATCTAGGACCAAAAGCTAATATTATATACATATACACTCACACACTCACACGTGTGGCAAGGCCGACAGTGCTTGCTTTGGCTGTTCCAAAGCTAAGGCAGAAAACTGCCTGATCCAAGCATTCCCGCTCCTGGATTTGAGCCAGTTCTAAAGCATACAGGTGCTTTGTTTTTCTGCGTCTCCTTCCTCTTGTTACTTCTTGGGAAAGACTCTACCACAGAAAGAGCAAAGGCAGAGAAAGAAGTAGAGACCAAAGGAGTAGTCTGCCTGTCTATTAGCAGCTACAACCAGAAGGTTTGGAAGGGCACGGAACCAATGACCAAGATGAGATTAGAGACCCTCTGTGGACTCTAATGAATCATGCTACACCAGTCCCCAGGGAGAGCTGGAAGCTGCTAACTTGTTTAAGAACCAAAGTACATGCAACTGTGCGCCAAAGTCCCTCGCAGACGATGGTGTCAGATTCCCCCAAATGTGTGGGACTCAAAATCAATCCTCCAAAAAGGCTGACCCATTTCTTTAAAAAGAACACTAAATGTCTTGAGTCCTTCCAGGAAGTAAAAGTGAAAAGGGCCAAGTCATAAATAATTTAACAAAAGATGCCTCATTCCTGCAAGAAGGGATTCTATAGAACTCGATAGTTCTACTCATAATGGACACCTAAATGCTTCTGACTAATAACAGATGACATCAGCTGTGTGTGTGTGCGTGTGTGTGTTTGTGTGCACGCACACACACATGCTTGGGTACAAATATAAGTGTGTACAAATGAGTGTGTATGGGGTTTGTGTGTATAGAAGTAAGTGAGAAGATGTGGCAGTGTGTGTGCTCATAGGTGTGTAAGAGTGGTGTGCTAGGGAAAGGGAGGGAGGGAGTAGGAAGTAACAGGAATAGAGTGTAGATATAAAACACACTTCAAAATGAACTAAAGGGAACCAATACATTTTAGATGATTAAAATGAAGGGAAACTATTAATTTTAAATGCTACAAACATCACCAATAAGAACAATTTAGGTAATTTCCAACACATTGCAAGACAAGGAACATCTCTATGCTGATCATATAGGAAATTAAATATCAGTCCATACTGTCCCTAGCCTCACTCAGCTGAAGTTCTGGAAGACCTTCAGACAATGCCTGATCCATTCCAATGAAGTTTGGTAACGTGTCTGAAGCCCCATCCCCACCAACAGGAGATCCAGAGAATGATTCCTCCTGTCCTTAGCATGGTCTGAGCCTCTGGGCATGCACATGAATACACATACATACACACACAGTAATACAGCCTTCACCAACCTTCCTATCCACCCACCTGTGACCACCACACATCAGTGTTCACCTGCCTCAGTTTCCTGTATGATTCTGCCTTACTTGGTTCCAACCATCCATCCATCAACATTAAAAACATTCTATATGCTGCTCACTGGTGATCTCATCTACACCCCCAGCCTTCTCAGTTGGGGCTTAAATACCTTGGTCAACTCTGTCACTCCCCTTCCCAAACCCAAATCTTAGACTTTGATCCCGATATCCCCAAGCCCCGGGCACTTGCTTAGGTACTTCCTCAAATTGGAGATGACTCGGGGCACCTTGGTTAAATGTCTGCCTTCAGCTCAGGTCGTGATCCCAGGGTCCTGGGATCAAGCTTTGCATCAGGTTCCCTGCTTAGTGGGGAGTCTACTTCTCCCTCTCCCTCTGCCCCCAGGCCCTCACTTCTGCACTCTCTCTGCTTTCTCTCAAATAAATAAAATCTTTAAAAAAAAAATTGGCGATGACTCTGAACAGTTCCCATTCACCAACACAGGGGAAGCCTCTCCCGGAGGCCAGCTTCCCTGTACATCCCACCCCTTCAGTCTGCCCCCCAACACATGCATACACCAAGATCTGGTCTCTTGACATCAACTCACGGTGAGCTTACCTTCCCCGCCCCCTTGCCAACATGACTTTTACTCTTGGCTTACCACCCCTACCTCCACCCCACACATATAGTCATTCATCCCCTAGGTCTGGTCCCATTCATCCCCACTTCAACCCCTCCAGTCCATAATGTAATTCTGACAGGCCTTACAGCCAAGACCGTACTACAAAGACACAAGATTGTGTTTCTTTGGCCAAAATATACAACAATTACTACTACTAATAGTAACAATACTAACATTGTACATAGTATCAGACTTATAAAACATTTGTTGACACTTCCCCCACTTTTCACAATCTTGAACTTACTAGCTCTACTACTCTCAGTGTATGATCTACAGATACCCACTGGAAAGGAGAAAAGAATGTTTTGAACTCAAATGATGTAGAAACATAGGTACTTATACCCACATGTGAAATATGTGAGACCAGTTCAGACTCAAAAACAGCATCAAGATGGGCAGTGAGGCCATCAGCCCCAGCCCACCCTGTTTGCTGCCGCACTAGATCAGAAAGTGGTGAGGTGTGGCACCAACGTCCCAAGGAAATTAAGGAAGACCAGCAAAACAAGGGCATTAGGGGGAATTCAAGCCTTGTATCAACAAGTATTAGTCCACTATGTAAGGAGCTGGTGTAGTACACAGTACAATTTGTGTCAACTTTGTTGAGAACATAGTCTAGGCAAGAGCGCATGTGAGAAGCCTGGTCTCTCCTCAACCCCCACACATCCAGAGCATAATAAACTGACCCCAGCCCTGGCCACCACAGCCTGGTGTCTCCATAAAGCACACTCAAGTTCACAGGCATTGGCCTAGAATTCTCCATTGTGTTATCCCTACCCTTCACCCCACAGTAACTCCTAAGGCTTAAAGAGGTTTGTAGGGCTTGCCTTTGATCAGCCGCTCTGGTCTTGTCCCAGGTAAGGTCCACATTGCCTGTGCCAAGTGTCCAAAGACAGTGGCGTCGAGAGTAGAAAGCTTGGGCCCCATGATGTACTTCTTATCACCTGCAGCAGACAGAGCAGAGAGGTCATTGGGCTGGCCTGCACTGCCCCATGTGGTCACCATGGCATTCAGCACACTCAAATTATAGGTTCATTTAATTGTGTGTCAAAAGCTTTGCAAATTTAAAATGCATGCACCCCCTTTTTCTTAAAAAAAAAAAAAAAAAGAAACAAAAGTAAAACAAATTAATTTGTGATGGATCAACCCATACAATAGCAAAACAGGGGAGAAACTGGGAACATATCAAGAAAAGCAGGTAAGGGAAGAGGGTTCACGGGGCAAAAGGAGATCTGATCACCCACAGACTTCTGGGGGCACCTCCTTGTCTCGAATTCTAGTAATTAAAACTTGAGATGCTGAGAACACCTGGAAATTTGCTTAACCCGTCTCAAAAATAACCCACACCAAGCACACTAACCTCAGCACTTATTTTATTAAATTAATACACCACCTCAGGAAAAACTCAAGAAGCCTAAGCTACGTGGCAAGGTTTTCCATGCTGCACCATGGTCTTGGCAATATTCTCACCACTGAACACCAGCTTCCACAGGAAGCACTACAGCAAGAGAAACTATGAAATTACAGGCCCAGCCCTGCGATCGGGCTCTCGCGCAACGACGTGTCACACTGCTGCTCCATCTCTCCTTTCCCATCACTACTGAACTTCAGTAGTGAACTTCAGTCCTCATCACCTGGACCGTCCTATCTGACCTATTAAAATTGTCCCAAGTCATCTCCCGAGCCACTATCAGGCGCTGCAGCAAACAGAGGCAACACAGGTGGAACTGGATCCACCTCGTTCACGTCCTGGCGACAGCATTATTCACTGTGGGAGCCTGGTCAGTACTTAACCTCTCAGAGCCTCAGTTTGCCCATCTGAAAAATGGGGATGATAGTAACAGTGCTCATTTCTCAGGGCTATCGCAAGGATGAATGGCATCATGCACATGAAGCACTTGGCACCATGTGTCGGTACCTCAAGCATTGGCTTTCATAATAGCAGCCCCTCCGTTTCTCCAGCCCGTTCCATAGCCCACCTGACTTAAATCACTACAGTACTCCTCTCACCATGTCACTCCCCTTCACCAATACTGTCAATGGGCTATGAAATGGGTTATGAAAAAAAGTCCAAACTCAGAATTCAAGGCTCATTATGCTCTACCTCCGACCCATGTTCTGGCTTTCTCTGCCGCTCCTCCCTTACTCTAGCAAACTTGGGGAACACTTCCCATTCCCCTGCATACTTCATGCTTCCCAAGGTCACATCTTTGCCCAGGCTGTGCCCATCCCTTTCCCTGCCCCCCACAACCTGTATGTGCTCCCCACTACTCTCCACCTGGTAAATTCTATCCATCCTTCGAGGTCCAGCACGAGCCTCCTTCCAAAGCTTTCTCTGTCTATCTGGTGGTAATGGGACTCTTCAGTTCAACAGCCTTGTGCTCAAATGTTGCCGTTACACATAGGACCTTGTAGGACTGTAAGGCCTTTTATGCCTACTAACCGCGATTTCTTGAACCATAAAATGGGAAGAACTGCTGGTTGTTTAGGAATTGCTGGTTGCTGGTTATTGCTGGTGAATAAATGAGGTGACTCGAGGAGAGTACACGGCAGAGAGGTCTTGCCTCTTCTCGCCCAGTCTCGAGTGCATTTCTTCCATACTGTGCTATGTGCTGGTTGGTTTCTGTTTGTTTGTGCATTTTATCTTTCCAATGAAATGGTAAGTTCTTTGAAAGTAAGAATAATTTCTTATTTTTATTAAACAAATTCTAATGCAATGTTTACTACATACATACCAGGCATGGTTCTAAATGCTGTATTCCACAAATATCTACCCATTTCACTGTTTTCAAATGGCAAGCTGACAAAATTAACTATCTGATGACTGCATATAAACAAGCTAGAAGGAGAAATGGCTGGAGTTGGGAATGCCAGTTAACAGACCAACAGAGCACAATATGAGCCTATGGATATGTATCAAATCAACATTTTGTAGACCTTAAACTTACATAATATTTTATGTCAATTATATTTCAATTTTAAAAATAAGTTGAAAACAACAACAACAACAACAAAAAATGGAGCTGGAGATTATCTTTAAAAAAATCATTTCTACTCTATATTATACCACAGGGACCAAGGAATACCCTACAATATGCTGAACCTAACCAAACTGTCTACTCTGGTGAGGACAAGCAAGTTGGCCATACCTGGACAAAAATAACAAAGCAAACCTGGGTAAATCATTTCTTCTCAAGAGGGTCAGTTATTTTCTTGGGGTGCCTATGTGGCTCAGTCGGTTAAGCATACAACTCCTGGTTTCAGCTCAGATCATGGTCTCAAGGTCGTGAGATCGAGCCCCGTCTCCGGCGCTGTGCTGAGTGCAGAGTCTGCTCGAGATTCTCTCTTTCTGAGGTGCCTGGGTGGCTCAGTCCATTAAGCATCTGCCTTTGGCTCAGGTCATGATCCCGGGGTCCTGGGATGGACCCCTGCATTGGGCTCCTTGCTCAAAGGGGAGCCTGCTTCTCCCTCTGCCCCTCCCCCTGCTTGTGCTCTCTCTCTCTCTCTGACAAATAAATGAATAAAATCTTTAAAAAGTACATATATAATTATTTGAATCCATACATCAACTAGTGCATAGACTATTCAGCCTGAATTTCTCATTTGGTATCAGAACATTAACACTGAAAGCTCCTGGATTTAGTTAGTAATAGAACCCGACTAGGAAGGCTGGCTCCCAGGTCTTCAGCACTCTGGCCTCGGGCTCCTTACTCTGTAATAGAGCAGTTCATCATCTCAGAGATAAACACCCCCTGGAGGGTTGAGCTGTGATCATTTACCAAAAACAATGCTTTAGAGAGGAAGAAATACGGAATTTAGAAAAAAAGAAAGAAAAGAAGTCTAGGGCTTCTTAAAGGTGCTTCCAAAAAAAAAACTGATGGAACTTAGTATTTGTGGAAAATGTTGAATGGTAGATACAAAATCACAAGCGTATACACACACACACACATCAGTTATAAATTTAAAGAATATCAAAATATACTCTTATCAAAAAGTCCTCAAGTACCAAATGGCAGGAAGATTTTTAAAAACTTTTTATTTGAAATGATTTTAGACTTACAGAAAAGTTGCAAAAATAGCAGAGCTCCTGTATACCCCTCAACCGGCTTCTCCCAATATCAACATTTTATACAACCACAGTCCATGTAGCAAACTAAGAAATTAGCATGAATACAATACTATTAACTGCACTATAGACTCCATTCACATTTTATTCATTTTTCAACTAATGCCCTTTTGTGTTGCAGGATCCAATCTAGGATCCCACATTGCTTGTAGGTGTCACGTATCCTTATTCTCTCCTCCAATCTGTAAATTCCTCTGTCTTCCCTTGGCTTGCATAACCCTGACACTTTTAAATACTGGTCAGTTATTTTCTAGGGCGTTCATTAATTTGAGTTTGCCTAAGGTTTTTTATGCGTCCATGTGACTGGGCCCCGGAGTGCTAAGTTATTTGGCCAAACATAACTCCAGGTGTTTTTGTGAGGGTGTTTTGGATGAGGTTACATTTCGGTGGCAGACTGTGTATCACAGATTACCCTCTCTAATGTGGGTGGGCCTCATCCAATTTGTTGAAGGCCTTAATTTTAAAAAAAGTGGGGGGGCTGACTCTCCCCAGAGTAAGGGAGAATTCCTTCTGCCTTCAAAGGGGAATGTGGGCTTTTTCTGGTCTTTGGACTCTCAACGTGAAACATCAGCTCTTTCTGGGTGTTGAGCCTGCTGACCATTGGACTGAACCACACCGTCAGCTCTCCCGGGTCTCCAGCCTGCGCACTCACCCTGCAGATCTTGGGACATGCCAGCCTCTATAACTGCAGGAGCCAATTCCTTATATTACATTTTCATACTAAATATATACATCCCGAATATATATGTATGTATTTACATAGCTCTTATTGGTCTGTTTCTCTAAGGAAACCTGACTAATACACCTTCTCGGGGCATCCTATCAGAGGGTCCCTAATGTCCATGTGTCTTATCGTTGGGGATGTTAACCTTGAATATGTGGTAAAGGTGGTGCCCGTGAGGTTTCTTCACCGTAATGGCACTACTTTTCCTTTGCAACTAACAGATCTTTTGAAACTGTATGCATATCGTGTTTCTCTGCAAACTCTGGCCCACTGATTTCAGCACCCACTGGTGGATGTTTTCTGAGACAATTATTACTAAGATGTTTGCCTCATCAGGATTTTCTATTTTCCTTCTACATGTATTGATTAGAATTCTACTATTCCCTACATCCCCCATTTACTCATGTATTCAATTATTTATTTATGCAAGTATGTATTCATCAATACTGATTTTACTCTATGGCTTATAACCCAATACTTTCATTATATATTTTATCGCTCAAATTGTTCTAGCTTTGGCCTTTGGGGCATTGGCAGGAAGTAATTTTAAGAGGGAAATTGAATTAAGATTTGACTCTGCTTAGAGACAAAGAGGCCAGGCTAAGGTCTCAAGACTGCAGCACTCTCAGCTTTCACCAAGTAGTTCCAGATCTTGCGGCCAGACGTTGCAAAAGCAAAACACTAAGGGCACTTCTGAAGGGCACTGAAGGAAAAGGCTTGGGGGACAAGGCAAATCAAGCTTCATTTTCAGTAGGTAAACTATCCCCTCTGGCTTCTATAGGGAGGGACAGAAGCAGCTACAAGATACCTGAGCACCCATGACTCCCTGCCAGCCTCCAGGTTGGGAGTGGGGACCAGAACCACTGGTGAGGGCAAATGAAGGTTGCAAATACCAGAAACCCCAGGAGGGGAGGGAGAGCAGACTCCCTGAGGGATGCTCCACCAGAGACCAGTGTCCAAGTAGCCACAACAGCTCTGTGAGGGTGCGGAGCCCTCCTGACCATGAGGGCAAGCCCACAGCACAGGAGAGTGTGAAGTACATCCAGCCAATGAAGGCAGGCGGGCTTCAGGGGCCCAGGCTGATTTCACAGAACTCCATGTCTGAATCTTCAAGTGGCCATTAGGGAGCAGAGACCAGTGAGGAAATGCAAAGACAGTGACCAAACAGCCAGGGGAGAAGGGCCATGGAGAAGAGCCCACGGCAGGGGCAGTAAGAGTTGGCTTCACGGAAAGCTAGGGAATACTAGCTGGTCCTGGGTGTTTCTAGAATCTGATCCTACCTCTCTTGGGTGGTTTGGGCAGCTCTTGTCCATGGCAAAAGTCATGATACAGATGCAGTAACCACTGGGACACCCAAGGAGGACCACAAATTGAGTGGGGAGTACTAAGTCAAGAATAACAAAAACATTCCAGAGCCCTCAGACTTGAACTGTGATTGGATTTTACAAGATCACTGATCAAAATCTTAACTGACCACATTAATCCAAGGCTGCTTATCCTGATCTCCAAGCCTGATCCGGCTCTTGCCACGCTATCTGCTTCTCCTATCATGGACAGCAACACAGGGCTGACCAGGAGACACCAGGGCACAACACAGATGAGAGTACATGGAAGAAGATGGAGCATGTCGGCCAGCTTCTTCACCCCCATTAAGGACTGACTGAGGTGATGGGTGGGAGAGGATGGCAAAGGGTGAATATGGAGAGCAAAGCCACATAGCAGTCCAGGGAGAACTAAATCAACATGGAGTCTTAGAAGAATGGTCAGAATCCAAGCCTGATGATTGAGGACAAACTGAGAGAACAAACTGTAAAGTTAGTTGAAGCAAGCCAGGTTTTGGTGAGCAGGGGAACCAAGGGAAGAGGAGAAAAGAAGAGAGCAATAATGGGTCTTAAAAGTCCCACTTAGAGGGTGGGACCATGTAACAGCACAACTAAGAAAGTACTCCCAATCCTAGGATGTTGGCCTTGTGCCTGGCTCTCAGCCTCCTCTCCTTGGGGAGGATGCGTGAGAGCTGACAGCTGCTAACTTTCCCCAATCCCAGGCAGGACGAGCCAAGGTCTAGCTGGCATGAATGCTCTACTTTAGTCAAACATGCTGGGTGTTCATCCCATCCCCCCTGGCCTCAAATAATATGTCCTCTTACCCAACCTAAACCTTCCCATCAGGCTCAGATCAAGTCCTCCTTCCTCCACTCTGCAACGACCAATACACGGTCAGTCCTGGTGTACAAGTTCCTCTCACTGCCACCTCCTCTGCTAAACCCCAAAGGCACAAGCGCTTAGAGCAAGGCTGCTCAGAGAACAGTCTGAGCCCATCAGCATCACAGATTCTCAGGTCCCATCTACTGAATTACAATGTCTGGGAGTGGGACTAGAAAATCTGTGTTTTAACAAACTTTCAGGTCAGTAAAACTCACCTGCAGAGTCTGCAGTTCTTGGGCCATATTTCAAATAGCACTGTTTGAGGTGCAACTTTACCATCTTTGTTAACTAAATTTAAATAAAAACTTGAAAAAAAAATTAAAAACAAATAGCACTGTTCCAGGTGACTCTTGTCATGCCAGAGTTGGGAAGTATTGGTCTGGACTAGATCAGTGGTCTTAAATTCAAGCACGCATCATAATCACCTGGAGGCCTTTTTAAAAACACTGATTGATGCCCCCACATCCCTGCAGGAATTTCTGATTCAGCAGGTATAGAGTGGGACTCAAGAGTGCATTTCTACGGGGCGCCTGGGTGACTCAGTCAGTAAAGCATCCAACTCTTGATCTCAACTCAGGTCTTGATCTCAGGGTCATGAGTTCAAGCCCTGCACTGGGCTCCATGCTGGGCATGGAGACTACTTAAAAAAAAAATGCATTTCTAATAGATCCCAGATAATGCTGATGTTGCTGGTCCAGAGACCACCCTTTGAGAACCACCAATCTGGTGCACCATTAGGTTATTCACACGTGCTATCTCATAGTCTGATTTGTGTGTCTGCGCTATCTCCTCAAGTAGTTTTTCAGCTTCTTTGAAGGCAAATAACCCTCAGTTTTACTTTTCTGTCCATCGGGTACCTATCACAGTAGAAATTGTCAATTAGGTGATAATAGCTTTAATTATGTGTGATCTCTGTCCTTTCTTAAAATGGCAAGCTACTGTAAGTATTAGAAGATAGAATAATGTGGGAGTACTCCGCAAACCAGAAGTGCTATTTTAACATTAGAAATGCTCTTCTACTCATCACCAGTAATCAGAACAAGTACTGACCATGGACAGAACCAGTCCAGCATCTCTCCCAGGGTAGAAATCCCTTCTCCCACTTCCCTCCACATACTTTCCAGCCCCAACCCTGCTAGAGACGTCTCTATCACTTCTTGAGCAGGACAGACTAGTCTATGGTTAAACAGTTCCTTACACGGAGACAAAATATGACTCCTTAGAACTCCCATCACTGATCCGGGTTCCCTCCTGCGGGATCACACAAAGAATTTATGGCCATATTTACTCTACCTGCTCCTAGGAAAGAAAATCTCCCCTAACATACTTCTAAGTAAAAGCTGACCACGTGCACATATATCACTATGGAATCGTGGGTAGAAAGTTTACTTCAGGGCTTTGGAAATAGCTGCAGAAATGAACCTCTGACTCACATCTGTTCCCTCCTTTACTAATTTTGTTCCTGTTTTCCACTGGTCACTGTCAACTCTGCTTCTGCCATTTCGCTAAATTTCCTGTACATGGCAGAAGAGAAAGGGCTTTGCTAGAAAAAGTAAGTTCAAGAGAGAAATTAAAGAAAACAGTCAAATTTTCAAGTACTCATTTTTCTATTAGTCTAAGAAATAAAGAGTAATTGTGTATTTCAACTATGGGGTTCCTTATACTTGAGCACTGATATGACTTATAAGCAGAGAATTCCAGTGAAGTCAAAGAGGGCATCACCCATGTTTCTAGTCTCCTTCTCTTACCTTTAATTAAATGGGAATTTGAGGAAAATTGGGAAACAAAGATTTTTCAGCACTTTCCCCAAGGATAGCACAAGTCACAGAATCTTACCAGCCAACCTTCAAAGAACACATGTTAAAGTCTTTTTCTGCGTGTGAATCTCCAAGAGAGCAAAGCTAGGAAAAGGAAAAGGAAAAATAAAATCTACTTTCTGTTCTCTCTTACACCCCTCATCAGGCTCTTTGTCAGGCCACTTCCTTTACAGAGCTCTTGTTCCTATTCCCAGCATATTCTAAAAATTACTGTGTATGTGATTCTTTCAGTTATGGGGGAGAAAGGGGTTGCTCTCTTATGTGAGGTTATTAACCATTGGAAAACACACCAGAAGAAGCACCTAAATTTAATCCTTCCTCAGACTTAATTTTTGGAAAGCAACCAGATACTCCTGCAATTAATTTTCTGTAAGATTTTCTGAAAGAACCCACGGAAAGAATTTTTCTCAGCTTGCATGAACTATCTTAACCTTGTCCCCACTGACCAAAACCAATCACCTCACCTCTTCCTCTTCGCTGATGTCCCAGCTCTTCAGATTCCCTAGGATGAGACAGGAAGTACATCCCTTCCCCACGACAAGGAGTTGCACTTGCTCTTCTATACTTCAGTCCTCTTAATGTGCCTGAGCACCTTCTGACCTCCACACACCCAAAGCCCCCAGAGGCATATACTATAACTTTAGAAAACGGGATGAAGCATTTGCACCTGTGGTGGACGAACTCCACACATGTGAAATCTAGATTAGGAAAGTATTCCTCAGGAGGAGGCAAATGTCTGCTCAGACTCACATTCTAATTTAATATCAACAGCAGCTCCTGGAAGTTGGCACGAACTACAACTAACATCTCTAACAGTGGCGTAATGTTACTGACTCACCAATGATAGGCCTGATTTCTCTCTCCTTGAAGTTGCTGCAATATTGTTGCTTCTGAGTCTGACTACACATTGGACTGAAATCTGTATAAAAGTCACATGGTTCTCCCCAGTCTCCCCTTCCAAAGTACACCTTCTGAGGGTAAAGAATACAGAGCCCTCAACTCAAATGACATCCCAGGAAAGGCTTTCCCCTTAATTTCATTTCAGTCTTGGCTGCCCTGTATTTGGGCAAAGGAACCAGTTGTCCTATCTCTTTATTCAATAAAGACTATCTGGTAGCTCCCACATTCCGGTTTGGTTAATGACATCTCAGGCAGAACTCAATGTCACGTCGAAATTTAAGTTCAAATCCTTCTGTAAGGAACTCATCCTTCTAAGAAAGCAGACTAGTAATACAGTCCCATGGGAGGTTTTGTGTTTGGCCATCAGGGCCATGGAAGCAGACTCCACAATCCTGAAGAACTTTTGTTCATTTTATGGATCTCAGGTTTCACGTTAGTTGGGAACCCAGGATCCTCAATCATTTTCAAACATCGGAGCAACACCAAAAACGGGTAAAGATCTTTAACCACCAGAACTGTTTAAGGCCTGCCCAGTGACAGATCTTACTCAAATTCACTCAATAAGCACAGATCCCTTGGGGTGAAATCAAGTTACTACAGAATGGGAATCTTGGGGCGCCTGAGTGGCTCAGTCAGTTAAGCATCTGACCCTTGATTTCAGCTCAGGTCATGATCTCAGCGTTGTGAGATTGAGCCTCACACTGCGCTCCACACTGAGTGTGGAGCTGCTTGAGGGTCTCTCTCCCTTTCCCTTTGCCCCTCCACTTCCCCTCTATAAATAAACAAACTAACTAACTAACAGAGGAATCCTATACATTCTCAAATGACATACCCATGACTATGCTAAACATCACATCAGAATTCTGTTGATGCTTAGCGCAGGACTGAGTCTTTATTCTACTTTATAGGAGACTTATCACTCCTAGACTGAATGCTTTTGTCCATGTCTCCTGACCATTAAATGGGTTAAAATGTGCCACATAGCTCTCCCCTTAGAGCAGACTGCTTTCTCAAAGATCACTGAATCCAGAGACAGAAACCTCCCATGTGCCAAGCTCTATTACTTTGGCATAGATACAAATTTCTTCAGAGCCAAGATGAATATAAGCCTTTAAAAATCAGAATGGGCAATAATAATAGTATCTTGAGAGAGAAAAAGATAAGAGTCTACTTCTAGAAGATGTAAAACCTTTCATTTAAATAACTTGAGGCAACTGAGATCCGATGCCTGCCACCCACCACTCTTTCCTCTGCTGACAACCTGGCCTCACTCTTCACAGCTCCGCAGCAGCTGAGTCTCCTACCGGGATTAATAGGATCAGAGCTCTGTAGGTGTGCTTATTATCGCCGAATACCAAATTACCCCCAAAATTTAGCAGCTTAAAACAACAAACATTTATTACATCACAGTTTCTATGGGTCAAGAATCCTGGCAGCCGCAGCAGGGTGCCTTTGGCTCAGGGTCTCTCACAGGATTTAATCAAGAAGTTATCCAGGGTTGCAATTACCTCAAGGCTTGACTCGGCCAGAATGTTTCCAAACTCACTCACATGGCTGTCAACAAGCCTCAGGTGCTCGCTGGCTCTTGATCAAAGATATCCATTCCCTGCCACATGGACCTCTCTATAGAGCAGCTCATAAAAGTGCTGGCTTCCATCAAAGCAAGCGAGTGAGAGCAAGAGCAGGAGAGAGAGGATGCCCAAGATGGGAGCCACAGTCTTTTTATAACCTCATCTTGGAAAGGATATCCCATTGCTTTTGCCATATTCTGTTTGTTGGAAACAAATCAATAAGTCCAGCTTACACTCAAAGGGAGGGGATTACACAAGAGGATGAACACTAGGAGGCAGGGAACACTCGGGGCCATCTCAGAGGCTGCCTACTACAGAAGGAATTATTGGAGCTACATTCAAGTGTCTGGAGGGTAAATGTCATGATAACTGTAATTTACTCTAAAATGCACACCAAAACAAAAAAAAACAGCTGAAGCAAATATGACAAAATATAAACAACTATGAAATCAAGGCGATGATTATAAAGTTATTCATTGGACTACTACTGTACTTTTCTGTGTGTTTGAAAAATTTCTTAATTAAAAAAATCAAAATTACTTGATCTTTTTCCCTAACAATGGATCAAGGGGGAAAATTGCATCAACTAGGCTAAATCTTATATTATGTTAAATTATAACATTTGGCAGATGTCCCTCGATGTTTAAATGGACAATACTAACCCCCTCATCCAACAGGTGTATGAACTCAGCTACCTGGGGGGGTTATGGACACCTAGGGGCCCTGACAGTATCATTGGAATGGTTCCTTCAGAGAGGAAGGGGGTGGGGGAATGGGATAGACTGGTGATGGGTAGTAAGGAGGGCACGTATGGCATGGTGCACTGGGTGTTATACGCAACTAATGAATCATCGAACCTTGCATCAGAAACCAGGGATGTACTGTATGGTGACTAACATAATGTAATAAAAAAAACATTTAAAAAAATGGAATGGTTCCTTGTGACTTTGTCTAGATTGTGAACTCAGTGAAGAACAAAATCATACTAGACAAAGAGCCCTGCTCAAGTGCTAACACAGTACCCCCAGTACCTAGCCCAGGGCCCTGCACATAGTAAATACCACTAAATATATTTTTCACTGAATAACAACTATTTTATAATACCTTGCCCTTAACTCTTTTGGACGAGAGTCATCCCTCCCATATTTGATGGCACAGGACTCTAGGATCTAGAGCTCTGGAGCTCAACCAAGGTGTTGTATCTGAGCTATTTTGGCCCTGTCCCAGACAGCTACAGCTCACTGCTCCATGGAGGCAAGAGGGCCTTCCAACCAGGCAGCCCAAAAAGTCAGGTCCTTAGGTTCTCATGAGAGAACATCCAAGCCTGGACCACCTGGTTTCTAATGGAGGGAGAACCCTCTTTAACCAACAACATGGGAGAGCTATAGTCAGCAGAGAATTAAATGTAAAATAGCTGACTCAGAACTAGCTGAAATTTGCCCTCAACTTCTCCCCCTAAAACTAACTTACATTAAAAGGTGGGTCTCTGAAATGCCTGTGCTATGATTGTAGGGTAAGTTATCAAAACCTCTAGGCTCTCAAAGCTCCATCCCTATAATAAGTTGTATCAGAAAAAAATATATAGGAACTACATTAAAGTTGTCCCCAGAAAAATGCCTTTGGAACAGTAATTCAGTGCTAAATCTTGAGCTTTTATTAAGGAAAACTTACAAATGTTTACATTCAAAAACACTATAAGGGGCACCTGGCTGGCTCAGCCCATAGAGCATGCAACTCTTGATCTCAGGGTTGTGAGTTCAAGTTTCCCCTTTTATCTCGGTAGCCAAAAGAACTCAAAGATAAATCGTGCCCAATTCCAGGAAAAAACTCATTCCAAGAACATGATTTTTTTCACTTGGTTTCTGAAAGTTTTATATTACAGTGGACTATGTCCTCTCTTATCTGTGGATTGCCTCAAATTCCTTTCGGAAGTTAGTATTCACTCAGCAGACAGTTATAGAGTGCCTACTATTTACCAGGCCTTCTGTTAAGTACCAGGGTCAGAGGGAAGCCAATTCCTTCAAAATAATAATGTTCCCAAGCAAAGAGGGGGGAAAGTTCAGGTGTTTGGGGGGGGGGGCGGGGCTTAGACAAGTTCAATATAGTATTTCCATGACGGAAGTCTGCACAAAATGAAACAGGAGAGAAGAGAAAGACCCCATGGGCCTGGAGGAGACTGAGGAGAACATTAAGAAAGTTTCTAAGTAGAAATAAAACTTGAGAATTTGTGGGATGAAGCAAGGCAAGGGAAACAGTCTATGCAAAGGCACGAAACTGCCAAACAGCAGCGTGTGCTTCAGCAATCCCACGGTCATTTGGAGTAGGAGAAATAAATGTGCATGAGGAGACGTGGGAAATGAGGATAGAGATGTGAGCAGAATTCATTGTAAAGAAAAGGAGTTTGGGTTTTAGTCTACAAGATCGGGAGCCTACAGTTCTGATTTGCATTTTAGATTAAACACTAGTAGAATTAAAAACCAAACCTGTTCCATAGATGAGAGAAATCATATTATAATTGTCTTTCTCTGCTTGACTTACTTCACTTAGCATTGTCTCCTCCATAAGAACTAGGAAGATCGGTAGGGGAAGAAAGGGATAAAGAAAGGGGGGTAATCAGAAGGGGGAATGAAGCATGAGAGACTATGGACTCTGAGAAACAAACTGAGGGCTTCAGAGGGGAGGGGGGTGGGGGAATGGGATGGGCTGGTGATGGGTAGTGAGGAGGGCACGTATTGCATGGTGCACTGGGTGTTATACGCAACTAAGGAATCACCGAACTTTACATCAAAAACCAGGAATGTACTGTATGGTGACTAACATAATAAAAAATAATAATAAAAAAATAAAATAAAATAATAAATAAAAACTAAACCTGGAGGTTGGGACATCAGCTAAGAAGCTATGGCAAAATCCAGGCAAGAGACATTGGGTGCCCCTCCTCCAGCTGTGGGGCAGAAAGGACGCAGGAGATGAAGGGACTTGGGGAGCACCCCAGTGATGAGGTATACCCAATCCTTCAGCAAGCACGGACAGAATCTCCAGCTCTAGAGCTGGACGCCTGGGTCCAAGCCCGACCCTGCTGCTTATTAGCTCTGTGATCTTAGGTCAATTAGTTAACCACTACGTACCTCACTTTCCTCACTGACAAACCAGGCACAATACTACTGATAGTAATACACCTATCCTCATCTACATTGGGTGAGAATTAATGAGAATAGTTCCTGCCTCGTGTAATTCTTGTCAAAATCATAGGAGCATAGATATTATTACTGTGAGGATACACACACACACACACACACACACACACACATGCATACACATATGTACATGCCATATATTATATATCATAGATATTTTATATTATATATAATATGTATAATGTTAAATTATATAATCAATGTAGAATATACATTATGTATATTAAGAAAGTAGGGATTACCATATGAGGGTGTTATATATTGTGTTACTATTTGCTTAAGCACATTGGCAATGCTCCCTACATGTCAGCTCTTATCAATATTATTTTGATGATATGCAAGACAGCTCTCGATGCTTGGGATACAGGGACTAACAGAACAGACAAGGTCACTGTTCTCACAGAGTTTATATCACAGGGAGTGACGATAAACAAATCAATCAATAAGTGATAAGGGCATGCAGAGTTAAAGTAAGGTGCTGTGATAGCAGGTGACTGACAGCTACATTACACAGCTATGTTAGTCAGGGACGGCCTCTCTGTGGAGGTGATATTTACCCAGAGATACAAAGGTCAAGGAGGATCTAGCAATACAAAGATCTAGAGGACCTCCTGGAAAAGGAAAAATCTAGAAGGACTTTTTAACATCCAACCTGAATAACTGAATGGATGACGATGAGAGAGGTCATGGGAAGGCGTGTTGGTCTGGTGGGAGGGTGAGTTCTTTCAGGATGCTGAATTTGAGGCGGCTGTGGGACATCTCAGTGAAGACAGAGAAAGATTGGACTCTGGAGGGTGGGGCATGGAATCCTAGGAACCCTTTCAGGGGCCAAGGGCAGGCTGCCCCAACATGTGCTGCTTTGGCATATTGATTATTTTGTATAAAAGTGACCTAGAGACAGCCTGTGCAAGCACACTCAGCCGCTCCTGTCCCCCTGAAGACAGGAAATAAATCTCCCTTGTGGAAGGTGTCCTCTCTCTACCACGAGCTAAACAGACGGGAAATTTAGAGCCGAGAAGGCTATATAAACAACCCGTGTTACTTTTTACTAATTTACTACCCCAGCCCAAATTCTGTTTAGAATTCCTTACTAACTGAAGCTTCCAAAGTTTTCTTTTTCCTATCAGTTCCTCATAGATGTATTGTCTCTTTGTCTAAAAAATAAAAAAACTGCCTGCTTTGGTCATTTCTTTAGCTCTCAATTTCATTATTGGGCCTCTCTGCACATGTAATAAAACTTTTCCTTTTCTCCTGTTCATCTTAGCAAATTTAATTTTTAGTCCAGCTAGAAGACCTTAAAGGATAGCAAAGAATTTCTCATTCCCTTCACCATCAGTATTTAAGGAACCTGCAAAGGGTCACACAGATCCGGGAAGTAAGATAAAGGCTAAAAAAGTGTTCAGCAAAGGACTTCTGGCTTCTCCCAGACCACTTAGTTCAAATCTAAGCTCCATCATTTACTAGCTGGGTGTTTCTTGGGAAGGTACCTCTTTGTGTCTAAATTTCTTCATGGAAAAAAGATCTTTGTGAGCACTAATGAGTTGATAAAAACGAAGTGCCTGCATGTGTTGGTAGGTTACAGCCAAGAACAGGGGCACCACCTGAAACAGCAAGAGACTAATGCCTCCTCAGGGGACGCCTGGAAATCTGTGGAGTTGAAAATGGGGGATGAAGCCTCCAGAGAAAGAGAAAGCCTGAATCCTTTGTTCTTTTTTTAAAAGATTTTTTAATTGATTGATTGATTGATTGATTACTTGAGAGAGAGAAAGAGGAGTGCAAATATGAGCACAGGGGAAGAATAAAGGGGGAGAGAGAGAGAATCTCCAGCAGGCTGAGCACGGAGCCCAAGGTGGGGCTGGATCCCAGATCCCTGAGATCATGCCCTGAGCCAAAACCAAGAGTTGGCCACTTAACCAACTGCACCACCCAGGCACCCCAATCCTTTGTTATTCAACATACCCAAGAAACCTCATTTCCTTTAAGCCTCCAGCAGGCAAGAGAGTCTCCTCAGAGTCTCTCCCTCAGGCAGACGTTTCCTACTTCCAAAAGATCAAAATAAAAAACGGACATAAAAATAAGGCTCTTAAGTAGATCTGGTGAACCGGCAGGTTGCTATTTACCCTTTCAAGAGCCATCGTGGGGCAGGGGCTGGGAGTCCAGGTGCAGCGGCACAAGGAGCAAATGGGAGGTGAGTGGGACTGTTGTTGCTTTTCAGATAAGCTGTGTGAAGGGAAGGCAAGACCCAGGACAGAACTGGAGTAGTATTTTTAAAGGGAGAGACTTATATCGTAAGTAGGAGGAATCCGTAAAGAAATAAAGGTTGAAGAGAGGAAAGACTTTGAACTCAAACTCCTGAAAAGAGAAGGGAGTGGGCGGGACTCCACAGAGCGAGGCTGAGCAGGCCTCCCGGAGCACTGCTGGATGGGGAAGGTGAGCGAATGGGGGACACTAGGGATGAGAGTAGCTTCCATGACGGATGTCAGGCGAGGTGGAGTGACAGCGAAGTAAAAAGGGGAAGAGGGGCTAACGAAATGGCGGGGTGGGGAGAAGGCAAAGGAGAAAGGAGCCTGAGATTGAGAGGCAGTCAGTGATCAAGTGTGGGAGTGAGGTGGGCTACTCGGGGAGTGCCAGCCTACTGTGAGGTCCTGGTCAGAAGTCAACAGCCCCAGGTGCCCTGAGTCTGGAGCCAGCTTCTGGGAGAGAAAGCAACAGCGGTCCCTGCAGGGTTGGGTTCGAGGCTGGGAGGTGTTGGACAAACGCCCACACGAGCACTGTGGATGACTGCAGCGGGGTCAGGATGGCCGAGGATAACCATGAGTCAGACTGTCCATCTGCATACATCTCTAAGATTTCACGTGAGACTGAGAAAATATTTGCCTCAGACAGCACTGAGAGTAGATCTGTGAGATATACATAGATCAATTACATTTTAAAGGAAACCCCAAATTCAGGTGGAAAATGCACAAAGAATTGGAACAGCTGATTCACATAAACAATTAGGAAAAATAAAAAGGAAAAAATATTTCTTACAGGTGATTAAAGATTCAGAATGCAGACTAACCTGAAGATAAAAGTTTATAAGAATAAAGTGGTAAATGATTATTTATTTTGGTATTCAGAATGGTGACTGGTAGGATTTCAGTGAAACTGATACCTCAGTCTTCTACTGGTCACTTTGTAAATCTGTGCTTCTCTTTTGGGAAACACCATGGCAATGCCTAGGAACAGACCTAACAATGTTCAATCTTTCACCCAGTAATGTCACTCCTATGAGTCTATTTAAAGCAATTCCTCAAAAGCAAAGCACATTTAATTTTAGCATTTGCTTTTAAAAAGTGAACAGAATACAAAGATGTGTCCATCAGAAATGATATTTCCTAAAAATATGCATGTGGAAGATACAGGAAAATAGAAAATCGTGAGTTAGGTGACAGAATGATGAAAGATACCTACATTTTTCCTAATCTTTTAAATGTTGATTAGTCTTTTTAATACAAATTGAAGATTTCAAATAAAAATGTGGTTGGGTTCACAAAGGACTTAATGTATTACGATACATCAGGTCATTACTGTTCTAGAATTCCTCCCTGACTTAGGTAGTCTACTCAGCAAATTTTATCCAGGCAAAAATCAGCCCAAACAGAACACAAATGTGGAAGGGCTTCCGTATCTGGCAACACCAGGAAAGGACGTGTACTGGTGAAGATTTTAAAAGCCTGTTATCCACAGGGTGCTATCTTGAGAATTTTTCGTTCTTTTATTCTAATGACTCAGGAATTGGAACCCTGACATTTTAAACAGAGTCACAGACACTTCTACTTCTCTCAGAGGAAGAAACAGACAGAATGCCCCCAGGATAGAGATCAGGTTGCTTCCCTCAGAATTCAACCAACCAATTTGTTTTGCTAAATAAGTCACGGTGATTTCTAAAAACTCGGTACTCATTAGCATTTAATTTTATTGTGCTAAGAGTCCTTTTTTGTTGTTTTCATGAATAACCAACATATTTGTACCCACTGAGATAGCAACAATGAGAATGGAAAAGGAACAAGCCACAGTCTGGGCCCCAACGGCCTTGTTCCAGTGCGGGGGCAAACCCCACATGCAGCCCCTGGCCGGCCATTCCTCCCTCCTCCCCCTGGAAATACAGACTGGGGAGGAGGCCTGAAAAGAGGAGTGGATGCCCAGTCGTGGGCTGCAAGCAATGGAGAGTTACTGGATAATACGCATAGCCCTTGCAGAGTAAATTGCTTCCACTCCAGGAGGGGAGTATAGGACTCCAGGAGGAACTTGTAAAAAGTTCAGGCACTCCCTAGAACCTAATCAGTATAGGTAAAACTAGGATTTGTGCTTTCCAAGTCAAATTATTACTGTCCCTGCATGT